>NW_027203937.1:20580000-21872500 GCF_024711535.1 Dipodomys merriami
TCTTGGCAGGGTGATGGTTAAAGCACAATGAGCACAGAAATCTTAACCCATTTTGAAATATGTACCTATTCCAAACAAAATAAAGTGCTTCATCTTTAGGATAGAAAGACTAATCAACTCATGACAAATAATATAGTTTTGTCTTGGAAGCACAGTGCCATTCAGTGGATTTGACTATTGTTGACAGGTTAGACACTTGACGGTACTGAAACTATGCTCGCCTTGGGAACATGTTTTTAAGACAAGACAGAGAAGGAGATGGCAGACAGAGGGATTAAAATTAATAAATATTAAATGGTCAGACTTAGGTATTAAAAGTAAAAACCAAAATCCAGCCAGGCACTGGTGACTCAAACCTGTAATCCTAGCTACTCAGGAGGCTGACATCAGAGGATTACGGTTCGAAGCCAGCTCTGGCAGAAAAGTCTCTGTGAGACTCTTACCTCCAATAAACTACTAAAAAAGCCGGAAGTGGCACTGTGGCTGAAGTGGTAGCCTTGAGCACAACAGGCTCAGGAACAGTGCCCAGGTTGGAGCCCCAAGACTAACAAAAACAAAAAACAAAAAAAAACCCCAACAACAAAAACCACCCAAATCAAAGAAAATCTAGCTTCCCACCCCACCATGGTTTTTTTAGATATTAACAAGAATAGGAGACATAAGCTAATTGTTCACACCTGTAATCCTAGTTACTCAAGAGACTGAGATCTGGAGGATCCACTTTCAAAGCCAGCCTAGGCAAAAAAAAAAAAAAAAAAAAAAAAAATCCCTCTAAAATAACCAACAAAAAGTGATTGAACCTTGGCTAAAGTGGTGAGTGCCAGCCAAGCAAGCATACAAGCTGAGCAAGCACAAAACCTGAATTCAAACCCCAGCACTGCCAAGAAAAGGAAGAAAGAAAGAAGAGAGAGAGAGAGAGGGATGGAAGGAGGGAGGGAGGGAGGGAAGGGAGAAGGAAGGAAGGAAGAAAGGAAGGAAGGAAGGAAAGAAGGAAGGAAGGAAGGAAGGAAGGAAGGAAGGAAGGAAGGAAGGAAGGAAGGAAGGAAGAAAAGTTGTTCTCTCATTTGAGAACAACCCCAAAGAGTCATTCCAGCTTCAGAATTCTCATAGGGGCCACGAGACCTCCCTGAGAGATCACATCAACAATGTGATCCTTCTGCCCTATTGTGTTTCTATCAGTCCATCTAAACTCATAAACTGCCAAAGTATAAGGGAAATTATTTGGAATACTAAGAATTTGTTATTCAGAAAACACATCTTCAGATTGCCTTGAATCACTATTGAGAAAAAAAAAACAGGAAAAGAGGAAGATTTATAAGGGCTATTCTAAGTTGATAAGAAACAAAGATAGATAGAGGAGAGATTAGACAGATAAAAGAAAAGAATGTGCCCACAGAAAGGGAATGTCCATTGTAAGGTCTATTAAATAGGTAGGTTTCCTTAGGTAGCCAACGAAGAGAACACCATGCAGTACTCAGGCAGGAAAAGGAGTTTATTTACTGAACTGTGGCCCCTGGTGTGCATGGTGCAGGGGCTTGGCCAAAAGGGGCGACCTACCCCCAGGCCAGGACTTATCTAGGCCAAGAACAGGGAGAGCTGTGGTCAGGTGGGGGAAAGGTGTGACCTCAGGGCCTGGAACCCTCCTAAAGTCATAGATGGGAGGCATGTGGCCAGAGGTGGCCCAGGATGTAACCTAGCAGGAGGGGGGAGGTGTGCCAGTTACCTAGGTAACACAGATACTGGATGGAAATTTAATCAAGAGGTAGGGAGGTGTCAGTAAAGGGCCTGCATGGCCCAGGGCAGTCTATCAATGACCTTTTGACTGTATCTGGAGCTTTGGGGCACAGTGTCATTTTTGAGCTGTTCTGGTCTTCTAGAAACTTGTAGTCCAACCACAGTGATGACCATAGTTCATCGACAGCAGGTGGAATCATCTCCAAGTCCTCAGGTAAAAGGCTGGTTGAAGGTGCTGAACTGACTTCAGGCACAGTTGAGTCAGACATGGAGATGATGTTCCTGCTTCCTCACTGGGATGGATAAAGCAGAAATTCAAGCTGAGCTTGAGAAGCGTGATATATATAACCAGATAGACCTGTATTTGCCATTTTGTATTAGACCGGTATTTGCCATTTTGTACTTTCTTTAACTTGCCTTTCTGCTTCTGTACACATGCTTGCTAAACCTTGAAGAATGCAGCTGCTATTCTACCCACCCTTGAGCCCCCGACACTCCTGGATCTGGAGCTGAAATTAACGACCCTCTGGCAGGGAGTACCTGACAAAGTACCTGACACATTCCAGACCACTTTCCCGGGCCTAGGATCGGAGATAGTTGCTGCCTGGCAACCACTTCCCCCGGGTCAGGGTCAGAGATAGTGGCCATCTGGCAACCACTTCTCCTAAATTACCCTAGAAGTACTGTCTAATTAGTTCAGAGCACAATAGCTCACTAAGGCTGACCAATTATTAGCCCCAGCCCTTTTCCCGCTTTGTACTGTGCCAATCATCCGCTAGAATTATGATTTAAATTTCCCGCGTGGTGTATTGATTCGTTGCCAATACATACTGAGGCCTTACCCCTACCAAAGAACATATAAAAAGTGCTGTAACCCTGTGCTGGGGGACTCTCTCTGCACTCGGACATCAGTGCACAGAGGGGTCCGTGCTCGAGCTCATCAATAAACGACTCATTGCCGCTTGCATTGATCTTTGGTCTCTGGTGGTCTTTTTAGGCGCTTCAAGTCTCTGGGCATTACAAGCTAAAGCCCCAGGGGACAGAGTCAGGAGTTGTAGGTTGCTGACCCACATGCAGGGGTTGGAGCCATCCTGTGGTTGTAAGCATTATGCCCACCTTTGGCCCTCAGCTCCTCCCTGCCCTGGATTTCCCGCCATACAGCTGGGCCCCCCTCTCTCCACCCAGACCCACCTCAACTCCCACCTACCTCACTGCCGAACTCTCAGACCCTGCTGCTACCTAGATAGTGGAGGCTGCTATCCCCTCTCTCCGGGGCAAATATGGCTCCTCTAATAAACCTTGTAATAATCTTTCTCCTGTGCCTGCCTGCCTCGGCGTGGTCCCCTGGCATGGATGTGACAGATCCTATCAGTTGTAATGCGAGGGGGGGTCTCTCCTTTTATATGTGTCAGGTGGCAGAGCTGCATAAATCACTGAGTCTGATGTTCTCTGGAAGTTCATGGACCTAGTTGGTCTCATGATATGGGTTTGGCTGCTTGTGGTTTTCTAAATTTTAATTTGCTAAGTTTACAGATGGTCATATTTTTGTTTGTACCAGTCCGAAGGCTTGAACTCAGGGCCTAGACTCTGTCCCAGCGCTTTTAGCACCCTACCACTTAAGCCACATTTCCGCTTCCGGCTTTTTAGTGTTTAATTGGAGGCAAGAGTTTCACAGATTGTCCTGCCCAGGCTGGCTTTGAACCGTGATCCTCGAATCTCAGCCGCCTGAGTAGCTGGGATTACAGGCAAGCACCACCAGGGCGAGCCATACTCAGACGCTGGTTGTTTATTTGCATACAGAAGATGTAAAGTCATTCTGTTTAAAACCGTACAGCCTGAGTCAAAACAACTGCTGTACAAATGGATTGGGTCAAGGCCACGCCCAGCCTTAGAGCTGTTTTACACAGCGGCCACCCAGAGCTGGCCCGGCCCGTTCTCCTCGAGATAAAACAAAAATAAAATGATTCAAAGGTGCAGCTGCCAGGGACAGAGCGTGGGAAGCGGAGAGCTGGGGCCTGGGCGTCTGGAGCCGCCCACTCGGGGCCAGATCAGGCCCGGGATCTGAACGCAGACCTGGACTCAGGCCACCACCAGATCCCGGCCCGGGCTCGCGCAGAGGACTGCAGCAGCCGGGGCGGCGCCCGGGTCCCCGCAGAGAGCATCCGCCCACACCCCGGGGCAAGCTGGGGGCGGAGCGGGGGCGTGGCCTGTTCAGGGGGCGTGGTGTGGGCGGGACCGGACACGCCCCTCCCTGCACTTGGCATCGACGGGACTCCCCCACCGCCGCCGCCCGCATCAGCTGCTGGGGACCGGAGGAACAGGAAGGGGCGGAGCTGCGCTGAGGCTGGCTGCCTGAGCAGTCAAGCCGTTCCCCGCGAAGGGCCACCGGGTGTCCCCGGAGCCACTGCGGGCCCTGAGGACCAGCCAGGGCCTCTGCCGGTGGGGGTCTGGAGAGCCAGCCCTGCCTAGAAGTCAGGCAATGCCCCGCCACGGACTGTCACCCGGCCAGGGTCACTGCAGGTCCCCCGGGGATCAGGGACTGGAGAGGTCCTCATGGGCCCCTCGTCTGGGACTCTTCTGGCTGGGTCTCGGCCTGGGACTACTGCTGATTCTGCCTGACTCTATGGTTCTCTGGGCCCCTGTCAGAGCTCACCCTATTCCTGCTCAAGGATATCCTGCCAGGCTCAATGGCATAGGGCCTAGTCTCAAGGATGCCTTTGGATGGTGGAACCTCTCCTGCCCAGTCTGCAAAAGCCTATTCACCGCCATCAACTTCGGGCTGAAGGTGAGCACTAAGAGGGAGCTGTGGTGGAGAAGTCCGGGAGAGGGGGGGAAGGGGAGTTTGGGGAGCAGAGGTGATCTGAGGTCAAATCCATCCTTGATGGGTCCCCAAAGGCATGGGTGGTATCTACACATCTTTACTAAGTTTGCTTTCCTTGGGGGACCCCCCCATGCCTACATGCCACCACCATCCCACTATAACCTTTATCAAATAAGGGAACAATGTAGCAATGCCTGAGAAAGTGAGTCAGACATAGGCCTGAAGTGCCTACTGGCCTCTGAGCTAAAGAGGAAGTAATGGCTGGGTGCTGTCCGAGAAACAGATGAGTAGGAGGCACTGAGGTCTCTACGTTGGAGGCACTGAGTCCAGTCCAACTCCAGTTTAGGTATGGAGGCCCCTGGGGTGGTGACTAGGGTTGGCCTTATTCCTTTGCTCTTTGAACTTCTCAGTGGTACCTTCCACCCACAGCAAGAGCCCAATATAGTGCGGCTGGGCTCTGTGGCCACCAAGCTGTGCAAGATACTGAACATAGCACCACCCAATGTGTGCCAGTCAGCTATCCACCTCTTTGAGAACGACATGATAGAGGTGTGGACACGATCCGTGCTGAGTCCATCTGAGGCCTGTGGCCTACTCCTGGGCTCCTCTTGTGGACACTGGGACATTTTCTCATCTTGGAACATCTCCTTGCCGGATGTACCCAAGCCATTCCCCAAGCCACCAGCCCCACCAGCCCCAGGTGCACCTGTCAGCCGTGTCCTCTTCCTCACGGATCTGCACTGGGATCATGACTACCTGGAAGGCACAGACCCTAACTGCCCAGATCCACTGTGCTGCCGCAAGGGCTCTGGCCTGCCACCCACCTCTCAGCCAGGTGCTGGGTACTGGGGCGAGTACAGCAAGTGTGACCTGCCCCTGAGGACCTTGGAGAGCCTACTGCGTGGGCTAGGCCCTGCTGGTCCTTTCGATATGGTGTACTGGACTGGAGATATCCCTGCCCATGATGTCTGGCAACAGTCTCGTCAGGACCAGCTGCGTGCCCTGAACACCATCACAGACCTGGTGAAGAAGTTTTTGGGACCAGTGCCAGTGTACCCTGCTGTGGGCAACCATGAGAGCACACCCGTCAATGGCTTCCCTCCTCCCTTCATAGAGGGCAACCAGTCCTCACGCTGGCTCTATGATGCCATGGCCAAGGCATGGGAGCCCTGGCTCCCTGAGGAAGCACTTCGAACCCTCAGGTATTTAAGATCCATGGCAACCTAGGGAGGGAGATGGGTGAGTGAGAGGGGGAAGGAACTTGGGTCACTTTCTCTGACTTCTCCAATGTGTGTCCTAAGCATACTCCAGTGCCCTTTCTAACCTGACTCCACCTTTCCTTTCTCCCTTATCTCCAGCAGCACCCTCTTTCAGAAGCCAACTACATAACCGATCTCTACGCCCTAGGTTGTCATTGTTTACGTTGTCCCTCTCTAAAATGATTTTTTCCCCTCCTCTTTAGCCAACTTCTCCCAACTTACTCAAGTCAAATCATCTTCCCCTCAAAATGGTCTGTACTTCCTACCTGAGCTCACTTTTGTCTCCACCCTGAACTCCTTGAGCCCTCAGCCCTCTAACCCATTTTTCTATCAAAATACTGACCCTATAATCATGTTGCTTGGTCTTCAGCTAGAAGGTGAGCTCCTGAGGGAGGATCTGATCTTATGCATATCTCTGTCCAGCACAGGGCCAAGCAGGCACAACCAGCATTTCCAATAAGTGTAGACCCCCATTGTTTACTTTGTTTCAGAATCGGGGGGTTCTATGCCCTTTCTCCACGCCCTGGGCTCCGCCTCATCTCTCTCAATATGAATTTCTGTTCCCGGGAGAACTTCTGGCTCTTGATCAACTCTACAGACCCTGCGGGACAGCTCCAGTGGCTAGTGAGGGAACTTCAGGCTGCTGAGGATCGAGGAGACAAAGTGAGGGGCAGTGGTGGGACACTGGTGGAGGTAATGAAGGTTGGGGGAGAAGCAGGCTCTGCTGAGCTAGAGCACCTGTAAGCAGAGAAGCTTAATGTCCTGGTGTCCCTAATATAAATTATTTCCTGAGGAGGATTCACTGTAAAAAAGCCCTTCATCCACTCCCCCTCTTTGGGTAGGGGTCTCTGGATCCCAATAACTACCCTTAACTCTCCCCCCTAGGTACATATAATCGGTCACATTCCCCCAGGGCACTGCCTGAAGAGCTGGAGCTGGAATTATTACCATATTATAGCCAGGTTAGCAGGGAGAAGGAGGAGTGGGAGGTGGTAGGGGTGGGAGTGGGAGAGTCTGTGGGTTGAAATTTCCTCAGCCACCGCTTTGTGTGCTGAAGAGCCCACTTACTGGAGGGAGTTGGAGAAAGAGCACCCTGACTCCCCAGATCTCTCCCTTCCCCTCCTTACAATCTGCTGAGTGCAACTATCTTCTGGGCAGGTATGAGAACACCGTGGCTGCTCAGTTCTTTGGCCACAATCATGTGGATGAGTTTGAGGTCTTCTATGATGAGGAGACTCTGAGCCGGCCGCTGGCTGTAGCCTTTCTGGCACCCAGTGCTACTACCTACATTGGTCTTAATCCTGGTGAGTGGGGTAAAAAAAAAAAAAAAGGAGGAGCTTCCTTTACCCTGGGGATGGTGGAAGAGATGGGGAGAGAGCCCAAGTCCACTTGGGGCAGGCCTGATGTCTAGCCCTCCCTAGAATTACCTTTGCGTCCTTCCCCTCCAGTCAGCCTTCCTTTTTTATAGGTTACCGAGTCTATCAAATTGATGGGAACTACTCCGGAAGTTCTCACGTGGTCCTGGACCACGAGACCTACATCCTGAACCTGACCCAGGCGAATGCACCAGGAGCTACACCACACTGGCAACTTCTCTACAGAGCTCGAGAAACCTACGGGCTGCCCAACACACTGCCTGCTGCCTGGCATGACCTGGTCTACCGAATGCGGGATGATGACCAACTATTCCAGACCTTCTGGTTTCTTTACCACAAAGGCCACCCACCCACAGAGCACTGCGGTGCCCCCTGCCGCCTGGCTACTCTGTGTGCCCAGCTCTCCGCACGAGCTGACAGTCCTGCTCTGTGCCGCCACCTGGTGCCGAATGAGAGCCTCCCGGATGTCCAGGGCTTATGGCGAAGGCCCCTGTTCTGCTAGGGCCAAAGGGATGAGCGTCAGGAGAGTTCACTTCTTAGGAAAGGAACAAAGGCCTGAGTGCTGCTGTGAGTCAGTCTGGCGAGAACACCGCATGGAAGAGCCCATCCTAGGGCCCCAAATATGCTGGGGAACAGGACCTTCTTTCCTGGAGCCGGTTTGGCTGGATTTGGGAGAGGGTTTGGCTGTTCTCCCCGTGCCCAGCACCAAGATTCTCCTGGGATTCTGTCCTCTCACAGCTGTGGAGCTTGAGGGCTAAATGCCCCCGGGCAGCCAGACAGAAGCTGTCCTGTTGCTGCCCAGGCAGAAACCTTGCACTGCTGCTACTTGATCCTGTGAGGTTGATAAAATAAAGAAGGACTTGGTACTGCATATCTCTAGACCTGTCTCGATTTCTTTTCAGGCAGGCTGGGCAAGGGGACCTGTGGACCACAGTCCTTTGGTAAGGTGGGCAATGGTGTAGTACACAAAGAAGAAGTCACACAGCAGCGCAGACAGACTTTATTAGTGTTATCAGTACAGCAGAGGTGCCCATAGAGCAGGGGAGAGGGGACCCATGCCTAGACCAATCCTCTCCTCCTCTCCCTTCTGGGCCTTATGAGGATGGGGCCTGGCCTGGACCAGTTCCTCCTGCTCCACCTCAAACACTGGGGGTGGGGGGTTGGGGGAGGATGGGTGGAGAGCCCGGAGCTGGCCTTGCTTCCTGATTCTCTCATCATTAATCCAGTATTACCACTTCCTTTAAGGAATTAGATCTTCCCTTCCCAGCCCCTAGGCAGGGAACCCTAATTACTGAAGAGGGGCAGCTTTGGGGGACCTGAGGCCTAGTAATGGCATCCAGAGCCCCTTCCTGCCCCCAAACCTTTGAGTTCCCTGGGGCCCAACACAAGCAGGTGGAGGGAGGTGGAAGGAGGCTTCTTCATGGAGTCTGGGCTCCCAGACGTTTGGGTTTGATGGAGCCCCACAGCGACTGAACACCCCTGCGGACAGTCCACCCTACACGCCTGGCAACAGACTCTGCAGGGGGAGCTGGGAGGCAGGAGGTGGAAGTCTGGGAGCGGGCATCCAGACACTTCTGGTAGCGGAGCTGCACAGAGGCAAGAGGGAGCAGTCATTCTGCAGCTCATCTCATGGGAGGTCACAGCACCACCCTGTACCCTCCCTGCTTACCATGCACGCAGCCTGCACAGCCTCCGAGAGGCTGGCAGCATTGGGCTCGCACCAGAACATGTGGCAGCAGAAGGAGGCTGGTCCGGCAGCCATGATGAATGCAAATGTGTGGACATCTCGGCCCACAGCCAGAAAGGAGAGGAACCGCACCCGACACTCCCCTAGCACTGCCTCTGTCTGGAGGGAAGTAATTCCGTTAAAAGGGACTTTCATCCACTGGGCACTGGTGGCGCATGCCTGTAATCCTAGCTACTCAGGAGACTGAGCTCTGAGGATCATGGTTCGAAGTCAGCCCCGGCAGGAAAGTCTGTGACACTCTTATCTCCCATCAACCACCAGAAAACCAGAATGGAGCTGTGGCTCAAAGTGGTAGAGTGCTTAGCCTTGACCAAGAAAGCTCAAGGACAGCACCTAGGCCCCGAGTTTAAGTTCCATGACCACCACCACGACCACCACCACCAACAACAAAAAGAGCCTCCGCAGAGGCTCATCCATCTGCCCGAGAGCTCTTCCCCTCACTCCAGTTTCCCTCCCATGCCTTCTCCTGCCTTGGTTCTTTACCTGCTGGTGCAAAATGGTGAGGGTGGCAGGGGCCACGCTCACATGACTTGGGGTCCACTGCTCACGGCTACTGGAGGACAGGACTGACTCTAGGGCGCCATTAATCACATCTACCCCTAGAAGAGATGAACAGGCCATTAGCACCATGAGGGTAAGGAAAGGATACCCCAGCTCTACCTTAGACCTGTCAAACATTTCCAAGTCAAATTTGTGGCCCTAGCTCCATCCCCATGCCACTGGCCTGCAGCCCAACCAGGCATCCTTTCCTGGAGCTCTCCTCCTTGGCTTCAGTGATGATGTACTGCTGGCTTTGTTTTTCCCCCTTATTCTTAAATAGTGTTTAATATTCTTCACTTCTGAACACCATAGTTTTGTTTTTTTCTACCTTGAAATCTACGTTTGCTTGGGTTTTTTTGTTGTTTTTTTGCTTTTGCTTCACTGCCTCTGTCTCTTCCTCCAGCCTCTTAAACTGAAAGACCTTCCTCCTGTAGAAAGATTGGACATCTCCATCTCTGGCTCTGTGTGCCCATCCACATTAAAACACTATACTTCACACACACAGACTCCCAAATTGGCTAGGCTATCCTTTCCCAAGACTCTGACATGTTTTTTTTAAAATAAAAAAGATATCCATTTAGGGAGCATTTTTAGCTGGGTGACACCGAGATAATTCATTAGAATTGATTGTCTCCTTTTTGCCCACAAAACCACCTCTGTCTGTATGTGTGTGTGCGCATGTGCTCACTAATCCTGGGGTTTGAACACAAGACCTGAGTGCTGTCCCTGAGCTTCTTTTTTCTTTTTTACCCCTCAAGTGGTAGCACTCTACCACTTAAGCTCCACTTTTGCTTGTTTTGGTAGTTAACTGGAGATAAGAGTCTCATGGAATTTCCTACCTGGGCTAGCTTCAAACCACTATCCTCAGATCTCAACCACATGAGTAGCTAGGATTACAGGTTTGAGCCACCAGCACCTGCTTCACAAAACAATCGTGTAAGAGTATATTTTATTACCAATTTACAAATGAGGAAACTATAGCTGACAGAGACTAGGTTATGGACCTTAAGTCACAAAGATGAATGAGGATCTGCCTTTCCTCCACCTCGTCTCTATATTTATTTTCAGAACTAGAACAGTGTTCAAAATCTTAGTTTTACTAAAAAAAACTTCTGTAATATACTGGGCATTGTGGTGCAACACTGTATAACCCCAACAAGACTAAGGCGGCTGCACACATAAGTAAGTTTGAGCCAACTCGAGGTACACTGAACTACAGCCATGGGAGCAAAACCTTATCTCACGACCATGCTGTTGGCAAGAGCTTATCTAAAACAAAACAAAACAAAACAAAACCTATACTATAGATAATGGTCAGGAAACCCAAGGTGTCATTTCAGATAAATAACCTGTCCCTTAAAACACTATGGTCTCCATCAGCCCAAACTGTTCTTAAACACTTCCATTCAGGTATCCCACTTTCTCTTAAATGCAGAGAACCAACACAGCATACAGCTTGGTAGACACATAAGTTCTAGCCCCACTGTACAGCCAAGCTGGCTGTGTGATTGCTGTGTCTTGGCTCAGTGTCTGCACAAAAGGTATATGCCTCCATAGTCCACTTCCAGACCTCTTAGGCTTCCAAAAGTAGACCATGTGGCCTCTTTGTTTATACAAGACAAAACAGAGGAGAAATGTTTCCCTTGAAAGTCTCTCAAGATCCTGACCTTGCTCATCTTACTTCTAGCTGGATGAAGGCCAAAATATTCTCCCAGGTATGCAAATCTTCTAAAAACTGGACCAGCTGAGGTGGTAAGCCACATAATTTCACTGCTCCCTGAACTTCAAATGATGCGTGTAGCATTTAACATGTAATCTTGGCAAATGGACTGTGAGGCAGATGGGAAATACAAAGCAAGAAGTCCACCTCCTCAGCAGACCTTTTACTAAGGGAGAAGCCTTTGTCCTGAATGCCCTGCCTGACAATTCCAGAATCTTATCCTTTAGGTCCCAACTGGGAAGCATCCTCCTGGGCAGGAAGAGGACAAGTCTGGGACAGCTGTTTTACCATAGTCTTTTATAACATCTGGAAGCCTTTTTTCCACACTGGACTGTGGCCATCTCAAGGACACAGACCACATTTAATTCATCTCTAATGTCCTCAGTCCTAATACACAACTTAGTGTGAGAGGAATGCCAGATATATGGGTAAACTTCAGGATGCTTTACAGGCAAACAAACCAAACTGATAAAAGCCAAGTAACATAAGAATCCATGGGAGGATGATTAGTTAGATAGGAATGGATGGGGCAGGTCGTACTACTAAGGACCTCAAAAGCAAACAATTGGATCAGGGATATCACAGAGTTCATTGGGGTAGAAGAAACAGTGAAAGTCCAAATGGATATGCAAATGACCTTGGGGTGAAGCCTGGTCTGAGGATTGAAAGGCAATGAAAAAATGTGATATGGAACATTACCTAGATTTGGTAATGGTTTAGGAGTACAACCTACACCCTCACCACTACCCACTTATTCACAGTCCCCCAATCCTCCATGTATTCATTTTTTTTATATCACTGGTTATTTCCTAACATAATAATTTACTCATCTTCTTGCCTATCTTTATTAGAACATAAATTTCTTGAAGACAGGAACCTTTGTCAGTTCTGTTCATTAATGTGTGCTAAGACCTACAATGGTGTCTGGCACACATCAAGTACTCAATAATCACTTGCTGAATGGATAACTATTTTTTGTATGTATGCACCAGTCATGGGGCTTGAACTTAGGGCTTTGTTCTTGCTTAGCTTTTTTTGCCTCAAAGCTGGCATTCTACCACTTGAGCCATAGCTCCACTTCTGGCCTCTTACTGGTTTATTAGATATGAGTCTCTTGGATTTGAATGGCAATTCTCAGATCTCAGCCTCCTGAGATCTGAGTGCCACAGGCACCTAGCTGAATAAATTATTAATGAATAAATATTGAAGATTCTGGAGTGTCCAACGCTAAAAGGGGATCTTAAGAAGGGAGTCGAAGAGCAGGAAACAAGTCTCCAGTGGTAGGGCACCGGCCTATCAAGCATAAAGCCCTGAGTTCCTGAGTTCAATCCCCAGTACTGGAAAAAAGAAAAAGGAATATAGATAAAAGAAGTGATCTTTGAAACTACTGACTGAAAAGCTCCTGCTCAACCAGGATAAACCCATGGAGCCATCAGGGCGGCCAGGGGTTGAAGTCAGTTGGTTTGATACTGTGAAGGAGCAAAAAAGGGTTTAAAAGTTGAGCATGAGGAGGAAGAGGAGGGAACAAAAAGAAAACCTGTGGGTCAGCTGAGCCTTCTTTCTGCTCCTTGGTCAGGCTTTTAACTCCAGCTCTGAGCAATTATAGGAATATCAATCCCTTTCTGAAAATCCAAGCCTTCCTTGTAAATTCCCACCCCAACCTTTTCAAAGAAGAGTTCTCACTTTGGTTTTTGTTTTGTTGTTTTCTGAGACAAGATTTTACCATATACTCAGGCTGGTTTTAAACTTAAGACCCTCCTCCTGAATGCTAAGATGAAAGATATATACTACCATACCCACACCCTCTTTGAATGTAAAGATTTGGTCACAAAAATCACCATGATTACTAGGCCGGTGGCTCATACCTGTAATCCTAGCTACTCAGGAGGGTGAGATCTGAGGATCACAGTTCAAGGCTAGATGGAGCTAGAAAGTCCATGACATTCTTATCCCCAATGAACCACCAGTAAACTAAAAGTGGTGCTGTGGCTCCAAGTGGTAGAATGCTAGCCTTAAGCAAAAGAGCTCAGAGACAGCACCCAGGCCCTGAGTTCAAGCCCCATGACCAATTGAAAAAAAAATCACCATGATTCTAAGAAAAGAGCAGAAGATAATCAGGATTTTAAATCCCAGGATTACCATTTTCTGATGACTCATGCATTAATTCATGTACTCATTCACCAGACATTTGTGGAGTATTTCTTGTCTTTTGACCTGACACCTAATCATTCCTTGAAGCAGTTTCTTTTCTTCCTCCCACATCTTTTCTGCTTTCACTGTTCTGAGAAGCATCCTCCTTCTCCACCCAACTATTAAACACTGAAGTCCTCAAGGCTTGGCTTAGCATTCCTTCCCTTCTCATTTCAGACCACTCACCTTCTGGAGTCAATCTCCTTATAATTTTGACTATTTCTATAACCCATGGATACCCAAACTTCTACCTAAGCCAGACCTTCACTCTCAGCTCCAGACTTGTGGATCTACTTGATCTTGCCACTCCATTGTCCCAAAGACATCTCAAATCAGCATTTCTAAAATGAAACTCACAACAAAACGGCCTCTCCCAGAATCTGCGGGCTTCAGAGAATGGAACCACTATCCAGTCAGGTCCACATCCAGGAGCACAGGGTTCATCTGAACTCCTGTGCCTTTTACCTTCCAATCAGCTGGTCATCAGACCTGTTGTCTTGTTAACTTGTCTAAGTTATTTCTTTTTGTTGTTTTTTCTTTTTTTTGGGGGGGGGTCCAGTCATGGGGCCTGAACCCTGGGCCTGGGCGCTGTCCCTCAGCTCTTCAGCTCAAGGCTAGTGCTCTACCACTTGAGCCACAGCACCACTTCAGGCTTTTCTCTTTTTGCTTGTGTGGTGCTGAGGAATCGAACCCAGGGCCTCATGCATGCAAGGCAAGTGCTCTACCACTGAGCCACCTTCCCAGCCCTGTTGTTGTTTTTTCTAAGTTATTTCTTGAACCTACACACTCCTCTTCAGTTCCACAGTTGCCCTAGATACTCTCATGACTGATAAGACTATTCCAAAATCCCCCCTAGATTCACCTCTACTCGCTCAACATCTTTTTCCATGATGTAGTCAAATGCTACATCATGTTTTTGGTGCCAGTACTGAGGCTCAAACTCAGTGCCTGGGTACTGTCCCTTAGCTTTTTTGCTTAAGCCTGGTACTTCGCCATTTGAGCCACAGCTTCCAACATTTTGCTGGTTAATTGGTGATAAGAGTCTCACAGACTTCAAACCACATTTCTCAGATCTCAGTCTCCTGAGTAGTTAGGATTACAGGTGTGAGCCACTAGCACTCAGCTCAAATGTACTTCTTAAAAGCCTTTCAATGTACCATGGTTTGGATAAGTGTCTCCCAAGGGTCCGTGTATTAAAGGCTCAATCCCCAGCCCATCGGAGGTGGTGGCTAGCCAAACACTTATGGTGGCCTATGTCTGGTGGCTAAGGTTGTTGTGATCATGGTACAAGGCAAGGCCAATCCAAGCAGATGAAAGTTTATAAGATCCATTTTCAATGAAGAGCTGAATATGATGGCAGGCACCGATTATTCTAGTTATAGAGAAGCCTAATATAGAAGAGTTTACCCAGGCATGTAACTAGACAAGTAGAAGACTCTTGCAAGCATGCAGACCTGAGTTCAGACACCAGTACCACCAAAAGAGGTAAACCTAGCAGAATGTCTTTAGGTGGTTTGGAGTGAGCGGTTAAGGGAGTCTGAAAGAATTTGGCCTCTTCTCTTTGCTTCCTGGTCAAAGAGAAGACATGATGTGCTCTCCTGTGGTGTGCTGTTTCACCACAGGTCTAAAAACAATGGTGTCAACACATCATGCACTTGAACCTCTAAAACCATGAGCCAAAATAAACCTCTTCTCTTCATAAATTGATTAGCTCAACTGTTTGTTGTGGTGGTGAAACAAAAAGCTGACTAACAAAAATAGTTTCTTGTACCTCTTGGAGTGAAGACCAACTCATTAACTATGCTACCAGTCCCTCACAGGCTGAACCCTGCCCAGCCTCTACTTGGCCTTGCACTGCTAGCTTTCTCTCCGGGCTTCCCAAATACCAAAGTGCCTCCTACTTTGGATCTTCTCACACACTTTCTCCCATCTAGAATGATCTATCCCTGTTGTATCCCTACCTCCAACCCACTTAACAACACTTGTTTCTAATTATAGTCTTTGTATCAGTCACTTTTACAAATAAGACTTTTGTGAGAAGTTCCCCTGTTACACCTTGCTACTTTTTTTTTTTAAATCTTGCACGACTCCATTTATTTTTACATATTTATTTGTGTGATTATTTCATCCCTGATTTTTCGACTGTAAACTCCAGGAAAGCAGGATTATGGTCATTGTTCTCCCAGTACCTGGCACAGGCAGGCTTCAAAGATACCACAAAAGCACACTTGATACCCTCAGCTCTTTATTCATAAATATTATCACCAAGTGCCAATGGCTCATGCCTATAATCCTAGCTACTCAGGAGGATGACATCTGAATAGCATGGTTTGAAGCCAGCCCAGGCAAGAAAGTCCATGAGACTCTTATCTCCAATCAACCACAAGAATCTGGAAGTGGAACTGTGGCTAAAGTGGTAGAGTGCTAGCCTTGAGTGAAAAAGCTCAGAGATAGTGCCCAGGCCCCGAGTTCAAGCACAAAAAAATAAAGTGAAAAATAACAAAAAGATATTTTCATAAGCACAATCTCATAGGATTGTCAAGAATCAAATGAGGGCTGGGAGTGCATGCAGCTCAGTGGTAGAGCATTTATTAAGCATACATGAGGATGGTATCCATTCACCAACACTGAAGGAAAAAAAATGACATAACTACAATAGTAAAGCATATGTCAATTATGCTTCTTTCCCTGGATGCTTAGAGTTTACAGTTGGTATTATAATGTAGTAAACCAGCACTATATCACTATGGGGGGGGGGAGAGGAGAGAGAGAGAGAGAGAGAGAGAGAGAGAGCTGGTAGTAGGGCTTGAATTCAAGGCCTCACTGTTCAACTTTCTTGTTCACAGCTGGTACACTACCACTTGAGCCACACCTCTAGGCTAGTACTTAGTTAGACATGACATTTCTTAAACTTATCTGCCTTGGCTGACTTTGAACTGTGATCATCAAGATCTCAGCTTTCTGAGTAGCTAGTATTACAGGTGTAAGCCACCAACACTCAACTATTTGTGGATGTATTACATGCAGGGTTTTGTTGTTGTTTTTTGAACTCAGGACCTGGGCACTGTCCCTTTGGTTTTTTTCTCAAGACTAGCACACTCTACCATTTGAGCCATATGATGCTCCACTTCCAGTCTTTTGGTGGCTAACTGGAGATAAAAGTCTCATGGACTTTCCTGCTCAGGCTGGCTTTGAACTTCAGTCCTCAAATCTCAGTTTCCTGAGCTGCTAGGAACATAGGTGTGAGCCATTGGCACCCAGCTCCATGCAGTTTTGACCAAGCATAGCCAAAAATAAAAAAAAAATCCTCATGCATATTACATTGATTAGTTGATGCAAAGAATCACTAAGTCAGTCTCTCAGAATACTGAACTGTCTGCAGCCTGAGTTTTCTCTCAGCCCTGGTCTCCTTGAAGCCATATACTCATGGACACCAAGAGTCTCTTATACTGAACCCAGTTCTAGCTATTGCTTTGTATATCCAGCTGCCTAACATCTGCTTCCCATACAGGATGGATGTGTGGGCTCTTCCTCCTCTTCCACCAACACAGCACATGCATAGGGGCAGTACTCCATGTCTGGCTAAGCACCAGTCATGTGACAAATGCTAGTGAAGGCAAACTCTTTGCTGCTAGAGGAAGGGCTTAGAGCAGAGCTGGGACCAAGGTACAGGAAGATAAGGTGCATTTTAAGGGACAGGCAGACACACAAGGAACGTTCACTAGGGGAAACTGGAAGACAGAGACTGGGAGCAGAGCTCTAGCATCAAGATGGTGGCCCCTAAGTGAAGAAGACACACATACCAACAGGTTTAGCAACAGGTACATTCCCCAGGTAGTAGACTTGGAACTTCTGCACCAGTTCATTCTTAGGTGCGGGGAATTCCACTGTGGGAAGAAGAGGAGGGTCAGCTGTGGTGACAGATCTTGGTGACTCCTAATGTCTAACACCAGGGTATGTACATCTGCCCAGCCTAGGTTCTATCCCCGCTCCTTCCCCTGCCTCCCTGTGAATCAAGGTCCCTCCACTTAACTGATCCCAACTATTCATTCTCCATGTGTTCATTTTTCTATCAGCTGAAAGTCTGTTCTTGAATGACCTACATTAACCAACAAAGTTGATCTGGACCTAGTGTGACTGTAACACTGACCTTGGAAAGGGACATCCACAAGTTTAGAGTGGTCGAGGGACAGTCCATTGACCAAGCAGCGAGCATTGCGCCGTTCAGCCATGATCTGAAGAAGGAAGGAAAGGAAGGGAGGAGTGGGGGAGAGAATCTATTAGAGCTTCATCACCCTGGCGACCCCCCCCCTGCTCAGCGACCCCACCCACACCCTGGTAAAGCAGATGTGGCAGCTAGTCCAGGGAATGGAGGGGGGGGCGTGCCTTAGAGCAGATCTCATGCAGGCTGGTGGCGATGTTCTTGGCAGGTGCCTCACAGCGAAACACGTGGCACTTGAGCATCTGGGTCAGCTTATCTCGAGCTACGTAGGCAAAGTCCCTGTTGGGGGAGGGTCACCTCAGTGTCTCTTGGAACCATCAAGGGCTGAGCCTGACCAGCACCCCACCCACAGCAGCTTCTCCAAGGCTTCCGCCCTCTGACGGTGTCCTGTAGATCTGCCTTCTGGAGGGAGGGTAGACAGGCAAGCATGCAGAGATGGGGAGGGGAGGGACAGTCCAGCTCAGCAGGTGGGAAAGGATAGGGCAGAGGAGGTTGGAGAGCTTGGTGCTTTGAGGCACTGGGTCCAGGGTTTGAGGGGAACTCAGTCAAAGCAGATGGGCATAGTACCTCTCTCTGGATCCAGCAGCACAAAAGAGGCAAAGAACAGAGTTAGGGAAGAATACTCTGACTGATGCATGAACCCCACTCCACCCCCACCCCCACCCCCGTCCATGAATGCTGGACCCTGTTCACACCTTCCACTGTCCCGCCCGACGCCCCACACACGGATGCTGACGATGGGCTGGGCATGCAGCAGTGCCTGGCTTTGTGGCTCCACCAGCTTGAGCGTCTCATCCTCCAGCTGCAGCAGTAAATCCTTCCCCTGCAGGCTCAGGAAGCAGATACTCAGTGATATCTCAGCTAGAAAGGTGGCTGATCTCTGCCACCTGCAGCTCAGGGGAGGCTAGCTACCACTGGGGGAACAGAGGTGGGGAAACTTGTTTTTATGTCCAATCAACCAGCTTGCTCTAGCAGAGGTCATCTTTCCATGATTCTCTATCATCCTCACTTTTAGGCAACAACCCAGGCTTCATGGTCCCAGCCTGGGGTCTCTCAGCCACCCACCCCACAGTCTGCCTCATGGGTGGACCAAATGTCCCCTTCCCTAGCCCTCTCTTGGACAGGACAGATCTTCCATCTTTCACAATTCTCTACCCACGCCCATGGTACTACCACCTCATGGGCTTTGGCCCTCACCTCCCCCCAGCCCCCAGACATGGGGTCATGCAGATTGTTTTTGTGGTAGGAGAGCTGACGGATGCAATTGTTGACTGCCACGCTGCTGCGTCCTGGGGCCAGTTCCTCCTCGGTCATCTCCACCCAGCCTAGGGAGCGCACGGCGAAACACTGCCAGACACAGAAGAGGAGTAAGGGTGGGGGGGTGTGGATCTCAATTGACACTGGAGGCGCTTAGGCACAGGACACAGAGGAGTTCCGGACTCAGAAGATGGTGGGTAAGAGGCTTTCCAAACTGTGACACAAACTCCCCAGACAGGAAAAGGAGACAGAGAAAATCCCTGCTGAGCCAAGCCTAGAAGGGCCACTACCGGGTCAGGTCCCTAGCTGGTGGAGTTAAATGGTGAAGACACAGGACTCTATGCTGAGTCCTAACTGGAAGAAGCTGAACCCAGGACCTGGGAGCTTTACAGAGATCAGATCAGAGACACCCCCTACAGTGCAACATGAGGGCCTGTCCTGCATAAAGGGGCCCCCATCTGCAGAATGGGTGTCGTTCTTGAACAAACCTTGATCCCTGGGTTGGCATTCCGTGGGGGCAGCTTCTCCTCTTCTTGGGGCAATGGTTCTGGGCTGAAAGCAGGTGGGAACATTTGTTATAGTGACCCTATGTATGGTGCTGTCCCAGGCCCTTTCAAATCCATCCACCTCACTCCTTGCCCCTGTATCTGGTGACTCACCTGAGGCTCTGCGCTGGAAAGGGCACTGTCCCCTCCTCAGATTCCTTCAGTCCCAAATCCATTGGAGCCTCCTCATTGGGCTCATCCTAGAAAGAGGGATTGGGGAATCAGGGCCAGAATGAGACATGCCATCCTCCAGCTACCCCCCCACCCCCCGCCCTTGTGATGAAGCGGGTTCCTTCACCCACCTTCCAAAACTCTCCGTCCTCAAAGCCTTCTCTGTGGGCAAAGCCAGTCCAGGTAAGCTGGAGGAGGAATGGGAACAGGGAATGGGTGTCTGATCCTGTTCTGAAAGCATGTACCCCTCCATGAACCAACAAGCCAGGAATCCTCACCTGAGACTCTTCTTGGGGGCTGCTCCCTTGTGAGAGGGAGGCCCGGCCGGGGGGCTCCCACTGGGTGGTCCCTGTTGGGATGTGCCAGTAGTAAGTCCCTGAGGTGTCCTGGACCCTCATCCATCCAGCTGGCAGATCGGAATCCGTCTCGAAGGCGTTGGGGTTCCAGAAGGAATCTGCCAGGTGGGAAGCTTGGTTAGATCAGCCCACCCAGCAAGTAGTCAGTGGATCCCTGTGCCCTGTCCCCCTGTCCCCTCCCTGAGACCCAATGGTGGAGAAGAAGTGGGAGAGGAAATAGCTTCTGCACAGCATGGCTCCTGCTTCATTCTGGAGACTACAGTCTGGAGTCACCACATGGGGGACCACCAGGAGGGAACAGGGCTCAGGTTTCCTCCTGGGCTCTGTTGCTTTCTGACGTGGACAAATGAGGAAAACGAAGAAAACATGGGAAGAAAAAAAGGAAGGGAGAGATGGAGGTTGAATGACCCCAATTAACTTCCTCTCACATAACATACATGTCCATATCTCAGGATATACAAAGTTGCACGCCTTCACCAGCTCCCCCACACATACATATACACACAGACAACACAGTTCTGTGCAGCCAGACACACAAGTATGTGACACACAAGGAAACGCTTGCAGACATCATATACAGGTATGCACACAGGTTCAGGTGCAAACACATACACCAACTCCAGCCAGAAACTCATACAGAGATGTGTACACATACAGCTATCTATACCAGGCTGTGCCCCACAAGCATGCACACACACTCAGACATAAAACACACCAACCCCTGCCACATCTGTGCAGACACTCACACCCCGACCCCCATCACACGCAGATGCTGGCAAACATTTTATGAACATCCATGCACATCATGCATCTGGGACCTACACCACTCCTCTGTGAGCAGAGCTCCATCCCTTGTACCCAGCCCAGGCATCTTCCACCTCTGCTCTCCCTGCCAGTCCCACCCCATCTCATACCCACGCCCATGCTGCCCCTCACCTGGGCTGTTATCCTGAAGGATGATGGCCAGGAAAAAGTCCTGGGAGAACATGGCGCTAATTCCCAGCCCCTCCTGCTTCCACCCTCCCTCCTTCACAGCCCTCCAGCCCAGCCAGCTGGGCTCACAGCCTGGTGCTGGGCTGCAGAGAAAAGCTCATCCGCCCCCTTCTCACCAGGGCAGAGCGTCTGCCAGGCAAGATCCTCCCCCGCCAGAGCTCTCTAGGGAGGGGCCAAGACCACCATACTAGGGAACCTCCTTGGGGTGGAGGTAGGTGAGGAAGGGGGGTTCTCCTGAGATCCCACATCTTCCTGCCCCCATCTTTTCTTCCTGACGCTGGCTCCCCTCCCCCAGTGCTGACTCCCCATCCCACCCTCCAGCGGTCAGCTCAATGCCACAGCTAAGCCCAGGAACAACAAGAGGCTGAGTCTCCTGGGAACATCCCTGCCACCTGGGGCTCTACATAACCTATAGTTCTCAGCATCAGCTGGGTGTGGCTTCAAGGTCCTCAGGGATCCCTTCTTTGCCTAGAACTGGCCTCACAGTTTGGATCCAAGGGTGGTCCCTCAAGGCCTGGGACCTAGCAAGCTTGAGGCAGAGCTTGAGGCTTCCCAATATCCCACCCCCCTCACCTGCCAAAGCCCAGCTAGGGTGCAGCGTCTCCTCGGCAACCGCAGCACCAGGACCGGCTGGGAGCGCCCAGACTGCTGACGTGCTTCCCGTTACCAAGGAAACCAGGAATCCTGACTGGTCCAAGAGGAAGCACTGAGGGACAGGCAGTCTCAAGACTCAGGCTGCTGGGCAACCAGGCTCAGAGGGGCTGGGAGTAGGTGTGGTTACACTAAGGTGTTTGCACACCTGATGTGAGTAATTCAGGCCAAGGTTCCTCACCATACTCAGCTTACAAGTGAGGTGAGCCCACAGACAGAGTAAGAAGGGGCTCTTCTCACCCATCCATGTTCTAAGGCAACCATCACTGCCTCTCCATCCCCCACTTACCCCCATGTTGGGCCCTGATACAGCCAAGACTCAGTTAGTGCCTGCTCTTCCCCCAGAGCCCTCCCATTGCCCTCAGGACTCTCCCACGGAAACCTTCCAAGAACACCAGAAGCTAGGGTCTCCATCATCCAAAGCCAGCTTCCTTAAGGATGAGACACTTCTGGAATCTGAGGGGGATTCCAGTTCACTGTCACATATGCAAATCCACCTGCCATCCCTGTCAGCCTGTGCTTTCTGGCTTCAAAGAGCTTCATCCTTCCGATCTGTCCTGGAGGGGCAGCTTCCCTCCCCCCACCTGACTGCCCCACCCCCACCGTGACCATCTGGGATGGCCTTCTGGAGCTTGGCACACCTCCCTCCAAGCACAGCCCACCCGGGCCTTTGCTTCTACATGCATGCATTTTTCCAGAAAGTATACTTTCACTGCTGCATGGATTCCTACAGACATGCATGCAAGAATCAAGTAGCTAAGCCAGGTATACTCATTTGCTCAGAAATCCATGATTCATTTAATGCTCTCCTCTTCTCTCTACCCCACCATAGTCCAGCATTTCTCCCAGCATTTCTTTTTAACCTGGACTGTTGCAATAACCTTCTAAGTGGTTTCCTTTTTTGTTTTATCTCCTCCAATACGAGTTGCACACTACAGCCTGAATGAGTCTTATGAGATGCTAACATAATCATGTTACCTCCAGCTTAATACTCATAAATGCTTTCTCTTGGTCCTCAGGATAAAACCCAAACTCCTCCTCAGGGTCTATTGCTGTTTGAGCACTTCTATCTGACCACTCCCAACTCTGCTTAGCTCTTTCTGCCTGGGACATGTCCTTCATTCTCTCCCTACCCTAGTCTTCCTCCCTCCAACTTCAACTACAGATCACCTACACCTCTTTCAGACATCAGAGTTAAGGCTACTTCTTGAAACTGACCACTTCCCTCCCCTCCACTGCATATATAAGCAGGTAAGGTGCCTTCCTCCATTTACCATACCTACCAGCTCAACATACTGCTATAGCTGTTTACCTATTTCTGTCTCCCTTAGATGGTGAGTGCCAAGATGTTCTTACACAAGAATGTCTTTGCCCGAAAGCACACATCCTAACATTTAGGACAAGCCTGGCACAGTGTATGCACCCAATTCATGTAATAATGCATTCATCATTAATTTCCTTAATTCACTCATTTATTTGTGACATACTAGATTGAGGAGGAAGAAAATAATTTTTGCCCAACCCTAACCCTTGACCTACAAGGAACTCGAATTTCTTCTATGGCTTTTGGTGTCACAGCAACATAGAGACAAAAGAGTAAGCTAATGACTAAATCTCTTCCTGGGGCTAAACTCATAGTCACCCCCTCCCCGCCCCCCCCCCAGCATGTGAACCGGGTCCCACCAATCCCCCAGCCTGGCTGGAATCACTGCCCATGCCCAGTATATTCTTTCTAGCTCTTTAGCACTCAACCCTCCCATTCCAGAGGCTCAGAAAAGCAGCCACCTCTGTAGGAGCCACTAAACACACAATCCTCTATTGGGCCAGTGATTCATGACCTCTAGTTTGCAAGCTAGTCACCTGCTAACTGCAGACTTAAGCCCATACCAGTTAGGCATTCATACTTAGAATATTTCACATCAACACTGAACTTTCAATTTCCCTTGAACTGGTTCCACTGACATTGCTTTCTCCCACCTCAACCCTGTAAAAACTAGCTAGAGAGAAATAGAGGCTTTTCCCTTTAAATGGAGGCAGTGACAACCAAAGGCTGCAAAAAAAAAAAAAATCACAAAACAAAAGCAAGCGGACTTTGCTCCTGGTTGAGATGGTATTTCTCCCTTACAGAAAAACCACAGAGAAATGCTCAACTCTGAACCTCATCAAGGCTCTAGAACTACCTACTAATTTATTAATCTAGGGGAAGAGGAGCATGTGAAATACCATCCAGGAAGACATTCCAAAAAAAATCCAGAGCATAACAAATCAACATGGACCGCATGGTTTCTTAAAGGTAAATAAAACAGACAAGGAGAAAGGAGAATTTGTAGATCAAAAGAAACTTTAAGGGACAAATCAACCATTTGCCTATTTGGATATTGATTCACAGAGTACACAGCCTTTTAAAAGGCAAGGGAACATTATTAGACAACAGGGAGAATGTAAACATTAATTGGATACTTGATGGTAGTAAGGAGCCACTCTGTTTTTGTACATATTAAATGAAATTGTTTTAAAAGTGTTTCTTTCCCTTTTAGAAATGCATATGTAAACATTTATAGATGAAAGTAATAATAACAGAGGCCCAGAAGTGGGTGGGACAGATAATTATTGCAACCAGGCCAGGAATAAAGGAGGTCCACTATTCTATTACCTCTGTGTTGTGCTTGAAACTGTCCAGTGTTAAGTTTTCCAAAAGGGGAAAGGGTGTAACTCTAGGCTCACTGAACTGAATGCTCCCTGCAAAGGATCCACAGTTTAGGGTCTGGGTATGGTATATATTCCCAGGTACGAAGGGAGATTTCCCTATTTATTTGTTAGTTGGTTAATTGTTTGTTTAGTCAGTGAACACGCATGCCACACAAGAATTCTACCAGTGACCTACATCTCCAGCCCCTTGAATCTTTGCTTATACTGTAATCCATGGATTGTGGCTACTACTCTCTGTCCCTCAACTCTGTCTATCTCTATGCAACATCAACAAAGGTGGAGACTGGTCTTATTTAAATGGGACACATTTAATGATCGATCTTCATAGTTTCATATGTAGCCCCTCCCCCTGAAGAAACATACATTTAGTCTTCCTTGGTGCATTAATTCCTAGTCAAAATCCTATTCCTAACATAATGGATGCTGGTAGTGGCCAGAGTGGTGCTCTATAAAACGCCTGTGAATCATAAGCATAATACCCCACTTGGACTTTCCACACTGACGTGTGTGGGAGGTGCTGGCTGCTCCCTCCAGACCTGGCCTGTGAAACAGGGCAGATCATTCCAAGTGCACCCTCAGTGCATGGTGCCATGTGCATTGTATATACTGGTTGAGAGCTCAGGCCTGGACTCAGATCTGGTTTAGATCTCAATTCTATTGGGATCCCATACTATGACCTTCAGAAAGCAGCTAAACCTCTCTAGGCCTCTTCTTTGTCATCTGAAATATTGGTATAGCAACCATATCTACTTCACAGCATTCTTTTCTTTCTTCTTCTTCTTCTTTTTTTTTTTTTTGGTCAGTTGTGGCACCTGAACTCTCGGCCTGGGCGCTGTCCCTCAGCATTTCAGCTCAAGGCTAGCACTCTACCACTTGAGCCACAGCATCACTTCTGTTTTCTGGTGATTAATTGGCAGTAAGAGTCTCACGGACTTTCCTGCCCAGGCTGGGTTTGAACCATGATCCTGAGTCGCTAGGATTACAGGCCTGAGCCACCAGTACATGGCTCACAGCATTCTTCAATGCTTTACATACCATCAAGCTAGGCAGAGATGCAGTTAATTCATCTGTGCCTGATAATCTCTCCAGTCCACACATCAATTATGATAGCATGCATAACGAATAATAGATCCATCCATCATGGCATGAATGAGGGATAGATTCACCAAATTCTGTCCAAGCAGAAAAGTTATACCCCACCTGGCTCCTAGCTTCTGGCCCCATGACCTCCCATATCCCACGTCAAGTTTCACAAGGTACCTGTGTCCTCTGGGGAGCCATAGGAAGGGCTGCCCTGGGATAAGGTGGCCCAGCTGGAGTCCTCGTCGCTGGCTGCACTGTTTCGCATGCCAAATAGGAGGCTGGCGCTCTTGCTGTGTTCCCGAGGGCCATCTGTAAGGGCCTGGGTCCCAGAGGGGACCTCCACATTTTCCAGGGGCTCAGGCAGTCCTGGGGGAGAAGACAAGTCCTCCTCCTCCTCCTCCTCGTCTTCATCATCCTCCTCGGCCTCTCCAGCTGCTTTCTCCACTCCCTCATCTGACCCCTGCTCTTGGGTGCTGATGATGAGGCCAGGTCCTCGCAGCCCTCGGTTGGCTGTGTTGTGGGCCGAGAGCTCCAGCTCAGAGTATAGATGCATCAGGCCTTTGGGGCCCAAAGGTGCTGTTTCAGGCTCCTGGTTGGCCTCCTCTGCCAGGGTCAGGGTCACGTTGCGGTTCTGGTCGCGGTGGGCTGTGGCCGCCCGCCGGAGTTGATTCTGGCCCTCCTTCAGCCACTTGGCATTGGCAGGGCCCGGCTCAGGCCCACCGCCCTCCCCCATGGCACTGCGCAAGTCCTTCGGTCCCACAGCTGTGGCTTGCAGCTTGGCGTTAAGCAGCTGGTTGTGGGCAGCGTGCAGGGGCAAAGGTAGGCTGAGAGCAGGGCCTCCGTGGCTGTTGGCATTAATGGCCGACTGGCTCAGTGATGACGGAAGAGACATGGCCTTGGCAGATCCTGTGGGGTGGGAAGGGAAGACCATGTTGAGCCTCTGGACCAGACAACAGCATCCCTGCTTCCACCCCAGCCCTGTGCAAATCCCACAATTCCAAAAACTCAGCTGGCCAACACACAATGATCCATGACCCCATGAGCTACTTTCCCGTGGGAATGGAAGGGATGGTCTTCTGCCCCTGTACCATTACCCCCATCACAAGCTAGACCCAGATCTGTAACCCACCCCATCTACAGTCCCTAACCATGAACTTTCTCAGATAGCAGCGCCAGTGCCTGCTCAGCCCCACCACCAGCACAGCCTCTGCACAATGGTTCTCTGTGCATCTCTACCCCCACAGCTCATCCAACTGGAGCTTGCTGTGCCAGGGACACAGCTGGCCTGGGACTGGCTCATGCCAAGTTCTGGACACTGGACATATAGACTGCCTCTTTCCTCCTGCCATGCTGTTATCCCGAGCCCCATCACTGGAGGCTCTCCAAGCTGTGCTTGTCTGTAAACCAGTTCCCAAGCCCAGTATACTAGGGACCATGTGAACAGGAGCAAATGAGTATAGAGCCAGCCCTCCAGGGCATGGCCCAGGAAGGCTGTACTTTGGTGACCATTTCTATGAAGTATCTCACCTAAGGTACCCATTTGTCCCCATATCAGCCCTTATAATATCTGGATCCTCTTAAGAGTTGGAGCCTCCAGACATTTAGGTCTTTGCCTCAATGTGACCTCAGTGAAGCCTTCCCTAAGCACTCACTTTAAAATTTCAGGCTAACTCTCTCCTTCTTTGCAATCTTACTTTTCCCAGGTACCTACTGCCATCTAACAAACTAATTTAGTATTTACTTTATTTAGTGATTGTCTCCTCCAGTCTTAAACTTAAAAAGTGCCACATTAATGAACATTTTACCTTTCTGTTTTTAATTTTTTTGCATGTTGGTACTAGGCCTTGAACTCAGGGCCTACGCAATGTCCCTCAGCTTTTTTACCCAAGGCTAACACTCGACTTCTTGAGTCACACCTTCACTTCCAACTTTTTGCTAGTTAACTGAAGATAAATGTCTCAAGGACTGTTTGCCTTGGATGCTTTTGAACCATGATTTTCAGATCTCTGCCTCCTATTAGTAGTATTTCAGGTATGAGCCACTAACAAAGAGCATCTTCTTCAATTGTTTTCAATGTAGTAGGTCTAGCGCTTAGCACAGTTCTGGCATTGAGCAAGAGCTCAATGAATGTATAAATTTATCCTCCCACCTCTCCTGGGCCTAAGAGATACTAAGATGCATCTCCTCTAGCCAGACCAGTAAACATCCTGGTTATATCATTGTGTCTCAGTAGCACAAGACCAGGTCCTAGCACAAGACCAGGCATACATCTGTAAAATAAATTTTTAAAAGGTTTCTGTCGGTGTGTTTGCCTCACATAATCAGCTCAGGGTGGCTCCACGTGAGAAACAAGGAAGCTTTTGGTCGCTGGAATAAAGAGGGGGAAAAAAAGCAGCTTTGCCTCCACCCAGAAGCACAGCAATTTTCCAAAAATGGAAAGCAGATTGTGTCATTTCCTGGTTTATAAAATTAAAGGGCTCTGTACCGCCTTTGGGATAATATCTAAGCTCAACAGCAAGAGACCCAAAGAGCTCCCCAGAGCCAACCCCAATGACCCCTCAGACATCCCTTCCCTTCCCACCTCCTCCTTACCTTTTATTTCAGCCACCTAAACTGTGGTGGATTCTGGAAACTGTCACAGATGTCAAACAAGACCCTGGGTCTTTGTTTACACAGTTCCCTCAGCCTGGAATCCTGTCTTCCCCTGTGAGAACCAATTCTTATATTTCAAAACTTGGCTCAGCGGCCACAGCTCCTAAGCAATCTTCCTGTTCCCTCCCCACCCTTGGGACTTGAGACTGGACTGCTCCTTCCTTTGTGTCCCACAACATGAAGTATCACATGCTAGTAGAATACCTGAGACCACATCTTACGCAATTTCATAGTCCAGTACGAAGGGGAGTATACTGTGTTTATGAGAGTGGACATTGTAGGAAAGAAAGGATAGAATGGATAGATGCTGGGGAGAGGGGAGCTAGAAATTGGGAAGCTTTGAACTCTCTAGGAATAGATACCAAAGAGAGCTTTGTGGACCCATGGGTTGAGGATGAGGCAGTTTTGGGGAGGACGCTCAAGAATGATGGAAGAGCCATGAGTGAGCCATGGGAGCCCTGGAAAAGTGAGGCTGAGGTCTACAACAAGAGGGAGGAAAAGGATTTGCTTCAAATTTGAACCAACACCCTGGTTCAAAGATTATTCAGTTACCTCTCCATAAGTTTTGGGTGAAGCCAGGTTTCTCAGAAGTCAGGAAGGGTGCTCTGAGAAGAACATGCGCTGTGTGACGCTGAGACAGTAACAAGTCAGGTCGACTTTATAACAGAAAGTACCAGGATGAGATGGGGAAGTTCTGTTGTCAGTGCTGAGACCTGAGCCTCTAGCTTGTGCCAGGGGGGCCACTTCACTTTCTGATATTAAAAAGATGATCAGCTACTCAATTTCCCCAAGAAAAAGCAAAATTCAGTCTGTCTGTCTCTCTCCCCCCTCTCTCACTCCCCCCCCTCTCTGTCCCTTTCTCTTGTTCCTTCCCCTAAAGATCTATCCTGAAGCATCTCAAAGAATAGAAAGAATCAAATAAATTCTGGCTCAAGGCAGGAAGCTGAACAGAGTCCAGGGGCCACCAGAAACTAAAAGGAGGAGCCCTTAAGCATAAAGAAACTCACATCAGACAAATGGAAGCAGAAGCTGAGTCCTACTCAAAGTCAAGAGTCTTCTAACCAGATACCTTACAAGAGAGCAAGCACCGTGCTTAGGATTGAGGAAAGAGACAATAAAGGGTTCCTCCTCTGGAGGAGCTCTTGAGGGAGAATCACAGAACAACACATCCACAGTGCAGTATAACGCCAACATCTAGAAGCAGGCCTGATCCATATTAGCACTCCATGTTGGGCCAACAGATGATTTTTGTGATGGGAGAAGAACCATCAAGCCTAAGGCTTCCTCTAACCCAGGAATCAATGAAGACTCCTTAATCCTCAAACACAAGTCTCTTGAACCGTCCCCTCAGCTCCCCCAGCCTCTCAAAGGTGGCCTTCTGTCCTAGTTGACCCAGGAGAGAGAAGCAGTTGGTTAAAGAGCATCTTCAAGCATACAAATTCACCAACATTTTTCTTCCCAAACCAAGTGCTGCCCCTATAATTTGAATCCATCTTGTCATGCCTTTCTAAAATTTTCTACCACCATTTTTCCCTCTCATAAGTAAACCTGCTGAGTCTTCCTATTCACTGTTGCCATTTCTTTACCTCCTACTCCTCAGCCTTGTGTGTGTGTGTGTGTGTGTGTGTGTGTGTGTGTGTGTGTGTGTGTGTGTGTGTGCACGCACTGGTACCAGTGTGTGTGTGTGTGTGTGTGTGTGTGTGTGTGTGTGTGTGTGTGTGTGTGTGTGTGTGTGTGCGTGTGCGCACACTGGTACCAGAGCTTGAACTCAGAGCCTGGAAGCTGTCCCTTAGCCTTTTCTGGTCAAGGAAAGAGAACTTTACCTCTTGAGCCACAGCTCCACTTCTACCTTTTTGATTGCCAATTCTAGATAAGAGTTTCATGAACTTTCTTACCCAGGCTAGCTTCCAACCATGACTCTCAGACCTTGGCCTTCTGAGTGGTGAGAATTAAAGGTATCGGCCACTGGAACCCAGCTCACTGGCCCTTTCTAATACAATTTCCATCCCTCACAAAATTCAGCAAAGCTTCCACAGGTCAACATAGTCTTGCTGTCATTTCATCCAATGGATCTCTGGTCACCTTGGTTGTACTCTCAGCAGCATCTGATGCCCTGAATCTCTCATCAACTTTCCTTCATGGCTTCCATACTCTACGTGCCTGTTTTGCTTTTCTTTGGGGTGGGGTTGGGAGTGATGGTTTTTGTTTTGTTTTTGGTGCTAGTACTAGGGATTGAACTCAAGACCTAGGTACTATCCTTTTGCTTTTTTTTTTTTTTATCTCTACCATTTGAGCCACAGCTTCACTTCTGGCTTTTTGCTAATTAACTCAAAATACAAGTTTCATTGACTTCTCTACCTGGGCTGGCTTTAGATCATGATCCTCAGATCCCAGCCATCAGAGTAGCCACAACTATAGGCATGAGCCACCAGGACCTGGTCAGTCCTGGTTTTCTTTCTATATGTCTCTGGCTACTTTTTGTTGTTCTTAAACTCCTTTGTAGGCTCATCTGCCTCTACCCAGCCATCACGGGCTGAGTTGCTCATAGATTATGCCCTTTTCACTTATGCTATATTGAACAGTGACATTCATTCATACCCCATACCCATAGTTTCAGTGTATCACCTATACACTGACGACTTCCAAATTTACATCTACATTTCAGATCCTGCATCTGAGCTCCACACATTGTACCTTCGACATTATATTCAACCACTCCATTTGCTATCTCAAAGGCCTCTCAAACTAATTTTTCCACTTGAATTTCTTAACCCACCCTACTGGTCTTCTTTCAGGATCTGGAATCATGGGATGATGACTACTCATCCTTTTGTATACTCTTGAAGGAGGAGTGCCATCCTGGATACATCCTTCTCCCTCACTCCCTACAATCCATCTGCAGGTAATGACTGTTTTCCGCTAAAAAAATAAAATTCTATATATCATCTACTCTACACCTCCACTACCATCCATATCTATGTGAAGGTCAAACACCTTAAGATCAAAATTCTTTGCAAGCCTTAAACTATACTATTAATCTGGCCCCCCTGTGTGCCTCCTCTCCCCCTCCAGTCCCCAGCTTTAGTTATTTTCCTCTCCAACTGCAATGGGGTTTTTTTTTGGGGGGGTTGTTTTTTTTGTTTTTGGTTTTTTGGTCAGTCTTGGAACTTGAACTTAGGGCCTGGGTGCTGTCCCTGAGCTTCTTTTGCTCAAGTTTCGCATTCTACCACTTGAGTCAGAGCATCCCTTCCAGCCTTTTCTGAGTAGCTCACTGCAGGTAAGAGTCTCACAGACTTGTTTGCTCAGCCTGGCTCTGAACTACAACCCTCAGTTCCCAGCCTCCTGAGTAGCTAGGATTACAGTCGCCTGGCTTGCAATGGCTTTGCAAATGGCTTGGTTCTGATTCCTCAGAGACATAGCTCTTCTGCATGATTACCCTTTTGCGTGAGACCTTCTACCTCTATTCTCTCAGCCTAATTAGCCCTACTCTTCCTTACTTCTCAATTCAATTGTCAGGTTCTCAAAGAAGCTTTCCTTTACCCTTCTCCCTATCCCCAAAGCCAGGTTAGCCAGTTTTTGTGTGTTCTCAAAGCATCATATATCATACATCTTTCCTTCATGGGACATTACATTTGCAATGGTACTGCTTATTTATTTATTTTGTTGGTAATGGGGCTTGAACTCAGGCCCCAGGTGCTATCCCTGAGCTCTTTTGCTCAAGGCTAGCTCTCTACTGCTTTGAGCCACAGTACCACTTCCAGTTTTTCTGGTGGTTAATTGGAGATAAGAGTCTCAAGGACTTTCCTGCCTGGGCTAGCTTCAAACCATGATTCTTAGACCTCAGCCTCCTGAATAGCTAGGATTATAGATGTGGTTTTTTGGAGTTTTTTTCAGGGGGGTACTGGGCTTGAACTCAGGGTTCCATGCTTGTTCAATAGGCATTTTGCCATGTAAGCCAAGCTTCTAGCTCTGCTTTTTACTGATTATTTGGGAGACAGAGTCTCACTTTTCTGCTTGGGCTGTCTTCAAACTTGGATCCTCCAGATCTTATTCTCCTGCATAGCTAGGATTACAGGCATGAGCCATTAGCATGCAATTTGGTTTGGTATTTTGCAACAAGGTCTCAAGACTAGAACTTTTTCTGTTTCAGCTTCCTCAAAGCTGGGATTACTGGTGTGTACCACTATACCCAGCTAGCAATGTTTTTGGCAGGGAAGAGGGGAGGCTGGGACTTTAATTCAGGGCCTCACCCTCTCACTTAAGCTTTCTGACTTACTACTAGTACTCCACCTTTTCAAACATGCTTCCAGTTCTAGCTGTTTTCTGGTTCACTGAAGATAAGAATCTCTTAGATTTGTCTTCCCAGACTGGCTTTGGATCTCAGTCCTCAGATCTCAGTCTCTTGAGTAGCTAGGATTATAGGCTTGAGCCACCAGGGCCCCAAATATAATGTTATTCTTACTTGATTTCCCTCATAGATTACCAATTCTGTGGGGACAAGGATCTAATCTATTTTGCCCATTGATCACATCTTCAGTACCTAACTCAGTGCTGCCTTGTATATATGAGGTGTTCAAGTCCTATTTGTTGAATGAATAAATGATCAAGTAACTATTTTAAGTGATCAGTCAGTGCTATGTTAAGAACAGTTATGGAAAGGTAAGCAAGAAGACATGCGATTACCGCAGGCAAAGAAAAAGGGGAAATGACTAGATTAATTTGATAGAAGTAGGTAGAAATATTTAGATAGTGGATGTCACGGGTCTTGGTGATACTAAATGTACAGGGGAGAAGAAGAGCAGTTAATCTGGAATGTTTCCCAGGACTCTGGCCTGGGTAACAACCTAGAAAGCAGTCATTTCTGAGATTTGAAGGAAGAATATTTGGAAGTGGAGTAGAAGAGGAACCAGAAAAGATAATCCAGTCAGGGATCTGCAGTTTTGGAATGCCTGCTGAATCTCCAAAGGGATTTTAGAGGATAGTTGTATATGTGAGTCCGGATTTAAGGAGAGCCTTCTGGGCCAGATATATAAATTTGGGGATCATCAGCATATATATATATATATATATATATATATATATGTATATATATATGAAATCTAAAACCTTAGGAATGAATTAAACACCCAGGGAGAAAGCGCAGTATGAGAGAAGATAGGAACAAGAGCCTCTTCAGCATATACAGAGAGGAGGAGAGAACACAGGAAACTGAGAGGGAGCAGACAAAGCCTAGGAGAGGTATCGGGAAAATGATTCAAGGAGAGTGCGCTGGGACACACCAGTGGGATACTATTACTGGGTAAAGAGGATCACAGCACAGTGTCCCCGTGGACACTGTGGGGGCAAGGAGGTCCCCAATGACCTTGGCACATCCACAGCTCCAGTGGATATCAGAGACAGAGTAGAGTGGTTTTAAGAATGAATGGAGAGTTAAGAAGTGTAGACAAGGCGGAGTGCTGACACCATAGCTGGGAATGGGGTGGAGGGAGAAGGAGAGGAAGGGGGAGAAGGTGGGTGAAGGGATGTGTGCAAAATGCAAGAGACACACATGCTTCAAAATAGCTTCCCAATACCCTCCGAAGTGGAGGTGGAAAACTGCTCCTAAGGGAGAGCTCTTAGCCCGGCTAGGCCTCCAGACGGAGCTGGGGACACAGCTGGTCCCAGGGCACACCCCTCCGGTGGCAGAGGGCAGCCGAATGCGGCTTGACAGATCCTAGGCCTCGGGACTCCAGCTGGAATCCGGTGGCCGGCCTCCAACCCCACCCTCCCGTCCCCTTCCCTGCCTAGCCCTCCCCTCCCCCACTCCCCCACCGCCCCTCGGCCTCGCGCCCCACATTACTGGCACCCTAAGCCATCCCGGAGCAGCCAGAGGTTAAAGATCAGGGGAGGGGCCAGTGTGCGGACCGAAGTGGACCCAGCGAGGAGGAGGCAGGGCGAGAAGAAGGACGGCCTGGGAAGGAGAGGGGGGGTGGGGGGGGACAGGGCCTAGCCGGGGCTCGAGGTGGAGGGGGTGGGGGGTGGGGTGCCGGGGGCACTGCGGGGATGGAGCTGCAAGCCGACCCCCCTCCCTTCTCCCTGCTCCCCGGTGGCTTAAAATGGGGGATCCGGCTCTGGGCAGCTGGGGCTGGACCCCAGAGCAGGGGCAGCTCCTACCTGCACGGCTAGGCCCCAGGCCCAGGTGACGGAAGGGTGCCTCAGGCTGCGGCGGGGCTCGGGCTCCACCGCGGCTTCTCCATCACAACATCCCCCGCCCAGGAGCGCGCAGGCCGCGGGGCCGCGCCCGGAGCGGCGGTGCGCGCGCGCGCGCGCCGAGGCGGCGGGAGGGAGGGAGGGAGGGGGGAGGGGAGGAGAAGGGGGGAGGGGCGCCATCTTGGACCCGGCGCGCTGAGCCCCGCCCCCTTCCAGGCTGCAGCTTCCCAGGGGAAGAGGGGGTGGGGGAAGGAATAGAGGGGTGCTCAGTCTGCAGGATCGCCCCCCCCCGCCATCCTCACCTCCGGGGTGCGCTCCCCCCACGGCCCCAAGCCCCTTACCTCTTCCCTCCCCACCCCCTTGCACCCGCGGGGTTCCCGGGGAACCGCGGTCCGGCGCCGCCCTGCACCGTGATGCTCCAGACTCACCCTGCGCACCCACAGAGCTGGGGCGCTGCACCCCTGCAAGCGGTGCACCCCTCCCCGCCCCCGGAGGCTGCAGCCCGAGCGGTGCGGGGGCCCGGGCCCGCGCCGGGAGCGGCGGCTGGGGCGCAGGCGGCCTGGCTGGGGCGCGGCGCGGCTCCGGCAGCCGCACTGCCCTGGCGTCCGGGTGGGAAGGCGGCGGTGGGGCCGCCGCGGCAGCGCCGGTGATAATAATAGCTCGCAGTTATTGACCGCATACCCTGTGCCGGGCTCGGTGTTCAACCCGTTTCCTTGCGCTTATCCTCACATCAGCCGTGGGCTAGTTGCCACCGTTACTATTCGCTCTCTCTCTCTTTTTGGTTTGTGATTCAGAAAGGTAAGGCGACTGGCCTGCAGTCACAGTGAGCGGCCTGTGTTCTTAACCACCTTATTATGCCTGCCTGCCGCACAGTCACCAACCTAGGCCTTGAAGATGGCAAGAAGCAATTGCTACCCGATCGGAATACACAAGAGGAAGGCAAGAAGGGGGAGAGTGTGAATGAAAACTGTCAAGGAAGCCCTCATGGGGCGCGCTATTGAATGCAGATCCTCCCTAGACAGGGGAATGGATTCCAATGGTCAGATCCCAGACCCAGAGACTCTGAAGGGCAAGACTGGTAGTTACCAACCACAAACCCTCCGGAGCACATGTTTTCTTTTGTCGAATCTGTTACAGTCCTATTGAACAGCTGACTAGAGATGCACCTATCCCTAAAAGGGTCCCTAGGTCTAAATTGATCAGTTCAGCTCCTTTTATAAATGTTCTGTTTCTCAAGGAGTATACACACACACACAGAGCTTCATCAGTCTCAATAAATGGTGCCACCATTGACTGGCTTGCTCATACCAGAAACACCAAGATTGTCTGAAAATACTTCCTCTTGACTTGAGGTAGATATAATTTTTTTAGCTTTCTATTATGGAAATGTCAAATATATTGTAAAATAGAACCATATAATGAAACTTCATACACCTACAACAATTACCAACTCATGCCTAAGAGTTCATTATAATATTATAATCTAACAAACATCGATGATACAGAAAACAGGTTTTAGGTTCTAAGCCACATCCACAAGATCCAAAAATGCATAAGATTTGACTATAACGCACCAGGAGGAGATGATGTCTGGCCTGAGACCTTGAAAGATGAGCAAAGGTTACTTAGGAGAAGACCAGAAGACTCATTCATTTACTCAGTCATGTGCTCTTTTTAAAATGCATTTCATTGTTATTGTAGAGGTGATGTACAGAGGGGTTATAGTTATATAAGAAGGTAATGAATCATATCACCCCTTCCCTTACTCTCTCCCAGTTTTTCCATTCCATCCCCACCCACAAGTTGTATAGTTCATTTTCCACAGTGTCTAGTCTGCTGTATTTGTTCACTCTTTGACCCACCTTTTCTGTGCCCCCTCAGTACCCTCCCAAAGTCAAATAAACTAACAAGGCAAAAAGAAATAACTAACAACAATGAAAAAAATCTTGTTTTCATTTCTTGGAGTTCATATCAAAAAGTATTATTTTATATGATCATTCACACATAGCTATTGAACCTTTGTGATCCACTCCTATGAATATCCTCCTTGGGTTTCACTGTGTGAATGTCAAGAGACCTGTATAATTTATCTGTATATCTATATCTATATATGGACATAAAGTTACCACAATTGAGGAAAAGCATGCAACTTACATTTCTTTGGGTCTAGCTTACTTCACTTAATAGTTTTTTTTTCCAAATCTTTCCATTTCCTTATGAATGGTACAATGTCATTCATTATGATGGAAGAGTAGAATTCTATTGTGTGTTTATACCACTAACAATAACAAACTCTTCCACACTGTTGACGGGAACATGAACTTGTTCAACCACTCTGGAAAGCAGTTTAGGTGTTTTAAACATAAAGCTTCCCATGGGCTGGGAAGGTGGCTCAGTGGTAGAGCGCTTGCCTTGCATGCCTGAGGCCCTGGGTTCGATTCCTCAGCACTGCATAAGCAAAAAGAAAAAAGCAAGAAGTGGCTCTGTGGCTCAAGTGGTAGAGCGCTAGCCTTGAGCTGAAGAGCTGAGGGACAGCGCCCAGGCCCTGAGTTCAGGCCCCACGACTGGGACCCCCCCCCCAAAAAAAAGCCATAAAGCTTCCCGGCGACCCAGCAATTCTACTCCTGGGATTTATCCAATAGACCACAAACAACACCACACTTAAGCTACCAGCACAACCATGTTCATTTCAGTATCGTTTACCACAGCCAATATATGGAATCAAGCCAGATGCCCCTCAGTGGACAAATGGTTGATTCACTCTATCTTCATATTCTTTTAATTATTTTTAAGTAGTTGCTATAATTATTTTTAAGTAGTTGCTACTTAATGAAGCAGTTTATGAATACAATGTATCTTGATCAGTGTCACTCTGTTTTAATATCCTCACCTGTCCCTCCCCTACCCACCTCATTCACTCTTTTAACAAATAATTATAGTGCATGAAGCACTGTCTTTGGTTCTGGGAACACTTAAAAAAACAAGATAGCTTTCCTAGCCTCATACAGCTTGAAATGTAAGGAAAGAAAGAGACATTGAGTAAGTAACTAGAAATGTGATGGCTATCTTGAATAGATACAAGGTATTATATGAATGGACCTAATTTAGTTGAGAGTTCAAAGAGACTTCCACCAGAAGTGACTTTTAAGTGAGGGGAAGGGATGAAGGAGGTAGAAGTCAAGCAGAAGGGAAAATTACTCCAAGAAGCAGTGGAAGTACAGGAAGTACAGTGTAGTTGTAGTTTGGAGGGTCCCCACTGAAGTACACATTGAAATTTAATCCTCATCTTAAGGTAATAAGATGTGGGGTCTTTAAGAAGTAATAAGGTGCTAGTATTGGTGGCTCATGCCTGTAATCCCAGCTACTCAGAGGGCTGAGATCTGAGGATCATGGTTTAAAGCCAGCCCAGTCAGGAAACTCCATGAGATTATCTCCAATTAACCATCAGAAAACTGGAAGTGGAGCTATGGCTCAAAGTGGGAGAGCTGAGGGACAGCACTCAGGCCCTGTATTTGAGCCCCATGACTGACAAGAGAGAGAGGGAGAAAGTGAGGGAGAGGGAAGGAGGGGGAGAGGTAATAAGGTCAGGAAGGTGCTGTTCCCATGGATTGGTTAGTCCATTTGTAGGTTAGTGAATGAATGGGTTTTCTGGAGAGTGTGTCTGTTATAAAAGCCAGTGTGACTCTGTCCCTTTTTTATATCATATTTCACCATGTGATACTCTGTGCCATCTTGGGACCTTGTAGAATTCCTACCAACAAGATGGTCCTTGCCAGATGTGGAGCCTTGACCTTGGATCTGCAAGTCTCTAGAATAATAAATGAATCAACTTTTATTCTTTTTTATTAGCATGCATTAGTTATACAAGGGGGTTGTTCAGTGTGATATTTCCATATACATATACATATACAATTTATTCTCATCAAGCTCCTTCCCTCTCTCACTCTCAAACCTTTATTCTCTTTATTACCTAGTCGATCATAGTGAGCTATAGTTATAGAAAATAGATTAAATCATGTTTAGAAGAATGGCATAAAAACTAGAAAGGCATCAAGTCAAAACAGGTATGTTAGGCTGAGCATTCTGAACTTTATTTTAAAAGGAATGGAAAATTATCAGTTATGGAAAATCATCAAAGAATTAAGTGGAAGAGCTGGAAGTGTAGTTCAAATAGCAGAGCACTTGCCTAACTGACTCGAGGCTCTAAGTTCAAATTCCAGTACTGCAAACAAACAGTTAAGTGGAGAAAGGTAAGCACAAAAGTTGCATGTTTACCTCTACACTTTAGATCATTTCTGACTGTTGAGAGAGGATAGATAGGAGAGGAAAATTGGAAGTATGGCAACCAATTAGGAAGAAAGAAGGTTCATTTAGAGGAGGAGGATGGTTTGGACCACAGCAATAGGACTAAGCATGGAGAAATTTGCATATGTTTAATAAATACTCAGGAGGTAGAATTCAGAGACATCAATAATCAACTGATTGATTAGCTATGGAATTGTGAAAAAAGATGACTTCTAGATATTTTTTGCTTGAGCAGATAAAAAAAATGTCAGAAATAATCACTCATGTATAGATGGCTCACCAAAACATTTGTCCTTCCAAGTTCATTGAGCAAGAAGATACTGTATTTAAGGAAAAGATCTTCAGGTAACCAGGGGGACACAGAGAATGAGAAGAATCTAACTAAGGAACAGAATGGAAGATGTTCAGTTCACATGGAAATATTCTTGCTAATGCTTTTGTCTGTCTTCCTATGTTCATTGTCTACTCCTACATCTGCAACACTTCAAACCAAAGAGGAATCAACCTGTGCCCTCACCCATCCCTACTCTACTGTTATTTCTTCCCCCTTCCAGTATTACCTATGGCATAAAAGCAATTAATAGCCCACGAATCATCTTGGATGTGGTGCATTGTTCTGACCAATGTGGGTTCCTTTGAGGCAGCATTGGAACCATCAGGAAATATGGATTAAAGAAAATCTGCCCAGATTTTCTTTAATCATTACTCTTACCAAGAGTAATGGCTTAGTGTCATTTGATTTGCTACACCAGCAAATTAGCTTTACCAGACAGATGGCATTTAAGTCACCTGTATGAAAAACAGAGTTTTCATCCCCACTAACAGGAAAGGTGCTTCTTGAGAAAAGATAGCTTTATCTTCCCCCACAGGTATTTCATTTTCTTTTTAGTATAGTTAGATCTAACAAATTACCTTTCTTCCAGGGGGTAGCTTTCTTTTAAGAGATATACAAGAAATAAAATGTTCCCATATACTACATAAAGTAGAAATCAGATTTCAGACTCAAGGGCTGGCAAGAACTTCCTCAACACCTTTCAACAGGACTATCCTAACACAAACCCAGAACAGCACATAAGGTGAGAAGAGAAAATAACTGAGATATGAACTTGGAAAAATGCCAACATTTAGGGAGCTGGCAAAGGAAAAGAAGGTCAGGAAGGAAACTGAGAAGAAACAGAAGAGTAAGAGAAGAATCAGGAGAAAGTAATGTCATGGAAGAAATCCAAGGGGGGGAAAGACTTTCAAGGAGAAATAAATGGTCAATGGCATCAAATGCAGCAAAGATTTGTTGTTGGTGTTGTTGTCAGTCGTGGGGCTTGAACTCTGGGCCTGGGCTCTATCCCTCAGCGCTGCAGCTCCAGGCAAGCACTCAACCAGTTGAGCCACAGCACCACTTCCGGTTTTATGGTGGTTAATTGGACATAAGAGTTTCATGGACTTTTGCCTGCCTGGGCTGGCTTTGCACTGTGATCCTCAGATCTCAGCCTCCTGAGTAGCTAGGATTACAGGCATGAGCCACCGACAAACAGCACAGCAAAGATTTCTAATCAGGTCAAGAAAAAAGAATTCTTTGAATCTGGAGACCTGGAGATCATGAATCCCCATTGAAACAGGTGATAAGGAAGTAGAGAAGCTTCTTAACGGTGGAGTGTGAATTGGAGGCACTATAGCTGACAGAGCTTGTCAGCTTGCTATTCTATCCACCGAAGTCTGCAAAGCAAGAGGCCAGCCAGTCAAGAGGGGCTGCCTCTAAACCAGATGAGGCAGGCCATGGGACCCAGTCTGGCGTATTTCCAGGGCCCTTCCTAAGTCAAAGGTATAGGTTTATCACCAGAAGATGAGTTGTATTATACTCATTTTAAAGAAGTACATTGAGGCTAGGACATGGAAGCTCTGAGGAATGGCTTCCAGAGAGTCTATAGCTTTTCCCCTCTCAAAACAAAACAACCTCCAACCTCATCTGGGTTTGAAAGGAAGAGGAGGAAAAGAGTCTCACCTGAAATCTTTTCAGGTAGTCTTGCCAGTTTATGACCTGGGAAGAACCAAGTACTGTAATCTCTATGAATGTGACATTTGCTGGCTTAGATGGTGTAGATACCCTGGAGATGGAAGAGATTCATAGGACCCTGCCTTCCAGCAGAGCTCCTAAGGCTCCAGGATCCAGAAGAACCCCCCATCCCCAACTCTTACAGATCTGCAGTTATGCTCTACAAATGTATTTCATGGTACCAAATTCCTCAATCATTTATTTTCCCCTCCTGCTCATCTCTAACACATAGCCAGTATCTTTGTTTCCCCACTTCCCAATCATTCCACTTGCTATGTCTATCTAAAAGCAATCAATGCCTGACTTTTGTCTTTTGCTTAAACTACCTGAAACCACAATCTTCCCCCATATGCCCCAAGACAGGGACTTTAAGCCAATTTACTTTGTAGATGCATAGTTGTCCACAGACTTGTGCTTAGCCCTTAGGATTAATCTGGGCTTAGTTATTAACAGGTTAGTTCAGATCCTAACTCTGCCTTTTACTTGCTGTTCGAACTCAGTATTTCCTCTCCCTATTCTGCTCCTCTTTTTTCACAGTATATATAAATAGGTGGGAGAAAGTTAGTGGTCTATATTTAACAATTATCTATGAAAGATTGTCCCTTAGTCCTCCTCCTCCTCCTTCCCAGGGTCTTGTTTGAGCCTAGGAACCTCAATAAAGGGATAGTGAAGTGTTGGTACAGAAAGAGTGGGACTAAGGGTGAACAAATGCAGCAGTGGTACCCACTAAACACTGTCGAAAATGAACTATACAATTCATGGGTGGAGACAGGAGGGAAAACCTGGCAGAGATTGGGGGAAGGAGTGACACTGTTCAAAAAGAAAGGTAGGGACTGGGAATGTGGTTTTGTGGCAGAGTGTTTACCTAACATTCATAAAGCCCTGGGTTGGATTCCTCAGTACCACATACACATTAAAAGCCAGAAGTGGTGCTGTGACTCAAGTGGTAGAGCACTAGCCTTGAGCAAAAGAAGCTCTGTGCCTAGGCCCTGAGTTCAAGCCCCAGGATTGGTGAAAAAACAAAGAAAAAACAACAACATGTATAACTGACTTATGTAACTATAACCCCTCTGTACACCACCTTTATAATGTCAATTTATATATATATGTGTGTGTGTGTGTGTGTGTGTGTGTGTGTGTGTGTGTGTGTGTGTGTGTGTATGTGTATATATGTACATACATATATATGTGTATATGTACATGTATATTGTTTGGAAAAAAATGAACCTCAATAAGGAAATTGCTAACTTTTTGACTCAAGTAAATACTGTTCTACAACGGAGACCCCAGTGTCCACAGGAAAAAGGATGGAGCTTTATTAGGTGGAAAGTGGGGAGTGGGTGGAGACAGGTCAAACTCTTGTTAGAGGCTCCTTACTGACTGCAGCCCAGGAGGCTTGATACTTTCTGGGGCTGGGGAAGGGTCTTAGCTGCAGTCAGTTTCTCCACATCACTGTAGCAGTACAAATTGGGGCCATGGATGAGGTATAAGCTGGGACCATTGGAAGAACATGATTTGGGGCCAAGGGACTTTTCCATGCACAAAGCCCCATCAACCTTCTCATGAGGCCACGAAAGTTCGGTCCACTTAGCTTGAACTCCTAACTTCAAGTCCAGCCACCAGAGCTGCCGTCCTGGAAATAAGAAACCAAGCAAAAAATAGCTTCTTGTTATAGGGATTCTGACTTAGCCCTTGTCATGCTCTGATGGGGATCAATGCCATGGAGAAGTAACACCTAGAAGCCTCTCACCTGCCATGATGTAGAGTCGAGAAGAGCCAGGGCAGGTAAAGGCTGCATCCACAGCCTCAAGGCTGACTCCATAAGGACTCCCAAGTTCCTTCTCCAGCCGCTTTGGGTAACCACTGACTAGAATATAGCCTCCCTTGACCAGGAAAACATATACCTGAGTGCCCTAAAGAACAAAGAACAGTAGTCAACAGAGAGCTGGATTATTCTTGGTTTGGTTTATATCTCAAGCCTTTCTCTGAACACATACCTGGATCAGATAGAGTTTATCATCCCAGGAAAAGGCAGCATCCACTGTCGAAGGACCGTTGGGCCACTGATGAGCAATGGGCCAACTATGCCACCCATCCTGGCTGGTATCCAGACGCCAGTAGTGGGACCCTGTGGAGTATCAGAAGCGGGGCTAATTCTGGTACCAAAAGCCCAGGCACTAACGATGTTTCACGAGAGGGATAGAAAGTATCAAGGCTAAGAAGGAAAAGGTAAGGTGAGAGAAAGAAGTAGATCAAGATGTTGGTCAGCAGTGTTAGAAACTGTAGCACAGTTGGAACTGGAGTTAGCGGGGCCCTGACAGAAGCGTGTGTGAAGACCAAGGGTGAAGGTTCCAGGTAAATCCAACAAAACAGGGTTTGGTGGAAGCATCCTGTGTATCTCAGGTGTTCATGTGCAAAGATCTGGTTATAGATAATGTTGTAGACAGAAATTTGAAGAAAAACGTTCCAACTCCTGGTTTTTGTTTGTTTTGTTGTTGGTTTTGGTGCCTGTACTGGGCTTTGAACTTGGAGTCTGGGTACTTTCCCTTAGTTTTTAATGTTTTGTAAATTTTTTCACTCAAAGCTGGTGTTCTACCATTTGAGTCACAGCTCCACCTCTGGCTTTTTGGTGGTTCATTGGAAATAAGATTTCTCAAAGACTCTCCTGTCGTGGCTGGCTTCAAAGCTTGCTCTTCAGATCTGAGTAGCTAGGATTATATGCATGACCACTAGAACTGGGCTCTGGCTTTGTTTTCTGATCCCTGCGAGATGGCTAGGTGTGAGGGTATAGCTTAGTCACTACCCAATGTTTCTACTCCTCCTTTTATAAAAATCCATTAAAGGAATCATCAAGGCATCTGTTCATTCTTTTACTTCTTCTGTTTCCTTTCCTCCATTGAAAATGTTCTTTCCTCCTCTTTTACTTCTTCTGTTTCCTTTCCTCCATTGAAAATGTTCTTTCCTCCAAACCTAATGGTGAATTCACCTAAGTCTACATCTCCATAGCATTTGACTGCTGACCAACCCTTTCTTAAATCTCTGTCTGTCTGTCTGTCTATCTGTCTCTCTCTTTCTTTCTTTCTCTCTCACACACACACATACTCACACATATACATACTCGTGCTCTCACTCTCATGCCTATCCAGGGGCTAAAATCTCAGGGACTGGACACTATCCCTTAGTTCACTTAAGTCTGGTCCTCTACCATTTAAACCACAGCTCCATTTTCAGCTTTTTTTGTTCATTAATTTTAGATAAAATTCTCACAGACTTTCCTGCCTGGATGACTTCAGATCCTCAGATCTCAGCCTCCTGAGTAGCTAGAATTACAAGTGTGAGCCTTATACTCTCAGTTTGCTTTTTCATTCATGGCTAGCACCTTACCATTTGAGGCACACCACTGCCCAGCTTTTTGCTGGCTAATTACAGATGGAGTCTCACAAACTTTTTCAACCTGGGTTAGCTTCAAACTGTAATCTTCCAGGTCTCAGTCTTCTGAGTAAGTAGGATTATAGGAATGAGCCACTAGCACCCAGTTCTTATCCTGGTGACTTTTCTCTTCACCCTTGTATTAGAAGGTTGGAGTCCCCTTGATTGAGCTCTTCGTACCTAGTTCTGGGGCTTCAAATATCATCTATAAGCTGAGGGTTTCCTGTTAATTCTCTTCTCCCCTGACTGACCTTACATTTGAATTTCAAACTTAATTGGCCTACCTAATATATTCATTTGGTGCTATTAAGCATCAAAACCTAACATCCAGACTGATTTCTACCCCAAACATACACACATGTGTGCACAGAGTTTCCAAATTTTAGAAAAAAAAAAAGATCAAACATCCCATTGTCTGCTCTCTTTTTTGGGGTCCAGTCGTGGAGCCTGCCACTTGAGCCACAGTGCCACTTCTGGCTTTTTCCTTTTTTGCTTATGTGGTGCTGAGGAATCAAACCCAGGGCCTCAGGCATGCAAGGCAAGCGCTCTACCACTGAGCACCTTCCCAGCTCCAAGGCTGAGTTATTCTTGAGCCTTTCCTTTCCCTTCTCCACTCTTCCTCACTATCCACTCTATCAGCTGATACTGTCAGCTCTAAGTCCAAAATGCATCATGATGGCCCCTCACCAGCTCTGCTATCATTCTAGTACAAACTGTCATCAGCTATAAGAACTTTCAGCTAGATTCTAAGCTTACATAACCATAACTATATGGCTGACGTTCTCCAAGGAACCAGGATGATCATCTCAAACCAAGTCAGAACCATTCACAGCTCTGCTCAATACCTTACCTCGGCTTCCTTTTCCAGAAAATCCTTACCAGATAGATCTATGTGACCTGGCTCTGCTTTCCTTTCTCGTTCAATTCAGCAGGTCAGCTCTTTTTGTGTTCTAGTTAACTGGCCTTCTTTTTTAAAAATGATTTTTTTTGTGAAAATACTGTACAGAGGGGTTACAATTACATGGGAAAGATAATGAGTACATTTCTTATCAAGCATTGTTGCTTCCTCCTTTGTTTCCCCTTCCTGTCCCTTCCCATCTCCCTGGCCTTCTTTTTTGATGCCTCAAAATATTTGCCTTTCATTCTCTACAATACTTTTTTCTCCAAGGCTTTATGTGGTCAATCCTTTGTATTATTGAAATCTTTGCTTTTAAAAAAATCACCCTTAGAAGGAGGGGGGACCAAGATGGCGACGGGGCAGTAGCGAAACGCCACAGCTCTCTCCAACCAAAAAGAGAGTTCGAGCTCCAACGCTTAATCTCCCCAAGAGACCGACAACAACAAAAAGACGAACACTCAGAGAAAAACCAGAGGCGGAGAATAACAAAAAAGAAACAGAGGAAAAGAAGAATTTCAGAAGAAAAGGGAAGACCCCTCCCCCAACCTTTACTGGCCGCGCGGCAGTGCGCCAAGCCGCCGGCCAGCCGGCCCCGGCGGGGGCTGCGGGAGCCCCAAGAGACACAGCAGAGACACAGGGGGCCGCTTTCAGATCACCAGGTACTGGTTTACAGAACAGCGGATCGCCAGGAACAGAGAAGCCTACCAGCCGGGAGTCTCCACGAGGATCCCACCCCCACCCCTCACTCTCCACCTGAGCAGAGAGGCTCCATCCCGCCAAAGCCGCTCAGCACCAGCAGCACGCCCGCCCGATCGCGATCGCAACGACCGGGCACTCTCCACCCGAGCAGAGGTTCCATCCCGCCAAAACCGCCAGCAGCGTGCAAAGGGAACTGTCTGCAGACCACCCACCCGCCCGCCCGATCACGATCGCAACGACCCGGTGGGGCCACTCGGGCCCCAGAGGTACCGCGAAGAAGCTGTCTGAGCGGGGACACTCTTGACCCGACAGCTTCGACAGAGGCAGAGACAGAAAAGAATCACACAGAGCCACCACCGCCCAACCCAGCCCGGATTGCAACAACAACTGACGACCTACACCACACAGAAACAACCAGCTCCAGGGTGAGTACCCCACAGGGGAAGTGTATCCCTCAAGGGAGACCAGAGCTGGAGGGAATCCCCAGACCCTGACCTAGACTCCCTACCCCAACACCCGGACCACAGGACCCACTAAAACTGGGAACTGTTTGAGAGCTCCACCAGCCCGTGGAGCACACTCAGCTGGCCAGGCTAGAGCAAGAGCACCCCTGGAAGGGAGCTTAAATGCCCAAGCCAGGAACAGCGCCCCTGGGTCAAGACTACCAACAGTAGAAGAAATTTGAACTGTGTCCCCCAGGCTGTATAACCTAGGTGGTATACACATCAGCACAGGCCTAACGAGTGCGCTCCAGGCTGCATAACCTAGGTGGTATACACATCAGCACAGGCCTAACAAGCGCGCTCCAGGCTGGGGCCGGAACCAGGCCCGGGGAACCGGCGCCTGAACAACACAACCAACTCCTCCCAATTGAAGTAAAAAGCTGAGCATACGCCTCAACAGAGGGGAGAAAGCCAGGAAACAACACTCCCCGGGGAAGCACGCCTGTGACAACAAAAGACCTGGAGGCCCAGGACAAGAGAAGCCCAAACCCCACCAAAACTCCACCCATATACCCTAGACTGGGAATTGGGCAACACAGGCTGCCAGCACCTGATAGTAAGCAGGAGCTCAGACTGTTAAGGCAGCTCAGCAATAGAGTGATAGTCTTGGATGTATGAGGCCCTGGATCTGATTCCTCAGCATCACAAAAGCAAAAAGGGTCAGAAGTGGTGCTGTGGCTCAAACGGTAGGGTGCCAGCCTTGAGCTGAAAAGCTGAGGGACAGCACCCAAACCTAGAGTTCAAGCCCACAACCAGCCCAAAACAAACAAACAAAAACACATCAGGAGCCCATAGCAGACTCCAGCATTTGGGAGAGTGCATCCAGAGCATCTGTTCTTCACAAGAGCACCCGTAGGAGCAAACACAAGCAGTCTAGGCTGCTCAACCCTTCCAAAGGCGGGAACTGCCAGCAATCTACAGCAGAGAGCTGAGAATCCTAAGTAAGTCAGAATAGCAGCTGGAAATAGGCTCCCAACAGAACCCAGATCAGGCACAGACTCTCTCTACCAATACAGAATCAGCAACCAAGCAAAGACAGACACACCAAAACAAAATTGAAGAGCAGTCTCCTGAACCTCCATGCGAAAATCACAGAGAAAAATCACAAGGTTTACTACCACCCAGGACAGCAAGCTCACCTCAAAAGCCAGCAGCCACACAGGGGAGAGCCCCAGTGGGAGCAAAGCAGGAATGGAAGACAAAGGCTACTTCCAAGGGTTGCTGGAGGCAATGACTCAAGAAATAAAGCGAGAAATTGATCAGAAATTGAAAGAGCACAAGGATGAACTATCCAAAGAGATACAGGGTATCAAACAAGAGATGCATGCAAAAATAGAAGCTGCACAAACCTCAGTAAGAAGTGAGATAAACGCCAAATTAGAGGTAATGCATACCTCATTGAGAGGTGAGATCAGTACTCTGAGAACCAACATTGAATCCATAAAGGGATCCATTTCCTCCATGCAAACCACAATAGAAGCCACTGTCAACAGAGTGAATGAAATGGAAGGTCGAGTGTCAGATACAGAAGACAGAATACACCAACTGGACCAAAAAGTGACAGATATGGAAAAATTACTCAAATTAAACCAAAGGGATATTCAAGAGCAAGCAGATAATGCTAAAAAATTTAACCTTCGCATAATTGGAGTGGACGAAGGTGAGGAATTCCAGAGCAAGGGAATGCACCACCTATTTAACAATATAATCAATGAAAATTTTCCCCACCTCAAAAACGACCATCTTAACTACATCACAAAAGCTTATCGAACACCCAACAAGCAAGACCCCAGGAGAAACACTTCTAGACACATTATAGTAAAAATGATAGATCTGAATAATAAGGAAACAATCCTGCATGCAGCAAAAATGAAGAAGGAGCTATACTACAATGGGAAAAAAATAAGAATTACTGCAGATCTCTCCACACAAACAATGAATGCAAGAAAAGCCTGGGAAAGCACCATACGAGCCCTGAGAGCCAATAACTGCCAACCCAGACTGATCTACCCGGCAAAGCTAGCATTCACATTTGATGGAGAACTGAAAACTTTTAATAGCAAAGAAAAACTAAATGAATACATAAACATTAAGCCAGCATTACAAAGAATTCTAAGAGGGGGGACACAACCTGAAGAAAGCAGCCAGGAACTGGGGCCTGCCCCAAACAGGCGTTACTCAAAGTCTAACTGAGCAAGCACAGGAGGAAAGGAAAAAAGAAAAACTTAGGAAAACGGAATGGCAGGGACAACAATGCATCTCTCTATACTTTCTCTTAATATAAATGGGCTGAATTCGCCAATTAAAAGAAAACGAACTGAGGACTGGATAAGAAAACAAGACCCATCCATCTGTTGCCTTCAGGAGACCCACCTCTCAGCCAAACATACAAACAAACTCAGAGTGAAGGGGTGGAAAAGGATCTACCAATCAAACGCCCCCAGTAAGAAAGCAGGTGTAGCTATCCTGATATCTGACAAAATAAACTTTTCATTAAAATCAGTACAGAAAGACAAGGACGGACACTACATATTAATAAAGGGAACAATCCAAGAGGAGGATATAACCATCATCAACTTATATGCCCCAAATATTGGTGCACCCAGATATGTCAAACAAATGCTCTCAAACTTACAGAATAAAATAGATCCCAATACGATAATACTAGGAGACTTTAACACACCACTCTCACCAAAGGACAGGTCTACCAACCAGAGGATTGGCAAAGAAGCTACCGAATTAAGAGAGGCCATACTGCAAGCGGAATTAACTGACATCTACCGAGTATTTCACCCTAAAACAACACAGTACACATTCTTCTCAGCAGCTCACGGAACTTTCTCCAAAATAGACCATATCATAGTTCATGCAAGGAACTTAAGCAAATACAAAGGGATCGACATAATCCCCTGTATCCTATCTGACCACAGTGGAATCAAGCTAGCTCTCAATAACAAAGCATACCGCAGAAATTTCTCCAATACATGGAAATTGAACAGCACACTCCTTAACAATGCCTGGATAACAGAAGAGATCAGAGAAGAAATAAAGCATTTCCTACAACTCAATGAAAATGAAAACACCTCACAAAGAAACTTGTGGGACACAGCAAAAGCAGTCCTGAGGGGCAAATTTATTGCCCTCAGTGCCCACATCAAGAGAATGGAGACAGACCAAGTAAATAATCTCATGTTGCAATTAAAACAGCTAGAAAAACAGGAAAAAATGGGACCTAAAGCTACTAGAAGAAGCCAGATAACCAAATTAAAAGCAGAGATTAACCAATTAGAAAATCAGAAAACCATAACCAAAATAAACCAAACAAAAAGCTGGTTCTTTGAAAAAATAAACAAAATTGATGGCCCATTGGCTAGATTAATTAAAAAAAGAAGAGAGGAAACCCATATTAATAGGATTAGGGATGCCACGGGAAACATCACCACACGTACCCAAGATATCCAAACAATTCTAACAGACTACTTTCAAAAGCTATACTCTCTAAAGGAAGAAAATCGGGCAGAAATGGATGCATTTTTAGAGAAATACAAGTTGCCCAAACTGAGCAAGGAAGAAGTTAACCAATTAAATAAGCCAATATCCTATAATGAGCTACAGGAAGCTATCAAAAGTCTTCCAACAAAAAAAAGCCCAGGACCAGATGGATTCACAGCAGAATTCTATAAGACCTTCAAACAAGAACTAATACCCATACTCCTCAAGCTCTTCAGAGAAACAGAGAAGGAAGGAGCTATCCCAAACTCATTCTACGAAGCCAATATCACACTCATCCCCAAACCAGGCAAAGACCCAACCAAAAAGGAGAATTACAGGCCAATCTCCTTGATGAACACAGATGCAAAGATCCTTAACAAGATTCTAGCTAACAGAATCCAGAAACACATAAAAAAAATAATTCACTATGACCAGGTAGGCTTCATCCCAGAGACACAGGGATGGTTTAACATACGTAAGTCAATAAATGTAATCCAACATATCAACAGAGCCAAGGTCAAGAATCACATGATTATCGCTACAGATGCAGAAAAGGCCTTTGACAAAATTCAACATTCATTCATGCTAAAAGCTCTGGAAAAAATAGGAATAGAAGGAACATTTCTAAAAACAATAAAAGCCATTTATGACAGACCAATAGCCAATATTATACTTAATGGGGAAAAGCTACAACCAATTCTCCTAAAATCAGGAACAAGGCAAGGATGCCCACTGTCTCCACTCCTCTTCAATATAGTCCTAGAACCCTTAGCCAGGGCAATAAGGCAAGAAAAAGACATTAAAGGGATCCGCATAGGAAAAGAAGAAGTTAAACTATCCCTTTTCGCAGACGACATGATACTATACCTCCAAGATCCCAAAAACTCCATCCCCAAACTCTTAGAAATCATAAATCACTTTGGCAAAATAGCAGGATACAAAATAAACCCACAAAAATCAGTTGCCTTCCTATACACTGATAATGTACAGGAAGAGAGGGAAATAAAGGGAGCAACCCCATTCACAATAACCTCCCGAAAAATAAAATATTTAGGAATTAACCTAACCAAAGATGTAAAAGAACTATTTAATGAGAACTATAAAAAGTTAAAGAAAGAAATTGCAGAAGACACTAGGAAATGGAAAGACCTCCCATGCTCCTGGATAGGCCGACTTAATATAGTAAAGATGGTAATACTTCCAAAACTAATATACAAATTCAACGCAATTCCTATTAAAATCCCAATGACGTACATCTCTGAAATACAGAAAACAGTCCAAAAATTCATATGGAACAACAAAAGACCTAGAATAGCCAAAACAATTCTAGGGGATAAAGACAATATGGGAGGGCTATCCATGCCGAACTTCAAACTCTACTACAGAGCTATAATAACAAAGACAGCATGGTACTGGCACAAAAACAGACCCGAAGACCAATGGAACAGAATAGAAGATCCAGAAATAAATCCACAGGCCTACAGCCAGCTGATATTCGACAAAGGAGCCAAAGACATACAATGGAAGAAACACAGCCTCTTCAACCGCTGGTGCTGGGAAAACTGGGCAGCCACATGCAGAAAACTAAAAGTGGACCCCAACCTATCACCATGCACCAACATCAACTCAAAATGGATTAAAGACCTTAACATTAAACCTGAATCTCTGAAACTACTGCAGGACAGAGTAGGAGAGACACTTGAACTAATAGGCACAGGAAAGAACTTCCTGAACAGAGTCCCAGGGTCACAACAAATTGGAGAGAGACTCGACAAATGGGACTACCTTAAAATAAAAAGCTTCTGCACAGATAAAGCTATCGCAACCAAGCTAGAAAGACAACCAACTAATTGGGAAAAAATATTTACCAGCAATATATCAGACAAGGGGTTAACATCCTGTATATACAGGGAACTCAAGAAACTAATCCCTCCCAAACCTAACAAACCAATTACTAAATGGGCAAGGGAACTAAAGAGGGACTTCTCAAATGAAGAAATAAAAATGGCAAAGAAACACATGAGGAAATGTTCATCATCCCTGGTGGTGAAGGAAATGCAAATAAAGACAACCCTGAGATACCACCTTACCCCAGTCAGAATGTCCCACATCCACAAATCAGCCAACGACAAATGCTGGAGGGGATGTGGAGAACGAGGAACGCTATTACACTGCTGGTGGGAATGTACACTCATACAACCACTTTGGAAAGCAGTCTGGAGGGTCCTTAGAAAGCTAAAGATTGACCTCCCTTACGACCCAGTCATACCACTTCTAGGCATCTACCCTGAACAACAGGAACCAATATACAAGGACATGTGCACCTCCATGTTTATTGCAGCACTGTTCACAATAGCTAGGATATGGAAACAACCTAGATGCCCCACCACAGATGAATGGATCCAAAAATTGTGGTATCTATACACAATGGAATATTATGCAGCCATTAGAAATGACAAAATAATGGCATTTGCAGGGAAATGGATGGAGCTAGAAGGAATCATGTTGAGCGAGGTAAGCCAAGAACGAAGAGACAAACAGTACATGGTCTCCCTGATAAGCGGATGATAAATCCAAAATGTTAGGTGATATGACAAAACTAACAGGACTTAAGAAACAAAGAACTCCCACTCATCTGGTTGAACCACTACTAAATATCCCCATGCTGCTGATCACGTGTATGGTATATAACATATGAACACCGTTATATATTACAGACTGTGATAGACAATTTGCTCCAGGAAAGTTAGAATGAACGTGTGACTTTAAATGAGCATCATTATTCCACAATACTGTGAATTTCCGGAAATTAAGTAATCACTTAATCACAATCAAAAAAAAAAAAAAAAAAAGAACCTTGGGGAAGGGAGGGAGGGAGGGGATGGTAGGGAGAAAACAATGGAGGGGGTAACAATGTTCAAGAGGAAGTGTACTCATTACCCCACTCATGTAACTGTAACCCTCTGTATAGAATCTTTACAATAAAAAAATTAAAAAAAAAAAATCACCCTTAGCTAGGTGTCACTGGCTCATGCCTATAATCCTAGTAGCTACTTAGGAGGCTGAGATCTGAGGATTACAGTTCAAGGCAGGAAAGTCTATGAAACTCTTATCTCCAATTAAACACCAAAAAGCTGGAAATGGAGCTTTGGTTTAAATGATCAACCACTAGCCTTAAGGATAAAAAGCTCAGGGACAGCGGGGCACTGGTGGCTCACACTTGTAATCCAAGCTACTCAGGAGGCTAAGATCTGGGAATTGCAGTTCAAAGCCAGCCCAGGCAGAAAAGTCCCAATAAGACTCTTATCTCCAATGAACCAATCAAAAACTGGAAGTGGAACTGTGGCTCAAATTGGTAGAGTGCTAGCCTTCAGCAAAAGAGCTCAGGGACAGGGCCTAGGCCCTGGGTTCAAGCCCCATGACCGACAAAAAAAGAAAGGAAGCAAGCAAGCAAGCAAGCAAGCAAGCAAGCCGGACACCAGTGGCTCATGCCTGTAATCCTAGCTACTCAGGAGGCTGAAATCTGAGGATCATGATTCAAAGCTAGCCTGGGCAGGAAACACCGTGAGACTCTTTTATTATTTTGGGGGGGGGGGGTCCGGTTGTAGGGCATGAACTCTGGGCCTGAGCACTGTCCCTCAGCTCTTCAGTTCAAGGTTACTGCTCTACCACTTGAGCTACAGCGCCACTTCTGGCTTTTTTTCTTTTTGCTTATGTGGTGCTGAGGAATCGAACCCAGGGCCTCAGGCATGCAAGACAAGTGCTCTATCACTGAGCCAACTTCCCAGCCCTCTGTGAGACTCTTATCTCCAATAAACCACTAGAAAACTGGAAGTGGCGCTGTGGCTCAAGTGGTAGAGCGCTCACCTTGAGCTGAAGAGCTGAGGGATAGCACCCAGGACCAGAGTTCAAGCCCCATGACCGACCAAAAAAAAAAAAAAAAAAAGGAAAGAAAGGAAGGAAGGAAGGAAGGAAGGAAGGAAGGAAGGAAGGAAGGAAGGAATGGAATTTTTAAAAAGCTCAAGGATAGTGCCTAGGCCCTGAGTTCAAACAAAATAAAACAAAAAACTCCTCCTTTCAGTACAATTGGTCCTCATTCTCCTCTATCATATTAACCTGCCCTATTTTTTAGGGCTCCTAATACTATGTGAAAGTATTCTCTTTCTTCTTCTTCTTTTTTTTTTTTTGGTCGGTCTTGGGACTTGAACTCTGGGCCTGGGCACTGTCCCTCAGCTCTTCAGCTCAAGGCTAGCACCTACCACTTGAGCCACAGCACCACTTCTGGCTTTTTCTGCTTATGTGGTGCTGAGAAATCGAACCCAGGGCCTCATGCATGCGAGGCACGCACTCTACCACTGAGCTACCTTCCCAGCCCCTCTCTTTCTTCTTTCTTTGCTATTGTGCTCTGCTTCTCCCTCTCCCTCTTACATTCTCTCCTCCCACCCTCCAGCGACTTTCTGAGGGCAGATATCCTGTCATGTCTCAGTGACTAAGATATCTAGTACCTCACAGATATTTTTCAATGTTCTTATCATTTCCCTAACTTTTGTATCTGATCATACATATCAATGCCTCTAATGTGTCTAAATAAATCACAATTGAATCACAATACCTGATGTTCTAACCATAGCACAAGCTCTCTTTGTGAACTGGGTATGTCATGACAGGTCATACCCACTTTCCCTTTCTGCTGAGTCTATCCTGTTCAGGCCCCCTATTTTGAGAATAAGAGCTGCGTTTCTCTTTGTGCAGAGGAAGTAAGTAATGAGTCTCTAACCCATCTGTAGCTGATCCAGACTGACCAGCAACCATTTCAATATGTTCTGGTATGAAAACATAGGGCTGAGCCATTCAGACTCTCCCTCTAGGAATCAGATCAGAAAAAGAGAACAGCTTTGGGAATTATCAGTAGGATATGAAGCTGAAAGATCATGAAGTAAAGAGAAAATGGGGAAGACACCATGGTCCCATGTGCCATCCAAAGTTGTGAAGAGGAGAGTGGATGGAAGGGAAAGGAGACAAATTTAAAGGAGGAGACGAGTACCAGCTCCATGCTGAGCAGTTTGGTATTTCCACCAAACCATGTGTCCTCACCTGGGCATATATTTTTTAATATAATGGTGTTCTCATGATTGTGTTCCCTCACACATCTAAGAGTTCAGCTGTGTCCTCTTTGTAGACTTGTGGACTTGAAGTTTAGTGAGTTCTCCATGGCTGATTTTCTTTATATTTTGGTGTGTATCCTGTTCTACTCAAGTTTTGTTCTCTCTCTGTCTTCTGTCTCTGTCTCTCTGTCTCTGTCTCTGTCTGTGTGTCTGTCTGTCTCTCTCTCTCTCTCCCTCCCCCCCTCCATACACACTGTTCTTGTAGTGATTCCATGTTCTCTCCATAGCTGCATATACACCTGGACTTAGATGTTCTTACTATGTTCTGTTTAGTTCTATGTCTTCATTATATGTGTATTCCATTCCAGCTATACATTTTCATTATAGTATACATTCCTGCTGAGGATATATGATCCCCAGGTGGATATTTTCAGTAGATCTTGGCAATCATAATAGATCAGGTTTATCCAGGAGTTAAAAACAATTTTTTTCACTTTCCTATGTTCTCAGTACTTACCCTACTTTCATATCTGATCACACATATATCTTAGTTTGAGTGTAATGTAGTTGATCATATCCTCTCTTGGAGATGGGAGAAATGACACATCACTACCTGCCTGACCAGTCTTAGAACATCCCCAGATCTCACTAGATGAATCTGTACCAGTTGATGCCACAGGCCAAGGCCAGGGATGGGTGTGCCCATTGACATTCAGCGGAGAAAACTTGAAGCCATCTCCCCAAAGTCAAGGGTACTCAGTGTTTCTTATCTGTTTCTCAACGATGGAAACATCTCATCGAAAATGATATAGAGCCCAAAGGCCTAGCCATAGGAACTAGGTACCTGGGAAAAGATTGAAGATTAATTCAGGAGGGGCCAGAATATCCAGAAAGACAGGCAAGAGAAAAGGGACACCAAGAGGCACAGAAGCCTAGGGACACAGACAGAGCAGAAGTGAGCCAGAGGACTGACTCAGCAGCACATAGGACAAAGAAGACATGAGGAATCACTGGAACTGAGAAGTCCTCCAAGGGCATGGATGACATGGGAGTAGATGACACCGGGAAGGGATCATATGGATGAAGTTACAGGCCTGGGCAAGGAGAGAGAAGGTTGGAAAACATGCATCAGAGGAGGCATGGGTGCAGTATAGCCTGTTAAAGGTGGAAAGGAGAGGGAGACAAAATAGAAGACATAGTGAAAATGGGAAATGTGTCATGGATGAGAAATGCAAGTAAAAAAGAGAGAAGACAGAAACTGGGGAGGTGGAGGGAATCTCTCACCACTGAAGGCATATGTGATGCCATGGTTGTCAGACAGCAATGCAGTCAGGACTAGATCTGGGTTACAGCGTGTATACTCAAGGCCATGGTGGGTGCTATTCCCTTGGCCAGTTCCGTTCCTGTGTCTTCTACCATGGCCTGCAAGAGGGAAAAAGAGAAAGAAACAGATAAGACGATGGAATGGAGGCTGAGGAGGAACAGATGGCTGGGGTTAGTAAGAGTGTGGGTTTCCCCCTATGAGGACAATGGGAAGAGTCAGAATGAAAATAGACTAGAGTAAGAGGCAATGTAATACAATAGAGTTAACATGAGAGCTGGGGCACAAGAGTCCACAGGCTCAGGAAAGGTAGATGAATTCCAGCAGGTCCCAGAGACTGGGGTTTTCTCACCTCTTCCAGGGCAAGACATGAAGTAGTCTCGAGCATCCAGAGGGTATCTGGGAGGAACCTCTCCAGTAGCAGGGTTGAAGCGCAGGAAGCGGTTGCCCTGGAAGCAGTAGTAGCGTTCAAGCCACCTCAGGGCGGCAGTGCAGTTGCCAACAGCTGGCCAGGAACGTTCTTTTTTGGTTCTTGTAGCCAAGTCCCAGAACCACTTGCGGTCACCTTTGACCAATGAATCAAAAACACATTTAGGGAAGCTAGGTTATGTGCTTGCTCTGGGACCCAGGATGTATCCAGCACTAACAACATGGGGTGCACAGGGAAGCAGGGAGATAATTGAGAAGAGTGATCTTACAAACAAAAGCAAAGTGCATATGGTCATCTCAGCAAGAGAGAAAGTCCAGGGGAAGTTTGCAGGGAAGGTGATTCTTAAACAGAAAGCTGAAGGAGTTACGAGACATACACGAGAGGGAAGATGGAATTCTACAGAGGAAAGGGCCTAAAGTATGAAGCAAATGGAGTATATGGGGCATAGCATAGTTTTAGAAGTTTAGTGTTTAAGGTAAGGGGATGATGAAAGTCAAAACTGGAGAATCAAAAGGTGTTTGGTCATCATGTACCTTACACCAAAAACTAAACCACATAGATTTGTCCTAGGCTCATAGGGAATAGTGGAGGACTTTTAGCCTGGGTACCTTTATTAGAACGATGCCCTCTCTTTCTCCTACCTGATGACTAGGCCAAAACGGGCTTCCCTATTTTCCTTACTGAAATCACAGAGTGGCTACTTCCATCACTATTAGCAACATTACTCCTTTGCCACTGTTAACTACTTTTCCAGGCCTCTAGGAATCCAGCTTCTACTGACCTTGGAAGAAGATGATGCCTTCATCATGACATTCTCCACGGTGACATTCCACAGCTGCATCCACTGGAAATGGGATGCCAGGAAATTCATCTTGGAGCAACTTTGGATATCCATTCTCCTTCTCTTCAGGAGGGTATACCCAGACTTTGTCACCCTGGAGTGAAAAATACTCTATTTTGAACTACTCTTTCAGATAGTGCCAATCTGCATTCACACATCGTGTTTTTGACCTATTGTTCTTATACAATTATCCTTTTGCAGCCCCACATTGTCTCTCTGTAGACAATGGTGTGATATCTTTTGCACAATACATATACTGATTTTTACTGTACACAGTTGATACTACTATAGCATACATATCTGGCTTATAAATAACTAGATACTCCTGAGGCATACTTAATCTATTGATTTGGGTAAGTATACCCACAAATAGTTATCCTACAATCATTCATGCATTCATTTGTTCATTAAGTTATGCAGTCATTAAAGAAGCATTTACTAAATGACTATTACAGCCAAGTATTGAGAGGCATTAGGGATTGTGGGGTGACAAGATCCCCTGTACAGAAGCAGAAACAATTCCTACCATCTTAGCCATGTACCCAGCAAAATGAGTTTAAAAAAAATGAAAAGAGCATTGGGAATACAAAGGAAATGCCCAAGTCTGGCTGGGAAAGCCCCTGAAGGATTTACAGTGAAGAGGAAGAATTTGGCTCAAGAACTGAAAAATGAGTGGATATAACCCCGAGCTTTTATTAAGGAAACAAAGGCACAGAAGGAAGCTTGGTATATATCAGTATGAGCCCTGCTCTAGTTTGACTATGTTCCCCAAAGATCATTTGTTGGAAACAAATGCAACAGAATTGGTGGGTGGAGCCAATAAAGAGGCGATTAGGTCATCATGAATGGATTAACTGCATAAATGTGACAACAGGAATGAGTTAGTTATCGCAAGAGCAGATTGCTGCTATGGAAGCAAATTTGGACCTTTCTTGCTCTCTTACTCTAGCCGTCTAGCCTTGGTATTGTCTTTCTAACCATGCTATACCAACGCAAGAGTTCCTTTGCCAGATGCCAATTCCGTGCTTTAGACTTCACAGACCCCAGAGCCATGAACCAAATAAATTACTGCTCATTTAAATTATCTAGTTCTGGGTATTCTATTACAGCAGCAGAAAATGTACTAAAACAAGCTCCAAGTCTGAGAAACTTGAGAGAAGCTCACAGATTGATTCCAGTTCTTTGTTGCCAAACTCTGCCCTTGTCCTAGAGTACCTTGATCAGAAAGACACTGTTGCCACCACGACGAAATGCAGCATCCACAGAGCTGGTAGAATTCTTCCATCTCTCTGAGATCAACTCCCGGACCCATTTGTGACCCTTCCACACAAATTCCCCTTAAAAAAAATCCACATTTACTGAGAGACACACAACAAAATTCTGTGTGACTTGAAATCGTTACAGAGAAGCTGCCAGTGATACCCATGAATATTTCCTTAGTCCACCCACAAATGGAGACAATCTCTGAAGAAGAACACATCTGAGGCCCCCAGAGCTCCTCCTAGCTATTTTTTGTGTATCTTCTGTTGTTTGCTTGAGACAAGGTCTAGCCTAGGCTGGCCTTGAACTTATGATCCTCCTGTTTCAGCCTCCCCCGAAATATGCTGGAATTACAGACATGTGCTACCAAGCCCCCTACCTTTGAAAAACAGCATGGTCCCATTGCCATCCATAGTGGTAGCATCAAGACTCCAGCCATCAGAGCAGCGTTCTGGAGTAGAGGTAAGGAGTTGGCAAGGTGAAAAACCAGTAAGATGAAAAAACACAATGACATACGTGATAGGGAATTGGAGCCTCACCGATCACATCGGGGTCTAGTTTGGTTGCAATTTCACCTTCAGCAACATTCCCCTGGGCACTAAAGAGAGAACAGATAGATGCCTGAGTCCATTGTGACCTATATTTCTTCCTTAGCTCTTGACCCAACCCCAAAACCTGGACCCATGTATCCAAACCCAGACCATAATTTTCTATCCCTCATCCTAGCTTTACTCACGTTGGAAGAGGGTTGGCAATAGCCAGAGACCAGCAGAGGCCTAACAAGGCCAGTGCAATGGGGTCTCCCAGTGTCCTAGTCATGCTGAGCTAGAGAAGCCTCAGGACAGCTTTGGACATCAGGGGTTGAATTTATATAGAGTTGGTGGCAGCACCACCCCCACTTTCAACCCTATTGGGGATAAGCAGTCTCCCAGGACTATGCTAATATTGGTTGATTGCATCACCTCCAATAAGGTCAAGGTCTGGAATGAAATCTGACTCCAGGACTCCCTCTTCCCGGCAGCAGCCCCCATCCCCCTTCAGCAATGACTAGCCCATGCTTGCAGTCCATTGTGACTCTCAACCACACACTGGTCATGAATCTGGGTGCCCCTAAATCTGAGAAGGGAGTAGAGTAAGGATCGCCATTCCATGCTTTTAAGTTTACTTCTACAGTGGGGAGGTGAGAAGAGGTGGGAACTAGAATTTTTGTGTACTTAGTATCAAGCCCTATCAACTAAAGCTCTTAGGCAATTAAAGAAACCAATACTTATATGTGCTTAGCAACCATGCACGGACAAACTAACTCTGAAATACTCAGGAGAATAGCTTTCCCCAAGCTCCAGTCATCAAGACCTTTCTGGGTACCCTAATCCTGTTCAGCTTTATCTCTGAACGCTAGTTTAGGGGTCAGTAATGTCTCACCGTTGCCAAATGTCCTAGCTTCAACCCCTGTTGGCAAAGGGTGTTGCAAAAATGCCTGGAAGACGAAAACTGACAGTAATGGGGCGGAAGTGGACGTGTCTCTCCATCGAGAGGGGGCATTTCCCCTACTAGTAATTAGTCTTTCTTGGTAGTTTCCACGTTAGGGGAGCAATCGTTTATTTACCCATCACGGAACAGATAGTACTGTAATGAAGGTTTCACAATATTTACAGCTGAATTTCGACTTAAATGTTACCTTCTCAATAACTATTTTCCTGACCAGTTTATGCAGACATTTCAGACACTTTCATTGTGTTACTTTCTGAAACTCAAAATCATTTCAACAGTCTATGCCTTGAATTAAGTTTTTCGTGTTCATTTTATTGCTTTTGTTTTGTTTTGTGGTGCTGGCAGTAGAACCCAGGGCCTTGCACAGGCTAGGCAATTGCTCTACCAATGCATCCTCAGCTTTCTTTTATAATCTACTGTTTGCTTTATTTGTTTTGCTTATCTTGTTTATCTTTCTATCCCATTCTATCTACAATACCATTAGGTCTAAAATAGCATATAATAGTTGCTCAATAGGTAAATGAAAAATATATTGCAAGTGCTGACTAGTGTTGCTAATGTTGCATACAAATTCCCAACAATGAAAATTGAATGACCGCTTCTGAGGTAAGTAGATATTAGTAACTAGGTATGTTGTAACATAGGGCATTCTGAAACCTATGTGTTACAGATACCCCCTCCCCCCCCACATACACACAGTGCCTTTTATCTGACAGTATTCTATCTGTTCCCACTGTCCGAGTCCCACATCTCTTTCTGTCCAGAGATCCCATCTGCCATCTCTGGTATCTTATCTTCCCTTCTTGGTCATCCCTATGACCTCTCAGGGCCTGCCTCAGTTGTACCCTAGGCTTGGCTACTGTGCCAGAATAAAAATCATAGATAATATAAGCAGTGGACCAGGATGAGATTCCTGGATTCTTGTTCCCTAGCCAACCCTGTCAGATGGCTTCAAACCCCTGACTGAAAACCTTAGTTAAAGTTCTGTGATCCTCACTGTGTGTGTGTGTGTGTGTGTGTGTGTGTGTGTGTGTGTGTGTGTGTGTGTGGTGGGGGGGGAGCATGCTGGGGATTCAACTCAGACTCTTGTACATACTGAGCATGCACTCCATCACTAAGCTATACCCTTATCCCCAAGATAGCTTTTCTATGCTGCAAAGATAGCTCTCCACAAAATAAAAATTAAGAAGATTTCTGGGACCTCTGGAACATGCCACCAGACTTCTGCCATTCCTATTCTCTCATGATTTGCAAGTGAAAATGTGCTCTTAACATCATTTCCTGCTCATAAGTCACCAGGCAAATCTATGATACAGCTTTGGCACTGATCCCCACCTTACCCCACTGCAGAGCTTCTCTGACTAGACTTGCCCCACCCCAGCTGTTGGGCATTGAGCACTGGGAACTGTGATTCGGAGACTCTCTTTCTTTACCTTTTCTTTCCCTCACAGCCACTGCAAATAACTTTCTGGGGATCCTCCCTGCTGAATACCCATAACCTTTATCAGCAATCTCCTCAACGACTAGTTTACAGCTGTCAGAGCCCTCTCTACATGTCCTATAGACTTTGCTGAGCCTGCTTGGGGAGATGGAAGCTTCCACCCCGAGTCATGGACAACCCCCTTGACCCCCACAGAAAACCCATAGAGAAAGTCTTCCTGAGTCCTATTACTGCAGGTCCAAGGAACAGTCTTTAGCCTAGCAGGCCTCTGGGGTATGTGTGTGTGTGTGTGTGTGTGTGTGTGTGTGTGTGTGTGTGTGTGTGTGTGTGTGTGTGTGTGTGTGTGTGTTTGCCTGTCCTGGGGCTTGAACTCAGGGCCTGGGCACTGTCCCTGAGCTTCTTTTGCTCAAGATTAACACTCTACCACTTGAGCCACAGCACCACTTCTGACTTTTTCTGTTTATGTGATACCGAGAAATTGAACCTGAGGCTTCATGAATGCTAGACAAGCACTCTATCACTAAGCACATTCTCCGCACTAGTGAAGAGCCTAAGTAACTTCATTTTGAAACTGGCCCCACCATTTTGTGCTAGGCTGCCCTCAGAATAACCCCGGGTGGGGGGTTGCCATCAACCCTGCCCACCCTTAAGAAACAGAACAATTGCCCAGGTATTCTAGGAACAGAATGGGTTTGCAACCATCGAACCATCAAACATGGATCAATAGTATAATCTCTGTAAAAATCTACCAATTGTGTTACTGCTTATGTGGAAATCCCCTAAACTTGTTTGTTCAATACTATAAAAGTCATACTGATTTTAGGTTAGGGGCCTCTTAGTGTCACCGCTTACCGAGTGCACAGAGGACTGTGCTCGAGGTTGCAAATAGATGACTCTTTTGCTGTTTGCATTGGTCCTAGTCTCTGGTGGTCTTTTGGGGGTCCCGTGTCTGTGTATTACATTCCTGGGGGCTCATCCGGGATCTCCCTCATAAGACCCTCCAGATGCTCCACCACAGAGTCACAAAAACCCGGCCTGCAAGTTAAGGCATTGCCTCTCTGTATCTGTATTCTGGTTGCCTGCAGGTTCTGGTGGTTGGCAAAGAGTCTTGGCGGACATGCTAAAAGACTGTCAACAGGGTCTATGAGGAGATGTCCCCAGACCCTTCTGGGTAAATTGCTGTTTCATGCAGACATTTTTTGGGAAATTTTCTGTCTATAGTCTGGCACTTTCGTGCGGACATTTTTTTGGGGAAATTTTCCATCTGTATTGGGAAGTTTTTTGTATGTAGTCTGGCACTGGACATTTTTGGGGAAACTCTCCATCTGAAGTCTGGCACTTTCTTGTTGGCAATTTACAACCCGCAGCATGTCTTTGTCTTAAGTTGTATCTTTATGGTGAGTGTTTAACTTAGCTTTAGGCCTTGGCCCAGGGGTGTCTGAGTATGGGGGAGAATCTGCTAGTCTGAGGGGATGGCCACTAGGGACTTACTTCCCTTGCCCCAAGATGACTGGGGCTTCTCTTCTGCTTTGGAAGGCCCCTGAGTCAACAAATGTTGGTGAGACCTGATTGTTCTCTGTTCTCTGTTTCCTGAGGTAGGGAAGTTCTGGGTGAGAGTGGCAGGCTCACTTAGCAGACTCTGGATTCAGCTTGCTGAGTGAGAATGGCACAAAGCTATGGTAGGGATAAACTGGGGGCCCATTAGTCCCCAACTCAGTCTCCGGTTCTTGTCTTGTCTAGTTCTATTTTAGAATTGGTATCAGTTTTAAATGTGGATCCTTGGTTTTTGTGTTTATTTGTGTTTTTGTTATTTATTTGAACATCTCTGGGGGAATAAAAGTTCCAGCTTCCCTCTGGCCTCGATCACAGACCTGCTATGCCCCCCTCCCTGTGAGGCATGGAAGGTTGCTAGACTAGTTTGGTTCCCTTCTAGCCTCAGGCTGCATTTTCTCCTAGTGGAGGCTGCCTGCAGGGAGGGTGTAGAAGGCTGTGTGCCTGGTTTTGACTTTTCAGCTAGTCCTGACAATGTAACAATTTGTAAAATGCTCTTGTCTAAAATTGGATAAAAGTCAGGCCAGTTTAGTTTCAGGTGACCCCCCCCCCCCAGCCTTTCTCCAACAGAAAGGATTCAAAAGACAGATTGGTGAAATGCCTTGCTAAACAAGCAAGTCCTGGGAAAATGAAGCTCAACAAAGTTATTTAGTTTAAAAGAAATATTGTCTTAAATTTTTGTTTGACAACTTTAGAAAATGTATGTACAACTGATTTTAATTTTTGCGTGCTTTAAGATCTGTGTGAATGTGTTTTGTATGTGTTTGTGAACATGTTCAAGATAAAAATTGTCAGCATGCTGTAACAATTGGGTGAGTTTAAGTTTAAAGTTCAAAGATTATGAGGTTTGGACATTATCAAAAAATTTAAAAATTTTTCACGTTTTAAATGACTTTTTAAGGATTCTTTAACTTAAAAATTAGAAAATTCTGGTATTTTAGAATGCATAAGGCTGTTTACACTGTAATTAAGATATCTGACTTAACAAAAAGGAGTGAGGATTCTTGTAAGTTTGTCAGATATAACTTTGGCTCTTAAGTTTCAGGTAAGAGCATGCTTAAAAGCTACTTCTATGTTGACCACCTTGTTGCTTTTAATTGGAGTAAAGTGGCCTTTTATAAGACTCATTAATCTGCACACTGGTTCTAAGCCAGCCCGGGCAGAAAAAGGTCCCTGTGAGACTGTCACCTCTACACAGCCAGCGGAAGGCTGAAAGAGCAAGCAGAGTTGCTTTAGGACTCAAAGCAGCAGAGTGCTGGCCTTAGGCTGTAGAGTTGAGGGACAGCAATCAGGCCCCTAGTTCAAGTCCAACAACCAAGGGAAATGCCAATGAGGTATTTTTCCCAGTGTGGGGAAGATACTCCTGGGACAAAAGCAATGGAGGAGCATCCAGAGGCAGTAAGCCACTGCTTGGATGACAGAAATAATGTCAGATCCTAGAGTCATTTGTGCATGGCCCTTCAAAAATTGCTCAGAGCCAGGAGGTAAGCATGCATAGTGTACATAACTGTCTACCTTGTAAGGGACAGGAACTTGTCAGTCATCTGTGATAGTACTAAAAAGCTAAGGTTGTAAAATGTGGAGGATAGTTTAAAGCCCAACTCCTGTATGTGCCAAAAGCTCTAACTGGCAGTAACTTTTGAGCTGACACCAGCTACATGAAATTCATCTGCTTAGGAAAAAGTTTGTAAACCTGAGAGTATGTTTCTCTTGATATCTGTCTGAAGGCCTGTATAAGTAACTTAGGCATTGTTAGGATCACTAGAGATCACATTCCTAAACCATCTAGAAAGATGCTTTTGCAAACCAGAATGCTAAATAAGCTACACTGCTGTAGCCAGAGAAAAGCTTTGTGCATTTGTCAAAAGTTAAAATAGTGTTCTTAATGACATCTAACTCTGGTAACCTCTTTGTAAAATAGGCTAAGTTTATAGGTTCCTGGCTATGTAGGATCAACATCCCTGAGACAGCTTGAAGAAATGACAGAAGATGAATCTTCGCCCCTCATCCACTTTTAAGATCAAGGGACCAGAGTCACTTTTTTAAAAATGTGGCAAAATACACTGAAGCAAAAGGCATGGGAAATAGTGGTACAGGCCTGAGCCCTCTATATCTGCCTAGAAAATCCTAGCCTTATTAAAAGAATGATCTAGTTTAAGGCGAGCGCTCTACCACTGAGCCACCTTCCCAGCCCCAAGAACGATCTAGTTTAAAAACTTGTCATTTTGGTAAATTGTCCTGGGCTATTGTCTAAATGGTCTCAAAAACTAGTGGGGTCACAGCCTGCCAGGCCTATGTACTGTATCCTTAACCAGTCTGTGTAGGAATTTGCAGCCCAGCATGAGGTGTGACAGTCCCTTGGAGCCACCGAGAGACCCTCCTGCTGCACACCCTAATGGGTAAAGTTCAACGACAGCCTGGCAGTCATCTGGAGGAAATCTACATGTCACTCAGACCACCTCCACTGTGGTAAAAGTAGCCTGAACTGCCTGATTCAATCACCTGGGACTGCTTCCCGGTGGAAAACTGCTTTGAGTCTCCTAAACTCTAGCCACAAAGAAGCTCAAGGAATTGTAAAGAAGAGGAGGGTAGTAAAGAAAGCCTTGGGAAAGGAATAGGGGAACACAATTGGTCCTTGCGTGATTAACAGGCTAGTAAACTTTGTCAAAGAGCTGGTTAATGCAGTCTGGATACCAGTTCTCAGATGTCAGTATTGGCTCATAGATAAAAGTTAACATAGAACTAGATATCAAGGGACCATGATTGACCTCCCGATGCTCTAGAAGAGGAGGGAATGAAGAGCCAAAGTAACTCCATTTGGAGACTGACTCCACCATCTTGTGCTAGGTTGCCCTCAGAATAACCCCGAGGTGGAGAGGGGAGGGAAACAATTCTCAGAAAAACTTCAGGTTGCCATCAACCCTGCCCACCCTTAAGAAACAGAACAATTGCCCAGGTGTTCCAGGAACAGAATGGGTTTGCAACCATCGAACTGTCAAACATGGATCAATACTATAATCTCCGTAAAAATCTACCAATTGTGTTACTGCTTGTGTGGAAATCCCCTAAACTTGTTTGTTCAATACTATAAAAGTCATGCTGATTTTAGGTTTGGGGCCTCTTAGCGTCACCGGTTACCGAGTGCACAGAGGACTGTGCTTGAGGTTGCAAATAGATGACTCTTTTGCTGTTTACATTGGCCATGGTCTCTGGTGGTCTTTCGGGGGTCCCGAGTCCATGTATTACACTAGCAGGCCTCTTAAAGTAGAAACAGAACATGTACTAGATGAAAATTTACTTAGCTTGGCTACTTCTTTGTGACAGTGCTCTGGTCCCCTTTGGGGCAGCCCTGGATCCCAGAGGAGTGATTTCTGGCCCCTCTTCACTGGTTTACTGTCTTATCTCACCTACAGTGGCTTATCAAGATCTATAAGGATTGGGCTCTCAGAGTCTTCTGCATACAAGTGGCCTGGTGGCCTGGGTAAAAGCTCAAATTCTAGTGGGAGCTGAGAAGTAGAGGACTATATCCATTTGGGAATCAGGGCCCACCCTGGTGCTAATCACCCAGCACCAGGTAATGTGTCTCAAGTACCCAACATAGGGCTGACCTTTCTATCCGTTGCTCTCAGGTCTCCTTTGCTATGCAGAGTCCTTCCAATCCACAGGCTTAGATCAGTATGGCTATATTTGCGCCCAAGTGCCCCCTGGAGGCCAAAGAAACCAGTTCACTCTCACCAATGACCTACAGACTGGGGCCCACCCAGTTTTTGTTTTGTTTGTCTCAGAAACTGGCTCTACCTCCTCTTTCTCCTCTCATCCTTGGTTATAAGGGCTTAGTGATTTGCCCCTATCTATTCTCCTTTCACTGTCTCTGAAAACCTCTACTCTCCAGAGGAGAGACCTCTTCTCTTTTATACCTTTTGTTTTTAATCTTCCCCACCTTGAGGCCTCAATCCCACACTTCTTTTCTTGGGGACTTCTAAGCATATAAAAATTCAACATTCTGGGGCTGGGAAGGTTGGCTCAGTGGTAGAGCACTTGCCTTGCATGCTTAAGGCCCTGGGTTCGATTCCTCAGCACCATGTAAACAAAAAAAAAAGAAAAAAGCCGGAAGTGGCACTGTGGCTTGAGTGGTAGAGCACTAGCCTTGAGCTGAAGAGCTGAGGGACAGCGTCCAGGCCCAGAGTTCAGGCCCACGACTGGAACCCCCCCCCAAAAAAAAATTCAACATTCTACTTTTTGCTACAGTCTTTTCAAAACAGTCAGCTTTCTGACTTCTCCCAGAATGGTCTGAATGTGGGTTTGCAAATGTCTTCATGGACAGAACTTTATCCTGGATGCCAGGGGCCACTTTAAGCTGGACATAGATAAACCTGTGATTCCTTGGGATGGCCATGTCCAACCTGCTGGGTAGTTGATCTGAGCTGACACTTCTCATAAGGCCCACTGAATGCTGGGTATGCAGGGCCTGATGGCTTGGCTAGATGCTCCACTCCACAGCAGAGAATGGATGTCCCCTTCTTTGGTTAGAAGGCTTAGGGATAAAATCCAGGCAGCTAAAAAAGAGCTCACTGTTCCCAACAGATTCCAACATGATTTTCTTTTGCTATAATGGATCTTGTGTATAACCTATTTTTGTTTCTCTGTGAATTAATAATTATCGTAATATAATTCACTCATATCTATTAGGTACCTGTATGTGTCTGGCACTGTGCTTAGTACTTGATATGGACTGTTTCATTTCATCAAATATATGTGTGTATGTATGCATGTGTAAAACTTGCAATGGTTTGAATGTTTTTACCCTCTCCAAATTCATGTGCTGGATCTAATGGGAAGTGTTTAGGATAATGCCACTACTTTTTTTTGGGGGGGGGGTTCAGTAGTGGGGCTTGAACTCTGGGCTTGGGCGCTGTCCTTGCGCTCTTCAGCTCAAGGTAAGCGCTCTACCACTTGAGCTACAATGCCACTTCTGGTTTTCTGGTGGTTTATTGGAGATAAGAGTTTCATGGACTTTCCCGCCCGGGCTGGCTTTGAACGTGGATCCTCAGATCTCAGCCTCCCGAGTAGCTAGATTTACAGGCATGAGTCACCAGCGCCTGGCTAATGCCACTATTTAAATAAAAAATAAAAAAAAAAAGAAAGAAAGAAAAAAGAAAATCATCAGACACCAAATCTACCAATACCTTGATCTTGGACTTCCCAGATTCCAGATTTGTGAGAAATAAATTTCTGTCCTTTATAAATTATGCAGTCATTGGTATTTTAACAGCCCAATGAACTAAGATAGTACTATTAGTCCTATTTTATGAATAAGAAAAACATTAGGTTTGGGGGGTTTTGAGGGTTTTTTTTTTGTACCAGGAATTAATCTCAGGGCCTCACATTAACAAGGCAGATACTCTACCACTTGAACCATACCTCTAGCCTGATTTTGCCTTTATGATTTTCCAGGTAAGGCTTTGCTTTATTCCAGGAAATCCTCCTACCTGTACTTTCCCTGTCACTGGGAATGACAGGTACCCAGATTCCAACCATCACCTGTAGCTAAGATAACAGGAGGGTGCTACCACATCTAGTCATTGGGATTCAAGTCTGGCCTTGAATCATACGTCCCCAATCTCTAACCTCCTAAGCAGCTAGGATTGGGCCACTGTACCTGGCAACATTAAGAATCCTAACCAAGTCATGTTGTTAGCAAGTGTTGGAACCCTGATTTGAACCCTGGCTGCCTGACCTCTCTGGCTGTGTTCCTAACTCTATAAAGGTGTGTGCTAGTAAATATTTAACAGCTGATGTCTAAAGCTGGGAAAGCCCTGATTTGTAACATTTGCCTATCACAAACAAATTGCAAACAAGTTATCACCAGTTAAGATGACGTGCAATAATGGACTAATGTATGGTATTCCTAGCACATGATGCAAGTGGTGTAAAGAAATTCAGAGGATAGGTAATGCAATAAAATGCAGCAAAACAGGAAGTGACAGGTTTTGAGTGATCTTCAGCTTTAACAAAACAGATTCATGTAGTTTACTTTTATTTTGGGTCCGGTCATGGGCCTGAACTCTGGGCCTGGGCGCTGCCCCTCAGCTCTTCAGCTCAAGGCTAGCGCTCTACCACTTGAGCCACAGCGTCACAGCGCCACTTTTGGCTTTTTTTTTTTTTTGCTTATGGGTGCTGAGGAATTAAACCCAGGGCCCTCAAGCATGCAAGGCAAGTGCTTTACCACTGAGCCACCATCCCAGCCCTAGTTTAAACTTTTTAATAATGGTTGGCTTTTAACAGCCAGCTCTCCAAGTGATGAAAGTTTGATAATCAGCTATTTAATACCCCATCCACTACACTGATCAAATGTACAAGTCAAGGATTTTACCTCCTCTCCTTCATTGCTGCAAGGATTTTACCTCCTCTCCTTCATTGCTGCTGCTGCTTCAGCACCTAGACACTTGAAATTCTGCATGTATTTCATAGCTAAAGAATTGTTTTGCTTCCCAATAATAGTAGTGCAGACTGTCTTTGCTTGCCTACCCTCTGAAACAGGTTCTCTGTACGACAGTCCTCATAATAACCACATAACAGATCTTCATGTGCTCCTACTTAGCTGTTCTTTTTCTTCTTCTTAAAAAAATCGGTTTTAATTCTGATAACCAGAGAATACCTCTATGGTTCATTGAGGTATTTGCCCAGTTATATTTTTAGAATACATTTCTAGAATTGAAAGACTATAGGTGATTTTAAGATATCCTGTCTTCAGGAGGTTAGAGATGCCAAAACATTTTCTGTTCTCCATTCTCATTTCTCTCTTGACCTCACTGCCCAGCTCCAGTTAATAAGGCAGCCCATTTGTTCCCTTTGCTTAAGCTTTTCAGCACTTTACTCTTATACTCTAAATGAAATTCAAAATCCTGGCCTGAATTAAAGGATCTAACTCAAGATCAAGTCTCCAAAAATGGTTCCTTGTCTTCCTCCAGTGGTTATCCCTCCTGAAGCAATTCTGACTTCCTCAGAGGTCCTGAGCCTCCACAGGTAATCCTCAAACACACTAATATCTCCACTCTTGGGACCTTTGTACCTGCTCTTTCTCAGAAATCTGACTCCTTTGTTCAACATGGATAATTCTTTATCCACCCCTTCCAAACCTGCAGGTTGCTGATTAAAGAAGCTTTCCACATGCACCCTATATAACACTAAGTTCTCTGTCATCATATTCTATTCTTTCTTCATACTTGAACTCAGTGATTACACATTTAGTTCCTTGTCCTTGTCTCCTTTCTGAGTAAACTGTAAGCTCCATAAAGACAGATCCTTTCTAATTTCTCAGGGCCCATCATACTGTCTAAACAATACTGAAGACTAATCACTCAATAAATACTTGTTTAAAATGAAACCCCTTCTGTAGAATACATTAATAACAATAAACTATATTATAAAAATAATGCCAGGGGGCTGGGAAGGTGGCTCAGTGGTAGAGTATTTGTCTTGCATGCATGAGGCCCTGGGTTCAATTCCTCAGCACCACATAAGCAGAAAAAAAAAAGTCAGAAGTCAAAAGTCAGAAGTGGCTCTGTGGCTCCAGTGATAGAGCACTAGCCTTAAGCTGAAGAGCACCCAGGTCCAGAGTTCAGACCCCACGACCAACAAAAATAAAATAAAGCCAGGTGCTGGTTGCTCACATCTTTAATTCTAGCTACTTGGGAGACTGAGATCTGTGGATCACCGTTTGAAGCCAGCTTAGACAGAAAAGTCTGTGAGACTCATCTCCAATAAACTACTCAGAAAAAAATCCAGAAGTGGTGCTGTGTCAAGTGGTAGAGTGCTACCCTTGAGCAAAAACAGCTTAGGGACAGCACCCAGGACCTGAGTGCATTCTGTGCTGGCACAAGTAAATGTATATAATACATACATACATAGCTTTAATAAATTAACCTTCAGGGAATACAGAAGTGACTAACAGCCCTATGTGAGTATAAGTAAGGCTTCCATATGGTCCAAGTAGTACCTCCTCTGCCCTTACAAAGACCCTATGTTCTTCTACAGGTCCATGGACAGCCCTTCCTGTCCTAGGCCCAGGAAGTGTGCTATCTAGGACAATGTTCCCTGACTTTCAGGACTAACCTTCCCAGACCCACCATTTTCCATCTAATTCAGTGCCTTCTCTATCAATCATCATACTAGGGCACAGGGCTTATAGGATACTGGAACTGACCAGTTAGAAGCATGACAACTACAGGTTTGAGTCTATGCTCTGCTTCATCAACAATGACCTCACACACACTTGTTTTCTGAGCTTCAGTCTTTTGTTGTTGTTGATGTTGGTCATGGGGCTTGAACTCTGGGCCTGGGTGCTGTCCCTCAGCTCTTCAGCTCAAGGCAAGCGCTCTACCATTTGAGCCACAGTGCCACTTCTGGTTTTTGGTGGTTACTTAGAGATAAGTCTCACAGACTTTCCTGCCCCTGCTGGCTTTAAACTGCAATCCCCAGATCTCAACCTTCTAAGTAGCTAGGATTATAGGCGTGAGCCACCAGTGTCCAGCTTAGTTTCAGCCTTTTGTAGAGAGGAAAAAATCCTAATTCCTATCATGTCACTAAACACTGTTGTTTTAATTATTTTTAGAAACAGTAGCCAAACTTTGACAGAGCAGAAGTTGAGAGGGTATGTGAAAACCCTCATCCACTTTAAGGAAAGAGCAGTAACCTTGAAACAGAGAGCAATGGCATGGACCTGACTTCAGGGCTTTGGATCTGAGCTTAACATTTCCCATAGTGCCTTGTGCCGGTTTCCCTGGGCGAGCTTCAGGGCCTCACCAATTGCTTTCAGACCTTGAAATTGTGTTCCATACGGCTGCTGCATCTTCCCAGCCCCAGGGAAGATGGGACGAAGCCTGGTTTATGTCTATAGAAGATCCAAGGACACAGGCTCTGGGGATAGGGCTATGGAAAGTATCTGAGGGTCCACCCTTTTGTTGTTCTTCTCTCCTGCAGTTTCAAAGTACCAAGACCAGGTGGGGAGTCTGGGTCCCATGTCTGTCTGCTTACTCACCTCTTAGATCAAAGCTAGTCCCAATTCCCCATCCCTTCACAGCCTTATCCCATAAGAACCCAGCATAAACATCCTGGTGAAGACATTTATTTAATATGGGGTGTGGGGTATTGCTGTCTCTGTCAGTGTGTATGGGGTGGTAGGGAGACAACCAGAGGGACTTCTGTCCTGGAATAAGAGGCTGGTGTGGCCCCAGGCTGGGGGGTGGGGATGGGATCGGGGTGATGGTAAAGAGCAGACTGAGGGTGTAGGGAAGGTGTGTAAAGGGGGTGGGGTGAAACTCTGCACACATCCTTGATACCATAGTACAGGCCCACCCAGTCACCAAAGCAAGTACCAAATAAATAAAGTGCAACCGTGGGGGTAGGGGAGGGAAGGAAGGGCACCAGGCGCACCCACGCCCACAGCCCACATTCAGTGCTGCCGAGTCTGGCCCACCTCCCAGCCAGACCCTCTTGTCCAATCACCCCTGTGTCCATCCCTCTATGAGCCAGGCAGGGCCCCTGTGCAGCTACTGGAGGTAGCGATAGGCTTTAAAGCAGTGGTTGCCAGCGTCAGCCACCACCACGTGGCCATCCGAGGTCAGTGCCAAGCCCTGCGGGCCGTACAGTGGCTCTGCAGATGTGTTGATATAGGACAGAAAGGAGCCAGAGCTGTCGAACACCTGGGGAAGGAGTCAAGAGAACAAAGGGAGAGGTGGAATCAGACGGAGGCAGAGGTCATTTAGGCAGAGGCGGAAGCCCCACTCTCAAGCCATCCCGGAGCCTTTACTCACCTGGATGCGGCTATTGCCCCAGTCAGCCACGATGATATTCCCGTTGGAGTCCACAGCTACTCCTGTGGGAGCGTTGAACTGCCCATTGCCCTCACCATGGGAGCCAAACTTGAAGAGGAACTCTCCATCCGCATTGTACACCTGGTGGGGGAAGGGGCTAGGGACTGGGGACCTGGCCTTAAACACAGGGCAGGCCTCAGAGGATGGGGCTAAATCTCCAGCTCTGAGGATCCTCAGATCTGTACACCCTACTGTCTACTGGACATCTTAGTTGATGTCCACTAGGCAGATCAAATCTAACAGCACATCTTCCCTGGGAAGGCAGCTCTTCCAAGTTCTCTGTCTCAATGATTAATACTACCCAGCTGGATGAGTTATTCTCCTCTCTGCCTATTTCTCTGCCTGACAGCCAAGAAATTCATACAACTCCTGATTCAGACTCAAATCCCTCTCTCAGATGTGCATCCTATGTATATATGGCAACATCTTTATCATGGTGTAGGTTCTCATTATTTCTCATCTGGATCATTTGAAAAGATCAATCTTCCTGTCTAGTTCTACCTCAGCCATACTAATCTTTCTAAGACAAAAAGAATTCTATCACTCCCCTGCCTGTACTTCTTCCAGGATTCCTCACAGCCCTGTGGAAGAGCCAGCCCCTTAACAGGGCGCACAGGCCTCATCTTCACATTGCACCCATTTTCTCTTCAAACTTGGTCTGAGCTACCCGTGGTCTCTTGAACATACTGGATGTCCACTTCCCACTCCCGCTCCTCCTGTGTCTTCTGTCTCAGTCTCCTCCTTCTCTGCCTTCTGGTTGATTCCAGTTGCACTTCAAGACTTCTCCTGAATCAAATGCTTCTGGTCTGTCCTCCCACGGCTCCCTGCAGCTCCCTCTCACAGAATCTATCACAGCATATTGTAATTCCCTGTTTACCCTCTCTTCCTTACTAAACTCTGTAAGTAAGAAGACAGGAAATGTACTTGCTTGGTTCATCACTGTATCCCCAGCTTATAGCATAGTGTCTGGGACAAAGTAGCCATGCCATGAATGTTTATTGGTTTGATGAATGATTTCAAGGGCCGGGGGTAGAGTGGGTGAGGGAAAAGGAGATGAAGGAGAAAGGAGTCTTAAGGAAGAGGGAGGGATATTGTACAGTGATTATGGAAGTAGGGAGGACACCAACCTTTACTGAATGGTTATGGAAATCCGTTACTACAATCTCATTCTTGTTGTTCACAGCCACAAAATGGGGTCCTAAAAATAGAAAGTGGCCTTTAGGGCATTAAGCTGAGGTACTGAGTAGGACAGAGAACATACCTGGAATGATGAAACTAGGACGTTAGGAGAGGGGGTGAGATCTATGGGGCTGAGATCTCTGAGATGATGGGACTAGGGTATAGAGAAGGGAAGGTCTTTAGGATCAAGCTATGGAAGGAGAACTCTTTAGGGTCAGGGTATCCAAGGGAGTTCCAAGGTCTGGGGCATCAGTAGGTCTTAAGAGTTGTCTTCCCATACCTGCAAAGTGGCGGTCGGTAGCCCCACGGCCCCCAAAACGTCCAACTAGCTTGCCATTGGGCTGAAAAGTGAAGACACAGCAAGACTTGTTGTCGACCACAATGATATGTCCATTCCGATCTACAGCCACTCCCTTGGGCCCCATGAGGCGGCCAGCTCCAATCTTGGTCTGGAAGGAGATACCAGAAAGCGCTTTGTCCTGACTGGTAGAGTGATGTCTCAGCCTACTATCAAAGCAGTGCCTTGAACAGGGATGAACTGGAGAGCAGGAGGCAGGACTAGACCACTTCAAGCTCTGAACACTAGGAGGTCAGCTTCACTAGTCACCAGAGGTACCAGAACAGCAGGCTTCTCACCTTGAACTTGCCCTCAGGGGAGAAGATGCTGACCCAACGGTTGTCATAGTCTGCCACAATAATGTCTCCATTAGTGTCCACTGCTACACCTGTGGGACGTTGAAGCTGCCCAGGTGAGCGCCCTCGAACCCCAAAACGGAACTTGAACTGGCCCTCATTGGAGAAAACCTGTAGCAGAGGAGTAGGGCAAGGAGAAGGGAAGAAGGGAAACACTGTAGGTACAGAGGGTAAGGGGCAGGTTCCTGAGGGAGAAGACTCTCCATTTATTCAGTGACAATCAGCCCTCACGGACACTGTGCTAAGGGTACAGAGGAATCAAGTGTGACAGCAGACCTTAGGGGACATACAGCCAAGCTTTGAAGGGGATGGCAAGTGTGTGAAAGGGGCCAGGGAATAGTAGGAAAGGCACCAAGAGAAGAGGACATTGAGCTAACATCACTAGGATGACAAATGATTAACAGAAGCCAGCCAGTAAAAGAAGAGGAAACAGGGTGAAGAATTTGTGGAAGGCACACAGTCTAGTATGGGCCCTACTTGAGGACCTGTCCAGGGTAACTAGGTTACAAAGAACACTCAAGACAGCCACAAGAGGTATATTTATCCTGCTAGACAGGGGAGTGACAAGATCAAATCAGAGTGAGTGAGTGTGTGTGTGTGTGTGTGTGTGTGTGTGTGTGTGTGTGACAAGATCAAATCAGAGTGAGTGTGTGTGTGTGTGTGTGTGTGACAAGATCAAATCAGAGTGAGTGTGTGTGTGTGTGTGTGTGTGTGTGTGACAAGATCAAATCAGAGTGAGTGTGTGTGTGTGTGTGTGTGTGTGTCTGTCTGTCTGTCTGTCTGTCTGTCTGTCTGTCTGTCTGTCGGTTATGGGGTTTGAACTCAGATCCTTGGCACTGTCCCTACTTTTTTGGTGGTTGATTGGACATTAGAATCTCACAGACTTCCTGCCTGGGCTGGCATTAAACCACGAACCTCATATCTCCGCCTCCTAAGTAGCTAGGATTACAGGTATGAGCCATTAGTGCCCAGAGAAATCTGTTTTTCTGAGAGTGCACTGGCTACCAGAAAGACTTAAGACTAGCAGCTAGCCAACCAATCAGAGGTTATGGTAGGAGTCCAGATGAGGAATGATTATGGTTTGGACAAAGGAAATAGACTGGAGGGAAGTAGACAGACTCAAGAACATTATATGACAATGATCCAACAGGACTTTACAGCAGACTGGAGAGGGATGGGTGAGAGAGTAGAAAGCATACAGGATTAGGCTACTCCAGATACGGAGCTGACAAAGTACCCTTCCCTCCTGGACAGGATAAATCCTTCACCTCTCTTCTTTTATTATCTCCTTCCTAAAGACATTTTCTTTAATCCTCATTCCTCTTTAAGCTAAACCTTCTGGCTTCTCCTTTACAGCCAAAACATTACTCACTGCATAAGTCTCATATGTTCTGCTTTGTTATAGGCTCTGGCGATACAAGATGAATCAGAGTCAAAAGCTGCTTAGAGAACTCAAGTTCTGGGCCCTGGCCTGAAGATCTTTGATCCAGACCTGCTCCCTTATTGGTAAGCTAAGGCTCCTTAGCCCCCTTCTCATGTCTTAGGGGTGTTTAAACTGGTCTCACTAAAAGCCATTATTTCCTCCTTGTATGGAGGCTCTCACTTGGCTGTGAAGCACAGTACTTGTTCTTCTATCAAGACAGTGCTGTCCACATGAAAAGGGAGTAAAGAACACATGCAAAGCTGACTCGGGGAGTACCAGATTAGCAGTAAGGTAGTTTATACACCTCCTTCAGGGTGAGCAACTCAAATTCTGATGAAATGGGAAGACTTCTTCCTTTACCCCCTATTCCAAGCCCAAATCCTACTCATCTCTGGGTTCTCAGAATTTCCAGGTCACTTCTTCAAAGCACTTTAATGACCAGCTTCTACCCTCTTCAATTGAATATACACATGTAAAGTTAGGTTCCCATGATATATACTTTAGATTCTCTTCACAATAAATGTTAAATAATTTATGGTTAAATAATTGCTAAATATCTGTATTCCCTTCTAAAGACATAAGCTCTGCACTAGGCAGAGACCACATCTCCTTTGTTTGTGGTTACATTTTTCAGGACTGGTCTGAGTTATGGTACACTGTGGACATTAAACAAATGAATGAGTTTCCCATCAAAATGTCAGATATGGATATCCCCACTTGAATACTGTAAAGCCATCTCAAATGTGCAAATGTGGAACTCACCAACTTACACCTAAGCCGCTTCTCACTGGCAACACCATACACCCAGTCCCCATAATCTTGCCATTCTCTCTCTTTTCTTTTTTGTCAGTTGTGGGGCTTGATCTCAGGGCCTGGGTGCCATCCCTGAGCTCTTTCACTCAAAGCTAGCACTCTACCACTTTGAGCCACAGTGCCACTTCCAGTCTTCTAGTGGTTAATTGAAGATAAGCATCTCACAGACTTTCTTTCCTTGGGCTGGTTGAGAACCTTCATCCTCAGATCTCAGCCTCCTGAGTAGGTAGGATTACAGGCGTGAGCCACCAGTGCCTGGCAAGTGTTGCCATTCTTGATCCCTCTCTCTCTCTCTCTCTCATCACATTCTGCTATATTTGCTTCCTTAATATTCCTCCAATCTACTGGAGTCCCAGTTTACTATAGAAGAGGTACTGCTAAATCACCTATTTCATAGTAGCAGTATGTTGATCTCTGACTTCAGGGATCCTAGGTGGTGAATGAACAAAATAAAGTAAAACTGGACCAAAAGAAGTAAAATTCACAAGACAATAACAAAACAAACTAGGGACACCAATAAAGTATGGAAACTGCTACCACAGACACTGAAGGTGATCGGAGAAGGATGTTGTTAACATTCTGCCTGAAAGGAAAGGGGGTATCTCCCTGGAAGAGTTGATAATGCTTTTGGACTAAGACAATGACACAAGAACATGGATTTGTGCAAACCCAAATTTCCCTTAAAAATCACAGCGTTTTCTGTGCTGTGATAGCCTTCCCTCTACCACAAAGGACCCAAAGGAGGAAAAGCTCAAGGACTCCAGGCCTCATGAACAAAGCAGGGGGACTCATACTCTGACTGGGAGTCCAGCCCACACCAGCCCTAACCACTGGAGTAAGAGAAGCAAACACTGAGCTTTGGCACCTGAGATCCAGGCTCTGAGCAGCTACAACATCAGATGGAGGTAGGGGTAGAAACAAGGAGAATATTAAAGGAGCGGCAGGTGTTTGGAAGAGAGAGGGGGTTATGTCGGGCCTCCCCCTCATTCCTCACATGAAAGATGAACAAGCACAACCCCTCACCAGGGAAGAGAAATCAGCATTTGTTCTTTTGTACGTGTGAGCATGTGAACACCCAGGTGACACATGACAGGAAAAGTATCTCACATCTCAACCTTTGGGCTTGGAAACATCCCTGGCCTATTGAGAAGGAAAGGAGCAGTACTGTCTACAACCTCTACCTCCTCACTATCCAAGCTCAGCCAAATACTTCCCTGTGCTATAGGAGCCTCTTCATTCCTCTGCTCCAAGTAACAGGGCAAGAACAAAAGGAGCCAGACAGTATTAGGAATCTGGTCATACAAGAGTTTCTGGCACCGTTAGCCTGTGGGGCCAAGGAGGAAAAAACACTGAAGAAAAAAAGACCACTGCAATCTGACCTCATCTATCCCATCCCTACTAGCAAGCTACTTCCATTCCATAAACAACCCTCTCCAGGACGTTCCCACCTCCTCGCCTATACTTACAGCCTCAGCTAACATTAAAAGGTTCACTAGGTGTCAGATACAGCACATTACATCATTCAATACTCTCAAGCAACCCTGAGGTATTAGGTATAGGCTTTTCCTAATTTTACACATGAGTTAACTACAGCTCAAAGAGGTCACGTGATTTGTTAGTACCCAGTGGAGCCAAGAGACAAGTCCAGGTGTCTAATTTCAGAGCCTGGGAGTTTAACTGCTGCAGTTTCTACTGGACCAGGCTCTGAACTGCTATAAAGAGTAAAGAGAAGAACCATGTTTCCCGCTTTTTTTCTTTCCTTTTTTTTTTTGGGGGGGGGCTTGAACTCAGGGCCTGGGTGCTGGTCCCTGAGCTTCTTGGTGCTCAAGGCTAGTGCTCTATCACTTGAGCCACAGTGCCACTTCTGGATTTTTCTGAATAGTTTATTGGCAATAAAAGTTTTAAGGACTTTCCTGCCCAGGCTGGCTTTGAACCATGATCCTCAGATCTCAGTCTCCTGTGTAGCTAGGATTACAAGCATGAGCCTCTGGCTCCCAGCTGCTTCCTGATTTTAAAAAGCTCACAGAACACACAGTATAGTACTGAGAGACAGGGACAGGACCACCTGTTTTCTCTCTACCTTCTAGCCAGTGAAAGGTACCCATTTGGTCAAATCGGATCCATTTAATTGTCTAGCCAGATGATTTCAGAGACTCAAGGCAGATAACATACACGCAGGAGCCAGGCTGGTATGCTGGAAGATAGCAGGGAGGGCAGGCTAGCATCTTGACTACTAGGAGTAAAGGAGAGAAAGTACACCAGCCATCTGGAGACTGGAGAGGCAGAAGATGGAAAGGAGGAATGGGCCAGATCCTAGGAGTCCCCAAGATGATCCTTTCTGGGTCATGGTTTAGGAGGCAGTGGCTGCAAGCGCAAGAAACTAGGTTCTGATTGAAGGTATTGGCTACTGTTGTGGCCCTTGGTGACACACCACTCTCTCAGGAATGGTACTGCCTATAGAATATCATCTTCCTGTGAGTTTTCCATTCCAGGTGATGACCTTTATGGTCTATTTCTCTCAGGAGGGAACCCTTTTGGGTGTTGGGAAAGAGTGGTACAGGGCTTACCTGGATACATTGGTTGTTGCTGTCTGCTACCACTATGCGGCCACTGCTAGCTGCAGATACACCTTGCAAATTGGTGAATTCTCCTTTCTCCCTTCCCCGACTACCTATGGGAGTGAGGTATGAACAAAAGAATTCACTCTGAGGTCCCTTGGAACTTCCCTCCCTCCTCACCCTGACCCCTGCCTAAACCAGCCCCCATCTGGATCCACCCTTGGCCATCTGTACCAACACGGAAGACGAGTTCATCCTCAATTGGGTTGTCCTTCCGTTTGCCACCTGTGCTGTACATGGAGCTGGGTCTCCGCACCGCCTTCTGGCGCACATGGCTGCCCGGACCACCTGGAGACTTGACACGACGCTTCACATCATCAGGTGACGGTGGCAGGTCCCCGGGGCGCAGGGCGCGCACGCGGAAAGGGCTGCCGCGCACTGGCTGTCCGTAGAGCAGCACTGAGAGAAGCAGCTCTCCTTCCGTGCGCGCTGTGTACACCAGCTCATATGTACCGTTCTTGTGGTCCACCACTGGCACAGGAAGGCGTGCGCCATCAGGACCCGTAATCTCTGCACGCAGCTCCGCGCTGCCAGTGCGCACCAGCCGCCCATCTTTGTCTTTGGTTGTGACAGTGAGTGAAGCAGGCTGGCCCACGAGTGCCTGGCGCAGGCCCTCACCGGTGGCCACCGTCTCATGTGCGGTGGCGCTGGTGGTGAGCAGCGCGCCCAGATTCAGCACGGATCGCCGCAACCCATCAACCTCAAGGACCAGTTCCAGCTGTGCGTTCTCATGAGGCCGCTCTGGGAAGGCCTGAGCTGCCAGGGCTGCCAGCCTCTCTCGCATGTGCTTGCGTACCAGCAATACCTCTGGGGCCGAGCCCAGGCGCAGGGCTTGCTCTGCAAAGCTGCAGCTACTGCCGATGTGTTCCTGACCTTGGCGCAGTGTGTCTAACTGGGTCTGCAACACCTGAGGAAGCAGGAGGAGAAGAGTGGGTGCACACATCGGCAGAGAGGGGGTTTCTGTGACTACTGAGGAGACTGTATGGTACGGCCATCCAAAGAAACACAAGAAGGTGAATGTGGACGAGGGTGACAGAGGTCAGCAGCACCTACAGTAGGGCCATGTCAGTAGGCAAGTGATGGAGGCTGGAGGGAAGGAAATGCTGATGTTGAAGGCCAGGGAAGCAATGGAGACAATGACACATCTCATAAGAGGTCATGATGGGAAGGAAAGGTGAATGAACAGACACACCTTCTGCTTGGCTCCACAAATGGCCTCCAGGTCACTGACCAGAGCCTGCTTGCGCTGCTGCAGTGCCTGCTCCAGGTCCTCGAAGGCTGCACTGATCTGGGCAAGGGCCTCAGCCTTGCGCTCTTGGAGCTGCTGGCTGATACCCCCGACTAAGGCGATAGCTGCAGACAGCTGTGGCAATCTGGGGAAGGGAAATGCCTCACACAGGGTTGCTGGCGGCTGCCATCACCAAACAAACCCCTCTACCCAAGGATCCTCTAGGATATCCCCTCCTTGAGACCTCCTCTGGCTTCTACTTCTGCCCTTCCTAGACTCCCAGACCCTTCCATCTGTTGAGATGTCATCCCAGGGCTTCACCAGCCCCGTTCCCCAGCCAGTGCCTACCGGCCACGCACGGCCTCCAGCTGGCGCTGCAGGGCCGCCTTGTGCTGCTCCACCACATCCCGCAGCAGCACGGTGCCATGCTCCCGATGCTCCCCTGCGCGGCATTCGCCACACATGGCAGTCTCACAAGCTTCACAGTAAAACTCCATCGTCTGGCGGTGGCACAAGGACTCCGGTGAGGCAACGGCCAGACACTGCCCTTCTTTGCACCCTGCCCTCCCAGCAGCCCTCCATACCCCCACTTCCCATGCCCCCTCTACCTAGACCACTCACACAGAGACGATCTCTCAGCCACATCTACTCCCCACCCATCGCCTCTCCTTCTCCCACCCCAAGTCCTGGCCTCACTGGGCCTCGCTTGGGCCCACCTTGCCTTCATGGTTGGGGCAGGAGAGAGGGCGGCCGGCCACTGCACTGAGGGGGTGGGGGTCCTCGGGGTCGTGGGCTCCGTCTGGTGCCTGCTGCATTGCCTCCATGAGGCTGCTGATGAAGAAGTTGTTCTGTAGGGCTGAGACACCCTGCTCAGGAAGGATGGACGTCTGCCGGCACACTGGACAGGACAGTGTCAGGCTCTGGGCAGGGATGTAGTTCTGGAGGCATCTGGCCCAGGAAAGGGAGAGTCAAAGGAAGGAGGGGAGTGAGGTGGCAGCAGAACCCCCTTCTAACAGGTGATGAACCCTCACCTCATGGGTATGTTACTCCACCTCCTTTTGAAACCTCTCTGACACATAACACACCTCATCAGCCTGCGGCAGGTGCAGAGGGTTCTGACGAATGAACAGAAACACACCCCTGGCCTCTCTCAGGAGAGCAAACATGTCTGCATTCTTCACAGTGTGCCCCAACACAGGCTCACCTTTCAAAAATGTTTACAAAACCTCCTCAAGAAAATGGGCGATTAGCCCTCCTCCTACTCCTTTTAGCCCTTGAACATTTACTGACTGCCTACTCTTGCCAAATTTGTGCCAAGCTCTTGGAATTAAAAAAATGATCAAATAGTCTCCAGGGGAAAAATGTCACAGAAATAGAGAATTTCAAGAAGTAACTAGTATAATGATTAGGGGTATGGGTCTCACTTTGGAGCTAAGGTGCCAGATTAATGATTTAATACACCGAGGGACCACTGACACATTATTTTTATGAACCAAGCAGTTCCTGCTGGTAAGTTGGAAACAGGCGATCACTAGATCCCTTTAGAGGATTAAATGTAAAGGATCTGCTTTCACAGGAAGAATAAATGTAAAATGTCTGACCCACCAAAGCACTCTGAACATGAATGACTATTACTGCTTGTCATTAATGCAAGAAACATAGAGATGCAATCATGAGGAAATGCATCTGGCTCAGGTGGGTGGAGAATATGGCCAGGGAAAGCTCTCGAGGTGACACAAAAGGAATCTTTGTGGATAAATAATTGTTAGTCTGAGCAAAGGTACAGGGAAAGCAGGAAGGGTGTTCTACATACAGAGGTCAGCAGCCAACAACACTGTGTGGACAAAGAACTAGAAGCAGTCTGAGGTGGCTAGAAACAAAGTCCAAGGTAAGAAATGGTGAGAGGAGTCCAGGAATTCAGTAGTTAACCCTAGCAGTAATAGGGTCATTCAAGCATGACCAAGCTCCTCCTCTCCACCACCCACCCTGGAAGGTGGATTGGAAGGGAACAGACAGCAGACAGGGTGCAGTGGAGAAGTCTTTAAAAACTACAGGGTCAATAAAAAAATTATTTAAAAAAATAAAAATACAGGGTTGTGTACTTGGGTGTGAAGAGAAAGAGACAAGTCTTGGTGGGACCCTGGCTTCCTAGCTTAGGTAATGGAAGGGACAGTGGTAACATTTACTAGAATGAGAAATGGAGAGGAACAGCCTTCTCCTGGTTGGGTCTACTGTGATGGTAGGCCATCCAGGTAAAGGGGTCCAATAAACAATAGGGAAGCCAGGTGTTGGTGGCTCACGCCTACAATCCTAGCTACTCAGGAGGCTGAGATCTGAGGATCGCGGTTCAAAGCCAGCCTGGGCAAGAAAGTCTATGAGATTCTTATCTCCAATTAACCACCAGAAAACTGGAAGTGGCGCTGTGGCTCAAGTGGTAGAGTGCTAGCCTTGAGCTGAAGAGTCCAGACCCAAAGTTCAAGAACCAGGATCCCCCCCCCAAAAAAAAATAGGGAAGAAGGCAGATTAGAGATAGACATGTAGATGCTACCAATGTTGAAAGAGAGAGGAAGAGATCAGCCAGGAAGGTATAGACAGTGATAAGGGAAAGGATAGAAACCTTTCAATCATAGGCTCATGCCTATAATGCTAGCCACTTAGGCTGAGATCTGAGGATGATGGTTTCAAGCCAGCCCAGGCAGAAAAGTCTGTGAGACTCTTATCTCTAATTAACCAGCAAAAAGCTGGAAACTTATGGCTCAAGTGGTAGAGCCCTAGCTCTGAGAATAAAAAAAACTAAACCAGAGTACCAGGCCTAGAGTTCAAGCCTCAGTACAGATGAGAGAGGAGAGAGGAGAGAGAGAGAGAGAAAGAGAAACAGAGAGAGACAGAGAAAGACAGAGACAGAGAGAGACAGAGACAGAGACAGAGAGAGACAGAGACAGAGAGAGACAGAGACAGAGAGAGAGACAGAGACAGAGAGAGAGAAGAATGGGGAGAGGGGTGAGAAGGAGGAGGGAAGGAGAGGGGGAGAGACAGAGACAGAGAGAGACAGAGACAGACACAGAGAGACAGAGAGAGACAGAGACGGAGACGGAGACAGAGACAGAGAGACAGAGACAGAGACGGAGATGGAGACAGAGACAGAGATCGATCCCCAAAGATAAAGAAGGAGAGCAGAGAGAGAGAGGCAGAGAAGTCAGGAGAATGACAGTATCTGGGCAACAAAATCAGTCCAGAAGAAAGGAACAAGTCCCCAGGGTAGAAAACACCTGAGAAGTCAGATAGGGTACAGGCTAGAAAATGCCCTCTGAATTTGGCAAATCAGAAGTTACTTTTCTCTGAGAGGAAACAATGAAGGGAAGAGTGGAGGAAGACAAGATTGACTAATGGAAATTAAAGAGTGAAGGAAAGGCTAGGCAATTAAAGGGGGGCATGGAGATGGACTGAGTGGGTTGCTGTTGTAAATTTGGAATGGGATACTTTCCCCTTTTCCCCTCAGTGGTGGGGATTCAACCTAGGACCTCATACATGCTAGACAAGAACTCTACCACTAAGCTACATCCCCAGACCACTGCAAGGGGAATGCTGAGCATGTTTCTAAGTCAAGAAGGTACCAGTAGAAAGGGAAAGGTAGAAAAGTATAGAAAAATAGTAGCACAAAGTCTTGGGGATGGGGACTGGTTTAGTTGACCTGAAGGGCATCTTCTGATGGAGGAAATAGAAGAGGTGGATACAGAAGAGTTTGGGGGAGGGGGAAATCAAAGTCAGAAAGAGGGTTGATAACTTGCCTCCAACAAGATCGGCCACAGAACTAAGGAAGGAGGAGTCAGGGAATAGTGGTGGCTGGGATTAGTCACTAAAGGGGGAGGGAAGTTACTAGAAACAGACATCAGATTGAAGGCAGCTGTGTTTGGAGACCACAGATCTTTGGAGGGGAAGATGTGTATGAAGCACACTCTCATATCCTCAATGTCTCCACTTCCTATTCCCTTTACCTTTTGTTCTTAGTTAAACTTTAACAAACACTACATGCCAGGCACAACTGCAAAGTGCTTCACAAATGTTAACTTATTTAATTGTGGCCTACTTCTTCCCCGCCCCTTCCCCTCAAGTAGAGAGTAAGCTTCTGTCTCATACTCCACATTCCTGAGGGCCAGAAGGTAGAGCTGAGTCCCTCCTCTTCCCAATTGGAACATTCTATTTGTCTTCAGCTCATGCCTTTGAAGCTCATGCCTTCTGTCTATGCCACCCTCCTTGTCTCTGCTGACCTAACATTCTCCCCCATTTACTGAAGTGTTTCTTCTGACTCACTCTCTTCTCTAGCACCTCCCCTCCCCAAACAACACACATTCTGCCAACATTCCCCATGGCTCTGACATCCACAAAAGCACCCATTTCCATCGTGATTTTCTCACTCTTTGACTTCCTCACCCCGGTGATCTTTTCTTCCACTTCATCTCAGCGATCCACTCACATGCTCCTACCATCATCCATATCTCATCAACTGTCACCTCTTGAAGCCTGAAATCTACACTCCTATTTTGCCCCCTGCAGCTTTTCTTCCCAGCTCATGGACTAGCACCTTCAGACAAAACACCTTCAGACTAGTACCTCCTTCTGGGGGTTGCCATAATTTCCTACTGGTCTCTTGTTTCCACTTTTGCTCCTCTATAATCCATTCACCCACACCACCAGAGTAAGCTTAAAAAAAAACAACCCAGCAATAGCTATTGGTTGCATTTTGAATAAAATCCAAATACTCTCCTAAAACCAACAAGAGTCAGAAAGACAAATGGCATGTTTTCCTTCATATGCAGAAGGTAGGTCTAAAATACCAGGACATAATAAATTATACAGGACTCTAGGCATTCACACACAGTGAGACCAAAGGAGGATACTCTTAGGAAAGGAACAGAAAGGCTCAATGCCTATGCCCCTCTGATCATATAGAATAATATTTATTGAAATGAACTCTGGGAAATGAAAACAAGTTTTTTTTTTCTTTTTTGCTGTTTTTTTTTTTTTTTTTTTTTTTTTTTTTTTGTCGGTCGTGGGGCTTGAACTCTGGGCCTGGGCGTTGTCCCTCAGCTCTTCAGCTCAAGGCGAGCGCTCTACCACTTGAGCTACAGCGCCACTTCTGGTTTTCTGGTGGTTTATTGGAGATAGGAGTCTCACGGTCTCTCCTGCCCGGGCTGGCTTTGAACCGCGATCCTCAGATCTCAGCCTCCTGAGTAGCTAGGATTACAGGCGCGAGCCACCAGCGCCCGGCTGTTTTTTGCTGTTTTTGTTTTCTTTCCTTTTTGTACTGTTTCTTTGTATGTCTTTGGGAGGGTAAGTGAAGGCACAGAAATGGAAGGACAAAGGATGAACAAATGCAGCAGTGGTACTCACTGGACACTATGTTGCAAATGAACTATACAACTAGTGGGTGGGGACAGAAGGGAAAAACTGGGAGACAGTGAGGAAGGGGCTAAAATTGTCTAAAAGGAAATGCAACTCTTTGCCTGACTTATGCAACTATAACCCCGCTGTATATTACCTTTATAATAACAATAAAAACAAAAATTTTAAAAAAGCAAACAAGTGCCCCCCTGATTCTCAGGGTCCACAGTACAGCTGCAGCTTTTTCTGTTTGCTTGTTTACCATCTGTCTCTGACACTATAGCATAAGCTCTTTGAGGATGAATGAATGAGTCCAAGTAAAGAACAAAGGCTCTGCAGTTAAACTTGCATTCAGATCCCAACTACTGAAATGCTATGTAGCCTAGGACACATTTCTTAGTTTATTTAATGTCTCTGAATCTTAGTCTCTTCTTCTCTGAAGTGGGGACAATAACATATCTGTTGTGAACACTAAGTAAATCAAAAGTGTAAATCACTTAGGAAGTCCCTGGCAAAGAGAAAGCAATCAATACATCGTAGCTATTATTACTATAGCTAATAAAATCAGTCACTGATTTTCTCCAAGAGTGCTCAGTGATCTGGCACAAGAGAAAGCACAGAGAGGTCCACAGAGTGTGGCTCTGATCCAGCACTGAGTTTCTACAGGATAGGCTTAGTCAGCAAATGACATGAGGTTGGGTGGAATAGTTGCAGCTATGCTAAGTCAGACATAGGATCCACACTGGGAAGGAAAGAGAGGAAATGAGACCGGGATTGGTGATGGGACAAAAGGGAGCAGTGGAGGGGATTAGGCTTGACAATGAGTCAAAGATGGCACAGTTGCAGTGGAAGTGGGAATGGAAGACTGGTATCTAGGACAGGTATCACTACCGGTGATGACAAGATGGAGATAGTGGTTGGGAGAGATTGCTACTGAGGTATAGCAGAGGACGATCCTGGAGAAACATTCGATAACTAGGAGGCATATGACTCAAAGCCCTCAGGCTGTTGGGAGAACTTAAATAGTGGTGGAGTTTTGGTTACACATGTATGCCAATGTGCCAGGCTGGAACTAGAATCTCAAAGAGCAGGGGTAGAAGGGAAGCATGATCCATGCAGCGCAGCCAGGTTCAGTGGCAGAGTGAAGATCTAGATACAGAAGGCAGGATTAAATGGAGGCAATGGTGCTAGAGACTAGGTCAATGCATCAAACCCTGCAAAGGCTTCTCATGGGTCTGAGTGAATTTCCCTAATAGGCCTATCAAGCTCCACCCAGTCTGGCCACTTCCTTCTTCAGCTTTATTCCAGGGAACTTTCAATCACACTCACTCTGCTCTGGTTTTTTCTAGAACTTTTTACAAATCATGAAAGGTTTTTCCATGTCTTCCCTTCTCCCCAGAATGCTCCTTGAATTCCTCAGTACCTAGTTAACTCTAGTTCATCCCCAGGACTGCACCTCAGCAAAGTGATTTTCTAAAGAACAACAGATCACACATGTGCAGCCACAGAGCTTAATACTTTGTCACAATATTTTCTAAGAATGCTTTATTGTATTTATCTATAATCTGGCTCCTTCACTATACACTCTTTATGAGTAGAGATTATAAGTGGTTTTACTCATCGCTGCATACTTAATAACCAGGACAGGGTCCAGCTCACTGTAGTTGTGCAATAAATAAATATTCATAGAATGAATGACAGATGAGAAGACACTTAGCGGCTGGGAGTGATTGCTTTCACTTGTCTGAAGACTGGAAGGGAAGGACAGACCTAGTTTCAACTATCCTCCTGCTATCACAAACTGCTGGTGCCAGAGCTGAGTCTCAGAACTGTCTGGTCTCTCTGATGATGACAAAGACTGTCTTGGGTTATGGGAAGGGCAGGACCTGGGTAGGACCTGATCCAGTGTTCAGAGCATCTGCTCCTCTTGCAGGTTCTTATACCCAAATCCATCCCTCCTGAAGGTTGAGGTTCATCTGTGCTCCCCCACCACCATGTGTGCACATTTCCATATTTCCTGCTCCTACTAAAGGTTTGCACACACACTCTCCTCCCAGCAGGGCCTGCCAAGCCCTCACCCCTCCCCGGTGAAGCCCCCTTACCTCTCACAGAAGGTATGCAGGCAAGGCAGAACTTTTGGGCACCGGTATCGATCTAGGCAGATGCTGCACACCAGAAACTGCTTGTCCATTGGCTGTACCTCAGGGCCAGGGCTGTCCTCTCTCTTTGCCATGGTGATGATGGATAGTTCCCACTACTTACACCAGCCTGTGAACACAGAGAGATGGTCAGCAAAGGGAGTCCAGCATTCTCTCCTCACCACTCGAAGCCTCTGTGGGGAAATGCACCCCTTTCTTCCCTGCCAGGGGGACAAATGGCAGTGGTAGGAATAGGACAAATCAGATGGGCTGAGAGACCTCTAATATGGTGCTGTTTCAGAGCACAGATTGGGGCTAGACTGCCTTCCAACTTAGCTCAGCTGCTCTCATGAGGTAGGTAACATCGGACAATTCATATAATCTGTCCTAGCCCCAGTTCTCATTCTTGTAATTATGCAAATAATAATCTCCCCTCAATGTTTCTTTGGAGAATCTGAAATGGTGCATATTGAGTGCGCAGTACAAGAATGATCATTTTCACTGACATACTCGCTCTTCATCTCCTCTGCCATCCCTGCTCCAAGAAACCTTCCAGTTCCAGGTAAAGTGTCTGCCCTAGGACTACCTTCAGCTTTTCTCTCTACACCCGGAACCAACTCTTAGCACAAGTGCACAGTATCAAGGTTGGAATTACTTCCCAGTTTATCCCCTTCTCTCCAACCCCAAAGCTGCAGCCCCTAACGTAGGCCATCAGCAACTCTCTCTTGCAGACCAATCTCCTGACGCCAAGAGCTTCCCAACAGGTATCCTGCTCTCCTTGTTTGTGTCTTCTCATCCATTCCCTTTGCAACCAGAAAGAGTTTTTAGGAAGCACAGATTTGATCTTGTCACCACCCCCTTTCTAAATTCCTTCAATGTTCCTCCATTGTGCAAAGGATAAAGTCCTCCATTATCCAGAGGATGAACTGGCCAACAAGGCTTAGTTTTGTCTCGACCATACCTTCCTCTCAATCTCTTGTCTCATGATTCCATGATCAGTCATACCAGTTTCTTTTCAGTTTCTGGAAAATACCATGTTCTCTTTTGCTTCTGGGCAGTACCACATTCTAGTTCCCTCTGCCTGAGAACTTCTTCCCATCCCCTTTAATGGCTGGTGCATATCTGCCATCAACTTATCACTCACACAAATGCCACTTCCTTTATAAGACCTTCTTTGATTTCCTAAAGTGTGGCTAGGTGTGCCATCTCTCAGCAAGTTCTCTTATCTAAAGTTCTCTGCATCAATCTAGTAATTAATTCAACAAATAGTTCTTTATTAAGTACCTACTTTGTGCAGGTGCTGGGGTCAATAAAATATAGATGAGATGGTCCCCATCCTTGGGGTGAGAGGTAATGACAATATTTGAGTTTGAAGCCAACCTGGGCAAAAAAAAGTTTATGAAACTCTATCTCAAAACCAATGACTGGGCACAGAAGGAAGTACAAGCAAGGGGATCACAGCCCAGGCTGGTTTGGGCATAAAGCAGGACCCTACCTCAAAAATAAACAATGTAAGCTAGTGCCAGTGGATCACACCTATAATCTTAGCTACTCAGAAGGCTGAGATCTAAGGATCATGGTTTAAAGCCAGCCCCAGCAGGAAAGTCCGTCAGACTCTTATCTCCAATAAACCACCAGAAAACCAAAAGTGGTGCTGTGGCTCAAGTGGCTGAGTGCTCACCTTGAACTGAAGAACTAGGGACAGCACCTAGGCCCAGAGCTCAAGCCCCATGACCAACATAAATAAATAAATAAACAATACAAAAGGGGCTGGAGGCATGGCTTAAGCAATGGAGTCCTTGGTTAGCAAGCATGAGCCCCTAGTAAGTTCAAAGCCTATAGCTGCCAAAAACTATTATACTTTTTACATGTCTTTGTGATGAAGGAAGGATGCTGCAAAAACTTCAGCAGAGCCCTGAGAGAAAGGTGGCAGAGATGAGGGGAGGGAACAACAGGGATTCAGAGAGGGAAATCAACCTAGGATGAAGGAAAAGTACATGAAATATTCTTAGCCAAAAGGCTACAAGTGAATAAAAGCATTTGGGTAATAAGTGGAGATAAGACTATAAAGGACTAGTAGTCATCATTAAAAATATTATTTTAGCCAGGCTTCATGGCACATGCCTTTAATCTCAGCATGTAGGAGACAGAAGCAGAAAGTTCACGAGTTTGAGGACAATCTGGGCTATATAGGGAGTTCCAGGCTAGCCAGAGTGAGACTCCAGCTCAAGAAACAAAATAAAGGGACAGGTGTGGTGGTTGACACCTATAATCCCAGCTACTTAGGAGACAGAGACAGGAAGATCATAGTTTGAGGACAATCCAGGCAGAAGTTAGTAAGAAACCTTTCCTCAAGAACAAGTCAGGAGTGAAGGTAGATGCCTTAATCTTAGCTCTGTGGGAGACATAAGTAGGAGGACCAAGGCATAAGGCCAGCAATGGGTAAAACAGAAACCCAGTGTGAAAAATAACTAAAGCAAAAACGGGCTGGGCATGTGACTGGAGTGGTACAGTGCCTGCCTAGCAAGCATGAGGCCCTGAGTTCAATCCTTAGTACTAAAAACAACTGATTTTTTCCTGTGGTTAGGGAGAGGATAGTCCAGTTTGCAAATAAACTTAAATAAACTAGAAAGTCCTTCTGGTAGTTATAACAGTGGAAGAGAAAGAAAAGCAAAGAGTGCAACAAGAAAGCCCAGTCAGGACAAATCCACAGTTCTTCAGAGATAATGGTGGCATTACAGAGCAACAGGCAGTAGTAAGGCTGCCTCGCCTGAGACATATTTACAAGGTGGAATAGGACATCATGACAGTCTGGCTGCAAGGGGGCAAAAGTCTGTTGATAATGAGCAAAAGGGGAGGGGCAGAGAACAGACAGCCGAAGCTGAGAAGGAGATGCTTGGGGCAGGCTAACTTTGAGGTATCTGTGTGAAGTCCAGGTAGAGTCGATAAGTAAGAAACAGGATGAAGGAGCTCAAGAGAGAAGTGTGGGAGCCTATTGTTTTGGAATCACTGGCATATTAATGGCACTGACAACAATGAGAATGAATGAAACTCCCTTGGGACAGAGGGTGGAGAGTGATGAGAAAAGGGTCCGCATAAAAAAGTAGAGCAGGAGCCGGGCGCGGGTAGCTCACGCCTGTAATCCTAGCTACTCAGGAGGCTGAGATCTGAGGATCGCGGTTCAAAGCCAGCCCGGGCAGGAGAGACTGTGAGACTCCTATCTCCAATAAACCACCAGAAAACCGGAAGTGGCGCTGTGGCTCAAGTGGTAGAGCGCTCGCCTTGAGCTGAAGAGCTGAGGGACAGCGCCCAGGCCCAGAGTTCAAGCCCCACGACCGACCAAAAAAAAAAAAAAAAAAAAGTAGAGCAGGCAAAGACAGGAGAGCTCACAGGGGCACAAGGAGAAGCAAGAGGAGAAAGCAAAGGAGAGAGCCTTCAAATGAATCTAAGAAACTCAGCTAAGGACTAAAAAGTGTCCCCCAGATTTAATCTGATCCTAGTGGAAAGCCAGGTCAGAGTGACTGAAGAATAGATAAGTGAGGAAGTTAACACAGCCGATGCAGACAATTCACGACAGAAATTTGGCCATGATGGAAGGCATAAAAATAGCTAGACTGATTCAAAGCAGGCAGAGTGAGTAGATCCGGATCACCACTGCTATACCCAGTCAGATACATTATGGGACACTCTACAGACAATGAATGAATGAATGAATGAATGCCAGGCCCAGTTCAGAGCCCTATTCCTGTTTAGGGAAAGATAAGAGAAAAGCTGAACAGCATGCGCCTTGCCTCTGTATGTATGTGTGTGTGTGTGTGTGTGTGTGTGTGTCTGTAAAATGGTAGGAAGGAAAGGGCGTGACTAAGAACATTCTCTCCTGAAGTAGGCGCTGGGATCTTGAGGTTTTTCTCTATATATGACAAATTCTGAATCTTAAGACTTATTACCAGGACCCCATAGCTGGTCAGACTGAGGGTTGGCAGAACAACAGGGAAGCCAGCTGGAGGCAAACTGAAGCTTTTATCTACAAGAGGGGAGGGCTGGGTGGAAGAGTAGGAGTGGTCTGTGGGGCTGTGCTGGGGCAGCTGGATGTCCGGATCCGCCTCTCTCCAAGCCCCAGGGGCTCTCCCAGCCTGTCACTCTGGAGGCAGGGATTGGGCTACATCCAAGGAGCAACAGCTCCTCCCTTCCTTCCCTGCCCAGACTTACTGGGCATACAGCTGCTGAGGCGATATCCCAGCCAGGATCTAGAATTCTCTTCCTCCCTTGGCCTACTCCTCCCTACTCTGCCATCCCATTGTGCTCTAGAGATCTGCCCCCAGTAGGCAGAGGTTCAAGTGGACTGCTGATCACAGCAGACACTTGAAGGGTCTTGGACCAAGAGCTCACTTTTAATCTCCTCACTCAGTCTGCCTTCCAGCCTCCCCTGCATACTTTATCCCACCCATCCTTTATAGCTCAGTTTTAAAGGCAAACACACTGCCTCATTCAACAGTCACTCAACATCTCTGCTGGGGATACAAAAATAAACAGGGCCACAGCTCAGCCATCATAATAAAAAAGATTACCTGCAATGCAATGTGGTGAGGACCATGAGAAAGCACAGATTGTTCCAGAAACACAAGGAAGTACCCTAACTTAGATTGAGAACTGAGGTCTGTCCAGAGGTTGGCTATCAGGTTGCATCCCAGTAGAGAACTATTAAGATGGGCTGGGAAGATGGCTCAGTGGTAGAGTGCTTGCCTTGCATACCTGAGGCCCTGGGTTCGATTCCTTAGCACTACATAGCAAAAAGAAAAAAAGCCGGAGGTGGCGTTGTGGCTCAAGTGGTAGAGCGCTAGCCTTGAGCTGAAGAGCTGAGGGACAGCGCCCAGGCCCAGAGTTCAGGCCCCACTACCAGACCCCCCCCCCAAAAAAAAAAAGAGAACTATTAAGATGAAGGTATGATGCCTTCAGCCTCAGGAGGCTATATCTACAAGTGACAGGTGAGGGATAGCAAAGGAGGTAAGGCTGGCACACAGGGAGTTATAGCACACAGTGCTTCATGGGTCGTACTAAGGAATTTAGACTTGACCCTTTTCTACTAGGGGATTAAGGCTTCATCCAAAAGCAAAGGGAAAGTTTGATAGTAGTTGTGGGGAGGAGGGGTTTGAGCATAGAGTCACATTAGTTTAGAGGGGTCAAGGGCAAAAGGTTAGGAAACTGATTTGATTAGGGAACAGGCAAAAGCAGGTCCCAACAGATTTCCTAAGGAGAAATCAATAGAAACTTGTTTTATACACTGAGTCAAAGAAAAAGGAATTAAAGATGCTTCCTTGTTTTCCCACTTGGAAACTGGAAGAAGCACAGTTTGAATGAGAAAGTAGTCTGCTCCTTAACGTGATGAAACCACGGTACCAATGGGACACAGGTCAAGTGGAGAGGCAGTTGGAAAAGCAGACTAGAGATTTGGAGAGAAGTTTAGATTAGAGTTACAGATTTGGCTGTCATTGGTGTAGAGATCTTCCTGAAGCCCTAGGAGTGAATGAAATCACCCAGGGAGGGTAAAGTGAGAACGGAGGGTCTGTGGCTGAGTGCCACAGTGTGGCTGAGGCCAACACTTAAGATACAGGTGTAGGTGCCACATGGGGTGGTGTATAATGCCAGCACTCAGAAGGAAACTGAGGCAGGAGACTTGAGATTTCCAGGCTGATGTGGGCTACACAGCAAGGCTCAGTGTCAAAACAAACAAACAAATTACACAGGCACAGAGAAGACTGAGAACATACAGCCAGAAAAGGCAGAAGAAACCAGAAAGACAAAAGTCTGAGGGCCAACGGGAGTGAGCTTCACAGAGAAATGCTTTAGGAGGCCCCGTAATTTAAAGTCCCCAAAAAGTTATTATTAACCTCAAGAATGTAGTTTCTGGGAGGTAGAGAAGAGGAAGTCAGATCCAGGGAGTTGAAGAAGAAGTTGATTTCAAACAAATGAGGACAGCGAGTGCTGACTCCACGAAATCTTTGACAAGTACATTGTTTTCAAACTTCTCAAGTTCTCCAAACTCTCAAATAACATCCAACTTCCCCCAAAACTTTCTCCTAGGATCTCATAAGATTCCCAGTGTACATGATTTACACACCAGTGAGTAGAGGTAACTAGATAGCATTGAAAAGTACTTTGGAGAGGTCAGCTAGACTCTCTTGCTGAAATGACTCACTGCTACTCAGTAGCCTCCAGGTGTATCTAATCATTTGAGACCTCAGCAAAATAATAAACATCTGCAAGCTAGAGTATTTGGAATTTCTCCGAAACAAAAGAAGCATGGGAAAGATAAAGTCCTCAAATCTAAGGAACCTATTCAATAAAACTGGCAGGGAAAGAAAATGATGAATTTCATGGCTCCAATCTCCCCCATGATGCCTGGCTACATAGGTGAATGAACCATTCGGTCCACATTCTGGGAATTAGAGTCACAAAGCTGAACCAGACATGCTCCCTGTCTTTCCTAAGTTTTTAGACTAGTGTGGGAAACCAACATATACAAACATCATTACAATGTGATAAGTACTATGATATTGCCATGTTCAAATTGCTATGTCAGGAAGTCTCTAACTTGGTGGGGAATACAGAAGGTTTTCAGAAGAATAGATACTTGAAATGGGTGTTGAGGGAAGAACAGGAGACTGATGGGTACATGGGGGAAAACAGAGAATAAAGGAAGAGAAACATGAAAAATGCACAAACGTAGACTAGTGGGACAAGACAGCAAGATTCATAGGGCAGAGGTTTCACTCTTCTTTCACAATCCACTCAATATGGGTTCTCTGATTGCTTCTTCTTCAGTTGTTCTCCACTGCCAATCCTTAAATGTCTAATTCCACAGGGTTTTTGATTTAGGAACTTGTCTCCTCTCACTTTTTATACTCTGCCTGGGCAATCTCATTATTTCCCATGGTTTCAGTGACTATCCAATTGCTAATAACTCCCAAAGCCTCATCTTCTGTGCTTAAAGACTCTCTTGAACTCCAGACCTCTATATCCTGTGTATCTAGGCCATCTTTACCTGGATGATGCAAAGGATTAGTCCCAAACTGAATTCATTACCAGCTGACCTGTTCTTCCTGCTGTATTTCTCATCTCCATAAAAAGCACCACCATTCACAAGCCTGAGCCTGGTCATCTCAATTCTGACTTCTCTTTCTCCTTTCAGATACAAGCTTTAACCATATCCTTGATGCTACCTCTAAAATGTTTCCAGATTTGTCACTAATACCATTAACATAAGATGAGAGGGTGGGTAGCTTCCTATCCTGCATACCCCTATTTGCAAATTGGAAGGGAGAGAGTTTTCTCATTCTCAAAATCTAAGATTCCATGGGTTTCTTTCAAACCCTGGGCTAGTACAGATTGCAATATGTGCCTGTGGTTAAACCACATCTTATACTACAAACATGATTTGATTGCTAATTTCTACATAAGGCTAGGTGTTAAGAGGATGGTCACAGCTGCTGCCCTCACCCACTTCCAAAATAAATGTTTGCTAAGTTTAAGTCGCCCCTGACAGTCCCTTTCAGCACCCTCTACACCAGCCATTCAGTCCTTCTGAACATCAGCTGTACTATCCCTACTATGGTCCACTGGCTCAAGTTCTCTCAGCAAGAATGCCATTATCCCCTCAGGGGTTGAGGTGGTACAAGGAACACAGAAAGTACTCAATATATGTTGATGACAGGAGAACCATTTTTGAATCTTCCAGTTCCCTCTCACCAGAGAAAAGCTCAATCAAAGGCAATAACGAGACAAATGAATAAAGGAAGGCGATCTCCTCTTAACATAAGAAAGCTTCCCACCCACCCCACCCCCCAGCAGAAGGTAGTAAGTGCTCTGTCACTGGAGGCATGCAAGCCAAGAGAAGGAGGGCATCTGTCAGGCCTGCAGCTCTAATTCCAATTCTGCAGCAAACCAGAGCCCTCAGGCTTAGGAAATGAATGGACACTGGTGAGCTGGACAGGCTATCAGGGAGAGATCTGTGAAGACAACCTCTACACCCATTCTAACATTCTAGATCTATCTTCTTGCTGGGGGCCAGTCTGAGTTTTTGTGGTCCTCCTCAGACCTCCCACACAACAGGAACAGGTCCTGAGCCTGCCTTTAGCCGGACTGACCTCCCCAGGGTGCAGCCTGCCCTCCAATCTGCAACCATCTGTCCCTGCAGGTTTGCAGCCCAGGATCTGAAGCCAAGTCCCGGCGGGAGGAGATCAGAACCAGGGAGGGGCCCAGGTTTGCAGGAGAACTAGAGGGGTCCTTTCATCCCGGCTGGTGGGCCTCTGGGTGGCCCCGGGAGGATGGAGAAGGGAGCAAGGGGTGGAGGTGTCTGCACGAGGGAGAAAGGAAGCCTTCAGACAAGCTGGGCCACAAGATTCCAGAGTCTCACTCAGCAACCCCATCCACCCTTCACCCCGCCCTGGGCCGCAGCCTTCGGCACCCTCCGCCGCCAACACATGCAAGCCCCAAACCCCGCGCTCCCGAAGGGAGCCGTCCCCCACCCACCCGCGCCACCCCCAACCCGCAAACACGGACCTCACGTGAGCGGCCACAGCCCCAAGGACCCCCCCCCCCCGCTACCACGGACACGGACACGCCTCACGTGGACGGAGACGGGAACAGCTTTTGAAAAGCATCCTCGCCCCCACCCACGGCCGCTCCGACCCGGACCCGGACCCGGGCTCACGGGGACAACCCAACGCACCCTTGGGGCCCCCGCCCGTCGCACTCACGGCGCTGGGAGCAGGATGAGAAGGGCAAGGCCCGGACTGCGGCCACTCGGAGGGGCCCGCGGCGCTGCCCTGCCTGCCAGCGCTCGTTCGCCCCGGTCCTGCCCGCGGCGCCGCCCCACGTCCAGTGCCTCCGCCCGTCCCCACGCGGGCGCCGCCGCCGGACCAGCCGCACAGGCCGGAGGGAGGGGCCGGGGCGGGGCTGCGGACCAGCCGCGGGAGGGGGCGACTCCGGCGCCGAAGCCCCACCCACTCCCCCCGCCCTCCGCGCCGGAGGCCCCGCCCCGGCCCCGCCCTTTCCCGCCCCACCCGCTCCGCCCCTCCCGGCGCCCCTGCGGCTCCCTCGGGCGCTGGCTCTGCGGTACCGCTGGGGAACCCGGGAACCAAGCCGCCGGATCCCGGATCTCCAGTCCCGGATCTCTGCCAGCTGCCTCCCGCGCTCGAGGCCGCCGCCGGGAAGGGCGGTGTGGTCAGGCTTGGGTACTGGCGGGAGGCGCCTTCGGGAAGAGGCTGCTGGAGCAGCAGCAGCCTTTGGGACTGGGAGAGCCGGTCTCGCCTGCCTCCCTGCTCGGTGTGCCCGTGTGCCTCCCGTCTCGGCCCTGATCGATGATCAGATTCTAGGCAAAACCCAGAACCCTGCCCAAAGGGGCTTGCAGGGTAGGCGGAGGACTTCATTTGATTCTAGGGGTGTCAGGAGATCCCCTCCTGGGGATAGGATTCTGACCTCCTAGCGGTTCCTTTCACATCAGAGATCCAGGGCAAGTCTCAGAACCATTGCATTATGGAAAAGCAGCCCCGGTAGAAAATAATAAAAATTATGTTAGCAGGGACTGTTTATTTTGTGCCAGACATAAAACTATAATCATTTTACATACGTTATCTTACTTAACACTCATAAACATAATAGGTAGCTTCTTTTATTAGCTCTGTTTTATGACTGAAGAAATAGAGTTCTAGTTGCCTGGGCATTAAAGTTGATCACTTGGGAAGTGTTGGGACCAGGTGTGAGCCCTGCTTTCAGGCTCTGTCTGTTTTTAGAGATTCAATGACTGCCTTTCTATTGAAAAATCTCTGGCAGCCCATAAAAATGGGGGCTTATGAGGACTCCCCCCCCCACACACACATACACAGTCAAGTTCTAGTCAAGTAACTGCTAACCAAAACTCAGGAAGCCTGCCTGGAAAGTTCAGTATGGATGATAAAGAGCAAAGCCATGCTCATGTGGATCCCAGTGCCATCAGACTCTTACTGACTGGATTGTCTCCTTTCCCTAGCCCTCCAGAAGTAGGTGGGAAAACTGTTGAAAAATCTTGGAGCTAGCCTTGGACAAGGAGCAACAGAGGTGATGACACCTGGCCCCTGACTAAACCAAAATGCTGTTGGGGAGTTTGTGATTTCTCACTTAGGTTTGGCTTAGAACATCTGAGTGCAGCAAAGCCATGGGAACTGCCCCTAACCTCAACCTCTGAATTCCAGCAACCACAAGGAAAGAGCCTCAGGAGGGTTCATGGTTGTTGGCTCCAGGCTAGGGCCACTAGATTACCAAAAATGAAGGAACAAAGGTGTGTGCCACACTATTTAAGTTCTAATTTTCTCAACCCTCGACTTCTTCAGTGCTAACAAACCCGTGACTTAAACATTTCACAGCTTGCTTTCTCCAAAGAGCAAAAATATTTAACCAGCCTGCAGGCTCCCTTTTGCCATGCCTTCTTCATTCCAAACTGAACTGTTACTTGGTGTTTCTTAGATGTGGATCTTTCTGCCTGGCTGTCAGCTACTCATTTTGTTTAGGTCTCAGCTTTGAAGCCAAAATCACCACCTCTAGGCTAGCTGCCCCTTGTCCAAGTTCTTACAGCATGCTGTGCTTCTGCTAGTACCTATCACTGCATTATAGTTGCCTGGTTACTCATCTATCCACCACTAGGTTTTAAGCACTGTGGGCAGGGACCATATTTTATTCACTGATGTTTCCCCAGGGTCTAAAGCAGTGCCTGGCAAAATAAAAGCACTCAGTAAATATTTGCTATATGACTGAACACATGAAGAAGGTCAGCAAGCCCAACCCCCTCTGGACCCTATGCTTTTAAGATCTGTGGCTGTCTTGGTACAGACCTGAAGGACAACTAATGCTTTAGCTCCAAGTGGGACTGGGGAGATCAGTCCTTCAGACTACTCCTGAAACCTGTAATTTCAGCTGCCTGGCCCCATACTCTTTCGACTTCATAGGATTTGAGTGCCTGGTGAGACTAAATATTTCTCTACCCAGTCCACCCTCCTACTGTCCCCCACAAATGGACCTCACTGGGCCTGCTTTTATGAAAGGTTTATTCCTAGTGCTAGACCCCAGTCTTCCTGGGCTCCAAGCACAATTGGGTGAGTGGGCAAGGGGAGACCCAATCAGATGTAGGGTCAGAAATTGGGCTCCCCAATATCCCCATTCCTTTGATCCAGTCCCCTTCACTGCAATGGAAATGCACAGAGGAGGGACAAAGAGTATTGGAGGCAACATCATTGGCCCAGGGGAGCGCAAGAAGAGCTGCCATTGGCTGACAAGGTCTTCCGAGACCCTGTCATTGGTCAGGGGGCATACCCCAGGAACTGGGGATTGGCCCAAGGAGTGATGCCATTGGCCGGGGAGTAGTTTTGTCATAGCCTTTGGCTGTGGAGTGGAAGGAAAAAAATCTGGGAATGATGCCCAGTGGCCAAGAAGATAAAGGACAGGGCAGCAGCTTCTTCAGAAGAGGTGTGGCCCTCTTCACACCACAGCAGTATGGGCAAAATTGGTGTCAGGCCCCAGCAGAGAAAGGGAGTCCAAGCCAGAAGGTAAATGGCAAGGAATGTCCCATGTCCAAACTCCTCCACCCTGGGGCTGCCCCTCCCAATGTCCTTCTTGAAAGCCAAGTTGGGCTGGGAGCAGCTCACTGCTCCTCTAGCCAGGAAGGCTTCTCAGCTCCTGGAGGCCGCAGCTTGATGTTGAACTGCTGCAAGGTCTGCTCCAGTTGCTTCTGGTTCCCAGCAAAGTAGGCGGACACGGCATTGTGGAAGAGCAGCAGCTGCTTGTGCATCACCTTGATCTGGGGGTCCAGCAGGATAGACTCAGGCACCCTTCTTGAGGGGCTATGAGCATAGTCCAGGGACACATGGATTCTGCTCTAATGGTGCTCTTGGGATGGGAACTGAACTCCACCCAGGGAGTCAAAGAAGAAAGGTCCATATGAGAGAAGGAAACCTGACTTGATTTGCTGGGCCTAGGGTTCTTATACCCCCAGCTCAAGGGCAGTTCTTCCCATCTATGTCCCCCCCAACAGAACAATGATCAGTGATTGGGAGGAGGGTGACCTGAAATGGCGCAGGGTTTGACAAGGAACACATTCTCTAGCCAAACTGCACTGCCCACCCGACAATGGGGAGAGACTGAGGGGAAGGTTACTGTAAGGGTGGCCTAGGATCAAGGAGGGTACAGGGTGGGCACCTTGTTTTCTTCCAGGAACTTGAGCTTGATGGCCACATCTCCTCGAAGCTTCTCATACTTGTCCCGATGGGCCTGGAATGTAGCCTGGGCACTCTCAAGTCGACCACGTGTCCCTGCATCTCGGGGACCTAGGCTCAGCTCCTCTAAGTCTGTTCGGTAGGCATCATATTCCAGCCTGGGAAAGGGGTAATAAAGGCTGGTCTCAACTCCTATGTTCTTACACATATTTGCCTTTCTTTCTTGAATTATTGCTATGCCCCTAATGCCCAAACTTCCACCCGTGCCAGCCAACTTCCCACACATTGGGCCCTGCCAGTGCTCACACCTGGCAGCTTCATACTGCTTGACAGTCATGAGCGTGTCTTCCATGGTCTTGGTGACCAATGTGTTGATGCTAGAAACAAAGAAGTTCACAGCCCCTAGCAGCGTCTCCCCATTCTTGCACAGCAACTTCTGTGTCTCTGCGTTGTAACCAAATTCTTCCTGAGGGCAGAGGGAGGGACAGGCCTTGAGTAACAGTCCCTACCTAATTGGAGCTGCACAGTCCTTCATTTCCCCTCTTCCCAAAGAGGGAAAACAGCCATCAAAACTAAAAATAACAAGGACTGTCTCTAGCAAGGCTCTCATCGCCAGAAAGTTAGTTGGGCCATCCTGGGGATGCCTGGGGTAGGAATGCCGGGGGAAAGGGATTCTCAGATTAAGTTTACAAGACAGGAACAGGGAAAGCTAGTGCAGCAGGCAGGGAAGGAGCTCTGATTAGGCCGAGCACCAAAGGCATTCTTGATGACGTAGAGAAGGGTTACTTGTGAGGCACCTAATGTGCCACCTCCCCCACCCTCACCCCCTCCAACTTCTGGACCTCTGTACAAACCCTTAGGCTGCCTCCACAGGTGAGTGCTGCTGGGGGCAGGGCTGGGCCCACCCTGGAGGGGTTCTCCCTGGGGGCTGCAGGAGGGAGGGAGGGAGGCTGAGGAGTGACTGCTAGGAAGGGCTGGGGCCCAGTCCCCCCACCCTCTTTGTTCTGGCTGAGGCACCTGAAGCTCTGGGGACTTCTGGCTGAGGTCAGCAAAGGCATCACCTAGTGCATGCTGGGTCTGCAGCAGGCTGTAGAGGTGGGCTGTCAGTGCCCGGCCCAGCTGCAGGACACTTTCATACTTGCGCTTCGTCTCACGCAGCAACTCAATCTGCAGCTCTAGCTCCAGATCCACAGTTCGAGAGCCTCGGCCAAATCGCTCTGATAACAGCTGTTTTGTGCACTGATTGAGAAGTGGGGGAAGGAATAGTCTGAGACCCTAGACCACACCCTCCCAAAAGGTAGCTAGCTACTCAAGCACCTCCAGTATCATAGTCTGAGCCATACATGGGAATCTAGGATCTAGGAAAAGGTATCCATGGGGAGTTTAGGAAACAGAGAAGTGCTTGAATCCTTACCTTATATGTGTTGATGCCCCATTTCTTGACAATGTCAAACTTCTCTCCAGCGATGCCCCGAGCCACCTCATCTCCAGCGCCAGCAGGAGTGGTACTGTGAGATGGATGGCGGCCAGACCCTAAAGGACCAAGTTCTCTGACACCAGCCTCTCTCAGACATAAGCAGACACTTCTGTGGCCCTACTTATATTTCCCTCCCAATACATAAAATGGATTCACTGAAGAAGCAGCTGTACAGATGACTAGATTTTCCTATGCATTGGGGGAACTAGAAGCCTATGCCTTGAGAACCAAACCCCAAGCCAAAATGTATCTGGCACACCTGGGGTGGAGTGGGAGTGTTGCTGGTATACAGAGCCAGAAAAAACAGAAGAAAATACACTGACTGTAGGCAAGGAAGGGTCAAGAATGGTGGGTCTTGGGGCTGGGAAGGTGGCTCAGTGGTAGAGTGCTTGCCTTGCATGCATGAGGCCCTGGGTTCAATTCCTCAGTACCACATAAGCAAAAAGAAAAAAGCCGGAAGAGGCGCTGTGGTTCAAGCGGTAGAGCGCTAGCCTTGACCTGAATAGCTGAGGGACAGCACCCAGGCCCAGAGTTCAGGCCCACAACCGGACCCAAAAAAAACAAAAAACAAAAAAAGAATGGTGGGTCTTGATAAAAGGAAACTTGGTTGACATTTCCATGTAGAATATTAGTGTGAAATTCTCTCTAGTACCTCTACAGAGAAAAGTAAAGCTCCAAGAAGCCTCACAAAGTTCCAAATCAGCCTCATGTTCCAGAGCTGGGGAATTCCTTTAAAATAGAGGTCTTACATAGGCTCAAGCCGTGGTAAGAGGAAAAGGAAAATGAGCCATCTCAGTGACTACACACCAGGGGGAAGCAAATGGACAATACTGGTAGCTGGCCTGGGGCTGAAGAGCCCAAGGGGTTCAAATGCACAGTAATTCCCAAGATCTTCAGACATTACAGACACTTTCTAGACATTTCCTATGCACCTCCAAACCATTCCAGCCCCACTCCCCTTCAAACTTTCTGCCTCTAATCATTCATACCTGTGGGGATGAGTCCATCACCAGAGCCCCCATAGCCACCAGACACAATGCTGGTTTCATTGAGGTTGGGTCCTGATACCATCACCTGCTGAAGGTCCTATAGGCCAGAGAAGAGGGGGCGCTTCAGGAACATAGGGGCAGCTGAAACATTTTGGGGGTGGGAATAAGCTTAGATTGAAGCATCAAAGTTTACACAGGGAAGCCTGCACAGAGTCAAAATACGGAGATTCGTAGAAAGAATGAAAGGACTTAGATAAGAAAAGGGCAGTGGAATGGAAAGCGAGATCCCAGGGTTTGAAAGCTGGGATTGCTAAGTTGAGAAACACTGAGAAGAATCAAACAGAAGCACCTGCTCCAGCCCGTCATCTTCAGGAAGCTGCCCAGCCTCGCCATTCCCATGGATGGGGATCTCCATTGTTGCTGCCTTCCCTAGGATCCCGTCTGTCATGGCTAGAGAAGGAATTGGAATCAAGGTCTCCACCCCAGAGCACTGCAAAGCCCAACACAGTGCTGGAAACTGGCCAGCACTCCAGAACAGGGAGGCTTCCCCTGCCATTTCTGAGGTTTCAGAGGTTGTCCTGGGATTTGAGTTTCCCTAGGGTTCACCACTCCTACTTCTGTGCTTGGGTATATGTGCATTCCTTCCCTCCAAAGTGTGTAAAAATTATACACATGAGCCCCTCCAGCCTCAGGTGTCTTCTCACAACCCCCAACTTCACCTTCAGTAATCATTCACACATCTAGTCATTCAAAAGAAATTCAGGAAGTACACGTCCAGGCACTGGGAATAAAGCAGTAAACAACAGAGCAAAAGTCTGCTCCCTCTTCCAACTTATCCCCTGCACAGGTGTGTTTATTCCCACCAGGAGTCGAACCCCTTTCCGGGGGGCTCAGGTGCTCACGAGCTTTATAGGCATGTTCTCCAAGGCTTGACCTTTCACATGCCTCGGTGTTCCTTTCCCCTTCCTTCGGGTGGTCTCCCTCTCCTCCATCTCATCCTCTTCCCCAGCCCTCGCCACCAGGCCTTAGTTGAATCAATTGGTGTGATGTTGCCGGGGTCTGGCTAAAAGCCTCGCCTTCTCAGGATATAGACGACCCTTTCCAAAGTCAGTTATGTCCCCCAGGTGTGTGTCTCCCTGCCCCCATCCCCCCCCCACACACACACCTGGGCATCAGGTGTGTCCTCATCCTTGCCTAGGGCTTAGGACATCTTGCCCTCAGGGCAGGTTCTTGCGTTCCACTTCCCTACGCTTAAGTAAGTCCCTCTCACCTGGGCCGGGCCGCTCTTCCCCTCAGGGCGCCAGGCCCGGACCGCGCGGGGACCTCAGGTTCCAGTTCCCGTCGCGATCCTAGCAGCAGGTCAGGGATTCGGCGGAAGTGACGCCCTCTCTGGGCAGACGAAGCCGGCCACGTCGCAGATTATAAGGGCGGAAGTGACGTTCGCATTTGTGGGCAGGGCGATCTTGAAGCCCAGCCCTCAAATCCTTGAGGGGAAGGTGGGGGGAGGAACGGGAGAGTGGTGAGAGTTTACTTCCGGGGCGGGACCTAGGTGTGTCGGAAGTGGCGTCGGCGCGCGTCCTTGGCGCTATGGAGCAGCAGCAACAGCAACTCAGAAACGTGAGTGAGAGTTAAAACTTCTGGGTTAGACGTTCGGTTCGCGGCTAAACCCGCATCTCAGGAGACAGAGGTAGACGTGCCGAGAGTCAGGAATTCGCGGGCAGGGAAGGACGGGCTGTGGCGTGCGGTCCTGGGAAACGCCAGCTGCGGGGCCTGGAGTGGCGTGCGGGCCCCTTCCAGCTCTTTCTGGTCCCTTTCTCTCCCAGTTGCGAGACTTCCTGTTGGTCTACAATCGGATGACCGAGCTCTGTTTCCAGCGCTGTGTGCCCAGCCTACACCACCGGTCCCTGGACGCCGAGGAGGTGGGGAACTGTAGGGAGCTTACGTTGGAGCCTCAGAGAACGGCCTCCTCCCCGCCAATGTCTGACCCCGGGACCTCACCCTAGACTGGGGCTGGACCTAGGTGGGCTTGATGGGGACCCCTTTGGTCTCTACTTCCACTTCTGTCTTCCTTCCAGGAGGCCTGTCTGCATAGCTGTGCCGGGAAGCTGATCCACTCCAACCACCGGCTCATGGCCGCTTATGTGCAGCTTATGCCTGCCCTGGTCCAGCGCCGCATCGCTGACTACGAGGCTGCCTCTGCTGCGCCCGGCGTTACCGAAGAACAGCCCAATGTCTCACCGTCAGGCAGCTAGCCGTCCAGTTTCATGAGGGGAAGCTGCAAGATGGACCCTCCAATGGAAGGACCCAGTGGACCTTGGGGCTTGGTTGACGTTTGTACAGAGAGATTGAGGCCGTTACCTGAAAGCCAGGTAGTGTTGTTGCTCCTTAACCTGGAGCCAATAAACCCGTTTCTACACTATGTCGTTTATATTCTGGGCATGGAACCTTTGTCTGTCTTATTGGTGCCATGCTTGGTTCTGTCACTGAGGGCGTATCTGCAGGCTTCAAGCCCCGACACAAGTTCTCATTCAGATGACAGATTGCCCATGGGTTCTGTCTTAACGTAAATGGCAAAGTATGCATTGGTTCCGGGTTTCTTTTTTTCCCCCTAGATTGTTTTATAAGAAATAGTTGTACTGGACCTGGGGTGGGGGGGGGGGACCCACAGGGCTTTTACATATCACTTTTAGGAAGTCTTTGACCACAGAGACGAAACTTGTAAATAAATAACTTGTTCAATACTTTCAAACTTTTCTCAAGATTGTTACTTCATACTTCTCGTCTTCATGGAATTAGCAGTAAAACCTTTAAACAAAAAAAAAATCTGTTTTTTTTTCTTTAAGGACAATCAAGGAGAGAAAAACCACAATGCATTCAAACTCGAGGAAGAAGTCAATGGTGGTAGTTATGCAGGGGGAGTGAACTATGTAAAAAAGTAAAATATGGATCAAGTAAACTATGTGGGACCTTGTTAATACTACCTTAATGTTTTACTGCTTTTCTAAAATCTCCTTACTCCACCTTGCTACCCTCTATTCAACAGTGTTCTCACTATATGTGTTCTATGACTTCTAATTCTGGCTTCTTCATTCTTTTTTTTTTTTTTAAAGGATTTTCTTATTAGCATACATTAGTTGTTGAAGGAGAGATTTGCTAGTCTTTTTTTTGTTGTTGTTGGTCATGGGGCTTGAACTCTCGGCCTGGGAGCTGTCCCTCAGCTCTTCAGCTCAAGGCGAGCGCTCTACCACTTGAGCTACAGCGCCACTTCCTGAAGGAGAGATTTGATTGTACCTCATTAATCTCATTCTGTCACTCTCCTATATTTCCCCTCTAGCCTCTCCATTGTTTTCTCATTGTCCTCATTTTGGTGGCATTTATGTCTATTCAGCATTCTGAATGACATGTGTGCCTCATATTCTAGCATCCTTTGACCTCTTGTATGATTTTTGTTTTCTTCCATTCAAACTGCTAGGAAAAATGTCATGAATGCTACCAAATATTTAAGATCTTCAATCTCAACCAAGTATTCATTACAGTAAATCCCCTTGAGAAATCCCAGATCCATTCCTTCCCCTAATCACCATGATAGTTATTTTACTCTTACTGCTGTCATCAATCCACACTACACCCTCAAGAATCCCCATCAGGTGATAATGTTTTATTTTTTACAGAAGAATTAAATGTAGACATTGGCTCCAATAATAATAACTTTCAGCCACCCACAAAACAGTGCAGATCTGACTTTAAGGTCCATATTCTTTGTCCTACATCAGGCTGTCTCTCAAAATCATTATCTACTGAGCATTAAGTTTGTATAGATTCTAAATTTAACAGATGTCATGTTCCAATTTTTACAGCAAAAACTATAAGAGGATTGTCTACTAAACAGATGAAGAAGCCAGACTTTACTCAAAGCCCATTTGTACAGTTATCTATTGAGAAAAGGGCTCATGTGTTCTGCTATTTCTTGAATAGAAAGGCAATAGAATAGGAACAGAAAATTGTTAATGAGAAATTTCCTTGTAGCTTTCATGTCTTTACACTTCTCTCCTTGAGAAGTATAAATGCAAGCAAAAAGTTTGTGAACATCTTAACTCTCAGAAATAGGACATTAGAAACCAGATGTGCTAGTGCTGGGAAAATTGGTCCACTTCAACCATTGTATGTGTCTTTTCAGTAAAGTTCCATTTTGAATTATGTTTCTTTGGTTACAATTTCACATAATTAGTACCTACCAGAGAAAAACTAGGAGATAGTTCCTAAAAGTTCTGGTCTATAGAGCTTTTCATTTTGATTTGATTTGTTTGATGTAGAGTCTCACTGTATAGCCTAGGCCAGCCTCAAAATCAAGATTGCCCTGCCTCTACCTCTACCAAGTGCTGGTATGCCCAGCCTACCAGAGTTCACATGTGCAGTTTGGTCTAGGTGCAAACCATTTTCTCAGTTTCTTGTGCCCTGGTTCTTTGTCTTCTGTTTACCACTCAAGAACAAAGCCTAGTTTTATCATCTATTTTCTATATCAGATCTTTCTATAAAGTGACAACCATTGCTGTAGTGACCAATGGTGTAATGCTTCAAGCACAATACAGAAATAGCCTCCCTCTCTCCTTACCTTCCTTTCAGTGCTAGAGACTGAACCAAGGGCTTTGTACATGTTAGACAAGCATTGTACCACTCAGTCTCATCCTTGGACCAGAAATAAATAAACAAACTAGCTTGCTCACATTAGCATAAACATTTTTTGTGTGGGGGTGCTCCTCTCATTGGCTTCAGAATTTCACTTCTGCTCTTTGACATCATATTCTTTGGAAGCTGTTGATCCCTGTGACTCTCATTATTTGTTTTACTACCACTAATTACTACTGCCCTGTTACTTTTTTATAAATAGCTAGTTCTTAGTCTGTTTGTAAACTTAAGTATTTAGACAATCATTCAGAATTTAGGTCTCTTTTAAGTTCCCTTGACCCAATGTAAGGATTTTTTTTTTTCTGTCGTCCTGAACTCTGGGCCTGGGCGCTGTCCCTTAGCTCTTCAGCTTAAGGCTAGTGCTCTACCACTTGAGCCACAGCACCTCTTCCATCTATTTTCTGCTTATGTGATCCTGAGGAATTGAACCCAGGGCCTCATGCATGCAAGGCAAACACTCTACCACTGAGCTATCTTCCCAGCCCCAATCTAAGGATTTTTTATTCTCTCATACCCACTCAACAACAACAATGACAAACTGGGGGGGGGGTGTGGGGGGGGGAAGCCCAAAGCCACTATCTTAACTCCTGCTTTGCTTATTGGACTGATAGTTTCCTGTCATTCTTTGATATCACTTCACTTTAACATTCCAGTTATCCTCGCCATTAGCACTTTCCTAGACAGCTTAGACTCATTTTCTTGGAATAAACTATAAGCTTAATTTCCCTGTTTTTTTTTTTAAATCTTGTTTTGAACCCTTAAATAAAAGACATTTGTGCCCGCCTTTGGATATAACTAAATGCTATCCAAAGAAACTACCATTGAGAAGATTATACCCCTATGGTTGCCAAATTCTAGTACCTCAGCTCTTACAATCTAGGTTTATTTCACAGTTTGTAATTACAAAGGCAGAGTTCAAACATAATACCTGGTACATTAGATGGGCTCAATAGTTCAATTTAAGCAAGGAAAGCCCTATTATCAGCAGAGACAAATGAACTGGTAATTTGAATTAACTGCAAATAATTTATGGAGATTTATTTTCTTTTTTTTTTTTGGGTCCGGTCGTGGGGCCTGAACTCTGGGCCTGGGCGCTGTCCCTCAGCTCTTCAGCTCAAGGCTAGCGCTCTACCACTTGAGCCACAGCGCCACTTCCGGCTTTTTTCTTTTTGCTTAATGTGGTGCTGAGGAATCAAACCCAGGGCCTCAGGCATGCAAGGCAAGCACTCTACCACTGAGCCACCTTCCCAGCCCCTGGAGATTTATTTTCAATTAGATCTTACCATGTTTCCCAAAGTTGTTCTCAATTTCCTAGTCTCAAATCAACCTCCCACTCTCGACTCCCAAGTGCTAGGTCTATAGGCATGCCACTGTGCCTGGCTAGAGACGTGTTTCATCCAAGAACTCAATGCATAGAACCTTTGAGCCTTACCCAGATAATTCTTCACCTGAAGGCCCCCATCTTAGAGCATTTCACTGTCATGCTATTCATTCAATTTCTAAGTTCTGTTCTCCACTCAATTTCTAAGTTCTATAGTTCTGTCCGATAGATAGATAGATAGATAGATAGATAGATAGATAGATAGATAGATAGACAGACAGACAGTTGTCAGTTGTAGGGTTTGAACTCTGTGCCTGAGTGTTGTCCTTGAGCTCTTCAGCTCAAGGCAAGTGCTCTACCACTTGAGCCACAGCACCACTTCCAGTTTTCTGGTGGTTTATTGGAGATAAGAGTCTCACAGACTTTCCTGCCCAGGTTGGCTTTGAACTGCGATCCTCAAATCTCAGCCTCCTGAGTATCTAGGATTACAGGCGTGAGCCAGACACCTGTCTTCCAAATATTTTTAGTTTTTTCCTTTCTACTTCTATTAATAACACAAGCAACAGTCTTAATAGATTTTTTTGTTGGTTGGTTGGCTGGGTTCTGGTAGTACTAGAGTTTGAAATCAGGGCTTCACACTTTCTAGGCAAGCTCTCTACCATATGTCTCTCCCTTTTTGTCTTCAGTTTAGACTGCTTTTGGTTCATTAGTATTTAGCTAAGCTTCATTTAACAGAGACTCAACCAGTCACTTTATTTCTCTTTAAAAATCTAGTCCAGGGGCTGGGAAGTTGGCTCAGTGGTAGAGCGCTTGCCTTGCATGCCTGAGGCCCTGGGTTCGATTCCTCAGCACCACATAAGCAAAAAGAAAAAAGCCGGAAGTGGCGCTGTGGCTCAAGTGGTAGAGCACTGGCCTTGAGCTGAAGAGCTGAGGGACAGTGCTCAGGCCCAGAGTTCAGGCCCCACAACCGGACCAAAAAAAAAAAAAAAAAAAAAAAATCTAGTCCAAAACTGATGTAGTGACTTCATAGTCCTCTGAGACCCAGCTTTCTGAGGCATAAGCCTCATCCTCATGAGCAAGATGGAGCTTTCATTATATAAACATTCCAAAGATGATGCAGGGATTGGTGGCGAAGGGCAGACCCTCCTAGCAATGACATACTGGAAGTTATGTATCAGAAATTTGGCCCGTGGCCAGGTCTTGTTACAAGGGAGGCTGGGAAATGTTACCTTTATACTAGCAGTCATTTTCCTATCTAAAGATTGGGGGCTTGTTCCTAAGTAAAGAGATGATGTTGGCTATAGAGATAACTATCAATTCCATTTCCACACTAGCCAAAGTGAAGTAAAATATAAATAATGTGGTACTTGCTTCAACTAGTGGTTTTTGCCTATAATTCTAACCTAACCTAACTGTTGAGGAGGCTGAGATCAGTAGGATCCTAGCTCTAGGCCAGCCCAGGCATAGACTTGATCTCACCAGAAGAAACTAAGCTACACCTAGCTGTAACACCTGTCATCCTAGCTACAATAGGAAACAAATAATAGGATTGTGGTCCAGGTACATGACTGGGTAAGAAAGGAGACTCTATCAAAACTAACCAATGTAGCCAGTCAATGATAGCTCATGCTTGTGATCCTTACTACTCAGGAGGCTGAGATCTGAGTATCCTTTCCTCCCCACCCGAAGCAGGAAAGTCCATGAGACTCTTCTTACCAATTAACCATGAGAAATCTGGAAGTGGATCTGTGGTTCAAGTAGTAGAATGCTAGCCTTGAGCAAAAATGCTCAGGAACTGTGCCCTGACTCTGAGTTCAAGCCCCAAGAGCTGTGTGTGCACGCACGCACACACACACACAAATAAATTAATAATAATAAAATAATAATAAGTACAGAATAAAAGACAAGGGCTGCAGTAGAGCTTATCTGACTACCAAGCTTAAAGCCTTGAACTCAAACCCAATATCACCAAAAGTATGCATGAGTGTGTGTATGTATATATGTACACACACATCTATAGATAGGTATATATATATATAAACATATAACCTATCTATAGGTGTGTGCATGTACACACACACACATATACATATGATACTCATGTGTTTAATGGTATATCTTCTATTTAGTTGATACTCGTCTACTTAATAATGTTTGACTTTTAGACCCCTTAGCATTGTAACAGGCTTTCTCTGGTCAGGTCCTAAGAGATGTTTCTTCAGTTATTGATTCTCTTACCTTTGGTTATAAATATGATCACTTTATGTGTGGTGCTTGAGCACATCATGCTAATTCTGAACTCTGAATTTTGCCTGACATTCATCTATCTATCTATCCATCCCACTAACACTGAGTTAAGGTTAAGCCCTGCCAATAAAGAGGTGTGGGTGACATACAGCAGCTCTTCTCTGAGAACTAACATGATATGAAAAAGATACTATAGGAGAAGTAGTCACCACTGTGGTAAATGTCATCAAGAAGAAATGTGTATTGCAATGGAAACATACTATGGTAAAACTCACCTTGTTTGTGGGATAGAGTGATTTTAAAACAAATCCAAAGGGTGAATTCAAATTAATTGGACAAAAGAGAAGGAAAGGCTTCCCTCCTTTCATGTCTTATCACTCTATTTCCTCTCTTTATTTTTTTATTTTTTATTTTTGGGTCCAGTCGTGGGGCCTGAACTCTGAGCCTGGGCACTGTCCCTTAGCTCTTCAGCTCAAGGCTAGTGTTCTACCACTTGAGCCACAGCGCCACTTCTGTCTGAGGAATTGAACCCAGGGCCTCATGCATGCAAGGCAAGCACTCTACCACTGAGCCACCTTCCCAGCCCCTATTTCCTCTCTTTCTCTCAGTCTTTCTCCATTAGCAAACATTATTTCATTGTGACATTTTCATGCATATATACAGTGTATTCCAATATACCTCCTGCCATCCCTGTCCTTTACCATTCCCTCTTTATAAAACAATTTCATCAGGTTTCAGTGTTGTATTTTCATACTTGCTGACAATCTTTTTTGACCATATTCATCCTCTTTGACCCTCATCAGCTCAACTTCTTTTCATTAGTTCCTACTCTCCTCCCCCCCCCCCAAAAAAGCCTGTTTATCACCTTTTCTTTTAGGCTTACTCTAATGATTCTATTTAAAATTGGAACTTGGAAGGCTAAGGCAGAAGGATCACAAGTTGGAAGCCAACTTGTCTACACAGACAAAAAAACAAAGCAAAAGCCCAAACCTGAGAATCCATGTTCCCTAACCTCCTCCAACTGCTGCTGCTGCTGCTGCTGCTGCTGCTCCTCCTCCTCCTCCTCTTCTTCTTCTTCTTCTTTCCTCCTCCTCCTCCTCCTCCTCCTCCTCCTCCCCCTCCCCCTCCTCCTCCTCCCCCTTCTCCTCCTCTCCTCCCCCTCCCCCTCCTCCTCCTCCCCCTCCACCCCCTCCCCCTCCTCCCCCTCCCCCTCCTCTCCCTCCTCCCCCTCCTCCTCCTCCTCCTCCTCCTCCTCTTCCCCCTCCTCCTCCTCCCCCTCCTCCTCCTCCTCCTCCTCCTCCTCCTCCTCCTCCTCCTCCTCCTCCATGCTCAGGGCTCTACCACTTGAACCACAACACTACTTCTGGCTTTTTTATGTGGTACTGATGAATTGAACCAAGGATTTTATGCATGCTAGGCAAGTACTCTATCACTAAGCCACATTCCCAGTCCCCTCCTCCAACTTCTTATCCTGTTCTATAGTAGGCATTTCATTCATTCAGTGTACATTATTCATTTTGTTTGTTGTTTATTACCTGTTTTCCCATTAGAGTGTAGGTTCCAGAAATGAGAAATTTTTATGATTAATATTTTTTTTACATTGATGCAACCAAACACCTAAAATAGTCACAGATGTAGCTGATACTTAATATTGGTTGAATAAATGGATGCCAGAGGAAAGGAGGTCACAGAGCAAAGTTATATAGCTCGGCTTTAGACAGCTACCCTTCTTGCTAGCAAGAATGAGGAAATAGTGCAAAACTAAGTAGTGTATGTCTCTGTGCTGGTCCTGGTGCTTGAACTCTGGGCCTGGACACTGTCTCTGAGCTTTTTAATACCCTACCGCTTGAGTCACAGACTCCACTTCCAGCTTTTGTGGTGTTTAATGGGAGATAAGAATCTCATAGTCAGGCACTGGTAGCTCACACCTGTAATCCTAGCTATTCAGGAAGCTGATATCTGAGAATCATGGTTCAAAGTCAGTCCAGGCAGAAAAGTCCATGAGACTCTTATCTCTAATAAACTACTCAGAAAAATCCAGAAGTGGCACTGTGGCTCAAGTGGTAGAACACAGCCATTAGAAAGAATAATATTGTGTCATTTGCAGGGAAATGGATGGACCTAGAACAAATGATGTTAAGTGAAGTAAGGCAAGCTCAGACACAAACCAGCACATGTTGTCTCTCATATGTGGAAGCTAGATATAACATACACTGGGACATGATAAATTATACAGGACTCTAGGCATTCACACACAGTGACTCCAAAGGAGGGTACTCTTAGGAAAGGAACACAGAGGCACAATGCCTATGTGCATCTGATCATACAAAATAATATTTATCAAAATGAACTCCAGGAGCTTTTTTCCTTTGAAAAAAAGAAAAAGATGGAAGAAGAACATTTCAAAGAAACCAGATGTCCTCTAGGTCCAGAGAGTTGCCCCTGTCTGATGGCCAAGGAAGAAACAAGGACCTCTAAGCCCCACAACTACCAAGAGCTGAGTCCTATCATCAAAACGAATACACTTAGAAGTGGATCCCTCCCCACAGTGTCTGCAGATGAGGAGTCAGCCCAGTCAACATTTTGTTATACCCCAAAGCAAGTCATGCTGGAGATCTAAGTTACAAACCTGTGAAATCCTACAAGGGTTTTTGGCTTTTGAGCTTCTTATTTCCTGATACTATGTTACAACGCCACAGATACTTTGTATGATCCAAGGTTCTCCAGAAAAGAAAGCAAAATCAAAAACAAAAGCAAAACCCAGAAAACAGAAGCATAGGCAGAAAGGCAATCATATCCGCTGGAGAAACAGGAAGGCTGCTCTGTATAACTCAGTTATAGTGTCGTCATGAGCATCAGGATGAACTCAAATTTGCCCAAAGAGCAGATTTACCTTTCCTCTGCCTCATAGTTCTATCCAGGAAATAGATTGGATTATTCTCCTCCACATTGGTAAAGGTGATGTTTACTCTGTCTGCCAGAGAAAGGAAGGGGGGAGAGAGGGAGAGGGGAAAGGAGAGGGAGACAGGAAGGAAGGAAGGAAGGAAGGAAGGAAGGAAGGAGAGAGAAAGACGGGGAAAGAACAGGTTTCTTTTGTGGGGGAAAAAGATTAAGAGTTTCTAGGGATATTTTGGGGGGGGTCCAGTCGTGGGGCCTGAACTCTGGGCTTGGGCGCTGTCCCTCAGCTCTTCAGCTCAAGGCTAGCGCTCTACCACTTGAGCCACAGCGCCACTTCCCGCTTTTTTTTTTTTTTTTTGCTTATGTGGTGCTGAGGAATGGAACCCAGGGCCTCAGGCATGCAAGGCAAGCGCTCTACCACTGAGCCACCTTCCCAGCCCCTTTCAGGGTATTTTAAGGTTTTAAGTTTGCAATACTTAATCTGATATCCAACTGGAGACATTAAGTAGTTAGATATAAAAATCTGAATTTCAGAGGTGAGGTAGGGCTGGGTTTCTGCTGTTGTTTTAAATCATTCAGCTGAATTTTAAAAATTACCTCAGCCACCCTTAGATTTCCTAGTCCTCAACTAGATGGGCAACTAGTTGAGATTAAAAAATTAGTCTTTTGCAAGGCTTTTATCTTACATGGGTTTCTTTTGGAAGGAGGTTTGCTTCAAATGGGTATGGGGTGGCAGGAGTAAATCTCAAAGTCATACCTTGTTGGAACTTGCACTAATTTACATATTCACTAAGTGGATAACCAAGACACACACCCCCAGCTAGTGCTCCTCATGAATCGTGTCATTCATTTTTCATATTAAGCAGGTCCTCTGAGAGATCCCCAAAGCCTGAAGAGTGTAGTTGGCTGGTTTGCTTCGGGTCCCTCCCCACCAGGCATTGTACCTGCCTCTAAGCCCCGCCCACACACCCCCTGTCCCCGTCACGCCCTCATTCTTCCCAGTTGAGGCTCTCGCCTTCCCAGGATGTGGTAACGGTTCTAACAGCTGGGGGTGGGGGGGCGCTGCTGAGTTCTGGCTCAGGATCAGCAAGAATCTCTTTTTCTGGGCTTTCCAGGAGCAGCACCACAGCCCCTACCTCCCTCCAAAAACCCCCCTCCCCCCTCCCCCCGCCTTCCTCTCCTGCCCCATTCCTTTGCTTTTTCTTTCTCCAGGCCTCCCCATCGTCTCCCAACCAAAGTTGATATTGTGTGGGCTCCTGGGCTTCCCGTCCTTAAGATCTTCCCAACCTGCTGGCAAAGGCGTCAAGGGGCTGGAGCTTTGCTGTCTCTGAGTCTTCAAGGTGATTGCCTGCTTCCACTTTGTGTGTTGGTGTGCCTCTCCAAGGTATGGCACCTGCCACACAGCCTCTCTGTGTGGATGACTGTGATTAAGGTGAGCCCATGCATCGGACCCAAATCTAAGTTCATTCATTTCTCCCACAGACGCTGCCCAATGAAACCTCATCAGCAGACCTTTCCCTTGCCCCCTCCCTTGATTCCGGCATCTCTTAAGCCAGGTGAGGAGCCCTGGGAGGGAGGGAGGAACTGTCAGGTAGAGCTCCCTCAGCTCACCAGGACCTTTGCTTCCTAGTGTTTGGGGAAACAGTTGGGAGATTGTGAAGGTCTCACCATCCTCTAATCTGGCTCTGCCTTACAGCCCCATCCATTTCCCTATTGTAGATTGGTTTTTCTTCCTTTCCACACAACTCCCTTAACCTGGCCCAGAACTTGAGGGCTCTTTTCCTACCTCTCTTCTGGGCTGGGCCATGCAGGTAAGGACCAGCAGCAGAGCGCTTGGGACTGGCATTTGGACCCTGAGCTGTGGGCCAGGTCACTTCGACAGCAATTGAACATTCATCTCCTTTACCTGGAGAAAGAGAAGGCAATAGTGTCTACTGGTCGGTCTTTGACTGATATCAGAGAGTCTCTGGACAGACATGGACGGCCCCGGGCCTCTAAGAAGAAACGAAGGCAATTCCTGAAGGAAATAGAAACGTCTACACTGCTGGAGCTCCTGATTGCTGAGATCAGAGCTCTGTTCTCAGCTGTGCTGCAGGATGGCAGCTCTGCAGCTTGGCGATACCTGCATGCAGTACTAGGTCTGTTGCCTCCATATCGTGAGATACTAGCCAATTGTCTTGATTTGCTGCCCTTCCTGGAACAGCTTTACTGTTGGGCACCCAGGGTGCAAGTCCAAGTCCACGTGGACCTGCTAGATGCCATAGACAAGGCCTTTCCTCCAGACAGCTCTCTGTTACGCTGTGCCTCCCATGTTGACTGCTCACCTAGGAAGAAGAGATTCCATCGAGAGTCCCCTTGCCCTGCCTGCTCTTTCTTGCAGGCCCAGTGGAGTGGGGAACAAAAAAAGGAATTGGCCACATGGTCACGACCATTGACACTTAGTGAGTTTCAGCACTGCCTGGGCATTGTTGGTGCTGAAGTAGCCCTAGAAGAGACCCATTGGCTGGATGGCCTTAGTCTCCTGCCCTTGGCCCTGGCGACCAACATCCCTGTGCAGTATGAAAGCAGTGACACTGACTACACAGACTCATATGTTGAAAGACAGACTAAGTAAGTGAGTGAATGGTCTGGTCTGGGACTTTGATCAGGGGAGAAAAAGAAATCTATTCGCGAGTGCCCAGAAGGCCCCTAAAATGTCTCTAGCCAGTTCACTGTGCCTCTCACCAATTACTCTAACCCCAAGCTGAGCTGATGTTTGTGAGACTGATCCAGTGAGGTTTTGTCTTGTTTTGTGTTGGTCGTGGGGCCTTAACCCTGGGCTTGGGCACTGTCCCTTAGCTCTTCAGCTCAAGGCTAATGTGCTACCACTTGAGCCACAGTGCCACTTCTGGCTTTTGCTGTTTATGTGGTACTGAGGAATCAAACCCAGGGCCTCATACATCCAAGGCAAGCTTTCTTTTTTTTGGGGGGGGGGTCCGGTTGTGGGGCCTGAACTCTGGGCCAGCCCCCAAGGCAAGCTTTCTGAGCCCGTTTTTGTTTTTGTTTTTTAATGAAAAACAAAAAAACAGCATCTCAGTGTTAATCCCCATAGGGAAGGCAGCAATTGAAAGTCAAAGGTCTGGGCTGGGAATGTGGCTTAGTGGTAGAGTGCTTGCCTAGCATTCATGAAGCCCTGGGTTTGATTCCTCAGTACCACATAAACAGCAAAAGCCAGAAGTGGCACTGTGGCTCAAGTGGTAGAATGCTAGCCTTGAGCAAAAGAAACTCAGGGATAGTGCCCAGGCCCCAGGACTGGCAAAAAAAAAAAAAAAAAAAAAAAAAAAGTCCACCATTAGGAAACCAAAGTTGCAGGAAATAGCTTGGTTTTCCAAAGTCAGGTAAACAGTATTTATCTTTTTGGACAGTGTTACCCCTTCCCTCCCTCCCTCCCAATTTCCCTATAATTTGTTATAATTACAATTAATCCAGTGTTGTTATTCATGTATGAGAAAGAAACGAGGAGCTGGGAGCTGGGAGCTGGTGGCTCACACCTATAATCCTAGCTACTCAGGAGTCTGAGATCTGAGGACCATGGTTCAAAGCCAGCCTGGGTAGGAAAGTCCATGAGACTTTTATCTCCAGTTAACCACCAGAATACCAGAAGTGGCACTATGGCTCAAGTGATAGAGCATTTACCTTGAGCTGAAGAGCTGAGGGACAGTGCCCAGGCCCAGAGTTCAAGCCCCACGACTGACAGAAAAAAAAATTTTAAAGGAAAGAAAGAAATAAAGAAACAGGGTATTTACATGTCCATATGAGTAGCTGGTTGAGGGGCTCTGGCAGTATCACACAGCATCACATCACCTCAGGCACCTGTTCTAGGTCCTCCTTTCATAGACCATCACTGGCTACGGCCATCTCTAGGTATCTGACCTTTTGGTCTGCTTTCTTCCTCTGGCTTTTTGTCATATAGGTCTCAGTTGGACTATGAAATTCCTCAAAAATCCCTCCCAAGGAGAAGTACTGGCTTCCTGCATGAGTTTTCCTACCCAGCTAGTCAGGTGGTGGCCATCATGAAGACCGAGAAGTATCTGAGGACCATACACTTCCTCTACCTCAATGTGGCTCCCAATCGCCACTTTAAGTAAGAGCCATAGCCCAGACCCCTTTTATGTTTCTTTCTTTCTTTCTGACCTCCTCCTGCACTATTTCCTTTCCTCCTGTCTCCCTGCATCTGTTCCTGTCCCTACTTCTTTCTCCCAGTAACCCTCTTCTGTCTCCTAGCCGCCCCCCCATCTCTTCTCAGCAGCTTTCTCTTCACCCATCCTCTTTGTTTCTCATTTGCTGTTGCTTCCATTATCCTTTTTTTTTTTTTTTGTCTTCCCCATACTTCTCTCTTCTTTATATTCTAGAATGAGGAAGATGTTTGGTCATAGCCTCCAAAGCATATTCAAGAGTGTTTTGTTATTTGTTTGCTTTCCAACTCCAAGGCAGTAATCAGATATTTAAATCTTTAGCGCCAGGGAAGCATTTATCTTCCAAAACCATCCATTTCCTTAGACTGAATCCTTTGGGGTTTTTTTGTTCATTTAACTTCTGCTTCCTGGTTTTATTTTATCTTTAGGTCTATCAAAAAAAAAAAGTCCTTCCGTATGACCGATTTAAATTACATCCCTTTTTTTTTTTTTTTTTTTTTCCGGTCGTGGGGCTAGAACTCTGGGCCTAGGCGCTGTCCCTCAGCTCTTCAGCTCAAGGCGAGCGCTCTACCACTTGAGCTACAGCGCCACTTCCGGTTTTCTGGTGGTTTATTGGAGATAGGAGTCTCATGGTCTTTCTTGCCCGGGCTGGCTTTGAACCGCGATCCTCAGATCTCAGCCTCCTGAGTAGCTAGGATTACAGGCGTGAGCCACCAGCGCCCAGCTTTTTTTTTTTTTTCTTTCTTTTTTTTTTTTTTGTCAGCCCTGGATTTTTTATTTGATAATCATTGTACATATTTATGGGGTGCAGTGTGATAGTTCAGTATCTATGTATGATGTGTATTGATCAGATCACAGTTGTTGGCATTCTTGTCACCTTAATCATGTACCGGTTCTTTGTGGTGGGAGCATTCAAAACACTTTCTACTAGAAAAGTTCAATTAACAACTGGAAATATTCAATTAACTGTTGTTAGAAGTAGTTTTCCTATTGTACAATAGAACATTATAAAATAGTTCTCCTGTCCAGTTTCACCTTTGTGAATTAATTATCCCCTCTGTAACCTCTCTCCAACATATCCCCCTCAGGCCCTCATACCCACTATTAAGATGACACCTTTTCTCACATGTACACATTTCAGAAAATGTGATGCAGTCTCACAATGGAAACATTTTTTAACCTTATTTTTTCATAAAATACTATTGCCGCTGGCAGTCAACTGTGTCTTAAATTTGATGGGCTATAAGAACCTGACATATGAACTTAGGACAGAGTAGGTACCATTTTCTTCTTGTTTATCCTAGGCTTACATTTCTTCTTCCTATTATTCCTTTCATCTGTCTAGTTTGAAAATCACTTTGCTCTCTTTCTTTTCTCTCTACTTTCCTCAGCCTTTCTCCCTGCATCCTCTTTGGTCTGCCTCAATTTTGTTTTGTCATTGAAATATGCACACACCTCTTTGGTTCCTTGCTGATCTCAACTTTTTACTTTATTTATTAAACATATTCCTAAATATTTTTGTGATCCTATTTTAAATAGAATTCAAAGTATTTCTTTTAAATTATATATCTATTGTCTTAAGAATTACAAAATTCTTGTATATTTATATTACACAAGGTGAGCAGTCACATTGTGAAAGCGCCATATACACATATAATATACTCTGTATTCCTTTCTTCTATTGTTCTTTCTTATTCCCACAGCCTCCCTTTATAAAAAAAAAAATCTTCCTTCAAATTTTGTTTTGTGCTGGCATTGAACTTGAACTTAGGGCCCTGAGCTCTGTCTGTCTCTGCTTTTAGGTTCACAGCTGGTGCTCTACCATTTGAACCAGCCTTCAGTCCTGGCTTTTGCAGATTTTTACTACTTAATTAGAAATAAAACTCTCTCAGATTTGTCTGTCTAGTCTGTTTCCACATTCTGATCCTCATATCTCAAATTCTTGAGTAGCTAAAATTCCAGTTATGAGGTATTGTGTCCAGATCTCTTACAAAATTTTAAGTGGCTTTTATCATGAATTTCATATGTGCCTACGATATATTTTAGTCATATTCTCCCTCAGTTACTTTCTCTTTTCCTCCTTCCCACCTCCTGCTGGTTTTTCCCCAATAATATTTCCCCTAATTAAAAAAATTTTTTTGGTCAGTTGTGGGCTTAAACTCAGGGCCTGGGCACTGACCCTGAGCCTCTTTGTGCTCAAGGCTAGGGCTCCACCTCTTGAGCCACAGTGCCACTTCCAGTTTTTGAGTGGTTTGGAGATAAGAGATTCACAGGGACTTTTCTGCCCAGGCTGGCTTTGAATCACAATCCTCAGATCTCAGCCTTCTGAGTAGCTAGGATTATAGACATAAGCTACTGGCAACCAGCCCCAACTGAATATTATTTTTAGTCTAGATTTTAATCTAGATTCCACAGGAGTGAAAATATGCTGTATTTGTCTTTGTGAGTTTGACTTGTCCAACTTACTGATTAAAGACTTTTTAAAATTTGTTTTTGTGTGAATAGGCCTTATGATCTGATAGTAGTGCCACATAACAAGGTGAATCCTGAACACTACATCTTCTCTCCCTTTGGGGTGCTGTATGTACATCCACTGGATGGCAGTGAGGCCATGACGCTGGGTACCTGGCATCGTCACTCTGTTCTCTGGCAACAGCTCCAGTTCATTCCGTTCTTTAAGTATTGCCTCTTACGCAAGGCCTTGGCCTGGTAGGTGGGTGATAATGGGGATGGGATGTGGATGGAAAATGCTTGGGAGCCACAGCTTATTGTCACTGACCTCTAATCTGTAGTTGGAAGAAGAACGTGAAGTTGCTCACACTGCATCAGATCCAGACTCTCCTAGGGACTCAACTGCTCTCCGCTGTGCCCCACTTTGGAGCTGGGTTACTCCACATTAGCAGGTAACTTATTAAAAATACAACTTCAGCCAGGCATCCAGTGGCTCACCCCTGTAATCCTAGCTACTCAGGAGGCTGAGATCTGAGGATCATAGTTTGAATCCAGCCCAGACAGGAAAGTCTGTGAGACAATTATCTCTAATTAACCAGCAAAAAGCCAGAATTGGAGTCATGACTCAAGTGATAGACTCACTATCCAGTAGGGGTAAAGCCAAACCAGAGCTCAGTGGTCCTGAGTTCAAGCCCCAGTACTGAGATAAAACAGTAAACAAAGCCCCACGACTTCAGTAGATTTTTAAAAATTATTTTGACTGCTAAGCATGATGACATACAACTATAATCCCAGAACTTGAAAGGTGAAGAAGGATTGTAAGTTCCAGGCTAGCCTGAGAAATGAAGCAAGATCCTGACTCAAAAAAGAAAGAAAGAGGGGCTGGGAAGGTGGCTCAGTGGTAGAGCGCTTGCCTTGCATGCATGAGGCCCTGGATTCGATTCCTCAGCAACACATAAGCAGGAAAAGCCAGAAGTAGCACTGTGTCTCAAGTGGTAGAGCACTAGCCTTGAGCTGAAGAGCTGAGGGACAGTGCCCAGGCCCAGAGGTGAGGCCCCATGACTGACAGAAAAAAAAAAGAAAGGAAAAAAGAAAGAAGGAAGGAAAAAAAGGAAAGAAAGAAAGAAAATGTTTTTGAAAACATTTTAGAAAGTACAAAAAAGCACAATGAAAAATAAGTCTTTGAATCTCATCACTCTAATTACTATGAACATATCCTCACTTTTTTCCTACCACATATACAAAATATGACTGTAGTTATATAATCTTAAAGAACCTTTTTCCCCAGAAATTATATATCCTGAACATATATATGTAGTTACATGCTTTTCCACATCAGCTTGTCCCAAATGTTGAGCAATTAATTTTCAAGTCTAAGATCTGAGAGGATCTCATTTTGAAGCCAGCCAGGGCAGAAAAGTCTGTGAGATTCTTATCTCCAATTAACCAGCAAAAAGCCAGGGGGGGATCTGTGGCTCAATGAATAGATTGCCAGCCTTGAGAGAAAAAAGCTAAGGGGCAGAGCCCAGGCCCTGAGTTCAAGCCTCAGTACCAACACAGACACAGACACAGACACACAAATTGGCTGTTTTTATTTTCAGTGCTTCCTTCCCTTCCCCTTATGATGCTGCAGCTACTCTTCCCAACTCATAGTTCCCAACTCAGCTTCTGAGCTGAAAGCATTGAAGGAATGCAGTGGGTAAGGGAAGACATAGGAGACCCTGGAGGCTGTAACCTGGAGACTATATCTGAAGAGGATAGTCACTACTCAGGTCCAACAAACTGCTGACATTTGAGAGGATAGATGTAGTGTGATCAGCTCCTTTTCTTTTTCAGGATTTCTTGGAAGTCCACATTTGGTTGTGAAATTTCTTAATTTTAACCATTTGGCTCAAGTTTTAATTAAAATATGTGCCAACCAACTCGTTAGTGGCATATACTAGATTTTTTTTTCACTCTAAAATGGACACATCATTGCCAGTTTGCAATCTCTGCTCTAGGCAGTTTCCATCCTCCAGCCTTGCCTGATTAAAAATGTAAGGACTTGGGAGTGTGGATATATCTGAATTTAGATTCTGAAAACTAGTAAAGCACTTTGCTCTTTGTGGCTTAGTTTACTGATCTGCAAAATAAGATAAAGATTTCTGCTCTGCCCAGCACCAGTGGCTCATGCCTATAACCCTATCAACTCAGGAGGCTAAGGTCTGAGGATTATGGTTCAAAGCCAACCCAGACCATGAGTCCATGAGACTCTTATGTCCAATTAAGCACCCAAAAGCCAGAAGTCAGCTGTGGTTCAAAAGGTAGAGTGCCAGCCCCGAGTGAAAAAGCTAAGACAGCAACCAGGTCCTGAGCTTAAACTCCAGTACTGGCACTTTTTTTTTTTTTTAACAAAAAGATTTCTGCCCCTGTAATGCTAATGTGAATTAAAATGCAAGTGTGGATACAAAGTGACATAGCCAATGGCTGCTTAGTCTCCACTGAGTAAAAGACAAAATTTTGAGCCCAGGTACTGGTGCTCACACTTGTAATCCTAACTATTCAGGAGGCTGAGATCTGAGGATTGCAGTTTGAAGCCAGTCCAAGCAGAAAAGTCCCCATAAGACTCCTATCTCCAATTCATCACCCAAAAAGCTGAAAGTGGAATTGTGGCTCAAAGTAGTAGAAGTAGAGCTCTAGCCTTGAGCAAAAAGTGCTCAGCAACAGCATCCAGGCCCTGAGTTCAAGCCCCACAATTGACCAAAACAAAAACAAAACAAAAAAATTCCTTCATACGTGTCAAGAATGTTTTAAAGGTATGCAATTCTCTAGGAATAACGGGGAAAGTGGATTCAGAAGTTGCAATTTAATCACCTGGGGTTATAAGACTCTACCTGTCAGCTTGGACTTTGACAGTCTGCATTTCCTTTATTCCAAGGAAAAAACCTCATTTGTCTCTTCCTCCTAGCCAGAACTTAGGATCTGTTTGATCCTTTCTCCTGGAAGAGAGGTCATAGATATAAACACCCTCACATATCTTACTTTTATTTTTCCCAAACAGTTCCTCAGCTAGCACCTTTCTAGGCTTGAACTCTTCCAGAGAACTCTGAAGAAGATCTGTCACTGCTGAGCACTGGGATTTTCATTATCTTTGCACACATTTGCATAGTTTGGTGTGAACAGGTCTTGGCCTAAGAAGAGACCACGGGTGTCTGAGGAGCTACCTCTAATGAACTCATCCCTTGCTTCCAGGCTTCTGCAGGAGCTTCACACTGTGTCCTGGCTGCCCAATGACCCTAATTACTGCTATGAGCTGTTGGACCTGCAAAGGGCCCTGGCCGGAAAGAAATACAGGGCCCTGCAGGTACTCCGTTACTTCCTGAATCTCTGTACATCCATTCTTCAATTGGTAAGAGGCTCCCATTTGTTGTGAACCTTTTCTCCAAACTCAGTTCCCTGGAATTCCAGCATCCTTTTGGTTAAGCTTCTCCCAGGAACCCATGTGTCTTAGAGTCATTGTCCTACCCAGCAGTAGCTGACTGACTTCGGGCTGAAGTCAGTCAGGGATCCAGAATAGGTGAGCAGAGACTGAGATTCAAACTTTCTTAAAGGTTGGTTCCAGCCTAAGGGCAGAGATGATTAAGAACAGAAGAATGTTTCTTTTGTTGGTTGTTTGTATTGACTTTAGGGAATTAAGACACTTGGTAATTTGAGGCCTGGAATTCTGATCTTTTTCATTCTACAGGAATTATCTTTTATTTGTGTGTGTGTGTGTGTGTGTGTGTGTGTGTGTGTGTGTGTGTGTGTGTGTGTGTGTGTGTGTGTGTGTGTGTGTGTGTGTGTGTGTGTGTGTGTGTGTGTGTGTGTGTGTGTGTGTGTGTGTAGGGGGAGCGGTTTGAACTCAGGGCCTTGTGCTTGCTAGACAGGTGCTCAACCATCTGAGCCACTCTACCAGACTTTTTGTGTTGGCTATCTTCTTCTTTCTGTCCATCATGGGGCCTGAACTCTGGGCCTGGGCTCTGTCCCTCAGTTCTTCAGCTCAAGGCTAGTGCTCTACCACTTGAGCCATGGCACTACTTCCAGCTTTCTCTGCTTATGTGGTGCTGAGGAATTGAACCCAGGGGCTCGTGCATGCAAGGCAAGCACTCTACCACTGAGCCACCTTCCCAGCCCCTGTGTTGGCTATCTTTTGAGGCAGGGTCTCACTTTATACCTAGACCAGCCTGTACTGTGATCCTCCTATTTGTGCTTCCCTGCATGGCTGGAATGACAAGTATACATCACCTCACAGAGAACTGGTTGAGACAGAATCTTGTGAATTTTTAGCTCTAGCAGACTTGAATCTTCAATCCTCCAATCTCTGCCTCCCAAGTAGATAGGATTACATGACTGAGCCACAGCACCTGGCTGGGATAATCTTTGAACCTTTATGGAAAGTTTGTCTTCCCTCGTTTGCTAGTAAATACATGTGATTATGGTCCTACGTGCCTGTAATCCCAGCATTCTGGAAGCTGAAGTGGGAGGATTAAAAGCAAACCACAAATTCAAGTCCGACCTGGGTTACATAATGTGTCTGAAGCCAGCAGGTTCTTGATAGCAATTCCCTGTGTCAAAAAAAAAAAAAAACCACCAAAAAAATGTCTTCTGATTGTTGCTGTACCACGTACAGAAAATTAATAATGGATAAAAGGTCTAAGTGTGAAAGGAAAAGAGGACAGGTTTAAGATTACAAGATCATACAGGGTGAGAGTTCTCAGTATAGGGAAGGATTTCTTAAACAAAATACAAAGTTATACACTACAAGTCGGTGTGCTTTTCTATTAAAATTAAAGGTGCAGTTTAAAAACAGCAGTTAGGGCTGGGAATGTGGCTTAGTGGTAGAGTGCTTGCCTAGCATGAAGAAAGCCCTGGGTTTGATTCCTCAGTACCACATAAACAGAAAATACCTGAAGTGGTGCTGTGATTTAAGTAATAGAGTGCTAGCCTTGAGGAAAAGAAGCTCAGGGACAGTGCCCAGGCCTTGAGTTCAAGCCCCAGGGCTGGCAAAACAAAACAAAACTCCAGTTAATAAATGAAAAAACAGAGGCTGGGGGAGTGGCTGAAATGGTAGAGCACCTGCCTAGCAAGTGTGAGGCACTAAGTTCAAACTGAAAACCTCCCAAAAAAGAGGAGGAGGAGAACAAAGAGAAGGAAGAGAAAGAAGAGGATGAAGAGGCGGATGAGCAGGAGGAGGAAGAGAAGGAGCAAGATGGGAAGAGGGAGGAGGAGGAGGAAGGGAAAGGGGGAAAAACAAAGGTATTAGAACAAACTGAGACACTTTGTATGCTACTGCCTGGAGTGGGAGAGTCCGTCCAAGTTGGCAGTCTCCGAAAGAGGTAGGATGGGAGATGGAGAACAAGAATTACCACAGCTGGTAACTGAATTGCTTTAGAGCCAAGCTTGCAATTGGTGCTTAAGTGAATGCATTCTGCTGCCCACTACTAGAGCCAGAAGACATTGGAGATATTAACGAAAATGTGTTGTTGTTAATTGTGGTGGTTGGTCGATATCCTTTATCCATTGCTAAGAGATTTTTATATTGAATGGAAGTTCACTTTTGCCAATTGATTTTTTTTTTCTGCTTCTGTTCAAATGATCTCAGGATTTTTTTTTCACTTAGTTTGTTCATTTGAATTTCCAGTCTGAGGACACCATTGCATTACTAGGATAAATTTGCTTCCCTTCTTCTTTCCTCCCTTTGTCCCCTTTCCTCCCTACTCCCACTGTCCCTTCCTCCTTTAATCCACTCTTCCTTTTTCCTTTTCTTGAATGATTTAATTTTATCCTTATTTGGAGAGCTTCAGGATAGCAAGATAAAATCCCGTATACCTTTTATCCAGCTTTTAACTTTGCTACATCTATTTTACTATTTATATTCTTTCTTTTTTTTTTTTTTGTATTACATATGAACACATTTTCCTCTAACTCCTTTAAGACCAAATTCAAGGTATCAATTCACTTTATTTCTAAACCTGCCAGTGTGTTTTCTCAAAGAATATTATATTCCTTCCTTCCTTCCTTCCTTCCTTCCTTCCTTCCCTCCTTCCTTCCTTCCTTCCCTTTCTTTTTCTTTCTTTCTTTCTTTCTTTCTTTCTTTCTTTCTTTCTTTCTTTCTTTCTCTTTCTTTCTTTCTTTCCTTCTTTCCTTTCTTTCCTTTCTTTCCTTTCTTTCTTTCCTTTCTTTCCTTTCTTTCTTATCATTCATAGGGCCTGAACTTTGGGCCTAGGCACTTGTCTCTCAGCTCTTCACCTCAAGCAAGCACTCTACCACTTGAGCCACAGCATCCCTTCCTGTTTTCTGGTGTTTAATTGGAGATAAACCTGCCCAAGCTGGCTTTGAACCAAGATCCTCAGATCTCAGCCTCTTCAGTAACTAGGATTACAAGCATGAGCCACCAGTACCTGGCTACATTTTCTTTAACTATACATAATTGCTAAACAAATAAATATAAATGCCTCCATTCCTGTTACTGTCTTACTTCTAAAGTTCTCTTTGATACAGATTTTGTGTGTGTGTCAGTCCTAGGGCTTAAATTCATGGCTTTCTCATGAGTTTAGCTTAGCTTTTTCACTCATCATTGGTGCTCTACCACTTGAGCCACACCTCCATTCTAACATTTTTCTAGTTGATTAAAGATCAAATCTTGCAGACTTTTCTACTTAGGCGGCTTTGAACCTTGATCCTCTAGGTCTCAGCCTCCTGAATAGCTAGAATTATAGGTATAAATCACTGGTTCCTGGCTATGATCTTTTTTTTTTTCCAGTTCTGGGGCTTGACCTCAGGGCCTGGGCACTGTCCCTGAGCTTCTTTTCTTTTGTGCAAGGCTAGCACTCTAGTATTTAAGCCACTGTGCCACTTCTAGCCTTTTCTGTGTATGTGGTACTGAGGAATTGAACCCAGGACTTCATGCATGCTAGGCAAGCACTCTATCACTAAGCCACATTCCCAGCCCTGGATTTTTTTTCTAATATCCCCTTTATTTTCAAATTTTCTTTTTCTTTTTTTTTTTTTTTTTTGGGTCCGGTCATGGGGCCTGAACTCTGGGCCTGGGCGCTGTCCCTCAGCTCTTCAGCTCAAGGCTAGCACTCTACCACTTGAGCCACAGCGCCACTTCCGGCTTTTTTCTTATGTGGTGCTGAGGAATCGAACCCAGGGCCTCGAGCATGCAAGGCAAGTGCTCTACCACTGAGCCACCTTCCCAGCCCATCAAATTTTCTTTATTAATTTGGGCTTTTTTCTTTTTTTGGAATGTTACTCTCATAAACAGATGGAAATCATTTTATTTGGGAGTCTATCTTACAGTAGGTTTATGTCATAAGTTCGCTTTTTTTTTTTTCCTCTTGACTTGATGTTTTTGGTTTCCTGTGATTTCCAGTTAAATCTTTCTGTGTTTCTTGTCTTTCCTTAGATCGCTTACAACTTTATTGTTACTACTATCCTCCATTGACTTGGATACTAATACATTTTATTCTTCTTGTGGTTGTCCAGGTATCACCCAGTGTCTACTGGTCAGTCTTAGTTTTAGAATCATGATTTTGTTTCTTTGCAGACTTTCCTAGTTGAGTGGGTGGCTGCATGACTCAGGTCTGGGCAAAAAATAAGTATACATGGAAGAAACTGGAAAAATTCTTTAAAAGAGACAGATCCAACTAGAATGGTGTGTGTGTGTGTGTGTGTGTGTGTGTGTGTGTGTGTGTGTGTGTGTGTGTGTGTGTGTGTGTGTGTGTGTGTGTGTGTGTGTGTGTGTGTGTGTGTGTGTGTGTGTGTGTGTGTGTGTGTGTGTGTGTGTGTGTGTGTGTGTGTGTGTGTGCCTTTCCTGTCCTTTTACTTGTAGTGAAAGTTGAGGTGATGGAGAAGCCATCACCATGATTGGGGAAAGTCACACTGAGGTGGGAGGAGGAAAACAGGAGAAGCTTTCTTTTCTTTTCTTTTTTTTTTTTTTGTCTGTCGTGGGGCCTTAACTCTGGACCTGGGCACTGTCCCTTAGCTCTTCAGCTCAAGGCTAGTGCTCTACCACTTGAGCCACAGTGCCACTTCCGGCTTTGTTCTGTATATGTGGTGCTGAGGAATCAAACCCAGGGCCTCAGGCATGCAAGGCAAGCACTTTACCACTGAGCCACCTTCCCAGCCCTGAGCAGCTTTGTTTTAACCATTATTATTGGGCTTATGTATCATCTATAGATTTCTCTGTCTGTCTGTCTGTCTGTCTGTCTGTCTGTCTGTCTGTCTGTCTGTCTCTCTCTCTCTCTCTCTCTCTCTCTTTGTTGGTTGTGGGGCTTGAACTTTGGGCCTGGGCGCTATCCCTGAGCTCTTCAGCACAAGGCAAGCACTCGCACTCTACCACTTGAACCACAGCACTACTTCCTGTAATTTCTTTCATTGCATTAAGTAAATAAACTGATTTGCTTAAGCCACAGTTTTTCTAATATTCTGGTAGTTGCAGTTAAATGCATATTTAAGGTTTGTAATGTAGCTACTCTACTTGTATTTTTATTTTAAAATACTTAAAAACCTTACTATATGCATATTCTTAATTAAAATCCCAAAATAGTTATATCTGGTACTAAGGCTTAAACTCAGGACTTGATACTTACTAGGTTAGCACTCTACAATTTAAGCCATATCTTCAAATCTGATTTTTGCTGGTTGTTTTGGAAATAAAAAAAGTCATAGGCTTTTTTTTGTCCAGGCAGGCTTCAAACCCAAACCCTATACTCTGGATCTCAACCTCCTGAGTAGCAAGGATGACAGATGTAAGCAATTAGGCCTCAGTTCATATTTTATAGCTAACACTTACAAGTCCACTTCTTTTTTTTTTTTTTTTTGTCGGCCGTGGGGCTTGAACTCTGGGCCTGGGCACTGTCCCTCAGCTCTTCAGCTCAAGGCGAGTGCTCTACCACTTGAGCTACAGCGCCACTTCCGGTTTTCTGGTGGTTTATTGGAGATAGGAGTCTCATGGTCTTTCTTGCCCGGGCTGGCTTTGAACCGCGATCCTCAGATCTCAGCCTCCTGAGTAGCTAGGATTACAGGCGTGAGCCACCAGCGCCCGGCTCCACTTCTTTTTTTAAAGCAAACAATATTTTATTAGAATTACATATAATACATAATGATAAATATAAGAAACATATTAAGTATAGGATCTTAAAATACCTACATTCAATTTTTAAAACTCAGCATTATAATTTAGGTGATAGGAACATTATATATAGCCTATAAAGTAGTAGATTCAAACTATAAATTACAGGAATTTGGGGGCTGGGAAGGTGGCTTAATGGTACCTTGCTTGCATGAGGCCCTGGGTTCAATTCCTCAGCACCACATATGCAGAAAAAGCCGGAAGTGGCTCTGTGGCCCAAGGGGTAGAATGCTAGCCTTGAGCTGAAGAGCTGAGGAACTGCGCCCAGGCCCAGAGTTCAGGCCCCACCAAACAACAACAACAACAACAACAACAACAAAAACAGGAATATTTTTACAACCTATAATGGATTCAGATACCTCATCTCTAATTTTAGTTTTTCACAGAATCAGAATGATATACATCAATAGTACACTTGTCTAAATCTTCAATACATTAGTCTTTAAATGCTATTTAATTTTCCAAAAAAACCTAAATCATTAAAGTGCATCAGAATCCTCATTATCAACCAAAGCAAAACTTCTACCAACAATGAAATGTTTCAAATGTTTGAAAATAGATGTTTTCAAATTTATATATATTAAGAGGACATAGCTTTCCCTCCTGCTTGTCATTTGCTTCACTTGCTATAGCTCTTTTAAGATTTAATGTCCAAACCCTGGGAGATAAGCAGGTTTAAGGTAGAAGCTGCTACATATGCCCTAAGATACAAGGAGCATACCTAAGATTGATCCTCCAGTGGGGCAGTCTGAAACAAGAACTGGAATACTTTTGGTGTTTTTACAAGGAGCTGTTATCTAAACAAGTCTAAAAAAAAAAAAAAGCACTGTCTAGTTCAGGTTGCAATATGGAAGGTAATGTGTCACAGTTGTTTAGAACAAGTTTCTCCCTATCTTAACAGTTGACTCAGAGGTAACACTTTTCTCTTATAACAATGCTGTCATATAATAATTTTTCTTATCTAAATTTAAAAAAACTCTGGTGACCATCTATTTATCTTCTTTGTTGTTGCATTGTATTATGCATGATACCATTTATCCTACTATTTTTAATTATTACTTAACCTGATGATACACTCTTTAACTTTTCACCTACTTCATGAATTCTACAAGCTCCTCTGGGTTTTTCACTTCCTCCATAATCCAGTTTTCAATAACTTCCCCTTTTCTGCCTGTATTATAAACTTAATACACACTTACAATGCCTTACTTATTAGCCAATTCAGTGGTAATTGTTCTCCTCCCAATTGTAACAAAAACATCCTTCTAGGATGAAGGTTTGTAAAAGTGTCTTGACAAATCCTATGTCCAATCAGCATTTATTAAATAACAACTAGATTGTCTATGTTAAAAATGATATGACTGATTGCCTCATGCAGAGTCTAGAAAATCTTAGGTTGGAATGTGTAAGCCATACAATCTGTCCAAGTTATTTGGAGGATAGAAATGGTTTTCTTTTTCTTTTCTTTCTTTTTTTTTCTTTTTTTTCCTGTTGGTTGGGAGCTTGAACTATGGGCCTGAGTGCTGTCCCTCAGTTCTTCAGCTCAAGCACAGTGCTCACTTCTGGCTTTTTTGTTTATGTGGTGCTAAGGAATCAAACCCAGGGCCTCAAGCATGCAAGGCAAGCGCTCTACCACTGAGCCACCTTCCCAGCCCCCAGAAAGGATTTTCTTAAATCCAGAAAATTAGACTTGGTTCAGCTGTCCTCAGTGCTTCGAAAACAAGCTTTAACTACCACAAGAACAGGACAGTTCCTACCACCCCAGCATTCCTATATCTCTTAAGGTCCATTTAATTGCATTCTCCTTCCCAGACTTCCCTGGAATACACCCAGCAAATCCCCCTTCTCCCTAAAACAAAATTCATTTCCTTCTTTTCTCTGAAAAAAAAAGTTTCTTCACTTAATAATAAAAACCGTAACTAGTCTTTAGAGCCTTTGAAAAAAAAATAGTTATCCAGGCCTTTTCAACATAGCTAAATCAGAAGCAGAACTGGTTTCTTCTCTATCTCTTCTCAGAATGGTCAGCAGCCTAGAGCCACTAAGGCCCAATCTTTGCTTTTCAGTTGTCTTGCTGGTTTGGTTTGGCCTCATTGCTACAGCCCTAGCCACAGCCATCTCTGCACTAGGGCATCCTGGCATGATGAGGCACCACAAAAGCCATTAGGTAACCCAGAGCTTGATAAAACTTATCTGACTACCTCAAGGTTTTGTTGTTTGTTTTTGTTTTAAATAATCAACTTGAACAGAGCTATGAATGAGTGCCTCATTTCTATGCTATGAATGAATGCCTCATGTGAATTTGCATCCAGATTTTTTTTTTCAAACAAATGTTTAGTACATCTAGGTACTGGTGGGCTAATGCCTATAATCCTAGCTATTCCTAGGGGGCTGAGATCTGAGGATTGCAGTTTGAAGCCAGAGGGGGCAATAAAGTCTGTGAGACTCTCATCTTCAATTAACCTCCAAAAAGTCAGAAGTGTAGCTGTGGCTCAGGTGGTAGAGCACTAGCCTTGAGGAAAAAAAGCTCAAAAAGGGCCCAGGCCCTGAATTCAAGCCTAAGAACTGGCACACACACACACACAAAGAAGATATTTAGCACAGTTAGTATTGTTTAGTACTAATTTCCTTTCTCTCCTCTCAGTCTCTCTATAGGCTTCTGCTAATCTTACATTTACAAATCCTGGAATGTGAGTTCTGAGAGTTGTTACAAACATTCTTATTTTAAATCTAGCCATTTTAATGAACAGTATATTTCACAAGTTTCTTTGCCTACTAAAGCTTCTAGTAAATAAATTTGTCCTCTTGGATTCATTTTCCTTTGTTTGAAATGCACCATTCCTTTCCCCCCACCCTCAGGGAAAATATATGGGTGGTAAATTTTCTAAATCTTTGTGTATCTAAAATTGCCTTTGTTCATTCTCCAATTTCAATGATGCTGTAGGTTTAAAAAATCCCTCAAAACTCACAAGTTATTTCACCTATTGCTGATGTGTATAAAGAACTATAGTGAATATATTCTGTTTTATATATATATATATTATATATATAAAATACTGTTGTTGTTTGTGTGAAGTGTTACATCTTTTTATATTTACTATAGAGTTATCCTTTGCCAGTCACTTATGTTAAGCAATTTAAAAAAATGAAATTAAGGCATGGCAGAAGACCACCTTCATGGGACTTATGTAGCTGAGTGACACACAATTCTGGGTAATGGCAATGCACTGGACTCTGAGCTGTGAAGGGGGATGCTGTAGGGTTCAGGGCATTGTAGGGAGTATGGAAGAGGACTCTTCACCAAGTCTAAGGACACGTTTGGGTGTGTTGTGCCTTACTTAGGGCCCAACTAACTAAGATTTACATTTGTGGGTGACAGAAATACAACCCACAGAAGCCAGTCAGTTCTAAACCATGAGCTCTGTGGAACACTGCAAGGAACAGGAGAGCAGTAAATGGCCAAGAGTCCATCCGGGACAAGCATAGTTTCCTTGTGTCTTCTTGTGTTTGTCTGCTCAGGACAAGATCAGAGACTCAACAACTTCTGTCAGCCTTTATAGATTGAGAACCCTTCTAGGTCTGAGAAGAACCCCCAAGGAGGTCTCCTGGGCTTTTCCCCACACTTCACTTTCTTCAAAGAAAGTCTGTATCAGTGCCTGGAAACAGCTCCTAGGAGAAAATAAAGCAGCCTCACTCCGCCTTGTCCTAATTGTCAGAGTCCTCTTCCTGAAGTGACTGCTGAGCTTCACTCTTCCAGTCTCTCCTGCATCTGTTCTGTGCATTGTGATGCTCTCTGAACATGGACACAAATGGAGGTCTGGTCCATTAGCACAGGGAGTCATTTGAATATATATCCTCTGTTTTGCATCTTCTCTGGTCACTTACAATTATCGAGGGACAAATCTCTATCATAAAGGAGTTCTTATCCAGGCACTTCTGGCTCATGCCGGTAATCCTAACTACTCAGGAGGCTGAGATGTGAGCATCATGGTTCAATGCCTGGCTGGGTGGGAAAGTCCTTGAAACTCTTTTTTTTTTAAGTTTTTTTTTTTTTTATTGTGACAATACTGTACAGAGGGGTTACAGTTACATGAGCAAGGTAATGAGTACATTTCTTATCAAGCATTGTTGCCTCCTCCTTTGTTTTTCCCCTACCATCCCTTCCCTCCCACCTCCATAACTACACTCCCCCTCCCCAGGCCTAAATTGAAAAGTTCATTTTTCAACATAGTGTCTTGTACATCTCATTGTTACAATCCCCAATTAACCACCAAAAAGCCAGAAGTGGAGCCTCAAGTGGTAGGGTGCCAGCCTTGAGTGAAAAAGCTAAGACAATGCCCAGTCCCTGAGTTCAAGCCCCTTCCCCTCTTCCCCCCACCTCAGCACTGGCAAACACACATACACAAAAGGAGCTCTTCATGTGCATATCTATGTTTCAGACATCAGTACATGATAGTTTGCACAGGCCAGTGGGTGAGTAGTTTAGTCTCCATCCTCCTCTCTTTGATGAGTTTCCTCTTATACCCTGACAGATTCATGAGGACACATACCACATGCAGCATGGCCTGCAGGAGCGAGTGCAGAACTGCAACAGACCCAGGATAGACCATGGCTCAGTGCACCTTCACAAGGTCCTGCTCCAGCAGCTGCAGCAGAAGCTGAGTCAGACAGAGACCTGGCTGCTACAGTTGGGAAGCTTGCACCGCTTGGTCAACTACATGACTTGTCAGAGCCTGGTTTCAATCTTGGAAGATGAGATAACCTCTTTTGTGGCTAATATTATCCAAGTGAGGTGGTGGGTGAAGATGGGAAGGCAACCAAGGGTCATGTAGTGGGGAGGGGGGAATGGGTACACATGCTCCATATACCCTCTTCTGCTTCTTTTACAGGCCCCCAGGAAAAGCCCCTTCCTCTTATCACGGCTTGTCTTTAATGAATATAACAAGCTGTCTGCCATGCCCCCTATTGAAAATATAATCCGTAATCTCATTGATGGTGTGCAGTCTATCAAAACCTCTACCCTGCAGGTATTGTGGATTGAGCAGGGGGCTGGCTATTGGACTTCCTACTTCCTATTACCATTTGTGCAATGCGAAGTTCCCAGTCTGGTTAGAATTTCTTATAGTTTGTCCATTTCTGCCTCTTCTCTGTATCCTGGTATGAAGGAAGTACGGTCTGCAGCTCTGAAGCCCTCCAAGAATGTCCTGAGTAAAAAAGGTATTTAAAAAGACTCCGGCGGGGGTATGAAGGCTGGAGGGGGGGGGGCACATGTAGAGCATGGGAAGTAGACAGGTGTCCCAGCCCATGGAACTTGGTCCTTCAGTATGGAATAAAGCAGCTCTTGAAAGGTAGGGCAGTTGGACCTGGTGTGGTTTTGTTCACTATCCGATACTTGTAAGCTTACATACATATGTGTATGTAGTGAGGGTGTATATTTAAGAGTGAATTAAATTGCCCTTCCCCTACTTTGCCCAAAAGTCCATAAGGTTTTTCTCTAGTGAAATAGTTGCATTTTATTTACTGTTGAATTTGGTTGCTAAGTTAATTTATACTTGCTTGAGGAGTGTTTCTTCAACACTTGATTTATTTATTTAGTTAGTTAGTTATTTATTGTCTGTCATGGGGCTTGAACTCTGGGCCTGGGCGCTGTCCCTCAGCTCTTCAGCTCAAGGCTACCACTTGAGCCACAGCGCCACCTCCGGCTTTTTCTGCTTATGTAGTGCTGAGGAATCGAACTTAGGGCCTCATGCATGCAAGGCAAGCACTCTACCACTGAGCCACCTTCCCAGCCCTGACACTTGCTTTATTTTGTACAGCTGCTTTTCATTTCATATCGAGGAATTGATTGATAATGTTGACCTTTCAGTCCTGCACCTGTTCATCATCAGGGAAGCAATACATCTTCATATTTCCCTTAGTTAGAGTACTAATATAAGGAACAGACATGTTGAATTGAAGCCCTTTGTACAACTACTTAAGGATAATAAAAAAATAATGGAAAAATAGAATAGTAACGTGAGAGCTATAGGCGTGGTTCAGGGTGGAAAGCAATGTGGTAAAATGTTAACTTTTGAATCTAAGTAGATGGGTAATGCCATTCCTTACATTTTTTTTTCTACAAAATTTGAAGCAAATAAGATCTGCAAAATCAGATCTGCAAATTGGGATTACTGTACTGAAACAGAACCAAAGTTCTGAATCTCTATAAGGATTTTCCCTAAATTCTTTACAAGAATGAAGTTATTGGGACTGAGAATGTGGCTTAATGATAGAGTGTTTGCCTAGCATGCATGAAGCCCTGCGTTTGATTCCTCAACCACATAAAGAGCAAAAGCAGGAAGTGGCATTGTGGCTCAACTAGTAGAGTGCTAACCTTAGCAAAAGGAGCTTGGAGACAGTGTGCAGGCCCAGAGTTCAAGCCCCAGGACTGGCAAAAAAAATAAAAAAATAAAAAAATACAGAATGAAGTTTTTTTGAAGTTATATTTAATAAGAAATATGTAGCAGATAAACCCCTTTTAGTAATATTTAAGAAGCACACATCAAACTAAGAAATATTTATTGCATGAAGGCAAGATTTATACATCTTTTTAACCCAATTATAAAATTATTTCAAATCCCTATTTATATATGAAAAATAAAACTCCTTTACAGTAGAAACATACACTGATTATATTCTAGTCACTAAAAGAATACAGAATGTATTAATAACAAAATGTCAGGGTCATATATCCCCCATCTTTACTATGTGTACTCCAACGTATTTCACAGAACATCTTGGAGCAAAAAAAAAAGTAGAATATTAATATTACCATCCAATGTTTCTGTAGTCTTCTCTCAAAATTTTACTTAGTTCAAAACTGAGAAAAAAAAACTATCAGATCATCAATCACTTTTCTCATCTGTCAAATGTCAAGTTCAAAAACTACCAACCATGATATTCTTGTGTTAGTGTAAAATATGACAATTATTTGACTAAGATCATCTGAGTGTCTTTTTTATATTTGTGGCAAGCCAAATCCGGTACAGTGAAAAAAGACAAAGGATTGTCTCATTATACATTTTTTGAGACATAGTCTATGTAGTCCACGTGGATTTGAACTCTATAGACATCATCCTTCCTCAGCCTCCCAAACAGGCCTTCATATTATCTTTTATATCATGAAGGTTATGTAAAGCATTATTTTATATAATGGTGTATTTAATCTTTTTACATAATCTTTAGTGTGCATTTTAGTTGAGATGGTGTTGAAGTTAGCTTAGAGATACAAAACAAAGAATGAAAAAGATGTGACTATTCATTTTGTCTTCACCAGGAAACTTCACATTTCACTGGTGTCTTTCGAGAGAGATAGATTTGAATAGTATGACCAGGAAAAAGTCTTAAAAGAAACAGTGTGGGAGCAAGATGATTTTAGATAGGAGAAGAAACAGACTTTTTCTTCTTGGTGCTTTGTGAAACTTTAAAGAGATGAAGAGTTGACAATTTTAGCTCTGTGTGAACTATCAGAATCCCTCACTCAAGGAACTCTACAGTAAAGATCTATATTATTTAGAACTTTCAAAATTAGATTGATATTTTATTCAACTGTGGGCCTGGGCACTGTCCAGCCTTTTTGTGCTTAAGGCTAGAACTTTATCACTTGAGCCATAGTGTCACTTCCAGTTTTTGAGTGGTTAATTGGAGATAATATCCTCACAGACTTTCCTCCCTGAGCTGGCTTTGAACCATGATCCTCAGATCTCAGCCTCCTGAGTAGTCAGGATTACAGGTGTGAGCCCCTGGTGCCTGGCTGATATTTTAAAATACAGCTCGATATCAATTTATATGTAATGTGTGTGTGTGTGTGTGTGTGTGTGTGTGTGTGTGTGTGTGTGTGTGTGTGTTCCTAATTACTCTGAAATGATTGGTTTTCTATTTGAAGCAAACTTTATTTTGCTCTCATTCTAGGAATGAAGTTATTGGTGGTTTCTCCTTTATTTTATATGTTCCTTCCACAAAACTACATTAAAAATAGACTCGCTTTTGTTTGTATGTAGTCACACTGGGATTGACTTTGTATAGCTCCATGTAGGTCTTGGCACCTTGAGTCATTGTTCTTCAACCTTGTCACAGAACAAAGTTACTCAATTCAAAGGCAGTAAAGAAAGAGCAGCATCAGCCTTCACAGAAATTGGAATTAGAAAGTCAGGCAAAGTGACCCTGTCTCTCCAAGTATGACTAATTTTTTTAACTCTGTTTCTCCCTGTGTATCTTTCCAGTTCCTTGTATTCCTAATATCAGCTATCTCTATTTCCACTGAGTGTTCTGCTTCCAGATGACTACTATTTTCAAATGACTTGAGCTGTACAACACCAGTTCCACCCTTGACACTATATGATCTTTTAGTCAAGTTTTCCCATATGTATGACAGACTTAATTCAAATTGAGAAAATAGGCTCCATGCTGGTGAGTCACATACCCATAATCCTAGCTACTCAGGAAGTTGAGTAGTCGAGGCTCAAAGTATTTAAAGCCAGCCTGGGCAGACAAACCCAAGAAACGCTTCTTTCTGATTAAACAATAAAAACCTGGAAGCAGAGCTGTGGCTCAAGTGATAGAGTACCAGCCTTGAGTGAAAAAGCCAAGAAGAGTCTGAGACCCTGAGTTCAAGTGTGCGCGCGCGCGCACGCGCACACACACACACACACACACACACACAGACACACACAAATGAAAAAAATAAGGACTATCATATTGTAGACAATCATGTAGCCACAAACTTACCACAAGGGAATGTGTCATGCAAACTAATTGGTAAAAGTACCTCTTCTTAGAAGGATGTGTGTAATGGAGTTGTTTGTAATCTTCAACTATGCTTATCTTGGTTATTAATATGTGAGACTGAATGTGTGAGTTGGTTTGGGACTACATAATCCTAACATAATCCAAGGAGAATTATTGGTTCTCCCAAGAAAGGTATATTTCCAGCTTGGCTCAGTTACAGTGGCCTAAACCATAAAACCAAAACGTCTTGAGGTAAGTGCTTCCAGGATTTAATGGCTCAAAAGTGCTGTTAAGTATGATTATGTGGCAAAATATTAAATGCTATGAACTAGCGTCTTTATATCTTTTCCACACACCTTCCTGCATTTATTGACAGGTCAGGGCAGAACATCTTTGAAGGGAGAGTGTGCTGGAGAGGCTGCAAACATTTGTTATTGACATTTAAAAAAATCTTCAGGCTTATTATTGTTTTTTGTTGTTGTTGTTGTTGTTTTGTCAGTTGTGGGGCTTGAATTCAGGGCCTGGGCACTGTCCTTGAGCCTTTCTGTGCTCAAGGCTAGTGCTCTAGCCCTTGAAACACAGTATCACTTCTGACTTTTTCTGTTTATGTGGTGCTGAGGAATCAAACCCAGGGCTTCATGCATGCTAGGTAAGCACTCTACCACTGATCCACATTCCCAGTCCTCTTTAGGCTTATTGTTTATAGTTCTAAAACAATGTGCAACTCTAAGCTTTCCCTTCTTTTTCCCCCTCTCTTCCTCCTCTTCTTCCTCCTTTTTTTTTTAGAGAGAGAGGGTATATATTATTATATACCAGGTTGCTTCAAACTCACACTCCTCCTGTCTCACCTATCTGAGTGCTGAGATTACAGGCATGTATCATCATACTCCACCGTCTTCCCCAATCCCCTTTGTCTTTTTTTTTTTTTTAATGGTGCCTGTCCTGGGGCTTGAACTCAAGCCTTTTCACTCAAGGCTGGCACTGTACCATTTGAACCACAGAGCTTCACTTCTGTTGTTTGGGTGGTTAATTGGAAATAAGACTCAAGGACTTTTCTGCTTGGGATGGCTTTGAGTCACAATTCTCAGATCTCAGCCTTCTGATTAGTTAGGATTTATAGGTGCAAGCCACTGGTGTCTGGCTTTAACTTCCTTTGCTTAAGCAAAACTAGAGAGAAAGTGGGCAACAAGTCACCAGGGTAATTCTCTATGCCAGAGTCTCAGTTTTCACAAGAAAAAAAAGAATCTTATCCAGAAATATCCCTAGCAGATTCACTTTTATATCTTCTAGTCAAAATCTAGAGAATGTTACTACTTCTAGTTACTTAAAAAAAAAAAAAAAAAACAAGAAATCAAATGGCTGACATCCTCAGCTTTTCTAAGGGGTAGGCTTTGCCACCAAACAGGAAGGAAGAGGAAGTCTTCAGAGAGGCTTTCCCTACCTGGCAAGCATTTTCTACACTGTTGCATCACACTCTATGCTTACTCTTTCCCCTGTCACTCAATCTTAGTTCTGCAATTAGTCATGAGTGAAGCTCAGTAGCACTCCTTACATTGACATCTCTTCAGTAATTTTGTTTTCTCTGAAGCTCATTCTCAGTATATTCTTTAGGAGAGCTTTCAGAAACAAAATTCAAGTTCTTCTCTGTTGATAACAGTTTATATCTTTTTGGAGTTAGTGTTGCAAGGTGTGAAAGTATTGTTGTATGCCTTTTTTTCCCCTTACTTATCTGAAATACATTACTTCACTGTCTTTACTACTGTGAATTGTGTGTTGACAATCTAATTTTTCCCTTAAATGCAATTTCTCTTTTTTTAATTTATTTTTTTGTCAGTTGTGGGCTTGAACCTCGTGTCTGGGAATTATCCCTAATTGTTTTGCTCAAGGCTAGCATTCTACCACTTTGAGCCACAGTACCACTTCCAGTCTTCTGGTAGTGAATTGGAGATAAGAGACTCAAGGACTTTGCTGCCTGGGCTGGCTTTGAACTGTAATCCGCAGATCTCAGTCTTCTGAGTAGTTAGGATTATAGGCATGAGCCACCAGTACCTGGCTTCAATTCCTCTCTCTCTTTTGCCTATTTTTTTTTTCTTTTTCATGATATGTAGCAATCTGAGTAGAATGTGCTTTGGCATGAAATATTATGGGGGAGGAGTCTCATATTTTCTCTCTTAATATAGTTTTAAATCTTTTAAAATATATTTTTTGTTTTTATTTGAATCACATAAATCTTTCACCTTTTAAGTCTTTGTTTCAGGACAGTTTGCTTTGTGATTTTCAAGACAGCTTTAATGAGATATATTCTTCATCTCAGAAGTCAGCCACAGAGAGCATACACTCCAGCACTTTAATATGTTCTCAGAGCCATTCAATCATCATCACCAATTTAGAACATTTTCATCATTCCCCAACAACTCTATAGCCACTAGTAGTCATTTCCTCTTTCTCTCTTCTTTGTTGTTCATGTAGTTAGCTTTTCTTAAGTAGTTTCTGAAGGAGAGGTGATTCAAGATAGTTTTCTGACCACTCAGTTAACCTTCTATAGAACCATAGTTCTACAGTGCTAAAACAAACAAAAAGGGTCAGCTGGCTTCCTGTTATTTCCTGGCCATACCTTTGTCTGGGCCTTCTTTTTCTCCAGCTTTCATCCTTCTCCATTTTTATTATACTCCCAGCAGTTTCCCCTTACTGTCCCCAGTTTTCAAGAGGTCACAGGACATCAGTTGTTTCAGTTACTTTGGGCCTTACCTTTTACTTGTTATTGTGCAAATCAGCCCTCATTCCACTTTCTAGAAAATGCTTGCTGGCTGTTGGGAGTTTCCAGCGCTTCATTATCTTTGCTCTGTCTCCTTCCTCATAAATGCTGATCGAGGAGGGACTTGAAGCTGTGTGAGTGGTCTGCACTATTTCAAATACCATGTGCTCCTCAAGAACCACTATTTCAAATACCATGTGTTCCTCAAGAACCACTATTTCAAATACCATGTGCTCCTCAGGAACCATGGGAGTCACAATGATAGACATGCAAACAGAGAACTGTCTCAGCAGAGCAAAATTTACTTGTGCAAAAGTGTGTGCCACCAGCCAGAAATCTGGCAAGCAGGCAGGCTGCTCCTCTATTAATTCCTAACACAGCAGGCCCCGCCCCTCTGCCCAGATTGGTTGCGCTCACATTCACAATCTGTTCTCAGTTGGCTAGTTTGAATAAGGTAAAATGCACTTACATAAGGTGACCTTTAAAAGACTGAAAAAAGATGAACAGTACACTAATAATCCCCAAATATACCCATACGCTGCTATCTTGAACCATCTGAGGTTTACATTTCAAAAATCTTTACATTTCAAAAATCTTTCTTTATCCCAAAGCAATTCATTTTTTTCTTTCAGCATTTGCTGATATTGTCTTAGCAGAATAATCCACCAGGCCAAAGCAGGAACTATTCTTTTTTTAATTTATAAGAGTTTTATTTAGCAGGGTGCTGGTGGCTCATGCTTGTAATCCTAGCTACTCAGAAGGCTGAGTAGCTAGGGCAGGAAAGTCTGTGAGACTCCAATAAATCACCCGAAAACTGGAAGTGGTGCTATGGCTCATGTGGTAGTGCACTAGCATTCAGCTGAAGAGCTAAGGGCCAGCACCTAGGCCTAGAGTTCAAGCCCCATGACTGACCAAAAAAAAAAAAAAAGAAATAACTTCTCCCATCCCCATGACCCACTTCTTCAAACTAGATCTTACATTCTACTTCCATCATCTCCCAACACTCTTATCTACCACACCTATACCCCCACTTTTTGCTTATTATTTTGAAGATGGAGTCTGGCAAACTGTACTTCCCAGGCTGGCCTCAAGCCATAATCCTCCAGATCTCAACCTCCTGAGTAGCTGAGGCTGGGGTACCAGAGACAGTGACGGAGTCAGAGCCTTCGTGATGTAGTTGTTTCTGGGCACCCCTTCACAGACACACCCAGAGATGTGCTTTCTAAGATCCTAGTTACCTTACAATTCAGTCAGGCCGATGATCTATGTTAACATCACATCACTGGATATTGTGATGGCTAGATATGCTCTATGTGAGAGAAGAATCAAAGATGACTATAGCCAGACACCAGTGGCTCATACTTATAATCTTAGTGGCTCATGCTTATAATCTTCAAGTAAGATCTTGAGGGTGTGTACAAATACAGTAGAGATCTGAGGCCCAAACCTTGGGAGCACTCTGTACTTTAGATTTTCTTACAACAAATGTGTATAAACAGATGTGATTTTGATACTTTCCCACCTTTCTTTGGAGAAAAAATTTGAGCACAACTATTCATCATGATAGTTAACTAGTTCTTCAAAAGTGAAGGGGGTGTGCCAGATAGTGAGGACTGGCCTGATCAACATCTCTTCCCACCTACATCTTCTTCTATTCCACAGAGGATGATGTGCTACAAATTACTAATTCCCAGACTCTCTTGCAGCTATGTATCATATGATTTTTCCATTCAGAATTAAGGGAAAAGGTAGAGCACATTCATCTACTCTGCAGATTCTGCACAGCAGAGGCAGTGTGCTTGGTTCCTCATGGTAGGGGAGACATTTCAATTTGCCAATCAACAGAAAGTCCAGATGCTTAGCCTAGAGTGGCTTTGCTGTTCTCCATAGCCCAGTTAACATGTTGTACATTTCCCTTTCTGCATGGACAAGCAGTAAATTTCATTCTGTACCTCTTGAATTCTAAGTGTAAGTTCTATGAACTGTGTTGATGCTATTGATGTGTGTAAAGTTATGAGCAAGAATTGGATATGTGAGGATATGTGCATTGAACATACACTCAGGGTAGAGAGAAAGGCTTCATGGGGACTTTGGAGGGCTCTCATAGACCATTAACCTCAATTGTTCCACTAGAGAAAAATGAGGAGACCTCAGACCAAGAGTCAGAATCCCCAATACCTGATTTCCACAACCAGCCCAACTATGCTGTTAAAATGTTCTGTGGCCCTAATGTTGGATTCGTGTTACCCTGGAAGACTCATGCAGTTACCACTCATTTCCTGGAGATCTGTGGGCACCGACTGCGGGGCCATTACTTGCCTCACAATTATGACCAGCTGCAGGTGGATTTGGACAGAAGCTTCCGAATCCAGCATGCACTGACTACACAAAGGGCACTGCTGGAGGTAAGAAGCTGAGGTTTCAGGCCTGCAATGCTGCTCACTTCTCTTCCTAGCCACTGCCTCTATCTTAAGCCCCCTGTCTTCCCCTAGGCCATGCGGTGTGAGGTGCAGGAATTCTGCAAAGAACATCAGTGGGTTACAGTCATCTATGAGTTCCTGCAGGGCTGGGGGCCCGAGAAGCTGGAGAACATGCGAGGCTGTCCTGTCAAGAACTACATAGCACTGGTGACCCGTCTGAAGGCTTGGCAGGCCCAAGTCTCTGAAATCCCTATTCAGGTGCTGACAAAAGGCAAGCTGCTGCTGCTGAGCTGCTATGATGTAAAGACAGAGCTAAGTGAGTATTGCCTGGCTCCATTCCTTCCCTGTAGTCACATAGCCTGCCTTGGGCCACAGCTGTCTACCTTTGGCACACGCCCCTCTTTGAACAATAGGAGCATCCTAAAGCCCCTTCCCCTTTTCCATCAAATTTAGGATTACTAACAAATAACCGCTTATTATAGCTCCAAGTATATTCCCTGAATTTCTTAGGAATCATGTTTTTGTTGTTCAATAATTTTTTTTTCTTTTAAAAAATCAGTTCATTTTTTTTTTTTTTTTTTTTGCACTCAGGGCCTAGGTGCTATCTTTAGATTTTTTTTTTTTTTTTTTTTTTTTGGCTTAAGGCTGTACTCTACCACTCAAGCCACAGCTCTACTTTCAGCTTTTTTTTTTTTTTTCTGGTGTTTAATTGGAAATAAGAGCCTCACAGACTTTTCTGCCCTGGCTGGCTTTGAACCTTTGTTTCTCAGATCTCAGCCTCCTGAGTAGCTAGATTTACAGGTGTCAGCCACCAGCACTCAGCACACAGAGGGGTTACAATTATACATGGGCAAGGTAATGAGTACATTTCTTATCAAGCACTGTTGCCTCCTCCTTTGTTTCCCCTTCCCATCCCACACATTGTATTTTTATGGTATAGTTTATACCAATATGGTGGAGAAAAAAAACTCAGCCTGCTGCTTGGGCTATTGATCTCTGTTTCTTCCCAGATGTTCTCAAGAATCTAGGGTCCATCATGTTCCCCCCCCCCCCGCCACCCCCTTCCCGCCATGCATGTAGCAAATCAGATCTTATGCCACAATTTGCATGTATAGAAATTCTCTAGCAGGTCTTTCCTCACTCTATAATTCTTAACTTCTGTGGGTTTAGTGAGAGAAGAATATGATCCTCCTAATTAAAAGGATCTCTCTTCATTTGAAGTGGCCACTTTGGTCTAGTTCAGTCTATTGTGGGTAATTGATTATACCACAATTCTGGGTTATTTTTATTCTTAAGTGTCCTCTGCTCCCTTTTCCTTCCCCAGATGCCATCTGGTTCTGCGAGGGCAGGGGCTGCCTAGTTGCATGCTCTTCTTTGCATAGTATTATACATCCTTTTGTGGCCTCAGCTCTCCTGTGCTTCGGGTGCTGTGTCCTGGGCTGTGGTAGCTGTGGCCTAGTAGAGTTCCTAGTGCCTTCCTTTCCTGGCTCAGTCCCACATTGGCTCTTGCTAGCATAACAGATCTTCGGGGTTTTGAATCAATCCCTCGTTGAGGCTGGTCATGCCCACAGCACTTATTTCAGGATCCCTCACCCCACAACATAGAAACCTTCTCCAATCTCACTGGTGATCAATTCCTCTGTTATGTTTGGTGTCACCTGCCATTTGGGAGCTCTGGGAGACTTTTTTTTTTTTTTTGGGTGCCAGTACTTAGGCTTGAACTAAGGACCTGCGTACTATCTCTTCACTTTTTCTGCTTAAGGCTAGCACTCTACCACTTGAGACACAGCTCTGCTTCTGGCTTTTTGGTGGTTAATTGGAGATAAGAATCTTATAGACTTTCCTGCCTGGGCTGGCTTCAAACCACAGTCCTCAGAACTCAGCCACCTGAGTAGCTAGGATTACAGGTGTGAGCCATTGGTGCCTGGCTGGCGACCTCTTTCTATTATAACACATCATAGCATGATTTCTACTAAGTGACTGGTTCATATTAGCTCAAGGGTACCCTAAAGGTTCCACATAGAATGGGGGACTCAGTAGCTGCCTTCTCTCTGCTTTCTCCTTAGCCCATCTAAGTTTATCTCTTTTTGCTGCTTCCTATCTCTGCTAGGTCAAAGCCCACTTGTTGATGCCCCTGAGAAAATCTGGTTTACACCTCAGTGGTGTCTCCTCTTTTTCTCTTGCCCCCTAGGTATTGGAAGGATGACACATGCTATTGTACTCTAGTTCCAGGAATCAGCCTAGGAGCTAGGCTTGTAGAGGTTCATGGTAGGGTAGGTTAAGAAGTCACTGACTTGTTTTTTAGGAAACAGGAAGATTTTTCTAATCCTCGCTTAGGCTCACCAAGGATGGTAATAATGAATAGTGCCCACTTCCTGCAGAGCCTAAATATTATTGGACCCATCGAACACACACACACACACACACACACACACACACACACACACACACACACACACACACACACACACACACACACACACACACTCTCACCTGTTTTATGAAAGTAAGAGGCCTTAGAACTGGGGCCTGGAAAGACTGAGCTTGACAATAAGACAAGATGCAGACATAAAGGGGATCCAAATAGGGAAAGAAGAAATAAAACTCTCCCTCTTTGCAGATGACATGATCTTGTATTTAAAGAATCCCATAGACTCCACTCCCAAATTACTCAAACTGATTCAAAACTTTGGCAAAGTAGCAGGTTATAAAATTAACCCCCAAAAATCAATGGCTTTTCTGTATGCCAACAATGAGAAAAGTGTGGCTGAAATTAGGAAAGCAACTCCATTTGTAATAGCCCCACAAAAAATAAAATACCTAGGAATTAACTTAACTAAAGAAGTGAAGGACCTCTATGATGAAAACTTTAAAATCTTAAAAAAGGAAATCAACACAGAACTTAAAAAATGGCAAAACCTCCCATGCTCCTGGATTGGAAAGATTAACATCGTGAAAATGGCAATACTTCCCAAGGCTATCTACAAATTCAACGCAATACCTATCAAAATTCCAACCTCATTCTTCAAGGAAATAGAAGAGGCAATCCAAAAATTCATATGGGACAATAAAAGACCCCGAATAGCAAAAACGCTCCTCAACGGAAAGAACACTGCTGGAGGAATATCAATACCAAACTTCAAACTCTACTATAAAGCCATAGTAATCAAAACAGCTTGGTATTGGCATAAGAACAGACCTCAGGACCAATGGAATAGAATTGAAAACCCAGAAATGAACCTACAGACCTATAGCCATCTAATCTTCGATAAGGGAGCTAAAACAATAGAATGGAAGAAAGACAACCTCTTCAGTAAATGGTGCTGGCAAAATTGGTTAACTACATGTAGAAAACTTAAGCTAGACCTTATATATCACCCTGCACCAGAATCAACTCCAAATGGATCAAAGACCTTGAACTCAAAGCAGACACTCTGAAAACATTACAGGATGGAATAGGAGAAACCCTAGGTCTCCTTGGATCAGGCCGAAATTTTCTGAATAGAGACCCGGAAACACAACAAATCAAAGAAAGGTTGCACAAATGGGATTGCATAAAGTTGCAGAGCTTCTGCAGGGCAAAAGACATAGCTAGCAAGATCAATAGAAAGCCCACGGATTGGGAGAAGATCTTTACTAGCCATACAACAGACAAGGGTCTCATATCTAAAATATACTTGGAACTCAAAAAATTAAACCCCCCAACAACAAATCCTCAAAGAAACAACTGCCCAATAAATAAGTGAGCGAAAGACTTAAAGAGAAACTTCTCTGAAGAAGAAAGAAGGATGGCCAATAGACACATGAAGAAATGTTCAACATCCCTAGCCATAAAAGAAATGCAAATCAAAACAACATTGAGATATCACCTCACTCCAGTTAGAACGGCAAAAATCAAGAACTCTAACAACAACAGTTGATGCTGGAGGGGATGTGGACAGAAAGGAACCTTACTTCATTGTTGGTGGGAATGTAAACTTGTTCAACCACTTTGGAAAGCAGTATGGAGGTTCCTCAAAAGACTTCACATAGAACTCCCCTATGACCCAGCAATCCCACTTTTGGGCATTTACCCAAATGTTTACAAACAAGACCACACTAAAGCTACCAGCACAACTATGTTTATTGCAGCATTATTTACCATAGCTAAGATATGGAACCAACCCAGATGTCCCTCAGTAGATGAATGGATCAAGAAAATGTGGTATATATACACAATGGAATTCTATGCCTCCATCAGAAAGAATGACATTGCCCCATTTGTTAGGAAATGGAAAGGTTTGGAAAAAATTCTATTAAGTGAAGTAAGCCAGGCCCAAAGAAACATAGGTCCCATGGTTTCCCTTATTTGTAATATCTAGTATATATATGAGTCAAGCGGAAAAGGTCAGATAATGTGATGTCAGGAAAATGAACCCTTAGATGTGTATTTTAATGTTTTTTTCTTTCATGCATGTGTTTCTAACGCATTTATAAGATTATCTCTTTGTTGCTTTGTATATCCCTCCCCCACAGTATAACCCCTGCTTTCACTATATTTATAGATGTCAGTATAACTTGTGGAGGAGATGGGGAAAAACCAGTTGTTTAAGGATACAGGTGGACCTGTTGCAACAATGAGAAGTACAAGTTGTCATGTCCAAAACTAGCTTTACAACGTCGGTGCGGGGGGGGGGGGGGGGGGGAGGAAGGGGGGGAAGGAGAAGGATTGGGATTGGGGGGGAGGGGGGAGGCTGGGAAGGGATGTGAAGGGTAAACAAAGGAGGAGGCTGCAATGCTTGGTAAGAAATGTACGCATTATCCTGCCCACGTAATTGTAACTCCTCTGTACAGTATGTTCACAAATAAAATAAAATTAAATTAAAAAAAAAAAGACTGAGCTTGAATGTACTTTCTTGCAAACACACACACACACACACACACACACACACACATACACACACACACACACACACACACACACACACACACACACACACACACACACACACACACACACACACACACACACACACACACACACACACACACACACACACACACACACACACACACACACACACACACACCCTCACCTGTTTTATGAAAGTAAGAGGCCTTAGAACTGGGGCCTGGAAAGACTGAGCTTGAATGTACTTTCTTGCAAAGCCTTCCTGGCTTTGATGAATGCAAGCTCTGACTCTGTGGGAGAGGACTGTAATGCTGGCAAGGCAGGAACAGAGGTCTTTGATTGGTCTGCTCTCTTTCTGGCCCTGTTTCAGGTGGGCTTTGCACCACCTCTCCCCTGTCTTTCTGGTCTTTTAGCTTCTTGATTCCTAGTTCAAAATCAAGTAGTTGGGCTTAGAATGTAACTTAGTGGTAAAGTGTTTGTCTTGCATGCATGAAGCCCTAGGTTCCATTCCTTAGTACCATTTAAACAGAAAAGGCTGGAAGTGGTGCTGTGGATCAAGTGGTAGAGTGCTAGCCTTGAGCAAATGAAAGTCACGGACAGTGCCCAGGCCCCGAGTCCCAGCCCCAGGACTGGCAAAGAAAAAAAAAAAAAGATCAAATGGTCTCTTTAGAGGAGCTGATGGGAAGTAAGGATCCTGGCTGGCTTTCACTTGCTTCATGGCAAGATCACTGAGCTTCAGTTTCCTTGTGGCCAGAGTATGCTAATGTCGTCACTCAGAACAAGAGCAAGGACTCCATGCTATATTATTACAGTATTCCTAATGTAATATTATTACAGTATTCCTCGTGCTGACTATGGAAAGCAGTAGTAATTTTTCACTTCATCTCTTCCTCTTCTGACTTCTTTTACCCTTCTTGCTGATCATAGTTTATCTTCTTATCTCTAACTCTGGGCATCTTGTTCCTGAGCTTCCTTGAACAGCAGACAGCGTACTGAACCTCTCTGGTACATTGGCCTCAGTGGTAAACTAGCGATCATCCTGTACTCCTCCTCCTTCTGCTCCTTAAATCTGCTACATCCAACCTAGCACTGCATCCTTCTGCCTCCTGAATACCTTTCACATATGTTTTCTCATCCAGCTCCAGCTCCCTGTCCCGAGCCCTGATATTTTATCAAACCATTTCTCCTTTATGCCATATGGTGTCACTGTTGCCTTCCCCCAGCCTTTACCTAGCTGCTGCTACTGATCCAAATGTGGCAACATTGCCTGTCTACTGTTAGGGGCCAGAGGAATATTTTTTAAAGTATAGGTGGACCTCTTGGCATTTCGACATAGGTGCCCTCTATAAGCTCCCCATCTTTAGGTTTTGTCTGTCTCAGCTCTCAGTGCCTGGCTCTTCTGGCTTCTTTTTCCATGGCTCAGAAATATCTCTCCAGGGGCTGGGAAGGTGGCTCAGTGGTAGAGCGCTTGCCTTGCATGCCTGAGGCCCTGGGTTCGATTCCTCAGTACCACATAAGCAAAGAGAAAAAAGCCGGAAGTGGCGCTGTGGCTCAAGTGGTAGAGCGCTAGCCTTGAGCTGAAGAGCTGAGGGACAGCGCCCAGGCCCAGAGTTCAAGCCCCACGACCAGACCCCCCAAAAAAAAGAAAAAAGAAAAAAAAAAAGAAATATCTCTCCAGTACCTGTCCTCAGAGCCCGTGAATTCATTTTTCAGTTACAGAGATGCTAATAGGAGATAGGCAAGTCTACTCTTCAAATAATATTTACTTACATGCACACACTTAAATAAGGTGACCTTTAAAAGACTTTGAAATAAGATTATTAGTACACTAGTAATCCCAAAATATACCCATGCTCTGCTATTTTTTTATTTAATTTTTTAAAAGCCCAATCTGCTATTTCTTGAACAATCAGAGGTGTGTTTTAATTCCATCTTGGAAAAACCCATAAAGATCACATATGCACACATACATGTGTATATGTATAGATATTTTATCCATGTTTATAATAAGATATATTGGAATAAAGGCTATATAATTCAAACTTGGGCAGCCTGAGTTTAAATCCTTGCTCTACCACTATGCAGTGTTGATCAAGTTACTTAACCTTTCTGAGCCTCAGTCTTCTTATTTCTAAAAGAAGTCTAAATAAAATACTCAAAGGAAATTTGTAAAGGTAAGATTGGTTATGGTGCTGGGCATCAGTGTCTCACGCCTGTAATCCTAGCTACTCAGGAGTCTGAGATCTGAGGATCATGGTTCAAAGCCAGCCCAGACAGGAAAGTCCGAGAGACTCTTATCTCCAATAAACTACTAGAAAACTGGAAGTGGCACTGTGGCTCAAGCAGTAGAGTGCTCACCTTGAGCTGAAGAGCACAGGGACACCGCCCAGGTCCAGAGTTCAAGCCTCACGACCGAAAAAAAAAGATTGGTTATGGTAGGTAAAAGTACTTGAAATAATTTTTAGTATACTATAAGCCCTCCATGTACTGAATTTGGTGGAATACCATATTTTTATTTTATATTTTGATCTTCAGGGCATATTTTAACATCTCTGAACTTAAGCATCTTGTAATGGATGGCCTGTCAGAGTTCAAAGGGTATCATTTTCCTTTTAATTTTTTTTTGTCAGTCATGAGGTTTGAACATTAGGCCTAGCCGCCATTCCTGAGCTCTCTTTGCTCAAGGCTAATGCTCTGCCATTTTGAGCCATAGCGCCACTTTTGGTTTATCTGGTGTTCAATTGGAGATTAGAGTCTCACAGACCAAAAAAAAAAAAAGAGTCTCACAGACTTTCCTACCTAAGCTAGCTGTGAGCTGTGATCCTAATATCTCAGCTTCCTGAGTAGCTAGGATTACAGGCATGATCCACTAGCGCCTGGCCCATTTTCCTTTTCAGTGGTACCTAACATAATGTGTGCTTTATAATTAAGAATATCAGATCTAAGATGAAGTCTCACATGGGTATTATTCTCACTTTCTGAGACAATGAATATTACCGAGGACAGGATCATCTTCTAACCTTACACCCACCTGAGCAGATTTCCTTTAATACTTAAATGCAAAAATCAAGCTGAGCATTGTGGTGAACACCTGTAATCCCAGCTCTTGGCAAGCAGAGAAAGGAGGGTTTTAAGTTTGAAGCCAGCCTGAGGGCTATGTAGTGAGTCCAAAGCTAGCTCTACAAGGCCAGCGAGACCCTGTCTCAAAACAACAAAACAAAAACCAAAGTCAGACTATACCCTTTTCTTTCTATTTCTTCTGCTAGAGGAGAGAAAGTAAGAGTAGGAAACTAGCACACTGCCTCAGGCACCTGCTGTTCATGAACATGGCATCTCCGTGCCAGTGGCTCACACCTGTAACACTAGCTACTTAGGAGGCTGAAATCCTGAGGATCACGGTTCAAAGCCAGCCTGGACAGAAAAATCTGTAAGATTCCACCTCTAAAATTATCCAGCAGAAAGGCAAGCTGGAGGCTTGGCTCAAGTGGTAAGAGTGCCAGCTGCACAAACGAGCTGAGTGAGTGGAAGGCCCTGAGGTGAAGCCCCAAGAGCACCACAAAAGGGAAACACACAAACACAACACAACCTAAACTACGCAACACAGTCAACTCCAGTGTCCTTTCCTCCAAGGAAGGACAGCGTGCCAGGACTTCTCAGGCTCCCAGTCCCTGTGATATGCCACGCTTTGGGCTCCCGATTGCTCATGTATAAACATGTCTCTGCTCCTATCTAGTGAGAAAACTTTGTTTCTCTCATTCACTTTGTTTTGAATTCGTGCTGTGGCATTTTTTAAAATTATTATTTTTTTATTATTACGAAAATAGCGTACAGAGGGGTTATAGTTACATGGGCAAGATAATGAGTATGTTTCTTATCAAGCATTGTTGCCTCCTCCTTTGTTTCCCCTTCCTGTCCCTTCCCATCTCCCCTCCCCCCACCAAAGTTGTAAAGTTCGTTTTTCAATATAACAACTTGTACATCTCATTGTTGCAATGGGTCCTCCTGAATCCCTATTTAAACTATTTGCTTTTTCCCTTCCTCTCCACAAATTATACTGACATCAAATACAATGAAAGCAGGGGTTATACCATGGGGGAGGGACATACAAAGCAACAAAAAAATCATAAATATGTTAAAAACAATCGCATGAAAGAAAAAAACATTTGAATACTTATCTTGGGGTTCATTTCAACTAACATCAACATATCTGACTTTTTCTGCTTGTCTCAGACATATACTAGTTATTGCAAATAAGGGAAACCATGGGACCTATGTTTCTTTGCTTCTGGCTTACTTCACTTAATAGAATTTTTTCCAAGCCTTTCTATTTCCTAACAAATGGGGCAATGTCATTCTTTCTGATGGAGGCATAGAATTCCATTGTGTATATATACCACATTTTCTTGATCCATTCATCTACTGAGGGGCATCTGGGTTGGTTCCATATCTTAGCTATGGTAAATAATGCTGCAATAAACATAGTCGTGCTGGTAGCTTTAGTATGATCTTGTTTGTAAACATTTGGGTAAATGCCCAAAAGTGGGATTGCTGGGTCATAGGGGAGCTCTATGTGGAGACTTTTGAGGAACTTCCATACTGCTTTCCAAAGTGGTTGAACAAGTTTACACTCCCACCAGCAATGCAGTAAAGTTCCCTTCTGTCCACATCCCCTCCAGCATCTGTTGTTATTAGAGTTCTTGATTCTAGCCATTCTAACTGGTGTGAGGTGGTATCTCAATGTTGTTTTGATTTGCATTTCTTTTATGGCTAGGGAGGTTGAGTATTTCTTCATGTGTGTATAGGCCATCCTTCTTTCCTTTCAGAGAAGTTTCTTTTTAAGTCTTTAGTCCACTTGTTTATTGGGCATTTATTGAGGATTTGTTGTTGGGGGATTTAATTTTTTGAGTTCCAGGTATATTTTAGATATGAGACCCTTGTCCGTTATATGGCTAGTGAAGATCTTCTCCCGATCTGTGGGCTTTCTAGTGATCTTGCTAGCTATGTCCTTTGCCATGCAGATGCTCTACAATTTCATGCAATCCCATTTCCAACCTTTCTTTGATTTGTTGTGTTTCTGTGTCTCTATTAAGAAAATTTCAGCCTGTGCCAAGGAGACCTAGGGTTTCTCCTATTCCATCCTGTAATGTTTTCTGTCTGTTTTAACTCCAAGGTCTTTGATCCATTTGGAGTTGATTCTGGTGCAGGGGGATATATAAGGATCTTGTGCTTTGGCATTTTCTAGGCAGGTACTCTGCCCATTAAACCATGCCTCCAGCATTTTTTTTGCTTTTAGTTGTTTTTCTGAGTTAGCTGTTTTTCTCAGGCTTTTTGCCTGAACTGGCCTTGGATCTTAATCCTCTACTTTCCACCTCATAAGTAACTGGAAATATAGGTACAGCACCACTATACTCAGCCCTTGCTCATTCACTCCATGTACTGGGCACAAAGTGTGAAGCAGTTTGTTGGAAACTGAGCAGAGGTGCAGCCGGCATTTAATGAGTTTGGGAAAGAGTTCTTGATACGCCCCCCCCCCCCATCAGCCTTCTTCTACTCTGGACCCATAACCCACCCAGAAACTCCCCCCTCCCTTTTTCTGTGCACCCTCTAACCCCTGACTCTCCTGTCTCCAGCATCCAGGCTGAACGACATTAGGACGGACCTTCTTGCCCAGGTGCAGGACGAGTGTTGGAAACGCAGTAAGCAACTAATGTCCGAGCTCAGCAAATTCATGAAAGTCTTCCAAACCATCAGCTCAGACATTCACACCATTGCACGATGCTCCCAGAAGGTGGGTTCTCCCCGCCCGGCCTCCACAGCTTACCCAGGGCCCACCCTGTCCAGAGGCTCAGTACACTCGGTTCCCATCTCCCTTGAGCTTCAGTGAGGTTGGTGCTCTTAAACCCTGTTCACACATCAATCTGCACTTGAGAAGTCTTGCCTTGTTCACACGGCCCTGGGTTTCCTCATGTCAGGAGGCTGCACTAATGATCTCGCTTTAAGAGATATGATTCTTCTCTCTGTGCCAATCAGATAGGGCTATGTTGACCTATCAGGGTGACAGCTGGTGGGAGCCACCAAAACTGCTTTCACAGACCTTGGTCAGAAGAGATCTGATCCCAGATTGCCACTGATCCCAGTTGGTTAAGAGGTTGTGATTGGGTGTGGCGCCTCCCCTTGGGGGTGGGTCAAAAGGGATGGGCAGGCAGAGTTGTGGGGGTGCTGGTGTCTCACATTGTAACCCCTGCAGTTGAGTGAAGCCAGTGAACAGTACAACCAGCTGGAAACACGAACAGAATACATCCGGTCTCTCCATGAACTCATCCGCAACCACTTTAATGTATTCAGCAGTGAGAATGAGGCACTGGACATCTCGGTGAGAGGATAGGTCACGATGTCTCCCACTCCTCTTTGTTCCCCCTCTTCCCCAAGCCACATATACTCATGACCCTATGATTTCTCCTCCCTCGCCAGCTTCTAGATATGTGGGAGACATTTCAGTTTGAGAAGAGCCAGGCCTCCGAGTTCTTGCTGAGCAAGCAGCATTCCATCCTGCCTAAGCTGCAACAGCTGATGGCAACAGCACTGGCCGAGCTGGAAAGCCTGCTTGACAAGGCCCTGACTGGTCCCTTCATGGACCCTACACAAGCTCAGAGGAAAACTGAGCTACAGCTCATCTCTCTGGAGCATCAATATGAGAAGACCAGCAGATACTTCAAAGAACTCCACTATACCTACACCACATTGACTGGTAAAAATGACCCCCCCCCTCTACTGTGGCCCTGTCATAGTCTCCAACTGGGATAAAGATTGGGACTCAGGCTCCATTGTCCCCTGTGACCCTAAGTAGGCCTCAGGAATCACATGGCTCCCCTGATTGCTGGATAAGCTGGGAATGCTGACACACTGTTGTAACTCCAGCAATATGGAGATTGGAGGATTGTGGTTTGAGGCCAGCCTGTGTAAATTCATGGATCCTGTCCCAAGCCAAGCATTGTGACGCGAGTGTTACAGCACCTGCTTAGCAAACGTGAGGCTTTGAATGTAAACCCTGGTACCACAGACCCTCGACCCCTAAACCGAAAAACAAGCCATGCATGATGGTGCATACCTGTGTGCCAGCCATAGGGGAGGTGGAGGTAAGAGGATCATGATCTGAGGTCAGCTCTGGGCAAACAAGACCTTATCTGAAAAATAGCTAAAGAGAAAAGGTTAAGCATATGACAAATCGTAGAGCACTAGTATCTTAAAAGCAAAAAGTCATATGTATATTTGTGTGTGTGTGTGTGTGTGTGTGTGTGTGTGTGTGTGTGTGTGTGTGTATACATCAGAACAAAACCTTCATATATTGTATATTTCAGATATTATATTAAGGGTAGGGAAGCAAGGGGTTATTGATCACCTATTATTTCAGGCATATATCTCAACACTGGTTGTAAAATGATTGGTTAAGCGCTAATGTAGAAGCCTGTGAGAAGAAGGGGAAATAAGTACCAACAGTAAACACACTGCTTTATCATTTACTCTTACATGAGCCACAGCTTTTTATTTTTTTTTTCATTTTTATCTGTCTACACATCCCTTGGGCTGCATTCATTTGTTTTTTTTAAATATATATATTTTTTATTGTAAAGATCCTGTACAGAGGGGTTAGAGTTACATGAGTAAGGTAAAGAGAACATTTCCTATCGAGCACTGTTACCCCCTCCTTTGTTTTTCCCCTACCATCCTTTCCCTCCCAACCTCCCCAACTCCTCCCTCCCTGCCCCCCCCCGAAGTTGTAAAGTTTGTTTTCAATGTAGTGTCTTGTACATCTCATTCCTACCATGGGTTGCGTTCATTGTTTATTCATCCATTTGACATACCTGTTGAGAATGCTTGCTCTGTTAGTAGGTTTGAGGTACATCAATGAGCAAACAGAAAAACTTCTGTTGTATCTGATACTCTCACTTAGGGAGAAAGACAATAAATAATAAATTAAATTAGGTAGTATCTTAGATGGTGGTCTAGAAAAAAGCTAGATAGGTGGATAAAAATGTTTTTCTTTTTTTGGTCAGGAGGTTTGAACTCAGGGCCTGGGCACTGTCCCTAATCAAAGGCCTTAACCGGATGGGCAAAGGCATAGGACAAAGGTGTTTCTGTGCCGCAGTCGAGAGACAGAGGGGACCCTTCCCTTTCCGTGCCACCATATTTCCCCAGACATTCTCTCCCCAGAATAATTGCCTTTTGGATGGGCTCTGCTAGCATTGCTGTTGAGCTCAGTAGTTTACACACATATATACTCCCCCCACTTCCCCCAATCATCATCAGCAGCAGCAGCAGCAGCAACATCACTGTCTAGGCCCTCTCTTCTGTCATGGGCTCCTGACAGAGCATTCTCCGAATGGCCTGGGTCTTAGCCAGCCCTATCCCACAGGGGAAGACTGTGGTATGTCTTTGCCCATCCTCGGAACCCGCCCCATAGTGATGCAGCAGCGCATCTGGCACCTCTACCGAGTCATCTCTGAGAACCTCAGCGAGTGGAAGTGCATGGCTTTTCTTAAGGTGCCCACACTCCTCCTGGGAGCTGTACTGGGGGAGGGGGAGGCTTGCAGGTGTGGGGGTCAGGGAGGGTCTTGGACTGACAGTGAGCCCTTCCACCTGCAGTTCAACCTGTCCATGGCCCAGGAGAAGACTGATGCCTGGCTGACAGAGGCAGCGCGCCTGAGCGCGACCCTGGGGATGCACAGCCCAGTGCTGCAGCGCTGCATGCGCGTGCTCGAGGAGTTTCGCAGCTGTCTGCCCTTGCTCACCAAGCTCAGCAGCCTCAACCCTCAGAGCCTTAGCTGCCAGGCCCTCTTCCGAGGTATGTTTGGGTAGAGTCAGGGGACGGGGGAGGGCAGGAATGGGTTTAGGAACAATCCATGAGGCAGTTCCCTGCTTTTGCTGGAAACGCTCTTCACTTGTTTCCCATTTTTGCCCATATCCTTCCTTCCTCCCTCCCTCCCTCCCTCCCTTCCTCCCTCCCTCCCTTCCTCCCTCCCTTCCTTCCTTCCTCTCCCCACCCCTCTCTCCCCTTCCTCCCTCTCTCCCATCCTTCCTTTCTTCCTTTCTTTGTTGTGCTAGTACTGGGCTTGAACTCAGGGCCTGCCTGGGCACTGTCCCTTACTTAGCCTTTTTTCCTCTAGGCTAGAGCCCTACCACTTGAGCCACAGCTCCACTTTCAGGTTTTATTGGTTAATTAAGAGTCTCATGGACTTTGCTTGCCTAGACTGGCTTCACACTTTGATCCTCAGATTTTCTCCTATGTTGCTAGGATGACAGGGGCCTCCTGGCTCTCATATATCTTAAACTCCTTTCCCCTACAGAGACAAAAGAGAATTCTAACCTTCCTCATTACCATGACAAATCCTTGCTGCTGATAGGATATGGGCTGAGGCTGGGGTCTTAATCCTGGACCTTAACTTCTGAGTTTCGGGCTCTAGGTTATATTCTGAGATCAGTTGGAGCTGCCCTCTTGGTTCTTGGCTTAAGGTAGCACTGAGCTCTGGAATCTATCCTGGATTTTGTCACATTCTGGATACTGGTGTGACTTACTCTCTTCTACCTCCAGCCTTAGGGCTAGGCATTATCCGCAATATGGACCTCCTGACACTGGGCCAGCTGCTCTTGTGTCCACTGCTGGAATTCTCAGATCGAATCAAACAGGTAGGGTCCACAGGAAGGGAGGGAAGTGGGTGGTCCAAGCTAGTAATAAAACCCATCACAGTCCTTGATTGCTGATTTGCCTAGAGATTAGGAAAACTGCCCTAAATATCTAAATATCTTTTTAAGTTCTAGACCCTATGTGACTAAAGGTAACCTCTACCCCTGGTGGGGCAGAGAGGAAGAGGGTAGCAGCTTCAAAGTGATGAACACACAGAATAGCAGATGTTCCTCAACGTTTAAACTTTCCTAAGGAGCACTAGTTGCTTGAGGTGTCTGCTCAGTGGGCCCAGTAATGGCCATCATTGATGCCTGATGGTCCCATTCTCCTTCCATCTCTGAGACCAGCACCACCCTGAGACCTGGCCCTTGAGCTGCGCCTCAGCCCCACTACTCAAGTCCTAGCTCCAAACATCCTCAGAGCCATCGAGACAGCTCTGGTTTCTGAAACACGGCCATTCCAGGTCTGGCAGCATGAAAAAGAACAAATGCACACCCAAGAGATCCTCCAGCAGCTGCAGCAGTACTGGGAGACATGCCAGCTGCGTCTGCTCAACTTCATCTTGAATGTGCCCTATGAGCCCCCAGCCTCAGAGCGTTCCAAGAAGAAGCTCTTCGAAAGCCCACAGTGGGAGGTGGTGGGCAAGGATAGCGGCACCTTTATCCTATCAGGTGAGATTCAACCCTTGTGACCCAGTGAATGCCTTTGGCTGGGTACCACTTTCATCCACCAAGCTTTGTCAGATCTAATTCTTTTAGCCAGAACTCCATCTGATAGTTCTGATAGTTCCCCCCCCCCCCGCCCACACACACCATTTTTCTTTCCTGCCTGATGCCTGGCTCTTTCAGCAAAGGTTCAGCCTTTGGAGTGTGCTCAGAAATTCTACAGGGTAATTTTTCTTCACCTTTCAATGCTCTTGTCCTCTGGATCCTACCCTGCTGTCTAATTTTATGGCATACCCACTCATTTCTTCTTTTATTCCTTCCCCCATTAAATTTGCCAGTTTCCTCTGTGCTAAAGGCAAAGACCCTGAGATTTAGATAGAATTCACCACTTAGAAAATCCCAGGCCAGTCAGGCACAGACAATAACATACAGATGAGTGCCCAATGGAAGCACTTACTGGGAACAGTAGAATCTCAGAGAGGAGATCAGCTCAAAGGATCAAGGAGAATCAGGGGCTGGGAATGTGGCTTTGTGGTAGAGTGTTTGCCTAGCATACATAAAGCCCTGGGTTCAATTCCTCAGTATCACTTAAACAGGAAAAGCCAGAGGGGGCGCTGTGGCTCAAGTGGTAGAGAGCTAGCCTTGAGCAAAAGAAGCTCAGGGACAGTGCCTAGGCCCTGAGTTCAAGCCCCAGGACTGGTAAGAAAAAAAAAAAAAAAAAGAATCAGAGGAGCAACTGACTTTTGAAAGATTAGGAGTTTGCCAGATAAAGAACATAAAAGCTGGTACAGTCAGCGAATTTCCAGTACAAGAGAAATTCTTTTATCTAACACAATTGAAACCCAATCAGTGAGTCCAAATGTTAGTAAATAGTAATAAAAATGATGTATTCAACCAGCCACTAGTGGCTCACATCTGGGAGGCTAAGATCAGGAGAAACATAATTCTAAGCTAGCCCAGGCATAGAAGTCCACAAGATGTCACCAGAACACAAGTGTTGCATGGTGGCACTTGGCTGTCTCCATCCAACTACAGTGGGAAGCTTAAAATAGGGGGATCACAGCTGGGGCGCATTCTCAGGCAGGACGTAAGACCCTCGTCTCAAAAAATAACTAGCACAGAAAAGGGCTGGAAGTATAATACATTAGTGGTAGAGCTATTGCCAAGCCAGTATAAAGTCCTGAGTTCCAACCCCAATACTACCAAAAAAAAAAAAAGAGAAAGATGCATTTGTTATATTTTTATTTTAGCTTTAAACACACACACACATATGCATATTACTTTTTGTCCTAAAACAATGAGAGCTTTGCTTTGACTTGAGGCCCATTAGTTGCTCCACAGTACTTTTCTTGAAGTAATTCATTGTTTTCTATTTTCCATTCATTCAAGTTCATTCATTCATTCATTCATTTCTATTTTCTGTTTTTGCTTTCATTTGAGTAAGGTTGGAAAGCAAGTTGGCTACACAAAGTTAGCTGAGTCCAAAACTATTCTAATTTTTTGTTGTTGTTGGTTGTGGGGCTTGAACTCTGGCCTGGGTGTATTCCTCAGCTCTTCAGCTCAAGGACAGTACTCTACCATTTGAGCCATGGTGCCACTTCCAGTTTTCTAGTGGTTTATTGGAGATAAGGGTCTCACACACTTTCCTGCGCAGGCTGGCTTTGAACCACAATCCTCAGATCTCAGACTTCTGAGTAGCTAGGATTACAAGCGTGAACCACTGGGCGCCTAGCACTATTCTAAGTTTTTATTACAACTTCCCCACTTAATAAGACTGGGTTGTCTATATGTAGTAACAGTCTTTACTGAACCCTTCTATCATTTCCACAGACATAACAACTCTTTTCCTACCCATATTAAAAATTTATCATTCAAATTACGATATAACTTTCACAAATAGCTTTGAAATCACAATCTGTCCCTTGGCAAGAAGACAGTTTAGTGGATGCAAAAATGTTTTGGATCTTGTAAAGAATAGTTTGGGATTTATAAATTTCAGTTGAATTCTTAGGATTTAAATCTGAAGTATTCTCATAGGCTTTTGTATTAGAGATTTGGTTGCCAGCTGATGAGTTTTGGGGAGTGATTGAATCCTGGTGGCTTGATCTAATCAATGGATTCATCCTTACATGGATCCATAATAGGATGCCACTTTGGGGAGATGGTGAAAAGTAAGAGATGGCTCCCAGTTGAAGAACGTAGATCCATGAGTACATATTCTTGGGCTCTATCTTGCTATGGTCTCTTTTCTTTACTTCCTTGCCACCGTGGTGCATTCTGTTCTGATCCATCATTCCCTCTCTGCCACGATGGTCTAAAACCTCTGAGGTTTCCCCTCTTAAGTTGTATATGTCATGTGTTCTGACCCAGTCTGACTAACACAGTCAGTATATTTTATAATAAGAGAAGAGAATGCTCATGAAAGAGCTTCTAATTCACCAGAGTTGCAGCCCAAAGAGTACTGGAAGAGGAAATGGGACATATGCTATCTTATAGGTCATGTTAAGAATTACCTCAGTAACACATAAAAGGGAAAGGGAAATGTTCAGATTTTAGTTTAATATGGAGAATAAGCTAACGGGAGGCAAAGAATGAAGGTTGGAGGGTCAAATTAGAAATGACTGTAACCCAATTGAAAACCAATAGTGGCCTAGTCTAGTGTGGCACAAAGAAAAGTAAATGGACTAATGCTCTGCATAAGTCCAGCTGGGAAAAATGAAATGATCTGACTTTGACATGGAACAGAGTATATGACTTCTCAACGCTAATTTGGATGGTTTTCATCACTCAAACTCTTTATCCATGTCACCTCTCCTTGTCTAATGTTTGGCTAGGAATGTCTTCTTCAGGTATTTGTTCACATCGGGACTCCTTGTTCATATCTCTCTTATTAAGGACTCCTAGGTTTTGGTGTTGACCAATATACACTAAGACTGGGTTTCACAGTGAATGCTTGCACTAAGACTCAAAAGGACATCCTCTTTCATTTTTCACATGAGTATATTTTACACTGATCTTTTTGCCCAGTTTTGATCCTGATTCTCCAGCTTTGCAGATCTGCTTCTACTTGGTCTCCACTACTGCATTATCTATAGATAATTTGGCTACTAGAAGTAAAGAACAAAGAATCATAGTACAGAGTACAGGCTCTGGATAGTGTTGCCTTGATCTGTCTCTGAGTTCAGACATCAGGCTGGGTAGACTGAGTCCTCCCAATCTTTACTTAAGCTTATAGCTTTTCCCCATTTTTGCTCCAAGTTTTTCCTTCTGTCTCTAGGCTTCCATTTGCACCAAACACTTCATGTGGCTGGTTTTTCTCCCCATACCTTCTCTCCCTTCTGTGTGCCAGGCTTCCTTTTCCTTAGATATGTTGGTCAAAGACCAAGTTTTATGGTGTCCTCACATCACAAAGATAACAATTTCATTCACCCAAAATGAGCCCAAGATGATAGAAACTATGTATTTAACTCTTATCCCAGGAAGGCAGATTGTGTCAGGATTAGGGATCCGTACTTCTCTCTTTAGATTCTTAACAAAATGAGAACAAGAACATGCGTGAAAAGGAAAGTCCAACTATGTGTTTTGTATATAACCTGCTGTTAGCCATAGCTTGTATCCTGATTGAGAGTTAATACAATCTATGCATAGCCTTCCCCAAATCATTCTCTCAAGGAGTTGTATGGATTGTGGTCGGCTTCACATCCCTTAGAGTACAAGAGATGGGCCTTTTTGCTTCTTCACATGAAGAGGACCATGTAAATATTTACAGTGTAAAGGGATAGACAGAGATGCTTAAAAATTCCAGTACTTTTGTTTTTTAGTAGAGCAGCAAGTATTTTTCTGTGGAAGCTAGATACTGAGCATTTTTCTCTCCAACAGAGGGTTTTGGGAGAATCTTAATCTGTCAGGACCGGTCTTCTCTCTCAATTCTCCAATATTCCCACTCTACTTACTTTCTCCACTTACCTCCCAGCACTAATCTCATATAGAATGTTGAGATGACTCTTTAAACAGCACCAGAAAGCCAAGTGATGATATCGTAAGAGAAAATTTTGGTCTTTGATTTTCCACCAGGGTTCTCTTTCATCCCCGAATGGGCACTCTTGCCATAGAAATATTATGTAGAGTTTTAAACCCATGAAAGCCCTCTTCCCAGGATGAAGGCTCTATTTCTCCAAAGGAATTTTGTGAAATTTGATGAGTACTGATAATGTCTAGCCAGGGAAATCAACTGGTTGGGAGTCTGCCCACAGTACCTGGAGGAAGTTTTTTTTTCCTACTATTTAAGACCCTAGTGTTCCACTGAATCTACTATGTTGGCCGATGAAGTCCTTGAAGATAGAGGGGTGTCAAGATCCCTGTAATTGCCTCCCATAAAAGGTCACACTAGTCTACTCTTTCCTGCTGCATATGAAATAACAGCTCAACTAAGCTGTGACTGACAGCTCAACTAAGTTGTAACTAAAAGCTCAGCTTTTTCTTCCTCAGACTACAACAATCTACAAGACTCAATCCAGGATAGTCTTCAGACATTGTTCAAGATGCGGGCTATCCACAAGACAGGAGACTTACACAAAACAGCTTTGGAGTGGGTGACCATCATGCATAGCCTGAGTGAGCACAGGCCTGTCGATGGGTTGCTGGGTGGGACCTGAGCTGGGAGGGTTCCAAGGGATGGGAAAGAGAGGGATAGAAGGATGGAATGAGGACCTCCTTCTGAGCTACTTCTTCTTTTTTCTTTTTTGCCAGTCCTTGGGCTTGAACTCAGGGTCTAGGCACTAACCCTAAGCTTCTTTTTGTTCAAGGCGAGCGTACTACCACTTGAGCCACGGTGCCACTTCGAGCTTTTTCTGTGCATGTGGTACTGAGGAGTTGAACCCCAGGGCTTCATGCATGCAAGGGAAACACTCGACCACTCAGCCACATTCCCAGCCTGCTATTTCTTTGTATAAAGTGACTAGATCTTTATTGACAGTGAAAGTAATAACTTCCCCTAATAAGGTCCCTGGGGTCTTTCGAGCAGAGAATTTGTATTGGGCTACTGGGGCAGACCCAAGAACTCAGGCTCCCTTGCAAAAGCAAGAACCTCAGTGTGTCATCTAGTATTGTTCCGGCTGCCCACACAGGTGCCCTGCTGGAGGCGTGGGTGACTTTCCAGCAGAAGTGGATTTTTCTGAATAAAGTTCTCTATGAGATGAAGATTCAGTTTCCTAATGCTGACCTGGTAGGAAGGGAGTTGCTCCAAGGTTGGACAAGGGCTCCTGAATCGCAGGGTTCAGTGCAGGAGGGGAAAGCTGCCGCTTCCCTTTAGCCCTCACTTTTACCATCTTCTTTGCCACAGCACGCTCGTTTCCAGGCCATAGATGATCAGTATCGGATCCTGATGCACATCTCCATAGCTGACCCCCTGGTGCTGTCACTCATATTGCCCAGTGCCAAGAGGAGCCCTTATTTCCAGGGTCAGCAGTTACAACAGCTGCTGCAGTCAGGGTCGGTGGAGCTGGAAAGCATCATCATGGCTCTGGAGAGTGTGCTGTATGAGGTATGTGCTTGCTTCCCCCGCCTTTTCTTCCTCAGTAACAGCGAGCTGGTGGCCCTGCTGGCCACCCCTCTAGAACCGTATGAGGCCCAGCCATGGGTACAGCGCTGCTTTCCTCATGTCTACACAGTAAGCTTCCAATCCCACCTGATGGATGAGAAAAATACTCATGACCACGACCAGGAGTCAATCCCAAGTAGAAAGACTCGAGTGGAGACATTTGCTGTGCGAGGGGCAGGTGGAGAGGAAGTGAAGCTGCAGGAGTCCTTACCCCTGTATCCAGATATCCCCAAGTGGCTAGCCACTCTGGAGAAATACCTGCGCTCCACACTGGTGTCCCTGCTACAGGACTGTGTCACCGCTCGCCTGGCTTTGAGCTCATTCCTGGTCTTTAAGAAACTGCCTCAGCAAAGAAGGTTGCCCCTGCAGCAACATGTTCAACATTGGTTAGATTTAGCCCAGGATTTCCCATGGCAGTGTATACTGGTAGCAGAGGAAGTGGTGTGGCGGGCTGAGATGGAGGAGGCTCTGCTTGAATCAGGGGCCCTCGATGTGACTCCCATGCACATACACAAAGTCGAAGTCCTGGTGCAATTTATGAGAGTCCGGAGGAGCTCCCAGGGCAGAAAGACCTTCGTGCCCTCTGCCCGCCAGGCCAGCCTGCTCAGTGCCCTGCTGGTCATGGCAATAAGTCACCGGGATATCGCCCAGCTGTTAGAGAAGCACCAGGTCAGTGACCTGAAGGACTTCCACTGGGCTCGTCAACTCAAGTATCACCTGGGTTCTCCTCACCTGATTCCCGAAAGTCCATTGCAGAATCTTAAGACAGTGGTATCAACTGAGTCCTCTCTGTCACCAGCTGCATGCTGGGTCGATGTGTTGGGCCGTTCCATCGTATACAATTATGAGTATATGGGTCCCAGAGTAGAGCCTCTACCCAGCCTGCTCCCTGAGCGCCCAGTGCTGAGTCTAATATTGGCCCTGGACCAGGTAGCCTGTGGGACACTACTGGGTTCTAATGGTGTAGGCAAGACAGAAATGGTAAACAGCTTGGCCCGGGCCCTGGGCCGCCAGCTGGTAATGATGCTCTGCTTGCCCCAGATAGAGGCCAGGTGTCTGAGCAGCTACCTGAATGGCGCCCTGCAGTGTGGTGCCTGGTTGCTTTTGGAGGCAGTCCATCACCTGCCTCCTGGCTTGCTCTCTGCCCTGGGCCAGCACCTGGCTGAACTGCAAAACCTCTATCGCCCTCTGTACCAACAGGCTTCCCGAAGCATGGGCACCATAAACCCTACTGAACCCCAGTTCCTTGGTAGTGGCCTCTTTGAGAAGCATCATGTGTCCATGCGCCGAGGCTATGGCTGTTTTCTGACCATGCGTGCCTTGAGCCCTGCTATACCCACCAACTTGCACCAGCTGCTGCGGCCCGTGGCATTGGCACTACCTGACCTTCAACGAGTAGCCGAGCTGGCCCTGCTGGGTGCAGGGATGCGAGATGCTTCCCGCCTGGCTGCCCGCCTATCCAAATTCTTCTCCCTAGAGAAGGAGCTGGCATCTGGGCCCCTGCCCTGCCGCTTGCCCCTGCTCAAGCAGATCCTGGAAGACGCAATCCAGATGCTCAATGAGCCCAAGGAGGAATTGGAGTCCCAGGGTAGATTCACTTCTGTGGAGGAGACTGTCCTACTGCGTGCCCTGCTGCACTCACCACTGTTCAGCATCCTTGACGAGCTCCACCTCCAAAACCTCCGCAAGCTGCTGTGTGGGGTCTTCCCAAATGCTAGCCACATGCTGGCAGAGCCTATGGTCCACAGGTTGATGAAGTCATTAGTGGTGGAGGAACTGCGGCAGGTAAGCTTGCTTCCCAGCCCTGAAATTCTGGGGTCCCTGGAGCAGCTCAGCCAGGCCCTGAGCCGTTCCTCAGGCGTTCTGCTCCTGGGTCCTGCAGGCAGTGGCAAGACTACTTGCTGGCGCAGCTTATTTAAGATCCACAATCGGCTGGCAGCCATGGAAAGCACTTCCACCCAGGGCTACCAACCTGTGGAAATTACTCACCTCTATCCTAGCACGCTCAACTCCCAGGAGTTCCTAGGATGGCTAGAGGGCCCCTGTTGGCACCATGGCATTTTCCCCAGGCTACTTCGTGCAACCCCTCGGTGTAACAGAAAGGCAGCAAAAGAAGACAACCAAGAATGGGTAGGAATCCAGCACTGGATCGTCTGTGATGGAGCCTCTAGTTCGGCGTGGCTGGACTCCATCACTTGCCTCCTGAGTAATCCTCCCCAGCTTAGCCTCCCCAATGGTCAGCAAATAGCACGACCACCAGGTACCTTCTTCTTGTTGGAGGTGGCAGATGCCACAGGTATGTCCCCCACAGTAGTCGGCCGGTGTGCCCTAGTCTGGTGTGGGGGGGGACAGACGTGGCAGTCTATGCTTAGCACCTTGATGGCATCCCTGCCCCGTGACTACCGCTTGCAGCCTCCGACAATCACTGAGCTCAACCACATGGCTGAATTTCTGGTGCCTGCCACATTCCGATTTCTTGCCCGCAAAGGGACTGGCTCTCTGCTGCAGATACACGGGGAGCAGACTCTTTGTCCAGGTGTAGCTGAAGTTACCAGCCTGGCCCGCATCTTGCGTGGTCTGCTTGACTCTCACCTGCGCCTCTATGAAGAAAAGAGTGTATATGGCTCAGGTAGGAAAACGGAAGAGCTGGCCTGACATGGGGGCCTGAGGGGATTAGGGAATGCCTGGAGCCAGAAGCATGGGCTCTGTAGTGCATTGGGAACTGCAGAGGAAGTGAGGTAATATGGTCAACCTCTCCTCTCCTCTCCATATTCCACTTTTGTGTGTATGCCGGGAACCCCATCTGGCCTTGGTGACTGCTGCAGAGGACCACAGTGATAGAGATCCTATGGCCAAAAGTTTCCTGTCTTCAAAAAGCAGCTCCCTGAAACAATCCCATGTTGAAAGCAATGAGACGTTGAATAAGCACAGGGAGCATCTGCTGGCTGTCAGCAGCTTTCTTTTTGCCCTGATCTGGGGCTTTGGAGCCCACCTTCCTTCCAGGTACCTACAGGGATGGGATTTTGGGTGATGCAGAGAGCTGGGGTTAACTTGCTCACAGGAGTTCAAACTCCAAGTTAACCTTACTATGCAGCTAGGGTATCATGTATGAGCGTGTTATTGATGGTTCTGTAATAACTGCGTGGCTGTTGCTGTGTGTCCATCTGAGCAGGCTTTGGCCCCTCTTTGATACCTTCATGAGGAGTTCTATTAGTTGCCTCACCAACTACCCTGAGCCACCACCCTCAGCTTCAGTGTTTGATCTACATGTAAACCCTGAAGATGGGACACTGGTCCCCTTCACTGGCCATTATCTGAGCAGCCGTGTCAAGGGAAATCTAGGATCCTTCCACTCTTCTGACCAGGTATGAGGACAGTGGGGAAATAGCTGAAGTTGGGACTAAAGGGAGTAAGACCATGTTTAAGGCTGGACTGAGATCCATTTGCTCCCATTCTTTGATCACAAGAATACACAGCATATGATCTCTAAGAACAGCTTTGGGACAAGTCCCTTAGAAGTAGATTTTTATCTAGACAACTGTCCTATCCTGGAACTGTCTCAGTGAATGCTCCATTCCTGTTCCCCAGACCGAGCAGCTCTTATATATGGTAGACCTGCTTCTGTCCAAGGGGCAGCCCGTGCTGCTGGCTGGAGAGGCAGCCACAGGGAAGTCAGCCTTTGTGGAGGTCCTAGTGGTGCCAAACCACCCATGCACAGCCAACTCCATCCACCCCGCCTTCGGTTCTGCCCATCTCCGCCAACTCCTGAGCAGGGGAGTCCAAGGCCAGTCACAAGCCACTCCCTGGCCTGAGAATCAACAGGATTCTAAAGACTCCCTCCTTTTCCTGTTGGAGGATCTGCACCTGGCCACTTCTGGTGAGGAGCTGGGTGGAGGGAAGGAATCTCATCACTTAGTAATCTCATCTCCTGAGGTTACGAAATCTACAGCAATATTGATTGTCAAATATATGTATACAGCTCACAGAACTACAGTTTTCCTTTCTTAGCATCGTCTCATTCTTATTCTGCCAGTGGTCCCATCCACCCACACTCATGTCCTCATCTGTTATCGCTTTTTTTTTTTTTCCTGGTAAATCTCTTTTCTCTATCCCCCATTTAATTTCTAAGCAGAGGTATGTTTACTCAACTATTTACTGCACATGTCTACAAAGCCATCATTTGATTCTTTGAAAAAGATAAAAATAAAAATGGACAAAGCCCTAGTAAGCTAATCAAGAAATAAAAAAGAAAACCTAAATTTTCCCCCCCAAAAGAAAGAGATTTTAGTAAAGACATTTTAAAAAAGCGTAAGAGAATATTGTGGAAATTTTTATGCTAATAAACCCAGTAATTCGGATGAAAAGGAAATCTGTCTTGCAAAATGCAATTTTTCCAAGTTGGACTAAAGAAAAAAATAGAACAGAAGCCAGGACCAGTGGTTCATGCCTGTAATCCTAACTGCTCAGGAGGCTGAGATCTGAGGAGTGTGGTTCAAAGCCAGCCTGGCAGGAAAGTCCATGAGACACTTATCTCCAATAAACTCCTCATAAAAATCCAGAAGTGGGGCTGTGGCTCAAGTGGTAGAGTGCTATCCTTGAGCACAAAGAGGCTTAGGGATAGTGCCCAGGCCCAAAGTTCAAGCCCTAGGACCAGAAAAAAACAAAAACAAAACAAAACAAAACAAAAAACCACCAGAAATCACCTCCTATCTATTAAAAAAAATTTGGGGGGGGGGTCTGGTAGTGGGACCTGAACTCTGGGCCTGGGCACTGTCCCTCAGCTCTTCAGCTCAAGGCTAGCACTCTACCACCTGAGCCACAGTGCCACTTCTGGCTTTTTTCTTTTTTCTTATGTGGTGCTGAGGAATCGAACCCAGGGCCTCATGCATGCAAGGCAAGCGCTCTGCCACTGAGCCACATTCCCAGCCCCTATCTATTAAAATTTTGAACTAATAATAAATGCTCCCAGTTACAGATGGATTTCACAGTTCCATTATATCCACACACACAATATTAGCACAGTATTTTTGTGGTACTAGAAACCCCAGTGTGCATATGGGCTCTCTGACAGAAGTATTTGTACTTTCCCTCTAATTATCATCTGATCCACTTTCTAACTACGTCAGCTTCCAAATCTTACTACAGTATTCATTTTCTTTTGGTTAACAAATAATTGATCTCAGAGGTAGGATTTAGGAAAGAATGTTAGGGAATGTATGGAGAGAGAATGACTTGCTCAGATGTCACTCAGTCCTAACAACACATCAGTAGCACAGACTTCCTTTGCAACTAGCAGGATGGGGCAGGACCAGAAGGAAAGGGGAGAGTCTCACGTGGACTTGCACGCATCCTCCCTGTTCTTCGTGTCCCACAGACCCAGAGAAGAGCTGCCAGCCAGTTCTGGAGACTCTGCGCCAGGCCATGGACGGCACTATGTATGCCCACAACACCTTGGAGCTGCAGACACTGCAGCCCACAGTCAACTTCCTTGCCACAGTTACAGTGCCAGCGTGCAGTGAGCGCCCGCTCTGCCCACGCCTCTTTCGGCTCTTCACAGTGCTAGTCCTAGGCAGCATGACCCTGACCACCATGTTGAGCAGACACGCACCAAACATCCAAGCCTGGCTTGAGCGCTTTCCCTCTGTGGAGCGGGAAGGTGCTCTGGCAAAAGCTCTGGTTCAAGCGTCCATGGAGGCTTGGGAGGCTGTGAGCAATCGCTTCATGCCTTCACCTCTCCACCCACACTACCATTTCTCCTTGCACTCTGTCAGCCAGCTTCTGGGAAGCCTACAGCTACTACCTACTAGAGTGAGCTCAGGGAGTCTTGTAGACTCTTACAGCCATCAGGAGCATCTGCGCAGGGTGTCAGGCTTACGTGGCACTCGCCTGGCTGTTATGATGGTCACACGCAACATGGTGCGTCTTTGGTTGCACGAGGCACATAGAACTTTTTGTGACCGGCTGGACAGCCATAGGGAACGCACCTGCTGTTCCAAGATACTCCTAAAAATAGCTCAGGGAGTCTTTTGCTGTGAGATGAAATCCCAGCACTTGAGAAGCGACCATACGGAAGAAGAAAAAGAGGAGAAAGAGGAGGACGAAGAGGAGGAGGAAAAGGAGGAGGAAGAGGAAGAGAAGGAAGAAGAGGAGAGGGTTCCCGAAGTGGAGTCTGAAGGGGAACTAGCCCAGTGGGAGGAGTTAAACCACAGCAACAGTGAAACAGATGACGAGGATCCTTACAGCCTTCAGGCCACCACAGGTGCACACCCTTCTGACCCAAGCCTCCTACCGTCCAAAAAATTAACAGGCAAGGAAAGTATGGAAAGTAAAAGTCCCAAGACAAAGCAGGAGGCAGACACCAGAGCTTCTATCTATAAGCAGTCGACGAAACAAAAGAGGTGGGGGGAAAAGGTAAACCAGAAAGACTTGGTCTCACCCTTGTTGCTTCCAGTGCTGCTGCTCCGTCCCCGGGAAAATCCTTTAGACCTAGTCTTCAGTCAGAAATTGTTGGTCTCCAACTCCGAAAGTCCCAACTTGTACCTGGAACGGGAGTGGGAGAAGTTGGAAGAGCAGGTGGCTGCGTCTGCTGCTCAGCTGAATCTGAACCCCCACCTCGCCCGCTGCCACACCTCAACCCAGCACGTGGCTCGTCTGGTCCGTGTGCTAGCCAGACCCCACCAGCATGGCTTACTGCTCTCAGGAGTTCTGGGTACCGGACGCCATACAGCCATCACTCTGGCTGCCAGCATTTGTCAGGCCCACCTCTTCTGCCTGCCATCTGGGTCGGAGGAGGCCATTCTCCAGTGTCTACGAGACGCCAGCTGGCATGCCGGAATGTCAAACCTGCCAGTGGCACTGGTGGTACCCAAGAGTGCGAATATTACCACCCTTTATCGCCTGGTCGCTCTGGCCACCTTGGGCACTTTCCCTGACCAGTACACAGAGGCAGACCTGGATCACATTGAAGATCGGGTCCCCAGGGAGAACCTGGGTCTCAAATACAACATTAAGAAGGAAGTCGTGTTGCAGAGGTAAGGTTCCGAAACCCGTCCCCCAAGCCTTCTCTGCCATTACTCTGTCAAAAGGCCCAAATAAGTCATCTGAGTCACTGTGGAGGACTCAACAGGGTGAGGGCCAAAGGGGTTGGGGTCGGAAGTGGAAAGACGGATAGAGCCCTTTGCCTGCCCACAGGTTCTTCCAGCAAGTGAGTCGTCACCTGCACATGTTTTTCCTGATTGAAGATGACCAGATCCAAAAGCAGCTGCCCTCCACTCTTTTCCTGCAGCTTCTCCAACTGGCCACTGCCAGCATTGACCATTACGAGCCCTGGGACCAAGCTTCCCTGGTCAAGGTTGCTCAGTACTACCTGGAGAGTGCTAAAAGCCCACCCCCTGATGACAGTGAGCCATTGTCACTTGTTCTCACCAGGTTCTAGTCATTACTAGACCTGAATTTCCCTCCCTCCCTCTCCCTCTTCTCTCCCCCTTCCTCCCTTTCTCTTTTCTTCTCTCTCCTTGCACTCCCTTGAGATTTTTCTGCCCTCCTTCACGAGCTAGGAAAAAAAGGCTCTTTTCATTCCCATTCCCCCCCCTGCAAGTCCACAAGTCCACATTAAAACCATGCTCCTTGCAGGCGCCTTGAAGTTCCTAGACCTCCAAGCCTCAATTCCCAGCATGGCCAAAGCCATGGCTCTCATCCACCTTTCGACTGCCTACTACCATGAGCACCTGTGCCCTTCATTGCCACTGGTCACTCCCAATACCTTCCTAGACCTCCTGAACACCTTCATGCTACAGAAGCAAGAAATGACCCTGAAGATGAAGACTAGAGCCAACCGGTAAGTTGTCCCATTCCCTACAGCGTTCCTCCCCCCTGTACCCCGGAGTCAATTCACTGTGTCATCGCTTTCCAGGATTCATACTGCCGTGGAGAATCTGAAAACATTAATTGACCAGCACAGCTTCCAGTCCAGCCTGGTCTCGAACTTGGAACAGGAGCTAAAAGGCTCCCACAGGGTAAGAGGGAGAAGATTGTAAGATGTTGTGAGACAGTTGTGTCAAAGCAGAAAGCACAAAAGGGGATTTAAGAGGCACCAACCAGAGTGAGCCTTAGTTCTTATTTCTTGACAGTCTCCCTTTCCCCAGAGGAACTCTAATTCTTGCTGCCTCTTCCCTTAGATCTCAGGCTCAAAAGTTTCCCACAGTACAACTGAGACCAGATTGACTGTGGTCCTGACTCTACAACACTGACTATAAGCAGTTTAGTATACTCTCAAGATCTTTGGATTCCCATGATGAATGAGGAAGAGAATTACATGGGGCTTGAACTCTGGGCCTGGGCGCTGTCCCTCAGCTCTTCAGCTCAAGGCTAGCACTCTACCACTTTTTCTGTTTATATGGTGTAGAGGAATTGCAAGTGAGGTGAGCACTCTACCACTGAGTCACCTTCCCAGGCTGAGAATTACATTTTTAGTACCACCTCTTTCTCTTAGTTCTTCCTTTGAAAGCTCTATCCCTGCCGGTTGATTCACCTTTGGTAGCCACCTCCCCCTCCCCATATCATGTTGTCCTTATCAAACTTACAAGTCTGTTGTTTACAGTAAGGAAATTGGATTAGAAATGGTGGTAGGTAGAAATTTATACCTATACCAAAGAAACAAATGTATTTAAATAGTATACTAGACATAAATGTTCTCAATTTCCTTAGTCGGTATTTCTCTCTCACTCCCTTCTCCCAATACCTGCTATCCCACTTTTCCATTAGAGCTCCTCCGATACAGTTCTCAGGAACAAGAGGGTTTTATTGTTTCTTTTTGCTGTTGTTGGTGGTGGTTCCTGGGCTTGAACTCAGGGCCGGAGCATTGTTCCTAAGCTCTTTTGCTCAAGGTTAGCACTACCACTTTGGGCCACAGTGCCACTTAAGGTTTTCTGGTGGTAAACTGGAGATAAGCCTCTCATAAACTTTTCTACCCAGGCTGGCTTCAAGCTGCAGTGCTTAGATCTCAGCCTCTTGGGAGTAGCTAGGATTACATGTGTGAGCCACCAGTGCCCAGCTCTTCTAAATATTTTATATGTAAGAGCTCATTTAGCCAGGCACTGGTGGCTCATGCCTGTAATCCTAGCTACTCAGGAAAGCTTGGATTTGAGGATCATGGTTCAAAGACAGCCCAGGCAGGAAAGTCCAGAAGACTCTTTTTAATATATTTTTATTATAAAGTTACTGTACAGAGGGGTTACAGTTACATGAGTAAGGTAATGAGTATATTTCCTATAGAGCATTATTACCGCCTCCTTTGTTTTTCCCCTGCCATCCCTTCCCTCCCACCTCCTCAACTCCCCCCTCCTCCCTCACAAAGTTGTAAAGTTCATTTTCAACATACTGTCTCGTACATCTATCTCATTGTTACAGTGGGTCAGCCTGTATCCTTGTTTCAGCATTTTGTATTTCCCTTCCCCTCTCCAAGTTAGAAAAATGTATATTCAAGATGCAGGGCACTGGAACCAAATACTCTGGGAGACTCCTATCTCCATTTAACTACCAGAAGTGACACTGTGGCTCAAAGTGGCAGAGTACCAGCCTTGAGCAAAAATGCTCAGGGACAGTGCCCAGACCCCAAGTTCAAGTCCCACGAAGGAGGAGGGAGGAGGGAGGAGGAGGAGGGAGGAGGAGGGAGGAGGAGGAGGGAGGAGGAGGGAGGAGGAGGAGGGAGGAGGAGGAGGAGGAGGAGGAGAACATTTAGAAGTGCTGGAATTTAGCACAGCCTCGATGTTCAGTTAGATCATCCCTAACAAGAGGGCATAAGGCCCTGGGCTCTCCTCATGGCTATAACTTACTAGAAAATATAGATTCATCTAGGCAATTTCAAAACAGTATGCTATAACAGAGAAAGTCCACAGGGCTTTAGAAAAAGCACATTGCCCCAATATATAGCATAGCATGTGTAGAACATGGTAGGAGCTCAAAAATATTTATTAAAAATGTAAATGAATGAATGAATGAAATACATCAGAGTTGGTGCTGCAGGTTCCGTACAATTAGACCAAGGGTAGAGTGAGGCAAGGAGGGAGGATATCCAAAGGTGAAGTAATTATGCATGTAAAGGCCCAGAGAAGGCAAAACTGAAAGTCATGTTCTAGGAGACAGAAAAAGATGGAGTGGTTAGAAAGAAAAGTAAGGGCCTGGACAAGGAAGCATTGTCAACCATATGTAGAAATGACTAGGGTTAAGAGCCACGATGATGATTAGACCCCAGTTGTAGGAAACCAATCGAGTGCAGGATGGATTCAAGATCAGAAATAAGAGCAGCACTGGAGAAAGTAGTTAGCAAGCCAGAACAGTTAAGGAAAGTGATCCTGGGTGTGAGCAGTAGGTGTTGGAGGGAGAAATGTAGACATGAGAGACATGTTAGAGATAGAACTGAAAGCAAGATCTCAAAGACAAGCTGGGAATTGAGTCCAAGTGTAGCAACCCAGCTTGATTTCTTCCTTGGGAAACTTGACTGTGCGTTGCCAGTTTTCTGAGGAAAAGAGGTCAAGGGGAATAAATAGGAAGATTGCTGGGGAGCTAAGGAGGCATAACCAACATCCTTTTGGGGGCATAGAGTCTGAAGAGGTCTGCCAAGCATCCAAGTGGAGATTTCTACTGAGCAGATGGCAATATCGTATAGGACTTGTGAAGGAATACGCATTTTGAAATTTTTTTTTCACATGTTAGTACAATGTACTATGTTTACAATATATCAGTAAAGGAAAAGTCTGAGAACAGCCAGAGAAGTTGGAGAGTGCCCAAGGGAACACAGTATCATGAAGACCAAGAGAGGAGCTTCCTTCCAAAGAAAGGGACAGTCTTCTGAGACAACTTCTGCTCAAGAGTCTTAAGTAAAATAAGGAGCAGAGCACAATGGCTACACACACATGCTTTGGAGTCAGAATACCCAGTCCTGACTCACTTGGGCCTGTGCTACTGGGTGTCTAATCACTGACAGACCCCAGAGCTCAGGCTGTATCTGTTCAGCTTGGTTCCTCTATCAAGCACATGGTGTCTCCCTTCCCCACCCCCACCCCCCACCCCCGGTGTGTTCCCACACTGCCCAGAATGTGGTGTTGCAGGGCTTGGATCTCTGTTCACAGAATGTTGGGATGTACCAGCATCAGCTTGACCAGATCAAGCTCCAGTACAAGCGGCAGCTGGCAGAGTGTCGGCATCAGGAGAGCATCGTTGAGAACCTAATCAAGCAGCGGGATGCCCTGAAGGCTCAGCACGATGCTTTCCTGGAACAAGTAGGCTCTTCCTGCCAACTGCCCTGCCCTGCTCCTCTCTGGGGGAAGAGGATAGCCCCTCCTAGGATGCCAAAAAAAGGGAAAGATGAGGTGGCTTCTGGTGGAGGTTCAGGTACTGAGATGGTTTGGGGATGGTCTCCCTGCGAGGACTCCTGAGACGAAACATACTGAAGCACGAGAAGACATTGTTAGGAGTGCTCTGCAGCACGCTTCTCTCCTTGTTTAGATGGGCAAAGCATTTCTGGGCCCTCTGAGCCAGCTGCAGGTGTCTGACTTTGAGGAGATCCGGAGCTATCGAGCACCGCCAGAACCTGTAGTCCGCGTGACAGATGCTCTGTGCGACTTATTCCACCGTGAAACAGGCTGGGCCAGTGCCAAGCAGCTCTTATGCCCCGAGGATTTTTATCAGGTAAGGAAGATGAGGCCTCAGGAAGAAGGCAGAGGAGAGGCATAAGGGGGAGACCTGGCAAGATGAGGTAAGAGCTGTTGGGTCAAGGTCTAGAGCATTTGGCTCTTCTCTTCCTGTACGACCCATGTTCTCCAGGAGTTGGTGTTCTTCCCCAAGGAGAAGCTCACAGACTCAGAACTGGTCAAGTTACGACAAGCTCTGAGTGCTCCGGGTATGAGCGATGCCGCGCTGCGGGCAGTGAGCAAGCCTGCAGCAAACCTGGCAATCTGGCTGTGGGCAGTTATGCACTATGGGATGGCACAGCGCCGGGGACTACCCACAAGCCTGCTGCTGCGGCAGGTGGAGGAAACATTAATCCGAGAGCAGGCTCGCTTAGGCCGCTACCAGTTTCAGGCCCAGGAGTTGCTGGAGTATACCTTAGACCTGGCTAAGAAGCTGGAGGATGCCCAAGCATCTCACAGCCGTATGCTGGAGAACCTCAATCAAGCACACTACGGACAATATCATGAATGGCCCATACAGTCTGCACTGATCACCCCCATGCACACCTGGATTACACAACTCCAGGTACTCAAACCCTCCCAGATGTCACTTTCTCTCAGTTCCTTCTGTTCCCTAAGGCCCCATGTTCCAACTGCCCCTCTCTCTTCTGCCCGGCCCCTTCCATATTCTCCTCACTACCCTACCTTGTTCCTCTCCACACGTATACCCTCCGCCGGGTTCCCTTGCTGACCTCCACGCCCTCTGCTCTTTCCGACACATCAGAAACTGAGGGAGCAGTGCATGAGTCTGTTTGGAGATGCCCTCCTGTGCTCCGCTGCTGTCACCTACCTGGGTCCCTTCCCACCACTGAGGCGCCGGGAGCTGCTAGACAAGTGGCTGGCTCTGTGCAGGGGCTTCCCGGAGGCCCTGGGCCCAGATGATGTGGCCCAGGCACTGAAACAGAAACATGGCGTCGTACCACCAAAGATGTCTCTGCTGCCCACACACTCTCCCTTCAGGATTCTCTCTCTGCTGAGCTGCGAAGCTGAACAGGTCCAGTGGGACCGAGACCAGAAGCCCCATGCGAGGTCAGCCCGCTTGATAGGCCTGCTGCTTCGAAGCTTCACTCACTACTACAGCTACCGCTGGCCTCTGCTGCTTGACCCCAGCCAACAGGCCCTCATCTGGCTGGACCCACTGCCATGGGCAAAGAACAAGTGCTTAGCCTCAGAATCCACCGAGAGGCTTGGTAAGCCAGGGGTAACATGTTATATCGGAGGCATCTGAATTGCCCAAGACTCTCAGCTTCTTGTGGTCCTCCCTTTCATAATAGAGACACTAAATTTCTGTGACTTAGGATCTCCCAAATTTTTACTGGCCTATACTACATTAACAAATTTGGTCATGTTTATTTTGTTAGTGATTTTTGACACGTTACCATGATTGTAGACTGGTTTCCCAGCCCATGATCTTCTATTTCTTTGCTCTACTTAGCATTATTAGAAACCTGCTCAAAATCCAGAACTTTGCTGCCCAAATTTATCCAGTGTTCGGAATTCTTTTTTTTTAAATGTTATTATAAAGGTGATGTACAGAGGGGTTATAGTTACATAAGTCAGGTAATGAGTACATATCTTTTTGGACAATGTCACCCCTTCCCTCACTCTCTCCCAGTTTTCCCCTCCCCTACCTCACCCACAAGTTGTAGAGTTCTATTCCAACATAGTGTGTAGTGAGTATCACTGCTGCATTTGTTTACCCTGTGCTTCTCCATTTCTGTGCCTCCCTTTACACTCCCAAAGACAAATAAGTGAACATACAAGACAAAAGAAAACAAAAACAAGGAAAAAGTCTCTTGTTTCCATTTTCTGAGTTCATTTTGATAAATATGATTTTATATGATCAGAAGAACATAGGCCTTGCCCTGTTGGTCTCACTGTGTGTGACTGTCTAGAGGCCTGTATAAGTTATCCTGTCCCATTGTATTTTAGATCTAGCTTCCTCATGAGGAAAAACATGTGCTATCATGTCCCTGAGCTTGGCTTACCTCACTTAACATGATTTGTTCTAGGCCCATCCATTTCCCTACAAATGATATAGTATTATTCTTTCTAATGGTTGTATCAAGTTCCATTTAGTATAGGACATTTTTTGGATCCACTCATCTATTTGGGGGCATCTGGGCTGTTTCCATAGCATGGCTATTGTAAATAGTGCAGCAAATGAACACGGATGTGCCAGTGTCTCTTGTCCTGGCTTGTGATATTCTGAGTATATGCTCAGGAGTGATATGGCTGGGTCATAGGGAAGATCTATGTTTAGTTTTTTAAAGGAACCTTAGGCTGCTGTCCAGAGTGGTTATGCTAGTTTACATTCCCACTAACAGTGCAATAGGATTCTCTTTTCCCCACATCCCCGCCAACATTCACAATGTTGACTAATCTAAGTGAGGTGAGATATTTTGATTCGCATTTCCTTTATGGGCCAGGGATGTTGAGCATTTCCTTGTATGTTTTTTTGCCATTCTCACCTCTTGTGAGAAGTCTCTCCTTAGCAACTTTGTCATGTTTGAAATTCTAAGGGAATATTTTTATTGACTCTCTTTGGACCAGAGGCCTGTCAGGGTGGCATGTTGGAAGGAACATTTCCTAGAAAGAAGATGAAATGTTTATTTCCTGAAAGAAGGGGTTGTGAGGCTGTAGATATGAGAAAAAATGTAACACGATTTTGGAAAAGGGCCTGTGATGATGGTGATGAAGTTTAATAAGACTTTGAAAGGGGATAATCTTACTTATATGTGTAGATTCAAAATCCCATTACTGGCATCTTAGAAAAGGAGGAGAAGGCAGATATACAAAAGAGAAGTCCATCTGAAGGGGGAGACAGAGGTTAGAGTTATGCAGCCACTAGCCAAGTAATGCATACCTAGAACTATCAGATAATGGAAGGAGCAACGAAAGATGATCCCTTAGAAGGCTTTGGAGGAGCACAACTTTGCTGACACCTTGATTTCAGACTTGTGGCCTCCATAACTCTAAGAGAATAAAGTGTATGGTAACTTGTTATGGAAACCCTAGAAATGAATCCATACATCATAATTACAAGATACCTACTACACAGATATCTGCTGGCCATCGATGTCCCTTTTGTTGGGAAAGTACAAGCTCTTCCAGAAGTCTGAATAGACTTTTTTTTTTTTTTTTTTGGTAGATTATGAGGCTTCAACTCAGGGCCTGGGTGCTGTTCCTGAGCCTCTTTGTGCTCAAGGCTAGCACTCTACCACTTGGGTCATAGCACCACTTCTGGCTTTTGGTGCTTAATTGGAGATAAGAGTTTCATGGAGACGTTCCTGTCTGGGCTGGCTTTGAATCATTATCCTCAGATCATAATCTCCTGAGTAGCTACCATTACAGGCATGAGCCACAGGCACCTGGCTCCTAGGCAGACTTCTGACCTCCATGACCTTTCCTTTTTCCCCCCTTTACCTTTTGTTTTGTAAATTTCTTTTCCAAGTGCTGAGCCTTGTACTTGTACTTGCTAAGCAAATGTTCTTCGTCTGGTGTTAACATCATGTATAGGATAAGAAAGTCCTTGTAGATTTAATTAAAATTACTAATCAATTGATCTTAAAATAGAGGTCTTATCCTGGATTATATTGGGGGGGGGGTCTTGTAATCAGATGAGCTCTTCTAAGCAGAAAGGAGGAAGAAAAATATTTGAAATTCAAGAATGATTCAACACAATGTTATTGGGTTTAAAACCTGGGCGCTGGTGGCTCACACCTGTCATCCTAGCTACTCACGAGGCTGAGATTCTGAGGATCACAGTTCAAAGCCAGCCCAGGCAGGAAAGTCCATGAGACTCTTATCTCCAATAAACCACCAGAAAATCGGAAGTGGCGCTGTGGCTCAAGTGGTAGAGTGCTAGCTTTGAGCTAAAGAGCTGAGGGACAGCGCCCAGGCCCAGAGTTCAAGCCCCATGACTGACAAAAAACAACAACAACAAAAAGAGAGAAGTCTATAGGGCAAGTATAGGAAGGAAATCTAAATTTACTGTTAAAAGCCAGTAAGAGCCAGACACACAGATGTGCATCTGTCATCCCAACTATTCAGGAGGCTGAAACATGAAGATAATTTGAGCCCCAGAGTTTGAAGATAGAAAGAACAACATAGTGAGATAACTATGTCAAAAACATAGCAACAGGGGCTGGGAAGGTGGCTCAGTGGTAGAGTGCTTGCCTTGAATGCATGAGGCCCTGGGTTCGATTCCTCAGCACCACATAAGCAGAAAAAGCTGGAAGTGGCACTGTGGCTCAAGTGGTAGAGCGCTAGCCTTGAGCTAAAGAGCTGAGGGACAGTGCCCAGGCCCAGAGTTCAGGCCCCACAACCGGCAAAACACACATACACACACCAAACAGTAAATCTAAATGGAAGATATTAACACTGGGATGAGACTTCTATGCCTAGAGGTCACCTTGATTTTAGTTTAGTATAATATTGTTCCAGATGCTCCAGGCATGCTATGCTGGACTTGTAACACTACAGAACTGTGAGATTATAAATTTGCAGTAATTTATTACCAATAAAAAGTGATGCACTATCTGTGGATCTGGCAACCTCCCTTTGTAAAAGAACCTAGGGGGAAAAATCCCTGGAAAAATCTTAACTAGTTCCTGCTGTAGAGGAGGCAAGGAGTCAGTTGTGAATGGCTGCTATGGTGGTTGCCCACCAATCACTTGGCTGATGTTGAGCCTTTCACTTATGTCACTGCCCCCCAGATACTAAGGTCCATATGAGTGAGGGCTCTTTTAGTTGTTACTACATTAGGTAAGAAGAGAAAGGCATTGACTCTTCTAGTCAACCAACAGAAGGGGCAGAAATAGGGCCAGTTTCAGAGATGATTGACCTCCTCCCTAGAATTTTGGAGTCTGGGCACTTGTTTTGTGCCCGTCTAAGTGCTTTTTTGTTTGTTTGTTTGTTTTGGTTTGGTTTTTTGTTGGTCATGGAGCTTGAACTCTGGGCCTGGGCACTGTCCCTCAGCTCTTCAGCTCAAGGCTAACTCTCTACCACTTGAGCTACAGCGCCACTTCCAGTTTTCTAGTGGCTTATTGGAGATAATAGTCTCATGGACTTTCTTGCCTGGACTGGCTTTGATCCTCAGATCTCAGACTCCTGAGTAGCTAGGATTACAGTGGTGAGTCACCAGTGCCCAGCTAAGTGCTTTTTATATACCATTGCAATTAATCTTCACACTAATCCCATGAGGGCCTCACTAATATCAAGCAGATTTTGCAGATGGGGAAATTGAATCATAGCGCTTACATAGCTATTCTAAGGTATCTTTTTGAAGATCTGTCCTCATTAAAATGGAGTCCTTGGGTGAACAGCTCTCCCTAGGATTGCAGTTCCTCTACTCCATCTTTCTGGCCTAGGGAATTGCCTCCTGAGAGATCTAACTAGAGATGAAGAAGATACAGAAGATGACACTAGTGAAGAGGAAAATGAGCCCGAGAAGCAGACAGAAGAACAAAAGCAGGCGAAGAAAGAACAAGAGGAAAACGTGAAAGAGAAAGAGACTGAGACTCAGAGTCAGGGGTCAGATATCGCTTCTGAGGCTGGGCCTCTGCCTCCTGTCTGTCTATGTGTCCTCTCGGGTGCTGACCCAGAGTTGGGTCTTCAGCTCCGGAAGGCAGCTGCCAGCGGTAAGAACTTGCCCTCACATACCATGCCCTCCCTTTTAGTCTTCCCCTAGTCCTGTGACCACACAGTCCTCCCACAGCTATCTGATCTCACCCAACTCCTATGCTTCATCTCACTATGTAGAAGGGTAGGAAACCTGCCCTGATTGGAGCCAGATCTTGTGAAAAGGGGTTGGATGATACAAGTGTTGGCACTGTGGGTAGGTAGGTTGTCCTTGCTTTCTCTCACAGGCCAGCCTGTGCTCCTAACCAACATGGAGCTGGGCCTCGGGTGCCAAGAACTCCAATGGCTGCTGCATCGGGAGCAGCTGAGCCCACCCGAGGTGCAGCCTGGCTTCTGTCTCTATCTGAGTACTACCCTCACACTCAGTGCCTTGGAAAATGGTAAGACAGAGAGAGGTAAGTTGCTGATACAGCTTGGTGGACACCCTAAACTCCTAGGATCTGCCCTCAGAGGGCTTCACCTAGCCTAGAGCTGGCTCAGAACTGTAGTAGAGCCATACATACTTCTTGTCCTTCCTATCTCCCCATGCCATATCTCTGCCAAAAAGAAAAGATTAAGCCTCTTTTGCATGGCCCTCCAAGTGCTAGGTTGTGAACTGCTGAAGAGGATGAACGTGATGGATCTTGGCATGAACATGGATGTACTAGAAGAGCAGATGCTGCATGAAATCTTGTCTAGAGAGGCTCCCGAGCTTAAGAAACGCTGGCAGGAGCTACAGACCAGACACTTGGATACCTGTGAAGCTGTTAAAACTGATGAGGTGCTTGAGGGGCCCAGTCTATGGGACAGGATGAGCTTTGGGAGGACCCTTGAAATATGGAGGTGGAGATGAGTGGGGAGATGTATGGGGACTGTGAGAAAGGACCAGATCCATCTATTAAAATGACCATATGCACAGGAGCGGTTGTTGACTGCCCTACTGTTACCGCATCCAATGCATCAGAAACCTGCCAAGTTTCTGCGGGACCTGGTGAGAGTCCAGGCAAAGATATGTCAGCTGCGAGCCCAGATTGAGGAGCTAGAAGAGCAGAAGATGCGGGAAGTTGTACTATGGGTACCCTACCAGAATGTGGTCTGTCACGGGATAGCCATAGTAGAGGCCCTTAGCTCCCTACAGAACATGCTGCCACTTTTCCATATGAGCTCAGAGAACTGGCTGACAGCTACCAAGCGGGCTTTAAACAGTATGAAACCCCATGACAGCCAGCATGGAGAGGACTTGGCCAGTCATCTGCTGCAGCTGAAAATACGCTTGACTCGCCATCTACTGGGCAGCACCGTGGCTATACTGGGGCTGACCCAAGTACCCTTGGTGGGTGCCTTAGGTGCTCTGGCTCTGCTGAGTGTGAAAAACCAGGCCCCAAAGCTAGAGAAGCTGGCACTGTGGCCTGGATTGACCACCTCTTTGATCACAAGTCACAGCAAATCCGCGTCAGGTGCAGGCCGGCCAGCATGGCTAGGGCTGAATGCCTGGCGAGAATGTGCAGTATTAGAGCGGCTGCCTCCCTTTAACGGGCTGCGTGCATCCTTGACAGAACACCCTAAAATCTGGCAGGATTACCTGTCGCTGTCCTCTACAGTGCTGGGCCCTGCACCTGAGCTTCAATCAGAGCCACTCAGCCTCTTTCAGAAGCTGATTCTGTGGAGGGTTCTGCGACCTGACTGCCTGGCAGCCGCCTTGGCAGACCTCACCACCAGCCTCCTGGGCCGCCCCCTGGATGAAAACCTGAGTGCGCCTACCATACCCTTCGAACACAGCCAGGCCACCCAGCCCATACTCATCTTGCTGCCACCGCCCGGTCACCCCACAGCCTTGGGGCATCCTCTGTCTGTCATTAAGAAACTAGCTGACGTCCACATTCAGGTTGGAACCTAGCCACTCAGCCACAGACTGAGCAGGCTCTTGGGGGCTGGTGTGAAGTTTGGGGGGGGCCCCCCTCGCCTCTCAAGCATTCTTGTGGGTCTTCCTGGATTATTCAACCACATTTTGGATTATTGTGGCTCTTTTTAAAAACCATTTTGATTCCTCAGGGTCATCCAGTATCACTGTGAGTCACTGTGCCATCTTTCTTTTTGTCTCCAGAAGCAAGTGCAGGTGATAGCTCTTGGCTCCAAAGCCTGGGACCCACTCTCTGTTGTTGTCGGCAGTCTGTGCCAGGCTATGTTCATGGGGTACTGGTTGGTGCTGGATAACTGTCATCTGATGCCCCATTGGCCAAGAGAGCTGCTGCAGCCCTTGCTGAGATTACTGGATGGAGCTAAGGGTAGGTTAACTGTTTAGAGATGGCTTCCAGAATGAGGGCCTTTATGTTCGAGCCTGAGCTTGAATACTCAGGTCTTATGACCAGTCTACTAGCCCCAAGCCTAATCACTTCTCTACAGCCTTGTGTCAGAATGCTGTCAATCCAATCGCAGTTCTATTCCTGGACCTGTGGATCTGCCCCTTATTTGAGGTCTGATCTCTGCTCCTTTTCTAACCCTAGTGATTTCAGACAGGGAATTGGAAGAATCTGTATCTCAACCCGAGATGAGGACTACAGCCATTGTCCACAGAAATTTCCGTCTGTGGCTTATTGTGTCCACAGAAGCAAGATCTTCCTTGCCAGGTGAGGAGCAGCACCCACAGGTTCTCACTTCAGAAGTAAGACAGCGACTGTGTGGTGCTGACTTGGAGCTTTGCTTCTTTTTCAGCTGTGCTGACTCAGCACTCCTTGCCTGTTTTCTGGGACCAATCCCTGGAGCTGAGCCACATCTTGGTCAACAATGTGGAATTAGCCCAGCAGGAATCCCTTGCCCAGCCCCCTACCCAGATAGTTCCTTTGCTCCTCCTACATGGCCTTCTGCTGCACCGGCAGCTCTATGGGATGAAAATGCAGGCACACAGGGGGCGCTGGTAAGAGATCCACCACCCATCATCCTGTTCAGTTAGCTCAGTTAGTCACTCACCAAACTGTCTTCCATATGAAAAAAGAACTAATTCATCTTTGGTATCTCCAAAGTAGAAGGACTTTGAGATCTCCTTCTGAATTGAGTCTTAAAAGCTGAAGCAAACAGAAATACGGCCTTTCTGAGCAGGGGGAACTAAGCTGAGCTGAAGGGAGACTTCAATGTAGCTGAAGTAAGGCATGCTGAAGGTTGAAAAAGAGGGCCTTGATGCCAGGCACCAGTGGCTCACATCTGTATTCCTAGCTACTCAGGAGGTAGAGATCTGAGGGTCATGGTTTGAAGCCAGCCCCAGAAGACAAATCCAAGAGACTATTTTTTTTTGTTGTTGGTGGTGGTCATGGTGGTCATGGGGCTCCAACTCAGGGCCTAGGCACTGTCCCTAAGCTTTTCATTCAAGGTTAGTGCTCTAGAACTTTGAGCCACAGCTACACTTCTGATTTCCTGGTGGTTAATTGGAGATAAGAGTTTCTGGGACTTTCCTGCCCGGGCTGGCTTTGAACCATTATTTTGGCCTCCTGAGTAGCTAGGATTACAGGCCACCAGCACCCACCATGGCTTTTATATCCAGTTAACTAGCAAAACGGTCTAAGTGGAGCTGTGGCAAAGGGTGGGGCTAATGCTATTCTGAGACTGTGAGAAGCCACTGAAGGGTTTTCCTTAGGAGAGGACCTTGATCTTTCAGAAAGATGAGCCAGAGGAGGTGGCACTGGAGGCAAGCACAACAGTTTTGCCTTTAAAAAATTTATATTCCAGCTGAGTGCTGGAATCATACCTGTAATCTTAGCTACTCAGGAGGCCTAGATCTGAGGATCATGCTTCAAAGCCAACCGGGGCAGGAAAGTCTGTGAGACTCTTATCTCCAATAAACCACCAGAAAACCAGAAGTGGTGCTGTGGCTCAAGTGGTAGGGCTCAAGTGGTAGAGTTCTAGCCTTGAGCTTAAGAGCTGAGGGACAGTGCCCAGGCCTAGAGTTCAGGACCCATGACAAAATAAAATAAAATAAAAATTTAAAAAGCACCCAAATAAGAAAGGTATTCCAGTAGCTTCCAAAGAAGAGATAATAAATGAGTGATAGAGGTTGGGATGAGATTGAAGAGCAAACATGAGAAAGGGAAGAGGGAGTCAGGGGTGACTTTCCCAGTTCTGCTTTAGACAACTAGGTGGCTAATGACACTTCTCGCTGGAATAACAGATGGAACAGCTTTTACAGGGGAAGGGTGGGGATTTCAGATGGAAGTAAATGGAATTTGAGATGCCCAGTCCTATGCCTAGTGAGACCGCATAACCCTGGAGCTCAGAAGAGAGGTTTGGGAAGGAGAAATGACTTGAATCGTCAGTATATTGGTATTCTTTAAAATCGTGTGTGTGTGTGTGTGTGTGTGTGTGTGTGTGTGTGTGTGTGTGTGTGTGTGTGTGTGTGTGTGTGTGTGTGTGTGTGTGTGTGTGTGTGTGTGTGTGTGTGTGTGTGTGTGTTCCTCTCCCCAGGAGTCAAATAACCCTGACCCAAGTCCTTCAGACCCAGAATCAGCTGTGGGCCAGTCTCAGCAATCCCCGTGTTGCCATGCAGGAGCTGGCCGGTAAGACATACATCTGGGACATGAAGTCACAACTTTGGCTGGGAGGTGTAGCGGACACTGGAGGGGCTGCAACTGAGGGACTCTGGCCTCATCCTCAGCTTCCATTTTCTATGGGGGCCCGCTGGAAGACAAGGAGGACATGAAGGCTCAGATTAGCCTCACTCAAGCCTGCCTGGGCTCCAGCAACAGGAGTGGGGTCCAACCACACACACCTCAGTCTCTGCTGGCCAGTTTGATGCCTAGTCCAGGTAAGCTCCCGACAAATTATCTGTGTGTGGGGCGGGGTGGTGTAACGTCACCTCTGCCCCCCATCCCCACCCAAAGTAGACACAGCAGTGCCAATGAGGGCCTATAAAGGGGTCATAGTCACAGGTTGGGCGTGGAAGTGAGTGGAAGTGATGGCATGCCACACCAGAGGAAGACCTACTCCCTCAGCTCTGGGATCGGGGGGTGGATGTCGAATCCATGTTGTCCCTCAACCCTCGCCTCCCACTCCCAGATCTAGGGAAGCTGGATGCCATGGCCGAGTGCAAGGCGCAGATACACCTGCTGCCCACCCCATCTGAGCCGGGGATCTGCGGCCTGAGTGAGGCCCCCCGAGACTGGCTGGTGCGATGCCGCAGTCGGGCACTGCTAGGCGCCATGCGGCAGTGCGCAACCTCCTGGGTCCCTGCCGACGCGGGGGGCGCCCGGCGAGCCGAAAGGCGGCTGCGGGTCCGCCTAGTGCAAGCCAAGGGGAGGCTGGAGACCCTGCAGGAGCTGCTGACCCAGCACACTTGCGGAGACCAGTCCGAGGCCTACAAGCTGGGGCCCACCAAGGAGCAGCCTCTGCGGGCCTTCCTGGAGCGCGAGGTGCTGGAACTCAGTCAGCTGGTAGTCTTGCTGCAGTGTGACCTTACCTGCCTGCTGCAGCAGCTCTCGGGGGAGCCCCCATGCGCCTCCCACCGCTGCGTGGAGGTGGCCCAAGCCCTCTGGGCCGGCCACTTCCCCCGGCCTTGGCGACGCCACGCACCAGCTGGGCCGCAGCCGCCCTGGCAATGGCTCCGGCAGCTGTCCAGCCGTGGGCAGCAGTTGATTCTCTACCTGGGCGACGGCGAGGACCGAGGTTTCCAGATCCCCCAGCGCATCTTTCACCTGTCAGCCTTTTGTCACCCGCGTCGCCTGCTGTTTGCCCTGCGCTGGGAGGCCATCCTGGCCAGCCCCAGCTTCCGGGGTAGTCAAGATTTAAGTTTCGGTGCTCTCCTGTACAGACGTCAGGAGCTGAGCCATCTTCTGCACCTCCGGGTATCTTGATGTTGCCCCCCCTGCCTCCCCCAACCCTCTGCTTCCCACCAGCCTCTCAAGAATCCATTACATCCCATGTTGACCCTCAGTCACCCCCAGTCCCTTTTCTGATCTTGGGATTCCTCCCTCCTTACCCCCCAGCTTCCTACTCAGTTCTGACCAGTTTCTGGTTCCCCCAGGTGGAGAACGGCCCCAACCCCACAGTTCCTGAGCTGGGGTTGCTGCTGACCGGACTACAAGTCCTGCACGCCAAGTGGGACTTCTCGGAGGGGGCCTTGCTGGACACCAGCTCCACCCAGCCCAGCCCTCTGCCTCCCGTCAGCGTCAGGGCACAGGCCCCTGGCTCCAGTGAGCTACCCTCCCCAGACGGCCTGCCTGTGTACCCCTGTCCCGTGTACATGGCAGGGCCCCTTGGCACCACCAAGCTGCACAGCAGCAACATCCTGATGTACCTGCCCCTACCCACCAAGCTCAGCCCCGACACCTGTGTCCTACGCAGAGTCCACGTGTGTAGCCCACCCTTGCCCTGCCCTCTACCAAAATAAAAGCTAGCAGTGATTCCAGAAATGATTTCTGAGTTTGGGAAGGAGAGTGGAATATGCTCAGGAGGCAAAACAAGACACGAGGGGAGAGTACTGTGTGCACAACGGAGGAATGAGAGGCTGTGTTTACGCTGAGTTAGATGGGGGCATGAGCTGGGCACCTGGGGAGAGGACCTGTCCTGGACAGGTCCAGGACACCTTTGGAAGAGGGGCCTGGTGTCACTCGTGGTTCCAAAAGATTAATCCGATGTGACAGTGGCTAACACAGACTTCGGAATCCTTGCTCGGCTTTGCATTGTGGTTGCAGCACTTGTGCTAAATCCTCAAGGACTTCCTGTGTTACCAATCTCATCATATCTTCACCTGTGATAGATTCTTGAGGGGATTATACATATGAAACACAAAACCTAAGCTCTTCATTCTTTCAACAATTATTTATTCACTCTTCTTATATACCAGGGATTCTTCCAGACACGGGTGAGGTGTAGGGCACATGGGCAGCAAAGATGGCGCTGAGAGGGAGTTGAGTGGGCAGAGCCCGATTTGTGTACGTTCAGTGCGTAACCAGCCCTTGGAAGCTTAGGTACATGATAGGGTGTGACCTTGACAGTGATTGGTTCCTTTTCCTCCCCATGCCACCTGGTCTTTTTTGTTTTTAAAAAGTGCTTGCTGTATGGTAATAAATGAGTTCCTGCTTGACTTGACTCCCAGCTGCGTCTGATTGTCTCCTGGGCTAAGGGAGGCTGGGGAACGGGGCGAGCAGCGGCATTTACCTTTCTTCAGACCCCGTCTGTCTTTTGTGGGATGGACAAAGACCCAACATCTGGCGCCCAACGTGGGGCACGGAAGGAAAAGATACCGGCCAAGGCTAAGCGGTCTCTCAGGGTAAGTGAAACCCTAAGTATGGGGAATGCTATCTCACAGAAGAAGGAGGAGGAAGCAACATTAGGCCTAGAGGGAGTACAGGAGGACTTGGGAAGTGAGAAGGAAAAGGAATGGGTCAAACTCGACCGAGAACGCACTGAAACATGCACAGTGGAAGTCAAAACAGGGTCAAAGTTACCCCTTCTGACTCGGGTCCCCTGACAGTCCCATGCCCCCACCCTATTCCCCCGACTGGGGGGGAGGTGCCGTGCCCTATGTGACCTGCGAGAGGGACCTGCGAGACCCGGACCCCTACCGACCTTCCAAGGAGGGATGGAGGGCTGGGGAAGTAACCTACTCGGAGGCCTACCCTGGAAAGGAAGGGCCACCTGGGAGCCTGGACCCTGGGCCACAAGATTCGCTTCCCCAAGCATATCTGGTCAATCTGGCACCAGGAGCTAACAGGCCCTTGGAATTGTATGCATGGGAAGCTAAGGATCTTAAAGAGCGCCGCAAGGCGGTGGCGGAGGATGGCCCAAACTCTCCTTGGGCCCAGACCCTATTACAAGACATTGCCTCTCACCCGTGTATCCCTAAGGACTGGCTGGATGTGGCCAAAGCCATCCTCACCAGTTCTCAGTTTATTAAATGGTGTGCTTTCTTTAAGGAGGAATGCAGAGTGCAAGCAAAGAATAACCGGCAGGCTCAACCTGTGATACCTATTACTTATGCCATGTTAACAGGAACGTCCAACAGGCCACAATACCTGGCCCGTACCGTGACCAGGTGAGGCAGGCAGGACTTGCCGCGTGGTACAAAATGGATGATGGGCCTACTGAGTCCCCCATAGCAGGAGTGAGGCAAAAACCGGGTGAGCCTCTAGCTGAGTTTGTAGACTGACCAACAGAGTATTAACTGCCAGCTGCCGGCAGGGGACCGCCGAGATCAGTTTGTAAAGCTACTGGTCTGGGAAAGGATGAATGCAGACCACCACACGGCCTTGCTTGGGATTGAGAGAGAGTTCCCTGAGCAGATGGGTGGTGGCCTTGCAGGATGTGGGAACACAACAGCACCAGTCCCAATCACTAGCTTTAGCTTTACAGGCTCAGGCATCTGCACTGACTAAGGCTATTACCCAGGCACTGGCAGCCCAGGGCCAAGGAACCCCAAGACCATCGGGGAGAGGGACTTATTTTAAATGCGGGCAGGAGGGGCACTTTAAGAGGGATTGTTCACAACAATCCCTCCTCCCTTTCCCTCCCCCGTCAATGGGGGGGGGGGGTCCAAACTGCCCCCACACCCTGCCCCAGGTGCAGGATTCCTGGCGCCCTCCATGTTTTTACTCTCAGGTAAAGCAGGCTCTGCATAAGCAGCCTTTGAGGAACAACAAAAGACCCCAAGCCAACAAAGATTTCAACCTTGTCAAGAGTCAACACAATATAAAGAAATGCTCGCTGTAATTATGGCCATTCAGGACATTCAAAAACCCTTTAATTTGTATTCTGATAGCCTATCTATGATTAACTTGCTCCCTCAAATTCCCCAGGCACATATTAAGCTGGATGGAAACCCTATTTCCCCCCTTATGGTTACCCTTAAGGGCCTATTAGAAGGGCAGGGAGCCCCTATTCATATTCAACATTTGAGAGGGCATTCAAAACTTCCTGGGTTTTTATCCGTAGGTAGTAATTGGGTGGACCAGTTAGCTACTGGCCCACAAGCATTAAGGTTACAAGAGGCTACCTGTTTGCATGATTTAACCCACATTAATTGGAGAGGTCTTCAACATAGATTTCCTCAGATTCCTGTAAAGGACCTCAAAAGGATAGTACATACCTGTAAAACATGCCAGCCCTGCTTAGGAGTACCCCATTACAACCACCAGGGGTAAATCCCAGAGGCCTTAAACCTAATGTCCTCTGGCAAATGGATGTCACTCATTTCCTAGCCTTTGGTAAGTTCAAATATATCTTTGTCTCTATAGATACCTACTCAGGAGCATGCTGGGCCACAGCACATACAGGAGAAAGAACTAAACATTCACAAGCACAATTTTCTTCAATGCTTTGCCACCTTGGGTCTACCAGCACAAGTTAAAACCAATAATGGACCCTGTTTTGTTAGTAAAGCAATGTCAGAGTTTTTTTGACAAACGGCATATTAATCATACTACAGGAAATCCCTATAATCCCCAAGGCCAAGCAATTATAGGAAATCACCAATGTCTTAAGGAGCAATTATTAAAACAAAAAGGGGGAGTTAGCCCCCATATACAGTTACAGATAGCTTTGTTTACCATTAACATTTGAAATTTTTCAAAAGGGGCAACTGAATCCAGATTTCAGAAGCACTGGGGACAGCTAAACCCTAAACCCCATATGAAAGTCAGGTGGAAGGACCCCCTGACCCAACAATGGAGAGGACCTGACCCCCTAGTTTCTATGGGCAGGGGATTTGGATGTGTTTTTCCCAAAGGGGATTCAGCCCCATTTGGATCCCTGCCAGGAACCTTAAGTTTTTACCAATTTCCTCTATACAGAAGGATGCCCAAGGATAAACTAACCAACAAGGAAAGAAAAACGGCTATGGTGGCCAAGGTTGTGTTTAGCTAATTATTTTAATGTTACCTGCTCTAATTGTTCTTTTACTAATTGCTTGTATAGCGGCATTACTGAATCCCTCTGCTTCCTGTAAACATGTCTAAAACTTGGTATGATTTTGGCTTTTATTTCATTAGCTGCCTCCGCAGTGGCAGCTGCTATGGCACTAACACAGAATGTTAACCATAATAACTTGTCTTTAGATCCTTTTCAACCCCATAGGCAAATAGCCAAATTAGAACGAGCCCCACCTCTGGACTCTGAAGTGGCAAAGACTGCTATCCCATCCCTGACTCATGTTAAAGGACTGCTAATGACATTGCTTGGCCTTGGCAATGCTTTTGCTGATGGCTTTTCTATGCCTTCCTTGCATTATACATGCACTGCAAAACTTTTATGAGTTTAGCCAGCCAGTTACATAAGATCAAGCTCCAAGTGAATGGATTTCCCCTGAGAGGGACCACAGCCAAAGACAGGTACGAGAGGGTGCCAGTCTGACCAACCTAAGACAGGGCCTTCAGCTTCGCTCTGAAGAAGTTCCCCATGACAGGTAAGGCAGACAAGGTGATCCACCCAACCTAAGACAGGCAGGTGTGCTTCTTTAAACAAAGACGGGGTGTTGGGAGCTGACAGTAAAGCTCAAAGGTCATCTTGACCCCTGTGCTCGCTTGAAGGCACATATAAGAAACTGGCTTACTTGAAAAGACACCAGGTGCCCAGGATTGCTTTGCTATGTCTGCAGTTTGTTTTACTTTCAACCAGTTGACCTTGTCTTGTTTTTACTGCACTGTTTCCACTAATCGAACTGCTTTGGTGGGGCTGATGTTTATTATTGTGCTAGGTGGGGATGTGAGGTAACTGGGACGGGCTCTTGGATCATGCACAAGGCCCTCCCTATCCTTGTCTGGCGAATCTCGCCCCCCAGACTTGCCTCAAACCCCCTGCATGGCCAATGCTATTCTTACCAATGTAATCCTGTTAAAACAACCTTTACAGAGGAAGGAAAAGGATAACTGGGAAGTGGGTCTGCCATTAAAACAAAAAAGGGGAATCTGTAGAGCACATGGGCAGCAAAGATGGCGCTGGGGGGAAGTTAAGTGGGCAGAGCCCGATTTGTTTACGTTCGGTGTGTAACCAGCCCGTGGAAGCTTAGGTACATGATAGGGTGTGACCTTGACAGTGATTGGTTCCTTTTCCTCCCATGCCACCGGTCTTTTTTGCTTTAAAAAGTGCTTGCTGTATGGTAATAAACGAGTTCCTGCTTGACTTGACTCCCAGCTGCGTCTGATTGTCTCCGGGGCTAAGGAAGGCTGGGGAATGGGCAGGCGAGCAGCGGCACTTACCTTTCCTCCGACCCCATCTGTCTTTCGTGGGACAGATGAAGACCCAACAGTGAGGATGTTGTAGGAAAGCAATCATAAAAAGTGCCTCATACCTGTAATCCTAGCTACTCAGAAGGCTGAGCTCTGAGGATTGTAGTGTAAAGCTAGTCTGGACAGACAAATCTGAAACTCCTAACTTCCAATTAACCAGCAAAGAGCCAGAAGTAGATGTGTGGCTCAAGTGGTAGAGCACCAGCCTTGAAAGGAAAAAGCTAAGGGAAAATTTGAGGTCCTGAGTTCAAGAACAGTACTGGAAAAACCAAGTTAAAATAGCAAAAAATAAACTGGGTGCTGGTGGCTCATGCCTATAATCCTAGCTACTCAGGAGGCTGAGATCTGAGGATCACAGTTCAAAGTCAGCCCAGACAGGAAAGTCCATGAGACTTATTTCCAATTAACCACCAGTAAACTGGAAGTGGTGTCATGGCTAAAGTGGTAGAGCGCTCACCTTGAGCTGAAGAGCTCAGGGACAGCGCCCAAGCCCAGAGTTCAAGCTCCACAACCATCAAGAACAACAAAAAGCAAAAGGAAGTATGACATGTACAAGGGAATAAATATCTCCTTCCATCTTAATGGGTAGGTGTGGAGAGAATGAGCAGAGATGAAAGGAAGAAGGATGACATGACCAACTTGATCTTTGCCTCTGAAATCTCAGAGGGGAAAGGAACAGCATATAGACTGACATAAAAAAGGCAAAGGTGCTTGGTTTTCACCTTTTTCTTCCTGGAACTCTTAAAGGGAACTGTTCTCTCTCAAGGACTCATTATGGCCCCAAGTTTCTTAGGAGGACAGAGTGTCAGGGCCATGAAGTAGTGTGTCCATGGATCCCTGTATGGTATGGCTACTAAGAAATGAACCTTTAAAGGAAGTATGAGGCAGAGAATCTCTTTAGCACCAAAAAGTGTTTCTGAGACAAGATTCAACTGATAGGAAAGAGAACAAGGTCCTGGCAGCTATGAAACACTAGACCACAAATTCATCAGCTTTAGAAGCAAATGTTGGCAGAATGCCCAGGCATGAAACTTTGCCAACCATCCCTAGAGGCCAACTTATGCACATCCAAGAACCAGCAGTATGCCAGGAGTCCATTTCTTCTGACATCAAAAAGTGCTGTAAGCTCTCCCCTCTATACCTAGCTGCCACTTTAGGGAGGAGTAGAGGTCGAATGGAAGGAATTCTAAATTATCATTTAAAGATCAGGAAGGATACCCAGAGACTTTTATTTCTAGGTTCTTCTACTACATAATGGAATAAAAGATAAAAGATTTGTGCCAGGTACCAGTGACTCACGCTTGTAATCTTAGCTACTCAAAAAGGCTGAGATGGGAGTATTGAAGTTTGAAGGCAGCCAGGGCAGTAAATTCCACAAGACTCTTATGCCCCCCACCTCCTACCCCCACAAAAAACCAAAACAAAAAAATCAATAACCCGGTCTGCTACTTTTCAACAGTCTGTAAAAGAGATGTCATTCCTTTTTATTTCTATAAATAAAATTGGCCAGTAACTTAGAACTTCTATTTCTTTAATAGGATAAGGTCATCAGATTTTCTACTTCTTCTTGAATCAGTTGTGGTGTTATTTGAAAATGTTCATCTTCAATGTGGAATTTAATGGTATATCCCCATTTAAATAGCTATAGGATCTACAGGAAGGTCTCCTCTTTCATTCCTATTACTGGTCTTTTCTCCTATTTCCTCAATCGGTCTAACTAAAAGATTTTTCAATTCTATTGATTCTTTCAAAGAATTAGCTTTTGGTTTCATTGATTTTTCTCTACCATCTTTCCAATGTCTTATTTCAATGCTTGCATTTATCTTTTTTAGCCTTTATGTTGTTGTTGTTGTTGTCAGCTGGGGGCTTGAACTCTAGGCCTGGGTGCTGTCCCTCAGCTCTTCAGCTCAAGGTACGCGCTCTAACACTTGAACCACAGTGCCACATCCAGTTTTCTGGTGGTTAACTGAAGATGAGAGTTCCACAGACTTTCCTGCCTAAGCTAGCTTTGAACCGTGATCCTCAGATCTCAGCCTCCTGAGTAGCTAGGATTATAGGCATGAGCCACCAGCGCCCGGCTCTTTTAAAATTTTTATACTTATTTTTGTTTTCATGCTTTTTCTAGGTTTTTCTGTTGTTGTTGTTGTTGGTTGTGGGTCTTGAACTCTGGGTTTGGGCACTATCTCTGCGTTCTTCAGCTCAAGGCGAGCACTCTACCGCTTGTGCCACAGCACCACTTGTGGATTTCTAATGGTTAATTGGAGGTAAGAGTCTCACTGACTTTTCTGCCCAGGCTAGCTTTGAACCGTGATCCTCAGATCTCAGCCTTCTCAGTAGCTAGGATTACAGGTGTGAGCCACTAGATTCTTTATGTGAAATGTAGATTCTTTATCTAGATTCTTAATGCGAAATGTAGACTAGTGATTTCAGGTGTGCCTTGTTCTCTATAAAAGCATTTAAAACTCTACACTTCTAAGGAGACTAGTTGCATCTCACAATTTTTTGATTCATTTTCATTACTTCAGTTGTTAAATTTTAAATTTTCATTATTTGTTAAATTTTTTAGTTTTTAAATTTTTCAGTTTTTAAATTTTAAATTGTTCATGTTTTGTTTGCCAGATCCTTTAAGTTTAAGGTTTTATCATCAAAGTCTTGTAAAACAATGTCAGACACACCAACATGGCACAAAAATATAAAAAGTTCACAAACTTGAGTGTCATACTCACCTCTGTATTGTCCCAAATTTAATATAAGTGTTGGAAAACCCAGCACAGGAAAGTCTGTGAGATTCTTATCTCCAATTAACCACCAGAAAAATCAGAAGTGGTGTTGTGGCTCAAAGTGGTAGAGTGCTAGCCTTAAGCAAAAGTTTAGGGAGAGGGCCCAGGCCTGGAGTTCAAGCCCTACAACCTACAACCACCACCTCCAACAAAACAAAGAAATAATACAGAGAGAACCCATATAGCCTTTACCAAATTCACCCAAACTGTGATCTTATAATACTATAACAAATCAGATATCAACATCAAGACACACTGATACAGTCAAGATGTACACACAAGTCCCACCATTGCAGGTCTCTCATATTGTCCTTCTATGGTCACAGTCTCTTCATCTCATTCCACTCCTCTCATCTAGCCTATTTGTGTTTTCTAATTTTTTTTTCATTTCAAGAATGTTATTAAATGGAATCGTTCAATATATAATCTTTTTGAACTGGCTGTTCTTTTTCTGGGGAAGGGGGTAGAGGACTGTATATATATTTCTAATCCAGCATAAGAGACTGGAGGGAGATTCATCCAGGTTGCTATATCAAAGATGTGTTCCTTAAATGTACTCTTCACCTGACTTATGTACATGTAACCCCTCTGTATATCACCTTTATAATAAAAATTTTTTTAAAAATTTTTAAAAAGACTCATTTCTTTATTGACTAGTATTCCATGGTATGATCATACCAGTTTGTTTCACCTGCTGAAGAACAGCTGATTATTATCTTCCTTCCTTCCTTCCTTCCTTTACCTTCTACCTTCCCTCACACCTTCCCTCCCTCCCTTTTTTTTTTTAATGCTGGTACTGGGATTTGAACTCTAGGCCTGAGGGCTGTTCCTTAGCTTTTAAAAAATGATTTTTATTATCCTTAAGTAGTTGTACAAAGGATCTGTCCTTCAACAAAGTTTATGAATATAGTGCATCTATCAATTGTCACACTTTCAACATTCTCACCCATCCTTCCTAGCCCGTTTCCCTCACTTTTCTTAATATTTTAGGATGTTTTGGGGTTTTTTTTTTTGCTATTTTAACAAAGCAGTTTATGTACACAAAACATTGTGATCTGTGTCATCTCTTCAACATTTTAACCTCTCTTCAACCCACCCTTCCCTTTTTAAAAAATTTTGTAGTATATACAATGAGTGCTTGACTGCATTCTTCCCCCTTGTCTTGCAAGTACCCATTTCCTGGTATTTATTTTGCTGGGCTCTGACTTAGTCTTTCTAAAACTTTATACTATTTTAGCTCTCTATAGTCTATTATACTTCAGTTAGTTCATTTGTAATTGCTTGCATACCACCCAGTCTGTTTACTTACAGATTTACAGACACATTCTAACTACCAAAAATGAGGGAAACCATGCACAAAGTTGTCTCTTTGCTTTTTTACTCTATAACTTGAGCTATAGCTCTGCTTAGGGCTTTTTTTTTTTTTTTTGGTTTAATTGTAGTTAAGTCTCCTACCTGGGCTGGTTTTGCACCATGATCCTCTGATTTTCGCCTCCTTAGTAGCTAGGAGCCAATGGCACTGCCTAGCTGTTTTACCGATTGTTGAGAGAGGGGGGATGAGGGGGAAAAGAAGGGGAGGGAGAGGTGTGAAGTTCCAAGTATATCCATCAGTCTATTTCTTTCAGTTTTATCAGTTTTGCTTCACATAGTTTCCACTCTGAGATACCTGAGATAAACAATTTAGAGGTGGAAATATTTATTTTGGCTCACAGTTTCAATCCAAGGTATGCTGGCTCCATTATTGCAGTGAGGTAATAACATCATGGCTGAAAGGTCCAGGGACAAGTCACACACTTCAAAGATTTGACCTCCCAATAGCCTATTCCGCAATAAACCCATCAATAGATTAGTCTATTGATGAAGTTAGCATCCTTAGGATCCCATCATCCCTTAAAATGCTGTAATTCATAAGCCTATTTAGGGTATACTTCGTATTAAACCTTATCATTGCATCCTAGTACCCAAATTATTATGTCCATCTCACAATACAAAATGCATTTCCCCAAAGTCTAAGGTCAATGTACCCTCTGAGATGTAAGGCAAACTTTTAGCTGTGAGCCTACAGAACTTAAAGAAACAAGTTACCATCCAGGTGCAGTTTGCTCACACCTATAAAACTAGCTTCTCAGGAGGCTGAGATCCAAGGATCTTGGTTTGAAGCAGCCCAAGTAGGAAAATCCATGAGATTCTTGTCTCCAATTAAGCACCAAAACAGCCAGAAGTGGAGTTGTGGCTCAAGTGGCACTAGCCTCGAGTAATAAAAGCCCAGGCCCTGTGTTCAAGTCTGAGGACTGACTGACACACACACACACACACACACACACACACACACACACACACACACACACACACACACACACACACACACACACACACACACACACACACACACACACACACACACACAGAGAAAAGGGAGGAAAAGTTACATATCTTTTTTAAAAAAAATTTTGGGGGGATATAAGTAACTTTCTATGCCTCAATATGACATATAGCATTCCCACTCTAAAAGCTAATTGGTAGGTATTTGTTTTGCTCAAATGATAAACTTGACCATCATGGAAATTAACACAAGGAACTTAAAAGATCCAAGTCTAGAAGTAGCACAATTTCATGAGCATCCAATTGGCTAGACTTAACCACATGTCCATACTTAGTAGCTGGGATAGTCCAGCTGATTTTCCAAGAATAAAATGGATATGAAGAATACTGTCTCTACCATAACATTCATATACCATATGGTAACCATCATACTTTGCCGAAGATAGGTATGAGTCTAGGATGCAATATGAGGGGAATGAGGAACTGATTTGGAGCTATACGATTATAGATTAGCCCTTCCCATCAAGGCAGAGAACTATTAGCTGTTGGCTGTACTTCCACTAATTGGCAGGACAAATGTCTGAACTCCCCATGGGCTCTTTGACAATGTGTGGGGACCTTTCCCGAGAACTGCCTACTAAGGCATATTTGAACTAGGAGGCTGTGGAGTTAGGAGTTAGGGCTGGGAATGTGGCTTAGTGGTAGAGTGCTTGCCTAGCATGCATGAAGCCCTGGGTTCAATTCCTCAGTACCACATAAGCAGAAAAAGCCAGAAGTGGTGCTATGACTCAAGTAGTAGAGTTCTAGCATAAAAGAAGCTCAGGGACAGTACCCAGGCCCTGAGTTCAATCTCCAGAACTGGCAGAGTTAAGTTAAACAGCTGAGGGCAGTGTGGGTTACATATCACAAAGAACCAACCAATGTCTGTTACGCACAAGTCTAGGGCCTCCCTCCCCCACACTCCACACAAATCAACATTTAAATGCTTGTCTTTGTAGAACACACTGGTGCTGCTTTATTCACATAATTTAATCTTTCTTCCTCTAACATGCCCCTCCCCTAGAACAGACAGAAGAGATAAAAAAATGAGAGATCATGCTCTCCCAATCCATTAAGCTAGAGAGAGGGTTCTAAAGGTTGCTGAAACACAGGAGGGAATGGAAAAGGAAATATTTAGTGTTAATATTTTAGATTCATCTGTCATGGTATGTAGAACAGAAAATACTTACACCAGAATATTAAAATGTGGAAGGACTACTGAATTATAGAGCCAAGATAGAGCCATGGGCAAGATTCCTAGGAAGTCTAATAAGTAGGGTACTTCTGTTTTATCAAGACAAGAATATACCTTGTGACCACTTAATCAGGTGGACAAGCATGGACAGGGGTATGGCTCAAGGGGTAGAGACTTTGCCTAGGAAGGGGGAAAAAAGGAACCAAAGAAATAAATCATTTTTCACACTTTTGGCTTGTGACCAAACTTTCTATTTTTTGTTATGAGTATTATCTCAATTTTCTGTCACGAGCAGTTCTTCCTCCCATTTTAAATACATGGGTTAAAAAGAAAGTGGTGACTGACATCTGGTAAGAACTTTCATGCTGATTCTACCACCTTTGAAACCTTGGTAGGTAGAGGAGTGGGAGAATAAAAAAGCCTTTGTAGAATATTGATACATTAGTTCTCTTTCTATTGTTGAGTACAATTCTCCCTGCTAAATGCATGGAGCTGGAAAATGTGTGTGTCCAGAAAAGACTTTTTTCATACAAAAATGGTGATATTGGTGTGGAGATCAAGAAAATGAAAATGAGCTCACCAAGTAAAGTGTATTCTAGGAAGATGAGCAACATGTGTAAAGATGCTGAAGTAGAAATGCTTTGGAATACAGAGCAATGAATAAAAAGCCTGTGTGTGGCTGGAGTCTTAAGAGGGGAGGAGTGGGTTGAGATGTTCTTGGAGAGCAAATCCTGTGCAAGATCACACAGGGCCTGGGAAGGAATCTGGCTTTTTGTTCTTGGGCAATGAAAATCCATTGAATGATTTTTACCAGAGAAGTGACATAGTCTGATTTACATTTTAAAAAGGTTGCTTGACTGTGTGAAAAAATGAATTGGGGAACAGAAGCAATTAGACCAGAAAGGGAGTGACTTTATAGTAAAATGTCTGGTCAGACAGAGTTACCTGAGAAGGATGAGTTAGAAATGAAAGGCTCTAATTATTACTCTGTGAAAAGCTGCAGAGGGCTTTGTGCAATTATGTAACTGATGCGTGTTTGCAGCAGTGTCTCTGCCAAGACCATTTTGTTTCTTTTGGAACTGTGTTCTGTTAGGACTGTATTACGGGAACTGAAGAAGCAAAAACTCTACTCAAAAGTCTAAAAGGGATATTGAATAAGCATGAGGCATAGACTGATATCCAAATCCAACTTTATTTTCTCTTACCAGCTCTGCAAACTTTACTCTGTGGAGAGCAGAGGGGGGGGGGGGGGGAGAGAGAGAAACAGAGAGAGAGGGTGTGTGTGTGTGTGTTGGGGTGGGGGATAGCGGGGTATCTGTCCTCTTTCCCTGCTGTGGAGAAAAACTGCAACAACCCTGGGACATTTCTAGTCAACAACTGACTTACAGATCGTATGATCAGTTTAGGGGGCAAACACAATCTCAAGTAATTAGAATGCATAATTCTATCACGATAAGTGATCTGTACCTATTGTAGCTTTAAATCTCTCCCTTTCCCCTAGCCCTGCCTCATATAAATTGAGCAGCCTGCTTTGAGGGACAGTGGAAGAGCTTTGCTGTCTGCTTGCTGTAGCAAAGCCCCCTCCACATTGTAGAATTGAGAGGAAAGAGGATAAATAAGTCTGGCTTAACTGGGTGATTGTGTGGCCTAAGGGCCTAGGAAATATGTAAAGGAGGAGTCCCTGCTGCCCCCTGGAGATGGGCATTGGAAGTACTATTCTAGGTAGTACCCTAAAATTGCATCCCCAGCCCACACAGCACACTCCTTGCTTCTTTGTGTTGATTTCATTTCCTCTTCAAAATGGTCCTACTGGGCATGGACAAGTCCCAACCGATCCCATACTTCCCTCTCTTCTCCAAGGTACATAGAGGAGAAATTCATGTACTGCTTGCTAGGGCAAATTCTGGAGATGTGGGTCAATGCCAAAGCCCACCTTTGAAACAGTTGGTATACATTTCCAGGGCAGGAGTTAGCCTCTAGTCTCATCATTTCTCAGCGATAGGAATATCTCATGGTTCCCAAATGACCCCACTGGGATGTGAGGTAAGAGGGTAGACACCCAGCCCCAGGAAAGGAGGGGTTGGGAGTAACAAGATTTCTACAAAGCAATTTTACACCACTCTCTTTCCATCCTGTCCTCTTTATTTATGACCCTGAACCTCTAGTGTGCCTAATTAGTGCTGCTAGCAATCACACTGTATTCCCCAGTTTTTGTTTTTGTTTTTAAATTCCCTGTCTCACTTCCCTAGAAATGAAATTTACATTCTTCTCTCTTGGAACTTCTGACACCCCCTCTCTCCCCTAAGAAATTATCTTCCTGCTTCTTTGAAAAAAAAAAGTCAACATAACCAGAAGAGAACTTCTGGGGCCCTAACTTCATCTATTGAACAAGGAAGTTGGGGAGAAGGCTGGGCTGTCTGCATTGCAAGGTACCCTAAAGAGAGCCACCACCTCTCACCCGACTTCTCATTTACCTCCTCCTACTCCACTCCCTCCTTCAATCTGATCCATTCAAACAGGTCTCCAGTTTCTTGAACAGAGAGCATATTGTTATTTCTTAATAACAAGCCTAGGCTCTCAACACTAGATACAGAAGCTTGGGAATGGATTAGAATAAAAGTCCTGAAGCTGATGGCTCGAGAGAGTCTTGTCCCACTAGTGGGGGCTGGGCTGAAGTAGGGAAAGCCTGGTGTGAAACAGATCTGGAGATGTTTATTCAGGTGGTTTGAGTCAGAATAGGCAAATCCAAATGATAAGGAAGGAAGGAAAGCGGAGAGGGAAAAGACAGACCTCAGCTTTTCTGCTGACCATGGCAAGAACATAGAAAAACAACCCAGATGTAAGGATAGTAATAATAATCAGGAAAAACACAAATATGGAACTCTAAAAGATGATATGTATCTTGTGCTTTGCTATTCACACATTCAGTATCTTTGAAGCTTGTCTCCCACGGTGTTATGCCAGGAAGCTCCTGCTTTATGGAGCATGGCAGGTCCTCCTAGAAGCCCCATGATCATGACAGACTGAAGAGGGCAGTCTAAAGCATTTCATTGGCTACCTGGCAGCCAGCTATTCACCAGCCTCATACCACCCCTAACATGGAAGTCTTTCTAGTAAGCTGTGTAAACTTTCTGCTATTTTGAAACGTGTGCCATCCTGTTCACTCCCTTTTTGATCTCCTGATCCTCTCCCTCCCTCAAGAAGCTGGCATTTATCCACTGCCAACTTCTACTACCAACCTAGATGCAAACAATGCCTCCATTCATAATACCTTTCCATTTATTAATCAATCTCCTAGATGCAAACAATGCCTCAATCCATAATACCTTTCCATTTATTAATCAATCTCCAGGCAGCCCCACTTTCACGTTTCCCCAGGAATGCTCCCCCAAAGCTATACCCAATACTTTGCCATCACTTGGGAGTTGATCAGCTTCCAAAATTAATCATTCAAACATTCTAATTCTGATGACAATCTAATTTCCCAGGACATTTTTGGATTACTCGAATCCAACAACCTAATTTCACTGTCCTACCTGTGCAAAAAACTTCAACAATCCATCACTTGCACACTGAATGCCTAAAACGCCTTTGCTTCCTGTCCTTTGATTTCATCTGCAAAGAATGAGGTCTGGATGATCCCTCAGCACTCATCTCTTCAGGTTATACCTAGATTCCTGAGTAGATAAAAGTAACCACATCACTGGGTTGACTGGTGTAGCTATAAATACAAGAGTCTATAAATGCCTCATGAAATGAGTTCGCTGTACAGTCTATCCAAAACTGCTTGGCATTTCCTCAGTCAAGAAATTCATTTTTTTTGGTAAATTTTTTAATTTATTTTATTTATGTGGTACTAAGGAATTGAACTCAGGGCCTAATGCATACTTAGTAAGTACACTCTACCACTAAGCCACTAAGCCACATTCCCAGACCCCCAAAATTCCTTCTTTTCCCTTTAACTTCTAGCCTAGCTTGGGGGTGAGGGGGCTTAAAGAATAGTAAAGTTTACAATACGTAAGGAATACAGCTGGTTAATATTCAGCACCTCCAATGTTCTCAACCTTGCCTAGATTTCCTGGGTTATCCCACAGAACTATTCTGTAAGACAGAAAGTTCACCACTGTCTAAATGAGGAATGGACTATTTGGAGTTTAGACTCTCAGCTCTAAGTGGCAGGCCAAATTGGAATTGTCAAAGCAAGCGCTGCTTGTCTGAAGTTTTCAAGGTCTGGACAAACCGAAGTTGAAGAAGTAGATCTATGGTAGAAGAATGGCTGGTCAGAACAGGTCAGTAGATGGCATGGTAGAGAGGTCAGGACAAAAAGCCCATGTGCTCTCTGAAGATGGAAAGAGGAGTCAAACTCAGATGCACCGATTTCCAAACCAACTAGTTTTCATGGTATGTAAGGTGATCCATAATTCCCACATATCCCTATGTTTTTGCAATAAACATCTTTTCCTTTAACTCAGCCAAGTGACTTTATACTTCTTGCAGCCCCGAAGGCTTCATTAGACAGGAGCTGAGCCAGCAGTTTTATCACAATGTGTTCTCGGACAGAGGAAAGGTAATGTTAGGTCCTGGCTCACAGCCTGGCAGAAAGCAGTCTTCAGAGTCTGACCCTCACCTCCTTTTGAAGGAGTATCCAGAGGTCACCTGCGCTTGTATAGACATGGCTGAAGTTTCAGGCCTGAGAGCTGAGCCTTGGGTCCTACCTGAGGGGGCCCAGTCTTTTCGAAATCAAACAAAAAGAAGTGGCTGTTGGTCAGGTCCTACGGGCAGAAAAAGACCCAGTTAGCTCCAAATTCTTATCAGATACCCTCAAAACATGTCCCTCAGTGTGTGGCTCACACCTGTAATTCTAGTTACTGAGGGGATAGGAATTGGGATCGTGGTTCGTGGATAATCCAGGCAAGTAAGTTCACAGAATCCCATCGCAACCAAAAAAGCTGGGTACAGCAGTTCGTGCCTATCACTCCAGCTAGGTAGGGAGTTTAAATAGGAGGATCACAGTACAGGCTGTGCTACAGCAACTGCCTAACAAATGTGAGGCCCTGAGTTCGAACCCCAGTAGCATCAAAAACCAACACTACCTCCCTCCATATCCTTGCCCAGAAAGCTTCCCAGGGCTCTCCCTAGAGTTTGCTCCCCTTGGGAAGCAAAATGTCTATTTCTGTGCCTATGTGTCTTCCTTCGTAAGCATCATTATCCTGAAAAAGAGCATTCTGTCATGAGACAAAAATAGGGACAGGATTTCTTGCAGTCCTCACCTTATAGAGGATCTTGAACCCCAGCTTGGTTACAGCCCTCAGAAAGGCCCGAACATCCTCAAAGCGGCTGCTCACCTCGGCTACCTTCAGGAGACCCCTGAGAAAAGCAGGAAGTGCTGTGTAAATGAACTTGCACTGTATGTGTTGGGGGGTGGGAAATGTATCTTTCTCACCCTGGCTTCAGCACTCGATTTGCCTCCTCTAGGAAGTCCCTGATGTTGGTTCCCATCAGTGAAAGACAAAACACAGCCACATCCACAGACTCATCTTCTAGAGGAACCTGTGGAGAATGGGAGTATTGGAAGGAAAACACAATGCTGGAAGGAGAAACTCAGCTTTAAGAGCTAGAACTGAATACCAGGATGAGGCAGGGGGAAGAAGGGAAGGCGTGTGTGACAGAATATAGGCTAGATACAGAGAGGCTTACCTGGGCCATGTCACACACGGTGACCCTAGGGTCCAGAGAGGCCAAGTCAAAGCAGTGCACAGGGTTCCGGACACTGGACGCGAGGCGGCAATCTCCACAGCCAAAGTCAGCCACCACCAAAGACGCAGGCCTGGGAGTGGGAGGGGTTTAGTCTGACCTCTTTAAATGAGTCCCCTTTGCTTCTTTCTCACAGGGCTCCCCCCAATCCCGGCCTTGCCCCTATTTACCGCTGGCGAAGATCCTTAGCAATTCGATCTACTGGCTGTAGTGGCCACTTCTTCACTTGGTTCTGGAAACCTCGATGGTAGAGAAGAAAAGCCTCAGGGTCTTCCTGGAAGAGGCGTTGGGCAGCACTGCTGGGTCCCGAGTATAGCTGTTCATTGAGGTAGCGAAACCGAGCCCCATCTAGCCGCTGTGTCATACGAGCTCTCAGGGCCTCTGCCCGAGCCTCCTGGCTGTCTGGTCTGGGAGCAGGAAGCACCTCTGTCTCCTCTGTGGAGGCCTCAGCAGGAGCCTGACCCGATGGCTGAAGTGGCCGAAATTTGTTTTTGTGTTTCCGCTTGTTTTTCTGTCGATTCCGCCACTGCTTGCGGCTCAAGGTATGGGGGGCAGTAGGGGAAGTCAATCCAGGGCTTGCCTTGGGTGGGTCATCTGTAGCATTTTTCTCCAAGACTTTAAGACCTGTAAGGAAGGAGGTGTGGAAAGGTATTATCTGAGGCAGAATCCTCTAATTTCAGAAGCTTCGCAAATCATCCTGGACATACTCTTGTCCGTAAGAGATTGTGGCCTGTAGCTCAAGTGGTTAGTGTGCCATTTTCAAGTGAAAGAGATAAGGGAAGGCGGGCGCCGGTGGTTCATGCCTGTAATCTTAGCTACTCAGGAGGCTGAGATCTGAGGATCGCAGTTCAAAGCCAGCCCGGGCAGGAAAGTCCGTGAAACTCTTATCTCCAATAAACCACCAGAAAACTGGAAGTGGCACTGTAGCTCAAGTGGTAGAGTGCTAGCCTTGAGCTGAAGAGCTGAGGGACAGCGCCCAGGCCCAGAGTTCAAGCCCACGACAAAAAAAAAAAAAAAAAAAGAGCTAAGGGCCCTGAGTTAAGACCCTGTTCTAGAGAACGTGAAAAAATGCATACACGCAAACACATATAAATGTCTTTTTATTTTTTTTAATGTTAGGGTTTGAACTCAGGGCCTCAAGCTATGGCTTAGCTTTTCTGGTCAAGTATTCTACCACTTGAGTCACAGCTCCACTTCCAGCTTTTGGGTGGTTAATTGGAGATAAAGAGTCTCATATGGGGCTGGGAAGGTGGCTCAGTGGTACAGTGCTTGCCTTGCATGCATGAAGCCCTGAGTTTGAGTCCTCAGCACCACATAAGCAGAAAAAGCAAGAAGTGGCACTGTGGCTCAAGTAGTAGAGTGCTAGCCTTGAGCTGAATAACTGAGGGACAGTGCCCAGGCCCAGAGTTCAGGCCCCATGATTGACAAAAAATAAAAAATTAAAAAAAAAAATAGAGTCTCATAGACTTTTCTGTCCAGGCGGGCCCCAAAATGATTCTCAGATCTCAGCCTCCTGAACAGATAGAATAAAAATGCTTCCTATTGGGGCTGGGAAGGTGGCTCAGTGGTAGAGCGCTTGCCTTGCATGCATGAGGCTCTGGGTTCGATTCCTCAGTACCACATAAGCAAAAGAAAAAAGCCAGAAGTGGTGCTGTGGCTCAAGTGGCAGAGTGCTAGCCTTGAGCTGAAGAGCTGAGGGACAGTGCCCAGGCCCAGAGTTCAGGCCCCACAACCGGACCCAAAAAACAAAACAAAACAAAAAACAACAACAACAAAATGCTTCCTATTGCTTAGCCTCAATCCTAATGATATATTCTCTGAGGTATTTACTATCAGCTGATAACACTCTACCCCCACATATACATATCCAACAGTACCTGATTGATCAACATTGTGCAGTGGCTGGGTTAGGTTAGAAGGGGCTTGTTTCTGGCACTTCTTCTTTCTTTTTTCTTCAGCATAGTCATTGTCAAAAAGAGTCTGTTTGTAGCATTTCTTCCTTTCCACTTCCAGGTCCTCAGAGTCACTGGGAGGTAGACTCTGTGTTTGACATTTCTTCTTCCTTTTCCCCCCAACTCCAGCAGAAGCACTGGGAAATGAAGGCTTTGGGGAATGTTTCTTCTTCCTTTCTCCATCTTCCTCTTCAGAGTCACTGCCAGGTAGGCTCAAGGGTTTCTGGGAAAGAGATGCTGCTTCTAGGGCCCGTAATGTGGCCAAGAGCTGGCGGCGCTTGCGGCCCTGGAGGAAAACAAGGGATGAAAGTAGGGGCGAGGAGAATGGCCGGAGCCTGGAGAATAAGAAAAGAAAGACGGGGTTCTGGTTCAGATACTGGCAGATTCTTCCAGCTTAATTCCAAGCTTAATTAGCTTTTTTGTGAAGCCTGCCAGACCAGGAAGTTCTTTCTAATAACCAACACAACCTTTGGGAGGTTGAAGGGCAGAAAAACTCCCACCTACTTTATTCAATGAGTAAATGGTTATCAACTCAAGTTCTTGAGAGAGGAATGTGTTAAGGCCACAAGCTACAGGAACAAGGTAAGACCAGGATTTCTAGCCTTCCATTTCAGGCTTTAACAACTTCCAGTTGGTACCTTTTTTTAAGATATACAGAGGAATCTTGAACACAGAAGTAACAGAACCACGTATAAGCTAAATATTAAATATTTAATGTGATATATATTAAGCATGTTTCAGAGCCGCAGCGTAGAGATCAATCTAAAGGGAAGAAGCTGCACACGGGCTAGAGGACTGGATTAAGGCAATAGCTATGGGGATGAAAAGATGAGATGGTTGAAGCTCTGGTTATCACCATGTCGGAGGCTGACTTAAGAGTACAAATAGCTGGAGGAAGTACAGTAGTCCCACATCTTCCAGGGTTCAAAGGAAAAAGACCTACTACTATTAGGAAAGCTGATTTGAGATTGAAGTCTTACTTTGTGGGTTCTAAGGCAGGAACTGACTCTGGAGGTTCACTGTTTCTCTGCCCAAACTGTTTCCCCACACTATAACCAATAACCTTTTCAAGACTAATGGAGAGGGTGTGTGTGCAGTGGGGGAAGGATATCAGTGAGGGGGAGAAAATCCCCAGCATAGGTGAGAGAGGGTGGATGGGGAGGGAGCATCTCTATCCCGGTATCTCTAAAACTTCTAATTTACCTCTTCAGCTACGACAGCATCTCTCTTCCCATTCGTCGCGCTGTCCCCCTCCCCATCCATCACTTGTCTGTGCGAGACTCCAAAGGGATGTGTGTCCACATTTTTTCCGGTCCAAGGAACCCTCGTCTCCACACCACCTGCTGCCCAGCAGATCCTTTCCTTTGGGGAAGCTCCCGGATCTTTCGCGATCAGGCTTGCCCCCGACCGTGCCGCAGAAGCCCATTCACCCCAGCGCACTCACGGGCCCGCAACCAGCGCTGGGATCCACCTGGAGTCTGATCCAAGGCCTCGTACGAGGCAAACAGGGCCAGTTCCAGGCTACTCACCTTGACTTTGGGGGCTGTTGCTGGCGGGGCCTGGGAGGTCACCAGCCCGAGGCCCGCGACCACAGGCCCCGCTTCGGCCCACTCGGGCTCCTCGAACATGAGCACCGCAGGCGAGGGTCGCGCGCGCCTCTCCACGTGCGGAGCGCAACCAGCAGCGGAGTCGAGTCCCGGACGGAAACCAAAGAGTAAACCCCGGCGGGCGGCTAGAGCGGCCGGCACGGCGCAGGAAAAACCATCGAGTGCAAGCCACTCGCGGCCTAGAAGGGCGAGCGAGGAGGTCGGAAGCGGGAGGAGGCACGAAGCCCGAGGAGGCGGCCCCGCGCTGGCCGGAGAGGGCCAGGGGCGGGGCGGGGCCGGGCTGCGGGCGCGGCCGGACGGGAGTTCCCCGGAGAAGGAGCTTGCAGCCTGAGTCCCGGTAAGTGAGGGGCAGCCCGCGCCCCCTTATCCGAGCCTGGGGCCGTGCCAACCCATCGCTGCTCGCCCCCTGAGGAGGGACGCTGGGCTGCCCGGGTAGGGAAGGACCCTCGGTCCGCTCCTCCGGGGCACTCGCAGCCTGAGCCGTCCCCTTCCCCCCCCCCCACCTCCCCCGCGGCGTTCGGGGCTGGGCCTCGGTGCCTGCTCTCCAACTTCGCTTCTCCGACCCTTCCCTGCCCAGTCCGGACCCGCCTGTCCCCTCCCGCCACGGGACCGTCCCGCTACCGGGAACTCCTTCCCCGACCGCCACTCCTGCCGGGAGCCCATGCCCGCGCGCCCCCTCCGCCCCAGCGCACGAACGCTTCTCCGAGGAGACTAAACTGGGGCTCGCCTCTTTCCTCTGGCTCTCCTCCCAGTCCCCACGCTTTCCACCCCGCAGTCCCGGGGACTCGGCGCCCGGACGCTGCTATGGACGACATTTTCACTCAATGCAGAGAGGGCAACGCGGTGGCTGTGCGTCTGTGGCTGGACAACACCGAGAACGACCTCAACCAGGGGTGAGCTGAAGCGGCTGGAGGGTGAAAGGCTAGAGGCTGTTCCGCTCCGCTATGTAGGCTGCTCACGTCGGGTGGGGCTCCCAACATTGCCCTTCTAGTTGATGAGTGCTAAGGACTGGCCTGCTTGAGTTGTCTTGACTGCTGAGTTAAGTTTCCCAAGGCTGCACACAGCTTCCTAGGTTCCGTGAACTGCATGTGCAAAGGCTAAGAGGCAAGACAGACAAGACATTTTGCTAGAAAAAAATATTTGGAAATTGAGGTAGCTGGAGGATAGATGACCTTTCTAGGCTAGAGCACTGGGTACAAGAGGAGAAGGATAGATGTTTGCAAGCAAATTGTAAAGGTGTGTAGTGTTAGGATGCATTGTCCATTTATTAGATGCCTTGTGAAAAGCAGGTAGAAAGGAAGCAATTGCCTACAACTAGATGGATGGACTGGAATTGGGATAAATGAGAAATGAAAAGTGATGAGTTTCCAGAAATCATAAAGATAGAGAATTGACTTGATGTGGGAAGTAGGAAGGTCGAGATGATGACCAGGGTTCTGGTTTAGGCACTTGGATTGTTGCTTTTGCTGTGTTGGGGAAAAGGAAGGATGAGATGTTATATTTTAGAGATGTTACATTTATGGTGACAATACAGCAACATGGAAATGCTGAGTAAGTTGTTGGTTATGCAGATTTGGAGTTCAGTGGAGTTCTGACTGGAAGACACATATTTGGGAGGTGTTACATACACCTGAAGACATTCATGTGAAGTATAGTGCCCCAGAGAGTGCATGCATACTGAAATGGAGTAAACTGGAAGTTGAAATAGAATACAGGAATATATGTAAATAAAGCCTGGAGAAAGAAATGAATGTTTGAATGAAGGGGGAGTGGTCAGCAGTGATACAAGCTACTGAGAGGTCAAAAAGCATTGGTGTTTTTAAAGTCATTGTTCATTGCACAATTAGAATATATCTGATGATCTCTGTGAGTGTTTTCAAAATAGAGGGTAAAAAAACCAGAGTAGGTTCCGAACTATACTGAACAACTCTTGTAAGGTGGTAAATCAGACCTGATGTGTATCCTCAAGGTGGCAGACTTGTGGCAGGTTGAAAAGTGAATGAGAGGTAAGGAAATAAAGTAAATGCAGATACATGTTTACTGTTTATTGAAATAGGAAAGGAAGAAAAGAGTAGTTGGTGTTTCAGAGAAGTATATTTTAACTTTAAAAAAAACTTTTTTTCTTTTTTTTTAAGATCTATTTTTTGCTTTTTGAGACAGGATCTTACAGTGTAATCCATATTGACCTCTAATTTGGGATTCTCCTGTCGTAATCTAAGTGTTAAAAGTTTAGGTGTGCACCACCATACCCAGCTTTTCTTTAAGAATAGGAGTTTAGTTTTAGGTTTGAGAGGTTAGGATCACCTGTTAGTGAGTCTAGGCTTCACTAGTTCCCATTGGCTGTATATCTTTCTCCTTATTAATATGCAAATTCATGTTTTATTTTCATTAATCCATAGACAGCATTATAAACTGTTTTGATAAAGGAAATGGAAACAAAGTCCCAGTAGGCCTGGCATCTTGGAAGACTACTCACTGCCAAAAGGCAAAAGGGTGGCATTTAATAAAACTGGTGGTGGTGAGGGGATAGTGTGTAAATTCAAGCTAGCTACACATAGTGGATACGAGGTGGTTAATTCCCTACAAGGCCTCCTTGGGATTCAAAAGTTTAGGCATGGAGGTGACAGGCACCTTGACCATGGATAACATGCTTGGACCCACACTCTTGCCTTGTGCCTGCTCCAGGGTCACTGACAGTTGGAGGCTGGTTAAGTTGATTGATAGAGCAGGAGGTGTAATTGCTTCCAGGGGAAACCAGCAGCCCGGAAAGCTTCTGGTTATTTGTGTGAGCAGAGGAGGGAAAGCTGTGGAGGGGAAATTAAGTTAAAGGCCACACACACCCCACTCCCAATGGGGGAAAGGGGGTGGGTGCATCCGGGTGGCCATCCATACCCCTGATCAGCTCCAGGCCCCACACAGGAAGTGACCACAGCACTTAGGCATCCGGCGGAGGCTTCAGACCACAGACCGCCCCTGGCTCCACCCCTTGGATCTGCATCCCAGGACTGGAGGGAATTTCCTTTTATGGCTCCAGGCTGTCAGGCCGACCCAGCTCTCAGCCAGTTTTATTTGTATATTTCTTTTGCCTTATAAAAGATGTCTTTGGGAAAAGAAAAACTAATCAGCATAGTTTTTACTTTAAAACAACTATTAACATTTTCTTCTGTTTTCTGTGTCTGAGACATTGCTAAGTAGAACATTGTTTCGTGTGGTATGTTTTCTGCTTATCAATAATCAAAAATATTTTTTTTATTATAGATCCCTCCTAAGCATCATTTTAATTCCATTCCACTTGTAGACGTTAGTTTCAGTACTGGAGCCAGAGTAATACGGTCCCATCGTCCATGTGTGGGTGGTAGCCTGCCATCTCCCCGATTATATACATTATGCATGCACTGAACCCCTACTGTCAGCCCACGTCCTCAATATACAGACATGTATCAGGCAAGACTTCTCACCATTAAGGTTTTTGTAATCTAGTGCAACAAGTGCTGTAATTGGGTATAAGCAGCAATAGAAAACAGCACAATATATTGCAGAAGAGGTACATGTGGGGAGTAGTGGATGAATGGCACATGCAACTGCCAAGGAAGGTGTGGAGCACAAAGAGGTGGAGCTAATGAATCTTATACTTTTCTAGATGGACAGTTGTGTGTGACGTTTAGGGAAAGATATGAAAGGACAGCTTTTGGAGTTGCTAGCCCAAATGAGAATTGACCTCTCAGTGTATGGTATCAAAAATTTTCATGAAGTGAAACCTTTGCCCTACCCTGCTGCCTCCAGCTCAGTAACTGCTGCCCCTTTCTCAAAGGGATGATCATGGCTTTTCTCCCTTGCATTGGGCCTGCCGAGAGGGCCGCTCTGCTGTGGTTGAGATGCTGATCATGCGGGGAGCGCGGATCAATGTGATGAACCGTGGGGATGACACTCCCTTGCACCTGGCAGCAAGTCATGGACACCGTGATATTGTACAGAAGGTATGAATGAACTCATCACACATCATATACATGACATGAAGTCAGTTTCAGGCACTGTAATGTGAGGTAGAATGAATACTCTTCCTTTTCCAATACCCTGACACATGTGGGACTACAAGCTCTGCTTTTTTTTTTTTCCTTCTTTCTTGTCTGGCCACGGGTCCCAGCTGTTGCAGTACAAGGCTGACATTAATGCAGTGAACGAGCATGGAAATGTGCCCCTGCACTATGCCTGTTTTTGGGGTCAGGATCAGGTAGCAGAGGTAAGTACTTAGGCTCAAAATCCTTGGGATGGGCAGGAAGCAAAGTAAGCCTGGAACTTTAAGCCCATCCTGTCAGTATTGTCGTGCAACATTTTCAGGGATGTGTACCCCCATCTGTGTGTTCATGGTTGTGACTGTCAGGGAGGTAGTGGAGAGACCATCAGTACAACCACCTTCTCATTCCAGGACCTGGTGGCTAATGGGGCTCTTGTCAGCATCTGTAACAAGTATGGAGAGATGCCTATGGACAAAGCCAAAGCGCCCCTGAGAGAGCTTCTCCGAGGTCCATCCCTGAACCCTAGCATGTGTACTTTTTTTGTTTCTCCTTGTCTGTCTCCTCCTTCCATACCAGGACTCAGGCTAAGACTGATTTTCTTCCCCAGAACGGGCAGAGAAGATGGGCCAGAACCTCAATCGTATTCCATACAAGGACACATTTTGGAAGGGGACCACCCGCACTCGGCCCCGTGAGTCACTGTTGTGGCAGGAGGGGTTGTAACACCGAATAGTTCCAGGCTACTGGAGCTGGGTTAGAACAAAGCTGCCTATACTTTCAGGAAATGGGACCCTCAACAAACACTCCGGCATTGACTTCAAACAGCTCAACTTTCTGGCAAAGCTCAATGAGAATCACTCTGGAGAGGTGACCCTTATCCTTTCCCCCGCTTCCTCCCTAAAGCACCACACATTACCTAGCTCTGCATCTGTTACTAATGGGCAAGGAAGTGGTGCCCTTGATTTCTTTTAATCCCACTTATCCTTCAGCTATGGAAAGGTCGCTGGCAGGGCAATGACATTGTGGTGAAGGTGCTGAAGGTTCGAGACTGGAGTACAAGGAAGAGCAGGGACTTCAATGAGGAATGTCCTCGGCTCAGGTGGGACAACGTTAACCTGAAGCTGTTGGTTCTAAGGATCATCAAGTAAAAGTTTTGAGAGGGGAGATCTTGTATGCCAGATCTCCGTTAGGGACACTCTTTTCTTTCCCTCTTCCAGGATTTTCTCGCATCCAAATGTGCTCCCCGTGCTAGGTGCCTGCCAGTCTCCACCTGCTCCTCACCCTACCCTCATCACACACTGGATGCCATATGGATCTCTGTACAATGTATTACACGAAGGCACCAGTGAGTAGGGATGTTGGTCTAACTGGGGAAGGTTTAGGGGAAGGAGTAGAAGTCACTAAATTGTTGAGCCTTGCTTCTTCTCAGATTTCGTTGTGGACCAGAGCCAAGCTGTGAAGTTTGCTTTAGACATGGCAAGAGGCATGGCTTTCCTACACACACTAGAGCCCCTCATCCCTCGACACGCACTTAACAGCCGTAGTGTAATGGTGAGACCACAGGTTTATATCTGGCCTAGGTCTCAAAAGCCCTTAGCCTGTCTACAGTTGGACTCACCTTCCACGTCTTCTTCCTCAGATCGATGAGGACATGACTGCCCGAATCAGCATGGCTGATGTCAAATTTTCTTTCCAATGCCCTGGGCGCATGTATGCACCTGCCTGGGTTGCCCCTGAAGGTACGTAAGGGCATCATGTTGGGAGGTAGAGAAGGACTAGCTCAGTAAGAGCAGAAAGGGCAGACAGGACAGGCTAGGAAGCCAGAACAAACACTCTCTCCAGCTTTGCAGAAGAAGCCTGAAGACACAAACAGACGTTCAGCAGATATGTGGAGTTTTGCAGTGCTTCTGTGGGAACTGGTGACCCGAGAGGTACCCTTTGCTGACCTTTCTAATATGGAGATTGGAATGAAGGTGAGTGCAGAACAGTCTCGGTATGTGCTTATATAATAGTGGCCCTAGGCAATACTCAATTGTTCAGATATATGGTAATCCTGTCCAAGGCCACTTGAAATTGAGGTTCACCTTTATTCCCTTGTATTTACAGGTGGCACTGGAAGGCCTTCGGCCTACCATCCCACCAGGTATTTCCCCCCATGTATGTAAACTCATGAAGATTTGCATGAATGAAGACCCAGCTAAGCGACCCAAGTTTGACATGATTGTGCCTATCCTGGAGAAGATGCAGGACAAATAGGACTGGAAGGTCCTTGGCTAAACTCCAGAGGTGTCAAGGCATGGTTGGGGGAGTACATTTCCCCAAAGCAGCAGGCCTCTGGTTGCTGTTCCTGTCTCCAGTCATGGTACTACCCCAGTTATGGGGCCTATCCCTTGCCCCCATCTCTACCATTGTGGCCCCAAAAGGGGCTGGGCTCAGAGCTTTGTCACTTGCCACATGGTGTCTCCCAGCATGGGAGGGATCAGCCCCGCCTGTCACAATAAAGTTTATTATGAAAACAGGCTGGTGTGGGGATATGGGAACAGACAAGCACATCTGGGTAGGGTGGCTCAGGTGAAGTAATGCGGCTTCTTCACATTGATGCCATACTCGCTGAGGGCAGGGGTCAAGTCCTCCATGGTTAGAGTGTACTTGCGGTCCTGAGGGAAGAGGGAAGAGCACCAGCTGAACACAAGAATCCCAGATTCCAATTCCAGATAAGACTGAAGTAGGCCTTACACCTCCCCTAAGATGCAGTTTCCCCACAGAAGGATTCCAGGCTAAGTTACTCCTCTACTGCTGTGGAGGGTAGTTACGGATTCAGTGAGCCACCCTTCACACCTTGCTCTTGCTTCTGGAGCTGCCAGAGGCTGTGCCCTTCATTTTGCAGTGTTGTAGGGCATCATTGGCAATATCTGAGATGAATTTCTGGGCAGCTAAGGAGATGAGCCGGATTCTAGAGAAAGAGAAAGCAAAAACGATATGAGGAGACAACAGCAAACTGTACAAGCACTCAAGCTGTAACCTGCCCTGGGTTTACTCACATTCGTGGGTCTGAGGCTTCAAAGCCAGCACGGTTCAGGTAGTAACCAGTGACTGCGTCTGGAATCTGAGGAATTAAGACAACTGTCAGTGTTAGGCTTGGCCCTGCTGGGCTGAGAGTGGAGGAGTGAGGGAAGTTAGGGGGTGAACCGATCAGGAAGGTAGCAGCTTGGGTGACGGGAGGGATAAAAAAACAAGGGCTAGCACTAGCAGGGGGACCAAATACAGCACCGAGGTGGCCAGGAGTTAGCTTGATTGCGGGCCAGAATGGCCCAGTTCAGGTGAGAAGCCCACCGTAGGCGTGTAATCCTCCAGCTGCATCAAGAAGTCCACCAAAGGCGTGCTGGACACCACGGGCTTCACCTCTCCGTTGGCGGCGCTCGGGAGGACGTAAACGCCATTGGACATCGCCCCCTCCGGGGGGGCCGCGCCTCCCGCCGACACCGGAGCTGGAGGGGAACGCGCAAACTGAGACACGGGAGGGGGCTGGAGGGCCCCGCTTGCGCCTGCTTTGTGCCCGCCGCCCGCCGCCCGCCGCCGGCCCGGGTCACGGACGCTCCCCTCGCCCTCGGCCGTCCCGGCCCTCACCCGCCCCGCGCCGCTCGGCCGGCTCCCCAGCTCGCGCCGCCACGGGTCCCGTGCCCGTCGTCGCGGCCCCAGGCCCCCCCGCTGTCCCCGCGGGGCTGGCCTTGTTCTCCGCAGCGGTGCCGGCGGGCAGTGCAGCGGGAGCCGAGACCGCGGGCGCCGGGACCGAGGCGGCGGTGGCCGGGGCCGCCTCGGGGTCCGCGCCAGAGCCACTGCAGCCGCTCATCAGGCCGGTGGGAGAGGCGGCGAACAGAGCCGCTTCCGCTTCCGCTCACGTTACGCACAGCCTGGGTGACGTCGCACGCCCAGCGACTCTCCCCGCCCGTGGCAGCGGTAAGTTCCCGCCCTTCCTTCCGGCTTCCTGTCCCGGCCCCGTGGGCGGATTTGCTGAAACAGAGCGAAGGGCGGGGACCTGGTCGTGGAAAGCTTGGCCTCCGCCATGCCAGCTGGCACCTCCCCTGGGGTGTGTCCACGACCTTGTCCCCGGCCGTGGCCCCGTTAAACCCGGGGCTCAGACTTTGCTTAGCGGTGCCGCGGCCCACACCCGCCGACTGGGGCCTGCCTGACAGGCCGAGTTCCCTTAGTGCAGGCCGGGAGCGGTGGCGCACGCCTGGGATGGCGCAGAGGAGGCTGAGAGCTGCGGGTCGCGCAGCGAAGCCGGCCCGGGCAGGAAAGTCCCCGAGACGCTCACCTCCAGTTCACCACTGAAACGCTGGACGTGGAGCTGTGGTTCGCGTGGTGGAGTTAGCCGTGAGCACAAACGCTCAAGGACAGCCCAGCCCACCCTCCACACACCCCCAGCCCAGAGTTCAGGCTCCAGGACTGGCACACCACCCACACACAGAGGCAGGTTGTAGTGGAATCGGACAGCCTGTTCCAGACAGGAGAGCAGCACACAGTGCTGCTATAGATGGAGAGAAGAGTGTCCCAGCCTGAAGAAACGTCCTGTACAAAAATCACAGCGAGTTTTGAAAGCGGGAGGTTTTTCAGTTCAACAGACATTTATTTAATTCCTGTTTGCCAACTCTGGGCTGGGGCCTGGGCTTACAAATTCAAGGACACAATTCTACTCCGCTAGGCACTGGTGGTCTTGGAAAGGGTAGCAAACACGTAAACTTGAAATTTCAATACTATATGGTTGTTATCCTGCTAGAGGTAGGCATAGAGTGTGCAGTACAAGGGAGAAAGGGAACTAAACTCTGCAGCCTACTTCCAGGTACCAGAGACTATAACATTCCACTTAATTTTATTCCCGGATTGTGAAAAACAAGGATTGTTGATAACAAATGAGGAAACAGTCTCAGAGGGATAAATTATTTGGCTAAGGGTCTCTCCATCTATGTCAGAACCAAGATTCAACCAGGTTTGGTTTTGTAAATTTAAGATTTTTTCTGTAATAACAACGTTAACTAGCCTCAGGGAAATAGGAGGTAAATTCTGAGTTGAATCTTTAAAGAATTCTGGAAATCAACCTAGCAAATGTATTGGGTGTGGTAAGGTGACTGAATAGTTTGAGTTAGGGTGAGAATTCCTTGGAGGTTAGGTAGGAGAAAGGAAAAATAATTTGTTACTTAAGAAAAAATAAGTTTTGTGAGCCATGAAGTTTTTAAAAAAAGAGTAAAAGGGGGTCTGAGAATATTGCTTAGTGGTAGAGTGCTTGCTTAGCATGCATGAAGCCCTAGGTTCAATTCCTCAATACCACATAAACAGAAAAGGCTGAAAGTAATGTGGCTCAAGTGATAGAGTGCTAGCCTTGAGCAAAAGAAGCCCAGGATCAGGGCCCACACACCTGAGTTCAAGCCCCAGGACTGGAAAAAAAAAATGCCCATGCTTAACCCAGTAATCTTTGAAAGGATTTTATCAACTAAATAGTTTTATAGTATTGTGTTTTACTCTGCAAGGTGATTTAATGATGAGCAGGAAGGACACACATTTTTTTGGTTTTGGTTTTCAAGGGTTTTATGTCATTCTCTGAATTACAGTAGCAGTGTGGATGGAGAAAGGTGGATATGTTCTAGAGATACTCAGAAATATAACTAGGTACATTTAAAAGTCAGTAGGATGGGTTAAACCGAAGGTAGTAGAGGAGTGAAAAAAATGAGAATCAAAGACACAGACATCTGGCTTGGTTCAAAGAAGCACAGTACTTACCAAGACAAAACAAGAAGTTTTGGGGCTGGGATGGAGGGAGATGAGGTCTTATATTTGAGGTATCAATCACTATTGAGTAAAAATGTGATCTAGTGAGATGGCTATAGATGCCAGTAGTTTGTTCCAGGAAATAATGAGTAAAATAAGTACAAAAGAGAATAAAGCAATGAAGAATATCCAACATTCTGTGAGGAAGCAGAGACAAGTTTATGAGTGAGGAAGGTAGAAGTGATCAAAATTAAGCCCTGGAAGAAAATTTCTAGGAAATACATCATTGTGCACAGATTGATAAGTATACAGTGGAGGTAAACAAGGAGGCCATTGCCTCTCAGCATCAGGGAGGAAAGAGTAAAAGATGGGGCAACAACTTCATTAACTGGAGGGCAAAGTTGAAGTGAAATAGTGCACATAATATTATAGAAATGGGCACCATATCTGGGCCTGCTGGTATCAGTGCTAACAGGCTGTACCCTTCTCTGTTTTCATATCCTTGACTGAAAAGAGGAAGTGGAGAGAAAAGAAAAATGCTAGTGATTACATCTTGGGAAGAAGCTTAAAGCAGAAGTTGGGGGACTTGAACATGATAGTAGGATTGGGAGTCAGGGTTAGGGAGATAAGCTGTCTACAGAAATCAACAGTTGAGGGTACAGCAGAGGTTCCAACAAGGCAGAAAAAGGAAGGCAGAAAAAATGGAAGTGCATGGATGAACTGTTCAGCTTTTCTGGCAAGAAAGGGTCAAGGCTTAAGTAGTGTCTTCAGTAGGGCTGGAAAGTTGGGTGTTCCCCAGCCTGTCACAGGATCCCAGCCAGCACCAGAGCAGAAACCCTGACCCTCCACTTCTTCATTCAGACAGGACTCATGGCAGCCATGTGTTACCTAGAAAGGAGGTGGGCATGAGAACTGAACCTGCCCATATAGGTCCCGATAGATGACATTTCTTCACCGTGTATGCATGTCCCAAAGGCTATCCCACATTAGACCTGCCCCCAACTTATTCCTCCTCCTACTCCTACAATAATATCCACATGCTTCTCTTCCATACTTACATCAAAGAGTCCTGCCCCACGCTGCTGGTACAGCCTTGGGTTGAGAAAGCCAAGAACAGGGCGGCCGCTGAGGATTCTGTGTTCATTTATCAAGGATAAGATCCCCCCAAACACTGGAGTAGAGGCCTGCAAGGCAGAGATAGGTAGATGCTGGATTTCAGAGTGACTGAACTTTTGGGGATGAAGGTTCAAAAGGATCAGAGGTCTCAGAAGACTGAGAGGTTCTACCTGTAAGGACAGTTCCTGAGTGGGGGGTTTGATGCCAGGCTGATTCTTTTTCTGCCAGTACTGGCACTGAGCCCTTTTGCTCAGGGCCAGTGCTCTATCACTTGAGCCACAGCTCTACTTTCTGCAGTTTGTGGTTAGTTAGAAGTAAGAGTCTCACAGACTTTCCCTTTCTGGGCTGGCTTCAAAACATGATCCTCAGATCTCAGTCTCCTGAGTAACTAGGATTATAAGTGTAGACCACTGGTGTCCGGTGCCAGGCTGATTCTTACCGAGGTTCCAGACACCCATGGAATGGGCACACTGTTGCTGACCACCCAGTAGCCATCAGAAAGTGCAGCAACATCTGGGTAGGCACGGCCACTGGCATTGAAGTAACTGGATGGTGGCAGTTTGGGGCTAGACTTCAGGAATTGGGCTACAGCTTCTTCCTAAAAGACATTTTTGAGTATTAATTAGTCTGTGGCCTGTCCAGCAGTGTGATGAAGTGAGGATCCCCAAACCCCTTATCCATCCACACAAACATACACCTACCTGGTATGAAGGCTGCGGGAACACATTGCTAAATCCACCACCGCTGATGTAGTCAACTATCTCATTTGTGACAAGGAAAGGATTCCGGAAGGAAGTGCCTCCCACTGTGGTAACATAGGGGCTAAGGGAGAAAACAGCATTCAAATAGTTAGGGACCTCTAAAACGTGTGGATATGGGTGGGCTAAGTCATGCTACAAGGGCCAGATGTTGTAAGGAAGCTTGCACACGGAGTTGACTGCAATGTTTTGCATGCTTCAGGCATGGTCTGAGTTAATTATGCATATAATCTGTCACAAAAAGGCCCAGAGCCTAAGAAAGAGAAACATTGGGAGCTATGTCCTAATCAAGAGACTTTGGGCCTGGGACACAGGAAGTGAGAGGGTGGGTAATGCTGGGGGCTAAGTCATAGGAGCACTTAGGAGGGTCAAGTTGAAGGTTCTAGAACATAAAGTGAATGATTCACGTTACCAGGTGAAATATTTGTGGTCACAGAGAAGGTGTAAGTTGTGTTGCGTACCTGGATGCAGGGAAGCTAGGCCGGAACTTGTGTCTTCCAGAGACAGACCAACAACCCGCTCCACTATCACCTGAGAGAGAGAGAGAGAGAGACAGAGAGACAGAGAGAGAGAGAGACAAAGAGAGAGAGAAGCTTGGCATTCATATTAGTTGGTTAGATTTTAGTATATAGGTTCCTAAACTAGATGGGAAACATCAGTATTCACTGTTACTACAGGAGCTCACAATTTAGATCACACCCATAGATCCTGTTAAGATTCTGAGTTCAGATAATCAGAGACCAAGCTCTGTGGGGTTAAAGCTCCTAGGCTGGGTGAGTGGGTAGGAGATCTAAGTTTAGGTTACCTGAGGCAAAGAGCAGGGTGAGACCTCGAGCAGCAGCCTTCATAAACTCGGTGTTGACCCTCTGGATGTAGGCACTGCTGAGGGAGTCCTCATCATCTCCGTAACTCACAGTGTGCACGTATGGTAGGGCCGACTGATTATTGAGCAGCAGGAGCCACTGTAAGAAGGGCTCTTGTGCCTCATGCCGGCCTAGATTATTTAAAAATTAAAAAAAAAAAGTGGGTACAAGGGGAGTTGTCAAGATCCACCTCAAGCTTAGGTCATTCCCTTGATGGAGCAGGGATCCATCCCACCTCCCACCATCTAGTCCCTTTAGCAGTACCAGGGCTGCTGTAGACCCATGTGGAGATGTTGGCGCCAGCACTCATCAAGTATTCCACATCAAGACTGGCCTCGATCCCGGCCCGGCCCCGGCCCTGTTTTCCAACCACACGGGCCACTGATTCCTGGTGTGCAAATTTGCCACCAAAGAGATGCATGAACTCAACCAGGTCTGAATTATGGAAGTACTGTTCCAGGAACTATGGAGGGAGTCAGAGCAGAATCATGGGGTCAGAGAGTAAGCCCCAGCATGGCAAGACATGGAAGACACCGTGGGGAGGCCGTGAGGACCCTGGAGCTTCCTGCTTGGCTCACCTGGGCACAAGCCTGGCTGTTGTTAGTGCTGCCAGAGCCCACATCTTGTTCTGTCAAGTTATATCGTTGACGGATCACAGAAGGAGTCACTCCCAAGTGCATGCCAACAGTTCCTGCCACTTGCGGTCCGGGGCGTTGTCTCAGGGATGAGGTAGGGGGAAAGCGGTGTAGGCCTCCCACTGCGGGAATGGGGTCAGGCTTCAGGAGATCTTACAGACTATTTGCCACTGACAGTATCCAACAGCCACCCCCCCCCCCTCAACCCCCATCCCAGGTCCAGTCCCAGGATCTGCCTTTCCCAATCCCCACCAACCATGCCAGGTTTACCAAAATCCACATGAGGGGCCAAGGCCTGAGGAAGCTGGTAGGAATGTAAGGACCTTACAACATGGGTCTCTGCAGGTCCCCCCACAAAGCGATGAAACTCAGCTCCAGGGAGCAGTAGCTCTGCCTGACTAGAGGTTAGAGTTGAGAAAACAGAGGTAAGAATGCATGGAATGGAGCAGAGGAGGCAGCCCAAGCACCACACCAGTCATGCATTAACTACTGCCCACAAGCTCTTGGCAGGTTCTCAACTCATCCCCTTGGGGTGACTAGTCTCCCTGATGGGACAATTGGTATCCTCCATGGGGGCAATCATTCCACTGGGCAAACATTCCCTCTCACCGGACACTTAGAGAGCAAGTCAGAAAATCCCGGGTGGTCACTGAATGGCAGTTTCGGGCTCCAGCTGCCGAGAGCCATTTTTGGACTGTGAGGAAGGTAAGCAGCGATGGCTGGACCAGCTCAGCCACATCCTCTAGGGTTAAGTATTTTCCTGCAATGATTCAAAAGAGAATCTTGTCTTAACTCACTGATTTATCAAGTTCCCTCTTTGGACCTCAACCAGGAAACATCAGGACTCTGAGAGAGGGCTGGCTAGGGGCTGGTGTCCATGGGGAAAAAAAAGATGGCAGAGACTTGGAATACCATGACCAAGAAATGTGCAGTCAACCTAAAGGCTACTGGGTTACAAATATTATAGCACGGTATTCATCTGCCATGGTTGGGGAAAAAATAATGGAAGTTAATAATTTAAATTTTTCCATTTTAACCTTATCTCCAATAAAAGTTTTCAAAGTTCTTGAAATTGATTATACAGCATCTAATTCTGTTCAAATCTCCATACTTCTTGGTTTTAAAATTAATGTGATGATTTACTATTTCCTGCATCTATGGATGATCCCTCACCTCTATCTTTCACACACACACACACACACACACACACACACACACACACACACACACACACATTTTCCCTGCCATAAAGGACTTTAACCAAGTGAGGGATACAAAATTAATGTGATGATTTACTATTTCCTGCATCTATGGATGATCCCTCACCTCTATCTTTCACACACACACACACACACACATACACACACACACACACACACACACACACACACACACACACACACACACACACACACACATTTTCCCTGCCATAAAGGACTTTAACCAAGTGAGGGATACAATCCAGCTTGACCATTGAAGAGACTGTTTTGGAGTCGAGTGGGGAGTACAGTGGAGAGCGGAGTGCTGGGAACTGCAGACCAGTCAGGAGAAAGGGCAGTAATCAAGGAGAGAGAATATACAGTGAACTTAATAACAATGGGGGCGGGCCAGAAGTAAACCAATGCGAAGGCAATAAATAGAGTGGCTGAACTGGCAGCCTCCATGTCTGAGCAGAAGAGGAAAGAGAAGTGGGTTTGAGGATGTAGGAAGCAATTTGAGTTGAGGAGCACTCACATGCACTAGGCTCTATCTCCTCACTCGCCTAGTAATGGGTAATTAGTAGTAAGAAATTTGAATTTAGATCTGATCATAAAGCTTGCTCTTAATCATATCTACCTTGGCTTTTTCAGACTGAAGAACACAGGTGGAAAATTGGAAATAGGGTATAAAGTTACAGTGTTTAGCCGAATTTCTGGTGTGCTTTTTCATTCAGCAACTCCCCAGTGACAGTTACTGCCATTCAATTTCCTTGAGGGCACCATGAACACAACCCTGCCATGATCTGCACCATCTCCTGGCAGGTCAAAACTCCCTGTCCCTCACACATCCCACTTCCGCCCCCAGTCCCGATAGGCACCGTATTGAGGCGAGCTGGGATCCGATAGCACTTGTACCAACTCTGAGAGTCTCTCCAGATTCTGCTGTTTCAGGGCAAAAGTGAGACTCAGCTCTTCCTCAGGGTCCACACGGCCCAGGGACACCCAGCCTGGGGGCAGCCTGCAGTGTCAGGAAGAGAATAATCCTTAGTTAGGATAGGAATTGGGAAATATGGGTCATGGAGGGTTCTGGATTAACAGCTGAGTCTTTGGGCAGGATTCCCAGACGGAAATGGATCATAGCAGGTGATCAAGACTGATGTCTGAGGATAAGGCTACGGAGTAGTACCAGGGTGAGGGAGGACAGTGGGTACAGAAATGGGAATGGGGAAAGGTGTAGTCAGTGTTAAAGCAACTCACGTCAGACGCTGGTCAGGCTCTGGACTATAACTGCACTTGCAGGCGGTGATGACGGCAAGGAGCCCTAGGAGGCTGCGGGAACGGCGGGTGAGTTTCAGTGTGATCTGGATTGCCATTGTATTCCCACCCTCTCTATGTATTCCCTCCAATGTGATCCCCTTCACCTGCCTCCCACCAGTTTCTCACCGGACTTGGAGTCTCATCTTGCCTTTCTGATGATCCGAAATCATGTGACAAGTCACGTGGCCTGGTCTTCCACTTCCACATTCTCTGCCTAGCAACTAGTGACGAAGATGTCTCCTCCCTCTCAAATGAATGTTCCCCAATGCATAGGGCTACCCTCAGATCTTCTCTTACCTTGTTATGCATTTCAGATCAGAGTTCCCAACCTGTTGCCCACATCCTGCCACCCAAGAATCACAAGAGAATGGGCTTTGAAGATTCACAGATACATTTTTCCTAGAGGTGTGATAGTAGGAAAACGATTTTACCTCTCAGAGCCTAGACTTACTCATTTATAAGAGACTGTATGTGGTTGCAGTGAGAATTTACACCGATGTAAGTAAATCACCGAATGTAAAACTCTTATTCTAGATATTTAGTGGCTCCAAGGGGGAAGGATCTCTTCGCTGATCTGCTCTCATGTCCATCCTCCCCTCTCTTCAGACCCTTGGTCCCACAGTCCTAGATTCTTTCCCAAAGAACCAATCCCTCTCTGCTGCCCTTTTGCCCCAGGTAGGAAACTTACTACAAGGCGATAAATCAGCCTCAAACTAGGCTCCTGAGCTCCCAGTGCCATCTGTACCCCAAATGCCCCCATGTGCACTACCCTTTCGCATCCTCTGAGGTGTCTACAGTATTGCCAGATGCCTTCCATTCATCCCCACAAAGCAAAGCTGGAGGCTGGATACAAACTGCAGTTTATTAAGGCTCCAGAGTGAGAATTGGCACTTGTTCTGGGCAGGGGCAGGACCCAAGGGAGTAGGGTCCAAAGAGTTTGGAGGGGCCTCTTCCATCCCCCCTGGCCCCCAATAAATAAAGTTCAGCTCCATTACAGGGTGCTGGTGCAGGGCAGGAAGTCCTCACTGAGAACCCAGGGCTGCCGCTTCCTTCATATTTCTCCCCACACTACGGACCTGGCCACAAGCCAGTGACCAACAGACCCTCTGGTCCTAGTGCTCTGAGGAGGCTGGGGTGAAATGTGGGACCTGGCCCCACAGGAGTTTAGGGTAGAGAGCTGGGGCTTGGTGGTGGCCTCCCCACGGCCAGTCGTGGTCCGAGGCTGCTCTGGGGCAGGCTCAGAATGGGGCCTGCATTGGGGACACTGTGCGTATCCCAGGTCGGGGCCCAGCCTGGGCCACAGCTAGATGTGTAGCTCTGTGTCATCAGGTGGCTCCAGACCAGACTCTGTGCTGAGTGCTGAAGCTGAAGGGCCCTGGGCCACTCCAAATGGTGAGACAACGGGTGAGCGAGCAGCCAAAGGAGACAGTGAGGGTGAGAAGCTGGGGGACATGGCGGCTGAGGACAGGGATCCTTCATGACTGATGGGGGAGCGATGAGAGGCTGGTGGGAAGATGGCACGGGCTACCGCTGTGTTGGCAGGCTTGGGGGGCACAGACTTGGCTCCTGGATGGGCCACAGCAGTGATGAGGGGTGGTGGGTCAATACGGGGAGCTGGGGGGCAGGGCCGGGCTTCATCCTTGAGCCGAGCGATCTCTGTGAAGACACTGGCTAGGGGCTGGAACTGAGGGCACCAGCTCAGCAGGTAGTCCCAGTTATAGCTGCCACGGAGCTCCTCTTCGCCAGCTACGATGGCCGTCAGCGCACCTGCCACACACGGCTTGCCATCTGCTGGGAATCCATAGTCCCCAGTGGGGGCGGGGCTCAGGCCACACCCCCCAAGAAAGGCTGTGGCGGTAGCTGGGGTCCCCTCCTCTCGATACAGAGTGGCTCCTGCACCTGGCAGCAGTAGCCCTGCCTTGCGGCCCTTATACCAGGTGTCAGGGGCAGGTGGCTCACAGGATGTGTCACTGAGTCCATCTGCATCCTGCTGGATGCCTGAGTCAGGACCACGGGCAGCCAGGGAAGATGCCACACTGGCCACACGCGGGAACTCATTGATCATGCGGATCTCATCATCCTCTGCAGCCTCTGCGGAGCCTCGGCCGCTTGAATGTGAAGGGTCCAGGGAGCCGCCACGGGGGTAAGGGCCTCCAGCTCCTGGTCCCCCGTAGCTGGGGAGAGTCTGGTGATACAGGTGTTCTGAGGGTGGTGGACTGGGTGGTTCCCGGCCCAGCTTCTGCAGGGAGCCACTGGCTAGGGGTGCTGCCTGTGACATTGGGCCAGGAGCTGATTCAGCCTTGCGGTTACGGGCCCGAACAAGCCCTAGAACCAGAGCTGCCAGTGCAAGTACCACCACAACTCCCAAGGAGGCTGCCACAGCCCCTACCAAGAGCAGGTTAAGATCAGGTGCCAGTCCCAGTGCAGTATGGGTGATATCCACAGTCACAGGCACTGTGGCACTCCGGGACCCGGGCAGAGGCCCCCGTGCTACTACCTCCAGCCTTAGCTCCCGTGGGGTTTCACGCCGGGCCCGTCCCCCGCCCCCAGAGGTGGCTGTTCCACTGCCTGGAGCCCGACTGTCCACTCGAAGGTACAGGGCGCCTGTAGTCTGGTTGATACCAAAATAGGGAGAGGAGGAGGCAAGGGAATAGAGCACCAGCCCATCAGCACCTCCATCCTCATCTGTAGCCTGCACATGGCCCAGGCTGTGGCCTCGCTGGGCACCCTCTGGCACTTGGAAGTGGAATGCTGGAGCTAGGAACACGGGATCATACTCATCCTCTCCAGTCACTAGCACTGACACAGTGACAGAAGCCGAGAGATTGCCAGCATCCGCAGCACCCACCAGCAGTCGGAAGCTTCCTGTGTGCTCATAGTCAAAGGGTACTCGCGCTCGCAGCTCTCCACTGGAGCTGTTCAGTGCAAACGCCTCACGGCCCTCAGGCCCTGGCCCAGCCTCCAACAGACTATAGCGGAGCTTCCCAAAAGCCCCGGCATCCCCATCGATCGCATGCAGAGTGGTCACAAGAGTGCCTGGAGGCTGGTTCTCTGCCAGGCTGGTACTGAGCAAGTTCAGTGGGAAAGCTGGGCCATGGTCATTCACATCCTGGACCTCGACTGTCACTGGTGCCAAAGCAAAGTGTGCCCCAGCAGGGTCAGTAGCCTGCACTACGAGCTGATGTCGAGACTGGGTCTCACAGTCCAGAGGGTGAGCCAGTCGCAAGGCACCTGAGCTCTCATCCAGCTCAAAGAGCCCCAGAGGGTCACCTGAGCTGAGGGTGAAATGCACAAGGCCATGAGGGCCGGGGTCAGCATCAGAGGCCTCCACATGCATCAGCTCAGCACCCACAGGCATGTCCTCAGGTACCGTCACACGGTAGGATGCTCGGGTAAAGACAGGTGGATTGTCATTGACATCTAGTACAGTGACAGTGACGGACACAGCTGAACTTCGGGGTGGCTGCCCTCGGTCAGATGCAGCCACGGTTAGGTTGTACTGTGTTAGGGTTTCAAAGTCCAGTGGCTCAAGCAGTACCAGGCATCCCAAGGCCTGAGGACCCGGTCCAACACCCTCCCCAGCCTCAGCCAACCGAGGTTCCAGCTGGAAGACCCGGCCCCTGTTGCCACTAACGATGCTATAGTCTACAGTGGCATGGGTGCGGCTTCCATCAGCATCGGTGGCCTCCAGGGTGAGCAGGGTGGAACCAGGGGGCAGATCTTCAGTCACAGCCACACGGTAGTGTGGCAAAGCGAAGCTTGGGGCATGGTCATTCTGGTCTTGCAGCTGGACATGTACTGTGGCTCGGGCTGCCCGGCGTGGAGCTCCGTGATCTCGTGCTTCCAGTACCACATCTAACACTCCTGGCCCCTCATGGCTTAAGGCCTCTGTTCCTACTGTTGTGAACAAAGTTCCTGAGATGAGAAGAAAAGGGAAAAACACACATTCAGCAGTGGCCAAACTGTGTCAGCAGAAGACATATCGCCTTCAGGTGATTTGGATTTGGAAGTCAGACTCCAGGGACTGGCCCATGTGCTAAAACAGTATGCAACAGCCTCAAAAGGCTCATAGCTCAGGAACAGACAGGCAGTCAGGCTTATATTAAAGACAAAGTGGGTAGAAGGTGCTCCTAGAATCAGAAGTCTAGGAGTCAAGTTATTGGTAACAAATTCTAGAAATAACATCTTAATTAACACATGGCCAAATATGGTTAAAAGATCAAGGGATCGCATTGTAGGGAAGACATACCGTTGTTGGGGTCAACACTGAAGCCCTCCACGGGAGAAGCCAGATGGTAGGAAATGTGGCCATTGGCACCTGAGTCTCGGTCCGTAGCAGAGACAGAGAGAATGGCACTGCCTGGCGGTGTATGCTCAAGCAGCATCACCTAAGGTGTGAGAAACAGTGTTTACAATCAAACATCCCAGCTTCCCTGCCGCCCCCAGCCTTTGTGCTGGAGCTTGATCCAATAAGCCGTGTTTGGCATCTATTCCAGCTTGAGAGCTATACTTGTTAAGCTTTGAGTGAGAACTCCTTTTCCCCCTTTCTGGTCACAGGATACAGAACCTAGATATAGTCTACAGGCCCTGGAATGCTGGTCTGAGATGGGACATTCCTGTTTGCCAATGGACTCTAGCATCCAGCTGACCCCAAACACTTTTAGATCTGTCTCCTCCCTGTCCAGCAGGAACAATCCTGGGCCCACTTGTGGAGGCATCTAGGAGTGAGTACCTGGTAGAGACTCTGTGAGAAGGTAGGTGTGTTGTCATTGACATCCTCCACAAGCACCGTGAGGTTGGCGTGGCCCTCATGCGGTCCATCATGTGCCAGCAGCTGCAGATGGTAGTGGTCACACTGCTCAAAGTCTAAGGGGCCCGTGAGGGAGACACGTCCTCCATAGCGGCCAATACTGAAAGGATCCTGGGGCCCAGATGGGCTCAGCACATACCATAGCACTGGACCAGAGTCCACATCATTCCCTGTTACCTGTGCAATTTCTGAGCCCAACAGTGCATCTGCAAAACACCAGACAAGGGAGTTCAGCAGGGTCCTTATGTACTCTTGGAAGTCCAGGGTGGGTAAGTTTTTCTCTGCCACCTTTTATTCCTTTCACTTTACGTAGCCCTCACCTTCTGACACTCGGAGCTCCCAGGGCTGGGGGATGGTAGGACGGTTGTCATTGGTATCGATGACCATCACTGTCAGTGTGGCTGAGCCCACCAGGGCCGGGCTCCCTCTGTCTGTAGCCATCAGTACTAGCCTGGACACAAAGCACAATCAGATGGAAGGGCCTGGAGATAAGAGTAAACTTGGGAAAGGCTAAGGGAACTCAAGACAATGCTTGACTTTAGGGAATCTCAGGACGTAGCCTAGGGATTGTGAGGAATTGAAGATGAGGCTTGAAAATATACAGGCCCAAGATGGAAGCCTTGGGTCTGCAGAAGTCAGGTCTCACCGTGTTTCAGCCCAGATCTCCCGGTCCAGGATAGCTGTGGTAGTGATCGTGCCTGTGGCTGGGTCTACGTGGAATAAGCCTCGTGCTGGCTGGGAGGCAGCCAGACTATAGGAGATCTGTCCTCCAGAGCCTTGATCCAGGTCATCTGCCTCCACCTGGTGAGTGTAGGAGATGGTTGGCACTAGCTTGGCCACAAACAAATCAGACCAGCTCATCCCTCCCATCTTCCCATCACATCCCACACCTGCAGCACGGGCCCTTCCAAGGGCCGAGATTCTGGCAGAAAAGCCACATAGTGGGGTCGCAGGAAACGGGGAGCATTGTCATTGGCATCTTGCAGGGTCAGGGTCAACACAGAGAAGGCAAAGGCTCCTCCACTCTCGGCCTGCAGCACCAGTCGCAGACGCGGGCTCGTCTCAAAGTCCAGCCCCTCGGCTGCACGAACTGTGATGGCTCCTGTTGGGAGGCAGACTGCATCAGTGAGTCCTTTTCCTTACCCCCGAGTCTCCTCCTCCAAGGCTGCTTACTCAAGAGAATCCTTTCCCCTTTCAGTCTCGTGTGGTCCAAAGAACCTGCTTCTGCCTCCCCAGGAACCTATCCCTTCACACAAAGCCCCTGCTCTGATCCTTTACCTGTATTAGGCTGGATAGAGAATATCCCTTTCTCGTTTCCACTGAGAATGCTATAGATGATTGGTCCACTTGAGCCCCCTGCGTGGACAGCCTTAGGGGAGACAACAGAAGTCCCTGTGGAGACAACGAGAGAGGGTGGTACTGGACTGTGGGCACTTCAGGAATGAGTAACTCTAGTCCATCCAGGGATACAAATTTAGGGGCACATGGCTGGTGACCAACCTGGGGGTGCATTTTCACGGAGCACAGCTTCACTACTTGCTCGGGGAAAGCGGGGTCCACGTTCAGGCTCCCCTTGAAGTCCAACAATGACCACTCCAGTGGCAGAGCGAGCTGGACGGCCAAGATCAGTAGCCACGATGAAGAGGACACGATCTCGGGGTCCCAGAGCTACAGGAGAGCGGGTCACCCGGATTTCACCTGTGTAAGAGTCCACGGTGGTGCCAGGAGGTGGTGTGCCTGCCAGCCGGTATAGAATGGAGGCGTTGGCACCAGCATCACGATCTTCAGCTCGCAGTGTGGCCAGAGCCAGTGTTGGGGTACTGAGGCTGGGGCCTGGACGGGGGAGGCGCAGACGCAGAGGACTGGTAGGGAAAGTGGGTGCGTGGTCATTGACATCGCGTACCGTGATGGTGACAGGTACTGTGCTGCTCAGGGGCCCGGCCGCTGCACTATCCACCGCACTCACAGAAAAGGTGTAGCTGGGAAGGTGTTCTCTGTCCAGCGCTGTGGCTGTACGCAGTTCCCCAGAGGTTGGCTCTAGCAGGAAGGCTCCTGCTGTGCCTGCACCCAGGTAATAGGTCACACGGCCATTGGCCCCAGCATCAGGATCATGAGCCTGCAGTTGCAGCAGCAGTGTCCCTGCAGGTGCATCTTCGGGCACCTCCACTGAGTAGGCAGGAACAGGGAAGGCTGGGGCATGGTCATTGGCATCTAGCACAGTCACTGTCACAAGCAGAGTAGCACTGAGAGCTGGCTGGCCTCCATCCTGGGCTTCTATCTGCAGCTGGAATGATGGTTCCACTTCCCGGTCTAGTGGCCTTACAGTGCCAAACTCCCCAGAGGCAACATCTAAGGTAAAGGCGCCTGATGGATCCCCATCTGCAGAGAATAGTTAAGTACACATAAACATAAATGTGTCAGACCATGAAGATGGAAGGGCAATATAGCCAATGACAGAGATACAGGGGATGGAATGGGGCTGGGAGAAGAGCAAAGAATCAGAGACAAAGAGGAAAACAAACACTGAAGGTAAAGCTATTGTGAATGAAGCAGCTGTTATCAGAGTGTGATCTGGACAGCCCTTGGAGGCTTGTCCATGAGGACTTGTCATATACTGAAGACCAAACTGTTATCATAGGCATTATGTGCCATTTTCATTCTTATCTCACAGTTCACAGGGGATGCTTTAGAATACAGTAAGATCATTGCTTGGTGGATGAAATGTGTGCATATGCACTCTCCTGTTTTCCAGAATATTCTGGGCAGAACAAGTAGAATTATAATTTAAGAAATAGCTTGTGCTGGCGTCCCTCTGTTATACCTATGATCTCTGCATTACTGTCCAACAGATTGTTATTTGAAATCCGAACATTTCCTTTTGTATATGCCAAAGCACCAAACAGCATATTTAATTGCTTTGCTTCTCAATGATTTTTTTTTTTCTGGCCCTGGACTTGTACCCTGGTCCTAAGCGCTTCACTGAGATTTTTTTTGTTCAAGGCTAGTGTTATACTACTTGAGCTACAAGCTCCACTTCCAGCTTTTTGGTGGCTAATTGGAAATAAGAATCTCACACACTCTCCTGTCTAGGCTGGCTTTGAGCCACGATCCTCAGGTCTCCGCCTCCTGGAAAACTAGGATGCTAGGATTACAGATGTAAGCCATTACTGGTTGGTATTTAATTTTTATTGTTTTAATATCCAATATAGTAAATGTTGATAAAATTTACATATTAACCTTTTAGAGTTCACATCTGGGTGTGGTGGTTCATATTTTTTGTGGTCAGTATGGGCAACATAGTGAAAGCCATCACACACACACAAATGTCCTGAGACCAAAACATTTGAGAATCACTACTCAACAGCGAGAGAAAATAAGAAAAGAAAGGAGGAAGTAAGAAGAAAGAAAGAAGCAGGGCCAAAGAGGGAAATTAAGAATTAGAGAGGCATGAATGAAGAAGAATAATAGCTGGGAGCTGGTGGCTCACACCTATAATTCTAGCTACTCAGGAGGCTAAGATCTGAGGATCGTGGTTCAAAGCCAGCCCTGATAGGAAATCTGTGAGACTCTTATCTCCAATTAATCACCAGAAAACCGGAAGTAGTGCTGTAGTAGAGTGCTTGCTTTGAACTAAGAGCTGAGGGACAGCGTCCAGCCTCAGAGTTCAAGCCCCAAAACTGACAAAAAATAAATAAAATAAGGTCATTTTAAGGAAAATGGATGGAATAAAAGATCATGTTAAGTGAGATAAGCCAAGCACAGAAAGACAAATAAAATGTTTTTGCTCATATGTGGAAGCAAAAAGATAATAAAAATGTCAGGATTGTAAAAGGGAGTGTTGCAAGTGATCAGCAGGTGGGAAGAAGAGAGGAGAGGGCGTCAGGAGGTAGTACTATATAGAATGCACATACACATACGAAAACAGCATAATGAAACCCACTAAAACTCTTAATAGGGAGCAGGAGAGGGAGGGCAGTTAAGAAACAGCAATATAAATGGGAGGAATTTGAGTAAAGTACTAGATAGATAGATAGATAGAATCACAATGTATCATTATGCCAGTAATTATACAATAAAGATGGTGAATGTGATCAAATTTTATTATATGGATGTATTTATGTAAAGATAATGAAATGCCTTTGTATAGTTAATGCATGTTAAAAAAAATTGACCCCCTCGAGTAAACAGCTGCTCTGAAACTGGCATGGTGGCATACATCTAATAATGCCAGCACTCTAGAGTGCTGAGGCAGGAGGACCCAAGTTCAAGGCCAGCCTGAGCTACATAGCAAGATGTCGCCTCAAGAAAATAAAATTTAAAACCCTGCAAAAATATTCAGTCTCCCTGCTATTGCTTTTAGTGTAGTTCTAATTTTACTATGCTACAGGTAGGTATTTGATACAGACACACTCTGAAACAAGCAGTCTTCTTAGAGTCTCCAGACAATGTTATTGTCTCTTCGTGCTGGTGTCTCACACCTATAATCCTAGCTACTCAGGAGGCTGAGATCTGAGGATCACGGTTCAAAGCCAGCCTGGGCAGGAAAGCCTCTGAGACTCTTATCTCCAATAACCCACCAGAAACCAGAAGTGACGTTGTGGCTCAAGTGGTAGGGCACTCACCTTGAGCTGAAGAGTTCAGGGACAGTGCCCAGGCCCAGAGTTCAAGCCCCACGACAAACAAACAAACAAAAAAAGTGTCTCTTTGTGAGAAAGCGCATTTATTAAGAAATAAAGGTCAGAAAAAAGCCAGAGAGGCAGAGAAAAAGATACCCCCAGATATGTTGATGTATGCATGAGGAGAAAAAGTACAAGACATAAACAAGAGGGGAAAAGTGACCCAGACACATTGAAACCAACAGAGGCCAACAGGGAACAAGCACCAGGCAAGGAGGTGGTAAGTTAGCAAGAATGAAATGATTCTCACCCAGGATGTGGTACTCCAACTTCCCATTGGCTCCTACATCTGGGTCAGAGGCCCGTAGTGTAGTAAGAGTCTGGGGGTCTTGGCCCTCAGGTACTTCCAGAGAAAGATGGGCATTCCCAAAGGTTGGAGCATGGTCGTTCTCATCTTCCACGGTCACACGTACTGTGACATGAGTTAACAAGGGGGGTGAGCCCCTGTCCCGTGCATATACTGCGAGGAAGCAAAATTAATGAGGTTCAGTCTCACCTCAGTGTGCTTACAGATACACCTGCTAGCTAGAAAACATCTATCGTGCCACATATTCTGGGCACACTGTACATGTGGAACATATGGATACACATAAAAAGAGGTTCTTTTTCTTTCCATCTCCTCTGCTTGGTACATGCAAGACCTATCTCCTATTAGTAGTGGTGAGACTGAAAAGACTTGAAATGAGATATCAAAAGAGTTGGGCTCAAGTTCCTGCTTTGCCAGTGTCAAGCTATCTTGTTTGAGAAAGTCACTTCACTTCTCTGATACTCATATCAAAACGCTCCTGTTAAGTGGTGGCAGTATAAGCTAAGGGAGGCCTAGAGGGCATAGCTGTGACAATAGGCATTTGAAATTCTGTATGGTCACAGTAAGGACAATTCAGAAGTCAGCTCACCTAGCATCCTATCTAAATCTTGTCTTTCCATAAGCTGTGCTATACTAGATGGAACTTCTAGAAGATAAGTACTTTGGTTGTTCTACCCATGTTTGCAACACTCGTGGCTCTCACCTGTTAAGTTGATCTCCTCTTGTTCCTCTCGATCCAGGGCGCGGAGAGTCGTGAGAACTCCAGTGTTTGGGTCCAGAGAGAAGCTTTCGCCAGAAACACCTCCATAAGTGACTTGCCCATTGGCCCCTGAGAAGGGGCAGCATGGGGAGTGATCAGAGGGTAAGCACACCCTGTATTCCTCTGTCTCTCCCTCTTACAATCCATACCCCACTAGGTCTTACCCAAGTCAGGGTCAGTTGCCCGCAGGGTGAGCAGCGATGTACCAGGGGTGCTGTTCTCACGCAAGACGACGCTGTACTCCTGTTGCTGGAAAGTGGGAGCCTCATCGTTGACATCAACGATGCTGACAGTCAGGACCTGAGTGGATGAGCGAGGCGGGGAGCCGTGGTCTGAAGCCACGATGGTCAGTATATGCTCAGCTCGCTGCTCTCGGTCCAAGGGCCGCACCACGGACAGGGCTCCTAGGGGAGTAAGAAGGCAGATTGGTAGCAACCTCCACACTCCCCGCAACCCAGCATCCTCCAGGCCCACACCCCTGGCCCAATGCTCACCAGTGCTCGCGTGCAGCCGGAAGTGGCCGTCTCCCCCAGCTGCCAGGCGATAGGACACGCGCGCCGCCTCCCCCAGGTCCGGATCTCGGGCCACCACGTGCAGGGTGGTGGGCCCAGGCGGCTGGTCCTCGGGGAGGCGCACGCGGGAGGGCGAGGCGAACACCGGTGCGTTGTCATTTTCATCCGTGACAAAGACACGCGCGGAAACGCGGGCTGCGCGGCGGCGGCTGGCATTGCTGGGCCGGTCGCTGGCTTCCACGAGCAGCAGCAGCGCGGGCGTGGTCTCGCGATCCAGGCCGCGCGGAGCGCTGAGCGCCCCGGTGCGCGCGTCCAGACGCAGCGCCGGCACCGGCGGCTCCTGGCGGAGCAGACGGTAGCGCACTTCGCTGTTGGGGCCCGGGCCGTCGGCATCCGACGCGCGGAAGGTGTACAGCGCCGCGCCGGGCTCAGGGTTCTCCGGTAACGCCAGCGCCAGGGGGTCGCGCGCAAAGGCAGGTGCGTGCTCGTTTTCGTCCTGCACGCGCACCTGCACTCGCAGCAGCCGCGCGCCCGCGCCTCCCGGCCCCTCGGCGCGCACCGTGAGCGCGCGCCAAGCAGGGCCGGTCTCAAAGTCCAAAGGCCGCGCCAGGTACAAGCGTCCCGAGGTCGCATCCAGCGCGAAGGTGCCCTCGGGGTCAGCGCCACCTACCAGGGTGTAGGTGAGCGCGCCCACACCAGGTGGCTCCGGAGGCGCCACGGAGCCCAACAGGGATCCCGGCTGAAGCCCCTCAGCGGCGGTCACCGTCAGCACGACAGGTACTGGAGCTGCCGGGTCAGGCTCTGCCAGATCCGGCGATGGCTCGGCCACGCGAGCAGAGGGAAGCACCTGTTGTGGGCCAGGGAGGGAGGTTGCAATCAGAAAGACCCGTGTAAAAGCAGGTCTGCTCTGGGTAGTAGGGAAAGGTAGTAAGACTAGGCTGAGAAGGCCCATGGGGCCACCACAGAAGCGTGCGCTAATTAATGGAGGGGCGCCAGAGCAGCAGCTAGAAGAACGGGGCGTACCTGCACCAGCAGCTGGAGGCTGGCACTCCGAGGTGGGCTGCCTTGATCCTGAGCACTCAGTGTCAGCACGTAGTGGGGCCGCTCTGCACGGATCAGGGATGCTGCAGTGAGCAGTTCTCCAGAGTGAGGGTGCAGCGAGAAGAGCTCTGAGCCAGGACCTGAGCACAGGTAGAAGGAGGAGGGTTTGGCTCTCAGAACTGAGAAGGCCATGAAAACAACCCTCCCCCACTCAGCCCCTCCCTTTTTCTTACCACTCCCCTCCCCCCATACCAGTGAGCATGTAAAGGACCGTCCCGTTTTCCCCTTCATCCGGATCCTTGGCCTGCACTGTTGTCACTGGTGTTCCTGGAGGCACACGGTCTGGTACCTATGGGGACACAACTCTTACAATCATCTCCTTCCTATGCTGAAATCAACGCTGAATCCAATACCCCTCACCAGTGTGTGGGCAGAGCATTTTTTTTTCTCTCTTACCCACACCTAGGGTTCTATAGGGAGATGGCCCCTCCCTCTCCCATTTCAGGACAGAGTCCTGCCACTTCGCATACCTGTACAGGAAGTCCCCCACCAGCAGCCCCAGAAGCCTGCAGGAAGGTGGGGCTGTTGTCATTGAGGTCAAGCACTGCAATGTGCACTGTGCCTGTGGTGCTTCGAGGAGGGCTCCCCGCATCCTGCACTTGCACCAGGAGCTGGTAACTGCTCTGCTGCTCTCGGTCCAGGGAGTGGAGTGTGGTCACTTCCCCTGGGAATGCAGGATGGAGATCATGAGGAGATATTTAGGAATGCAGAGCCTGAAGACTACAGGTGAGAATCTAGAGTTGGGCAGTGTGGGAGGGAATGCCAGGGCTCAACCTCAGGCTAAGTCTTGGTCGTCATACCTAGGATCTGGGCTAGGGACTGGAGATCCTATCTGGGTGTTCACCCAGCTGTGGACTCTGAGGCTGATGGATCTTAGAATTTGGGTCCCAGTGCTTACCAGTCTGAGGGTGGATGTGGAAGGCTTTGTTGTCCTCTGACAGCTGTGGCAGGCTGTAGGTCAGACGTCCATTAGGTCCCGAGTCTCGGTCAGTGGCAAAAACCCGGCCTACACTGGTCCCAGGGGGCTGGTTCTCAGCCACAGCCAGGAAGGTGGGATCTTCGGACAAGCGGGGACTGTGATCATTCTGGTTGAGGATGCTGACCCTCACTGTGGCTGTACTTGTCTGTTGCCCTAACTCAGCTTTGGACCCAGATACTGCCATTACCTTCAGTGTATATAACTCCTGGGACTCACGGTCCAGTGCTGCCCGTAACCATAGCCACCCACTCTGTGATTCGAGGCCAAAGGGGTTTCTGGCTCCATCTGCTGCAAGGTGATAGGTGACAGGGCTCCCATCTGGTGCCTGGGCCTGCACTTGCAAGACCTGAGTTCCAGGGGCGGTACCTGAGGGCAGATCCACACGGTAGCTAGGACTGTCGAATCGGGGACCTACTCCATGGGTCCCCAAGTCCTGTATCATGACCCGAAGTCGAAAATGGCTGGTGCGTGGTGGGGAGCCCCCATCCCGTGCTTCTAGCTCCAGCTCATGATCTGGCCTTCCTGGAGGCCCCAGAGGCCCCATAAGCCGTACATGGCCTGTAGTGGGGTCCACGGTGAAAGCTCCATCACCTCCAGCAAGCAGGGTAAAGGTGATCCGGCTGTTAACCCCTGAGTCAGGGTCCACAGCCCGCAGTGTGTAGATGGGAGTTCCTGGAGCAGTGTTTGGTGGCAGTAATACAGTGTCTTCAGATGCAGGGAAAGCAGGGGAGTTGTCATTCACATCATCCAGCAGCACACGCACCCGAGTGATGGCATAAGCTGGGGGTACCCCACTGCCTGCTCGCACCTCCAGCTCCAACACTGGTCCCAGAAGCTCTCGGTCTAGAGGGCGAAGTGTTTTTAACAGTCCTGAGGTCGAATCTAGGGCGAAGAGTCCTCGGGGATCTCCAGCAGATAGGGTAAGGATCACAGGCCCAGAGCGACCTAGTGAAGAGGAAGAAAGGATGAGAGAAGTGGTATGGGAGCATCTCTTGAGTTAGAGCCCAGACTCTGATCCCAAGAAAGGCTAGGAGGTATATGTGTGACTTGCAAAGTATTAGGAAGGAGGCAGGAGTTGGCAGGGAAGTTTGTTAGCACTGCAGTGGCATTCATGCACCAGTGTTCTGTATTGGGGATCGCTGTCATGTGACACTCCAGGGTACCCTGAGATGGTGCTGGAGGGCTATATTGGGGGTTCTCATACCTGGTGGGTTGCGTGCCTGTACTGTACCCACACTGGTGCCTGGTGCCACATCTTCTGGCACAGAAAAGACATATTGTAGTTGCTCAAATATAGGTGGTGTGGGAGTTCCAGGCACAATGCTGATGTTGACTCGGGCACTGGGTTCAGCCTTCAGGCCGCCTCCATCCTGAGCCCCTATCTCCAGCTGCACCACAGAATTAGCCCGTCTGGTCAAGGGCCAGGCTACTGTCAAAAGCCCTAGAAAAAGGGTAGACACAGAGAACTATAAGGAAAGAATGGGGAATGATTATGGAAGGGACACACAATATATCATTTAGACGGGTGGGGGTCAAGGCAAAGGCTGAGAATAGGTCCTGGTCATGAGAGGATCCTCACCTGAGTGCTCATCCAAGGTGAAGAGCGGGGGGCTATTGCCCGCTAGGATGTGGTAAGAGAGTCTTCCATGGGGTCCCTGGTCAGGGTCGTGGGCACGCACCCTCAGCACAGCTGTGCCTGGTGAGCTCTGGACACTCAGACTGGCAGCGTACTCGCGTGGATAAAACTGAGGTGGGTTGTCATTCTCATCCGACACAAACACCTTCACATACACCATGGACTTGAGGCCTCCCTGGTGGGACATGCGGTCCTAGGTCAGATGGATTTGCCTGGCCCTGGCAACAGCTCCGACTCCAAAGACCCTGCCCAACATCTGTCTACTCACCCCATCCACAGCTGTCACTGTAAAGTCAAAGCTGGAAGGGCCCTGGTCACGATCCAGGGTCCGGGTGGTGCACACATCACCACTGTGGGCATCAATGCGAAATGGGGGAGATCCAGAAGTTCCGAGTCCAGCACCCAAGGAATAGGAGAGGAGGCCAAAGGGGCCACTGTCAGCATCTGTGGCAGTCACCTGAGGAGAGTGAGTGATAGCCAGGTAAGTAAGAGCCCCTCTTTGACCAGAAACGTCAGATCAAAGAGGTAATTAGAAAAGAGTAGCTGATGCTGAGTGGGGTGGCTCATGCTTGTAATCCCAGCCACGGGGGAGGCAGAGATCACAAGGATAGAGATTTGAGGCCTGCCTGGGCAATAAGTTGGCAATAGTCTATCTCATAAAGTAAGTCAGGCATGGTCCACGCGATGAGGGAAGTTGTAGGTATGAAGATGGCTAGCCCCAGGGGAAAGCATGAGACCCTACCCCCAAAATAACTAAAGGTAAAAGAAGGACTGGGAGCACAGCTCAAGTGGTAGAATGCCTGCCTAGCACTTACAAGGCCCTGAGTTCCAACCCTAGTACAAAGACAGAATTTTTACAAGCAGCTGGTACCCAGAGTCCCTGAGTGGCAAACATATGGACAGAACAACTAGGACATGGACCAAAATCAATCCCAGCCTAGACCCCGCCCAAGAATCTCTGGTCATAGCTTTTTTATTAAATAGTCAGTGCAAAAAATAGTCAATACATAAGCACGTTTGATGTGTGTTTGTGTTTAAAGATGCATTATTTGATGCATAATATTGATTCATTAAGTTGAACTCACTGCCACTAACGGTAACTTATGCCTAAATGAAGCTCATCTAAGAAATCTATTTTTTTTCTACACATGCCACAGCCTGTTAGTGCACTAGATAGCTCTCCAGTATTACACTCTGGGACTGTTTTAAACAGAAAAATCTCTAACAAAAGGCACAAAAATGAAAGGGAAAAAAACATTTCCCCAAAACCCAAAATGTGATATTAAATAGACCTCAAAAAGGACACTTGTTCACTCTGTCAGGACTCAAAAAAAGGAAAAACATTGGGCTTTTCCACTACATACAAAGTGACTCAAAACTTTTATCACTCTGTACATGTCTGGGTACACTGTGGGCACCATAGTGCTTCAACTATCAATCTGGGATTACAAATAAATTATAGAGAGTAATGAATTTGCTAACAACAAAATCCTAAAGATTGTACCTTCTATCCAGGTAGATCGAATCTCTTAATCACCCCAGGCAGAGAATTGACTGGACCTCAGAAGTACTGAGAATTATTCAGATTATAACTTTAAGGCCAGGGCCCTGTCCCTAAGCTTTTGTGTTCAAGGCTATAGCTACCACTTGAATCACAGCTCAGTTAAAGCTTTTTATTTTGGTTGGTCGTGGGGCTTGAAACTCAGGGCTTGGGCGCTGTCCCTGTGCTCTTCAACTCAAGGCGAGCACTCTACTGCTTGAGCCACAGCTCCACTTCCGGTTTTTTTTTTAATGGTTTATTGGACATAAGAGTCTCACGGACTTTCCTGCCTGGGCTGGCTTTGAACTGCGATCCTTAGATCTCAGCCTCCTAAGTAGCTAGGATTATAGGCATGAGCCATCGGCGCCCAGCCTCTGTTAAAGCTTTTTATTTCTTGCTGGTTAATTGAAGACTTTCCTTGGGTTGGCTTTGAATTGTGATACTCAGATCTCAGATTCCAGAGTATTTAGGATTTCAAGCATAAGCGTTTAAGCCTGACTTAAGACAGGGTTTCTTTATGCAATGCAGGCTGGTATTGAACTCACAATCCTACCTCAGCCTTCTGATTGCTGAGATAACAGGCCTACACCACCCTACACTACCCAGCATACAGGTCCCATCTTATATTGGGTTCAATTATTACTGATCTCTATAGGGTCTGCTCTACGGAATGATGGGTATGGCTCCACCTTTAGCCTAGAATAAGGCTAGGTATACACACAGTAGGTGCTCTATATGTACCATATTTGTTCATTGAGTAAACGGACTGTTCAGATCTCCCTGCTTTGTAACAACACTTTCTTTCATACCACTTTCTATACTGATTGCACATAGGCTCTCAATAGTGAGTTAGTTGGTAGCGGACTGCTGTAGGCTGTGACAAAGTGCTCTTTGTGGATAGATGGACCTCAGGGTCATGATACGTTGCAAGAGGAAGCTGCTGAGTTCCCATTCTCAGCCAGAAAATGTGCTCAGAGAGAAAGCTAGCCAAGGATTTCTGACTGTTGCCTGGGCCCTCAACAGAAGTGATCTGTGCCATTGTTTACCCTCCTGAGAGACATTAAGACCCTGCCATGGCTGAACCCTGGAAACAGCTCTGCTCTAACTCATTACTGTGGCCGTGGGCCCAGATATCCCAGGAGACAGACTTCCCCCTGCATCCATCCTTGTGAGCAGCAGCACATCTGCAGGACCATTTCTAGAAACTGGGAAAGACCTTTACCCTATGACTCATTTCAGGAAGAAAGCAATAAACAGTGGTCAGGAAAGTTGTCAGAAAGTGACCCCAAAATACACATGGCCTATTGACTGGAAATGACCAAGCCCGAAGTGAATTTTCTGACCTGCACAACTCCTGCTATAAGATTTCATTGCATATGCATAGACAGCAGGTTCTCAGGCATTGCTCAGGCATTGCTTCATCCATGCGGCCCCAAACCAGTAATGACCCTCAACTCCTCTTCTCTTGTCCTTACCCAACTGCTGGCTCGCATTAGATGCAGTATTTCAAGGAGAAAAGAAAGACCTTTGTGAACTCTCTAACATTTCTATGTGACTCTAAACTTACTATAGCTGCCCATTGTGCCCACTGCAAATACACCTCCTGTTTTGACTTCCTGACACTACCAGTTCCCATTTCTCCCCTCTCACTGCTCCACCCCTTACCCCCAGGGTTACTCTTATGTATTCTTACTGATTGCTTTTACACATTGTGGCTCCCTAGAATCTCTCCATGGCCTCTTCTCACCCCAGCAGGGGTGGGGAATGTCCGGCCCTGTGGGTCATATAAGGCCTGCAAAATCACTTGGTCTGACCCTGCCAAGGCAACCACAGGCGGGACTTGAAATTAAGTAAATCTAGGAGCTTTTTTTCTTAGCAACGTAAACATCAATACTAGCTGACATCACACGCCAAATGGCCTTTGGCAGAGAAAAGGTTCCCCACTCCCTGCTTTACACATTTTCTCAGGGCCTTCTCTCTCTCTCTCTCTCTCTCTCTCTCTCTCTCTCTCTCTCTCTCTCTCTCTCTCTCTCTCTCTCTCTCTCACTTCCCTAGCTTCAGCCATCACCTACACTTTCACCCTGGAGCACTCTCCTATGCTGCAAGCCTGTACAACTTGAATATCTAGATGCTTGCTTAACACCTGCACTTGGATGCCCCACAACCACTTCAAATCCAACCTGTCTAAACAAAGATTCCCAAACCTACCCTAATGACTCTTCCATTCACTTAGTTCCTCAAGCCGGGTATCAGTTATCTTTTCTCCACCTCATATATCAATCTACTAGGGACTCAGTGAGTTCTGAGTCTTTCTTATTTGCCTATTTATCTCTTGTTGTCATTGTCACTGTTGTGAATGAGATCTGACTCATCTCTCCCTGTATTATTGTAATTATCTTTTCACAGGTGTCGGACCTCAACCTACACTCTACATCAAGGCTTCTCACCCTTGGTAATTTGTGTGTCTGTGTGTGTGTGTGTGTATTATGGTAATGAAGCTTGAACTCAGGGCCTAGGTGCTGTGCCTTTTCTGCTTAAGGCTTGTGCTCTACCACTTGAGCCACAGCTTCATTTCTAGCTTTGGGGTAGTTAACTGGAGATAAGAGTTTCATGGACTTTCATGTCCATACTGGCTTTGAACTTCAATCCTCAGATCTCAGATCTCCTCTCTCTCTGAGTAGCTAAGATTGCAGGCATGAGTCACTGGAGCCCAGCATCGTGGAACTTTTGTATTATGAACCAGATAACTTGTTATATGTACTGTAAGATGCTTAACTGCATCTTTGGCTTCCACCCACTAGAGGCAGTGGTATTCCACTAGTCATAGCAATAAAAAAAATTGTCTCTAAGCATGGCTAAATGTCTCTTCTGCAGAGCAAAATTACCCCCAATTGTGAATCCTTGCTCTATACGGACTTAGGATTTGGGAAACCATATCTGATCATTTTATTCCTGTACTTGAAAATCTTCAATGATCCCTATGGAAAAAAGCCCACACTCCTTGGATTGGCTCCTGTAGTCTCATCTTGTATCTTATGCTCCAGAGATACTGAGCTACTTATAGTCCCTTGAACAATGGGGACTCACTCTCTACTGGTACTCTCCCATGTCTCCTCCCTCTCTCAGCTTGGAACCTTTTTCCTGCCTGATTTCCCGATACCCCATAAACTTCTGCTCAGTCTTCAGGCCAAGGGTCCTTTTCTTTAGGACTGGAAGTATAGCCCAAGTGGTAGAGTACCTGTTTAGCAGGCAAAGGCCCTGAGTTCAAAACCCAGAACTGGCACAAAAAAATTCATACTGCTTTAATGTCCATCATGGAAGTCTTCTGATTGCAGTAAACTTGCTTTGCAAATGAATCTCCCATCTAGATTATAAACTACATGAGGTGAGGGCTGGGGTTTGATTAATTCATTTTGTATTTTGTATCCCTAATGTTGAAACACGGTAGGCAATACATATACAGTAACTTGATCAAATGTGAAGAAACAGTAACAGTTATGAACCCCCAGTAGACATTTTACCCCTTCTTCTCCAGGGTTACTAATAGTAAACTCTCCAGGAAACCACCTGGAGCGCTTCCCTCTTGCTTGAGGAACTGGTGAGGAGGGAAGAAATTTGGAAGCAATAACCCATTGGTCCTGGCCAAGAGGGAGAGTAAACACATGGGAGAGTGGGTGGTGGGAGCCAGACAGCAGCAAGCAAGCAACTCTCCAGAGTCTGGCCAGCAGACAAGGGGTCAGCCAGGCCCAGGCACTAGCCTTGGAATCTGAGCCAACAGGCAGCCTCTGAGGGGACACTGAGGAGTCTGGAAGCTTCCCTGCCTGCAGTCTTTTCTCCGCAGCTACATTGTGTGGTGCAGCCAAAGCATTTTTGCCAAAAGACACAGCCCTACCCATGGTACTGTATCCAGGGCCTACCCACCTGCAGGAAACAGGTTCCAGGCTGGGTCCCCTCAGGCAGTGAGGCATTGTAGAAAGTTCTCTGGAACTGGGGCTCATTATCATTCACATCTTGCAGGGCCACGCTAACTGTGGCAGAGGAGGCTAAAGGGGGAAGGCCCCCATCTGTGGCCACCACAATAAGCTGTGGCTGAGGTTCCAACTCATAGTCCAGTGAGGCAGCAGTGGTGACGATGCCTGAAGTTGGATCGATGGAGAACCAGTGAGTGTGGGTGCCAGGAGCCAAGCTATAGGTCACTTGACCGTTGGAACCTTGGTCAGGATCCTGGGCTGTCACCCGTACTACAAAGCTGCCAGGCAGCGCAACTTCAGGCAAGGCTTCGGGCCGGTAGAGCTGACGGTCGAAGGCAGGAGCGTTGTCATTGACATCTGTGACATGCAGCACAAAGGCAGCTTCAGCCCTCAGTGGGGGTGAGCCGGAGTCTGTGGCTGTAACCCGCAAGTTATAGGCATCTCTCTCCTCCCGGTCGAGTCGCCGAGCCACACATACCAGGTAGATGACGCTGTCTTGGGTGCTAAGGGCAAAGTGGCCTTCGCCACCTTCCAAGGACACATTTACATGAGCAAAGTCACCATCATCTGGGTCTGACACAGAGATGCGAGCAACCAGCTGTCCAGGTGGTGCAGCCTCAGACACTCGGGGAGAACCATCTGCACTCAGGAAGATGACAGTCATGGAGGGTTGATTGTCATTGGCATCTCGCACATGCACAGTCACAAAGGCTGAGCCCAGCTCTGGGTGAGCTCCACCATCCCGTGCCTGCACCACCAGTTCATGGACCCGCCGTTGCTCAAAGTCCAGTGGCCTCTCTAGTCGCAGTAACCCTGTGTGTGCATCAATGGAGAAAGGTCCATCACCCTCACTCTGCCTTCGGTTGATCTCGTAAGTCACAGCCCCATTGGCACCAGCATCAGCATCAGATGCAAACACCTGCAAGACAGGACTTCCTGGGGCCAGGCTCTCCGACACTACAGCATGGTAACGGCTCTGATTAAAAGATGGGGCATGGTCATTGATGTCCAGTAGTGTCACATCCAACAGGGCTTGGGCCCTCCGGGGAGGAGAGCCACCATCATAGGCCTCCAGCTGTAACATGTAGTGTGAGCGGTTCTCCCGGTCCAGCTCCCCAGCAACTACTAGCTCAGGTACACGGGCCCCATCAGGACCAGGACGTGTCTCCAACCGGAAGGTCTCTCCAGCCCCATCACCAGATAGCGAATAGCCCTGGGTTCCTAGGCGGCCAGCATCGGCATCACGAGCAGGCTCCAGTGGGTAGCGGGTGCCAAGAGCTGTATGTTCAGGTATCTGCAGGGCAGCTCGAGCCTGTGGGAAGGCAGGTGCGTGGTCATTGATGTCAGCCACTCGAACTGTGACTTCCACGGTGGCCCCATCTGGGGTGACTGCTGTGAAGCGGTAGCGGTCCCGACGCTCACGGTCTAATACACGGGCCGTACGGACAACCCCACTGTGTTCATCGATGGCCAGGTCTGTGCCTACACCGCTGCCCTCCTGGGCAGAGATGAAGTACATAGGAGGAGCTGCCATGCCTGCTGGAAGCCCTGCACTGATGTCCCCGATCAGTGTGCCTGCTGGCTGCTCCTCATCAATCTGCAGGTCCAGGCTTCCAGCCTGACCCCAGGCTCCTGGCAACCCGGCTCCCAGCAGCACCAGCAGTGGCAGCAGGAGGAGGGGCCTGGGGCTCTTCATGCCAGGGCTGGAGGGCCCGATGCCCAGCCCCTTCTGCATGACAAGAGCAGTCCAGCAGGAGCTGGGGCTCCAGCTCCAAGCCAGACTCTGGGCCCAGCTTGTTTTCAGTCTTTGGATGAGGACTTCCTTGGGCCCTCACTGCAGCTCAGGCTCCTTGACCTATGAGAAAAACAGAAGTAAAAAGGTCACCATTGGGAAAAGCTCTATAATCCAGAAGCACTGTGAAATAGGCTATACCTATACTCAGACATGTTCAGTCCTGGGGCCAAGTGCAATCTCTGTAATCCCAGCTACTTGAGAGGTGGAAATAGGAGAAGACATTTCTAGGTCTGCTGGGAGCCAAAATTAAAAGCAAAAGTTAATGAGACTGTCTTCAAAAACAAGCCAAGTGTGGTGAAGCACACAGATAACCTCAGCTCTGTAGAAGGCAGAGGCAGGATGATCTCAAGTCGAAATTTAGCCCTGAGCCAAAAGCAAGACTCTATCTGAAAAAATAACTCAAAAAGAAATACAGAAGGCTTGGTTCAAAGGGTAGAGCATTTGCCTAGCAATCCCAAGGTCCTAAGTTTAAATGCCAGTCTGCCAAGGGAGGATAAGATATGCTGAGCCCCCATCAAGGCCTGTGTGCTGCCACACATCCATCTCTATCTAGCCCTAGAAATCTGTGCTTTGGGATTCATCAGGGTCTTCCCATCAGTGTCTCCCTTGGCAAGTCCCAATGTCACACACTGAACCCTTTCAGTAGATAATTCTGCTTTCTGTTTTTCAGGTCAGATGCCCACAACTTCCTTTCTAACTCTAGACCAGTTTAGTCAGGCCCTGGTGGCTCACAACTGCAATCCTAGCTACTCAGGAGGCTAGATCTGAAGATTGCAGTTCAAAGCTAACCAGGGCATGAGGGTCTTATCTCCAGTTAACTACCTAAAGAGCTGAAAATGAAGCTGTAGCTCAAGTGGTAGAGTACCAGCCTTGAGCAAAAAAGCTCAGGGGAGGCTGGGAAGGTGGCTCCGTGGTAGAGTGCTTGCCTTGCATGCATGATACCCTGGGTTCGATTCCTCAGCACCACATAAACAGAAAAAGCCAGAAGTGGCATTGTGGCTCAAGTGGTAGAGAGCTAGCCTTGAGCTGAAGAACTGAGAGACAGTTCCCAGGCCCAGAGTTCAGGCCCGACAACCACCACCACCACCTCCAACAACAACAAAAAACTCAGGGACAGTGCCCAAGCCTTGAGTTCAAGCCCCAGAACCAGAAAACATACAAAAGATACGAATAGACTTTTTTTTTTCCGGTTGTGGGGCTTCCAGTTTTCCGGTGGTTTATTGGAGATGAGAATCTCACAGATTTCCCTGCCTGGGCTGGCTTTGAACCACGATCCTCAGATCTCAGCCTCCTGAGTAGCTAGGATTATAGGCATGAGCCCCCAGCGCTCAGCCCAGGCCTTTCTTATTTTCATCTCATTGAGGACTAATACCCGTTTACAGCCTCATTAATTAAATACTTGGTAACCATGTCTGAAATGTCCATTTTTCCTCTGCTAGAGCCTTCTATTAATATTCAAATATGCTAAAGTATCTCTTATTATATACTCCCCCACACACTTTACCCCTGCTCTCTTGTCTATTCAACAACAGATTAAGCACCAACTATATGGAGGTACCAGAAATATAACATGAAGAAGGAAACACTGCCTAGCCTCATGGATGTAACAGACAAGTTAACTGGACAAGTAGATACAAGTATGATAAGGGTTGTGACAAAGATGTACAGGAGAGCTTTTCTGAAGAAGTGACATTCAAATTGAGCGATAAATAATGACTAGATGTTTGCCAGGCAAAGATGCACAGACATTGGAAATGTAGGGAAGACTAACTCTGGAAGAGTGATAGAATTTGAAAGGGTCTAGAGACCATACTCAAAGAAGGCCTGAGAATGCTTGGGAGTGAGTTAGAAGCACTGCACATGAGATATAGTGCTGGAGACAGAGTACAAAACGAGACAGGGTCTCATAAGTATACTGAAGATTTGACATTACTCTAAGTGCAAATGGAAGCCATTGGAGCATCTGAAGAAGTGTCATGTTACGGCTTATATTTTGTAAGGACCATTGTCACTGGTAATAAGAAACAAGGGGGGCTGGGAAGGTGGTTCAGTGATAGAGCACTTGCCTTGCATGCATGAGGCCCTGGGTTCAATTCCTCAGCACCACATAAGAAAAAAGAAAAAAGCCAGAAGTGGTGCTGTGGCCCAGGTGGTTAGCCTTGAGCTGAAGAGCTGAGGGACAGTGCCCAGGCCCAGAGTTCAGGCCCCATGACCGGACCCAAAAAAAAAAGAAAAAAGAAAAAAAAGAAACAAGGGCTTATAGATGAAACAGTGAGGAAGCATTTGTGAGAGTCTAAGGAATGACATGGTTTAGAAGGGATGACTTGGATGTACATTAGCAATAAAAATAGGGGAGAGGTAGGTAAGTCTGCTGAGAGTTGAGGTTGATCCTATTCATTTAATCTGTCAGTGGAGAGACCAATTGTGGTTTAGGAGGAGAGAAGGTGAACAGACTGTAAGGTCAATGTATTTATCACACTTGCTCAAAATGATCTGTCTTGCTATTCAGACAATTAGTGTATTAAGGGATAAGACTGTACCTTATTCACCTTCATGTGTAGTATGGGGTTTGGTGCATGATCAATAAATTTTCAGAATGAAATAATACATTAGTAGTGTGAGATAAAAGCTCAAAGGAATGATCAGCTTTAAAAAGGATTCAGGCCCAGGCAGATGTCCTCTATGAAGGCAGCCCCTTCTCTCAAGCCATAGACCTCCATGACTTTCCCCATTACTCAATCTGGGTCCCCATCATTGCAAAATATCCCAGGGGCACTCTTATTGTGGGCACATAAAGACTCACAACGACAAAGATACTCCTACACACAGCCTGGCACATTTGAGCCTCACACAGACATTTTCAGTCAGATTCACATGCAGGTAGGCACACTCAACACACATTCATACACACACATAGAATGAGAGAGGAAAGATAGCGCATATAAAAATCAGTGCACACACACACAAACACCTTTCCTTACTTGCACTATTTTCACAGATGGCATATTCATTCACACAAAACCCCCACATACACACACACACACACACACACACACACACACACACACACACAATTCCTCATGGAAAGATACACACCCTTTGACACCACACTTCACACACATCCACAGGCACAGGTCCCTCCCACATCCTCCCACACCCAGAGAAGCCGCCGCTGCTACGTAAGTGGACAGGGCAGGCACGCGCTCACACACTTGCAGACCCACCCACACGCAGGCGTGCTCTCACACATGCTGCCGGGGCACTCGTGGTCAGCCCTGCGGCTGCAGCTGTGACCTCCGGGTCCCTAGGGCCTCTGTCTGGACTATGCCTCATCACTTCCTGCTCTGCGGCTTCCAGCTCCAAACTCGAACTCCAGACTCTCTCCAGAGACTGTCTCATCTCCTCTCCAGCCTCTTCTCAGGACCATCTCTCCCATCTGTTTGGTGTTTCTAACTGCCTCTTCCCTAAGATTTGCTCTCCCCCCGCCCCAAGTTCTTCTCTTTTTCCATCCAGCGCTGTCTCATCCCAGCCCTGTTCAGGTCATCTCTTTTCCCAATCTGTTTGCCTCCTACCCAGCTCCCAGCTTTGTCACATCTCTTCTCCCAACTAGTTCTGCCTTTGCTACATGTCCTTGCTCTGTCCTCAGCCCTGTTACTTGGTCCTCTGATTTCAGCCTGCTCTTCCCCCCATATCCCCACATCTGGGCCTCTGGAACCACAGCTGGTTCTCATTAGGAGGGGGAGGGGCAAAACTGTTCATTGGGGCCTGAAACGTGATGTCAATTCCCCACTCTTTCGTTTGCACAGTCCCCCCCACCCCCTTTCCAGGTCCCAGCCTGTGTGTCTATGGTACCTGGGAACAGTGGGACACACAGGAGAGGTGGGCTGTGGAGAGGCACAGAGGGACCACAAGGGAAACGGGGTGCTCTCTGGGAGGAAGTATAGGAGTAGCCCGAGGTACAGAAGGGGAAGCAGGCTAGGGGAGCTGGCACCGCCTAGGCCTCCTCCCTCAACTTCCTGTCCCAGGGCCAGTGAGGGGCAGGACCAGAAAGACAACAAGGCTGAGGAGGGGGGCTACAAAAGGCACATGGGCTGGAAGAGGAGGAGGAGGCTAGCCTGAGTGAGTGAAGGGAAGCAAAGATACAGTGTTAGATAGGCATTTAAAGAAAAAGAGGAAGAGAAGCGAGAGTTTTGGTAGGAGGATGGCAAGGAGCAAAACTAAAGGAGAGTGAATATGTAAAGCAGAGGAAAGAGTGAGTGGAGACACAACAGCCAGACCCAGGGAAGTTGGGAGGAGGAGCAGGAGCCCAGAGCTAGAGGATGGGGAGGGGAGAGAAAAGGAGGTGGGAGGAACAGAAGGTTGAAGAGCTAGCTTTCTTGGCTATCCCTGGGACAACCCCATGGGACAGTAGCCAGGGAAGTGCCAGGGCCTGGCTCTGTCTCTCCCAAGGATGCATTCCCAGGAGGCACTCCAGGAAGGGGTTGAGGACAGATGTGAGGGGGGTGGGGGGGTGGGGAAGGCTCTATTTTCTGAGTTTTATGGTGTACTGGGCCCTCTGCCAGGCAATTCACAGACAGTATCTCATTTAATCATCATAACAACCCTGTGAGGAAGGAATCCGGGCTTCCATTTTCCAGTGAGGAAATTGAGGCTCAGAGTGAAACAATTTTCCTGAGTTAAAGCAGCCTTAATTTGATCTTAGGACTATGCACTCTGTGCTGCCTGAGGTTTAGAGAAAAAAAAAAAAGCGGAAGATGGAGAGGAAGAAATTGCAGGAAAGCTGGGGGGGAGATGGAAAGCAGGATGGAGGCCCAACGAAGGGTGAGAACCTGCAGGAAGACGGCGACCAGGTGTTAGTCATCTGTAAGAGTCCAGCTGAGCAGCAGGGAGACGGAGAAGACATTAAATACAAAAGATGGGAGGAGGTGAAGTGGACAAGATTTGGCCACGGACTCTACAGGAAGTGTGAAAGAGTAGAAGAACTCTGGACTCTAGACCATCTCCAACAATTCTGGACTAGAAATCACAGCAGTGTCATCAGGAAAGTGCAAAGGAGAAGCCATTTGGGGGGGTTCCCATTGGGATCCCTACATGGAGATGTCACAGGCATAGATGGAGCTTAGGAAAGAGGAATGGTCTGGATATATGGATTTGGACCAAGTACAAACAAGGTAACTGGAAGCCACAGGATTGGAAAGTGAGAGGACAGTGTAGGTAAGCATGCTGGGAACAGTGATGTAAAAAGGGGAATCTGAGGAGAACTTTATTCTTCTCAGAGGTGACTTCACAGAAGTGAAAACACTTTTAGAAAGGGGAAACAACTGATATTTTTTTCAGTGCTGCTGACAGTTCACAGAAGACAGAGGCTGAGAAGTGGACATTGAATTCAGCATCAAGAAGGTCACTGGTCATGGGGGAGAAATTCATGTCAGGAGACTAGCTTCTCCAGTGGAGAATGAGGGAGAAATGTAGTGACTCATAACTACACATAGGCTAGATTTGATCCAGCATAAATTCACCCATCAATACGTGGTTGCTGTATTGCCGACAGTAACAATAAGTCACAATATGTCACAGGAAGGCAGGAGAGGAAAGTGCTTAGGACAGGGACTCCTGGGCCAAACCACCTGGGTTTGATTCATAACTGTGTGACCTTGGACAAGCCACTTAATTTTCTCAGTGCTTCAATTTTCTTATTTATAAAACAGGCATGATATTAATACCCACTCTGCTATATTCAGCAGTATCTGGAACAGTATCTGGAATTTAGTAAACTTTATAAGTATGCAAGCATGGGCTATTATTATTACAGCAGCTAAGAAGAGACACTCTGCTGTCAGACTACAGTTCAAACTCTGATTTGGCCACTTACAACACTATTCTAGGAAAGTTATTCAACCTTTCTAGGCTATCATTTCTTCTTCTGTAACATTCAGATTAAAGTTCCTATACACTAAATGGTTGGTAGGAGAGTGAAATGCAATAATGTTATAAACTACTTAGCACATGTCTGGCATGGACAGAAGGATCAATAAATGTTAGCTGCTACTATTGTATGACACATACAACATCCTGGAGAAAGTGCTTTTCTACAGATGAGGAATCTGAGGCCCAGAGAAGGGATCAGAGAGACTGAATAAAGCTCTGATAGACTCCAAAGCTAGTGCTTTCTGTCAGGACATATTATTTGACTGGTAGAGGAAGAACTTGGTATGCCCAGATAAAGGGTCATCTAGCTGGCCAGGCAACAGAACAGGACAATGACCAAAGTCACAATTAAGGGAAAAAAAATATCTGGCAGTGTGTACAGGATGGGTTGGAGTCATGTCAATCCATGCATAAGGACAGGTGAGCATGTGATTATAAACGGGAAAGATAATGCTAGAAACTTCAAGAATCCAAGGGGGTAGAAAGAGGAAGAAAGGAAAGAACTCAGGGTACGCATGTGAAGTGATTCATGGATAGATGTATTCAATCACTACATTCAACACTAGAAATAGGACAGTGACTCAGACGAATTGAGTTCAGCGGCAGGAAGATTTGACAGAGATAAGGAGTACATGGTAAGGGACTAGTGTGAGGAAAGGGTGGTAGGCAGCAGAAGAGTAGCCCCAGTGCCGGACCCAGACAAGCAGAGTTCAGGCTGCAGAGGAGGCCAGTGACGCCAGAGCTGACAAGAAAGTTGGAGACCTAGCAACACAAAGATATCAAGGAGTAACAAGTTAGGAGAAGAGGTAGATTGCAGAGCAGGAGAACACGGAACAAGAATGAAGATGTTAGAGGGAAAATTAACTCACAAGATACCAAGTTCAAGCCCTTAGAGTCACACACACACACACACACACACACACAGAGTAAAGTTAACTAAGTTAATCCCTGAACACTTAATAATTTTCTTTCTGAATTCCCCCAAATAGCCTTACTCCCTCCTCCCTTCCTTTCTTCCTTTCCTCCCTCCTTTCGTGCTGGCACTGGGTCCACATTCTCATCTGGCTTGCTTGCTCATGGCTGGCACTGCACTACTTGAGCCATGCGTTTAGTACAGTATTTCACTGATTAATTGGAAGTAAGACTTCCAGGGACTTTTCTGCCTAGGCTTGCATCCATCCACTGATCTCATTAACTAGGATCATAGGCATGAGCCACTGGTGTTGAGCAAAATAGCTTTGTTAAGGAGACACTGTTACCCCTATTTTCACTTGAGGAAAAGAAGCACAGGTTACAGATGATGTGTAGTTAAGAAGTGTGAAGTATAGCTGTAGCGACCTCTTCTCTTTTTCTTCCCTTTCCTCCTCCTTTTTTTTTCCTTTCTCACCAGTCAAATGGGAGCCCGTTTCTAGGTTCTAAGAGATAATGAGCTTCTACCATGCAGCAGCTTAGAAAGAGAAATACAAACAAGTGCAGTCCCGTGGTGGGCAGAGAGGGATGTCTTGACTCAGGTTTGTAGGCTTTACATTGAACTACCCAGATGAGGTATCCTCTTACCAGCCACGGTACTTGAGAAATGCCCTGGACTGGACAGTAGAGCAGAAGGAAGAGGAGGCAGCAGAAAGCTGTTAAGGATCTGGGATCCAACAGCATGAACAAGTACCAGAGAGGAAAGAGCCCAAGCTTGCTTTTGTTAGCACTGACAGACAAAAGAAGCAAGAGAGAACACAAGAATCAGAGAACTAACACGGCAAGTAACAGGAGCCAGATGGTCAGAAGCTGGACTCAGGGTGAATGGATGGGACACTAGAAAAAGGAACAACCTAGAGCCCCTCAGAGAAGAGGGCCAGTAGAGGAAGGAGATGGTAAAGCATTTAGGTAGCCTAATGATATATCACACCTTTGGTTTCTTCTGTTTCTTCTGACAATTCTAACAGATACCTGGCTCACTGAACATGGGTCTGCAAAATTCTAGTGCTTCTTAAACACATGCTTCCTGAATGAATGCAAAATAGATGGGCGAGGAAGAAGATCTAGGAAAAGAACAACTCAAGGAAGAAGGAGAAAGGAGCGAAAAGCATGCGATGAGGAAGGATAAGCTATGTGGGCAGAGGAGTGTAAATGTCTTAGGGGGTGAGTGGGTTGTTTGAAAGTTCCTCAATTACATGGGCAGCTGAGAAGGGTCTTCTGAAGGATGAATGAGAGCGAGGGATCTGCTCATGTATTCAATTATCGTTCTTTGCCAAGCACACATGTGGGACCCTGGAGTCACAAAGATGAATAATAGGCAACCTTGCCATCAAGAGCATCCCACATTTATTGAGGAGACAGAAAGGGGAGGAGGCAATGACCGTAGTGAAGCAAAAAGGGCTAGTAGAGTCACAGAAGGCAGAGTTTGTGGCTGGATCTGAGAAGGAAATGGCTGGGAGAGAAGAAAGTGAAAGATCTTTCAAGCAGACAAGCAGGTCTATGCAAAGGGCCAAGGAACATGGAAAAATGCACCATCTTTGGGGAACTACAAGAAATTCAATACAGCTACAACTCAAAGTGTGGAGGAGCTGGGGAAACAGGACAGGCAATGAGGCTGGGGAATCTAGGGAAGTCAGATAATGCTCTTACAAGCTTCATTAAAAAGTGGAGATTTTTGTCAGGTGCCCATGGCTCATTTCTAGCTACTCAGGAGGCAGAGGACAGGAGGATTGTAGGCTCAAGTCAATCTGCACTAAAAAAAAGTTTGTGAAACCTTTATTTCAATATAAATAAGGCACACATCTGTCATCCCTGCTAAGGTGGGAAGCAGAAGTAGAAGTATCACAAGCAGATGACATGACTCAAGCAGTAGAGTGCCTACCGAATAAGCTCAAAACCCTTGAGCTCAAATCCCAGTAGCACACACATCACCCTCAAAAAATAGAAATTTCACTCAAAGGAAATGGAAAACACTAAAGAACATAATATGGACAGATTTCCACTTTATGAAATTCTCTCTTGCTGCATCAAGAAGCAAGGACTGGAAGAGTAAAAATAAGAAGTTGTGGCTCAAGATGGTAGAGCACTAGCCTTGAACAAAAATAGAGGTGGTGGTGTCTCATGCCTGTAATCCTAACTGCCTCAGGAAGCTGAGATCTGAGGACGACAGTTTGAAACCAGCCTGGGCAGGAAAGTCCCTAAGACTCTTACCTCCAATTAAGCACCAAAAATCCTGAATGGAGATGTGGCTAGCCTTGGGCAAAAAAGCTCAGGGACAACATCTAAGCCCTAAGTGAAAGTCCCAGGAGGGGGGGTGGGATAAGGGGAAGGAGTGAGTGAGGGGTGGGGGAGAGAGAAAGGGAGGGAGGGAGGTATTGCAAACATTCAAATGAAAAGATGGTGAGGTAAGGGCAACCACAGAGATGAGAACAGAGGATGAAACCTTGGATTGCTGGAGAGGGTAAACTAAACAGATTCCAAGGACCTTCCCCAATAGGGGACATGTGGGTTTCTAACTTGCAAAACAAATGGGGGCAGTCATTTGGGGAAGAAATAACTGAGTTCAGGTTTGCACATGGTAAGGCATCTGTCAGCTGCTCTTTGGTAAAGATCAAATATTCAGTAGGTATGCAGGACTATAGCTCAGAAGAGAGCCAAAGTTGGTAATCCTCAGTCTGAAGATGACCCTGGAAATGGAGGAGATGGATTACCAGCAGTGTGTACCTAGAAGGAGAAGAAGGTCTAAACCCAAACCATAGGATGACATTTAGGGGCCATGCAAAGGATCCATTGAAGGCAAACTGAGACAGAATAGCCAGGAGGAGTTCTGTGAGTCCTTTCACACTGAAGTTTTCTGATCATTTGCTTGTCTTCCCCTATTAAACTGTCAACTTCTGGAGGGTAGAATAGTGACTTGCAGCTCTAGGTTTCCATGGCTTTGCAGTGTAGCTGCCACAGTGGTGCTCATTATGTGTTAATTGAATACAACAATGGCTCAGAAGCCCAAACCAAGAACAAATTCGAAGAAAAATGAAAGCTCAATCATGTCAATTCCTGCTAAGAAGTCTAGCATCGAGGGCCTTTTGATTTTTTGACAACCCTTTTGGTTTGTCAGGAGAGAGGTCACTTTTTCTCAGAGAGAACAGTTAAACTGGAGGGGGAGAAGTAAATGGGAAGAGAAGCAGGAATGGAAAATGTGGTAGAGAAGAAAGCCTTCTAGTGAAAAGAATGTAGAGAGTTAAGGAAGGCTAGGAGACTGGAGGATCTCCCGAGAGGAATGGGAGGGAGTGTAAAAGGAGGCATGGGAAAGACAAAGAATAATCAGTCCAGAGACATCCCTCAAGGAAGAGGGAGGGGATGGGATCCACAGCACAGGTGGAAGATTGGCCTTAAATAGAAGAAGTGTCTATTCATTACTATGGGAAAGAAAGCTGAAAGACTGAAGAAGATACAGATAGGATTTGAGTGAGAAGACAGAAAGTAGAGGGCATTCAAACTGGATAATCTCAACTTATTTAAAATGTAAGTAGACCTAGTTTTCTATTCTTAATTCCTCCCTTTCCTCCAATACCTACATCCATTTTTGTCAGGCTAAGGAACTCCATTCTTCAAAGTTCTCCAGTATTCACTTTCTCCTTTCTCCTCCTTTCAGTTGCAGGCCAGGCTTACCCCTTCCTCAGTTCCTACAGCCACTCATGGTCTGCTTCCTGCTTTGGCTCCTCCTTCAATTTTCATAAGCCTATTAGAGTGGCATTTCGAAAATGAAGCTTGTTATATCACTCCACAGCTTTGAATGCTTTGATAACTTTCCATTATTCTTGCTGAAATGAACTTTCATATGGCCTGAGAGATGCTGCATGACCTAAATTTCTTTCTGCCTCCCCTGTGCCTCCCCTCTATCTCCTCATCTCATGTTGTAAATACCACACTTGCTGAACCACTCTGTCCCTCCAACACGTGACACTTCATTGCACACAGGCTTTATGTGCAGCTTGGACTATCCTCCACTTATTCCACCTCTCTTTCATTTGGTTGTCTCCCTGTGTATCCAAAAAGTTTAAGGTTAAACGCCATGTTCTCCAGAAAGCCTCTTTTGATCTTCCTGCTCTGGCTTATGTTTCCCTGCTGTGTGTTACCATGTTATGACTCACCCCACAGCATGTAAACTCCATGAGGGCAAGGACCATGTTCTATTTTGTTTATTCTTAAAATGCCCACTCCTCAATACCTAGCAGAATAGGTGTTGCGTTGTTTACTGAATAAATAAACCAGTGGATTAATCAAGCAACTGAAAACAATGGGATGAGAGATGTAGGATAGAGTGTGAAGAAAATAGAAAAACTCATCTATGTTTTTATTTATGGAAGAATGAGTCGAGGAGGCAATTTAGTTAAGCAATAGTTTATAGAGGTGTCACTTAGTGTGGTGGAGAAACTCTAGGTAGAGTTGGGAAGGCTCAAGGACAATGACACAGTAACCAAAGAGTGGATAAAGAGATGGCTTTTACCCTATGAGCTAAAAGGGAAAGTACACAATCAGGAAGGAGTGGATTAGAAGAAAAGAAAAAAAGTCAAGGGCAAAAGGTCATTAGTTTAAAGAATGAAAGCTGGAAAGACATTAGGAACTCTGGGCAGAAAACAGAACACAGCGTCTAGAATTTCAGAGATCACATAGTTCTATGGAGTGCTCCTGGGAGGAAAGAAGGCAACTGGGACTTGGACAAACTGTGAGGCTGGCATCAGAGAGATACTTAGACCAGGACAAAGCAGGATACAAGATGAGAGGAATCCAGGTTCCAAAGTGTTCAGGAAAGAGGGTGGAGCTTGGAGGCATATGAATGGGAAGTAATGGGGTGAGCATTTTGCAGTTTACTTCACAGCTGGGATAACTCTCCCTTTAGTATCATCCATGATCCTCTCCTATGGGTTGTACAAATGACTGGGTGGAGGGCTGGGGATGGAGCACAGCGATGGAGAACTTGCCTACCATTCTCAAAGTCTTGAGTTCAATCCCCAGCAACACACACACACACACACACACACACACACACACACACAACTGTTTATGGTAGCAAAGTCTTGGGTTCAATCCCAACACACACACACATGCACACACACAGCCCTTCTGGGACACCTGCTGTGTATGAAGTACATTTACCTGAGAAGTAGATATACCTGTGCAACATGCAGCCTGCCACAGTATATCCTATAGATGTCGACAGTATGTCCTATAGACGTATATTGTCTCTTGAGAGGTGTTGGCATTAACAGTGCCTCCCATGGGATGTGTTGGCTGTGATGATGATCCTTCAGGAATTTGTCAGTCACATTTCTGCTTGTGGGTGTATGCTGTCCCAAGAGCATCTTGCATAGGTATATGTTGGCTTGACAGATGTCTACTGTGGATGTGTGTAGTTTCTGATAGTGCCCCTTAGGCATGTATGGGTGGCTGTGAGAGTATCTCTTGAGAACGTATATTGCCTGGGACTGTGTCCCCTGTGGGTCGAGTAGGGCTATGATTGTGTCCCCTGTGGTTATTTGAAGAGTTGACATAAGCGACAATATTTTTCTGGCCTATGACCTTGTGGCTGCCGGCCCAGCCCATGCCACACTGAGTTCATTGTGTTTCTACACCTCCCTCTCCCTACCCCCTCCATGTGGGACCCAGGCCTGCAGTGACCCCCTTCTGTCCCATGCACAGGATTCTGACCCAAGCATCTTGGACATGAAACTCCCAGTTGCTCTGGCAACCTGGTTCCACTTGAGAACACCAGTTTGGGTGACCCACCTCCACTTCAGGCTCGTGTTGTCTCTCTCCTGTTTCTCCTTATCCCTACCCCCCCCACGCCTCTCCCCCCCCCCCCAGTTTCTTTGTCTCAGTTTGTCTCTGTCACACACCCATCCCCACATTCTGACACATGGCTCCCACAAAGCCAGGGCCAAACACACACGCACACCAACACACTCACCCTTCCAGGAGCTCGCTCGCTACGGGGGTCGCACGCACACTCACCCACACCCCCCTTGGAGTGACACGCACGGGCACACGCGGCCAGACACACGCGGACACACAACCTCTCTCGGGAACACGCACTGACTGACTCACACTCAGACGATGCACTCGCACACAACAGCCCTGCGGTCACCCGCAGCCCGGGCACACGCACCCGCAGCCACACACACACACCCCGGGACTCGATGACACACGCACACAAAGACCCCCAGGCCCTGCCCCCACGTTCATGTTCACGCTCGCCCTCGTCCCGCAGGCCCAGGTCCCCCCCCTCCCCCATTGTCTCCGGCTCAGAACAAAGCCCCCGGCTCCGCCGCCGCCGCAGCCCGGGGAGGACGGCGGACCCGGCGGGCGGGCGCGGCAGGACGGGCCGGGAGGCTGCGGGCACTGACCTCCGCCGGCCGGCCGGCGCGGGCTGCCTCCACCCGGGGCTGGGACGCCGTCCGGCTGCGGTCAGCCCCCCGGGCAGCGCCCGCCCTCGCAGGGCCCGGGGCCGCGCATCGTCCGCCGTCGCTGTCTCGGGGCTCGCGATCCCGTTCCGGGCAGTCGGCCGTCGGTCTGCGCGCGCGCCCTTGGCCGTCGATCGGTCCGTCCGTCCGTCCGCCGCCGCCGCAGGGGCGCCGCCTCCTCCACAGCCGCCCCGCGGAGGATGCGAGACTCGCCGCCGCGGCCCCGCGCCCCCTCCCCTCCGCCCCCCCGCCGCCCCCCCTCCGCTCCCCCGCCGCTCCCCTCCGCTCCTCCGCCCTCCGCGCGCGGTAACCCGAGCCCCCGCCCCTGCGCCCGCCGAGCCCCCGCCCCCACCCCACCGCGGCTCCCCCACCGCCCTCCTGCCCGCCCGCCCTCCCTCCGCCCCTGGACTTCCCGGCCCCGTCCTCGGGCTCCGGATCCGGCCCCAGCCGCGCCGGGCCCTCGCCCCGGCTCCCCGGCCTCCTCCCGTCACTTCTCCCGGTCCTCCCCGCCCGTCCCGTCCTCTACATCCTCTCGGCCCCCGTCTCCATTTCCTGCGGCGCACCTCCTTCTCCGCTTCCAGTCCAGAGTCCCCACGGCCCTTTCTTCTTCTCCCTCGCGGTCCCGTTCCCCCACGCGCCCCCTCTTCCTGCCCGCCTGCACCTCCATTCTCCCCCTCCCCGTGCCCAGCTGCGCACCTCTGCGCCCCACCCGCCTCTCCATCCTTCCCAGTCCTCCCTCTCTCTCCTCTCCACTTCTTCCCAGACATTCTCCTACCCTGTCTCCGTGTCTCCTGGCCTCCTTCTCCCCATCCTTTCTTCCATCTCTCTTCCCATTGCTTTTTCCTCTCGCACCTTTCCCTTCTCTTTTCTCTTACTGCCCTCATCCCCCCTCCTCCCCCAGTCGATCCCTTTTCCCTCTTCCATTCTTCGGGGTTTTTTCCCCCCTTATTTCCTGCTTTATACCAAATTTGAGGCTAAAGATTGGGAGGTTATTGGACCAAAGAGCTTAGGGAACAACGGTCTTATTCAGAGTACACTCCCCAGAAAAATACTTTGAGAAGGCAGTTGGACAGGGATGTAAGAAGGGTCTTGAGGGACCAGATTGGAAATGGAAAACAGGGAGCAGTCAAGTCAGTCAGCAATGGAGAGTAAGTGGATGATTGAAAAGAGTTTTGACTCCTCTCCTGTCCATCTTTAGGCCTGGGGTGGGGGTATCAGCGTCTGTGGACTGGAGACCTTGATCCTTGATAGGATAGGTGAACTAAAATGAGACCTGTACAAGTGACACAGAGAAACCAGGAACTTCTGGCCAGAGAGACCAAAAAGTTCTCTCTTACAAGTCAGCAGAAGGCAGAAGGAGAGAGTGTGCTTTTGGAACAAAGAAGGGAGAGGCTGAGTCCTTGATGACATCCAAGAGACTGGGTTGGACAGCTGAGCGAGAGGACGGATGGTGGTGACACTGTGCTGACAAAAAGACCAGGAGTAGGTGGAAGGGGGCTTTGCATAGAAAAGATGATGACTTGTGATTTGGGGCTGCTGACTTTGAAGTGCCTGTTGGGTAGGTAGGTCTGCAGCTTAGAGGAGCGGTCTGGGGTGGACATAAATATTTGGGAGTCATCTGCAAATACCGTATAAGCTTGAATATAGGGTGAGGTTTTTGCTTTTTTGTTTTTCCAAAATCATCCCTCAGGAAAGAGGGAGTAACCTTATATTTGAGTCCTTACAAAGTCTCTCATATTACAGGGTTTGCTCTCATTTACTTTATTTTGAACAACAAACCACTGGATAGGGCAGTATGGTATGGTGACTAAGCTTGTGGACTCTGGTGCCAGACTGCCTGGCTCTTGGTCCAGACTCTGCCATTTTTCAAGTTGTGTGTCTTTGAGAGAGCTGCTATTTAACCTGTTTCTGTCTTGGTTTTTTCATCTATAGACTGGGTCTAAGGATTAAGCCTGTATCAAATAATACAGGTGAAGCACTCTGTACCTGGCACATAAAAATAGCTCTGTGGTTGGGGCAAGTCTCATTACCCTGAGATGTCCTCAGCAACGCTATTTTGGATGCTTGTAGAGGTCATTTGCCACAGAGTCCCTAGTCAAAGAAATTTAACACAGCTTTGATAACTATTCCTGGTGGTATGACCTCACAACTACATGTGTTAGATGTCTCTAAGTATACATTTATAAGATTGCTTTAAAAAGCAATATAGTAGTACTTGGGAGGGGCTTCTGGGATCTTCTAAATGTTCTATTTCTTGCCTGTAGTGACATCATACTGGTGTATCATGACAGTCTATTGAGTTTATGACTTGTATTGAGTTTATGACTCTGTATAAATCTTATTCTTCGATAAAGAAGCTAAGAATTCCTAAATGATTTTTTAAAGTACATTGAATGATTCTATGAATATACTCTTGCAGGATGAATGCCAAAAACACAATTGCTTTAGCATGATGCAAATGGGACTTGTGACTTGGGATAAAGTTTCCAGTGACTTATATTGTCCATGGATTCATACTGTACTATATCCTCTTCTAGACCCTTCTCTGAGAAGAAGGTTCTCGGTTTTAGGAAAATGTATAAAATGGCTGAAAAAGTGACCCAAATGATGTAAAAGATACTGTTTTTGCGGGTGTAGAGTATGTACAAAGTTGTTTTGTAAAGGAAAATTGAAAATTTTAATATTTATATTAACTAATAGTACACTTTTGATTATGTCACTTTCTTTTTTGCCAGTCCTTGGCTTGAACTCAGGGCCTGGGCACTGTCTCTAAGCCTCTTTGTGTTCAAGGCGGGCAGTCTACCACTTGAGTTACAGGGCCACTTCTGGCTTTCCTGATTATTGGAGATTTATTGGAGATTAAGAGTCTCATGGACTTTTCTGCCTGCTGGCTTGGAACCTTCATTCTCAGATCTCAGCCTCCTGAGTAGCTAGGATTACAGGATTGAGCCACTGGCTCCCAGCTTACTTTTTTTTTTTTTTTTTCTGGTCAGTCATGGGGCGCAAACTCTGGGCCTGGGCGCTGTCCCTCAGTTCTTCAGCTCAAGGCTAGTGCTTTGCCACTTGAGCCACAGTACCACTTCGGTTTTCTGGTGGTTAACTGGAGATAAGAGTCTCTTGGACTTTCCTGCCCCAGCTGGCTTTGAATTGTGATCCTCAGATCTCAGCTTCCTGAGTAGCTAGGATTACAGGCATGAGCCACCAGCACCTGGCTCACTTTCATTTTTAAAGGTATAAATTTTCATGTGGATCAAAAGTCTCTCTCAGGAGCTTGAAACTGTAGACTTAGAGTAGAATGTATTCTCTAACTGCTTGACTATAGAGAAGGAGAGAGACCTATGAGGTGTGGTAGGAGACAGGAGTTTTAGGGGACAAGAGAATTTTTCAGATAGGAGAATCTACACTTCCTTCTTTCTTTTGTTGAAACAAATGAAAGGCATCCACTATGTACAGTTTTTTCTAGAAGACATACCACTGATAAAAACATACTTAAGCAGTTTATACCAAGCTGTGAAGACAGAATTTCTATTATTAAATAATTCTTATTGAGATTAAGTGATTATATAAATTTCACAAACTTCACAGTATTGTAAGATGGTGATACTTAGTTAAAGTCACAAATACATTTTAATCTTCACAAGGCAAATGGTCATTATCTTGAAGACAGAATTTCAAGTTGTCACCTGGAACTGTAATGAGAGAAGAAAGCATGGGTTATTGTCAGAGAGGAGATTCCTAATTCAAACCAGGGCCAGGACATTAGAGAATAGTGTCACAAATGGTGAAACTAGATCTTGACAGATGAGTAAAAGTGTTGCAGACAGAAAGGCTGGAGAAAGGAGTTTCAGGCAAAATAAACATCAGCATGTTCAAAATCACAAGGGCATGGAAGGAAATAGTTGTGGCCATGGAGGAAGGCATAGAAACTGTGGTGGTGGTGGTACTGAGTGGATTGGTTGGGTTGAAATGTGGGCACATATGGGCTAATATGAGAAGAAAGAAGAAGAAAGGTAAATGCGAGTGAGTCATGGAGGATATTACAAGTCATGAAGAAAAGATCCAGGCTTTGAGGAGCCACTGAAGGGTTTATTTAATAAGGGAAATAAAAAGATTAGGCTATATGTCATCAACATCATTGGGACTGAAAGAAAGAGAATGGAAGGAAATCTGATAGGAGTCCAGTTTCAATTATCCAGCTTATAGTGATGATCTAAAATATAAGACAAAGATAGTAGGGTTAGCAGCAGTGGTACTCACTAGACACTATGTTGAACATGAACTATACAACTTGTGGGTGGGACAGGAAGGGGAAACTTGGAGTGAGGGAAGGGGTGACATTATCCAAAAAGGAAATGTACTCAGTACCTGACTTATGTAACTGTAACCCCTCTGTACAGCACCTTTATAATAACAATAAAAAATCACAACTAGCAGGATTAGGAAGGAGACGTGAGATAGGAGAGAAATCATAGAGTACTTTGTGGCTGTGTAGAAATGAGAAGCATGACTCGGGAAGATTTTCAGATGTTTTTCATGTCTTTGGGCTATATGCTAGCAAGGTGATCTAAGAAGCTGGGGAAACAAAGAAGAACAGGTCTATGGGGAAAAGTCAGATAATGAATTTGTTTTGGGGAGATGATGAGTTTTAAACATCTTCAGAAGATGTCCGAAAGCTGATAAGTATTAACTTTGGAACTCAGAAGAAAGTTGAGCTAAAGGTACATCTTTCAAAGCCACCAGGATGTAGGTGGTAAATGGAGCTGTAATAGGTATAGAAATGGCTTTTGCTAAAAAAGCACTGACTCCTGCCAGGCATGGTGGTGCATACTTATAATTCCAGATACTTGTGAGGCAGAGAGAGAACAGTGGTTGGAGGCTGGCTCCTGGGGAAAACATAGTACTTTATCTGAAAAAGGAGGGATGTTGGGGGCATGACTCTGGTGGTAGAGCAGTTGCCTAACAAGTTGAAGGCCCAGAGTTTAATCTCCAGTACTGGGAGAGGGGGGAAATGAACTAACACTGGGTGCCAGTGACTCATGCTAAGCTACTGAAGAGGTTATGATCTAGAAGATCATGATTCAAAGCCAGCCCAGGAAGAAAATCCTGAACACTCCATCTCCAAAATAATGAGCACAAATTTTAGACTAGAGCTGTGGCTGTAGTTTAAGTGCTGCCTCATTGTGAGCAAGCTGAGTAAGTATAAAGCCTTGAGTTCAAACACTAAAACCAAGGAAAAAAATTACCAAACCCTCACTTGAGCCCATAAGGTAACTAGAATCAGAATAAAAGCTTGGCATACTTGCCTTCAATTTACAGCTATCTTCTTTGTCATGAAGCTCCTGCTTAAGTCTGTATTCAAACATGTTAATGATTCAGGAGTAGGCCTGAAAAGTAATGACACCTAGCCTGTATCATCTGCCTTGAAGACTGACGGCACAAAGATATGAGTAATTAGGACACCTTATTATCACCATTCCACAGGCCTCCAAAAAGCTCCTGAAAGTCTCCAGTCATTGACCTAAACCTGTAGAAAGCTGTGAATCCAGGATCAGTGGAATCACTGAGACTGTGCTACTGCTGCTCAAGCAGGAACAAACATTTCCAACAATCATCTTAGGGAAACTGAACTGTCTCCTCAGACAATGAGGACTCCAGGCTATAAAGCAAAACCATACTGAGATAATGATCAGCCAGACCATCTTTGAACCAAGACTACTTAATTATGCATACCTCTTTCTGGGGCCCTAATCATTTCTCCATTTAAACCTAAAGTTCCTATCAGTATCCCAAAGATAGCCTTGGGCCACTAAACCCCTTACTTGTTCTTCCTGAGCAGCCATGTTTAAATAGATCTCCCATCTGAGCATAGTCTGCTGGAGTTCTGCCCTATGACAGAACAAGTACCCTAAAACAGAACTGTGAGAACCGATGTGCTTACCTACAGAAAGCATATGGTAACTTGCACAGGTAACAAAAGAGTCATTAGGCATTTTATGAAGAAGCAGTCAACAAAATGGGAACCAAGGAAGAGGGTAGGTAATGTCTAAAGTTTTTCTTTTTTTGAAGTTTCATAGTAGAATCCAAGGAAAGAAACAACTATGAAAGTTGGCAATAAAGTGAAAATACCACAGGATCTACAAGACATTTTAGAATCGGACATAACTGAATGATCTTCAGAAGAGGAGAGAAAGAGTAGAGAGCTGGGAATGGTGGTACACATCTGTAGTCCCAGAACTAGAGAGCTTGAGACACAAGGATCTCAAGTTGATGTTGACCAAGGATATATTAGGAAGACAAAGCACAAAACAACCAAGGGCATGGGGTATACCTCAGAGTAGTGTTTGCAGTAAGAGGAGAGAGAAAAGGAAGGAAGAGAGGAAGAGAAAAAGGAAAGAATAAACGAAGGGAAAAGAAAAGAGGGAAAAAAAGGTAATTGTATGTGAAAGAAACTGTTTTATTTTTAATTGTGAAAATACCATACAGAGGGGTTACAATTACATGGGCAAGATAATGAGTACATTTCTTTTTTCTTTTTCTTTCTTTTTTTTTTTTTAGGGTCCGGTCGTGGGGCCTGAACTCTGGGCCTGGGCTCTGTCCCTCAGCTCTTCAGCACAAGGCAGCGCCACTTCTGGCTTTTTTCTTTTTGCTTATGTGGTGCTGAGGAATCGAACTCAGGGCCTCATGCATGCAAGGCAAGTGCTCTACCACTGAGCCACCTTCCCAGCCCAATCAATACATTTCTTATCAAGCATTGTTGCCTCCTTCTTTGTTTCCCCTTCCCATCCCTTCCTATCTCCCCCCCTTCCCCTGTCCCTCCTGCCAAAGTTGTAAAGTTCGTTTTTTGACATAACATCTTGTACATCTCATTGTTGCAATGGGTCCACCTGTATCCCTATTTAAACAATTTGAGAAACTCAGTTTTTAAAATTAGCTTAGGAAATAAAGTAATCAAAGCTAGATTATGCCAGAAGCCAACTAACATTTTTCTTTCTGTCACTACTTTATGGATTTCATTTCATTTTGCTTTTCAGTTCCTTGTTTAATTTTCTCCTATCAATTTTGTAGTAGAATATCTTTTTTTTTTTTTTTTGGGTCCGGTCATGGGGCATGAATTCTGGGCCTGGGTGCTGTCCCTCAGATCTTCAGCTCAAGGCTAGAGCTCTACCACTTGAGCCACAGTGCCACTTCTGGCGTTTTTCTTTTTGCTTATGTGGTGCTGAGGAATCGAACCCAGGGCCTCATGCATGCAAGGCAAACGCTCTACCACTGAGCCACCTTCCCAGCCCTGTAGTAGAATATCTTATTCTGGAGTAATTTTAGATTTATCAAAAAGTTGCAAAGATAGCGCTGAGAATTCCCATATACTTTTTTTTTTTGTCCATCATGGGGCTTGAACTCAGCCTGGGTACTACTGTTCCTCAGCTCTTCAGCTCAAGGCTGGCTGTCTACCACTTGAGCCACAGCACCATTTCCAGTTTTCTGGTGGTTAACTGGAGATAAGAGTCTCACGGACACTTCTGCCTGGGCTGACTTTGAACTGCGATTCTCAGATCTCAGCCTCCTGAGTAGCTAGGATTACAGGTGTGAGCCATTGGCACCAGCCCATATACTCTTTATGCAGATTCTTCTAATTAACATCAGCTAACCTTGGTACATGATTATTAACTAAACTCCAGATTTTGTTCTGATTTCATCAGTTTTTCCACTAATGATCTTTTTATCCAAGGATTCAATTTAGGATACCACATTGCATTTAGTCATCATGTTTAGCTAGTTTCCTCTGGTCCGTGACAATTTCTCCATCTTTCTTTTTTTTATGAACTTGACAGCTTTGAAGAGTTCTGACCAGATATTTTTGTAGAATTTCCTTCAGTTCAACTTCTCTGATGTTTTTCTTATGATTGGACTGGGAAGAAATATTCCCAAAGAGATGAAATTCCCTTCTTACCATATCTTATCACATGAGGGCTGGGAAGGTGGCTCAGTGGTAGAGCGCTTGCCTTGCATGCTCGAGGCCCTGGGTTCGATTCCTCAGCACCACATAAGCAAAAAGAAAAAAGCCGGAAAGTGGCGCTATGGCTCAAGTGGTAGAGCGCTAGCCTTGAGCTGAAGAGCTGAGGGACAGCGCCCAGGCCCAGAGTTCAGGCCCCATGACCGGACCCCCCCCCCAAAAAAAAAACCACCATATCTTATCACATGATATCAGTGTGAATTTTTGCTGGTGATATTAAACTTGGTCACTGGATTAAGATTATGTCTGCCACATCTTTCCACTGTTAAGCTACTCTTTTTTCAGTTCCACAATCTGTTCTTTGGAATTAGGTTCCTAAGTCCTGTACATTGGAAGGGAGAGATTAAACTCCACCTGCTAGATAAGGTACAGATGGTACGTATTATAATGTATTTCATGTTATATTATTTGATATTTTTCTGTATGGAAGATTTGTTTCTGCTCTATCCTTCTGACTTCCAAAATGAATCAATATTGTATATAAATATAATTTTTAAAACAATCCTTATAAAAACAAATCTAGCTGGTGGCTCATGCCTGTAATCCTGGCTACTCACAAGGCTGAGATCTCAGAATTGCAGTTTGAAGCCAGCTCAGTCAGGAAAGTTTGTGAGACTCTTATCTCCAATTCACCACCAGAAAACTGGAAATGGCACTTTGACTCAAAGTGGTAGAATGTTATCTTTAAGCACAAAAGCCCAGGGACAGTGTCCAGGCCCTGAGTTCAAGCCCCATGACGACAAAAAAAAAAGTTCAGAAAGTATAGAGAAGGGGCTGCTGGGATGGTGGCTCAGTGGTAGAGTGGTAGAGTGCTTGCCTTGCATGCATGAAGCCCTGGCTTAGATTCCTCAGCAGAAAAACCCAGAAGTGGGTGCTATGGCACAAGTGGTAGAGTGCTAGCCTTGAGCTGAAGAGCTGAGGGACAAACACCCAGGCCCAGAATTTAGGTCCCACAACTGACAAAAAAAAAAAATCATAGAGAAGGACTCTGTATGGCCTGCATTAACTCTTGATGCCCATCCAGATTAACCTTGGAAACAAGGTTCAAGGTGATTTAAAAGATGGCACCTTCCATGGAGATCAAAACTCCAATTACAGAACTGTAGAACTGGTAGGCTTACCTACAGAAAGTCTATGGTGGCTTGCAATTGTTGGGTGGTGGGGGTGGGTAACAAAGTCATAAGGGACTTTAATAAGAAGCAGTTAACAAAACTAGGTATGCAGAAAGTGGAGGCCTAAGGGTGTATAAAGTGACTGAGGAGGTTGCTACCATCATATGGAGACTTCAAGACAGAAAGCATTAAGGGATGAGTCCATGATGGGAAAAGTTAAATTTCTTTCTTCCTTTCTTTCCTCCTTTCTTTCTTTCCTCCTTTCTTTCTTTCTTCCTTCCTTCTTTCCTTCCTTCTTTCCTTCCTTCCTTCCCTCCTTCCTTCCTTCCTTCCTTCCTTCCTTCCTTCCTTCCTTCCTTCCTTCCTTCCCTCTTCCTTCCTTTCTTTCTTTCATTGGTCATGGGGCTTGAACTCTGGGGTTGAACATTGTCCCTCAGCTCTTCAGCTCAAGGCTAGTGCTCTACCACTTGAGCCACAGTGCCACTTCTAGTTTTCTGAGTGGTTTTATTGGCGATAAGAGTCTCACAGACTTTCCTGCCTGGGCTGGCTTTGAACCGCAACCCTCAAATCTCAGCCTCCTGAGTAGCTAGGATTACAGGCATGAGCCACCAGCATCCTGCTAGAGCTAAATTTCTTGGAGGTAGGTGAGGGTTGGGAATTAATCAGGGATAAGGGACAGTGTGGGGGTATTGGAGTGGGAGAGGAAAGAGCCTCAAAAACCTAGATTGTGAACAAAGACCCTCAATGACAGGATGACAGACCATTTCCACTGGCTTTCTCATTCATTTGTTTCTTCTTAGAGAGGAAGAGTGACGGGGTAGCACCAGGGTTTGGTTTCCAAGTGTTCCAAGCCTTACCCCTCTTCAAAGTACTTATAAGATGCCACAGTCATTAGAGTGCTTCTGTAGATCCCAGCCTCAGAGTAAGTAAACAGAAATGTTTAATAATGGCCAGGAACCAGAGGCTCACATCTATAATCTCAGCTACTCAGGAGGCTGAGATATGAGGATCATGGTTCAAAGCTAGACCAGGCAGGAAAGTCTATGAGACTCTGATCTCCAGTTAACCACCAAAAAGCCCAGAAGTGGAGCTATGGCTCAAGTGGTAGAGTACTAGCTTAGAACAAAAAGGATCAAGGAGAGCCCAGGCCTTGAGTATAAGCCCCAAGCTTGAGGCTTGAAAAAACAAACACCAGCCTCCAGCTTGAGTTGGGATCTTTCAAGAATAAGTATACTTTCCAGACTTTGAAAGACTTTGCCTCCCTGTAGAGACTCTAGGAAAGAAAACAGAAACTCCCAATACTTTCTTACTGAGCAATAGCCAGAGAAGGCAGGAAATGGAATCTAGAACCCAGGTGCAGAGATTCAATGACAAGGCAAGGAAGGACTACTGTCCCCCCTGGGATAGCAAGAAACTAAAGCCAGTTGTTAATTCTCTGAGTTTTAATTCACAGAATGATTTGTTAGAGTTTCCTAATTTTGTCAATTTACCAAATTTTTATTTCTTTTAATTATGTGCAAAGTTGACAACAATCTGTACAATTGGACTGATTTAAAACTATGTTTGAAGATTTCTGCAAAATATTATTTGAACGATTCATAGTTTGGTTTAGCTTAGTCTTAGTTTTAATTTATTTGCAGCTGTTTTACTGAAGTCATTTTGCCATGGCTAGCCAAATTTCAGCGTATACTAAGTTTTTCCTTACGTTGGAATTATGACTTTTGGGAATGGGATTTTTCTTGTGTATTTTACTCTACAAATGTTGTGGAATGACTCAATTGTAAAAACATTTTATAAACAATCTGGGAGGGGGTTCTCCAAAATGTTTTCAATCCAATAATTTGCATTTTTCTTCACCACTTTTTGTGTGTGTACTTTTGTTTTGTGATACAGGGTCTTGGCTATGTAGCCCAGGTTGTCTTTGAATTCGTAAGCCTGTCTCAGCCTCCCAAGGGCTGGATTACAGGTGTGTACCACCATGCCTGGAGAGCATAAAGTTTTAGTAGAGTGTATATATATTCTGAAAAAATAATTATACTGTATTTCCATCCTTGTTGATAAGCAGTATAGCAGATATTCAATCAGAGAATTATTAATATGCATTCTGTGACAAACTCACTAGTTCAAATTTTCTAAGATATCATTATGGCCATTGATATATAGGTCTTTTGTCATAGTGACATCTGAAAAACATTTGCAGAATTTTTTTCAGTTCCATTCACAGCACAACAGGCAAATATGAGTTTAGGATGATCACCCTGGCTTATCACTTTCATGGATTGTTTGGCTGTTACTTCTAAATAGTCCTTCCTTCCTTCCTTCTTTCTTCCTTCCTTCCTTCCTTCCTTCCTTCCTTCCTTCCTTCCTTCCTTCCTTCCTTCCTTCCTTCCTTCCTTTCTTTCTGTCTTTCTTTCTTTCTCTCTTTCTCTCTTTCTCTCTTTCTTTCCTTTCTTTCTTCCTGCCTTCCTTCTTTCCTTCCTTTCTTCTTCCCTTCATCCTTCCCTCCCTTCCTCCATCTCTGCCTCTCTTCCTCTTTCCCTCTCTCTCCTCCTCTTCCTCCTCTTCCTCTTCTTCTTCTTTTAGTGTTGGGGTTTTAAATCAGGACATTATGCTTGCTAGAGTGCTACCTATCGAGCTATGCTTCTAGTCCTTATTACTTTGGTTAGTTTTTGTTTTTGTTTCTTTTTGCCAGTCCTGGGGCTTGAACTCAGGGCTTGGGTACTGTCCCTGAGCTTCTTTTTGCTCAAGGCTAGCTCTCTACTACTTGAACCATAGTGCTACTTCTGGATTTTTCTGTTTATGTGGTACTGAGGAATCAAACCCAGGGCTCCATGCTAGGTACGCACTCTAGCACTAAGTCACATTCCCAGCCCTATTTTGGTTATTTTTGAGGTAGATGATTGAGCCATTTTTGCTTGGTCTGGCCTCATTTTGTAGTTTCTTTTACCACTAAGATATGGGATCTTGAGAATGTTTTTGCCTCAGCTGACTGATCTTGAACCATGATACTCATGCTTTTAACCTCCCAAGTAGCTTCCCATGTATTACAGGTATGAGCCACTGCTCCTGGCTTTTGCTTTATTTGTTTTAAAGGGATAGCTTTTTGAGTTACAATCTACATATCACAAAGTGCATCCTTCTACCATGTAAAATTTAGAATAGAGAAGGGCAGGTCAAGATGGCAAATGAGAAACATCTGCCATTTCACTCGGTGAATGGGCGCAATCTCGGTATTTATAGAAGAGCCTAGATTCTGAGGAGAGAAAGGAAGGAAGGTGGATAGAAACCAAGAAGGCGGTGTCAGGGAGTCAGAAAACAGCAGAGAAATCATCCTGGTAGGAGAAAGCGGAGGGGAGTTCTGAGTTGGTCTTTTGTTCTCTTGATTGGGGAGGGGAAAGTGGGTTCAAAGGTAAAATCAGATGATACTGTCGATGGATTGCCAACTTTAGTCAGGGGAATACCTCACACACACTGCAAGCTAATGGGATTTGCTAGGCAGTGACTACCCCCAGGGTAAGAGGCTAGGCTTGCTGAAGTAAACCTGTATCCCCAAAAGTGGCCATCACTCATCTTCAGAGTGCGCCTGTTGTAGGGACTGAGTCCTCCTATGGACCAGGATATAAGAAGGACCCAGAGATGCCTTCTGGATCTATGTGTTGTGGCTGACAGAGACAGAGCCTTTTCACCCAATTTTATAGAACATGATCTCCACAGACCCCTACACCCTGTAGGGGCGCGCGCGCGCGCACACACACACACACACACACACACACACACACACACACACACATTCCTGCTTTGTTTTACATCAATCTGAGTCTTTGTTGATGGACTGTACTCATTGTGTGTGTGTGTGTGTGTGTGTGTGTGTGTGTGTGCCAGTGCTGAGACCTGAACTCAGGGTCTCTTGCTCTCACTTTGCTTTTTCTGCTCAAGTCTGACACTCTATTACAGTTCCACTTCCAGCTTTTTGGCCAGCAATTGGAGATGAGAATCTTGTATTTGTCTATTTAAAGCTGGTTTTGAACCAGGATTCTCAGATTTCAGCTTCATGAGTAGCTAGGATTACAGGTGTGAGCTACAAGCGCCTGTTTAATTTTTTTCATTTAACTGTATATATTTTTTCTTATATATCTGATATAGGCCATAAACATTTTTTATTTTTTATTTTTTGTGTTTGTTGGTCATGAGTCTTGAACTCTGGGCCTGGTGCTGTCCCTCAGCTTTTTAGCTCAAAGCTAGCACTGCACCACTTGAGCCAAAGTACTACTTCCAGTTTTCTGGAAGAGTCTCACGGACTTTCCTGCCTAGGCTGGCTTTGAACTATGATCCTCATATCTCAGCCACCTGTGTAGTCAGGATTACAGGCATGAGCCACTGGAGCCTAGCTTATTTTTTATTTTTTAGTGCCTGTCTTGGGGCTTGAACTCAAGGCCTGGGTACTATCCCTGAACTTTTATGTTCAAGTAAAGCTGCTTAAGCCATACCTCCATTTCCAGCTTTCTGGTGGTGAGCTGGAGATAAGAGTCTCACAGACTTTCCTGCATGGGCTGGCTTTGAACTGTGATCCTCAGATTTCAGCATCTTCTATAGTTAGGACTACAGGAGTGAGCCACTAGTGCCTGGCTTCTTCCAGATTTTTCTTAGCATCTATTAGTCATACAATGGGGTTTGTATCTTGACCTGTCCATATATGCATACAATGTCCCTTGATCAGACGCATCCCCTGTGTTATACTCCCCTCTCTCCCTGTCCCAACCAAGCTCAACAAGTTTCATTGCTTTCTTTTCACACAGGTGTATAAAGCATTTTGACCATATTTGCCCTTCGTCCTCTCCACTCACCCTCCCTTCTCCTATGAGTACCCAGACCTCAGACAGGACCTGTTTTCTATTCCTGCCATTCAGACTTGCTTTAAGGGGTTTCATCATGGGTTTTCACACAGGCATATATAGTATTTTCATCAGATTGACCCCATTATTCACTCTCACTTTCCCCACTCTACTATCCTTTATTATTTTGCAACATCCAGTGAGTTGTTTTGCTGTCGTCACTCACAGATGCAGGGTATTTTGGCATTGTTCATCCTCTGATGTTCACTTTTCCTCCCTACTTGTAATAATCTCAAATAGTTCTACCATTGAAAAGGATTGTTATTTAAAATTCTCTGATAATGCCAAAATCAGTGCCATATCTAAATCTTATTCTGTTGCTTGTTTTGTTTTGTTTTGTTTTCAGAATGTGTCTATATACATGCTCACACAACATACACACACATTTGCCTTTTAACATGCTTTGTAATACTTTAATGAAATTGGACATGCTGCATCATGTAAAATGAGCTGAGGTAGATAGACTTTAATGGGAAGTTTTGGGTTTATCTGGCTAGGAGTTAGGCTATGTTTACTGTTTGCTGTAGCTATGGTGTTAGAGATTAAACATTCCTCTTGTTTTTGTCTTCTCTTTTCCTAGAGACTCCTTCTAAGGCTTGCAGTTCTCTAAACTGTAACCTCCCATTATTAGAGAAGAAGAGTAAAATTCTGAGAATGTGTGAAGGCTAAAGAAAGCATTCTACAGCCTAATGATTAAGTCTGTCTTGTATGTAGTCTGTGTGTGTGGGCTGTGACCTTCACCATTGCTTCTCAGCCACCAGCACCCTCTCTACATCTTAGAGAGACAGGAAGATGAAATGGGCTGAAGTTGGGTGTTTCTCTTCCTGCATAGGTGGTTAACTTTCAATAAAACCCAAGTCATACAGTTTCTGGTAAGACAATTTCCACTGAAGGCAGTTCTTTTTGAGAACACAGATCTGGGCAAGTCAGGTTTTTTTTTTTTTTTTTTTTTTTTTTTTTGTCCCCCTGCTGGAAACAGGAGGGAATTTTTCCTAGTCTTACAGTGAGAGCCTTGTGGGACTCCCAGTTGTTGCTGATTGTCAAATAAGAAAACAGCAGTATAGCTTCTTTGGAGATATGTCTATTTGAATCCTTTAAATTGTGTTGCCTCTCTATTATTAAGTTGTAATGGTTATATTTATATTTATTTACATTATTATTATTAATTTATTTTTTTGGTTGGTCATGGGGCCTGAACTCTGGATCTGGGCGCTGTCCCTCAGCTCTTCAGCTCAAGGCTAGCACTCTGATGCTTGAGCCATAGTGCCACTCCTAGCTTTTTCTGTTTATGTGGTGCTGAGGAATTGAACCCAGGGCCTCACGCATGCCAGGCAAGCACTCCACTACTAAGCCACCTTCCCAGCCCAATTTATTTACATTTTTATTAGTATATATTATTTGTATGAAGAAATGTTTCATTGAGGTATTTCTATACATGTATATTATTTGTCTATATCAAATTACCACTTCTTCACTCCCTCCCTATTTCTAAAATGATTCCAATAGGCTTCATTGTCCTCTTTTCATATAGCAAAAAATTACTTCAATCATATTCATCCTTATTTACTCTCTTTGTTCAGTCTCTCTCTTCCTGCTAATACCCCCTCCCCCAACAGACCACATTTCACTTTCCTGGCATTCATTTTTAGTGTATTAATTATAAGGAGTAATAATAAGTTTAGACATGCATATATTACATTTTAATAATAATAGCCCTCTCTATTGTTTTTCTCCCCTTTCCAACTCACTATTGATAAACAGCTTTCATTGAGTTGCAATGGATTTCAAAATTACACTCCACTGTCCTTTCCCCTCCCTGCTCACCCCCTGAACAGTCTCATAGTTAAAATCATGTGCTCTTTCTCTATATATACATACACGTTCATCTGTATATATATAGGTATGCACATGTCCATGATTACATGTGTTCTTTAGGTTTGGCTTCATCAAATAAACAAAAACATGATATTTAGCTTTATGAGCTTGGCTTGTCTCATTCAACATGATGCTCTCTAATCCAGTTTCCTGAAGGTGACATGATTTTATCTTTATTTATAGTTATATAATATTCCATGGTATACATGTACTGTATCTTCTTTATCCATTCACCTATTGTTGAGAAACTTGGCTGGTTCCACTGTTGGGCCGTTGTGAACAAAGTTGTAATAAACATGGGTATACAGTCTTTTTCTTGTATGTCTATTTACTCCCCTTTGGATATATACCCACTAGTAGTATTGCAGGCTGCACAAGTTAAGTCTAATTTTAGCTTTTTGAGGGACCTCCATGCTGATTTCCCTAAATAGCAAGGCAGTCCTGAGTAAAAAGTGCAATGCTAGAGGAATCACAATACTACCCTTCCAATTTTACCACGGAGCCATAATAACAAAAATAGCTTGATACTGGCACAAAATAGTTTCAAAGACAAATGGACAGAAGAGTCAAGAACAAATCCATATAGCTACAGCCATATAATTTTCAACAAAGGAGCCCAAAACATAAAGTAGGGAAAAGAGAGCCTCTTCAACAAATGACTTTGTGAAAACTGGCTACCCACAAGCAGGAGATAGAAACTTGACATGATCTCTTATCCTGTTTAAATGCATCAAGTAATGCAAAGAAAGGCTTAAAACTTTAAATCTATTACAGGAAGCCTTTGGAAGTTATAGGTACCAGTAATTATTTTCTGAACAAAACTCCAGTTGCCCAGAAAAAAAGAACAAGAAAAGACAAATGAGATTATATAATATTTAGAAGTTTCTGCACAACACAGAAAAAATGCCAGAATAATAAAAAGACAATCCATGAAAGGGGGAGAGAATCTTTACCAGCTATTCAACAGATGAAGGATTATTATATAGATTATACAGAGAGCTAAAAAATAAACACAAAAAAACCCCTCAGCAGTAAGCTGAGTCTTGATGGTTTATGCCTATAATTCTAGCTACTCAGGAGACTGAGATCTGAGGATCATGGAAAGCCAGCAAAAAAAAAAAAGGTAATAGAGTGCTAGCCTTGAGCAAAATGTTTCAGAGACAATGCCAAAGCCCTGAGTTCAAGTTCCAGGTCTACTCCCCCTACCCCACCTCCTCCCAAACCAGCCAAACACCAACAAAAAAACTCAACAATGTAAGCAACAACTAATCCAATGAATGAAAGGGCAAATGAATTGAATAGGCAGTTCTCCAAGAAGTACAAATAGCTAATTGATACATGTAGAAATGTTCAACATCCTTAGTCATAAGTGAAATACAAATTAAAACATCACTAAGAGTGCATCTCATTCTAAGTCAGAATGACAATAATTGAGAAAACAAGCAATAATGTTGGTGAATTTTTGTACATGTGGTGGGAGAGTTCCTTAAATACTGTTGGTGGGAATGTAAACTAGTGTGTACATTCTTAATACAAGTTCCTTATCAGATATGTGCTTTGCAAAAAATCTTTAATTCTGTGGCTGTCATTTAATTTTAATGATGTACATAGATTCACACAAGTTTGTTATTTTGACAAAGGTCAATTTATTTTGCTTTTGTTATGTTTTTGGTGTCATGTCCAAGAAATTTGTCTAATAAGATTTCTTTCCATATTTTTTTTGGGGGGGTCGGTACTGGGGTCTGAACTCTGGGCCTGGGCACTGTCCCTCAGCTCTTCAGCTCAAGGCTAGTGCTCTATCACTTGAGCCACAGTGCTACTTCCAGCTTTTGTTCTGCAAATGTGGTGCTGAGGAATCGAACCCAGGGCCTCATGCATGCAAGGCAAGCCACTTTCCCAGCCCTCCACATATTTTTCTAAGGTTTATTAAAAAAAACTTCATCCGTTACTCATAGACCATTGGTCCATTTAAATTAATGTTTGTATATGGTTTCAGGTAAGACTCTGCTATGTGTAGGGTTAGTGTTCCACAAAGGTCCATATGTAAAGGTCTGGTCCCTAAGGCAAGGGTGTTGGGAGGTGCTGTAGGCCTTTAAGTGGTGGGGCCTGGTGAGAGGTCCTTGGTTTATTGGGGGCATACTCAAGAATAGGATTTTAGGCCACTTCCCATTAGCCCCTCTCTCTGATCCAGTTGGAGATGTGAATATTTTGCTCTGACATTTGCTACCCACCACTGCCAGGTTGATGCTGTCAAAAGTTGGCCTTTACCAAGCCTGCACTAGACTGCTTGCACTGTAAACCTTCCAAACAACTGTGAACTAAATACAACTTTTCTCTTTATACCGTTTTTTTAAATACTCTGGTGTTTTATTGTAGTAATGCAAATTGATTAATACAGAATCAGTGTGCTTTTTTTTGGTGCCAGTCCTAGGACTTGACCTCAGAGACTGAGTGCTATCCTTGAGCTTTTGCGCTCAACACTTGTGCTCTACTTGAGCCACAGGTCCACTTTTGGCTTTTTGATGGTTAATTAGAGAGAAAAGTCCCACAGATTTGGACTGGGAAGGTGGCTCAGTGGTAGAGCACTTGCCTTGCATGCATGAGGCCCTGGGTTCGATTCCTCAGCACCACATAAGCAAAAAAGAAAAAAGCCAGAAGTGGCGCTGTGGCTCAGGTGGTAGCACGCTAGCCTTGAGCTGAAGAGCTGAGGGACAGCGCCCAGGCCCAGAGTTCAGGCCCCACGACTAGACTCCCCCCCTCCCCCCAAAAAAAAAAGTCCCACAGATTTTCCTGCCTGAGCTAGCTTCAAACTGTGATCCTTAGATCTCAGCCTCCTGAGTAGCTATAATTACAGTGTGAGGCACCAGTGCACAGGTAGTCATGCTTTTTAATAGGGCAAGAAGATTTACTTTAATTTTTAGTTTATTATGGGTTTTATAATGAAGCCATGTCAGCTTTTGTCAGGTGATTTTTCTTCAGAAGCTGAGATAATTAGCCGGGTGCTGGTGGCTCACGCCTGCAATCCTAGCTACTCAGGAGGCTGAGATCTGAGGATCGCGGTTCAAAGCCAGCCCCGGCAGGAGAGACCGTGAGACTCCTATCTCCAATACACCACCAGAAAACTGGAAGTGGCGCTGTAGCTCAAGTGGTAGAGCTCTCGCCTTGAGCTGAAGAGCTGAGGGACAGCGCCCAGGTCTAGAGTTCAAGCCCCACGACCGACAAAAAAAAAAAAAAAAAGAAGCTGAGATAATTATATGGTTTTATTGTTTGTTCTTTTGATGTGTTATGATGCATTATGTATATTGATTTCAGGATAATCAATCAACCTTGAATTCATTTGGAATGATGTAGAATTCTTCCTATATGCTTTAGGATTTGATTTACTATATCTATATTTTTTTAGGTTCAATACTGAGACTTGAACTTAGTACTTATGATACTTTTGTTCATTGGCTAGTGCTCTACCAACTGAGCCACTCCTCCAACCCCTGGTTTGCTAATATTTTGTTGAAGAATTCCTTCTAAATATTTCTAAGAGATATATTTATTTATTTATTTTTGTTATATCTTTGATTTTAACATTAGGACAATATATGCTTCATAGAATGAGGAGGAAAATGCTAATTTTAACTCATAGTTTTTAGCAGTTAAAAAGATGAATATTATTTATTTATTTTAGGCACTTGAATCTTAAGTGTGGAAATATGTAACATTCACAAACCCAATATTCAATGGAGCTTGACAAACTTATAGCATATAACAGATCTAATGAGAAGATTAGAAAAGGTGAAACTAAGCTAAGTCAAATTGAAGCTATTTGAAAATCTTAAAAAATTTACAAAGGTTTTAAACCTTTCCATGAAATTCAAGTGTTATAAATCACTAATTGAAACAACAATTGATCAAGTGATAGTATTACCTAATTGGATTTTGGTGTACCAATGCAAGTAGGTGTGCAATCATGCGCAAGCGTGCGCGCACGCGTGTGTGTGTGTGTGTGTGTGTGTGTGTGTGTGTATGTGTGCATGTGTTTATGTGCGCATGTGCACCAGTCCTGGAGCTTGAGGCCTGGGTACTCTCCTTGAGCTGTTTAGCTCAAGGCTAGCACTCTTATCACTTGAGTCACAGCTCCACTTATGGTTTTTTGATAGAACATTTCATGGACTTTCCTGCCCTGTCTGGCTTTGAACCACAGTCTCCAGATTAGAACCTCCTGAGTAGCTAGGATTGCATGCATAAGCCACTGACATCTGCCTCCAAAGCACTTTTTTAAAAAGTAGATAATTTGCAAAACTTGATGAACTATCTTCAATAAGTCAGATGAATTGTCGTCAGTGAATACACTGTCAACTAACTGCTTAGTTCCTAGGCACCTAAAGAGGTCAAGAGGATAGGTAGTGGAAAAGTCTATGTTTGCTTAGTGTTATGTGTACCTGTAATCCCTGCACCTGGGAGGCAGATGCAGCTTTTTGGTGGTTAATTAGAGATAAGAGACTCATGGACTTCCTATCTGGGATGGTTGTGAACTCAGATTTTAGTCTCTTGAATAGCTAGATGTACAGGTGTGAGCCACTGGTGCCTGGCTAAAATGAGTACTCTTCCCCCTCCCCTCACTCCCTCCCTCCCGGCCCCGTCGTAGGGCTTGAACTCTGGGCTTGGGCGCTATCCCTCAGCTCTTTAGCTCAAGGCTAGCACTCCACCACTTGAGTCACAGTGCCACTTCTGGTTTTCTGGTGGTTTATTGGAGATAAGAGTCGCACGGAGGAAGTGGCGCTGTAGCTCAAGTGGTAGAGCGCTCGCTTTGAGCTGAAGAGCTGAGGGACAGCGCCCAGGCCCAGAGTTCAAGCCCCACGACCGACAAAAAAAAAAAAAAAAAGTCTCACGGACTTTCCTGCCCGGGCTGGCTTTGAACTGTGATTCTCAGATCTCAGCCTCCTGTATTGCTAGGATTACAGGCGTGAGCCACTGGTGCCCGGCTTTAAAATGAGCACTCTTAAAATGTCTCTCTTCTTTGAGTTGATTGATGATGCATTTCTTTTTACTCCTGTGCTGGTCCTTGGGCTTAAATGCAGAGCCTGGGCACTGTCTCTAAGTGCTCACCACTTGAGCCACAGCTCTGTTTCTGGCTTTTTGATGGTTAATTGGATATAAAAGTCTCACAAACTCCTACCCCAGCTGACTTCAAACCTTGATCCTCAATTATAGCCTCCTGGGAAGCTAGGATTACAAGGGTGAGCCACTGTTGTCTGGCTAAATGATGCATTTCTGTCATCTTCACTTTCATTGTCACTAAAGTTCTTGAATTGGCTTTATGGTTTTTGCTTTTGCCCTTAAGAAGCAGTGCTGTTAGAGGTCAACAAGGGATGGTCTTATTTCTAATACCATTGGCAGAAATATTCACTTTACTACTCTACTGTCTGGCCAACTTTCGGTCTGAGAATACAAAAGTTGTTCTGCCCCCAAGAACTCACAATTTACTGAGAGAGATTTCTCTCTGTGTCATCCCTTTGTATGTTGGCTGTATCCTAGACCACCATGCATTTTTTCAGTCTGAAAATCTCATCAAGTCCAATTGGTACAACTTCCATTTTCACATGTACAACTCTCAAATCAGAGTTACTACTTCCCATATATCCTCTAGCTCCAGATCAACCATTAACAAGACAGTTCCTTAACATGAATGTCTACAATAAAGAATTAATCACAATAAGTCAAGATCTTTTCTATTCTGCTATTTTATTCTCTGTCAATGGAATTTCTCCATCTAGCTGCCCAAGAAAAAAAATCTGGTGTCATCCTTGATTGACTTCTTTCTTAACTCATGTAATGACATATAATGTCTAGGTGATTTTGACTTTCTTATACTTGTCTGGTCAGTCAGCTTCTCTTTAATCTCCCACTGGCTTAATTTAGCTTTCCACTAACTCCCCTTGGATTCTTTAACTATTTTCCTATTTGATTTCTTTGCTTCTAGTCTTGTCCCTTTAACCTATTTCTAGTCTGATGCACGAATGATCTTTCTGAATGCAAATCAGATCCCCTTTCTCTTCATTTAAAAAATCCTTCAGTGGCTTCCTCTAGTCTTTAGGATAAAATCCAAACACTTTATCATGTCTTAGAGTCCTTTGTAGCCTGATCTTGCCTGGCTTTCCTGCTTCATTTCCTCTACTTTTTCTTGAAATACTAAATCCCAGCTGCACCAAATTATTAACTTGGAATTTCTTAACTGCTCTATACTATTGCATAATTCAGTGCATTTATACCTGCACATCTTGCTGTCTAGAATGCCCTTCCAGCTGAATTCTCTGTGATTGATGAATATCTACTTTTTTTTTTTTAGTACTAGGGTTTATGTTTCCTAGGCACATGCTCTACTACTTGAACCATGCCCTATTCCGTATCTACTCATTCTTTGAGGCACTCATCTGTAGCATGGACTCTTCTGGAAAGTTATTTATCAGCCTCATTTCTTGGCACACCAGTATGCCTCACGTGCAACCACTTTTATCTGTGCTACTCTGTTGTACTTGCTGATTGATGATGCATCTCAATCTTGTCTACTCAGGACTTGAGAGGATGATTCTGGTATTTTCTATCATACAGAATATTTTGATATGCTTCCTACCTTTATTTCATAATTTTTTAGTGCATTGTATATAGACCAAGGAGATAGTTGTTGTTGGTTTTTTACTTTGACAAATTTTGCAGGTTCCCTCCTTTTTTTTCTTCCTTGAAAGCCCTTTCTCAGTCTCTTTATAGGTTTTGCATCCTGTTTGTCCTCTTATGCCTGACCTCAGCCTCCTTTCCCTCTGCATGTGCACTCTGAGTCACTCCATCCATTTCCTTAGCTTTAATTGCTGACAACTCCCAAATCTGTTCTCCCAGAAAGACCTCATTCCCAAGTTCCAGATGGTCCCAGGCATCTCAAACTCAGCATGTACAAAACTGAACTCTTTTCTGTTGCTTTTCTTTTTTAGGGATAGAAAAAGAACTGTAGGAAAGCTTCTGAAACAATTTTGAGGAAAAGCAGCTAGGAATTAAACCAGGACAATATCATTAAGTTTCCAGTGATATCAGTAGGTACAGTTTTAATATTTTTATCTTCTTGAAGTAAATAGCAGTTAAATGCCTTTAATGCTATGTTCTCATATTGGGTGAACACTCATGTACCAAGGTATAGGTAAAGCCACAATGTAACCAAAATTCTCTCTCAGAGCATCAGTTTTAATAGAATTTTTTCTGTATGTATATATGTATATATATACATACTTGTGGAGTTGAATGGAAAATGTCAGAACGGTTATTTCTTTCCCCAAAATTTAAGTATACAGACCACTTCTATCAATAGAGAATCTCAGATTTAATTACCAAATCTATGTTGGAGAGTCAGAGCAAGTCTACACTATGTCCATGTATTTACCAGTATGGAGAGGATAGCCTTCAGGGTGCAGTTATGTTGGTCAACAATAGCAATCTGCTTTGCAGGAAGTTCTTTTTTCAGATAAAGCAGAAGTAGGAAACAAGAGAAGGGAGGGTTTAGTGAGGACAAATTGTAGATCAAAGTTGAATAAGTCAGTACAACAGTACATCAATTCATTCAACACTTATAGATGCCTGTTTTGTTCCATGTTCTTCACTGGGTGGTGGGAGAGATGAATTAGATGCATTCTGTGCTCTCAAGGAGCTTACTATTTATTAATGGGTACTGTTCAATATAATTATGCCACGGCTGAAATGTATGGTGCAGTGTCAAACTAGACTACCAGAAAAGAAAATAGAGAAAATGTTCTCATTTACAATAGCATAAAAAATAATAAGAATATAAAGGAAGAAATATAGCCACTGACGTGAAAGATCTGTATCCTGTAAACTATGATATAAATGAAAGGAATTGAACATGAAACACATAGGTAGAATTGGAAAAATTAATGTTCTTAAAATGTCCACACTACCTACCTACAGGGAGCTACAGATTCAGTATAATCCCTATCAAAATGTCAATGGAGCTGGGTGCTAGTGGCTCATGCCTAGCTTCACAGGAAGGTGAGATCTGAGGACTGAGATTCAAAGCCAGCTCCAGCAGGAAAGAAGGTGAGCCTCTCATCTCCAATTAAACACACACACACACACACACACACACACACACACACACACACACACACACACACACACACACACACACACACACACACACGCACAAAGATAGCTCCCATCTGTCAAAATGGCTCTTACCAAAAAGTCAAACTAGTTTTAGTAAAAATATGGAGGAAGGTGAACTCTATGTAAATTGGTAAATCCATTATGGAAAACATGATGTAAATTGTTAAATAAAAATAGGACTGCCACATGATCTAACAACCCCACTTATGGGATTGTGTTTAAAGGAACTGAAATCAGTATCTTGAGGAGGTAAAAAGTTTAACTCATAGAAACAGAGTACAACAGTGTTGCCTGGGGCTATAGGATGGAGGAAATGGGTGATGTTAATCAAAAGGTCTACACATTTTCCTCTCCTCCCACTTATACATCATTTCCTTTTGTTTTGGGAACTGAACTCAGGACTTCATATATACTAAGTACCCTTTCTAGCCTTGGATTTAAACTTTCAGTTAGAAGGTAAGCTATTGGGATCTATTGTATGGCATTGGTGGTGGCAATGTGGTACAGAATAAAGAATTTGGACCAAGGTAATAATGCTGAGCTTTGCCTGAGGAACTCAGTGAACATTTCACAAGCCAGGCAGCATTTCAGCTTTTCTCTATCTTGGAAAAAGTTGTGTTTTCTGTTTGAGGCTTGATTAGAAATATTCCAGGAAATTGGAACATGGAACGTGTGGGAAATTAATTAGACATATGCTTACGTTGTTGATGATCATTATCAGCATTTAAATCCTTAGAGAGCAAAGAAACCGTTTCTTTTGTCTCACAGATCCTCAGCAGTGGAGCTCAGCTCTGTCCTTGCACATAGTACTGCATTCATTAGTTTTGTAAAGATTAACCAGAATTTATTATGACGAGGATGGAGCTTATTCTTCATTTAATAAACATATATCCAGCACCTACCATGTTATCAGAGTTATCAAGAAGATTTGGAGGTGGAGGATTCCAAGTTTGAGGCCAGTTGGGGGAAAGTGTGTGTGTGTGTGTGTGTGTGTGTGTGTGTGTGTGTGTGTGTGTGTGTGTGTGTGTGTGTGTGTGTGTGTGTGTGTGTGTGTGTGTGTGTGTGTGTGTATGTGTGTGGTGTAATTCAAATGATAATGTTTGTCTAGTTAGTGCAAGGCTTTGGGTTTAATTCTCGTAAAGAATCCTTGGCTTCAGAAGCTTGGTTGAATGAAACAATCAGTTAACAAGCAACTGAAGTATAGTGTGATGAATGATTTGATAGGTTTATGTCCAAGGGCTACAACAACATACAGAAGGGCATCTGCTCCCATTTGGAGGATGATATGGAGTTCTGAGGTAGATTTCAAAAAAGAGATTTCTGTGCATAATTTATATGACAAGCAGAGGCTGACTTAAAAGCAGACAGACTACAGTAGAGGGGACATCTTGCACAAAGTTATGATATATTTAATTTCCCATAAAGGGAGGCAGTAAGTAGTGGTAGAAGAGAAAGGGACTGGGCTGTAGAGCATCTTTGTATTATGAAATTTCTAGATTTTTAACCAGTGGAGGCAGTGGTTAGTCACAAAAATGATAATTTAGACCAGGTTAGAGCAGGTTGTAAAATCAATCTGGTTAATTGGGACCAGCATTTTAAAAGGTAAAGAAAACAGTATAGGATATTAGTGTGCATATTTGCAGAGGAAAATGTTTTGTTGAAGCACATACAACTTTCAATGATCTACTCATGAAAATATTGTTCTAGTGTAAAGTTTTTTTGTCTGAGTCATAGTAAATTATTTTGAGAAACACTAAAGGCTCAGTGATATACAAGAAGTTGATGTATTAGTTTGAAAGTAATTAATAGAAAGTTCAGGTGCAAATGGCCATAATCACTAAAAACTATGTGTACTTTACCTTCATTTTTTTATGGGCCCCTCTGTTCTTTTTTTTTTCTTCCTATTTCCCTCTGATTCTGTGTCCTCTTCCTAGTTTCCCTCAGATGTGTATATATACTATATATGTGGTCAACAACATGGAATCACTTAGTAATGATACGTTGAGTGGAAGTCCTTTGTTTCTCTAGTCCTGTTTACTTTGTCATATTTCCTTGCATTTTGTATTTAACATCCACATATCAGGGACCATGTGCTAGTGCTGTTTGTCTCTTTGCTCTTGGCTTACCTCACTCAAAATACTTCACCTTCTTTTAGTGCTAAATGTGCCATTCTCAGTATCATCTTCAGCCAATATCAGTTGACCAGTGGAATTCAGGAAAACAAGACTTAACTTTATTAAGCAGAACACACTCTTTTCAGTGACTGCTATTAGTTGACGCTCATCCATCCCAAGCCCATGATTGCCTCATACTAATGTGGGGTGCATGCTTGGGAATCAATTGAGGATAAGGAACTAAAATGAAATATGGTAATTTGAGGGTTACAGAAACATTGAAGGCACAAGGTGTGGGGATGATGCCAAGATCCACCCAATGTTTGTGTGGAGTTTAGGTAGGTAAAAGTGGGAAGTGTCTGGGTGGTAGGGAATTCTTGAAGTGCTAAGGGTACCTAACTGTGCACAGAGAAACAACTAAAATATTTTTGTATGCTTCTGGTGCATAAAACTAAAGGCAAGGGAAGTAGCTGAAGTAGTGAGCAGATGCCTGGTTATTGAAGGAATCATCATCAGGGAATTAAGATGATCAGATTTCTATCACTACAGCTGCAGTATGGAGGCATGCTAGGGCTATCGTTAATCCAGGATAGAAATATCTGGATTTCATTTTAGGGAGAAAGATTTCAGATCTGAAAAACATGGAAACATATAGGTGTGTGTATGTGTATACCAACATGACTTAATGAATGTCAGGCAACATTGTTTTTCTGATTATAGATACTGGAGTTACATTCTTGTGACCTCTTTAAGATGATTAGTTTTGCAGGGGGGGGGTGTAGGGCATTATTTTTGTCAACCTTGGAAATAACTGGAGACCCAGATGAAGAATCTTTGAAAGTGGTGAGGCTACTTGGGTTGGGAATTTTAAGTAGTGGATAGACTTGAGGGTGCATTCCATCTCTTGAGGTGGTTATTTATAGGCCAGATTAGTAAAATTCCTGATACACTGCTATCTCCCACTTTTAGTAAATGGTTTAGGATTCATGATTCATTTGAGCGAAATTTTTAAAGGGAATGCTGTGTCCCCGAGGCCATGGTGGCACTGGCCCATTATTTTGAGCTTCTTCATGGGAGTTTCTTCCCATCTCTGTGTTTCCTAGTATTTATATTTCAGGATCTGACTGGCAAATAGTTGATAAATATGGTATCTCTAGCACCTAAAATGATGCTGAGGACTGGCAGAAGCTTTTTTTGGTGGGGGGGGGGGCAGAAGCTTAATAGGCACTTAGGGAAGTGCTCAGAGATCTAAATGGAGATGCATTTTTTGGAGTCCAGCAATTACTCACCTGTTCTGAAGGCTTAAAAATGTTTTTCAGCGAATATTTTTATTTAGTGTCAGGGATGACTTCTGGCTATGGTGGGGTGAGACAGGAAGAAGGGTGAATTTTTTGGGAGAATTATTTAGAGTGTAGCTTTCATTGAAAAATGCTGTGTCCACTATGTGGCATTCAGAATGTATTACAAGTCAGTCCACTGGCACTAGACTGGAGAAAAAGAGTCCTGTTGGGAGCAGATGAGTCTCAGATTTGGGCAGTTGTAACAAAACAGCACCAGTATAGTCCTGTTAGTAAGTTCGTATCTTATTGCTAGTCTAGGTTAGTCTAGTTTTCCTTTCTCTGCCAAGCAATGGGTGGGCACAGTGGTCCAAAATACACTTTGAAGGTATAGCATAAGGTAAAATCTTTTCCCCATTCTACTGGGGAATGATAACTGTTGGGGATGGTAACTATTGGGCCCCACTACCAAGTGTCTAGGCTGAATGTGATAGCTTCTTTTTAATCTTGCCTATCTCCCTAGTCAAGGCTGAGGCTAAGAGAATGGTAGCTTGGCTAGATTATATACACAGTAATTAATGGATACAAATGAGCTCACTGTTTCTCACATGCCCTGGCTATTCTCAAACCGGATTTCCCTTTTCTGAGTTCTCACAGGGGCCAAGTTTTCGCAACAATATAAACTTCCAGGAAATTCCCAGTAGGTTTAGGTTTCTAATTCTCCTAGTCTCACCCTTCTCCCCACACAAAGAGGAAGGAGCTTATCCTGAGGTTCAACATCCTGTCAGATACTTGCACCCTTTCAGTTAGGATGCTGGTAGATGCAAGGTTTTAGGTTCCACTCAGAGGCTGAGGAGTATACATGTTAATGCATTATCCTGCCTAGAAATCAGATTGGTAGCAGTGTCCTCTTAACATTCTTACAATATTAGATTAAAACTTTCAAATATATAACTTTCAATTGCATATGGTTACTCCTATCAGGAAGTAATCTTTAAGAAATCTCAAGGTCTTAGAGCTGAAGTTGTGGCTCAAGTGGTAAAGTGCCTGTACAGCAAGCTTATAGGCCAAATTTAATCCTTAGGACTGCCAAAAAGAAAAAAAAAAAAAAAAAGAAAGAAAAAAGAAGGCTGGGAAGGTGGCTCAGTGGTAGAGCCCTTGCCTCGTATGCATGAGGCCCTGGGTTCGATTCCTCCGCACCACATAAGCAGAAAAAGCCGGAAATGACACTGTGGCTCAAGTGGTACAGCACTAACCTTGAGCTAAAGAGCTGAGGGACAGTGCCCTAGGCCCAGAGTTCAGGCCCCACGACTGACCAAAAAAAAAGAACAAGAAGTTGCATTGGCTTAGTCCTTATACTAGATGTCAAAACACAATTACCAGCCTGGCAATGGTAGCTCATACCTGTAATCCTAGCTACTCAGGAGGCTGAGATCTGAGGATTGCAGTTCAAAAAAAGTCCATGAGACTCTTAACTCCAATAAACCAGTAGAAAACTGGAAGTGGTACAGTGGCACAAGTGGTAGAGTGATAGCCTTGAGCTGAAGAGCGGAGGGACAGTGCCCAGGCTCAGACTTCAAGCCCCATGACGGACAAAACAACCAACCAAACCCCACAAACAAAAAAAAGAAAAAAACACAATCACCTTAGGAAGCCAGTTTGAAACTATAATATGACCCATTAAAGTCAGTATTAAGATTACAAAAAGTAGCTGGGCACTGGTGCATCACACTGGTAATTCTATATTCAGGTAGATGGAATCAGGAAGATCCTCATTTGAAGCAGAGAAGTCTGAGAGATAACATCTCCATTGACAAGCAAAAGTACCAGACTAGAGGAGTTGCTCATGTGGTAGAGCACCAGTTGTCAGGGAAGAAGCCAAGAGCAAGAGGCCAGAAATTCAGGTCCTAGTCCTGCCACAAAAACAAACAAAACAAAGAACTTAGGCTTCTGTGAGAACTCAGAAAAGGGAAATCCGGTTTGAGAATGGCAAAAGCATTTGAGAAGCAGAGAGCTCATTTATATCTAGTAATGACTGTGAAGATACCCCAGCCAAGCTGCTGTTCTCGTAACAGGGATTTGCAAGAAAAAAAAAAAAAGGGAAATACAGACTTGTCTGCAATTTCAACAACTGGGGAGGCTGACATAGGCCAGCTTGGGCAATATAGCAAAACTTTGTCTCCAAAAGGAAAAAAACAGTATTAAAAAAAAATCACTGGGGGCTGGGAAGGTGGCTCATGGCTCAGTGGTAGAGCGCTTGCCTTCCAAGCATGAGGCCCTGGGTTCAATTCCTCAGCACCACATAAACAAAAAGAAAAAAGCTGGAAGTGGCGCTGTGGCTCAAGTGGTAGAGTGCTAGACTTGAGCTGAAGAGCTGAGGGACAGTGCCCAGGCCCAGAGTTCAGGCCCCACTACCGGATGCCCCTCCCCCCCCCCCCAAAAAAAAAATCACTGGGCTGGGTGCTGGTAGCTCACGCCTGTAATCCTAGATACTCAAGAGGCTGAGATCTGAGAATTGTGGATCAAAGCCAGCCCAGGCAGGAAAGTCTGTGAGACTCTTATTTGAGCGCTAGCCTTGAGTGGAAGAGCTCTGGGTCAGTGTGCAGGCCCAGAGTTCAAGACCCATGACTGCCAAAAAAAAAAAAAAAATCATTGGAGCTGGGCACTGGGGATTCACCTTGTAATTCTAGCTATTCAGAAGGCTGAGAACTGATGACAGCAGTTTGAAGCCAGACCAGGAAGAAACATCCTTGACTTTTCTCTACAATGAACCATCAAAAAGTTAGAAGTGGAGGTTTGGCTCAAGTGGTAAGAGTACCAGCCTCTCCACACACAAGAAAAAAGAAAGAACACTACTCATCAAATACAAAAATACAAATACAACTCAGATGTAAGAATCAGAATTTAGTTTCCTAAGGAAAACCCAGCAGTTGAGCAGATTTCATGTACCAGGAATTCTAGGAGGAAAAGAGAAAATTAATTCACACATATGGGTGTAAGAAATTTTATGTATTGTACAAAGGGAGGGCCATCTGGCTCCCAGTTCTGGGCCCCATTACTACTACACATTTTACAATAGTAACTCCATTCCTTTTTGATATTCAAAGAGTTCCAAAGATCTATGATCCTGTTCATTGAAGAGTCATAAACCCTTCAACTCCAGTTAAATCCTTGGTGTTTCAGTTGTATGGGAGCTTTGGAGGCTGGTTTCCTGGTTTTGGTGGAGGTCCTGTTGCAGCCCTAGCAGTAGCTGGTTTAGGAGTGTAAGGTTGCTGTCTCTGAGAGGCACAGGTAGCGGTGGGAGGCAGTTCCCTTTGTATTCGATCACTGCCATCTTGGCTCGATCCTGCTTATTCCGATTTGGGATCTGCAGCATTCTTGTGTAGCCTCCATTCTGATCTCGGTACCGAGGAGCCAGCACTTGAAAGAGCTTTGGGATCAGGTCCTTCTCCTAGATGGAAAAAGTTATGCAAGCAAGAGTCAGGCATAACTGTAGAGGTAATTTTCAGCCACTCCTAATACGAAAAACTAAAAGAGGCTGGCCTCTCCTACCACCCAAGTCTGCAGAATCAGAATTATGCAGAAGGGTCACTTATAGGCAGTTGGGCAGATGCACTGAGTTCAACTGACTTATGGTTCTAGTTAGGTTACAACACTGATCCATGAGTGTTCCAGCTTAAATGTGTCACGTCCCTCTTTTTCTCACCACCCCTTGCCTGGTCTCGGCACGGAAGGCAAGATTTCGGAAGCAGATTCAAGGGGCACTCACTGTGAGCCAGAAGTCAGCCATGCGCATGGCTCGCTCATTGGTGTCTCCCAGCTTTCCGTAGTCGATGAGCTGTGAGGACAGACAGAAGAAACAGCATGGATCCATACATCCATCACCACCAAGAAGCGAGGCGCCGTGCGTTTCTTCGAGCGCCTCACTGGAGACCAGGTCACTATAGCAAAGCATCCAGGTCAGGCCAGTAGCTCCGTAGTGCTAACCAGAATTGTACTCAGGAGGCTGGAGGAGAGGGTTCGGCTCAGAGAACGACGGCAGGATGCAGACTCTGGGGAGTGTTTACCGGGGCAGACGCAGGCCCTCCCTCCCGCCAACCCAGACAGAACCCGCCCCCCCACCCCCAGGCCAGGCTTCCCCGTGGGTAACCGGGTCCCGCGGCCTACCTTCTCGGCGTAGCCCTTCATCTCATCCACGCGCGCCCACGGCGCCTCGATGCGTTCATGTCGCACCAGACCCGTAAGCAAGTTACGTAGCAGGTGGATTCGAGACTCGGGGCCAAGGCCCAGGCGCCGGAATACCCGGCCGTGGGAGATGGCCGCAGCGACCGTCAGGCGCATCTTCCCAGCGTCTCCCAGCCTCTGGGAGACCGGAAGTGGGAGGTCTCGCGAGGAAACGAGGACCTTTCAGGGGGACGCATGCGCCGCAGCGCTGTGCGCGGCAGACGTGTATATGTGTGTGTGCGCCGGAGTGCCGCAGCCTGCCTCGTTGGCAGTCTGAGGGAGGGCGGAGAAGGGAGGCGGCGAGTTGGGCGGGCCTGAGGCGGGAAGTGTTCCGGGCGGCCAGGCCAGGGAACTTGGCGCCCTCTAGAGTTCTCGGGAGCCTCCGGTGCTGCGGTCCGCTGTGCCGCGGAGCCTGCCGGGAAAGTGAGTACCTGAGGGGAGGCCGGCGCGGGAGCCGGGCGGCGGGTGTCTGCGGGCTGCTGGGTCCACGCAGAGCCCGGGCCGGGCGGGTTGGCCGGCTGGCTGGCTGGCGTTCTGAAATCGACTGCCTGGAAACAGCTTTCCAGGGGCTGGGAAGGTGGCTCAGTGGTAGAGCGCTTGCCTCGTATGCATGAGGCCCTGGGTTCGAATCCTCAGCACCACATAAGCAGAAAAAGCCGGAAGTGGCGCTGTGGCTCAAGCGCTAGAGCGCTCGCCTTGAGCTGAAGAGCTGAGGGACAGCGCCCAGACCCAGAGTTCAGGCCCCACGACCGGATCCCCTCCCCCCCCAAAGAAAAAAAAAAGAAACAGTTTTCCAGAATGGAACTTGGTGACTTGATGGAACTTGGTGACTTGATGGGACTGATTGGAGGAGAGAGGGGATGATGGAAGGATGATGGAGGGCGTGATTATGATCCCGACGTGTACATCAACGGATGTGTTCACATGGATGCTAATAAAAACACGTTTTCGGCACTAACAGTGGAATGAACAGTGATGCCCAGAGACGAAAACACAACCCGCATTCTCTTTTGTTGACACAAGTAAAATTGTAAGTTCAAACAAATATCTCTAGAAGGAAAAGTAAGGGATTCATACTTTTAGGTGACAAGTGTGGGTTTTTGTTGAAAGGACAAAAAAAAAAAGGGGGACAAAAGCATAACACATTTATTACGTCACTGTAATGAGCAATAACGTGTTCGTGGCTCCAAAGTTACCAAACTTGTCAGATTTGCTCCTGGTTATGGGTGGCATTGTATCCCTCAAGATAAGTTGACTCCTAATCTGGAGTTCCTCCAAAGGTGATCTTTGTTGGAGATAGGGATTAGTTTAAGATGAGATCCTATTGAAGCAGGATGGGCATCTCAATTCAAAATGAATAATGGCCTCAAAAAGCAGGCGTCTGAAGAAATACAGATAGCCACACCAGGTGAAGATGGCCAGGTAACACAGAGACATGAATGCCTTGTGCCCTGAAAGCAGAGATTGCCATTGTGCTGTTGCAAGTCAATGAAGGTGTATGAAGGATTGCTGGTAAACATTTGAGGCTAAGACAAAGGCATAGAACAAGTCCTTCCCTGGATCCTTTAGAGAGCCTGAGCTGGCTGGTACATTAATTTCTTTTAATAGCAGAGCTGTGAGGCATTATACTTCTGTTGTTCTAAGTTGTGATATCTTGTTATGGCAGCCCTAGGAAGTAAAGTTCTCCTCATACATATTCACATGCAATTAGATTTTCATTTTGTTTTCACTTACAGTTGAATAAGAACACTTCTTGCTAGTTTTAATTTTGAGAAACAGCATTTCACATAAAACAACAGATATGCAATAAGAAAACTGGATATGTTGGTGGAGGTTTATACAAATCAGCTTCTTCACAATGAGTTTCGCAGTTTACACTAATGTCCCCTCTTTTTGGGAACAAGTCTCACACTTTCAATTTGTTACAAGCTTTCCAAGTTACAATTTGTTGCAAGCTTACCAAGATATTTTTTGTTGTTATTGGTAATGAACTAAAAATTTAAGTGTGAACTGAAGAGAACCTCAAGCAAGGCATCTGCAGGCCTGGCAGGTAGGGTGTCTGGGGTGGTGGCAGGGGTCTGGTGCTGTGCCTACTGTTCCTACCAAAGGTTCACTGTCCCTGTGGTGGCCACCGGCTATGGTCAGTACCAAGATGTTTTCACATCACAAATTGCTGTTGGGGGAAACAAATCTTTTAAAGTAAAAGAAAAGGAACATTGGCATCGACAGTATTTGGTAAGATGGGTCTTGATGAAAACATTGAAACAAACATTGACTCTTCTCTGGCACGCATCTTCTGATCACATGCAGCATAAAGTTGAGGTTGTCCAGGCTATAGAGAGACACAGAATTTGCGTGGAGTCAGTATAGCCATTATGGTGATGTTTCCTCTGGAAATGGTGATTAGCTGTTTCCAGCTTGGTTCATTCTCCTCATGTGGTATTCTTTCCCCTCCCTGCACCATTTCCATGTATTATTAGTGAGATGAACTGGCTGTTGCTGAAATTATAAGGTCCTTCAAGGTCAGAGAGGGCCTGTGACTCATACATTCCATCTTCTTTCCCCTTGTCTCAGGCTATTACTTCTGCTTTTCTGTTTGTCTTTCATTAAATTTGTAAAAATTTATAGACTTAATTAGGTTTGTAAAACTTTAACAGGTTTTTGAAATAAACATCTCAAATAGAAAAAAAAAGTGTGTGTGTGTGTGTGTGTGTGTGTGTGTGTGTTTGTGTGTGTGTATATGTGTGTGTGTGTGTTGGTCCTGGGGTTTGAACTCAAGGCCTGGACATTGTCCTTGAGCTTTCTTGCTTAAGGCTAGTGCTCTGCCACTTGAGCTACCACCCCACTTTTAGCTTTTTGGTTGTTAATTGGAGATAAAAGTCTCATGGACTTTCCTGACAGGACAGACAATCCTCAGTCAGATCTCAGCTCCTGAATAGCTAGGTTTTCAGGTGTGAACCACCGGTGACCAGCAGAAAATGTTTTATATTTTGGTCCTGTCCTTTGGCTATTTGCTACTTAGAACAGTTTATGCTCTCCTTTTTCACTTGATAGACATTTGAAAAATTATTATTTGTCTTGGAACACTGTTAACTATCTTTCTTTCATTTTATCTATACTAAATATGTCATTGTGCCTCTGTGTGGTCCATTCCTTTCTTTGTGACTTTTTGCTGCTGGATCTCAATTATTCAAAAGATCTTTTTAGCTCATTTCTCCTTCCTGTGAACTTCTGAACTCAGAAATGCCACTGACTGGACTGTTCACAAAGTATCTGATTTGCTTCTGTTTTTGGTCCTTCCTTTCACCCTTATTGTCCTATTTCTTCACCAGTGGAAGTTGGTTATTTCCTTTGTGCTCTAGTTACCTGATTTATTTTTAATTTTGAAATAAAATTAAATAATTTCTAGAGATCAAACCCAGGACCTCACTCATGCAAGAAAAACCCTCTACCACTAAACTTCATCCTCAGTCCTCTAGTTACCTGTTTCAGAAATTCATGAAGCAGATAAAAATTGAGCAACAGACACACCAGAAGAGCCCATAGCTATAAACTAGATACATCTGGAAGGAGTCTTGCTGATTATCTAGTCCACGGTTTCTTAATTTTTTTGTGTGTTTCTTTTGGCCAATAGTGACAGATTCTATTGTTTAGAGATGTTTTAAGTACAGAAGGTAAAATATATGAAATAAAAACCATTATTAATAAGGTAAAATATATGGAACCAGAAAACCAATTACTTTACTATCAGAATATTTTTTAAACTCTCCTAATTGGTGACATCAATAATCGATGCTGTCTTGATAGTACATTAAATAACAACGTTAGTGATATGTTAAATAATTACCATAATTTAAAATATGAACACATATTTTGAAGTATTTGTAACAATTCTAATGTGATAGAAAAATAACTGATTTCTACAGATAAAGAATCACGGCTAAGCCAGGTGCTAGTGATTCATGGCTGTAATCCTAGCTACTAAAGAGGCTGAGATCTAAGGATCATGGTTTGAAGCCAGCCTTGACAAACCTGTGAGACTCTTCAATGAACCATTCAAAAATCAGAAGTGGAGCTGTGGCTCAAAGTAGAGCACTAGCCTTGAGCAAAAGAGCTCAGGGGCAGCACTCAGGCCCCGAGTTCAAGTCCCATAACCCAAAAAATAAAAAGGATCATGGCTAGTAACATTATTGTGTTTTGCTGCATATATATATATATATATATATATATTTCTATACTAGGTTAGCAAAAATAAAAAGCCTATTTTCATAGACCTCTTGAACTGAACTGTATTCATTGACCCCTTGTATGTCTGTGACCTCCAGGTTAGAAACAACTAGGCTTTGTTAATTGTACAGGGGATAAACCTGAATAAGAAACTTGTGGGTGAAAAAAAGTGAAACAACAACAAAAACCTCCCAACAAACAAACCGGTATTTTTGTAAAGGGAAGATATATTTAAATTCTAGTGTAGCTCAGAAATGAGGATCAGGTCTGTACTTCCACCCCAACCCCAGTTTTCATGTGTACATTGAAACTTACTGTGTACTACCTGAATAACAACACTAAACATTAAGCAAAAAGGTGAAGATAGTTTTACATTTTTAGAGATGCATAGTGTGGATTTTTTTTTTTTTTTTGGTGGAAATATACAATGGAGGAAATTTAAACTAGCTCAGTAGGTCAGGATAAGCTTCTCTGAGGAAGTGAGATTTAAGCTGGGATTTCAAGATAAATAGGAGTTAGTGAAAATACAGTAGGGAAAGAGTCTTCTACATGACAAATATAGAGCCTGGGCACATTTTTGGCTTGGAGAAAAGTTCACTGTTGTTGGGGAAGAAAGCAAGTGGAAGGGAGATAAGGAAAGAAGAAATTAAGTAAATGACTAGGAGTGCTATCAGTTGTCAGTAGAAAATCTTACCAGAATCTAGTGGATAGAGTGAATAAGTTACTGCCAAGCATCCAAGAAAGTCAGTCCCTAAGATGAGAAAAATAGTACTAGTGCTTTGGTTGAAGTTACCTTGGAATTCTGTATCCTGAAACGGCTCTATACCGCCATCTGGTGGTGATGGAAGAGCCTGCATTGTCCATGAGATTGAGCAAGAAATTTGAACTAAGTCCTCAGAAATCAGACGCAAGGCATAACAAGTCAGGAGTTAGGGGAAGAGCAAAGACAACTAATAGTTGTCAGAGTCTGTGATACTCTAATCTTGCTGGAATCAGGACCATATCTAACCTAGAGAGATTCCTAGAGAGCATAACCTCGCCTTGTTGTGTCAATGTTGTATGGGTTATATGTTATGGTCCTGATGCTGGTTTTTTTTTTTTCTCCTCCAATTTTGCATATTTTAATTGTTTGAAGGGGTTTATTGCAATATTATTATATATGCATAATGTATTTAGATAAAATTCTTCTCTGTTACTCATTCTTATCCTGCTTCCAATTCCTCCCTTTTATTTAGTTTTCAACGGGTTTCCTTCCGTTTTCATCGAAGTTTTTACATTATCAGAGAAAAAAATTTAAGGAAGAGTCTAGTTAGGTGGAGAGTATTATTTAGCAAAACAAAAGCATAAAGAAACAGGAAAAAAAGGACACAAAGCACATCTTAATAGGTTGTAGATATAATCACATGGAAGCATTTCATGTTCTTTTTTTTCATGTTCTTTGTGCAAGGCACATTCCTAAGGTTCAAATAAGTCTGAGACTATAGGTCCTTCTTTTGGTGCATTTTTTCATTTAGATGATCTGGCATATCAATCATTTGCTGTGACAACCCTCCTTTAATTGCATGTTCTCAAAATTGACAAGTTTGAGATTACCAGAGACCAAGCCTCTTATAGATGATACATATTTGAGAGTCTGCCAGGTACTTTTTTTTTCTTAAAATGTTATTTTATTGTATAGATGCTGTACAGAGGGGTTACAGTTACATGAGTAAGGCAATGAGTACATTTCTTTCTTTTTTTTTTTTGGTTGGTCGTGGGGCTTGAAGTCGGCCTGGGTGCTGTCCCTGAGCTCTTCAGCTGTAGACTAGCACTCTACCACTTGAGCCTCAGCCCCACTTCCGGCTTTTTCTGCTTATGTGGTGCTGAGGAATCAAACCCAGGGCCTCATGCATGCCAGGCAAGCACTCTACTACTGAGTCACCTTCCCAGCCCAATGAATACATTTCTTGTGGAGCATTGTTACTCCTTCCCTTGTAGTTCTTCCACTATCCCTTCTCTCCCCTTCCTCCCTACCTCCTCCCCGCTTTCCCACCCAAAGTTGTAAAGTTCATTTCCAATACACTGTCTTGTGAGTATCATTGTTGTAATGGGTCATCCTGTGTCCTTGTTTCAGTGTTTTGTTATTCCCCTTCCCAAATTAAACAAATGTACATACAAGATGCAGGGTGCCAAAATCAAGCACAGTGACAACAGGGGATATACCATAGGGAGACGAACATACAAAGGAAACAAAAAAATCACGTAGTACATTAAAAACAACAACAACAACAACAAAAACAAAGAAAGACCTCTTGTGTCCATATCTTGGGGTTCATTTCACTTAGCATTATCTTATACGGTCATATGTACAAACTTTTGAGCTTTTCTGCTCATCTGATAAAATTATCATAGATGTATACTAATTATTGCAAATGAGGGAAACCATGGACCTATGTTTTTTTGGGTCTGGCTTACTTCACTTAATATCATTTTTTGCAAGTCTTTCCATTTCCTGATGTAGGCATTTTTTTGATCCATTCATCTACAGAGGAGCATCTGGGTTGGTTTCATAGTTTAGCTATGGTGAATAATGCTGTGATAAACATAGTTGTGCTGGTAGCTTTAGTATAGCCTTGTTTGTGATCATTTGGGTAAATGCCCAGAAGTGGGATTGCTGGGTCATAGTCTATTGAGGAACCTCCACACTGCTTTCCAGAGTGACTGAACAAGTTTACACTCCTACCAACAGTGCAGTAGGGTTCCCTTTTTGGCCACATCCCCTCCAACATGTGTTATTATTAGATTCTATTTTAACTGGAGTAAAGTGGAATCTCAATGTTGTTTTGATTTTCATTTCTTTTATGGCCAGAGAAGCTGAGTATTTCTTCATGTCAGGTACTTTCTTTTAGAAGGTTTTAGGGCAGTAAAGCTCATTATTAGGAGATAACTACTCCTTATTACCAAAGTCTCCTTTTGTCCAAGTATGAGTTTTGTTAGATTTTTTTTTTTGAGACAATCTCCCAGGGTGTGCTTATCCACAACTTGCTCATTCTGTGTCTATAACCTTACAATTGCCATTTTGCATTCTCAGTGGAACCTCAAGGACCCAGAATAATTAGATGCTTGGGGGAAAAAGGGCCTTTGGAAAATATTGTAAGTTTAACTTTGTGGATAGATGGGAAGAATCTGCTACTATACATCTTGTCATTCCAGTATATAGGAAGACAAAACTTTAGCTTTGTAGGAATATCTCCATCCTAGGGCATGGACTAAGGAAGGCTCCTTGTTCAGTTTAACTTAATTATTACCTTCCCTTAAAGAAGTCATTTGTGGGGCTGGGAAGGTGGCTCAGTGGTAAGAGCACTTGCCTTGCATGCATGAGGCCCTGGGTTTGATTTCTCAGCACCACATAAGCAAAAAGAAAAAAACCAGAAGTGGTGCTGTGGCTCAAGTGGTAGAGCACTAGTCTTGAGCTGAAGAGCTGAGGGACAGCACCCAGGCCCCACCACCAGACACCCCCCCCCCAAAAGAAGTCATTTGTAAGGCATAGGCATCTTTCCTTAATCCTACCCTTCCTGTACCAATCCAAAGGCAATGTGGGGGGAAAAATAATCTATTTTCTGTTCATCGATTCTCTCTCTGTTAATCCAGCTTTTTAGTGTTTTCTCATGATCACTTACTAATGAGTTGCCCATCCAGCAGCAGCCATGTTTCATTCTGTACTCTACTGCTCTCAATATTTGACTATAAAATGTTTTTCAAAGATTCATGTGTGAATATTTGGTACCTAGCTACTGGCCCAATTCAGAGGTGACTGAATCATGAGGGTGCTAACTTCATCAGTAGAGCAGTCCACTGATGAAGTCATACCTGAATGGTTATTGGGAAGTAGGGCCTCGTTGGAGGAAGCAGATGACTGGAGGTCAGGCTTTGCAGGGTATATTTTGTTTCTTTTTTTTTTGCCAGTCCTGGGGCTTGAACTCAGGGCCTGGGCACTGTCCCTGAGCTTCTTTTGCTCAAGGCTAGCGCTTTACCACCTGAGCTAAGCACTACTTCTGGCTTTTTCTGTGTATGTGGTACTGAGGAATTGAACCCAGGGCCTCATGCATATTAGGTTAGCACTCTACCACTGAGCCACCTTCCCAGCCCTATATTTGTTTCTATATCCTTTTCTCTTTCACTCTGCTTCCTCATATACTTATCACTTTCTGTAGTAAGAACATTGAAAATTCACTCCTAGCATTTTTCTTTTTTCTGGTCCTGGGTTTGAACTCAGAGCCTGGATGATGCCCCTGAGCTTTCTCAGATCAAGGCTAATTCTATCACTTGAGCTACAGGTCCACTTCTGGCTTTTTGGTGGTTAATTGGAGATAAAAGTCTGATGGACTTTCCTGCCCTAACTGGCTTTGAGCCTTGATCCTTAGTCCCAGCCTCCTGAGTAGTTAGGATTACAAGCATGAGCCACCACTCCTAGCAATTTTTAAATGTACATTATTAACAGTAGTCATATTGCTGCACAGTAGATTACTAGAATATATTTCTCTTGTCTACCTGAAGTTTACATTCATTTTCTCTCTCCTTTACCATAACCATAGCCTCTGGTAGCCACTGTTCTACTTTCTACCTCTGTGAGTTTTAATTTTAGATTCTGCATTTTTTTTTTTTGGTTGGTCATGGAGATTGAATTCTGGGCCTGAGTGCTGTCCTTCAGCTCTTCAGCTCATTAAATTATATATTAAGAGTTCTACCATTTGAGACACAGTGCCACTTCCGGTTTTCTGGTGATTTATTGGAGATGAGAGTTTCATGGTTTTTCCTATCTGGGCTGGCTTTGAACTGCTATTCTCAGATCTCAGCTTCCTGAGTATCTAGGATTATAGGTGTGAGCATCAGCACCCGGCTTGCATTATTTTTTAATACACATAATTTTTAAATTTTAGAGCAACTGTCCTAGTGCCATACCTGCAAGCCTTGTGAATTCTTTTTCATTCTATTTTGGATCTCTGCCTTAACTGAGTAGAGCTTCCCTAAATTTATCAATTTGTTCTCCACCTCTTGCTACTTAGTTCCCCATATTCAGTGACTATGAGAGACCCAGTCTACTGACCATGAAAACCCTGTTTCTGCTAACCTTATAACTGTGGGCACCTACAAGTTTTTGACCTACACCTGGATACAGTCTTTATCCATCTTGATGATCTCATCTTAACTCTGTTTGCCCTACTCCATTGTTTCTAAGGTCTCCTTCCCCAGTGATAACAGCTGGCTGATACCCATCCTTTCCAATTCTAACGTCACTTTGATAGTAGCATTATTTTTTGCAGTATCACCACAGAAAACCCCGTTCTTCTTTTCTTCTTTTGCTGCCCATGCAGGGCATGGGCACTATCCTTGAGTTTTTATGCTCAAGGCCAATGCTTGACCACTTGAACCACAGGTCCACTTCTGGCTTTTTTGGTGATTAATTGTAGATAAGAGTCTCATGGACTTTCCTGCCCAACTGGCTTGGAACCACAATCCCCAGATCTCAGCCTCCTGAGTAGCTAGTATTATAGTTATGAGCTACTGGTGCCTGGAGAAAACCCTATTCTTGCATGGTCATTAGATATCTGTCCCAAGTTTGTGTGTGTACATGTGTGTGTGTGTGATTTCTCAAGAAAAAAACTCTGAATCTCATTTAATAATCACACTGGTTAATACCTGAGGAATTTAACAAAAAACCTGTTTTATTGAAACAAAACAATTTTGACTTGAAAATCAGGAATGTATGACATATGACATTGATTAATAGCTAAAGGCCTGTATGTATTCATTAAAAATATTAAAAGTACGTATAAGTTGAACACTTAGCCTATTTTAAGGCTGCAGTGATGTATACAACAGGTACCATGCTGTGCTCAGAAATCCTTCCAGCTTTCATCCACCATGTTTTAGAGAACAAAGGGAAAAGCCATCATGTTTGAGAACACCTATGTCCTTTACAGTTCCTCTGTTATAAGACTTCTGGAGACAGAGACAGAAATCATTTGATCTGAAATTGAGATGCTTGATGCCATTTGACAGGACAAAGGGGACACATTCCTATCACCTACCTCTGCATATCCAAGTTGTTTGGCTGCTATTACCAGGGCTGTTTCTTTTTTTACTGCCTGTGGAGGGGTAGAGACTACATGGACATGTAAGCAGAAGTCACTGGATACTTTTATGTCCAACATGTAGAAATATATCCTTTGCATATGGATTCCTTTGGAGAATCAGCTTTGAGAAGTTAGCATAATACGTAAGTTTGGGGAAAGTTGATTTCTTTCCCCTTTTAGCTGCAGATTGTGTTCAGAGTTGTCTTCACTCTATCCTGCTATGATCTTATGGTTCAAATAATCACAAATGTATCTTGTTAAAGGTAAACATTTCTGTATATTTGTACATGTAAATTTTTTAAAAAATTTAATATATATTTTATATATCTTATATTTCATTATTTTTATATTTTATTTTTATTGTAAAGATACTGTACAGTTACATGAGTAAGGTAATGAGTGCATTTCCTGTTGAGCATTGTTACCCTCTCCTTTATTTTTCCCCTACCATCATGTAAGAAATTTTGTAGTGAAATATGTCAGCTTACTTCATAAGAGTTTTTTTTTTAAAAATGTATTTTATATATTTTTCTTTAAGGATTTTTTGTAATTGTTAATAGTGTAATCAAATTGACCTGTCCACAGACTTCCTTAAAATGGTCTTTTACTTGAGCATCATAAATTTTGCATATGAAACAAATCCTTCATAGACTAGTACAAAACACAACATTTTTGAATACCTAAGCTTTGTGAGTTTGTTTTCATAGTATGATTATGGAACTGTTAATACACCAGAAAAAAAGACAGTGATAGCTACCTGCATTTCTTCCTTTCTCTTTCTTGTAGTACTAACAATTGAAACTATATCCTTGCACATAGTCTACCAATAGAGCCATGCCCCAGTCCCAATTATTTGTCTCACGTTTTCCATGTTTACTTGATAATGTTTTCTGAATTTGTGAAAATATTTTTCAGGTCAAGTTTATTATTTTCTTGAGCAGAATATACCTAAATGTTGCTATGCTTGAGAATCACAAAATTTCTGTGAATGTTAAATTTAAAGCTTAAAAGTTTTTTTCTTAGAATTTCAAAAGATGTGAAAAAACTCCACTTAAACTAGAGTTTGGTGTTGGGAAGGTGGCTTAGTGGTAGAGTCCTTGCCTAGCATGCATGTAGCCCTGGGTTCAATTTCTCAGTACCACAGAAACAGAAAAAGCCAGAAGTAGTGCTGTGGCTCAAGTGGTAGAGTGCTAGCCTTGAGCACAGAGAGGCTCAGGGACAATGCCCCAGACCCTGAGTTCAAGTCGTAGGACTGGAAAAAAGTTAGCTTTCATCCCAGTTTTTCTGTAGGAGCTTGTAATGACTTAAAATTTCTTCTCTTATGATGACATTACCTGAGTTGGAGACATGGCTCAATAAGTAGAGCACCTATCTAGCAAGCATGAAGCTCTGAGTTCAAACCTCCTCATTACCCCCACCCAAGAATAGACTGATCCATGCTCTTTACATTAATCTAGTAATGAATTCAACAAATATTTACTTTTTCAGGTCATTGAGCACATCTTGTTTTGTGATTTTGGCCCACGCATCAGGAATTTCACCTGTATCTGTGAATTTTTTCTGATATTTTTCTTCTAAGTTTGATCTGAAGTGTGAAATGAACCATTTCCAGTATGTCTGACTGGATGAATCTGGGGTGATGCTCCAGGTGGCATAATCCCCTCCTGCCTGTCGATAGTTCTTATATGGTATTTCCTGGTTATTTCCTAAAAGCATGAAACGATCACTTGCCACTGAAGTAGTACAGCAATCAATGACAAAGTGGTTTGTTTTGTGCTTATGCCATCCATTGACAGCCTGAGGACGGTGGAAGGGAACACTGTGGTCTCCTTCATGATTAGGAATTGTGTTAGTACAAATTGCATTACATAAGGGACATTGTTTCCAGCAACCACAGAGATGTTCAGACAGAATTTTCTCAATTTCAGGAACCATTACATCTATCGGCAGACTTGAAAAATTCTCTTCTACTTTCTTCATTGCCGGATTCAAAGCCGAACTCATGGCTTCTTTGAGAAACTCAATGTCTTTTATCTCCTGGTGTTCAATATTTACCAGATCTCTTCGTGGAAAGATCAAATTGCTCCCTAGGTGATCACAGAACAAATCCAACCACCCAGATGCAGTGCTGCCTTTATCTTTAGCTACTGCTGTGGACTCATGAATGGCAGAGAGAATGGCATTCTTCATGTCATCTAAGCTCATTTTAAAGAACATTCGTATTTTTTCACCTTCTTCATTTGAACAATATCTTTTAATACAGTTTTCAATGTAGCTGCTAAAAAATGATCTTGTATAATGAAGGTATTGCCAGTAATTATCAAAGTTCTCTTCTTCTGCTAGAGAAATGAGAATGTGTGTCTCTAGGTTTGCCCTGTTCCCATTGAATGCAGGGCAAGTAGCTCGCATCTCTCCCGCTATTTTAATGATCATCTTTCCCTGTATTGTGGCAGAAATAGCAGGAGTGAGCTTGTGCCACAGAAAATCAACAAATGTTGTGATGGAGGTGGCTCCTTGGCAGGAGATCTTAAAACTCATGAAGAAATCATCTTTTTTGCTTTCCAGATAGTTCACAGGATCATTTGCTGCCTTGAAGGCCCTATGCATGTCCTTAAAGATTTTTGATGCTCTTTGGAACAAACACAAAGATAAGTCAATGTTGTATTTACTTGTAAAAGTATATCTTCCCCCAGTGAGTGCAGATTTTACCTCCTCATTTATTATTCTCAGGATTTCATGGAAATAACTTGCACTGTAATCACTTTGTTGCTTACGAATGTTGTTAACAGTTTCATTAAATCTTGAAATAATGTGGTCAGTGGTTATATTAATGGATTCTCTATCACAAGCTTTTAATGTCCTTGTCATAAAGTTACATTTTTTACTCATTTTGACATGTTCATCATAATTGATTTGAAACTTCTCTTCACAATTACTCCTTAGTATGTCCACCATGTTTATCTCTTTTTGGAAATACTCCCAAAGGATATTTTCAGAATCGATATCAATATCAGGCTCCATGATTTGAGGAAGATCTGAAGACACATCATAAACCCATTTTTTCCAAAGTTGGTTGAATTTCTCATGTAACTCTTCCTCACTTAATTTTTTACCCTTTATGGTTAAGGCCAATTTTTGGCTTCTTTCACGTACTTCATTATCATAGCCTGTTTTGTTCTTGTGTAATCTTTCTTGATTTTTTTTAAACTGCATAAGTTCCTTGGCTTTCCTTTTGCTGTCTAAAATAAGTGCCTCTTTAAGCATTATTAGCTTATTTTCAAAATTTGCTTTCCATTGAATCAGTATTTCACTGTCGGGTTCTTCATTGAAATATTTTTCAAGTTCTTGCTTGATTGCTGTGTATTTTTCTGTAACGGGAGCCTCACATAAGCCTGTTTGGAATATCTGAATCTTTCCATTCTGAATCTGATTGTTCAACTGATTCTGCAGGTCAAGCACATGACTCCTCAGCTCCCAGGTCCAATGGTTGTACATGGTTTCCAATTTGCTCATGGCCATGACCTCTCGGGTGTTCCTGAAACTGAAAATAAAGTTCTCATTTATCAGGGCTCTCCACAAATCTTGAACTCGGGATTTCACATGTGATATCTTCATGATGCTTCCCCTGGATTCTTGTTCTGCAGTCAAAAGAATTCTACTTTTCAGTTCTTGGACATTGTGGCTGTAGCGAGGATTGGGAGGGGCCATTGGAGGATTGCCATCCCAGAGGTGAGCAAAGTAGTAGACATGAGTATTGACATCAAACTTAATGACATCACTGAAGTGAGTTATGTCTGAGCATTCTTCTTGTTCAGCAGCTGTTATGGCCATTTCATCTAGTCTGCACTCTAGACATCTTCGTCCTTCCATGGTTTGATCTTCAACTGTAACATCTCCCACATTTTGATGGACAAAGAGACAACTTGGGGAGATTTTGACTTTCTTCATCCTCAGAAAGGCTTGGACAGCTATTTGTAATATATCCTGCATCTCTGATGGATTCTCTCCAAAAATATTGATGATGGTCAAGTTTCCAAGTCCAATGACAAAGGTGGCCAACTCATTGTCCCAGTTTTGAGATTTGTTGTTGAGTTCTGGGGCCCGAAGTCCTTCTGTGTCTATAACCAGCACAAAGTCAAAGCCAAGTTCTTCTGTAAATTTCTCCTCCACCTTCAGGAGTTGCATGTAGGCCCCCCTAGTACACCTGCCTGCGCTGACGCTGAATTGTAGCCCAAAAAGGGCATTGAGCAAGGTGGACTTCCCTGAGCTCTGCAGACCAAGGATAGAGAGAACAAAAATGCGTGGGTCTCCAAGTTTCTCAGAGACCTTGTCAAACACAGCTGACACCCACTTGAGAGGCACATAAGAGGCATCCCCATCCATCAGCTCAATGGGAACTCCAGATACCATCAGGTCTGCAGCAATTTGAGGAAGAGAGAGGAAAAGAGTGTCTCCTGTAGAAGAAGTTTCTTCCAGGGCTTCATAGATCTGGCCAACTTCTCTGAGAAGTTGCTCAATACCCAAGGTACAGTCTTGAATCTCTATGGAGATGGCTTCTATTTGATTTTTCCAGAGTTGCAGGGAATTACTCTTTTGTGTCTTTTGCTTTTCAGTTTGTACTTGTGACCACAAAGATCTTTGGTGTTCACGTAGTTTTTCCAAGTGTTCTGCTGTGAGTTTTTCCAAGAACACACTCAGCCACTGCAAGAAGTAGAGTTTGGTATGAGTTTCTGAATGTTCTTGAAGAATTTCAAGGAAAGATCGCATTAAGTCATTGAGAGGAAAGGCTTTCTCCAACTGCTGACACCGTATTATTTGTTTATCTGTCTCGATCTCACTCTTATGTTGTTCGATACTTCGATTTCCTTTTTCTCTCAGATGATAGAATTCTTTGTCTTTCTTACACCAAAGGTGCCACAGCTGTCCCTGAAGAGGTAGTAAGTTTTCCTTTATCTGAGATAATTTTGTTTCTCCCAGGAGGGCCATGATAGTCTGTGCCTTTTCTTTGGCTTCCTTGCAATCTCTCTGGTATTCATCCACAAGGAAACCTTGTTTATGAGCAATCAAAGAACACTCCTCTAAGCTGAGAGCAGTGTTGGAGAGTTCTAGCAAATGTCTGATTGCCACTATGAGCTCTTCTGTTAATTCTGCCTCGTTTCTGTTTCTGATGCCGATTCTTACTCTTCTCCCAGAATTATTGGTCATGATTTTCTCTCTGTCATCCAGTAAGCAGATCACAGGTTTTGATGACTGGCACAGATCACGGACTACTTTTTGGTTTTCTTTATTGTCATCAGAAGCTGACATGAGGATCACAAAGAGAGAAGAAACCTCCTGCAGGAAGGTGAGTTGTCTCTTATGTTCCTTTGCATCTCCATGAAGATTAGTGAAGGCCACACAGTTTTCAAATCTGTCTTCTTCCTCCCCGCCAGGACAGAACCAGCAGATTTCCACCACACCCCCCATCAAGAGACAGTTTTTGCTACTTCCTCTGCAATGTCGGTGAAAAAACACATTGTGTTTACGTTTACTGAGAAGACAGTTCATGATCTGAGATTTGGAGGCAGAGAGGCCATTTCCAACTCTAATGAAGGACACCATGGGGTTAGAGACCTGATATATCTGCTGATTCTTATAACTGTTCTTCTTCCCTTGTGATTTCTTTGCTTGTTGCAAACTTTTCCTAATTTGACTGAGAGACCAGAGAGAGAATTCAATTTCAGAAGTGCAAGGATTAGGCACCACAAGGGGGAGAGCAAACTGACAAATGGACAGTTTGGCCAAAATATATTGTCTGGCAAGATCATCTGCACAGTGAAAAATGGCCATTTGAATATCCATTGGGTTAATATGTGGCCTAGACTTAGTGGCTGAAGCACTAGTGACACTTTGGCTATCTTCAGGTGAGTTCTCATAAGGATCGAAAGCTTCACTGTCCTCATTTGAAACACTTTGATAGACTTGGTGCTCTGTGTTTCTGTCTTCTATGAAGACCATGTGCCTTAACCCATAATCTAACATCAGTAGCTTTTGCAGAAAATAGAAGGGAAGTTCCTGTTCAGATTTGGGCTGGGTGTTGTACATTGAGGTTTTATAGATAAGATGAAAGTTAGCTCTGCTCATCTTTTTTGGGTAGTAATGCTCTAGGCCTAGCCGATTGAGTAAATCTAAGAAAGATGCATTTTCTATTACCTTGCATTTGTCATTAATATCATTATATTGTTCGTAAGATTGCTTCTTTCCATGGAAGAGACTTTGCAATTGTCTTTTCACATTGTCCATTTGCAAAGAAGAGATAGTGGCTTCATAATCACCATCAATGAGTAATTTCAAGTCTTTTTCTAGGTTTTCCCAATCATATTCTGCTCCAAGTTTGGTTAGGACATGTACAACTTCATTAGACAATGATTGTTCCATGTGATGCCTCATTAGTGACATTCTTTGTATTTTTTCTTTTGGAGAAATGGCTGCAACTCCAGCTGTGGCTGTTAGACTAGTGAGCACCAGGAATGCTTGAGCTCTGTAATCGCAAATATTTTTGAGCTCTTGGTATTTATTTAGGGTGCACTGCGTTTCATCTAGTAGGAAGTTTAACTCATCATACCCCAGGAGACACTGAAAAGTATTGTTTATTACTTGGTAGCCTGCACCAGCTGCAATAGAAAGAAGCAAGAATTCTGTGTCTGTCTGCTCTGTTTTTTTGAGGTAATTCAAGAAGCAGCTGAGAGCCATACTGACTTCATAAGTGGCCTTTCTTTGAGCTTCTTCCACTATTTCAGTGGACTCAGATTTGACATTCATTTCCATGAGGTTATTTTGGATTTCTCTTAAGATTTTGATGAATTGAGAGAATTGGGTGATGTTGACATGCTCTGGGTCTGCCTCTGACTGGTAGATCCACTGCATGATGGAATGAGCCTGAGGAAAGTTTGTCACTTTGTAGATGTGAGGATCCAAAAGACTGCACAACTGAGATTTAATAAATTTAGTATTATGCAAGGATGAGTTTTTGCAAAAGTTAACAGTGTTTACTAGAAAATTTTGCAGATCCCAATCTGTAAGGCATATGTTAATCCAAATGTCATAATTTTCCATTTTATGTCTCATCATTTGCATGAAATCTGTCAGTTGTTTAAGCTGCTCTTCAGGATCAGATACCTCCCAGGACTTTATATCCTCTAGGAAAGCCCGAGCTTCCTTCCCAGTGCTCAGTAATTCCTCTCCATCCTGGATCTTGGCAGTGAGTCCACTCAGAGCAATGTAATTGTCCTTCAGGCAGATAGCTACTTGAAGAGGATCCTTAAAATCACTTGTGTGGTTTGAGAGGATGATGTCCCAAATGGGTACCAGGTGAAGCCCTCGGTCAATGACATGCCAGGTTTGGTTGCTAGTAACAAGGCCAGCTTTCCACTGGACAAATCCATCTGTTACTGGTGGGCCACCTATCTGGGCCACTGATAATTGGATTGTGGTTTGGAGGTTTTGAAGACCTTTGCTCCGAGAGGCTGTTTTTGAATGTGGAGCTGACACATTCATACATGGAGAAACTTTTACTCCAAAGCCACTGTAGCTGCCCTTTATGTAGATTTCCAGGATCTCTTCTGCCTCCTTCTTCACTTCAGTCAGTTGCTCACTCTGGAAATCCTCTGTGGTGGCCTTCCACCAGTAGATTCCTCCTAAGTGCACCGGACCCTGGTTAGCATGAGAGCCAAATCTGTGGAAGAAGTTTTCAGTTCTGTGTCTCAGTAATGACATCTTGTCTGAGTTTGTAGTTTGGCCCAAGAGTTCTTCAATGCTTTTCAGTTCCTGGAGAGCAGGTGTGGAGAGCTGGAGTTGATCTGTGGGAAAGTGGCATGAGGCCAGGGGGAGGTAGCAGAACTTGGATGAGCAGAAATAAGAATGTTCAGAATACGAATGTTTGTTTTCCTTGGATTCTGAATGTTTGCTTTGATCTATTCCAGCTTCTAAACTAAATCCCCAACCTCCACCCTTGGCTGAGGCAGATAAGCTGAAGGCTAGCTTCTCTATAGTCTGGGAGAACATGGATTCTTCTTCAGAAGATGAAAATTCCTTTGTTTCCATCCATGTCCCCTGCTCAGGCCCAAAGAGTGAAAACTCCTTGGGGACACTGAGTAGCTCTTCTCTCTTCTGGATTAGGCCATTTTGGTGACTGGTTTTATATATTCCCTGCAGGGCCAGCCCTCCAGATGCCCTTCTTACCAGGTCTCTATCTGGGAGATTTTGCCTGTGGTTCATTGTCTGGTCCATGAGATGGAGTTGCTTCTGCATGTTTTCTATGACTTCTTGTAGGGAGTCTTCAGGCAATGGCCAATATTCTTCAGGTATCTTCATTACTTGCCTCAGCTCGACTTCTTTTCTCTCTACTACCTCTTCCTGTCTGCCCCTCCCTTCTGTCAGCAAGTCCTTCAGCTCCTGCAGTGTCTGTTCTGCCTGTTTCTGCCTTTTCTGAATCATTTGCATTGTTGATGACTCCTGTAAGTCCAAAATAGTATTTAATTGTGTTAGATCAAACAGCTTCTCCAGGGCCTTTTTCTCCCATGAATGCTGCACCTGGGATTTCAGCTTCTGGAGGTCTTTTTCTTTTAAGTATTGTAAGGACTGGGTACAGGTCACACCAAGATCTTCCTGCAGCTTTGGCAACCAGTATTCAACAGGAAGTCCCACTTCGGTCAGCATCACTTGGAGATCTCCCTTCCTTTTGTCTCTGAGCAGAGGATCCTCAGGGCTGTTCTCTGTTGTGGTCATGGCTCTGAAAAACAGATCCTCAGTTAGCTTGATGGTGTACTAACCAGAAGTGTCAACTGCATGGTCAAAAGGTGAATTTAATGATGATGCAAGTCTACAAGTCTTCCTCATTTTCTCTTTTAGTTTTTTCAACACACACACACATGTTGTGTTATATATAGATATATATTTATATATCTATATATAAATATAAAACAGTGTTTCTGTTCATTTAAATTTTTAAAATTTATTTTAATTTTTATTGTTATTGTAGAGTTGATATATAAACTTATATTTTAAATACTGTTTTTTGTGTTTTTGTGTACAAGATGTTATTGTGAATGTTTGCAACGTGAATTGCTTTGCTTTTTTAGTTACTAGAATGAATTATAATTTACCTTGATGTTTGCACTACCTCTTACACAGAATCAATTGTATGAAGACTCACATTAACCTGAGGGATGGCATTTGATAATGTCCATGATTTCCTAGGCTGATGCTTATTTTTCAAATAAGTGTTACTATCAATTGATTATATTTTCTCTATTTGTTTCTGTAATGCCTGTTTTGATTGGTTCCATTTGTATTTCCCCCCACTCCCCTCCTCCTCATCCTTGTCCTCCTCCTCCTCTTCTTTTGGTTGTGGGGCTTGAACTCAGGACCTATGAGCTGTCCCTGAGCTTTTTTTTTTTTTTTTTTTTTTTGCTAAAGGCTCACAATCTACCACTTTGAGCCACAGCACCACTTCTGGTTTTCTGGTGGTTAATTGGAGATAACGAGTCTCATAGTTGTCTTTGAACCACGATTCTCAGATCTCAGCCTCCTGAGTAGCTAGGATTACAGGCATGAATCTCACACACTGATATTCTTCTTCCTTTCTTGAGGCAGGATCTCACTGTGTAGCCCAGGTTGTTTGAAACTTGCTATGTACTATGTAGACCAAGCTAGCCTTAAATGTGAGATTCTCCTGTTTCAAGTCTACTAAGAGCTTGACTTTAGTCATATACCACAATACTTGGCTCTCTGTGCATCTTGCAAGTCTTTTATGTTTATTAGCTATTTATTATGTTTAGATGTTTATTATGCACTACTAATCTTGTTTATGGCACTCAATTCTTACTCTTCATCTTTTACTAGTTTTATGTCTTTCTTTGACTTGAACCATGTCTTATTTACTGATATCACTCACTCTTGTGTAAGCCCAAATAATCGCCTATATCCAGTACTTCATTAATGTTATGGGCCCTCTCCCTGCTTCACTGCCTTTGGGACAGCCAGTAAAATAAGATTTCCTATGTTTCAACTTCATATAGTAGTCAAATATCCTTTTATCCTTTAATTCCTGTCCTGAATGGTATTATTTACCATATATTATTCATGATGAGTGCCATATTTATCTTTTCTTAAGTACAAATTTAGTTTATGTATTTTTTTATTGTATATATATATATATATATATATATATATATATATATATATATATATTCTTTTCTTGTGTGAGTAGTGGGGCTTGAACTCATGGCCTCTCACTCTCTCTTAGCTTTTTCCCTCAAGGCTAGCTCTCTACTACTTGATACTCTCTACTACTTCTAGTCTTTTGTTGGCTAATTAGAGATAAGGGTCTCTTAGATTTGTCTGCCTGCCTGGCTTCAAACTTCTGTCCTTAGATCTCAGCCTCCTGAGTACCTAGGATTACAGGCTGGAGCCACTGGCAACTGACATTTACTTTACATTGTTTTTTGGGGGTCCAGTCATGGGGCCTGAACTCTGGGCCTGGGCGCTGTCCCTCAGCTCTTCAGCTCAAGGCTAGCGCTCTACCACTTGAGCCACAGTGCCACTTCCGGCTTTTTTCTTTTTTCTTATATGGTGCTGAGGAATCGAACCCAGGACCTCGAGCATGCAAGGCAAGCGCTTTACCACTGAGCCACCTTCCCAGCCCCTACTTTACATTTTTTTTTAAACTGTGAATTTGTACTTGTGTCTGTTAGGCACACAGTCTACCATCTAAACCGTGTCCCGGACTTCCCATTCACTCTCTTAAATCTCTGTTTAATCTCGCTTCTTTTTCTAATATGTACAACCTCTCCCTTTGATTTTGCTTTCATTGTGCCTTTATTGGATTGATATACTAGTTACCCAATCTGTTATTTGTCCTCTCCAGAACTCATGTTTAAACTTAATCACTCTTGTATAATATTAATTTTGGTGCTGGTCCTGGGGCTTGAACTATGAGCCTGGGCTCTGTCCCTGAGCTTTTGTGCTGAAGGCTAGTGCTCTACCACTTGAGCCACTGCTCCATTTTCAGCTTTTTTGTGTTAATTGGAGATAAGACTTTCCTGCTTGGGCTGACTTTGAACTATGATCCTCAGATCTCAGCCTTCTAAGTAGCTGGGATTTCAGATGGGATCCACTGGCACCAGATATGGTTGTGATACTTTTAAAAGGTGACTAGGCCATGAGATCTCTGATCTTATGAGTGAGATTAGTGCTGCTATAACAGAGAAAGTTTAGTCCTCCTTTGCTTCTTTGTGCTTGAGGAGGCTGGAAACCTGATATTTGACTTTTGTGCTTTCAAGATAAACTCCAGGCATTCTGTGATGGCAATCTAAAATGGACTATGACAGAAGCTGATACCAGAGCAATATCAGTTTATGTTTGCTATAACAGAAACTTAAAAATGTAGAGATTACTTTTTGAATTAGGTAATGGAGCAGGCATAAGTTAGGAAAGCTTGTATTACTATGAATGGAACCTTAAGGGAAAATCTGGTAAAGAATGAGGAAAAGAGATTTAAGGGAATGTTTGAAATTTCTTAATGATTACTCAAGTATTATGATCAGAATATATATATTTAAGGTAATTCTGATGAGGCCTCATATTGAAGTATGGAATAAGGAATTGGAAAGTAGAAGAAATAACATCTTTACTATAAAGAGGCAAAAAAAAGCATGGCTGAATCATGCCATTGGTTAGGATTCCACATAAGGCAGAATTTAAAAACAAAACTAAGGCTAGGTGCTGATGGCTCATGCCCATAATTCTCACTACTCAGGAGGCTGAGATATAGAAGATAGTGGTTTGAGGATAGCCTGGGCAGAAGTCTGGGTGATCTCAGCTCCAAAATATTCCTGGGCATCAATGCATCCAGCTTGCTATCTGGATTTTATTAATTTAGTAAAACATAAGAAGAGAGAAGTGATTTAATGACACAGTTTATAGTTAAAAGGAAAACACAAAGTAAAGATGTGGAAAATTATCAGCTTGTCTGTGAGAAGAATAAAGAAGTATGCTTAGGAGACAAAACAAGAGGTGTGGTTTAAGCATATGCAAAAGCAATAACATGGAAAGATAGGAAGCCAGAGAGATTCATTTGCTATTCAGCACACTTGCAAAAGGAATCTGTAATAACATATGATCTGAGCCTAATTTAAAGGGACAGAAACTCAGAGAATACATCTGACAATATAGTTTTTACCAAAATAAATAGAAAAACCCCTTAACAAACAATTACAATAGTAGCCATCAACAAAAAGAAATTATTAGGAAGAATCTGATTTCCAGAATTACCACAGTATAATTTTAGGATATCCAGTTTTCCATAAAAAACAAAAATCATAGGTGTAAAAAGGCACGGCCCATTCTCAAAAAATAGGAACTCTTCAGTGAAGTAATTCTTTGCACCTACTTGGCAAAGACTTTAAATCAACTGACTTAAATATGTTCAAAAAGGTAAAGAAATAAAGAACAAAAAGAAAATAGGAGGATATCTCCTAAAATAGTGAATATAAGTACAAATGCAAATTTATAAAAATGTACAAAACACAAATTCTGGAGCTCAAAATTATAGTCACTAAAGAAAATGCAGGCATCCCAATATGGAAAAAGATACCATTTCTTGTGGGATAGAAGAGGGAAGTAAACCAGGACTTTGCCTTGGAAAAAAATAACATACAGTGGATCCCAAAGGCCCCAGTCCTCTGTGCTCAGGCTGATAGTGGTGGGTAGAGTCTCTTGACATTCTCTGATGTCACATCACCTGTTGCTAGTTGCAGTAGTGTAAGGCCGTGAGTATACTACAGCAGAAGACAAAAATCATCATAGAACTACACCTGTCCTTTATTGATCTTAGTAGACTGTGGTAGGGTCCAAGTGCAATCTAGCATTGTGGCATTGGTGACCACCGGATTGCTTATACTATCTTATTCGATCTTCAATTCCAAGGAGCAAAACAGGAGAGTCATTATCCAAATGTATGAAGATCAGAGAGGAGGACACACACAGTCACTGCTTAAATAGCTTTGGGCTGGTCTTCTAAGAGGTAGAAATTACTTTTGCTAAAAAGCACTGATTTCTTAGTTGGGACTATGAATTAACTAAAAGCAAGAGCAAAGCTCGGCATCTTTGTCTCCATTTTGTATCTGTGTTCTTTGCTCTGAACCATTTTCTCTACAGCCACCTTGCAGTCAGCTTGGAATCCAAGAAGGATGAGATTGATGAACGTCTTTAAGATAAGAGCCCAAACTACTCCCCAGGGAAATGATCAGCAGAGCTTCACAGTATAGATTCCCTCAATGATAATATTGCCTATGAGTCTACATGTTGGAACAGGAGCAATCATGAGAACCAGATTGCTCCATTGAAAAGATGACAGTGATAACTTTTCTGGAACTCCTCATAGAATCAATACTGAGATAATGGTCAACTAGGCCACAGTGTGAGTGGGACTGTTTGTATGTGTATACTTCTCTTTACTTGTCCCAATTCTTTCTCTATTTAAATCTTAAGCTCATATCTGTACCCTAATGATGGCTGAAATGCTTCCTTTGCCTTTTCCCTTGTTGTGACCATGCTGCATAATAATAATAAACCTCTTTTCTCTGCCTTATCATTATTGCCTCTTTATTTGGGATGTTGGAGTGAGTGGCTAGACCTGATATGTAGAAGATCTGGTGTTGGGTTTTGGCTTAAAACTTCAGTTTCAATTGATCCAATGCCTGCTAGAAACCTTAGGCATCTAGCCACAGGCAAGTTCTGTGGATGAGATGTCTGGGCCCATCCTCACTCAAGATAGAGGCTTATGAGGATGGATTGCCTTTTGAAGGCATTCCCCAAGTCCATCTTAAATATTATCAATTGGTATGTGTAACCAGCTTGGACTCAGAGAGTCTTTCAGTTCGGAAACAGTAACAGCACACTATTTAATAGTAAAAACAGCAGCAGAGACCACAGGCTCAGAAAATTAAAAATAGTTACTTCTTCTAGAAGGAAAGGCACATACCTTGTATGTCAGGAGGAAGTAGGATGTGGTTCATCATGCTGAAGAAAAAACAGAAACTCAAAACCAGTCCAACAATAAGTTATGCTTACAAAACACATACAAAACCTGAGTTTGTCAACATAGAATCTGTTATATCAAAAATGCTAAAAGAAGTTCTTCAGTCTGAAAGAGATACTGATGAATAAGGAAAAACATGAGAAGGTGTATAACACTGGTAAAAAGTAATTTTATGGAGAAGTTGAGAATGATATTGTAAACATGGTGTACCAACTTTAGTTTGAAAACTTACATCTCAAACACTGACAAATGAAAATAGTGATGTTTACATGTTAAGCAATGAACAATATAGAAAGCTGTAAAATAGAACATCAAAAATTCAAAACAGGGCTGGGAAGGTGGATCAGTGGTAAAGTACTTGCCTTGCATGCATGAGGCCCTGGGTTTGATTCCTCAGCAACACATAAGCAGAAAAAGCCGGAAGTGGTGCTGTGGCTCAAGTGGTAGAGCACTAGCCTTGAGCTGAAGAGCTAAGGGACAGCGCCTAGGCCCAGAGTTCAGGCTCCACGACCAGCAAAAAAAAAAAAAAAAAAAAAAAAAAAAAAAAAAAAAAAAAATCAAAACATATTAAGAATGATGTATGAACGGTGGTGAGGTAAGGTGGGTGGAGCGGTGGATACTGGGTACTGGAGCTTAGAATCTGAGCCTCAAGCTCTTGCTCATAGTTTTTACTAACGGCTGGTGTTCTAACACCTTGAGTCATATCTCCATTTCTGGCTTTTGACTAGTTAATTGGAGATAGTCTCAAACTGAAATTCACAAATCTCAGCTTCCTAAGGTAGGTAATATTACAGGTGTAAACCATTATTCCTGGATAATAAACAGATTTTTTTGTACCCCTCCTGGGGCTTGAACTCAGGGCCTTGGTTCTACTACTTGAGCTTCCAGCTTTTTGGTGGTTAGTTGGAGATAAGTTTCTCATGGATCTTCCTGGCTGGGCTGGTTTTGAATCTTGATCCTCAACTCAGCCTCCTGAGTAGCTAGGATTACAAGCATGAGACACTGGTATTTGGCTCAACTGGATACTTTTTTTTTTTGTCAGTTGTGGGGCTTGAACTCTGGGCCTGGGCGCTGTCCCTCAGCTCTTCAGCTCAAGGCAAGCGCTCTACCACTTGAGCTACAGCGCCACTTCCGGTTTTCTGGTGGTTTATTGGAGATAGGAGTCTCATGTTCTCTCCTGCCTGGGCTGGCTTTGAACCGCGATCCTCAGATCTCAGCCTCCTGAGTAGCTAGGATTACAGGTGTGAGCCACCAGCGCCCGGCTTCAACTGGATACTTTTATGAACAGATATATACCAAAATTTTGACAGTTTCAAAGAAAAGGACATATTTTTTTTTTGGGGGGGGGTCCTGTCGTGGGGTCTGAACTCTGGGCCTGGGTGCTGTCCCTCAGCTCTTCAGCTCAAGGCTAGTGCTCTACCACTTGAGCCACAGCGCCACTTCCAGCTTTTTTCATTTTGCTTATGTGGTGCTGAGGAATCGAACCCAGGGCCTCATGCATGCAAGGCAAGCGCTCTACCACTGAGCAACCTTCCCAGTCTGTGGACATATTCTTATGAACTAACCCTTTACTACAATGGAATCATGAAGAATCAGAAAACTTGACTAGTCTAATTGTAACAAGATTAAATCAGTAATAAGTTTACCATGAGAGAAAATCCAGGCACAGACATCTTCATTGGTAAAGTCTACCAATCACTTAGGGAAGAACTAATTATTGTTATTATTATTGTTGACAGTACTGGGGTTGAACTTACGACCTTATGCTTATAAGACAGGTGCTCTTACTACTGAGCTATGCCGTCAGATCCAACTATTTTATTTTATTTTTTTGGTCGGTCGTGGGGCTTGAATTCTGGGCCTGGGCGTTGTTCCTGCACTCTTCAGCTCAAGGCGAGCACTCTGCCACTTGAGCCACCACCACTTCTGGTTTTCTAGTGGTTTATTGGAGATAAGAGTCTCATGGACTTTCCTACCCAGGCTAGCTTTGAGCCGCGATCCTCAGATTTCAGCCTCCTGAGTAGCTAGGATTATAGGTGAGAGCCACCGGCACCGGGCAGATCCAACTATTTCTAGAACAAGTTATTATTATTATAAAGGTGATGTATAGAAGGGTTACAGTTATAAAAGTAGATTCAATAATTAAATAATTCCAAAACATTGAGGAGAAAGCTCTTCCAAATTCTATAATTTCAGTATTGCCCTGATACCAAAACCAGATAAAGACACAAGAAAGAAATTCCTAGTTAACACATTCCTAGTTAACACAAATGAGACTCCTTAGTAAAATACTAGAAAACTGAATTTAACATTATATTACATAAGAGTATTCACCCTGATCAAGGGTAGTTCGTCCCAGAAACTCAAGGATAGCTCAAGGTATATGATTCAATAAAAATGATACACTACATCAGGGTGAAATACAAAAACCCCATATGACCATGATTTATGACAAAAACTCTGAGCACATTGGGTATAAAAGGAAAATACTTAAGCATAATAAAGGCCACATACAAGGTGTTCATAACATGACATTTATGAAGGAGAAGCTGACAACTTCCTAAGATTTGGAACAAAAAAGGATGTCGATTTCAGTTTTTTTTTTTTTTTTTTTTTGTGAGGTTTAAACTCAAGTCCTCATGCTTTAGGCAGGTGCTCTACATAGAGTCACATGACAAGCCCTATTTGCACTATTGAAAGTGTTCAACATGACTGACAGAGAAATGCAAAACAAATCTGAGGTATCACCTTACTGTAGTTAGAATGGTAACAGAACAAAAGGTAAAGTGTTGGTGAGGAAGTGAAAAAACGGAATCTTACACACTGTTAGTGAGAATTAAATTAATAAGGCTAGAAAGAAAATAATATATAGGTTTGTCAAAAATATTGCACATAAAAGTCCCATACAATCCAGTAATTCCTCCTCTGGGTAATATCCAAAGGAAACAAGATCAATATTTTGAAGAGATATTTATATTCTCATATTTATGGCCATATTATTTGCAGCTGGTAAGAAATGGAAACAAGTGTTTTGGAAGGGACAGACTAAGAAAAGTTGTATGTATACACAATGTGGTATTACTCATCCAGAAAGAATAATGAAATCTTGCTTTGGAAATGTGGGTTCAACTGCAAGGCAATATTTAAATGAAATAAGCCAGCCATGGAAAGATGAATGCTGTGTGACATTTCACATGAAATCTAAAAAGGTCTCAGAATTTGAGAGAAGAGTTGTTATCATAAGCTGGGTGTAATGTATGGGAAATGGAAGGATAGGTATGGTTGATCAGGGGGTACTAAGTTACAGTTAGGGAGGGGAAATATATTGACATTCTATTGCACAGTAGGGTGATTATATATAATGAAATTACTTTTTATTTCAAAAGTTCGCAGGAGTGATTTTGAATGTTTTCATCAGAAAGAAATGGTGTGTCAGGAGACAGATAGCCTTACCCTGATTTGACCATTATATAACATATCACATGGTCATCCATTATTTGTATGGCTTTTGTGTGTTTATTTAAAAACCCTAAATATAGTGTGTTTTGGGGGGAACAGGAGTTGAGGGTAAGAAAATACAGTTCTTAAGTGTATATTATGTAGAAAATGAACCATGTAACTTCAAGGTAGGGACAGGAGGGGAAAATGGGGCAGAAGGAAGGAAAGAGCAGGACATTAAGAAGCATTGTACTCATAACCTGACTTATGGAATTTTAACCCCTTTGTGCAACTGCATAATAATAATCAACTAAATATACTCAACTTGGGTGAAATATTAGCAATTTGGTAAGAGACGTGAGTCTACCCATTTTAGGAGCCCAATAAACTCCAAGAAAAGCAAACATCAGATTTCTATTTTGAAATATATTTTAATCAAAAATTTTGAAAGCCAAATATAAAGTGAGACTCATGAAATAGTTATAAAGAGAAAGAAGTGATTTGTCCAGAGAATCTTCAATGAGAATAAAGTAGCAGGGCATAGCATTTCTTGCCAATAATGAGTCAGGAGGACCACAAAACCAGTTCTAAAACAGGCCTGGCTACATAGCAAATGTCTGTCTCAAATGGGGGTGGGGAAGCTTAGCATAGCTACACGTATCTGTAATCCCAGTTACTTGGGAGGCAATTGGAAGGATTATGGTTTGAGGGAAGCCTGGACAAAAGTTAGTGAGACCCTCATCTCAACAAACAAGCCAGATGTGTTGGTTCACACTTTTACCCCAGTTACGCAAAAGGCATAGGTAGGAGGATTGCTGTCCAAGGCCAGCCCCAATTATAACTTGAGACCTTATCTTAAAAAAACAAAAAACAAAAAAAACAACGTAGTGGAAGCGGGGCACCGGTGGCTCACACCTATAATCGTAGCTACTCAGGAGGCTGAGATCTGAGGATTGTGGTTTGAAGCCAGCTCAGCAGAAAAGTCCATGAGACTCTTATCTCCAACAAACAACTCAGAAAAAAACCAGAAAGTAGTGCTGTGGCTCAAGTGGTAGAGTGCTAGCTTTGAGCACAAAGAGGCTCAAGGACAGTGTCCAAGCCCTCAGTTCAAGCCCCAGGAACAGCAAAAAACAAAACAAAACAAAAACATAAAACCCCCCAAACATGACCATCTACCATGAATCTTCTATCTGGTGAAACTACCTTCCAAAAATTGAATATAGGAAATTAACATCCCCATATAAATGAATACTAAGGGAGACTATAACCAGGTAGAAAATATAAAGCAAGTGGTGGAAATGAAAGACACTATGCTTCATTTTCAGCATATTCAGTAACTTGAGGTCATAATGAAACAATGAACACACAGGCAATTGTTTAGGAAAATATATAACCCAGTGTTGTGTTTCTGGTTTGTGATTCCTTTTTATTTCTAAATATGACTAAAAGAATACATGTAAAATGTTAAAAATCTATGTTAATGTGCCTATAATTTGTTCAGTTTGTGACAACACTGACATAAATGAGGAAGCTACCGGTGTATAGAAGCAGAGAATCTGGAAGCTGTTTTTTTTATGGGGGTTCTCACTATATAGCTCACACCAGCTGGGAACTCACAACATAGTCTAGCCTTGCCTCAACCTCTTGATCCCCCTGCCTCACCTCCTGAGTGCTGAGATTTACAGGTGCACACTACTAGACCTTGCTTTACTATGGTATTAAAATAGATTGTTACAAGTTTAAATAGTTAAGTGTAAGCTTCAGGACAGTCAATGTAAAATTAGAAAAGAATAAGGCATTAGGAATCAAAATGGAACCATAAAAATTCAGAAGGAAATTAGAAGTTAAAATGGTACCCTAAAATATAGAAGCAACCATTACTGAATGGAACAGTGGAGATACAAGCAGCAAAATGCCAGTGATAGATCCTTTATCATTAATTGCTTTGATTTAAGTGAATTAATTTCTTTAGTTAAGTGGCAGAATGGACTAGACAGAATGGACAGTTTCAACTATATGCTGTCTACAAAGACTCATTTAGAACTGAAGCTATAGTAGATCAAAATGGAAAGATGGAAAAAGGTATTCCAGGCAAATAGCAACAAAAAGATAAGATATATCAATATATATTATATATTATTATATCAAACAAATTTACTTGAAATAAAATAAAAATAAAAATATTGTGTGGGGCTTGAACTCAAGGCCTAGGCATTGTCTCTGAGGTTTTTGTTCTCAAGGCTAGTACTCTATCACTTGAACCACAACTCCACTGCCAGCTTTTTGGTAGTTAATTGGAGCTAAGAGTGTCATGGATGTTCCTGCTGGGACTGCCTTTGAACCATAATCCAAGGATCTCAGTCTGCTAAGTAGCTACATGAGCCACTGGCACTTGGCTAAACCAAAAATTATTTTAAAAGGAAAATGAAGATATTAAACGATAAAATGTCAAGCTATGAAAAGATAATTATGTGAAGCACAAATTGTGAAAATTAAATGGAGAAATGGACAGTTCTACAATAATGGTTGGAGACTACTGTAATCCAGTTTCAATAATGAATGAAATGAGTCAGGAGATTAATAAGGAAATAAAGGGCTTGAAAAACACTCTAATGACACCTGGCAGATGTATGCACAGTGTCTCACCCAACTAAATACACACTTTCTTCTATAGAGAACATAGCATGTTCTCCATATGGAAGATGTAAGACAAGTTTCAATAAAATTTCAAAGCTGAAGTCATAAAAAGCTTAAAAGTTTCCACCTTATGCACAATAAAATTAAACAAGAAAAAAAAAACAAGAGAAAAATCAAAAGTATTTACAAGTATATGGAAGTTAAACATCACACCTTTTTTTCTTCTTTTGAGACAGGGTCCTTTCTCAAAATTGTAAACCTCCAATCTCAAACTGGAGTATTAGGATTACAGATCTATGTCACTGTGCCTGCTCAACATGCTTTTCTTTTTTTAATGGCCACTTTTCTTTTAATTTTTATCTGTTTTTTGCTTTGTGGTACTGAAAAATTGATCCTCGGGCCTCATATATACTAGGCAACCATTCTACCACTGAGCCCTCAACATGTTTTTAAACAAATAATATGTTAAGAAGTAGAAATCACCACAAAAACTTGATGGGTCTTGGCGAATGAAGGCAAATGAAGGACAACATGCCCAAACTTGTAAATAAAGTGAAATCAATTCTCAGGGGAAGTTTATAATTGGAAATATCTGTATTAAAAAGAGAAAATATATCAAATCAATAATCTACTTTGAAGAACTGAATACAGGCTGGGGTGAGTTTAGTATGAGAGGGCTTGCTTAGCATTCATGATGTCCTGAGTTTGGTCCTCAGAATGCAACAAAGCAAAGCAAAACACAACTAGAAACACAAGTGAAAATACACTTGAAGACTGTGGAGGGTAGGAAATAGTAAATATTGGAATAGAGATAAGGATAGAAAAATAATGAGAAAATCAACACTACTCAAAATTAGATTTTAGGAAAGGACAACCAAACTGACAAAAATTAAGAAGACTCCAGTTACCAAAATGGTATGTAAAATGTGGAAATTACCATAGATACTATAATTATAAAATTAAAGGATTTGAAAAATATGTGCTCCAATAAATCAGAAAACTATGAACATTCATAAGGCCAGCTGTTTTTTAATGGTATATAATTACATAACAGAACCATATGCCAAAAAACACAGGAGTTCTTAAAATGAAAAACTACTAGCAGAGTAGAAAAATATGAGATTTTTTCTTTCACATTAAAGAGAAATATCTGTCCAACTAGAAATATGTACATAAGAGTAATTGCTGAGGGCATAGGTCAAGTGCTAGTGCACCTGCCTTGCAAGTGTGAAACCATGAGTTCAAATCCCAATACCATAAATAATAATTATTATATGGTATAATTATTACGACTATTATCTAATCTTTGAAAAGGTTAGCCATTAACTCTTTCTGGTCTCTTCTTAATATAAATTTGTCTTTGGAAGAGTAATTCAAACCAAGGAGATCTGTATACCTCTTGGATTTTAGAAATTGTTGCCATGTCAAATGGAAATAATACCTAATTTTCCAGATAGCAATTGAGTGCTTATCTTATTTGAAAATTTATTGCATCTATATCAATTTTCGAATTTATATAGTTGTATTCTTGGTTGGTGTTAAACCATCTTAGTCTGGTATCAAACCAGACATCTGTTATTGACATTTCTTCTTGAAACCATAGCAGATCACTATTCTGTTGGAGGCAGGGGCTGAAAATAATCATGTGATCCATGGGCTCTAGACACAGAGCTGTCAGTATTGCCTGACAGCAAACACACACAGATTCCAGAGATTAGTGTCAGTGTTTTCAGACATGGCCTTGCAATTCCCCGTTCTGGGAATGTAGGAGAGGAAGCTGAAGAGCCACATGATTTTCTAGACCTGGGTTCAGAGCTCTTAGTCCTGCTGGCAGCAAACACATATAGCAAGTGGTTACCTCCTAGGGGCCAGGCACTGTGCCAGCCATGGACTTGGTGGTGCTATGTTTCTGCAATGATCCTTAGGTAATGTAGTTCTTTCTCACTAGGAAAGTGGAGATGCCTATCACCAATGCCTGTCACTGCCCAGACTTCCTGCTGCCTAAACGTCTCAGTGGGTCCAATAGACCTTTTCCTTCTCCACAGCCATCTCTCTTAAAAAAAAACAAAAAACCAATATCTTTTATTTAACCCAATTTGTCCAAAATATTGCTATTTAACATGTAATCAATATAAATATTACTAATAAGATATTTAAGTTCTTTTTTTCACATGAAGTCTTTGAAATAAAGTATGCATTTCACACTCACAGTCGATCTCAGCTTAGACTAGGTAGGAGTGTTAGCATGTTAGACAATATGGATCTAGAGAGTTCCCCCCCCCATTTAAAAAAAAAGAAACTCAGAATTCTCTTAATCTTTTGAGTCCAGGCAGAAGACAAGGAAGAGAGAGCATATAGAGCATCCCAGAGGAAGTTTTAAGGTTTAGATAAGTCATCGAAGTAAATCACTTCCACCCACGTTTCTCTAGCTAATTCAATCAAAATTCCCTGACACCTGAAAAATGTAGATTAGCTTCATGTGCAGAAGAAAATAGTTTTGTGAGCACATAGCAAAGTCTCTACCACAGCAGGTAAAGTGTTTCTGCATTTTACATATCCGGGAACCATACCCAAGCAGATTAAATGCAGGAGTACAAGTCACTCTGTAGAGTGACACATTTTTAAAAAGATGTTTCTTTTATCAGACTGCCCTACTTCCTCTCCTTTAAAAATTCATATGAATTTTTTTGCTTAAGAGAATGTAAATTAATTAATTAATTATTATTGTAAAAGTAATATACACAGGGCTTAGTATTTCTTAAGTCAAGTAACAAATGAACAACATCTTTATGAACAACATCACCCCTTCCCAGTTTTTCCTTCCCCTTCCTACTCATAAGTTGTATAGTTCATTTTCAAAATAGTATCTAGTGAGTGATACTGGTGCATTTGTTTACACTTTGCCCACCATTTCTCTGCCCTCTTTGCCCCCCGGAAGACAAATCAACAAACAAGACAAAAAGATAAAAAAACCCTCTTGTTTCTATTTCCTGGAATTCATTTCAATAAATATTTTTTATATGATCAGAGGCACAGAGGCATTATGTTTTGGCTTCCTTCCCTAAGAGTATTTCCTTTGGTTTTACTATGTGTGAGTATCCAGAGTCTTGTATAATTTATCATGTCCTGGTGTATTTTAGATCTAGCTTCCATGTATGAGAGAAAACACGGTATCTCTGAGCATGGCTTACCTCCCTAACATGATTTGTTCTTGAATATCTTTTTTTTATTGTGAAAATACCATACAGATGGGTTACACTTACATGGGCAAGGTTTCTCAAAAGACTCCACATAGAGCTCCCCTATAACCCAGCAATACCACTTTTGGGCATTTACCCAAATGATCACAAACAAGACCATACTAAAGCCACCAGCACAACTATGTTTATTGCAGCATTATTTACCATAGCTAAGATATGGAACCAACCCAGATGCCCCTCAGTAGATGAATGGATAGAATATCTTTTATAAAATTTTTATCTATAAGTAGTTGTACAAAGGAGTTGCCATTTAACAAAGCAGTTTATGAATATATTATATCTTGATTAATGTCACCTTTTTCAACACCCTCATCCATCCCTCTCCTACACACCCCTTCCTCTCACTGTTCTTAATTTTGTAGAGTGTAGATTGATTTCTTATCTCTATTTTCCTCCTCTTCATTTGTCTGCCCTTTTCCTTTTGACCCCCACTTCACCTCTTTCTAGTACCTCCTTCCTGATGTTTTATTTTGCTCAACTTTGATTTTGGCTTTCTAACGAATTACACTATTTGAAATCTCCCTTGAATCAATCGTATTTCAATTAATATATTTGTATACATTTGCTTACCACCCAATGTATTTACTTATGAGTGTGTAAACTAAATCTAGCTTTCACATATAAGGGACAACATGGATCCTTTGTCTCTTTGGACCTGGCTTATTTCACTTAACATATTTTTTCCAAGTCTTTGCATTTCTTTATAATTGGTACAATACCATTCTTTCTAATGGGTGAGTAACATTCTATTGTGTATATATATGTCATATTTGCTTGATAAATTCATTCATTGAGGGACATCTGGGCTGATGCTATACATTGGCTATGGTGAATAGTGCTATAATAAACATGGTTGTGCTAGTGGCTTTACTGCATCCTGGTTTGTAATCTTTTGGGTAAATACCCAAGAGTGGAATTGCTGGGTTATAAGGGTAGTTCTATGCTTAATTTTTTGAGGAACTTCCACACTGCTTTCCAAAGTGGTTGAACAAGTATACATTCTCACCAACAGTGCATTTAGGCTCACCAGAATCTGTTATTGTTTGTTTTCTTGATAACGGCCATTCTAACTGGGTGAGGTTGAATCTTAGTGTTGTTTTGAGTTGCATTTCCTTTATGACCAGAGATGTTGAGCATTTTTCATGTGTCTGTTGGCCATTTTCACATCTGTCTCTTAATCATCCAACTCTTAAGCCATATCCCATGCAAACACTATGGCAAGGTATCTCATGAGTCATGGAGCCATGTTTGTTTGTTGTTTATAAGTGCCCAAAACAGCTCAGTCTGTAATAACAGGCCCTTTCTCAAAATGATTCCTCATTTTAGCTCTCTGAGATAAAGGAAGTGACAATATATGTTTCTTTTATAAAACTAGCCTGCTATGCAGAAGCAGTCACAATCATACCAAGTCCCTGAACTGAGTTTAAGGCTTGCAGGATGTATGGGATTATCCTGTAATTAGAACAGTGTTTAACACCAGGTTCATCTGGTTTACTCTGTGCCTTTGGCTTTGCATCTCCCTACAGGGAGCAAAGGATGCAGCTGCAGGTTGTCTTTACAAGTCTTTGTGTTTTTCCATGCTTTTCAACTGTCTTGTCTCTTTCTTGATTCCCAGTGGTCTCTCTTTCTCTCTTCAGAATATAATCTCTTTGTTACCCTATTCTCCTTCATGGATTCAAATACAACATGCTCCTGTATTATGATGACGAGATATAGACTCTTGCCTTGAATGAGTAAAGAATGATCAGGGCAGATAACTTGAATTAAAGTTGTGCCTTTTTCCTTAGTACTATAACTTGAACCTACATACCAGAGCTATAGCCAGGGATCCTGATCCAGTAGGTTAAATTTCACAAGTAGTTTATCATCTAAATTCTTCTGCCATAAGTTTATAAAGACAAGCTATAAGTCAGGTACCTGTGGCTTATGCCTGTAGTCCTAGCTACTCAGGAGACTGAGATCTAAGATCACGGTTGGAAGCTAGTCCAGGAAGAAAAGTTTGTGAGACTCTTATCTTCAACAGACAACTCGGAAAAAGCTGGAAGTGATACTGTGGCCAAGTGGTAGAGCACTAGCATTAAGCACGAAGAGGCTCAGGGACAGCTCCCAGGCTCTGAGTTCAAGCCCCAGGACTGGCAAAAAAAGAAAGAAAGAAGCTATGGATATGTCTATATCATGAAGAATGATTTTCATTATTTCGGTACAGACTGAGGTTAAAAAGAGATGTTGTATATATTTTTAACCAATTTTTGGCAAGTCCTGGGATTTATTTTGTTTTGTTTTCTCCACAAAGGAAGATTCTTTCCTGTAGGGGTGTTAGGGTTTGGATGAAAAGTTGCCCACAGATTCATGTGTTGAATGCTTGGTCCCTAGTTGATGGCATTATTTTGAGAGATGATGGAAACTTTAGAAGGTAAACTTTTAAGTGGAAGAAGTGATTTATTTACTTGAAGTGTCTCTTTGAAGGGCATATTTCACCTTAGCCATTTCCTGATTTGACCTATCTCCTGTTTTCCACGAGGGAGAGAAATTCCTCTACAAACAGGCATCTGCAATTGTTTTGTTTTTACCAGTACATGGATCCAAGCATCTATGGACTGGACCCTCTAAAACTGTAAGCAATATTAATTTTTCCTTCTTTAAGTTGTCATTTCAGGTATTTTGGTTATATCAATGAGAAAAGAAGGAAATACAAGGAAATATGGAGGTTCTTACCAAAGGAGACCCATCCTCTTTCTCAAATTCCATAGACATCCACAACGCAGTAGACAGGGAAGGAACCAAAAAGGTAGAATGTAAGCTGCAGCAGAGTTTCCTCCTAAGGCTTCTATTGAGTTATTAATGTAACAGATATAGATAATATTTTAAGATCTAGTGCATGTAGGGAGGAGAACAAATTCTTAATATTTGTGTCCACTAGCTCACCAGGTTCTTATTTGGATGAATGTGTGCTGGCTCTTGAAGCTGGGAGTGGGGGTGGGGAGATCAGAGTGGTTTTCATTACACTATTTGACTCACCTCATTCTGCACCTAGTAAGTTCAGCTGGCTATCTTTGCAAGAGTGAAACATATCTGAAGACATTCTTTTCTTTTTTGGTGATACTGGAGTTTGAATTCAGGAACTTGCACTTGCACTCCACTACTTGAGCCATGCCCCAGTCCCTGAAGATAATACTTTAAGATGACCTTCCACAGGGGAAGCTTGTGTCCTTTTATTAAGTTTTCAAGAAAAAAATATTATCTATGGGGCTGGGAAGGTGGCTCAGTGGTAGAGCGCTTGCCTTGCATGCCTGAGGCCCTGGGTTCGATTCCTCAGCACCACATAAGCAAAAAGAAAAAAGCCGGAAGTTGTGCTGTGGCTCAAGTGGTAGAGCGCTAGCCTTGAGCTGAAGAGCTGAGGGACAGCACCCAGGCCCAGAGTTCAGGCCCCACGATCGGACCAAAAAAAATTATCTATAATTGATTTGGGAGCACTAATTTGTACCTTAAGGGACATGCCTTCTGAGTGTTCAGTTCCCACATAGTATGTGACATTTGTTCTTCTATGTCAAACAAATGGAACAAGTTAAGACTTTACATTGACTAGAGAAAGGTCAACATAGAAATCAGTTCATGTATTTTGCACCTGTTAGTGATCAAGTCCTTATATTATTGAGCCCACTAAAATAATTTCTGTTAAGGATTAATATTTGCTAGGTAGTTCAGAACATATGTTAATATTTTTCCAAGAAGGCGATAGCTACATTTATTATTTTCAATTAAGGCATATACTAGGAACCCCTTTTTCTAGGCCAGAGTGTCTATGAGAAAATTCTTTTAAAAGTATTTTATCTTATTATCTTGAAATAGTTGTGCAAAGGAATTGTCATTTAACAAAGCAGTTTATGAATATAATACATCTTGGTATGTGATGTGCAGTCACAAGAAAAGCAACATTGTCAGTTATAAGAAGGATGAAATACATCAAGTATTTATTTTGATAGTTTCTAAAAAAAGTGCAGCCAGGTGCCAGTGGCTAATACCTGTCCTCACTTATCAGGAGGCTGAGATCTGAGGATTGCATTTTGAATCTAACCTGGCCTGGAAAGTCTGTGAAACTCTTATCTCCAATTAATCACAGAAAAAGCCAGATGTGTCACTGTGGCTCAAGTGGTAGAGCACTAGCCTTGAGCAAAAAAAGCTCAGGGACAGAGCCCAGGCCCAGAGTTTATGTCCCAGGATAAGTGCAGGCACATGCATGAACACATACACACACGCACCACACACACGCACACGCACATGCACACGCACACACACACACACACACTATTTATAACCTCACATGTTTCAGGGCTTTTGCTGAGATTGTGTCAATGAGGATGAAGTAGGGAGACAAGCAATAAGGAGATGAAGCCGTAGGAGCAAAAATGTTCCTTAGCTGTCAGTCCTGCTATTTTTCCATGGAGAAGGGCTTGTATGTTAAAGGTGGATGACTTGCTCATACTTTTAAATGCAAGAAAAATTTGCTTATTGCAGTGTTTTAGTCTATTATGGAGACAGATTCAGAAAGGCACGGGTTTATTCAAACAAAGAAAAACAATGCAGCAAACCAACAGACTTGTTAAAGACTATATATATATATATATATATATATATATATATACATATATATATGTATATATTGCCTTACCTTAATACCTGATTCAGCTAGCATATTTAAATATTTGGAAGTTAGGCTTGTTTTTAAGCCAGTTATGAGTTAAAAATATGAATTACTATTTTAGTATAGTTGTTTTCAATCTTAGTTATTTCTAGGTAGTTTGCATAGAAATCATTTTTTGGGGGGCTGGGAAGGTAGCTCAGTGGTAGAGCGCTTGCCTTGCATGCGTGAGGCCCTGGGTTTGATTCCTCAGCACCACATAAGCAAAAAGAAAAAAGCCAGAAGTGGCACTGTGGCTCAAGTGGTAGAGCACTAGCCTTGAGCTGAAGAGCTGAGGGACAGAGCCCAGGCCCAGAGTTCAGGCCCCACGACTGGACCCCACCCCACCCCCCCAAAAAAAAGAAATCTTTTTTTAAAATGTCTGAGACTGGGACTTGGACTTGGTACCTGCTGCTTTTGCTTTCTGTCTCACACTCTACCAGCTGAGTACTTTTCAACATAGATTCCTGCTGTATGCTGGTAGCTTATGCCTGTAATCCTAGCTTCTCAGGAGCCTGAGATCTGAGGATAGCGGTTCAAAGCCCATGAGACTCTTATTTTCAATTAACCACTTGAATACTGGAAGTGGAGCTGTGGCACATAGTGGTAGCATATTAACCTTGAGCAGAAAAACTCAGGGGGCAGCACCCAGGCCCTGAGTTCAAGCCCCAAGACCAACAATCCCCCTCCTCCCAACCAACCAACAAACAAGAACATAGATTTCTAGCTCCAGTCACAGATATTATAACAGGAGAAAACAAGTTATGATGCATAGTTTTTTTTATAAACCTCTCAAATCTAATTTGATAAATTCTACCAGGTAGTCAATCACATTTTGGTAAAACACTAAGGAGACCTTTTCAGTGGAGACAATTTGTGAAAAATATATTTGTCATTCAGGTTGGTGGTCTGGACAAACATGCTTTCTCATGTAGCTGGGATTACAGGTATGTACCATAATGACAAGTGTGTTTGTCATGTTTTGCCTAGAATGGCCTGAAACTGCAGTCCTTCATATCTCCACATTCTGATTAGCTAGGATGATAGATGCTGAACTATTATATCTTGTATTGGCTTTGAAATGAGAGCTTCAGGCTTGTTAGGCAAGTGCTTTACTGCTGAGTCACACCTTCAGCCTTCCTTTTTTTCTTACAATAAAACAGAGTCCCTTTAAATTTCTATTCTTTGCCTTAGCTGAACTGTTTATTTTCACAAGTCAATGGCAACAAATGGCTTTCTAACTTGACCAAACGTTAATCAGAAGTTCGTTCCATTTTATTTCTGACCAAGCACAAAACTCCTTAATGACCCCTTCTAAGAATCTGCTGATCTCAGGGGAAACTTTTCCTGAATATCCTACTACCCTCAGATCATATTTTTTCTAGCCTTGTTGACTCTCATAAAAGAAAACCCCTTTGAGAGAGGTTTCTACTCTTACGGTTGCATTGTTCCCCATAATACAATAGTCCCTTCCTTCTTGTTGCAATAATCCATTTGAGTGAATCTGAATTTGTTTTTATAAGGTAGTTTAACTCACTGACTTGATAATTGACAATCTAGGTTATATCTTCTTCTTCTCCCAGATTTGTAGTTATGGTTTTAGAGCAATGATAATTCCAAATTTCTATTTACATTTTTAGCATATCTTCATCTCCTTGTGTCCGTAACTGTTCCTTATGACTATTTTCATCTATCTGTGTTACTGTTTTTGTCTCTGGGTCTGTTGCATCTCTTTTTGTACCCCATTTCCCACCTTCTTTTTCCACCTACTTGTCTCCTTGAGGCCAAGCTCCTGTCTTCAGGTTGCCCACTCCAAAGAGAAGTGCATGGAGAATAGGCTCCTTTCCCAAGGTTGGTGGGCTGCTGCAGGTCAGCTGCAGCTCAGCTTTGGCCACTTATGTGAGGGAGGGAGCTGAATTTATTCTCAGAGCAGAAGTGAAACATTTGCTTTACTTTTATAAAGCTTTATTATGATACATTTTTGTTTTATTATGATTCCTGGGATTAAAAATTTCCAGGAAACTGATACACACTCTTTAACAAGACCCTCCATAAACCTAACGGATCAAAATTAAACAGCTCAAAGTTCAGGCAATAAAGATAGCTTAATGATATTTGACTACAATTTATCACAATCTTCCTTTAGGGCATGATGGTGATTAAGGACAATACCACAATATGGCCTGATTTAAAGATGTATTCATTTTTGCATGTAGCCTTCTAGTCACAAAAGTTATAGTAACCTGGAGATCCACAAAAGCAAAGCAAAACAAGACAAAACAAACAAACAAAAACTATAGCGAGTAGAGAATCTTGCAATAGTCAAGTTTACAACCCACCATTTCGGATTCCTGCCGCCAAACTGGTAGCTGATCCTGGAAACGCTATGTGTTCTTTTCTCCTGAGAAATTTCCTTAATGTACTTGGTGTCAGTGCATAGAGAAACAGAATTTCCAGCCACCCCAATGGTGAATATTAGGGGAAAGAATATGCAGCTTTTAGTTTTGTTCAACATGCACAAACACACACAAGTCCTCAACATGGAGAGGAGATGTAAATCTATGATGTAAGGAATTGGTTGAACATAGACATTCCATCTCCCTTTCAGAGAATGGCTTCCCCCATGCTGGGGAAACTGCTGGGCATCTGCTTAGCTATGACATTTGAGATTTTCCTCATATTCCATCTAACTTGTCCTCCCATTACTGGCAAAAATGAACACTTGGAGAACTCTTCCTTAGTGGAAACTCTACGTCTATTTTGAGGTTGATACTGAGGTAAGATAGAGAGATGAGGTGATAGGAAAAATGTTTTTTAAATTTATTTTTTAATCATTATAAAGCTGATGTACAAAGGGGTTAGAGTTACATAAGTCAAGTAAAGAGTACATTTCTTTTTGGACAATGTTACCTCTTAGCTTGCTCAAAAGCTTAATTAATAGAGACAATGAGAGCTTTTTACACTTTTTACTATAAAACCAATTGAAAAATCAGAGCAGCAAGTATTCATTCTATCACTTCTCTTTTATATTAAGTTTCAAGAACATGAAAACATACTGGGACTATTTGCATCTGCCTTTTTTGTGATACTGGGACCTTTGTGTTGGGTGGACAGACAGGTACTCTTACCACTGAGCCATGACTCCAATCCTTATTTTTCCTCATTATTTTTGAGCTAAAGTCTTACTTCTTTCCTGGGCATTTACTTATGTTAGACTTCTTAAAAATATCTCTTTCTTGAGAAACTATCTGATGAAGCTTTTTCTGCGTGGAATGGCCTCAAACCATGAGTTCCAACACTTTCAAGCTCCCAAGTAGCTAGGATTATAGGTATAAGACACCAGGATTTGGTTCTCCTATCCCCTTTGACATGTTAAGGAGCTGCAAATTCTTTAAGTAGGTAGAAACAAAAATTTGGAAGTCATGTCTAGCAAATGGGAGTCCTGAAACTGAGACTCTAGTCCCTCTGTTTGTGTGCTATGATTAAGGGGATGCTAGATGAAATGCATGATTCCAGAAAATAACCAACATTTTGAATCTTCACTACCATTTCCTATGTGGGAAGTGGGAAATCCTTTTCCTATTCATCCCTACGTTCTTCTGTTTTACTAAGATAATTCCTTGCTAAATTTCTGCCTTGTGAGACTCTGTTCGTGAGGCCCTCTGAACTGCTTTTCATTGTGGATCTCAAGTTCTTGTGATTTGCACAGACACTGGCAAGCTGAGGATCCCCATGTCCTTCTCTTCCTCAGAAATAACATTTATTTTAGTTATTTAACACTTTGGTTTCTGATTATGGGCAGTTTCAGGACAATCTATTTGGAAGGCAGAATTGCATCAAGTCAAATTGCAATATTCAAACCAGTGAAGAAGCTGACCAGAGAAAGCAGTTTCTTCCTGGGGCCTCTATTGGTCCCAGGAAGAAGGAGGGCCTGAAGGAGGATTATTTTAGTGGCATTTAAATAGAGGTTGGTTACATTTGTTTGCCATGTCTGTATATCTTTTGAACAAGGTCCAGTGGGAAACTACTTCTTGTGGTCCCTTAATAGTATGCATGAAGATATATACTCACATTTAATAGAAAGAAATATTTCTGAACTTAATCTAGGGATATCACACAAGCAATATCACACACCTACATAGTGTCCCAAGATCTTGAGGACTGCAATCATTAAAATACAAAATGTTCAAATCAGAATATCTCTCTCCTCAAACATTTATCATTTCTTCCTAGTGAAAACATTTGAAAGAGCTTGTTCTAGACAGCTTGGCCAAACCAATACTACCGTCTGGTCTTGGAGCATGCCCTCTTGCATGTATATTGAAGAGAAACTCTTGAACATTCCCTTAAAAACCAGACCTCTTTCTTTCAAAAGTAAGAGAGATTTTTGAGACTAGAGTCTCATTTGCCTGGTGGCTTAAGAAATCTTAATCTTTTTCTTCAGAATTCTGACCTCATTATTTGTAAGTAAACACCAAGTCCAAAGGCTGAACTTTCAATTATTATTTAATTCCCCTTAGCTATATACCCACTAGTGAGATAGCTAGATCATAATACAGTCCTATTTATACTATTTCTAGGGTAATTTTTATATTTTAGAGGCAGTGAGAAACAATAGCTTAGGCACAAAAAACTGTTAGCTATCTAGTATTCAGGATAATTTGGGCTCAGGCACCAGTGAGGCCAGTTGTTCTGCTAATGGTGATCACTTTCCTTGAAAACCTGGGGCACTGCTTTGGCTGTTGCTCTTGCAGCAGAGTTAGAGCAGCCCTATGGCAGAGGGGCAGAGGTGTGTGTGTGTGTGTGTGTGTGTGTGTGTGTGTGTGTGTGTGTGTGTGTGTGTGTGTGTGTGTGTGTGTGTGTGTGTGTGTGTGTGTGTGTGTGTGTGTGTGTGTGTGTGTGTGTGTGTGTGTGTGTTTGTGTTGCCTATGGGAGGACAGTTAGCCACAACCAGAGCCATTTTATTATGGCAGCAGCAACCACAACCAGGGCCATATTGTTGTTGCTATTTGTTATTGAGAGGATTTCCCATTCTTGATGACAGGAATGCTGAAAACTTTTAGAACAAGAAAATACTTTATATGGAAATTTTACCCTACTTATAACATTAGCTTAATTCACTTATTTTTGAAAGTTATGCTTGAAGTATCCAGGAAGATGAGATAACCAGTAAGCCATAATCTAAAAATTGTTTTGCTTGCCGATGAGTTTTGTCATATAGAGATGTAAGCTTATTTGGGCAATAATCCTACTTAGGAAAAGTCATGTTTCAGTATTCTACTTAGGGCTAAAAACTCCTGAGACATGCCTGCTTTGATCAAACAGCCAATATTCTTATTTTGCAAAGTTTATTCAAGTCCCATGAGCTTGAAAAGTATTTAGGTTATATCAGACATTTTCTTGTTACTATAAGGAAGTATTTGACACAGGTAACTTTATAAAGAGAAGAAGTATATTTAGATCACTGTTCTGGAGATTGAAATACCTAACAACTAGGTCAGCTGACTTCTGTTGAGGGCTTTGTCACATTATGTCATATAGCAATGGTGACTATGGGACTATGGTTATATCCTGAGCTGAGTAAGGTTAAGCTTACTTCTTTTAATAAGGAACAATCCTCTAGCAAGAGCTACTAAGGTGTCACAAGAGAAAGTACCTCATGATTAATAGTTTAAGGACGTCTCATACTTAGACCATCTCCCATTACCATCAGTCCAGGCAACAAATCCCAATCACATTAATTTTGCAGGGACGGGGGGAGTATAATTGAACTATACTGAAACCATAGCAAGCTAGTTCTTAATTTTCTTGGAGAATATTCCATTTATATAGCACTTCCTTTTCTTTTTCTTTCTTTCTTTCTTTCTTTTTTTGCCAGTTCTGGGGCTTGAACTAAGACCTGGGCACTGCTCCTGAGCTGCTTTTGCCCAAGGCTAGCACTCTACCACTTGAGACACAGCACCACTTCCAGCTTTTTCTGTTTATGTGGTACTGAGTAATCAAACCTAGGGCTTCATGAATGCTAGGCAAGCACTCTACCACTAAGCAACATTACCAGCCCATAGCACTTATTTTTCTTTAGGTCAGTACACAGAGCCCTTTTACATTTTAATTTTGATAATTTTATGGAGAGATTGGAGAGGTCACACATATATAGTATACAAACATTTAAGCCAAGCACTGGTGACTCAAGCCTCTAATCCTAGCTACTCAAGAAACAGATTTGAGTATCACAGTTCAAAGCCAACCTATGCAGGGAAGTTGGTGGGACTCTTATCTCCAATTAAATACCAAAAAGCTAGAGGAAGGGAGGTATGGCTCAAGTGGTAGAGCACTAGCCTTGAGCAAAAAGAGCTCAGGTACAGTGCTCAGGCCCTGAGTTCAAGCCTTAGGACCAGCACAAAAATAAACAGAAAAACCACACCACCCTAAACCCCAAATAGACATAAATAAACATGAACAGAAGCTGCACTCATTACCTTCATTTAAAAGTTTTAGGCATAAGCAGAAATACAAAAATAGAAATACAAAATCCATTAATGAGTATCAGTATCTAAGTTTTCTGGTCAACAGAACAAGACTTAGTTTCCAGATTGCTAACGCAATGTTAAAAATATGTTAAAAATAGTAATAAGCTAGTCCTTTCCATTTTCCTCTGTAAGAAATCTTTTTAAGTGGCAATCTTTGTTTCCTTTCATCTTTTAGATGCATTTGTAAACCAACTGAAAGATGTGTATCATGCTTGTTTGACACTAAACATACTTAAAAATTACCTATATATCTCTCATGAACAGAGATCATGAAAATTTAACAATTAGATAAATAAAATTAAAAGCTATTTGAAAAGGGTGTTGCAGTTTTTATTATACTTAAACACTGCACCTGCACTAAAATCTTTTATTATAGCATTCTTGGATCTTACTCTAAGTGACAAAAGTCTGGCAGTTTGATATGGGAGGGATATGAAAGTAGTAAAAAAAGATAGTAAGCAAACTTTAAATAAATTATTATTTGAATGTTTATACTGGGAATTTTCTGAAAGTTGTTGTGGTATAATATGAGGAGAAGATAATAGGATTGTGGGTAAGATCTTCAGATAGAAAATTGTTGGAGGGCAGATAGAATAGTTTGCTTATTTTTGAAAGTTAGGCATCAACAGTTTGCAATTTGAATTAGATAAGAAATTTTAAGAGGCAGTTACTTTTGCCACAGAAAGAAAATTTGCTTATCTCCTGCTTTGAATTATTAGCAATACATAGCATGTATACTGTGTTCAAAGGTCAAGGTTTAAGTCTTCCTTACATGTATGCTTTTTTTCCATCTTTAGCTGTCATTAAGTACTCCCTAATTCAATGGATCTTGTTTTTCTAAGAGCTTGAGGTGAATCATTAGGTGTTTATTTGAGATCTGTCTGATTTATTTTGCTGTTGTTGCTGTTGACACCTATAGTTATAAATACCCTTGTTAGAACTGCCATTGCTCTATCTTAAAGGTTCTAGGAAGCTATGTTTTCATTTTCATTGGTTTCTCAGCATTTAAAATAGCTCCCTTGATATTTTCAGTGGCTTCCTGATTATTCAAAAATGCATGGTTCCGTTTCTTTGTGTTCAAATAGTTTCTGTAGTTACTTTGGCTATTGATTTCAGGAAAAGTGAACAGAGCACTGGGAGGGGAAGAACTGAGGGAAGCCAATTTTCTTTCTTTCTTTCTTTCTTTTTTCTTTTCTTTTTTTTTTGGGTCCGGTCGTGAGGCCTAAACTCTGGGCCTGGGTGCTGCCCCTCAGCTCTTCAGCTGGAGGTTAGCACTCTACCACTTGAGCCACAGCACCATTTCCAGCTTTTTTCTTTTTTCTTATGTGGTACTGGGGAATCGAACCCAGGGCCTCACGCATGTAAGGCAAGCACTCTACCACTGAGCCACCTTCCCAGCCCCGGGAAGCCAATTTTCTGATCACTCAGCCCTAACCCTGAACCTAACCCTAACCTATTCTTTCTTCTGTCTGATACAGAAGAAACAGTCCATTGAGTTTTTTTTTTTTAAGAAAATCTAATCTATTGAGCTTCTCATTTCAAAAATTCCCCTCCCCTCCACCCAGAATTCAGTGTCTTTACTGCATTTCTTATCCCAGTTGCTGAATTTTCTTGTTGAAGGCTTGAATTGACTTCTTTGCTTCATTCTTTCACTTTGGTGAATACACTAAGCTGTAGTTTTGAATTATTTTCTGTCATTTTAGCTATTTATTTTTGAAGAGTTATTAACTTCTTTTTGGCATCCATTTTATTTCTGTATTATGATTTGTGTCTGTTGGGATATGTACTCTTAGGATTTGTATGAGGTCTTAGTGAGTAGCCTTTTCTTGAGGCATCAGTCTTCAGAGGGAAACACATACTACCATGACAATACCAAAACAGACCAGATGGGAACACAATAAAAAAATCAAGTGCAATTACATCCCTGATAACCACAGAATTGAAGGTGAACAAAATAAAGTAGAATAAACTATGGAGTTAAAAATTAGCAAAGGTAAAGCAATAAAAACAAAAGAAGTAAGTAGAAGGATGAAGAAGCAAAGTTCAATAAAAGAAAGTAATCGGAAGGAGAAGAAAATAGCAAGACATAAGAAAAATGATTTCAAGGGGGCTGGGAAGTTGGCTCAGTGGTAGAGCGCTTGCCTTGCATGCCTGAGGCCCTGGGTTTGATTCCTCAGCACCACATAAGCAAAAAGAAAAAAAGCCAGAAGTGGCACTGTGGCTCAAGTGGTAGAGCGCTAGCCTTGAGCTGAAGAGCTGAGGGACAGAGCCCAGGCCCAGAGTTCAGGCCCCACGACTGGACCAAAAAAAAATGATTTCAAATCAAAGAATAAATACACAAAATTAGTTTGAGTTAAGAAGAGGAATAAAAATAAGAACATAAAAGATTGGCACTATATTTGAACTGAAAGCTAGGTATGTAATTAGCCTTTCATATCCACTCAATTTAGAATCTCTTCCCATTTAGAGTTTGAGGCCAGTCTGGGCTACATAGTGAATTCTAGGCTATCCTAGAGATAGAGACCCAGACTCAAAAAGAAGGAGGATGTGGAAGAAGGACAGGAGGAGGAAGAGGTTCCCTTTTTAACACATCAATAGTTGGTGCTATTTAATGAACTCTGTGGCCTGTGGGCTGAACAGAAGGCTCTAGTGGCCCCAAAGTTTGTATACTCAGGGGTAGCAAAATCTAAGTTAAGAAGTGTCCAAAAGTGCATCTGACAGTGATGGATATCTGGATGGGGATAACTGAAGTACTCAGTACTCTTCCCACTAGTCTCAGCACTTTCAGAACTTACCCATCAATAAACTACTCCATAGGAGGAGGAAGCAGCAAAAAACAGGTGGTCCCTTGGACCTGGGCACAGAACTTTCAGTGCCACCTGACTGCAAACCATACATAGCAAGAAGGCAGGTCTGGAGGTGAAACAATCTTCCAGCATTACCCTGGAGCTCTCAGTTTCTGCAGTAATCCACTGGTGGTAGTGTTTACTCCTTGCCACAGAATATAGGATCACAATCACTGTGCCCTCCATAGCCTGGACTTAGATGTGTTGCTTAAGCATTTTAGCAGGTCTGCATCTGACCCTTCCTGTCTCCACAATTGCATCTTGTGGCCATCTCCTAACCAGACACTGGCAGGATGATTCCAGACTCTCTGACTTGTGTTGGGCACCCAGATTTGCTGTCTCAAACAGTAGGCCCTCTCTTAAGATGGCACTTAGCCATAGACGCTAAGATATGGAGAGGGATACGATTGACTTCTTTCCTATGATAGCCTGACACATAGTAATCATCATTATCAAATCACCACATCAACTTTAAGGCTTATAAGAACTATAGGTTTTTTTTTGTTTTTGTTTTTGCAAGTGGAACCACCAGTCAATTGTCACTAGGATGCCTGGCTTAGTTTGTGGCCATGGCTTTGGGTTCACCTTCCCTGTAAAAATCTGGGGTTGGAGTTGTATACTGTTTCCTCTTTCTCTGCAGCACATTTTTGTTTCCCATGCTGTCTTTTACCTTTCTTGATTTCTGATACTGTTTCTCTCTCCTTGTCCCTGGACTCCTTTGTTACCCTGACTTCTCAAATCACACAGAGTAAATGTATAATCCACTACCCTACCCAGAATTTCCTAATAGTCAAATTTCCATTGTTATTTATCCTACACAATGATGAGGTAGTATAGATACACTTCTAACATGTGTCGAGAGGCAACAACTGATAGAATCCAAGGTACATATTCAATTTGGGAGATCTAGAGCAAAAACTACAGTAAAAGAGTTGGAGTTATCTTGAGAAGTACTGTAGTAAAAGCAGTAGTTAAAGTTGTACATAGGAGCTACTAGCAGAGTTGTGTGAAAGGTGAAGTTAAACAAGAAAAGGAAGTAGAGCCTTGCAGAATCAGCTCTTCTTCATAGAGATAAAAGACTAAAGTTTCATAAAGGGAGAGTAAGGTATGGATTTTTTTGCCCTGAAATTATCATGAATTTCTTCTTTATCTTTTAAATACACACTTGAACTAGTTTGAATGAGTGTCTGTTCTTTGCACTAATATAGCCTGGTTAATAGGTTTTATAACAGAGAGTAGGGAATACATTGGATGGAATCCATGAGTAGGAACAGATGAATAACTTAGATAGCTATTACGTTAAACTAGGTATTTGCAATTATGGTGCATTGGACTAACTTTCTGTAATCTTTTTTTCTCCAAATTATGGAGAAGAAAGTGTAGGGTTCAGAATAAGTGTCTTTTCCTGAGATGTTTCTTATGTTTGTCTATAGGCATATCCTACCCCAAATATGCTTTCATTGTATTAGTCTATTTTTATATTGCTATAACAAAACACTCGAGATTAGGCAGTTAATAAAGACAAGAGATATATTTTAGCTCAAGACTTGGATCCTAAAAAGGTCAAGTATGTGTGGTCACACCTTGTGAAGGTCCCAGTCTGCATCAGAATCTGGTGAATTACATCATATGGAAGGAGAATGGAAAAGTAACACGTAACAGGTAGAAAAAGGGATCATATGGTATCAGAGGAAGCAAGAGAGCAAGCTGAGCTGAACTTACTTTTTTTTGTCAGTTGTGGGGCTTGAACTCTGGGCCTGGTCACTGTCCCTCAGCTCTTCAGCTTAAGGCGAGCACTCTACTACTTGAGCCACAGTGCAACTTCTGGCCTTTTCTGTTTATGTGGTGCTGAGGAATTGAACCCAGGGCCTCATGAGTTGGAGGCAAGCACTCTACCACTAAGCTACCTTCCCAGCCCTGAACTTACTTTAATAACCTGCAGTAGTGCTAATCAATCCAACCACACAAGCTCTACTTCACTGTTGTAAGAGGCATTAATTCTTTCTGAGATTGGTGTTCCCTTTGAGACACCATGTCTTAAATATCTCACCACCTCTCAATACCATCTCATTGGAGAAGGAGCTCCAACACATGAACCTTTTGGGAAAAACTTTAAGCAAAACATGTTACTTCAAGGTTAGTGCTATAACACATAAGAGAGTATGAAAAGATTTGTCATTTACATTGTCAAAATCTCTGTAGAGAAGAGAAGCCCCTGAAGCATGTTCTGAAATGTCTTAAGAGAGAAAAGAAAGGAGACTAGGCTGGATTTTATTGTGGATTTAGGGTGGGGCTAGGTGAAAGTTCCTGTAAGAGAGCCACAGATTGTGTGATTTCAGTCCCTCTCTGTTGCCAGACTAGGGAGCTCAGGCTTTTCTTAACAGTTTGCCTAGGTGTGGGACACAAGAGGAAGGAGGGGTGAAACATAAAAGTTGTTGGCAGTCAAAGCTGGGCGACTGTAGCTAAGGGGTGGGGCACTCGTCTAACATGCAGAGCCCTATGTTTGATCCCCAGCACTGCAAAAATTAAAGGCGGTTAACAGTCAAGCATTCCTTGCCCCATCAGTGGAGTTACACTTATGATAATGCTTCATTCCAGTGTCCTTTCTTCCCGGCTTAGAGTCAGTGCACTGTACTAGGAAAAGCACAAATTTTAGTATGGTTATATTTAAAGATCTACATCTTTAAATGAAGCTCACAATCAAGTTCTATTAGCAAGATTTATGAAATAATAAGGAAGAACTTGCATTAGTTTGACTGTTTAGTGTCCTTTTAGGTTACTTGTGCAGACAGTATCTGAAGTAGTGAGAATGAATTGTGGTCAGAGGCAGGTAAACCATTTTCCAGATAGAAAATGGTAAACAAGAATGTGTATAACTTCCTGGCAGGGAAGTTGCCAAGGAAATTTCTGCCACTAAAGAAGCTATGTAACCCAGTTCAAATATCTAAACATTTTTGCCACAGCATACTTTTCTAGTCATTACTTGGCATCACAATCATAGTAGTGGCATCACTTGCATTTGCATTATAGGTGCTAGATATTTTCCTTTTATGTTCAATGAGGATCTTTCCATGGGCAGTTTTTTCTATGGCATAATGCTGCTTGAGATAAATTGGGATTTTTGTTTGGATTTATGATGAGTTGAAATGAGAATCATCTAAGTTTTAGAGTTTAGTGATTAGGTTGCCTTTCTTCAGACCTCTCTTCCGTATCTCTCTCCCATATCTTTCCCCTCACCCTCCTGGTATGGCACAGAGTAATAACCACATATTTACATGAGTCCTTCTGTTTGGATTTCTGAGATTTTCACATAAAAATTATGGGTTGTTGGAAAAAGATTATAGAATTAAAATGTTCATGATGTCATATTGGAGGGTACATTGTATAAGGGGGTTATATATAAACAATATGATAAAAATTCATGCCACAGGTATTTATAACAAACATTTGTTACCATTTCATTCTTCTGCTGCCACTGGAACATCATTCTTAGTTCTGTGATTGAGCAATTTTTTTCTTTGTTCTTCAGCCAAATGTCTAAGTATCATGCCATTCCTTTCTAAATTGAATGTTTGGCTCTCTGTCATTTATCTACCAACTGTAAAATATTCTTCTTAAATTTCTTGCCTGGAAAATGATCATAACTTTCTATTTTATTGTGATTACAGAGTTTTCAGGAGAATATATAAAGGGTCTAAAGCATAAGACTTCCTGTTCATGAGTGTGATGGGAATCCCCACTAGTCTCCACTACTTTGTGTTTTTTAAAAAAATAAGTTTTTTATTGTGAAAATACTGTACAGAGGGGTTATAATCACATGAGCAAGGTAATGAGGACATTTCTTGTCAAGCATTGTTGCTTCCTCCTTTGTTATTTCCCTACCATCCCTTCTCACCCCTCTCCACAACTACACCCCCCGCCCTGCTCCACCAAAGTTGTAAAGTTCATTTTTTGACATAGCATCTTGTACATCTCATTGTTGCAATAGGTCCACCTGTATCCCTATTTAAACAATTTGTTTTTTCCCTTCCACTCCCCAAATTATACCAACATCAAATACAGTGAAAACAGGGGTTATACTGTGGGGGAGGGACATACAAAACAACAAAAAAATCATGTGGTACCTTATAAATATATTAGAAACAATAGCAAGAAAGAAAAACCACTTGTTCCTTATCCATTCATCTACTGAGGGGCATCTGGGTTGGTTCCATATCTTAGCTATGGTAAATAATGCTGCGATAAACATAGTTGTGCTGGTAGTTTTAGTATGGTCTTGTTTGTGATCATTGGGGTAAATGCCCCAAAGTGGAATTGCTGGCTCATAGGGGAGCTCTATGTGGAGTCTTTTGAGGAACCTCCATACTGCTTTCCAAAGTGGTTGAACAAGTTTACACTCCCACCAACAATGAAGTAAGGTTCCTTTCTGTCCACATCCCCTCCAGCATCTGTTATTAATAGAGTTCTTGATTATAGCCATTCTAACTAGGGTGAGGTGGTATCAGTGTTGTTTGCATTTCTTTTATGGCTAGAGAGGTTGAGCATTTCTTCCTGTGTCTATTGGCCATTCTTATTTCTTCTTTAGAGAAGTTTCTCTTTAAGTCTTTAGCCCACTTATTTATTGGGCAGTTGTTTCTTTGAGGATTTGTTGTTGGGGGATTTAATTTTTTGAGTTACAGGTATATTTTAGATATGAGACCCTTGTCTGTTGTATGCTAGTGAAGCTCTTCTCTCAATCTATGGGCTTTCTATTGATCTTGCTAGCTATGTCCTTTGCCATGCAGAAGCTCTGCAGTTTCATTCAATCCTATTTGTCCAACCTTTCTTTGATTTGTTGTGTTTCTGGGTCTCTATTAAGAAAGTTTGGGCCTGTGCCAAGGAGACCTAGGGTTTCTCCTATTCCTTCCTGTAATGTTTTCAGGGTGTCTGCTTTGACTCTGAGGTCTTAGATCCATTTGGAGTTGATTCTGGTGCAGGGTGATATATATTTAGTTTTCTATAAGTGATTAACCAATTTTGCCAGCACAATTTTCTAAAGAGACTGTCTTTCTTCCATTCTATGTTTTTTAGCTCCCTTATCAAAGATTAGATAGCTATAGGTCTGTAGGTTCATTTCTGGGTTTTCAATTCTATTCCATCTGTCCTGAGGTCTGTTCTTTGTGCCATTACCAAGCTGTTTTGATTACTATGGCTTTGTAGTAGAGTTTGAAATTTGGTATTGATATTCCTCCAGCACTGTTCTTTCTGTTAAGGATCATTTTTGCTATTCAGGGTCTTTTATTGTTCCATATGAATTTTTGGATTGCCTCTTCTATGTCCTTGAAGAATGAGGTTGGAATATTGATAGATATCACATTGAATTTGTAGATAGCCTTTGGAAGTATTGCCATTTTCATGATGTTGATCCTTCCAATCCAGGACAATGGAAGATTTTTCTACTTTCTAAGTTCTGTTTAGATTTCCTTTTTCAGGTTTTTAAAGTTTTCATCATAGAGGTCCTTCACTTCTTTGGTTAAGTTAATTCCTAGGTATTTTATTTTTTGTGGGGCTATTACGAATGGAGTTGCTTTCCTGATTTCACCACACTCTTCTCATTGTTGGAATACAGAAAAGCCATTGATTTTTGAGGGTTAATTTTACACCCTGCTACTTTGCTGAAGTTTCAAATCAGCTGGAATAATTTGGGAGTGGAGTCCGTGGGATTTTTTAAATACAAGATCATGTCATCTGCAAAGAGGGAGAGTTTTACTTCATCTTTCCCTATTTGGATCCCTTTTATGTTTGCATCTTGTCTTATTGCTGTAGTTAGGCATTCTAATACTAAATGGAAGAGAAGTGGAGAGAGTAGACATCCTTGTCTTGTTCCTGAGGAAATGGCATTAGTTTTTCACCATTGAGCATATACAGCCTTTATTATATTCAGGATTGTTCTATGGATTCCTAATTTTTCCAAAGCCTTCATCATAAAGGGGTTACTTTGTGTTCTTCAATATACTGTTTTTAAAAAATATGTGTATTTTTATTATTTTTAAGTAGTTGTACAAAAGTGTTTCAATTCAACATGTTCAGTCTGTCAATACAATGCATTTGGATCAAAGTCACTGTTCAATTTTTCTTCCTTATATCTCCCAACCCCATCTATCTCCTCAAGACCACCACTGTTAATGACAGCACTCTTCAATGCATTTTATTCTTTGTTGTTAGTATATGTGGATATTTCAGATGTCAAAATATTTTATGGCTGGTGCTGGTGGCTCATGACTGTAATTCTAAACTTCTCAGTAGGTTGAGACCTGAGAATCATGGTTCTAAACCAGCCTAGGCAGGAAAGTTGGTAAGACTTTTTGTCTTCAATTAACTACCAGAAAGCTGGAAGTGGAGCTGTGGCTCAAGTGGTAGGGGTAGAATACTAGTGTTGAACGCAAAAAGCTCAGGGTCAGCACCTAGAGCCCAAGTTCAAGCCCCCTCCCCACCCCAACAATGGTTTTTTTTTCACAATAGAAGGAATTGAAACCCAGCAAAATGCTAATAGTCCTTGTAAGTAGCAACAATATCTTAAAATTTTTATGTGGTTTTCCAGTCTAAAAATTGCAATGTTTTCCACTGGATGTCAGTAAAGGTCTTTTGTAAAATACTCCAATTCACATGCAGTAACTAACTAGCATTTACAGTATCATTAAAGCAAAGAATCTATAATGTTGTGAGGAACCCGATTAGCACTCGCTCTTGAATCTTTAAGAATCTGGTGTAGCTTCAAGATCCACATAAATTCAGTTGTTCCCCGGTAGCTTTGTGAATAGGATATGATAAAATAATAACATTTCCAGATGATTTCTCCACAAACTAAACTTGATAAACTTTGTACCTTTTGTTTGACTTTTGAATCTGAGAAAGATTATAATTTATTTTAAGTTATTTGAAAGAGATCTTAGTTATCCTGGTCCGTGTAGTGCTTGGTCATTTTGCCATTTACACTCTGCCTCTATCTTAGAGTTATGTTAATAGCCATTTTCTGTTGCTTACTTGATAAATAAGCATTGCCAAGATAGGTAGTTCTCTCTTCAAAGTGATACATTTGCATTATATTACTAATATAGTTAATAACAGTACTTTCAATTGAATCTAATCCAAGTTGCTTCTCACAAGGTTGGGCCAGTATACAGAATACAGTATACAGTATACAGATTATAAATAACTTTTTGGGAAAAAAGTGTTTATTGGTGTCCATGTTACATGAATGGCAGTTGTTTTTTTTTTAAAGAATAGAAATACCAAAGAAAGAATTAAATATACTAGGGATACAGGTGGACCCATTGCAATGAGATGTACAAGATGTTTTGTTGAAAAACGAACTTTGCAACTTTGGCCAGGGGCAGGGGAGTGGTAGTGGGGGTGTGTGGGAGGGGATGTGGGAAGGGATGGGAAGGGGAAACAAAGGAGGAGGCAACAATGCTTGATAAGAAATGTACTTATTACCTTGCAATTGTAACCCCCTCTGTATGGTATTTAAACAATAAAAAAAGAATTAAATATACAGTCAAATATCACTATTCTTTAGTACACAGCTTGAAGCTTTCATGCCATATAGACATCGCTGATGTTTGTTTCTTGAGGACTACATATTAAATTTCTAGGGCCTATCATCTCCTTTAGACTACAGTAAATTAATAGAGGAAAATTGGATTCATATGCCCCTGCATCTAACATGTCCTTGGAATTCAAAGTTTTTGATGTTCTTTCTACTCTAGAATTCAATATTGTTTTAAATTAAGCACTTGTTTAAGCAATTGTTAATGGTTCTATCTAGCTTCAGTTAAAATGGAAGGGAAGACTAGCATTTCTCATTTCCCAGTAGTTTGTATAAGGAAACAATCTCTATTCAGACAGCCTGTCTGTTCTGGCAGAAGTAGAACTATGTACATGTGTATTTTTTATTTTACATTTTTACTTTGAGCCATAATGTCATCTTTAAGTTCCCCGTAGTTGCCTAGTGATATCTTTATATAAATTGAAATTGTTTTTTCCATAGCTATGACAGTACTGCACTAGTATTCAGCAATCTCAATGTAGTTTCTTTTTAACTATACCCATGTCACTTTATCTGTACAAGTGTAAAGACATCTAGTGTGCTGCTAGCACTTGTGACAAGAAACCTTGTCCTCACTACCTAGAATCACATTCTTCTCATTGATCTTGTATCATTTGAATTTGTTTTTGCTCTGACGGGGTGGTAGGTTCATCCTTGATGTAATTATCATACTTAAAAAAATTTAAGGCTAGAAACATACTTCCAATAGTTGATGGATCAGCCAGAAAATACAATCTCTCATAACATTTTACTAAATTATAGTAGTTATTACAGCTGTCTTATTTTCATCCTATTTTGTTGTTGTTGTTGTTGGCTATGAGGCTTGAACTCTGGGCCTGGGCGCTATCCCTCAGCTCTTCAGCTTAAGGCTAGCGCTCTACCACTTGAGCCACAGTGCCACTTCTGTTTTTCTGGTGGTTTATTGGCGATAAGCATCTCATGGACTTTCCTGCCTGGCCTGGATTTGAACCATGGTCCTCAGAGCTCAGCCTCCTGAGTTGCTAGTATTAAAGGCGTGAGCCACCGGTGCCCAGCTTTCATCCTATTTTTAATTTACTTAATTCATTTATTTTGGGGTATTTTTATCCATTTTATCCTTACTGTCTTTTCTTTCCTGTATAATCTTAACATTTCACTGCTGGGCTCATGTCTGTAATCCTAGCTACTCAGGAAATTGAGATTTGAGGATCACAATTCAAAGCCAGCCCTGCAGGAAAGTTCATGAGACTCTTATCTCCAATAAACCACTCAGAAAACCGGAAGTGGTACTGTGGCTCAAGTGGTACAGCGTTCATCTTGAGCTGAAGAGCTCAGGAATACTGCCCAGATCCAGAGTTCACGTTCCATGATTGACCAAAAACAAAAACAAACAAACAAAAAGACATTTTACCACCATTAAACCCTACTTGAAAGGGCTACACTAGGAAATCCACAATAGCTTCTTTCATACCATCTTGTATTTCCCCAACAATAAAATCACATTAGGAGTATAAACAGCTAGATTTCCTTTTGTAGCAGCACTTTATCATTATTATGTGGGGCAAAGCATTGACTTGTTCAAAATTAATACTATTATACAACAGATATTAAGTGCCATTACCATTAGCCTCTGGCTATCCCATTTTTTTATTCTTAATATTCTTCAAGTTCTGTGTTATGTGTCCTTACTTTATCCTAGTGAACAGACTAGGAGTTTCCCATTTTACCCAAATTTCAGTAAAATCTTCAGCTGATTTTCCTGTGTAAGGAAAATATGTCCTTTTATCTATCAACATATAAGGATAGTTCCTTGATTGCTCATATACAAAAATCCATTTCAAAAGGCATTTGGCAGAGTTGTAAAAAAAATGTCTTAACTTAAAATGGTATATATGGCTATGAATAGGAATGTCTTCGAGCTATTTGCAAAATTATAGTACATACAAATATTGACTAAGATGAATGTAAGTACTATACTTGAAAAAAGTTTAAGAGTAGGTAATGATTGGATGTGGAAGCAGCAAAACCCAGAAATATTAGGAAAGGAAACCCCAAAATATCTGTATTTGTAGGAAAGGACAAATACTATGGTATCATTTCTTCCTAGTCCCAATCTCCTGCAAGGAAGTGCCGCTGGAATAACTCAGCATGTAGTCAGAAGGCAAGGAGGACTAGTTGAGTTAAGTCATTGAAGTTACCTTTATTGTATACAATGTAGAGCATGAAGGGGTGATCCTGCTCCTGAAGAAACAAAAGGAAAATATCCAGCACAACTGTTACCTGTTTAAAAAAATTTCACCCCCCCAAAAAATTTCACACAAATTAAAAATCAAATCTTCTCATAAAAGTCAGTTGATTACATTCTTGTCTAATTTATTTTTCTATTGGGTTTACATATAACTTATGTACATCATTAGAATCTTACTTCTTTCAGAGGGTCTAATCTCTTCCTTCTGCCTAAATTGTTTTCCTTTACTTGATAATTCTCATTCAGGCTTTACTTCCCCTAACTGAAAAGCATTTTCTGTTGAGTTTCCTACCTCTCCTTAAACTAGGCCAAGCCTTATGTCCTTTATGCTCCCACATCTCCATTTAATCATTTCAATGATATCAAATCTTTTTTTGCTGAAATCAGTAATATTTATTTCTTCCATTCAATAAGTACTGAAATAAAATACGCAGTACTGAAATAAAATACTTGTAGCATACTGTGGGGATTTTGAGGAACTCTAAGATGATTAGGAAAATCATACGCTCACACTAGCACCGATGAGCTCTGTAAACAATAGAAGGGGGGGGGTCATACAGAGGCTGTCTTGCTCTTTTATATAAAACCGAGAGGCTATGTCTTATATTTTGCTATATCTTTCACAAAAATCGAAGGCTCATAGGAAGGGCTTGACTGAGAATTAAGTGACATAAGGAAGGTAGAAAAGAGGAAGGAATAGAGAAGAAAGAAGGGAAGAAGGGAGGAAAGGAGGAAAAGAGAAGGAGGGTAGGAGGAAAAACTTCAATGTATTCTTAGATCTTTTAAAAAAATTTATTGTAAAGGTGATGTAAAGAGGGATTACATTTACAAAAGCCAGATAATGAGCATTCCGAGATCTAGATCTTAAACTTCCCTTTTTATTTGCTCTATTATTTTATGTCACTTTATAGATTGTTAATCAGAAAAACAGTTTCATAGTTTGTGTTATTGTAAACAAATATTTAAACATTAGGCAAACAGCAGTGAGTTATATAATCATGTTTACTTGCCTGGGTTTAACTATGTGAATGACAAAAATGCTATCACAGAAGGGAATGCGACAAAATAGAAAAGATAGATGATGAGAATCTTGCAAGTTTTTTTTTTTTGTGTGTGTATGTGAGTGTTAATAATCATTCAGAAGGTGGTAGTAACTCTTTGCTCCAGAGGTCATCAACCAAAGTTTTGGAAATTTCTGTAGGCCAACTTAACATTAGTAAAAAATTCTTCTTTTTTGCTCTCTAGATACAGAACAGTGTTGTTGGCCTTCTTGAATGCAATGGACATCTTTTTAAAGTTCTTTGCTGCCTCCTGGAAAAGTTCTAGGGCAAGTTCTAGTTTGTATTTGTTAGTTAGCATGAATGTGACTCCTTGAGATGCAGCCATGGTCTCAGTATGGATCACCTGCAGAATTTCATGAAAGTAGCTAGAACTGTATCCCTCATTCTGTTGTTCTCTTACTTGTATGGTTTTTCTAACCATTTCCATAATTTTAGCCGTAGTCTTCTTTATGATATGTTCTTCAAATTCTTCCACAGGAGGTCCATATACTTGGGTGTTTTGAGAAGTGATAACATGTTTAGAATAATTGATAGAAAATGGTTTCTTTGCATCGCGGTATCTGATTATGTTAACAATATTGGGATATTGTTTAAAATGAGCCAGTAGAATATTTTCTAGCTCAATATCAATATCAGGACCCTCAGCAGGTAGAAGTGGAGGAGGCAACAAAATAGCAATGTTTTCTGACCAGATCTTGCTGAACAAATCTCTTAGCTCCTTCTCTTGTAGTTCTGTGCTGTTGGAGGACAAAACTCTCTCTCTGATTTTTTCTAATAACTTATGTTCAAAGTTTACCTTTTCTTCCTGTAAAAGGTCTTGTATTTTCTTTCTACTAATTAGATCTTCACATTTTCTCACCGTTTCTACTATGAGCTCCTCTTTCAGAGTCTTCAAATCCTCTTCAAATTTTCCTTTCCACTGAGCTAATATATCTCTGTCTTGATCTTCTTGAAAACACCTTTGAAATTCTTGCTTAATGGAGTCATATTTTTCCCCAACTAGCATCTTAATTGAGCTTCCTTGAATCTCCTTAATTAATCCATTTTTAATCTGGTTGGTCAGCTGGCTCTGCAAGGCCAGCACATGACTCCTCAGCTCCCAGGTCCAGCTGTTGTAGTTGGTCTCTAGTTTATCCATAGCCATCACCTCTTGGGTATTCCTGAAGCTAAAGATGTAGTTTTCATTCATTAAGGCCTTCCACAAATCCCATATCTTAATTTTAAATTCTGATATCTTCAAGATACTTCCCCTGCAGTCTTCTTTGGCAAGCTTAAGAATCTTGCTTTTCAGTTCCTGGACATTGTGGCTATACAAGGGATTTGGAGGTGCCATTGGAGAATAACCTTCCCAAAGTGGAGCACAGTAATAAATGTGTGTCTTCATATCAAACTTAATAACATCACTGAACTGACTTACACCTGAACACTGTTCATGACTGGCTGCAGCAAGTGCAATTTCATTCAATCTGTCCTTTAGCAACTTTTGTCTTTCCATATTTTGATTTGTATCTATAATATCTTCTACATTCTGATGAACAAATAGACACTGTGGGGAGATATTCAGTTGTTTCATCCTAAGAAAAGCATGAACAGCTATTTGGAGACTATCTTGCATTTCTGATAGATTCTTCCCAAAAATATTTATTAGAGTTAAGTTTCCAACTCCTAGGACAAAGGTTGCCAACTCATTTTCCTCGTTCTTTGCTTTGTTAATGAGGTGTGGAGCACCCAATCCTTCTGAGTCCACAACAAGCACAAAATCAAAGCCCAACTGTTCTCTGAGCTTCTCTTCTACCTTTAGAAGCTGCATGTAGACTCCCTGGGTATGCTTCCCAGCACTGAGAATGAAAGGTAGCCCAAACATTGCATTCAACAGAGTGGACTTGCCTGAGCTCTGCAAGCCAAGGACTGAAAGAACAAACACTCTTTTGTCTCCAAGTTTCTCAGAGACCTTGTCAAAAACAGCCATCACCCATTTCAATGGCACATATGAAGCATCCCCATCCATTAGCTCAATAGGAGCTCCAGATACCATCAAATCAGCAGCCATTTGGGGAAGGGATAGGAACAGTTCATTTGTTTGGGGGGATGCTTCTTCCAGAGCTTCATAGATCTGGCCCACTTCTCTCAGGAGATGCTCAGTCCCCAGAGTGGAATCATGGATCTCTCTGGAAACAGCTTCTAGCTTAGCTTCCCATTGTCGGTTGTCAGAATCTACCTTTGACTGCTCTTGCTTCTTTGTTTGCACCTGAGTCAGCAAGGAATTATAGCGTTGGTGTTTTTGGTATAGTGTTTCTAAGTGTGTCTTGGTTAGTTGGTCCTTTAACATATCAAACTTTTGCAGAAAGTATAGTTCTGTGTGAGTCTCTGGGTGTGGCTGTAGACTTTCAAGCAGGGCCTTCATCATGTCATTAAGGTTAATTACTTTGTGATATTGCTCACAACGTATATTATGTTTTTCCTTCTCAATTTCCTTCTTATATTGTTCAATACTCCTGTTTTTCTTTTCTCGCAGATGATAGAATTCCTTGTCCTTCTTGCACCAATCATGCCATAGCTTTCCCTGAAGGGGTAGTAACTTTTCTTTTATCTGAGATAATTTTACTTTTTTAAAGACCTCCATAATGCTGTCTGCTTTTCTTTGTGCTTCCTGGCAGTCTTTTTGGTCCTCATCAATGATGAATCTATACTCTCTAGCAATGTCGGCATAGTTATTCAAACTGCAAGGTGATCTAGATTCCTTCAGCAACTGTGTTAATGTAGCTGTGATTTTATCTGCTAATTCTGCTTTGTTTAGATTCTTGATACCAATCCTTACTCTGTGAGTATCATACCTTTCATCAACAATATTCTCTACATTTTCAAACAAACAGATAAGAGGTTTACACGAATCCCAAAATTCACGTAGAATGGAACACTTCATTTTTTTAGCATCTGAAGTTGACAGGAGGAGGACAGTCACTGAAGAGATCTCATTTAAGAACTTCACTTGATCCTCATGCATTTCAGCATTCCCATGTAGATTGGTGAAGGCAATACAGTTTTCAAACCTATCATTGGCTCTCCCACTGGGGCAGAACCAGCAGATTTCCACCATTCCTTCCATCAATAGACAGCTATTTTTGCCAGTCTTAGCATGATGATGAAAAAAGTTGTCATGTTTTCCCCAACTTAATATTGAATTCAAAATCTGTGACTTGGATACGGAGACAGAATTTCCAACTCTCATGAAAGATATAACATGTATAGGGTGCCAACTAATCAGCTGGTTGTCATAATTCCTAATTTTTTTCTCCCAACCTGTTTTTTCTATTACTCTCCAGCTTCTTCTAATATGTCTAAGAGACCAAAGAGGGAATTCAATTTGGGATTTGGTGGGATTAGGTACCAAAAATGGAAGTGCGAATTGACAGACAGAAAGTTTAGTTAAGATAAATTGTCTTATAAAGTCATCTGCACAGTGAAAAATTGCCATTTGTATGTCCATTGGGTGAATAAAGGATTTTACTGTAGCTGATTGTACTTCATTGATAGTGAAAAAATCCTCAAGTGTTTTTTTTTCAGTTTGGATGATTTTTGTTTTCAATGACTGAGATCCATTAGAAATGCTATCTCTATATACTAGGTATCTGAAATGGTAATCTGATACTAAAAGCTTCTCTAGGAAAAAACATGGTAGGTCTTCCTCAGCTCTCAGTTGAACATCCAGGAAGGAGGCTTTATTTATGAAAAGCAAATTAATTTCAGTCATCTTCTTAGGGTAGTAACACTCCAGATGAAGTCTCCTGATCAAGTCATGAAAGTGTTTGCTCTTTATCAGTTCTTTATCACTGCTTGTTTGAAGATCTTGGGGATGAAGATTAGTTTCCTTGGGTTCTTTATTGAGGTTAAACATGTTTTTAATTTTCTAGAATGGAATGAAATGAAATGACTTATCACTCCATAATAAGTATTCTTTGTTAAGATTATGATTTATGCATGAATGAAAATATTAATTAGTTTTCCAAATGTTAATTGAATTTTCTATATGCTAGACAATATGTTAATGGAAAAAGTATAATTCAGAATCCAAACTTGAAGGATTAGAACTCAACATGAGAGTTTTGCACAAATATATATTTACATACTACACTCTTATGCAAAGAAAAGTATGTATTTAACCATTCTACACTGTTATGCAAATTAAGATGTAATGACAGTATATTCACAATGCACTGGTAACACAGAAGTATTTAGATCTTTTTGAGATGCAAAGATGAGAAAGACTTCACCAGACGGATGTATCAGATAGTCATAAAAAGTGTACGGTGGAAGAAAATAGTTTCTAAAAAGAAGTATTGTAGAAACAAATCTAACACAAGGTTAATACATTTGTAGATGTCATACTATGGAATGAGTTGGATATTTCTCAGCAGTAGTTAGGTAGTTGGAGCAACCTAGATAAAGAGAACAGAAAAGCCAAGGCAAAGATGCGTGAATACTGTGTATATTATAGTTACAGAATGTAATGTACTATATGTGAGTAGAATCATGAAATGTAGGTTGAATTTTATTTAGTAACTTATACTTTTCATAACATACACATTATTAGTCCTATTTTGGAGAGAAATGGCTCATAAAAATCAATATATGTACTCATGGACACAGAAATGAAGAGAGAGAACAACATCTTGCTGGGATCATGGTTTTTTGTTTTTTGTGTTTGTTTTGTTTTGTTCAGAACACTTTTGAAGCATCTTAGTGCTAGGACTATGGTTCAATGCAGAATATGGAGCCAGTGACACTAGGAGAGCATCTTTATGATCTAACTACTTCCCTCTGTTTCCAGGCAAAAATGTTTACCATTGAGTTGATTACAAACCTTGGATATTGTTTTTGACTCTTTGTCTCCATCCAGTCGTGCTTCATTTTCCCGCTTCCTGTTGTTTAACTTTTTGCCAGACTTTCCGTTAGAAGATCCAGCTTGGGAAGGAAAAGAATGTTCATTAATCTCAAAGTGAATATGACATGTAGAAGATTCTTTCTCCCCTTAAGTTGCTATCTTTGCAGTTGTTTAAAGTAAGTAATTTTATTAGTATTTATTTTTCAGCTGTGACCCAGGGAAAAATGGATATTTTACTTCATGAGAATAGTTAGCAAATAAAAGTAGTATTTCCTGGGATGAGGAATGAGATGTATAAAATGGCACAAACAGTACACTAGTCAAGAGTAATTGGGGAATTGATGATAGAGTACATTTTTGCATTATGCATTTCTCTTTTATTAGGATTTTTTATTTTTATTTTTTGGTGCCAGTCATGGGGATTGTTCTCAGTGCTATGTCATTTTTTTTTGTTCAAGATTAGCACTCTGCCACTTGAGTCACAGCTCTACTTCTGCCTGAAAATTAGTTTTTGGTGACTTGGAAATGAGAGTCTCATGAACTTCCCTGCCTGGGCTAGCTTCGAACTGCAATCCTCAGATTTCAGTTTCCTGAGTAGCTAGAATTACAGGTATGAGCCAGTAGTACTCAGCTAAGGTATTTTTTATTAAATTAAAGTCATGCATTTTAATAAGGCACATTTAATCTAATTATCTTTCAATATGCTATTTGAAATTAATCAATTCTATGCCCTGAATGAATAATCATGCAGGCCTCATAGCCTCTTGTCAATATTTAAGCTAAAAAAGATGTCTAATTCAAAATTCAAATTTTGGTGACTTATTAAAGAGTCAATGCCTCTTCCTCTTTTAAAACTTTAACATAAAAATGGATATATAAAAAACTGTACAAATTATCTATATCTACTATATTTATATATCTTGACCTTAAACTGTAACACTCCTTGAAGTGAATAAAATGGGAAAAGTTCATGCTGTTGGCAATCATTTTTAAATGTGTTACCAGCAGCAAAGGCAATAAAGCAAAAACAGACAAGTGAGACAACATCAAATCAAAATGCTTCTGTATAACAAAGGGAAAAAGTAAAAAGGGAAATATATGGAATAGGAAAAAATACTTGCAGCTATTGCATAAAGGGTTCATATCTAAAATATGTAAAAATTTCCTACAATTCAATAGCAAAACCCAACCAACCAACCAACCAAAAATCTCCAAATAACTTGACTTAAAAATGGGTAAAAGAATTGAAAAGAGGGGCTGGGAAGGTGGCTCAGTGGTAGAGTGCTTGCCTTGCATGCATGAGGCCCTGGGTTCGATTCCTCAGCACCACATAAGCAAAAAGAAAAAAGCCGGAAGTGGCGCTGTGGCTCAAGCGGTAGAGTGCTAGCCTTGAGCTGAAGAGCTGAGGGACAGCGCCCAGGCCCAGAGTTCAGGCCCCATGACCGGACCCAAAAAAAAAAAAAAGAATTGAAAAGAAATTTATCCTGAGTAAACACTGGCAAGGCTTGGGAAGATGGTAGATTAAAACCTTCCTCAGTGCTACTTCATGGATGGAGAGAGAGAGAGAGAGAGAGAGAGAGAGACAGAGACAGAGACAGAGACAGAGACAGAGACAGAGACAGAGACAGAGACAGACAGAGACAGAGACAGAGAGACACAGAGAGGGACAGAGAGACACAGAGAGAGACAGAGAGAGAGACACAGAGAGAGAGACAGAGAGTTCAAGCATTGGAAATCAAGAGGAGAAAGGACAGTTACAAGGCATGGAGAGACAGAACATTAATATAGAGAAAAAGAGGGAATAATCAACAGCGCTAATCCTGGCTCCTCACGGAAGGGAATCAGTAACCAAAACCACAATCCTAAACTAAGCGAGGCATCCCGGGTGACAGCAGAGTGGAGATCCTAGCTGTAGGAGAAACCCATCAGTTCTTGCAAGCTTTAAATCCAGTGCAGGGATTCTGGTATGGCTATGAGAATCGTCTGACAATAGAGAAGAAATCCATTGTATTCTTCATATCTCTGAGTGGTAAAGTCAGGTGGCCTTTTGAGAGAGGGTTATTATTTGAGATTGAGCTACTCTGGAGATCTGAAGCAAGGATCAGTTACAAGTCAGGGAGCCAGTTGGCACTGTGGTGCAGTGTCAGGGTGGGATATAGTCATGAGAGACAGTCATTGAGAGGGGGAAGGTTGTTCATGGTCTGGGTAAGTTTAAGCAGAGATGAGTTTAAGCTGTGAGAGACATGATGACTGATGACCTGGAGCTCCATGGCAAGCAGTGAGCCAATTACCAGTGGAATACTGCAGAGGCTGGGAGCTTCAAGACTTTGGATGGCAGATTGCTTGGCCTCTGGAGCTGCCTCAGCGTAGCAAGTGGTTTGCTGCTCAGCAAGACTGGGAGCGTGGTGTCCTAGTCTTAAAGATTGTTTGATTTCAGCAGCCTCCTGTCTTCCACAGGATGGTTTACTGATGGATGGGGAATGAAAATACTGATACCAGCAAGCAGGAAAGCTTGCAAAGCAGTGTTTGTACCCTTTAGTGTAGAACTCACTGCGTTTTCCTTCCCTTCCACTCTCCCATGCACTTGGAGCAACATCATCAGCTTGTATGTTTGCTGCCCCAGAGTGCACAAATGAGGGGCCACTGGAGTGAAGGGGATGCTGCCCAATCCACAAGTCACAACTGAAAACCAGTATTCAGACAAATAATTGTATATGCTTATTCATGTTAGCAAGTTTCCAAAAGCTAGATATAACTCAAAAGTCTATCAACAGCTGAATGGATAACATGGTACAGTAAATATATTCAGCCATTGAAAGCAATAAGACATAAAAGGAACATTACAGCATGAAGTTCAAAAACTTGCAAAATAAGTAAGTTAGACATAGTTCATATGTTACTTATGTAATATCCAGAATATTTACATATGTAAACACTGATAGCCTGGGCTTGGGTAGGAGAGGAGAAAGGAGAGAAACTGCTTACTGGATATAGTTCTTAAACTTTGGAGTAAGATGTATTGTTCTCACAAACTGACATGCTGAATTAAAACTTCTGTGTCCAACTACTTAAAGATACTGTTAAAAAAGTGTATTTGTTGTAGACTTACGTTTTTCCATTGACTGGCCAAGCTTCTCTGCCAGTCTGCGTTGATTTGTGGCCTTCAGGACCTCTTGGGTTACAATCTTGGAATATTCTTCTCCATAGTGCTGGATCAATAGGTCAGCAAGTGCCAGTGCATTTTTTGCTTGCTCCAGAATACCCCGAGGAATAGGACTGTACCCTTGAGCAAGACGTATGCTCTGTAGTTGGAACTTGAACTTTCCAAATTCCTCCTCTAAAAGTTCTTCAAGGATGTTAAGAATGCATGTCTTTGACGTGTGTTCCATTCTGTGCTACTAAATCCTGAGGAAATGATAGCCCTGCTGTTACTGACCTGAAATGGAAAGATGGTTATGGCTAATCATAGGAAGAGAGAGATTATATATAAGGCAAATGCTTGTAGACAAGTCAGAGAAAAGAAGCCAATGTGAAATCAATGTGATGAAATTTTTTTGTTATCCTCAGTAGATATGCCTATGATACATATTCTTTACAGATAGTATGTTCCTCTAAGATTTAGAGTTATTCACATTCCTTCCCAGTTTTCCACAATCTCGATCTACTTCTAAACTTCCCAAATCACAATTACATAATTCCCCTCAATATATGATGTCTGCTTTTAATTTTTGGGGGAGGGGATTTTAGTTTTTAATTGTTATTGTAAAGGGTGATGTACAGTTACATAAGTGGTTACAGTTACATAAGTCAGGTAATGAGTGCATTTCTTTTTGATCAGTGCCATTTCTTCCCGTATTTTCTTCCAGTTTTTCCTTCCTGACATTCTTCCCCTCAAAACTGTATGATTCATTTTCAATATACCGTCTAGTGAGTATCAGTTTACCTGTTGTACCACTATTTCTGTACTCCCCTTTCCTTCCCCAAAACAGATTAAAAAAGTCTTATGCTGTAAAAAGGAAAAAGGGTAGAAGGTGTTTCCGAGTAGGAAGAAAAAATAAACAAATTATGAGCAGAAATAGTGAATTGCTATTTAACAGAAAAATGAAGACTTTTATTTGTATTGTTTTAGTGTCTTACATGGGTAAGTAGCTATTTTAGATTTTATTTACATGGGAAAATTGGAACAATGAATAAAGATAGGCAGTTTTCTAGTTCCTTTCCTTTTTTATTTTTTGAGAGAAGGTCTAACTTTTTAGTTTAGGCTGGACTTACACGCTTATCCTTCTCTACTTGCTTCCTGCTAGGACTAGAATCATGAACCACTAGGTATGTTTCTTGTTTCTTTGTAAGCACAGAAAACACAACCTTTATCTATGCTTCCTATCCCTCTTTGCCTCTACTTGTTCTTATGCTGAAAAGCCACTTTTCTAGCTGAGCAAGTACTTGAGACTAATACTGCCACTATCACCATCATTCTTTATATCACTAATACCATTGTCTTTCCCATTCTGTATCATCTTCCCTATCATAATCTTGAGTATTCTTGAAGTTACAAGACAATCTTACTCCTTTTCCAGTATCTTCTGATATACCCCCAAGATATGATGCCATCTAACTTTTAACTCTCATATGACACTTCTATTTTGTCGTGTTGAAGTTTTCTTTGAACTTCAATCATTAGCCCCTGGTTGATAGCAAACAGTAAATTAATACATATTAAGAAGCCATCAATCCTGAGCGCTGTGACAGATGTTACATAATAATGTACTTTAACAAAACAAATATTATCCCATTTTTATAGATAACCCTCCAAAAAGACAGATTAATATTTCCAAGGTAACATAGCTTATAAGTGGAAAAGTTACAATTCAAACACAAGTCTTTCCAGTTCCAGAAACTATAGTCTTTCCAATATATCAATGTATAATCTATTACTCAGCACTATATACACTTCAATAAATACTAAAATACTTTTATTAATAATTATAAAAATTAAAAGTTTCTAGCTTTTTATTTCACTCCTGCTGGCCTCAATTAAACATATCAATTATTATCATTATGTTTGGCTTTCATTGTCAAAGGTAACATCATGTCCTGGATGATAGTTATGAATAAATGAATAAACAGAAACAAAACCTCTTTCTACAAAACACTTTCATTCCTGGGAAGGTTAGGATGTAGGGGAAGTGGGAGAAAGACAAAGAAATAGTAACATAAATATTTCTGCTATAAAAAGGGGCTGAATAGTCTGATGTGGTATGATATTACCAGGGAGTGGTGGGATAGGGATTCAGGAAAAGACTGCTCTGCTGATGTAATAGTTAAGATTAAATCTGAATGAAGGCCGATCTATGATGAACTGAGTAAGACCCTCCTAAGGATAGGTAAGAGCCAGTGAAAAAAATCTGCCACAGAATTTGGTTTTATTTATTTGTTTTGGAGGCAGAATAAAGATGAATGTGGCTAGACCAAAGCCAAAATACAGGAGAGAAAACATGAAAGTCATAAAGCTTGTGATTCATACAGCATCTTCTTAAGTATGGTAAGGATTTTGAATTTTTTCTATGTGTATTGAAAAGCAATGGGAGCACCTTAAATATGGGAATAACTGTAGCAACAATTAAGAGATTGTAGCAGTGATCCAAAATAAAGTAGTAAATTGGGCTGAAATTTTAGCAAGAAAATAATAAACAATAGTCATATTCAATTTTATATTATATAAAATATTCAGGTTTTATATTACGTATTTATATTTGTATCAGGTTTGATACAATGAGTGAGAATAATGGTTGACATGGGTGATCTGCATTTTCTTTTAACGTACTTTACATGTCTTACATAATTTAGGAATCATTGATGGCTTGGTTTTGGATATCAAGGAAAGAAAAAACTCAAAAATGTAGTAGACAGGATTCTAATATATCTCAAAAGATTCTCACCACCTGATGTACATATTCTGTATAATTCTTTTTTCTTCAGTGGATGCAGAATATGACAAGACATCACTTTTTCGGTTATATAACCTTTTAAGGTGAAAAGTATAATTTACTGAGTGGTTTCACTAGACCAGGTTAGCTCTTAGTACAAGAAGCAACAGCAGGTGGGTATCTGTTCAACTTGAAGAAAATATGTTGTAAACTACCTGCGCGGGCATGTTTCTAGTAACTTCAAGCAACAGGAGCTGAAAGCGATCATGAGCTTGGAGGTTAACCTGGAATTCAATTCATTGATTGTAGCCCTTGAAGTCTTGTACAGGGGATTCATTCAGGTAGTCCATGCTCAGACTCCTAACCAATGGAAACTGAAATGATACAGTCACATTTAAAGCTAATAATGTGCTTGGGAATTTATGGAGTGAATGCAACAAATTAGATAATTACTAGGATTTTCATAGATGCAAATAGACTGATAATAGTGCCATGCTTTAAGATGATGAAGATTTATTATAGGACCAGACTGGGTTTTACCTGTTAAGAAGGCAAGTAGAAATGGAAATTGGATTTAGTTGGGCATGTCTTTTAAGGATATAGTTTGGATGTCTCCAAACTGGTTGGGGTTATCAGTATTTGATGGATAGCACATTGGTATTTGAAAAATATTTGAAATCAGGAGATTGGTAAGATCACTTTGGAGAAGAAAGAAAGGCCTAATAGTCAGTAATATTCTAACATTTAGAGAAAAATAAAGAATACTAAACAGAAGCATCCAGGGAGGAAGTGTTGGCAAATAACATACTCATGACCTCTTAAGCATGTGTTTTGGGGAACTGCTATTTCTTGAAGTTCCAAGGAACTTAGTTTTCTTCTCTCTTGTATTTTTAGCTGTTTTGTTTACTTCATAGGTAGTTCAGCAAAAAGATAATTGTTTTGATACAAATAGGAAATGCTGAGATAGTACTGTGTTAAGGGAGATAAAAGAAAAAGATATAAACCAGTTTAAAGGTTTAAATTGGAAGGACTTGTCTGAATTGTTTGTGGAAATGGAAGTGTAGGAGACCTTGAAGATGATTCCTAAGTTTATGCATAGTCGTGTGATTTTCTAGTATGGAGAAAAACTGGTATGGAAAAGATTTGGGAAGAAGAAGAAGCAGCCAATTAATTCAGTTTGATACATTGAGTGAGATTAATATAATGGTTGACATGGGTGATTTGCATTTTCTGTTAAGTACTGTACATGTAAGCATAGTTTAGTACATATAATGACCTTATGAATTATTATTATAGATATACAACATAAATACTGAATTGGAGGTCTAACTTTCCAGGGCCTTATGACAATAGGCTTTACAACAAATGTCCTTCACATCCAAATCTACATTCTAGTTGAGTAATCTACTGATCCTACAGCCCTGATATGAGATTTAGAACAAGGAATTGAAGCCTCTAATAGCAGTCAAAATCAGAAAAAAATATAAACATGATCAATCAGAGAAAACATGTTAGGATAAAAATTGGTAAGCAAAGACTGTACATATACAGAGCTGTTACTACTTAGGCTATGGAATGATTTTTTAAAATCAATTATCAAGTATAAAAATATAGCATTTCAATGCTATGATAAATAGATATTCTTTGATTTGTACTTCGCCAGCTTCTCAGATTCCATGGAGCTCTAGAGGGGCTTTGCCAAGGAGGACTATTTTATTTTATTTCATGTCTTTTTTCCCTTACTGGGGCTTGAACTTGGGGGCTTTGTGCTTACTCAGCTTGTTGGCTCACTATTGGCACTAACCAGCCTGTGCTTCGGCTGTTAATTGGAGAAGGAATCTCACAATTATTTTTGTTCAGTCTGGCTTTGAAATCACCATTCTCCATGTTGCAGACAACTTAGTAGCTAGGATTACAGGTGTGTAAACCAGTATCCAGTTTATTTTACGTCATTTTCAATGCAATTTCTTTCTACTAATTAATTTAAAAAATAATTTACTGAATGAATTATATGATGCTGTGTTAGATGATGGAGAATAAAAGATAGAGAAGGTTCCTTTCCTGCTTTTAAGAGATTGAGAAATAATTACCACATGATGGGATGAAGGTTGAATGGAATTACTTTATAGGAAACTCCAGAATGCAACAATTATTATTATCCATTTACTAAACTCATTAACTCAAAAAGTATAAAAAGCTACTTTTATGCATTTATTGCACCATGAAACAAAACTCACAAACAAGGTTAAAACAAAAGCAAGGACAGTTTTATTTTGTGTGGTATAGAATAGATTTGCAAATCAGGATATAGAAGTTTAGATGGGAAACTGAACAAGTACTTCCATGACATGAATCAGGATTGAGGCTTCTATAGCAAAAAGGAAGGGGAAATCCATAGTCAACACCCTCAGAGGTAATCAGGGATTGAATCAGCTAGTAATGGGAAATTGATGAAAATCAAGGTGCATACACAAGTCCATTGAAATATCTATGCCAAGGATCAAGTGGTCACTGTGGCATTTTTTAGGCCTGCAGGTTATTGAAAAAGTATTGAAAATTGTATTATTTTCAGTTATAAATGTAATGTTTGCAAGGAACTTATTACTGCCAATAAGTCTCCAATCCTTTTAATCTAAAAGGATTAAAAAAATCTTTGACCGTTAGGTTACACTGACTTTTATTTTATCATTTCCCCCTTTCCATCAAATGTCTTTTGTGAAGACCATGCTAATGGTCTTCTCTGGTATGCCAGAGTCATTATTGCCCATTGCTTGGGGAAGAGTTCATGATGTTGGGAAGGCTCATTCCTAAGAAATCATGTCTCATGGAAGAGGGACAGTAACCATGATACTAAGACATAAGCAGAGAAAGGTCTTTGAGTGACAAAGGGCTGGAGAGCAAATAGACTTTTCTATTGGGATAAATACTGAAATATGGACAAACTTGCCATGTAGGAACTGCCTTTTGGTTTAAGCAGTCTTAGGCATTCTAAAAGAAACACAAAACAGCACTAAATTAAAATCCAGCAATAAAGCTTCAGTTTGCTTTGAGAAAGCAAAAACAATCAGTGTAAATCATGGGGCAAACATATTATCAGCAATGGGTTTTGTTTGTCTAGTTCTAGAAGTTAGAAACACAGCAAGTGCAATATTTGGAGAAAGTAAAAATTAGAAGGATGCAAAGCAAAATAATCCAGACTCATCAGCTTTATCAGATCATCTTTAAACTCCCAATTTTGTTTTTAAGTAGTAAAAATTCTTGACAATTGATTCTTTTCTGGCCTAACCAGTACCAGCCCAAGGATTTCACCTATTCTGTCACAGTAAGGATCTTCCTTACTGACCCTCTTAATCATGGTCTTAGTTCTGAAAACAACCAAGTAAAAGAGCAAGGGCATCACAGACGTGTAGTTTATGAAGGCTCAGGTTCTGAAAGCACCTTGTTCCTTTAAGAAATTGTGTTCAAGAATCTCACAACTTTGTAGCATGCCAGAGTCTTGTTACTACAATTATCCAGGAAGATTACTCCAGTTAAGAGCAGCCATGCACCACTATCAATGGACTGAGAGAGTTGTCAATCTGTTAATATAGCTCATATTTGGGCAGGTTTTCTAAAAGGAACATGCATATCCTGACTTGTAAATATTTTTTGCACCCAAGTAAAATTATCTTTGTTTCTACTTTAACCTCATTTGTAATTCTTTTTTTGGGGGGTGGGGTGGGGGGAGGGAGAATGGGATGTTGGTAAATTCTTTACCACTTGAACCAGATTCCTTCCTTCCTTCCTTCCTTCCTCCCTCCTTCCCTCCCTCTCTCTCTTTCTTTCTTTCTTTCTCTCTCTCCTCTCATTCTCTCTTTCTCTCCTTCACTCTCCCTTTCTTCCATTTTTTCATCCTCTCTCTCTTTTTGCCTGAGCACTGTCCCTCAGCACTTTAGTTCAAGGCTAGAGCTCTACTGCTTGAGCCACAGTGCTACATCTGCTTTTTTCTGCTTATGTGGTGCTGAAGAATCAAACCCAGGGCCTCATGCATCCAAGGCAAGCACTCTACCACTGAGCCACCTTCCCAGCCCACAAATTTCTTTTAAAGATATTTTTAGGTAGAGTCCTTCAGTTTTCTTTTTGCCCAGGGCTGGCCTGAAAAGATGTGATTCTCCTACCTAATCTTCTCAGGTAGCTAGAATCATAGTAGCACAACACCATACCCAGCTTATTGACTGAGATGAGTTCTTACTGTTCCCCCCACCTTTCCCCACAAGCTGCTATCTTTCTAAATTATAGTTCCTGAGTAACTAGGATCATAGGCATGAGCCCAGTGAGCCTAGCCCCATTTGGGATTTATTTTTCACATTATATAAGCCGGATGCTATATGTTGGACATTCAGAAACTAATAGAAATGCTCAATATTTGGTGTGAATATGAGCATAGACCTGACTCACGTATTTATTTTAGGATGAAGATGAACATAGGTAAAAGGCACAGTACAACACAATGGGACAGTACTGTGCTTGCCTAGTTTAAGTAATAATGACAGTTGCTGGGCCTAGGCTCCAGCAAGTTGGCAGGCATTCTTTAGTAGATTCTAACTTTGATGTGAGATTGTCTTCCAGATTGCCTGATCTGTCTATAATTTTAAATAAAAAGTCTGAGACTTAGAGATAGGCTATGATCAGCTGATATCATACATTTATTATTTTATTTTGTCTACATTTTTATTCAGACATACCAATTATAAAATGTTGATATGGGGGCTCCTTGTGGTATTTCCACATGTACATATAATTTACTTTGATCATATTTACTCTCTGTTACTTGGTGTCATGAATTGTAGTTGTTGCACCAAGTCTGACCCAGTCTCTAAGCCCATCCAGAGCCATCTGCTCAGGCTCACATTGCCTATTCCCCATCAAATTCAAGCTAACATAAATTGCAATTGCACTTTGGCTTTAGTGTGCCATCTGTACACCACTCATAGTACCAGGATAATTCAGCTTTGTAGTCCTTGATGAGAACTTTTATAGAATTTGTAAGTTTCAGCAGAGCTCTAAACCATATGCTCCAGCAGGACTTGACTGAGTTGTGGGACAAAGAAGACAGAAAAAGACATTAGAGATAGTAATAACATAATGGAAGATGATGAAAAGAAAATACCAAAGGGTGAGGTTGGAGAGAGGGATGAGGAAAGAGAGAAGACAGGGAGACAGAGACTCAAATAGAAGGCAAACAGAGACAATGGATAAGAAGATTATTGCATACTACAGGAAAAAGTAAGCTTCCCCTCTGCCCACTTCTCTCAGACATATGTGTTTCATTCTCTTCTGGAAGAGAGATGAAGCTAACCTCACCATGGAGCTTTGAGGGACAAGGTACTCACCAGTGTGAATCCTGCGTCTCTTCTAGTTTAGTCAGACCAGGGAATGGAAAGTTGTTGGTGCTGGTAGGTATTTGCCTATCTTTCTGGAGCCAGTTTGTAAACTCAAGAAACCAGTTTCAATAAAAAGCAACAACAATAGATATTACCTGGTGAAGATACTAGCTCCCTAGGTGATACCAGCACAAACCTGTTTATTCTCTACTGATAGAAAGATAGGAACCAAGGGGAAAGCCAGAGATGTTATTTTACTTCTACTTTAAAACTTTGTCAAAAAAACTTTGTCAATTGTCAGTATATAAGGACGTGTCCATGTAACTAGTGGATAGCTAGATTTATATACTGATTTACACTGGTCTACATTTAAATTCTAGTGTGATCATTTGCTAGTTGTACTAGTCAGGTTACTCAAAATATCAGTCCCTGGTTTCTCATTTTTGAAGTGAAAATGGTGACAGGTTCTCCTCTAGGGTTGCATTGACAATTAAAGTAATCTTAGTGAATTAGTGAATCTTAGTGAATTAAAGTAACAGAGTGAATATGTAGTAAAAACTATTGTTTTCTTAAAGTGTGCAAAATTTTGTATTTATAGTATATACATGTGTGAGATACCATGGTGAAGCCCCTTTGAACGATTAACATGCTCCTTAACAAAAATGAATGTTAGGGAGGTGAAACATGTCCTACCTTGGGTGTAGGTGCTAGGGGGAAGAGAGGTAGGAAAATAGAGAGACTGGAGGAGAGTAAATGTGGTCAAAATACTTTATTTACATATGTGAACATGGAATAATGAATCTTTTTTTTTGGCCAGTCCTGCTGCTTGAACTTAGGGCCTGGGCACTGTCCCTGAGCTTCTTTTGCTCAAGGCTAGTACTTTATCACTTGACCTACAGCACCACTTCTGACTTTTTCTGTGTATGTGGTACTGAGGAATCAAACCCAGGGCTTCATGCATGCTAGGCAAGCACTCTACCACTAAGTCACATTCCCAGCCCACAATGAAGATTTTTGAGAGTGGTTTGGGAAGGGAAAGGAGTAAGGGTTAAAGTGGTAGAAGGAGATGCGCTGATCAAGTTACATTGTATGCACAAAAGGACATGTCAAGATGAAACCCCTCTGTGCTACTGAGGCCTATTACAAACTTAAAAAACATTAAAAATAGTTAAAAAACAGAAAAATTATTAAAAATACTAAAAATTATCTACTGTAAGGAGAGAGATGTCAGAATTCTACTTTGGTCATGTTGATGCAGGACTCTTGAACAATGGTAACTAAGAGGAGAACAGTACCTATTATACTCAGAGGAAGGGTATCTTTGACTTCAGAACTCAAAACTTTCACCATTCTTTATGTGAAGGCTTAAAGGAAAACCAGCTTAATTTCATGCCTTGGGTAATGATGATGTGTTTTAAGTCCTCAAAGCAGGAGAAACCAGACACAGATCTGGCCCAATAAACTTGAATAGTGACTATGTATATTAGTCAACAGAGGTAGACATTAAAATTGTAAAACCCCAACCAGGCATGGTGGCATATTTGAGGCAAGCTTATGTTATATGATGAGACCTTGTCTAAAAAGAAAATGTGAGAAGTATAAAACCTTTCATTGTTTTTGTTTTTATTTTTTAGACAGGGTCTCAACTGTACAGTCCATGCCACATTGGAACTCACTATGTAGCTCAAGCTAGCCCCAGATTCAGATTCTTTTGTTTCAGCCTCCAAAGTACTGATATTATAGGTGTGTACCATCACTTTTGGGCATTTATCCAAAAGGTTACAAGTCAAATTACAGTGAAAATACTTGCACACCTATGTTTATTGCTGCACTATTCATGGTATCCACTTTATGAAAACAGCCCAAATGTTCTACAGTGGATCAAGACAATGTGATACACTTACATATATGTAGCTATACACACATACACACACAATGGAATTTCACTTATCCAGCAGGAAGAATATTATGTACTTTACAAGGAAATGGATAAATCTGGAAAATATTATGTTAAGTAAAGGAAGTCAGGCTCAAAGAGACAAAAGGTGCATGCTTTCTATCATATATGGATATTATATCTAAGTTATAAACATCTATCAACAGCATCATATGCATATTATACAAATGCTGATGGACTGAAGTATGGTATATAATATGCAGAAGAGGATTGAAATGGTGGATATCCTTTGAAAAACTAACTTACAGTTTAATAAAATGATTTATCAGGAAGTTGGGAAATGTAATGTTGGGATGACAAGGGGGGACAGGGATGGCAGATGAATGGCAGATGAATGGAGAGAGGAAGAGTAGGCCAATACAGTCATAATATTCAATGTACATATGTAAAAATGGAATCAGGTAACTTGAGGGGATGGATTGGTTTGGGAAAGATGGAAGAGAACAATGGAAGGGGTGACATTGAGCAAGCTTCATTTACTAATAATTTCACATGTATAATACAAACTTTTAATAACTATTTAAAGCTAATGAAATATAAAAATGCTCTTGTAAAATATTTCTATTTTTCCAAATGTATTATGAAAGCATTACAGAGAGAAATATGTCTGGAAGTCTGGAAATTTCTGTTTGTAAATCTGTGAGACAAATGGTTGACTTCTCCTTCCTTTTGATTAATTAACACTGCATAAAATCTGAGGATAGTAGCATAAACTTGGGAAAAGAAAATGAGTTCAGTATCAACCAAAGCTGTTTGTTTTTCCAGTTCATCATATGAATTCATAACTCATGCTGTCTACTGTAAAATTAAGAAATTTTGACTCATGTACCAGAGGAGAATTCCCCATTCCTGTTATCAAATGGTTTATCTTATTACCCATCACAACTTCACATTTGTTTTTGAGAAAGCTTTCTGAATGAAATTTCCCCTGCTTAAACCTCTGCAATTATTTCCCATTGTCTCCCAAGTAAAGTTCTTAATACAAGACCCTCTGTGATCTTTCTACATTCATGTTTTACCATTCCAATCTACATTCCACCAGTTGGTTAGACATGCTCTCTCTGATCAAAGCTCTTCAATTTGTTTTACAAGTGTGTACCTTTTTGGTTTTCCTCTCTCTTTACTAAATTGTTCCTTCTTATTCATATAGAACTCAGCTAAGCAACTTCTCTTCTGAGAACTCTTCTCCCACTCATTTCCCAATGGGTTGGGTACTTCTTTAATCTGCCAACACACACTGAAATTGATAAATAAGAGCTTGTCACATTATACAGTGACTAGGTGGGGATTACTTCAAGGATAAGAATTGAATCCTTGATAGATGAGAAGATGGAAAGGGTGATAATGATCAAGATGTATTGTACACCTTTGACATGTTAAATTGAAATTCCTTTGTACAACTACTCAAACCCAATAAATAAATTGAAGACAAAAAACTGAATCTTGATCACTGTAGTATTTTTAGCCTATAAGGAATTTACAGTTAGCAGCTATTAAGATACCATTCATAAACTTTAAAAACTTGAAAAAGGAAATCAAAACAGAACTTAGAAAATGGCAAAACCTCCCATGCTCCTGGATTCGAAAGATTAACATCATGAAAATGGCAATACTTCCCAAGGCTATCTACAAATTCAATGCGATACCTATCAAAATTCCAACCTCATTCTTCAAGGAACAATAAAAGACCCCGAATAGCAAAAACACTCCTCAATGGAAAGAACACTGCTGGAGGAATATCAATACCAAATTTTAAACTCTACTATAAAGCCATAGTAATCAAAATAGCTTGGTACTGGCACAAGAACAGACCTCAGGACCAATGGAATAGAATTGAAAACCCAGAAATGAACCTACAGACCTATAGCCATCTAATCTTCGATAAGGGAGCTAAAACAATAGAATGGAAGAAAGACAGCCTCTTCAGTAAATGGTGCTGGCAAAATTGGTTAACTACTTATAGAAAACTAAAACTAGATCCTTGTATATCATCCTGCACCAGAATCAACTCCAAATGGATCAAAGACCTCGGAGTCAAAGCAGACACTCTGAAAACATTACAAGATGGAATAGGAGAAACCCTAGGTCTCCTTGGCTCAGGCCAAAATTTTCTTAATAGAGACCCGGAAACACAACAAATCAAAGAAAGGTTGGACAAATGGGACTGCATGAAGTTGCAGAGCTTCTGCATGGCAAAGGACATAGCTAGCAAGATCAATAGAAAGCCCACAGATTGGGAGAAGATCTTCACTAGCCATACAACGGACAAGGGTCTCATATCTAAAATATACTTGGAACTCAAAAAAAAATTAAATCCCCCAACAACAAATCCTCAAAGAAACAATTGCCCAATAAATAAGTGGGCTAAAGACTTAAAGAGAAACTTCTCTGAAGAAGAAAGAAGGATGGCCAATAGACACATGAAGAAATACTCAACCTCCCTAGCCATAAAAGAAATGCAAATCAAAAACAACATTGAGATACCACCTCACCCCAGTTAGAATGGCAAAAATCAAGATAATAAGAACAGATGCTGGAGGGGATGTGGACAGAAGGGAACCTTACTGCATTGTTGGTGGGAGTGTAGACTTGTTCAACCACTTTGGAAAGCAGTATGGAGGTTCCTCAAAAGACTCCACATAGTGCTCCCCTATGACCCAGCAATCCCACTTTTGGGCATTTACCCAAATGTTTACAAACAAGACCACACTAAACCTACCAGCACAACTATGCTTATTGCAGCATTATTTACCATAGCTAAGATATGGAACCAACCCAGATGCTCCTCAGTAGATGAATGGATCAAGAAAATGTGGCATATATCCACAATGGAATTCTATGCCTCCATCAGAAAGAATGACATTACCCCATTTGTTAGGAAATGGAAAGGCTTGGAAGAAATTATATTAAGTGAAGTAAGCCAGGCCCAAAGAAACATAGGTCCCATTGTTTCCCTTATTTGCAATATCTAGTATATGTATGAGTCAAGCGGAAAAGGTCAGATAATGTGATGTTAGGAAAATGAACCCTTAGATATGTATTTTAATGTTTTTTTCTTTCATGCATGTGTTTCTAAAGCATTTATAAGATTATTTCTTAGTTGTTTTGTATGTCCCTCCCCCACAGTATAACCCCTGCTTTCACTATGTTTGATGTCGGTACAATTTCTGGAGGATAAGGGGAAAAACAAGTCGTTTAAGGATAACTGTGGACCCGTTACAACAATGAGAAGTACAAGTTGTCATGTCGAAAATGAACTTTACAACTTTGGTGGTGGTGGTGGAGGATTGGGTGGGGGTGGTGGGGAGGATTGGGTGGGAGTCGGAGGGAGGCTGGGAAGGGATGTGAAGGGTAAACAAAGGAGGAGACTGCAATGCTTGATAAGAAATGTACTCATTATCTTGCCCATGTAATTGTAACCCCTCTGTACAGTATGTTCACAATAAAAAATAAAAATTAAAAAAAACAAATGAGATGTGAAGGTAAAAAAACGATACCATTCATAGATATGTACATTGATTTCATAAGGGATTTTTATGTAAAATATTTTGCCTATTTTACGGATGCCTCAAATAATAAGTACTCTATTTCTAAGTAAGGGGCAGAAGTAAGTGAAAAAAAAACCCTGAATTTGTGATTATTAATGAATTCATAACATCTTATTAACATCAAAGGCATAAACAAAAGTTGGAAATGAGATGAGGATACTTTCAGAGAAAATTGTAACTGAGATTTTTTCATCCCACATCTGTGCCCACTGGAGGGAGAAGCATTGAAGTTGTACCTCACTTTTTTTTGCTGTGGAGAGAGCTTCATTCAGAAAGTCCTCTTGAAGAGTTTAGTGATATATATACTGAAGATAGGGACAGAGAAAAACAGACAAAATAGATTGGAAAAATGCCTTTCCTGATTATTTTCCATTGTAGATAGTAAGCTTATGGAATACTTGAGCTGAGTAAGAAGAAGGGAAATATCAACATAAAAAATTCTTGGGGTCCAGGTGCTGGTGGCTCACAACTATCCTAAGTACTCAGGAGGTTGAGATCTTAGAATTGCCTTTCCGAGTGAGCTCAGGCAGACAAAAACATGACTCTTACCTCCAACTAATTAGCAAAAACCCAAAGTAGAGGTGTGGCTTGAATGGTAGAACAGTAGTGTGAAAGAGAGCTACCCACACCAACCAACCAATGAACCATGAACCAACAAACCCACCAACCAATCAATGCCAATTTCTTGGGTGATTTTTATTAATTTATTGGACCAGATATATTAAATATAGAATACTATGCTTGACTTAAGCACAATGGTGTTGTACACATTTTAGTATGTAGTAGAAGCAACAGAATTTTTGTGGAACAATTTATGTCTGTGAGAGTGAATTTGAATGTACTGGAAAATATTTTCCATAGTGAGTCCCATTTATTGTATTATAGAAAAGATAAGAAAAATTCATCAAAGGTTCTGTAATCTAATCAAAGGATATTCTTCCCATATCATTTCTTATTGCTGTATTCAGTGCTACTTTGTTCATTGTAATTCGTGCTTCCTGTTCTTTAGTGAATGACACCAGTGCTGTTCCCTCCTATGGAGTATTCAATTATAAAACTTGATGGTAAAAATTTCAATTTTCCCAAGCCTCAAATAAGGGGACTCAAATAATGTGGGGAGAGGGAGAAAGAGAAAGAGAGGGGGAAAAGGGAGAGAAATGGAGGGAGAATATCAAATTATTTCAGGAGAACACACACATGTAACATAAGAAGGATAGATTACCTGTTTTCTGTTTCCAAGATCTGGATTTTTTCCCCAGCAGATTAACAGACTTTATTTCAGGGCTAAAAGCCTGAAAAGGACACCAGAGTCTTCCAAGCAGACTGAAGGGACAATGATATGTTCTCTTCAAGATCTGGAATTTTCAAGTAGCTTCAGTGACATTTTTGAGATAATCAATTTTTACACTGACAAGAAGAGACACAAAGAAACAAATTTTAATCCTTATTTGATCTTAGAACCTATTGACTATTACTTTCTAATTTCATACAGGAAGAGCTACCAAGAACTAACTAAGATAAAATTTTGGGGCAGGGAATGTGGCTCAGTGGTAGAGCGCTTGCCTTGCATGCATGAGGCCCTGGGTTTGATTCCTCAGTACCACATAAGCAGAAAAAGCCAGCAGTGGTGCTGTGGCTCAAGTGTTAGAGTGCTGAAGAGCTTAAGGACAGCACCCAGGCCTAGAGTTCAGGCCCCACAACTGCCAAAAAACAAAAAAGATAAAATTTCACAGTTAATCACTTCATTCTTGAATGAGACAATGTCAGTATAATTAAGAGGGGGATCAAATGCATTAAACACTCAATATCCATTTATTTATCTGTCTGCTTTTTATAAATGCTATCCTTTCTCCCAAGAGAATTTTAAGTGCTTAAATGAGAAGTACATTATCTATAAGGAAAGTTAAAAGAAAAAAGACAAAAGTGAAGACAAAACCATAATTCTAGTGCAAGGCAAAGGTATTTACTGCTGTATAACAGAAGAATCTTAAACAACAATCATTTCTTTGGTTCATAAAAATCTGTAATTTGCATAAGGACAATGCCATGATGTTTTGGGCTATATATTGCCGTAGGAATTCATCTTTCCTTTCATTGAAGCTTTTCAAAACAATCTAGATCAGGCTTCATAGTATAACCTCAAATAGTAGTAGTTTTAATATGGCATCTCAGATCCAAGATAGAATGTTCTTAAAAACAGGATGAGAGCAACAGGATTTTTGTGACCTAGCCTCAGAAGTCATACAGTGTCTCTTTCTACCATGTGTTGTTGTTCATACAGGATCAATCTTAATACAAAAAGGTGAGCCTACACAGTCTATGAATACTGGGAAGTATTATGGAAAGTGACATTCTAGGGGCTAGGCATTTCAGACAGTTTAAGAGACTGGGCAAAAGATACATCTACTTGTATTGAGTTAAATCCAAATTCCAGTCAAATTATGATAATTTTAATAATATATTACTAGTTGCCATTTAATAACAATTTTTATGTTAGAGTCTATTAATAAGGATTATACATAAGCAATTCACTTTTCTCAAAGTAGCCCATGAGTCAGATACTATTATTATCATCATTTGGAATAAAGAAACTAAGGGATGGAAAGGTAACTTGCCAAAATTCAAAATACCAGTACATTGTAAAATTGGGATTTACACTGAAGACAGTTTATCTTCTGACTCTGAGATCTTAATCACCAGTTTTTTTAATCAATCAAATGGAAAGTTTATCAATCTATAATATAGTGTTACTGAAATTTTAAAAAACTGCTAAGTAGAATCACAACAATTGTAGTACTTCAGGAACAGTCAAGTTAATTGTTAAAACAAACAATCTCATGGCCAATACAAGGGTGTCTTTTGAGATACTCTCTTGAATGTAAGCTGATATATTTTAAACACCAGGAAGAGCAAATGGAGTGTGTTACCTTTTAATATGCCTCTATGAATATTGTTTCTCTGATCTGAACATGTGATAAATTAGAATAGTCATGATTTTGAGATTTGATTTAGTACAAACCTCTCTAAAGAGACTGACCAGGGAAGCATTCACTGTCATGTTCAGAATGAGTATTTGTTTATATGATTTCTCTCCCCTGTATCAAACTCTTTTGTGTATGTCTCAAACAAAAAGATTTTATAAATTCATGTCCTGAAACTCAGTTCCTCTTCTGCCACCTCTTTCCTAGTAGCTGTGTGTGTCTGTGTGTGTTTTGTATATGTGCTGGTGTGTATATTGGTGTGTGTGTGTGTGTGTGTGTGTGTGTGTGTGTGTGTGTGTGTGTGTGTGTATTGGAGCTGTGTCAACTTGGCCCATGTACATGTGAATTGCAGCTGTTCTCAGCGTTGGGGCTTTCCAAAGATAGCTACTTTAAGCTTGCCAAAACTTGCTCTGGTATTGAGTCTGACAAACATGTTCATTCTGATCATTAGACATTTTAAGAATCCAGGGAGGTTGTCCTAGATGTAGTCCTTCCATTTCCTTACAAATGAGGCAGAGTTGTTCTTTCTGAGGAAAGCATAGAATTCCATTGTGCATATCTATCTATCTATCTATCTATCTATCTATCTATCTATCTATCTATCTATCTATCTATCTATCTATCTATCTATCTATCTATCTATCTATATCACATTTTCTTGATCCATTCATCTACTGAGGGGCATCTGGGTTGGTTCCATATCTTTGCCATGGTAAATAAGGCTGCAGTAAACATAGTTGTGCTTATAGATTTAGTATGTCCTTGTTTGTGATTGTTTGGGTAAATACCCAAAAGTGGGATTGCTGGGTCACAGGGGAGCTCTATGTGGAGTCTTTTGAGGAACCTCCATACTACTTTCCAAAGTGGTTGAACAAGTTTACACTCCCACCAACAATGCGGTAAGGTTCCCTTCTGTCCACATCCCTCCAGCATCTGTTGTTATTGGAGTTCTTGATTATAGCTATTCTAACTGGGGTGAGGTAGAATCTCAGTGTTGTCTTGATTTGCATTTCTTTTATGGCCAGAGATGTTGAGCACTTCTTCATGTCTATTGGCCATTTTTTTTAAATTGATTGATTTATTTATTTTTAATTGTGAAAATGCTGTACAGAGGGGTTACAATGACATGGGCAAGATAATGAGTACATTTCTTATCAAGCATTGTAGCCTCCTCCTTTGTTTCCCCTTCCCATCTCCCTTCCCATCCTTCCCCGCCCCCCCCCCACCCAATCCTCACCGCTCTCCTCCCCACCAAAGTTGTAAAGTTCGTTTTCGACATAACAACTTGTACATCTCATTGTTGCAATGGGTCCACATGTATCCCTATTTAAACGATTTGTTTTTTCCCTTCCCCTCCACAAATTATACTGACATCAAATACAGTGAAAGCAGGGGTTATACTGTGGGGGAGGGACATACAAAGCAACATAGAAATCATCTTATAAATATGTTAGAAACAATTGCATGAAAGAAAAAAACATTTGAATACTTATCTTGGGGCTCATTCCCCTAACATCAACTTCTCTGACCTTTTCTGCTTGTCTCAGACATATACTAGTTATTGCAAATAAGGGAAACCATGGGACCTATGTTTCTTTGGGCCTGGCTTACTTCACTTAATATAATTTTTTCCAAGCCTTTCCATTTCCTAACAAATGGGGTAATGTCATTCTTTCTGATGGAGGCATAGAATTCCATTGTGTATATATACCACATTTTCTTTCTTTTTTTTTAAATTTTATTTTATTTTATTTGAGAACATACTGTACAGAGGGGCTACAATTACATGGGCAGGATAATGCATACATTTCTTACCAAGCATTGCAGCCTCCTCCTTTGTTTACCCTTCACCTCCCTTCCCAGCCTCCCCCCTCCCCCACCCAATTATACCCCCCCCACACACCGACATTGTAAAGTTGGTTTTGACATGACATTTTGTACTTCTCATTGTTGCAACAGGTCCACCTGAATCCTTAAACGACTTGTTTGTCCCCATCTCCTCCACATGTTATACTGACATCAAATATAGTGAAAGCGGGGGTTACACTGTGGGGGAGGGACATACAAAGCAACAAAGAAATAATCTTATAAATGCGTTAGAAACACATGCATGAAAGAAACGAAAACATTAAAATACATATTTAAGGGTTCATTTTCCTAACATCATATTATCTGACCTTTTCCGCTTGACTCATACCTATACTAGATATTGCAAATAAGGGAAACCATGGGACCTATGCTTCTTTGGGCCTGGCTTACTTCACTTATTATAATTTTTTCTAAGTTTTTCCATTTCCTAACAAATGGGGAAATGTCATTCTTTCTGATGGAGGCATAGAATTCCATTGTGTATATATACCACATTTTCTTGATCCATTCATCTACTGAGGGGCATCTGGGTTGGTTCCATATCTTAGCTATGGTAAATAATGCTGCAATAAACATAGTTGTGCTGGTAGCTTTAGTGATATACCACATTTTCTTGATCCATTCATCTACTGAGGGGCATCTGGGTTGGTTCCATATCTTAGCTATGGTAAATAATGCTGCAATAAACATAGTCGTGCTGGTAGCTTTAGTGTGGTCTTGTTTGTAAACATTTGGGTAAATGCCCAAAAGTGGGATTGCTGGGTCATAGGGGAGATCTATGTGAAGTCTTTTGAGGAACCTCCATACTGCTTTCCAAAGTGGTTGAACAAGTCTACACTCCCACCAAACAATGCAGTAAGGTTCCTTTCTGTCCACATCCCCTCCAGCATCTGTTGTTATTAGAGTTCTTGATTATAGCCATTTTAACTGGGGTGAGGTAGAATCTCAGTGTTGTCTTGATTTGCATTTCTTTTATGGCCAGAGATGTTGAGCACTTCTTCATGTGTCTATTGGCCATTTTTCTCTCCTCTTCAGAGAAGTCTCTCTTTAAATTTTTAGCCCACTTATTAATAGCTATGTACATATAACCATATAAGATGATGCTAAGTGAAAGGAACTCAGAGACATGGACACAAGAGGTTTTTCCTTGTTGTTGTTTTTAATGTACTACGTGATTTCTTTTCTCTTTTTTTATTGTGAAAATACTGTACAGAGGGGTTAAAATTACATGGGAAAGATAATGAGTACATTTTTTTAACATTATCTAATGAAGAACATTTTTTTATATTGTGGAAATACTGTACATAGGGGTTACAATTACATGGGCAAGATAATGAGTACATTTCTTATCAAGCATTGTAGCTTCCTCCTTTGTTTCCCCTTCCCATCCCTTCCCATCCTCCCCCCTCCCACCCAATTCTCCCCGCTCCCCCCCCCACCAAAGTTGTAAAGTTTGTTTTTCAACATAACGACTTTTATATCTCATTGTTGCAATGGGTCCACCTGTACCCCTATTTAAACGATTTGTTTTTCCCCTTCCCTTCCACAAATTATACCGACATCAAATACAGTGAAAACAGGAGTGTGATTTCTTTTTTCTTTTGTGTTTTTCCCCCTAAGGTTTGTCCCCTGTTGTCACTGTATTTGATACCGTGGGTATTGTATATATGTTTATCTGAATTAGGGAAGGGAAGGGGAACAAGAAAATGGTGAGGCAGAGGACAAAGGAAGAACCAATGCAACAGCAACACTCACAAGACACTATGCTGGAAATGAGCTGTACAATTTGTGGGGGGATGAAGCGAGGGAAAGAGGGAGAAAAATGAGGGAAGGATAGCAAGTTAGACAAGAAATATAATCACTGTCTTACTTATGTTACTGTAACTCCTCTATACATCACCTTGACAATAAAATTAAAATTAAAAAAAAAAAAAATCCAGGGAGGGCTTGGCGTTTCTCATTCCTTAACAGCATCCTCCTCTTCTTATCTTTTAATCTCTCACTAGACCAGAAGTAGAAGTAAAGGGTCTTGCTATTCCTCAGTTTGACTTCATTCTGGATAGAATTAAGCCAGTGCTTTAACTATTGTACATTGTCAGAATTTACTGTTTCAGCACTTTAAAAATGTGTGCTTTGAGTGTCTTATTGTTATCTACTGCAAGGATTGTGGGTGTATCTCGATAGTAGAGCACTTGTTAGCATACTTGAGGCCCTGGGTTTGATCCCAAGCAATGAAAAAAGAAATGAAACAAAATAATAAAAAAAATATAATTCTATTTTTCTATGTATTTTAACACTTCAACTCCCTTATTTAGGTAAATGATCCATTTGAGTTAATTTTTGTTTATATGTGGTTTAGCTAAGGGTCTATTAGAGTGGGAATGAGTATTTACTGAAGATCCATATGTAGAGAAAGCTTGTTGCCCAGGGCAGTGATTGTGGGATGTGGACCTTTAGATGTCCTCAAGTCATTAAGTATCTGGTATCATAAGAGAATGTGGTACTTCATCCATTTCTCCTATCTTTGTGTTATGGTTAAATATATAAACATTTTGCTTCAACTTGTGTTCCTTACCTTTGCTCTCCATGACATTAAATTGATACAGTGTGGAGTGGCCTTTACCTGTGTTATGCCCTTTGTACTGTTTCCTGGGCTAAATAAAGGTTTTTAATTTATAAATTTAATTGCAACAAGAATTTTATTGTAATAATATGAAGCTAACTAATACAGGATCCAACTTTATTCTTTTGCATGTTAATATCTAGTTTTTCTTGCATTACTTGTTGAAAACAAATGGCAGTTATCACATACCCATGGTTCTGAAAACTTAACACTATTAAGAAGCCACTTAATGCTACTAAGAGGCATACTTCATCAAATTGATTTCCAGATTCAGCATGCCTTCCTATCAAAATCAGAGCTGCTTATTTTTGCAGAAATTACCAAACCAATCCATAATTCATATGGAAATAAGAAACTTGTCAACATAATCTTGGAAAACAAAAATAAAATTAGAAGATACACCAATTTCAAAGCAAATTTCAAAGCAATCAATACTGTGGTAGTAGCAAAGGAACTGGCATAGAGATCCTTAGAATTAGGAGATCAAAAATAAAGTATTTTATGGTCAACTGATTTTTGACAAGGCTAGGAAAAATTAAATGGCGGTGTAGCTCAAGTGGTAGAGTGCTAGCCTTGAGGTGAAGAGCTGTGGGACAGCACCCAGGCCCAGACATGATGCCCCACAACTGACAAAAAAAAAAGTTTATGCAACCAATCATTTATGTTTGAAGGACCACTGTTTGTGGATCAGAAAAATTAAAATGAAAATACTGATGAAAGGGGTGACATTGATCAAGATTTGTTGGATGGGACCACCTTTGTATAATGACTTTTTGATAATAAAATAATACAATGTAATAAAACACATTACCCCTTCCCTTGTTCTCTCCCAGCTTGGGAAAGGGTGACATTCTCCAAAAGGAAATGCAACCTTGCTTGACTTACATAGCTGTAGTCATTCTGTTTGTAGCGTTTTCAAATAAAAATAATTAACAAAGAAACAATTTCAAATAAAACACTGAACTAAGAATCAGACTTCCCCATATGATTTAGATGACACCTAGGTCTCTGCATTTACTTAACAGGTCAGATATACCGCCTGAAAAATCCCCATTTTTTTTTGCCTCATAAAAGATTAGCCGAATTATATATTAGAAACACTTATTTATTGAAACAAAATGCATATTAACTTTTGTAAGCATCAGTTTGGTTTCACAATCCTCAATAATCCTCAACTGTATCCAACCCTGCACCTGAACCACTATGCAATCCTTTCTTGATCTCTTCTCAGAATCTACTGTCTGCAGTGAGAACCTTCTTTAATAATCCCACTCTCCTATGCTGAGCTCTTTCGTGCCTGGTTTATGCTTCCCATAAAAGAGGAGACCCCTTTCTGCCTGGCTCTTGAGCTCTTTGTAGCTGGATACCTGGATTATTCCCTTATTGAATAATCCCTTTCCAGTGTCTGCAAGAATCATTTCAAATAAATTGTATCTAAGTTTATGTTTGGCTTTATTTATTTTTTATTTATATATTTTCATAAAAGTGATGTTCAGAGGAGTTTTAATTACATAATTCAGGTAACGAGTACATATTTCTTGAGCAGTGTGAATTAGTTTCTGGTTCTGTTTTGTTTCTCTGTGTGTGACTGTACTTACAAGTTTATCCCATTTCCCACCTTCTTTTTCACCTACTTGTTTCCTTGAGGTCAAGTTCCTGTGTTTGTCTTTCGGGTTGTAGGCTTGTAGGGAGAAGTGTGTGGAGAGTGGGCTCCTTCCCCAATGCTGGTACGCTTCTGTCAGCTTTAGCACAGATGGGAGGAGCCACACTATCTTCAGAGCAGAGCACCTCCCAGTTCTCCTTCCTATTGGGGGACAGTTTGTGTTGTTCATCTTTATATCCTTAGATTTAGACAAAATGCATGAAATACATGGATGTTTAATAAATGTGTGATAGTTGAATAAGGAAATTAGTCTATCTGTCTGAACTGTTTTACTCTATGTGGTGATAATATTAACTTTTTCACTTAAGCCCACCACTGGGGCTGACTGTATTCAGTTTCATTTCTCAGACCCAATTCAGTTTCAGTTGCAGAAAGGTTTCTTTTTTTTTTGTATGTAAAATGACAATTTCTTTCTTTCTTTTTGATTTCTAAATTGTATTGTAGAGTTGACGTACAGAGGTCAGTTATGTAAATCAGGTAAGGAGTACATTTTCTTTTGAGCAGTGTCACTCCCTCCCTTGTCTCTCTCAGTTTTTCCCCACCTGAATTCTCCTCTTGAAGTTGTATAGTTCATTCTGACATAGTGTCTAGTGAGTATCACTGCTGAATTGGTTCACTCTTTATCCCACCATTTCTGTGCCTCCTCTTCCCCTCACATAAACTTGTATACAGAACAGAAATTAAAAAGGAAATAAACCAAAGGCAAAAAAGTAACTGCAAACAGTGCAACAAAAAAAATCTCTTGTTTCCGTTTCTTAGAGTTCATTTCAATGAGCATCGTTTCATATGAATCATATGCACATAACTATTAAGGCCTTGTGATCCTCTTCTAAGAATATTCTCCTTTGTTCTTACTGTGTGAATGTCTATAAAGTAGTTTAATTAATCATGTCCAAGTAGAATTATTTGTCTTTTACTATCTATTGGATATAGGCACATTCTAATTATTAAAAATGAGGGAAGCCATGCAGCCTATGTTTCTTTGGGCCTGGCTTACTTTGCTTAATATAATTTTTTTCCAAGTCTTCTCATTTCCTTATGAATGAGGCAATGCCATTCTTGCTGATGGATGCATTAGAATTTCATTGTGTATATAACTACATTTCCTTGATTCATTTATCCACTGAGGGGCATTAGGGTTGACTTCATATCTTAGCTATGGTAAACAATGTTGCAATGAACAGTGCAATACCCGTCAAAATTCCAACAATATTCTTCAGTGATACAGAAGAAGCAATCAAAAAAATTCATATGGAATAATAGAAGACCCAGAACGGCAAAAGTAATTTTTAGCAGGAAGAGCAGTGCTGGAGGAATATAAATACCAAACTTCAAGCTCTATTACAAACCTGTAGTAATCAAAACAGCTTGGTACTGGCACATGAACAGGCCCAAGGACCAATGGAATAGAATAGAAGACCCAGCAATGAACCCACAGACCTATAGCCAACTAGTATTTGATAAAGGAGCCAGAAACACAGGATGGAAGAAAGATAGCCTCTTCCACAAATGCTGCTGGCAGAACTGGCTATACATGTACAGAAAACTAAGTCTGCATACATTATTGTAATTATTCCATATGAAATAATATATGGTGATAATAATTCCATATTCCATTCCAAATGGATGAAATATCTCAATGTAAGACCAGGTACCCTGAAAATATTATGAAAAGGGTTAGGGGACACAGTAGGGCTCCTTGGCACATGTTGAAATTTTTTTTTTTCATGTTGAAAATGTCTAAGACCCAGAATACAACAAATCAAAAAAAGGCTGGATAAGTGGGATTGCATCAAACTGAAGCGTTTCTGCATGGCAAAGACAAAGCTAACAAAAGACATAGAAAGCTCACAGAATGGGAGATCTTTACTAGCTATGTACCAGCTGTGGCTCATATCTCAAATATAGTTAGAAGTCAAAAAATGAACTCCTCCTGAAAAACAAATCCTCAAAGAAACAATAACCCAATTAATAAGTGGCCTAAAGGCTTAAAAGATAGACTTCTCTGAAGAAACAAGAATGACCAATAGACATATGAAGAAATGTTCAACATCTCCTCATTTGAAATAATTAGTATAGTCTAGGGTCATTTTATCAGATGAGCAGAAAAGCTCAAAAGCTATGTACATATGGCCATATGAGATGATGCTAAGTGAAATGAACCCCAAGATATGGACACAAGAGGTCTTTCTTTGTTGTTGTTTATAATGTACTATGTGATTGTTTTGTTTCCCTTGTATGTTCTTCTCACTATGATATATCCCCTGTTGTCATTGTCCTTGATTTTGTTAACCTGCTTCTTGTATATACGTTTATCTAATTTGAGGAGGGGAAGGGGAATAACAAAATGCTGAAACAAGGACACAGGATGACCCTTCACAACAATGATACTCACAAGATACTATGTTGGAAATATATAACTTCAGGGTGGTGGAGGAGTAAGGGAAGTGGGGGAGGAGTGAGAGAGTAGGGGGAGGAAAGGGATAGTGGGAGAACAACAAAGGAGGAATGTTCCACAAGAAATGTACTCATTACCTTACTCATGTAACTGTAGCCTCTCTGTACATCATCTTTACAATAAAATAAAATTTAAAAAAATGCAAGTGAAAACAACAATGAGATTCTACCTCACCCCAGTTAGAATGGCCATTATCAAGAAAACTCATAATAGCAGATCCTGGTGGGGATGTGGCTAAAAGGGAACACTATCACACTGCTGGTGGAAGAGTAAACTTGTTTAGCCACTCTGGAAAGCAGGATAAAGATTTCTTAAAAGAAACATAGAGCTTCCTTAGGATCCAAGAAACCCAAGCCTGGGCATTTCCCCAAGTGACCACAAGCTGGTCTGCACTAAAGCCACTAGCACAGCCATGTTCATTACAGCATTGTGTTTGTTTATATTTGATAATATAAATCATTAGTTGTCTTCTTTTTCCTTTAAACTATATCTTCCCTCTTTTTCTACAGTTGTAGCTACTTTTTGGAAAAGCGGTGGTTTATAATTCATGTTTGTGATTTTTTTTTTTTTAGCATTTTCCTGTGCATCTTTGACTATTCCCTGTGAATTAGTTTCTGGTTCTATTTTGATTCTCTATGTGTGACTGTACTTATCTGTTTATCCCATTTCCCACCTTCTTTTTCACCTACTTGTTTCCTTGAGGTCAAGTTCCTATCTTCATCTGTCAAGTTGTTGGCTCTTAGGGAGAAGTACATGGAGAGTGGGCTCCTTCCCCAAGGTTGGTAGGCTTCTGTCAGCTGCAGCTCAGATGTGGCTCCTTATGTGAGGGAGGAGCCATATCTTCAGAGCAGGGCACCTCCCAGGTCTCCTTCCTGTTGGGGGAGTTTGTGTTGTTCGTGTTTATAATTAGACAAAATACATGGAATATATGGGTGTTTAATAGATGTGTGATGATTGAATCAGGAAATTAGTCTGTCTGAGCTCTTTTACTCTAGTGTATGTGGTGATAATATTAACTTTTTCACTTAGGCCCACCACCAGGCTGAATGCATTCAGTTTCATTTCTCAGACTCAATTCAATTTCAGTTCCCAGAAAAGTTTCTTTTTTTAATGTAAAATGGTATAATGTCTTTCTTTCTTTTTGCATTTTAAATTTTATTGTAAAGTTGTTGTACAGATGTTACAGTTATATAAGTCATGTAAGGAGTACATTTTCTTTTCTTTTTGCATTTTTTTATTGTAAAAATTCTGTACAGAGGGGTTTCAGTTGCATGGGCAAGGTAATGAGTACATTTTCTATTGAGTATTGAGCATTGTTGCCTCCTCCTTTGTTTTCCCCCTACATCCCTTCCCTCCCACCTCCACAACTACTCCCCTCCCCCCCTGCCCTCTGAAGTTGTAAAGTTCGTTTTCAACATAGTGTTTTGTACATCTCATTGTTACAATAGGTCACCTGTATCCTTATTTAAGCATTTTGTTTTTTCCCTTCCCCTCCCCAAATTAGAGGAAGTGTATATACAAGATGCAGGGCACCGGAATCAAATACAGTGAAAACAGGGGTTATACCGTGGGGTGGAACATACAAAGAAAAAAAAATCACATTGTACATTATGAATATGTGAGAAACAATAGCAAAAAAGAAAAAAGATATTTGTGTCCCTATCTTGGGATTCATTTCTCTTAACATCATTTTATATGGTCATATATACATAGCTTTTTGACCTTTTCTGTTTGTCCAACACATGTACTAGTTATTACATATAAGGGAAACAATGGGACCTATGTTTCTTTGGGCCTGGCTTACTTCACTTCATATAGAGCTCCCTTATGACCTTCCTTCCTTCCTTCCTTCCTTCCTTCCTTCCTTCCTTCCTTCCTTCCTTCCTTCCTTCCTTCCTTCCTTCCTTCCTTCCTTCCTTCCTTCCGCCACAGCACCACTTCTGGCCTTTTCTATGTGGTACTGAGGAATTGCACCCAGGGCTTATGAATGCTAGGCAATCACCCTACCACTAAGTCACATTCTCTCTGATCACTTTGGAAAACCTGAATTTGTGAACAAAATATCAGGTGGCCTTATCCTGACAGGATAGAACTATGAGATTTGTGGCCCAGTGTTTTGGTATTTTTTTCAGTGAGAAGCTACTACCATCACTTTCTTTTAGGTCAGTGATGAATTTATGCGCAGGTTGATTCAGAAACCATTTTCTTTTTCAATTGTCTGTTCTTGAGTCACTCTAAATTCTGCTTGCTGTCTTCTCTCTTGACATGATACTGATGTTACTGAACCAGACCCACTTAGCATGCTGCACAGTTTGCCAAACACTGAAATGATGTTTTTAAAAACAGTGATGTTTTATTTCTGAGCACCATTTGTATGTGGATGGGGAATTAATTCTAGATTTATTTTCTTTATGTTACGTCCACCCTTAGTTTCAAAGTGCTTATGTGAAAAGAAGCAAGGTGGTCTGATGTGTGGGCAATGTGACTGGAGGTATGGGAATTTAAACTTAAGGCTGGTCTGTGCATGTGTGAGCAAACATCATCTCTATATGATTCTTGCTAAAAAAGTGCAGTGGTTACTATGATTTGAAGGTGCAATTTGTCTTTCTGATATACTTGTTCAGAATCAACAGAAAGATTGGTGGTTTCACATTTCATTCTTTCTTTTTCTTTTCTTTTTGTTTTTGTTGATCGTGGGGCTTGAACTCTGGGCTTGGGCACTATTACTCAGCTCTTCAGCTCAAGGCGAGCACTCTACCGCTTGAGCCACAGCACCACTTCCAGTTTTCTAGTGGTTTCTTGGAGATAAGAGTCTCACAGACTTTCCTGCCAGGCTGGCTTTGAACTGTTATCCTCAGATCTCAGCCTCCTGAGTAGCTAGGATTACAGGTGTGACCCACTAGAGCCCAGTTTATCTCCACATTTCTATCAAACAATATTGGCACTATCATTGTGACTCATATGCCGGCAGTGTTATTAAAAGCAAAGCTAATGATAAATATTGCTTAACTAGTGACCTTTACTGTTGTTGATAAAAGCAAACAAGTAACCCAAAGCAAGCCAAGCTAGAAGATTTTTATTCAGAGTTTTAGCTTTATTGCTCAGTAAGATTATTCTAGATGTACACCTGAAGTAGAAGCTCAAAATATTAATTCCTTTTGTTTTTTTCTTTTTCAATTCCAAATATAGTGCTTTCTACCATAACTACATTTCAGCCATGTATGGAGATATTGAAGTAGATTAGGCAAAACAGAAGATGGAACTGAAACAAATTTTCACCTTGAGGCAAGGAGTGATGATTCCTATAGATTGCAGTAATAATCAGTGTAAAATACAGGATACACACCAATGTAATTTGCAATTATTAATTTTCTTGTCTTCCAGGGGATCCAGTGTATTCTGACAGGACTGGTCATTATGGAGAAAAATAGGACAGATTACTAATCACCAAAAATATCCCTGCAATTTGAAGTCAAATTTGACAAGGTAGCTCATTCAGGGCTTTTGTGAGTTTGGTGACACAAGACTTGAATATGAGGTAATTTGGAATACCATTTTGGAAGGATATTTTGGAACCCTCAAGTTGGTGAAATGGGACATATTTCTTGCACGTTTAATTCAAGCAGATTCTGTTGGTGATAACATCAAATTAGTGTATATTTTACTTGAAAATACATCCTGCATGAAGACTACTGGCACCATCACTAGTACTATCTGCCACTCACATCCAAGATCTGGTAATCGTTTTTTCCTGCCTTGTAGCAATACTTCCCTAGTCGTTTTTGAATTGTTTCATTTTGCTCAACCTCACTCCTTTCTGTCTATTTTTCATATACGACCCATAGTTACCCTTTTAAAATTGAAAGTAGGATGTCATTTCTTTTGGAAGACACCTTGCAAACACTCTTAGCTAAAGTAGTAATCCTTACAATTACAGAAGAGTAACTCTTACAATCCTTGTAATCCTTACAGTCCCAGAAAGCCCTTCGTCACCTCATCCTGCAACTTTACCTTTAAATCTCTTTCTCCTTTGCTGCTTATGCTACAGTCACACTAACTTCCTTGCTGTCCTCATTCACTGTAGGCCTGCTCCCATTTGGGTGGCTATTTTTAATTTTGATTGTTTTTGAAAACCTCTTCAAAGAGCTATTCCTATGAGTCATTTTCCTAAAAACTGTCTTCATATGTTCCCCTTCCTGAAAATTCACTTTATCCACACAATATTTAGTAGGAAACTTCCATGCCTTTTACTTATTACCCCTTTACTTTGCTACATTTTCTCCTGTGATTAGGAATGACCAAGAGAGTAGTACAGAAGTTGTAGCAGATTTTTCCTCCTAAGGGTTCTATTGAGCTAGAATTCTCCCAGCTCTTAGTTTATGTCCTAGATCAGGGTATGCAAAGAGGACAGCAGAATCTCAGTGAGCCTTCTCCCTGTTGGATAACCTGGTTTATATTTGGACAAATGTTTTCTGTGACTTGGAAATTCCCCATCTTCTCATTACAGTATGCTTTCACTTTCAGGCTCAGTTTATGCTGTATTTTATACTGAACAAGCTCTGCTAAATGCTAACAACGAAATAGTTCCGAAGGATTTTTTCTTCTTCTGGTACTAGAACAGACCTATGCCTCTAGCCCTTTTGGATGATGTTATTTTCAGATAATACCTTGAATTAATGTCTTGGCTGGCCTGGATTGTGATCGTGCTGTTTATACTTCCTACATAGCTACAGTGACAAACACACCATCCTGATCAGCCATACTGCCTCTCCCTTATTTTTTTAAAAGAAAAGAAGGAAAAATACCTCCACCTCCCACACACAAAGAACAAAACCAATAGCAAACAGGAATTCAGGGTTGCTTTGCTTCCTCTCTGTGCTCTGTTTTTTATGACCACAATGGTACTGAATCTGTTTCTGCACTTAGCAGAGATAAAAAGTGTTGTACTTGCCACATGGTTAGTGGGTGATTCGTAATTACCTTTATATACTCAGAAAGTACATTGGGCTATTTGGAATCAATAGCAGAGTAAAGGCTCTGCATGAAAAAGAAACAGTGTAAATGATCGGGCTGTTACAAAAGCTCATTTGTGCCTTTCAGGAGGTCTGGCATTTTCCTTGTACAGTAATATAAGACCAGACTGGTATGGATGTCAGGCCATCTTCTTCCTCGCTGCCCATAGTGTTGTAGATTGACTGGTCTTGAGACCACCCAGGTTTGATTCTTGTTTCTTCAGGTTGGGTGGTGGTCAATTGATTCGGATAGGAAACAGATTCTTCCAGGCACCAGACTGAATGCCACTTGACTGAATGCCACTTGACTCTACCAGAGCATATGGCTTCCTGCCTTCTGATGCCTGGAGACTCCTCCCTGACTGGCCCACAGACCAAGAGCACTCCCTGCTGAGATGAGATGCTGCCAGGAGAGCAGCACAGAGGTAGCGCGTTCTGGGAGATGTTGCCATGTACCTTTTTATGTGTGTGTTGTTTCTTTGCATGTGCAAGATGTACTGGTGGTGACCCAGGTGGCAGCTGTGGCTCTTTTTAGACAGAATATGTGGCAGGTGCCCTTGAATCAGGGTTGGAACCCCTTTAAAGCCTCTGAGGGACACTAGCTTCTGGCCCTAACCTGCAGGACTCGAAATCAGGCTGCTTGTGGATAAGGGTCTAGGGAAGAAACTTTTTTTTTAAGCAACAAGCAGTTTTATCTGTCACTGAGATGATGGTGGGCAAATGAAATTGCTGGTATGAGTACTTGAAATTACCCCTTAACTCATTTCTTTAATATGAAGAAACCCAACATCTGTGAAAAGTAAAACTTGTTACAAAGGGAAAGTTTTTTGTTTTTTCTTTTTCTATTTTTTTAAACCCATGTAGCCCTTCCTTGTCTAGCTACAAGTAGGTTATTGTGTCAGTGATAAACTATACTGTGACCATAGTTTGTTTGGATGTGGACAAATTAAACTTAACAGTATTTCAAGCTGCTGCAGCTTTTTCGTAACTGAAATAGGATGACTCAATAATATGTTGCTGTCATTTAGGTTGGTGGTAGTCAGTTAAAATGTGTGTAACACTACCTACTTGGTCTGTAGCTGTAACTGTGATGGATAAGCAAATCAACAATAATAAAAAAAAGTATGTAAACAAATAATGCAATGATACTAGGATATACACTTTTGTCTTTCCATTGTTATTTAAGGTTAATTGCTGGGTAATGGTGCTGGCTTGTAGTTCAATCTGTTCTAATATATGAATTATTTGGATTGGATTCCTGTTCCTGGCCACTGTTGTTGTATGTATTGATGTGCAGCCTCCCATGTGAATAATGATTGTAAACTATGTTTTACAACTTTTTTCTGGGTTTCTTATATGAATTTTGTATTTGGTCATAGTTTAATCATAACATAATTTAAGGTATCTTTTTTTCCTTTTCAAATAACTGTGCTTTTGATGTAGTTACTAAATGATGAATTTCCCTTGTACGCTCAGTAGTCTTGTAATAAAAACATGTAGTGTATAAAAAATAAAGATGGAGCTTCTAAAAGTATGTTTTTAAGTTAGTTTTAATTTAAAATTACCTTAGAATTTATCCTGTTATCACAGCACCTAATGCTGGTCTCAATATATTTTGCTCCTATTTAATATTTACAAGAAGTTGGCTTAAGAAAAGAGTTTGTTTTATCAATATAAAACTTGTTTTCTGCTAATTTTATCAAGCATCTAACTATTCAGGAAACTGAGCCCTCATTAAAGCAGAGTTCATTAAATATGTGTTTATATTATTTTAAAATCAAGCTTCTGTAGCCAATAGTTGAAAACGTTAGTGCCTGAGGTGCACTGTTTCTGCCATTGGTGTAGACCCGGTGGTAAGTAGCCAGTTCTTCAGTTGTGTTTTCCAGAGTTATTTATTTAATGAGGCACAAACAGAATGCTTCAATGTGACCAGCAGGTGGCAAAGTTTCCACATGGAGAGACAGCAGAAAACTGGAGTCTCTAGTGAAAGCCAGAATTGACTGCAGGAGTATCGCTCATCTTGGCCAAGATTAATTTTATTCCTTAGATACTTAATTCCTTCTACAAGTATATTTACATTGTTACTGGATTAAACCTGAAGGAGGTTGAAATTAGGTTTTTTTCCTGCTAATCAAAGGATGGAGATTTAGTAGAAATATCAGATTATAGATTAAAATATTTCTGACATCATCTGAATTATGCTGCACCTTAGTGTTCATTCATTCCAGGTTTTCCTCATTCAAAGTCATTGACATTTCTTCTTTCATCAGTTTTATAAGATAAACGAAAAGATCAGAAAACTCCATATCAAATTACTTTTCTCTCTCCCTCACTTCTCTCTTCCTATTCATGTTTCTCAATCTGCATTTGAGTTTTGGAAGTTGGAGGGGATTTGTATCCATAGCTCGGTTGCTCCTGTATGATTTCATGTCTCTACTTTGAAGAGAATGTACTTCAGATAGGAAAGTTTTTAATGTAGAAAGTTACCCCCAATCAAGTGTGAAGGCTACTGAAGATTCATTAAGGGTATGGTTATTTAAAAAGTGCAGAAAATCCTTGCCCTGTGCTAAGCACTAAGAGGAAGAGTACTGGGGAACCAGGAATTGAAACGAATGGTTCTTATATGTGCTATCAATGAAAAAGGAAGTTGCTGCCTCCTAATTTTCATGTACCTTTATTCTGACTTTTACATACTCCTGTTTGTGAAGACATCCTTGACCTTCAATCAAGTATGTTCTCTTTGAAACATTTCTATGTGGTGTGGAATTTTATGCCAGTAATCACATTTTATTTTGTTCTTTGTTTATGTTTGAATTGTTCACAAACATTTTTGGAAAAAATCTGTATGTAATCATTCTACAAAGCTCTGAGCCCTAGAAGATTTCTAGATACATAGGAAATATCTTCTATTTGTCCTCCTCCTTTTCCTTCCCCTTCCTTACTCTCTCCATTTATTTTCACTGAGATGACTTCTCTATTACATTGTTGTGTGCAAATCTATGTCTCATGCCAAGAAAGAATTATGGCAGTGATTTTTGTAAGTCTTTGATTAGTGTTGGGAATACTTGTAACTGCTAACACATTACCAAGGAGTTCAGTGTTCTGAAATGCATTTGGAAGTAAAAAGTTAAAGTCATACCTACTGAACAATAACTGTATTCTCAAGTATGGTTTTCCAGAGATTCTGTGTTGACAATTTCTACCAATGAAGCTCATATGGGATTATTTCAGCCTATCAATGTAGCTCTGGTGAAATGCCATTCACAATCAAAGGAGCAAGGAATGTGGGTATACAGCTTAATAACATAATGACAGAGAATTTCCTCTATGTATAGTACTGTTCTACATGCCTTGCTTGTAAGAGTTTAGTTATTCTAAAAAAATGCATGAGACATCTATTATTTCTTGCTTAATCTGCCTGAGTACATGGAGATTAAATCATATGTAGAAGGTCTCCCAGGTACTCTTACTACAAGATAGAAGTGTCAGTAATTATCAGGAGCATGTCAGTGGTGATATCCCACTTTTCTTTACTTCCTGTCCACTTTTATACCACACTCTTAAGGAAAGAAAAGAGCAGCCAGCATTAGTGAGTCACACCTGCAATCCTAGCTACTCAGGAAGCTGAGATCTGAGGATCTCAGTTTACAGCCAGCCTGGGAAGAAAAGGCCTTGTGAGACTCTAATCTCTAGTTAACCACTCAAACAACAACAACAACAACCAACAAATCTAGAAGTGGAGATGTGGCTCAAAGTGGTGGAGTACTAGCCATGAGCAAAAGAGCTCGAGGACAACACTCAGGCTCTGAGTTCAAACCCCATGACCACAAGCCCCTACCCCAAACATAAGCAAAACAAGAGTAGACTGTTTTCTGACTATACTGAAGGAGATAGCAGTTTTCAATGGGAAGGGAGACTGCAACTTGTGCATTTCATATGCCTTTCCCCATAGTGGAAGAAAAAAGCATCCAAAACTTAAAGGGATCAAGGTTTAGACACACCCCATTCGCTAGACTTTCTTGTATTCATATTGTCTGTCCTTAAATAATAGAGATGCACCTAACTTTATCAGGTGAATTTCTGTTTTTATTTTTAAATAATTCATATTTTAACTTTTTGACATCATTTTTTTATTAAAAAATATTTCTTTTATTTAAGTCATAGTAGAGCTAGTAAAACAATGATTATAGACAGCATCAATAGATACATGTTTTCACAAAGAACCATTATCCTGAGAAGTTTTTTTTTTTTTAATTGTATTTTATTTGATTTGAGAACATACTGTACAGAGGGGCTACAATTACATGGGCAGGATAATGCATACATTTCTTACCAAGCATTGCAGCCTCCTCCTTTGTTTACCCTTCGCTTCCCTTCCCCACCTCCCCCCTCCCCCTACCCAATTTTACCCCCCTCCCCCCACCCAATTATACCCCCCTCCCCCCCCACACCGACATTGTAAAGCTGGTTTTGACATGACATTTTGTACTTCTCATTGTTGCAACAGGTCCACCTGAATCCTTAAACGACTTGTTTGTCCCCATCTCCTCCACATGTTATACTGACATCAAATATAGTGAAAGCGGGGGTTACACTGTGGGGGAGGGACATACAAAGCAACAAAGAAATAATCTTATAAATGCGTTAGAAACACATGCATGAAAGAAACGAAAACATTAAAATACATATTTAAGGGTTCATTTTCCTAACATCACATTATCTGACCTTTTCCGCTTGACTCATACCTATACTAGATATTGCAAATAAGGGAAACCATGGGACCTATGCTTCTTTGGGCCTGGCTTACTTCACTTAATATAATTTTTTCTAAGTTTTTCCATTTCCTATCAAATGGGGAAATGTCATTCTTTCTGATGGAGGCATAGAATTCCATTGTGTATATATACCACATTTTCTTGATCCATTCATCTACTGAGGGGCATCTGGGTTGGTTCCATCTCTTAGCTATGGTAAATAATGCTGCAATAAACATAGTTGTGCTGGTAGCTTTAGTGTGGTCTTGTTTGTAAACATTTGGGTAAATGCCCAAAAGTGGGATTGCTGGATCATAGGGGAGATCTATGTGAAGTCTTTTGAGGAACCTCCATACTGCTTTCCAAAGTGGTTGAACAAGTTTACATTCCCACCAACAATGAAGTAAGGTTCCTTTCTGTCCACATCCCCTCCAGCATCTGTTGTTGTTGGAGTTCTTGATTTTTGCTGTTCTAACTGGAGTGAGGTGATATCTCAATGTTGTTTTGATTTGCATTTCTTTTATGGCTAGGGATGTTGAACATTTCTTCATGTGTCTATTGGCCATCCTTCTTTCTTCTTCAGAGAAGCTTCTCTTTAAGTCTTTCGCCCACTTATTTATTGGACAGTTGTTTCTTTGAGGATTTGTTGTTGGGTGGTTTAATTTTTTGAGTTCCAAGTATATTTTAGATATGAGACCCTTGTCCGTTGTATGGCTAGTAAAGATCTTCTCCCAATCGGTGGGCTTTCTATTGATCTTGCCAGCTATGTCATTTGCCATGCAGAAGCTCTGCAACTTCATGCAGTCCCATTTGTCCAACCTTTCTTTGATTTGTTGTGTTTCCGGGTCTCTATTAAGAAAATTTTGGCCTGAGCCAAGGAGACCTAGGGTTTCTCCTATTCCATCCTGTAATGTTTTCAGAGTGTCTGCTTTGACTTCAAGGTCTTTGATCCATTTGGAGTTGATTCTGGTGCAGGGTGATATATAAGGATCTAGCTTTAGTTTTCTACATGTAGTTAACCAATTTTGCCAGCACCATTTACTGAAGAGGCTGTCTTTCTTCCATTCTATTGTTTTAGCTTCCTTATCGAAGATTAGATGGCTATAGGTCTGTAGGTTCATTTCTGGGTTTTCAATTCTATTCCATTGGTCCTGAGGTCTGTTCTTATGCCAATACCAAGCTGTTTTGATTACTATGGCTTTATAGTAGAGTTTGAAATTTGGTATTGATATTCCTCCAGCAGTGTTCTTTCCGTTGAGGAGCGTTTTTGCTATTCGGGGTCTTTTATTGTTCCATATGAATTTTTGGATTGCCTCCTCTATTTCCTTGAAGAATGAGGGTGGAATTTTGATAGGTATCGCGTTGAATTTGTAGATAGCCTTGGGAAGTATTGCCATTTTCACGATGTTAATCTTGCCAATCCAGGAGCATGGGAGGTTTTGCCATTTTTTAAGTTCTGTGTTGATTTCCTTTTTCAAGATTTTAAAGTTTTCATCATAGAGGTCCTTCACTTCTTTGGTTAAGTTAATTCCTAGGTATTTTATTTTTTGTGGGGCTATTACAAATGGAGTTGCTTTCCTAATTTCAGCCACACTTTACTCATTGTTGGCATATAGAAAAGCCATTGATTTTGGGGGGTTAATTTTATAACCTGCTACTTTGCCAAAGTTTTGAATCAGCTTGAGTAATTTGGGAGTGGAGTCTATGGGATTCTTTAAATACAAGATCATGTCATCTGCAAAGAGGGAGAGTTTTATTTCTTCTTTCCCTATTTGGATCCCCTTTATGTCTGCATCTTGTCTTATTGCTGTAGCTAGGCATTCTAATACTAGATTGAAGAGAAGTGGAGAGAGTGGGCATCCTTGTCTTGTTCCTGAGTTAAGAGGAAATGGCTTTAGTTTTTCACCATTGAGTATAATGCTGGCTGTAGGTTTGTCATATACAGCCTTTATTGTATTGAGGAAGGTTCCATGGATTCCTAATTTTTCCAGAACCTTCATCATAAAGGGGTGTTGGATCTTGTCAAATGCTTTTTCTGCATCTATTGAGATAACCATGTGGTTCTTATTCTTGCTCCTGTTGATGTGATGAATAATATTAATTGATTTGCGTATATTGAACCAGCTTTGCATCCCTGAAATGAATCCTGTTTGATCATGGTGTATGATTTTTTGGATGAATTGTTGAAGTCGATTGGCCAAAATTTTGTTGAGAAGTTTTGCATCAATGTTCATCAAAGAAATGGGTCTATAGTTCTCTTTCTTTGATGAGTCCCTGCCTGGTTTTGGGATGAGGGTTATGATGGCTTCATAGAATGTGTTCGGTAGTGAGCTTTCTCTTTCAATTTCATTGAAGAGTTGGAGGAGTATTGGTGTGAGCTCTGCTTTGAAGGCCTTGTAGAGTTCCACTGTAAAACCATCTGGTCCTGGACTTTTCTTAGCTGGGAGGTCTCTTATTGCTGTTTCTATTTCAATGCTTGATATGGGCCTGTTAAGCTGGTTTAACTCATCTTGGTTTAGTTTTGGCATGTCAATATTTCCTAGGAAAAGGTCCATTTCTGTCAAGTTCTCAAACTTATTAGCATAAAGTTTTGAGAAGTATTCCCTTATAATGTTCTGAATCTTGGTTGTTTCCGTGGTGATGTTTCCATTCTCATCTCTGAGTTTATTAATTTGGGTGTGTTCTCTCCTTTTTCTGATAAGGTTTGCTAAGGGTCTGTCAATTTTGTTAAGTTTTTCGAAGAACCAACTCTTTGTTTTGTTGATTCTTTCTATAGTTTTTTTGGATTCTAATTCATTTAATTCTGATTTAATTTTGATTATTTCTTTCCATCTACTGGATTGGGGTTTATCTTGCTGCTCTTTTTCAAGGAGGTTTAGATGTGTCATTAAATTGTTAGTTTCCGATCTCTCCAATTTGTTGATGTAGGAGCTCAGAGCTATAAACTTGCCTCTGAGTACTGCCTTTGCTGTGTCCCAGAGGAGCTGGTAATTTGTGTGTTCATTTTTGTTGAATAGCATGAACATTTGAATTTCCTTTCTAATCTCTTCCATGACCCACTCATGATTCAGCAGTGTGTTGTTCAGCCTCCATGTGATACCGGACTTTCTTTGGTGGCTTTTGGTGTTGAGATCTAATTTTATTCCCTTGTGGTCAGAGAGAATGCAAGGTATAACTTCAATGTTTCTGAATTTAGACAAGTTTGCTTTGTGGCCTAAAATGTGGTCTATTTTAGAAAACGTTCCATGTGCTGCTGAGAAGAACATGTATTCTGTTGCTGCTGGGTGAAATGTTCGGTAAATGTCTGTTAAGTCTAGTTGATCTATGCAGCTGTTTAGATCTGCGGTTTCTCTGTTGAGTTTTTGCCGAGTTGATCTATCTAGTGGGGAGAGTGGTGTGTTAAAATCCCCAACAATTAATGTCTTTGGATCTATATGGGATTTGAGGGAAAGTAGTGTTTCTTTGATAAATTTGGGTGCTCCATTGTTTGGCGAATAGATATTTAGAATTGTAATATCCTCCTGAAGGAGAGATCCTTTAATTAGTATGTAGCGACCTTCTTTATCTCTTCTCACGAATTTTAGTTTGAAGTCTATTTTATCTGATATTAGGATTGCAACTCCCGCCTGTTTATGAGGGCCGTTTGCTTGGTAGATTTTGTTCCAGCCTTTAACCTTGAAAATATGTTTGTTTTTACGGGCAAGATGTGACTCCTGCAGGCAGCAGATAGAAGGGTCTTGTTTTTTAATCCAACTAGACAGTCTATGTCGCTTAATTGGAGAGTTCAGTCCGTTAACATTAAGAGATAGGACTGAGAGGTATTTGGGGGTTCCTGCCATGTTATCCACCTTCTTGGGGGCTGCGAAAACTGGGTTCTTCCTAAGGTTCTTGGATTCTCAGTTTGGGTGCAGTTTCTTGGCCTTTGTTGCGTTCTTGTTGGTTTTCTATGTGTAGGACATCTTTAAGAATCTTTTGCAGGGCTGGTTTGGTGGAGATGTATTGTTTCAATTTTTCTTTGCTATGGAAGGTTTTTATTTGGCCTTCAGTTATGAAGGAGAGTTTAGCTGGGTACAGTATTCTTGGTTGATAGTTGTTTGTTTTTAGGGCATGGCATACGTCATTCCAGGCTCTTCTTGCTTTGATTGTCTCTGCTGAGAAATCTGAGGTAATTCTAATTGGTTTCCCTTTATAGGTGATTAACCTTTTCTCCTTGACAGCTTTAAGGAACTTTTCCTTGGTCTGGGTTGATCCTGTGTGGATTATAATGTGACGGTGGGATGTCCTATTCTGGTCTGGTCTATTTGGGGTTCTAAAAGCTTCTTGTATCTGAATAGGCCTATCTTTTTGTATGTTTGGGAAGTTCTCTGCTAGGATCCTGTTAAACAAATTTCCTAGACCATTAACTTCTGTTTCTAGGTGCTCCTCTACACCCATTATCCTTAGATTGGGCCTTCTGATGGTGTCTTCCAGGTGTTGGATAGACCTATCATATTTCTTGGACTTGTCTTGGATGGTTGTATGTTCTTTCTCTATAATATCTAGGCTGTCTTCAATCCCTGAGATTCGATCTTCTGCATGGTCTAACCTGCTGTCAAGACTCTCTACTTTGTTTTTTATCTCTTTTCCTTCTAATTGGTCAGCTTTGATGGCTTCAAGTTCTTTGTTGAAGCTCTGTTTTAGGTCTTGTATGAATTTCTTTACTTCCTTAATTTGGTGTTCAGTGTTTGTTCTCAAATCACTTAGTTGATTGGTTATGGTTTCTTTGGACTCCCATTCCTTCTGTTGGGTTCCATTCAGCATTCCCTTTGTGGTCTCCCTGACTTCCTTCAGCTCTTTGTTCATGGATTCCATGAATGCCTTTAGTGATCTTTGTGTATTCTCTACCTGGTCTCTTAATTTGTGAATTACTCTTTGATTAGTTTCCTCCCTTCTGTGGGATTCCTGCAGTTCTCTTTGAGTGTTCTCTGCCTGCTCACGCCATTCCTCCCTTTCTCTTTGAGTATTCTCAAGTTGTTCACGCAAATCCTGTATCAGTTTTTGAGAAGCTTCCTCACGCTTATGATATTCCTGTATAAACTTCTGGGATGCCTCCTCTCTCTCCCTATCACGCTCATACAGAGTCCTTTGTACATTGTCAAACTTCTCATTTATCATGTTTGCTATTAGTGTTTGTAGAGCTATTTGGGAACTCTCCTCTGGATTATTCTTTATCTGTTCTAATCCCTGATTATCAAGGTTGGGAATTGAGATACCCGAATTTGCCATTTTTCTTGTGTTTTTCCGGCTTACTCGGCCCATTTGAGATAAAGATTGCACCAGTTTTGTGCTAGAACACTATCTTAAGGCAACCATCAACCAAAGTTTGCATTTGTACAGTCAATAGTCTACAGATACAATCTAGTTCAACAGATACATCTATTCAACATCAAACGACTATATGTTAAAGGACTTCGAACCGCAGAAAAGAATTTGGAAAACCAGAAATTATTAGGATTAGGGAGAGATGTGGGTAAAAAATAGGAATAGATTGGTGTGGGGAGGCACAGGGAGAGTTAACTATGTCCTAATCACAGTGCAGGAAATGAGTTGGGTAGGATGCAAGTAGAGAGAGAGAGAAAAAGAAGAGACGGAAAGGGGAATAAAGAGAGACCAGAAAAAGAATAGAAACGTAGAAATTAATGTTATTATAGAGGTTAAAAGACCGTCTATTTAGAGAGGAATGTGAATATGTTCAGAGAAGGGGAGGGACATAGAGGAGATGTGAAAAGCTTTAAGGATGGGAACGGGAGAAGAAAAGATCAGAAGTTCAGTAGAGCTAGATAAAAAACAAAAAGATAATTAAGAAAGAAAGAAAAAGAGAAAGAAGACAAGAAAAGAAAGGAAAACTCTCATTCACGTATTCCTAAAATAAAAATTATAAGATGAGAAAAAAAAAAGTTACTGGAAAACAATTATTTTTTCAGAAGAGGCAAAAATTAAAGATTAATAAAAGTTTTAGAAGGGGAAATATATATATATATATATATATATAAGGTAACAAAAAACAAAAAACAAGCAAAAAAAAAGAAAAGAAGAAGAAGAAAAAAAGAAAAAAAAAGAAAAAAAAAAAAGAAAAAAAAGTCTTTTGATTTTTTTTTGGGGGGGGGGGAGGAGTGGGAAGAATCCTGTATCTCCCTTTTGTCTGCAACCAGTCTCTTGTTGGAGTCTCTGGTCAGCTTGAGGTCCTGTGGCTTGATTGGTTTCTTAAGTCGGTTGGTTGGAAGAGGCAGAAAAATGCTCTGCTTTACCCAAGATTTTGAGATCCCCCTCCCAGGTTAGTTTTCTGGGAGGGTGGTCTGCTTTGAGAGTCACAAAAGAGGGGGATGTGGTGATGAGGCTAGGTTCTGGGTAGAGTTGAGGCCTTTCAACAAACAGTAGCTTTTCCCTGGGGCTATTTTGTGATAAAGCTCACAGCGCCCAGCCTGGAGCCATTCTCAGGGTTTCTGTTTTTCAATTGATTGTGGTGGCTGCTAGAGGGAGGGGCAGCCTCTGGCTCTGGTTACCCAGTGAGGCAAGGCACTCCGATGGCTGGCGCTTGAGCTGGGTGACTTTTCCCTGGATGGAGCTGAGTCTGGCAGGTCACTTCGCCGTTAAGTTCTTGTGACCTGCTAAATGACTCATTTTATTCCAAGGCCTGAGCTGGAGCTAGCAGCTCCTCCGAGCTTTGTCGGTATCCAAGATGGAGATCACCGGTGCTGGGGGGGGAGGGGTGGCCTTCCCTCCTCTGCTCCCTGAGGAGTGAGGATGTCAGGCTTGTACTCACGCCGAGTCTTGGATCCTGGGTCGTCTCTGGTCTGCAAACAGCAGGATGAAGATTTCCGCTCCTTGTCGGTTCTTGTTGGTGTTGAGTAGAATCCGCTCGTCCGCTGCGTCTGGCTCCTTCGTCCCCGACTCTCTGTGTCTCAGGTATGACTCCGCGGTGGTGGTCGCCGCCGCGGCCCCGCCGCTGGAGCGGCAGCTGATGCGTTTCCTTGGCTTCCCCTCTCTTGTCTAACTCTCTGTCCTGTGATGACACACTTGGTGTGATTCTCTGGCTTAGGACTGTTCACTGGAACTCTAAAACTCCTTTCTATGCGAGAGCTTGTTCAGATTCCAGCTTCTCCTCCGCCATCTTCCCGGAACTCCTCCTGAGAAGATGACATCATTTTTTGAGTGATAACTTTGTATATAATTATGAGGTCAAAATATAACACTTTGATGCATATGAACATATCTGGCTGATAAATAGATATCTATCTCTCACATACTTGTATAACATTTTGTGGTAATAACACCTTAAAATGCACTCCTAGCAATTTTAAAATATAAAATACATTATTAACTATAGTCACCTTACTGTACAATAGATTACCAGAACTTCTTTCTCTAACAGAATTTCTACTCTTTGACCGTAATTTTTCCTTTTCCATGTCTTCTCTTCAGCCTCTGGTAACCCTTCTGTTCCCTAAGTTGAGGAGTTTTTAGAGTCCATGTAATTTTATTTCAGTACTGGTGACTAAACTCAGGGCCTTGTGCTTGCAAGGCAGATACTCTACCACTTCAGCCATGTTCTCAGGTCCTTTTGTTTTTTAGTATCTTTCACATAGGATTTTTAAAAATTATCTTCTTTCTTTCATTTCCCAAATAGCTGGGATTACAGATATGTACCACCATGCCTGGCTTGTTTCATTGACAGACTCTCACTGACATTTTTGTGTGGGCTGCCCTTGAACCAGAATCCTTTGTCTTCATCTTCTGAATGGGTGCACACATTTTTTAGTTTGCATAATTTTGTAATTTGAGTCACTATCTCAGCCACATGTCTAGGTCTTCCGCCTCCTTTTCTCATTGTACTCTGGGCTCTCTTCATTGGCTGAGTATAACTTCCCTAATTCTCCTGAGGTTGTGACCCCCAGCTCCTTCTTCTCTGTTCAGTGACTGAGAGGAGCATTTTACTGACCATAGCAACCCTTTCCCTAACTTCATACCTTTATCCTCCTCCAATTTTGTGATCAATACTTGGATCATCTTCATGATCTCAATCTTTTTTTTTTTTTAAATGAAAATACCATACAGAGTGGTTACAATTACATGGGCAAGATAGTGAATACATTTCTTATCAAGCATTGTTGCCTCCTCCTTTGTTTCCCCTTCCCATCTCTCATCTCTGCACCTCCCTCCCACCCCCCCGTCCCCCCAGTACCCCCACCCCCGCCCCGGCCAAAGTTGTCAAATTCATTTTTTGACATAAAGACTTGTACATCTCATTGTTGCAATGGGTCCACCTGTATCCCTATTTAAACCATTTGTTTTTTTCCTTCCCCCTCACAAATTATACCAACATCAAATACAGTGAAAGCAGGGTTATACCGTGGGGGAGGGACATACAAAGCAACAAAGAAATCATCTTATAAATATATTGGAAACAACATGATCTCAACTTAACTGAGAGTTTCCCCTAGTCCACTCTTCCTGAGTTCCCCTTCCTTAGTGATGTCCATGCACCGACACTGTTATTATCTTCTCTCCTTCTGACTCATCTTTGATGGCAGAATTATTTTCTTCACTATCACCACAGGAAATCCCATTCCTTCCCAGGCATCCACTCTCAATTGCAGGTTACCTCTTCCCAGTGTCTTGTGATCTTGAAAAGTAGCCTCTAAATCACATTTAAGAATCACATTGCTTCCTCGCACCTGTGGTATATGCTGTAATCTTATCTACTCAGGAGGCTGAGATTTGAGGATTGCAATTTGAAGCCATATTGGGGCAGGAACATGTATCAGACTCTTATTTCCCTTTAACAACCAAAAACACAGGTGAGATGTGGCTCAAGTGGATGAATGCTAACCTTTAGCAAAAATGCTCAGGAACAGCACCCAGGCCCCTGAGTTCAAGCCCCTGAAGAGGCATACTCTACACACACACACACACACACACACACACACACACACACACACCTACACTCATATGATGTTTACCTAAATGAACTCCAGGAAAAGGAAACAGAGGGTTTTTTTGTTATTTTACTTTGCTAGCCCCCCCTTTATTTATTTATTTTTTGCTGTTTTTGGTTTCTATGCTTTTTGTCTTTTTTTTGGGTCTGGTCATGGGGCTTGAACTCTGGGCCTGGGAACTGTCCCTCAGCTCTTCAGCTCAAGGCTAGCGCTCTACCACTTGAGCCACAGCGCTACTTCCAGCTTTTTTTTTCTTTTTGCTTATGTGGTGCTGAGGAATCGAACCCAGGGCCTCAGGCATGCAAGGCAAGCGCTCTACCACTGAGCCACCTTCCCAGCCCTTGGTTTTTGTCTTATATATAAGTTTATCTGTTATGGGGAGGGTATGTGTTTCCCTTGGAGCACAGAAATGGTGAGACAAAGGGTGAACTAATGCAGCAATGTTACTCCCTAGACAGTAAGTTGTAAATGAACTATACAACTTTGTGGGGTGAGGGCCAGGAGGGAAAAACTGGGAGAAAATGACACGGTTCAAAAAGAACACTGTTCAAAAGTTATTGCATGACTTATATAAATGTAACACCTCTGTATATTACCTCCACAGTAAAAAAGAAAGAAAAAAAATGAATCAATGCTTAGTAAATAAGGAACTTATCAAGGGCTTTTTTATTCAAACAAATTAATTTTGGCTTGAAATCAATATTAACATGTGACATATGGTACAAGTGAAAGGCATTTATTATTTGATAAAAGAATTTAAAAGCTCTCAGCAAGTATTCATTGACCCCTCATTCGTTTGCGAGGTTGCAGTGGTCCATGCTGTGCTCAGGTTCTGTTCTATCACTATTTCAATTTTATCATGTCAGGGGTTTTCAACTTTCACCAAGACTATTTTTTTCAGAGAACAAAGGGAAAACTCTGATGTTTGAGAACACCCATGTCTTCTAGGTTTTTACTTTTTGTTTCCCTGTCCATTACTGGAATGACAACAGAAACAAGGGAAGAACCAACAATAAATTATGATTTTTAAATTTGTACCTGTACTGTCCTGGGTTTCTTCTTTTCCTCCTAGGTCTCTCTCTCTCCCGAGGGCACTAGACAGGGGGCCGTTTCCGGTGATGTCTGGCTATTTTTAGGATATTATGACAACACTTTCTCTCATTTAGGCTTACCAGCATGGATGAGTAGGCCCTACTGGGGGTTTCTTCTTTTCTTTCTTTTCCCTAGCCTCTCATTTTTTTTCATTTCTTTCTTTTTCTTTGGTTGGTACGAAAGTGTGAAGTCAAGGTTTTTGTTGTACTTGCTTGTCAGGCTCTCTGCCACTTGAGATGTTTCATCAACCCTCCCCTTTTTTTTTCAGGTAAGGGGTAAGTTTATTCATCGTTCCAGCTGGCACCAGGCCATCTTGGTCCTCCACGCGGTGGGGAAAGGCCTGGGAAAGAGAGAGCTGGGAAAGAGAGAGAGAGCTGGGGAAAAGAGCTAAGAGAGAGCTATAAAAGAGAGAAAAAAGCTAGAAAAGAGAAGAGCTAGAAAAGAGCAGAGAGAGCAGAGAGAGAGCTAGAAAAGAGAAGGGAGCTGGGAAAGAGAAGAGAAGGGAAAAGCTGAGAGCTAGAAAAGAGCAGAGAGAGCAGAGAGAGCATCTGGGACAGGGCTAGGCCTTATCTAGGGTATGGGTAGAGAAAGGTGTGGCCACATCAAATTAGGGCGCTGATTATCTCTGGCTACTTCCTGCTGACAAGGAGCGTTCATCCTTCCGGCTGGCACCAGGCCATCTTGGTCCTCCACGCGGTGGGGAAAGGCCTGGGAAAGAGAGAGAGCTGGGGAAGAGAGAGAGAGAGCTGGGGAAAAGAGCTAAGAGAAAGCTAGAAAAGAGAGAAAAAGTTAGAAAAGAGAAGAGCTAGAAAAGAGCAGAGCAGAGAGAGAGAGCTAGAAAAGAGAAGGGAGCTGGGGAAAAGAAGAGAAGGAAAAAGCTGAGAGCTAAAAAAGAACAGAGAGAGCAGAGAGCTCATCAACCCTTTTTTGCTTCAGCTATTTTTCAGATAGGATCTTCGGCTTTTTCTGAATCTAGTGTTGTAGAAGTGATTGGATTTGACAAAGATAATGTCTTTCTGTAGTATTTGGTAGAATGTATTTGGACCCGGTCAGAATTCGTTTGTAATAATTAGAGTCATTAGAATATTAAGGATGGCAACAAATCAAAATGGAAATAGAAATATCATAAGAAACTGAGAAATATCAGCCCCTGATTATATGTATCATGGGGTTGAGGTAATCCAGGCTACAGAGGAACACAGAGTTTGAGTAGAGTCAGTATAACCCTTCATAGTAATTAATGTACACTCTAGAAATGGTGACTATTTCCAACTTGGCTCATTCTCTTCATGTGGTATTCTCTCCCCTCCCTGTTCTATTTCCTTGTATTATTAGTGAGATAAATTGCCTGTTGCTGAAATTATAAGATCCTTCATCTTCTTCCCAGTGTCTCACATCAAACTAGAATTCTATTTTTCTGTTTATGTCTTTCAATACTAGTTTATAGAAAACAAATTAAAACTAACCAAGTTTGATTTTTTTGTCTGTGTACCCTTGAAATTTCACTTTTACTTAGGAAAATTAATTGTCTTCTCCTCATTAATTTGGGAGATATTTACTATGAATGAAGTACTTACCCAGTAAACTTGTGAGCTAGCCTTCATTAGCTCTCACCACCACAGATGTCACTAATTTTGTTCTATGGTCTTCTCTCTGTGAGCTCTCACTACTTTTTTGAGCAGTGAACAGAAATGATACTCTGATTCATTTATATCAATTTTACTTTTTTGTGTATATTTGGACCAATACTGACAAATACTGGTCTTCAGAAAATGACATTTTTAGGTACCTCAAGTAAAATTAATTACAAAGAATTGGAAAGAAAACAAATATTTTCTAGGAGACTTACATCATGTATAATTTTATGACAATATATTTGAAGGGCCTTAAATTCTTTATATTTCTCTCTTATAATTGCTCTATTGGGAGCATATGCGTCCTGAAAGAGTCATTTTTGTCTTTTTCTGTCTCCTCCTCCACATTAGCCTTTGTCTCATTTCAAAAACAAAAGGATCATGCCCATCTTGAATCTGACTGTGATACATTGTTCTGAATATAAAGGTCAAGGGTCACAATAAACAGACATTCAAAATATCAGTGTCTTTTGAGTCTCAGGACACTGCTTATATATAATTGCTCTTAAGGGTGGAATGTGATGTTAGAAATGCTGTATTGAGTTTATAGAAAAATAGTTGAAATCAAATATATTGCAGAAATCAACAACTTAATCTATTTTATTTTCTGACAATTTATTAAAACAAACAAACACATTCTCTTTAAAGGAGATAGTTGCTAATAAAATCATACAGATTACCTAGGTATGGTGAGCTACATCTTTAATTCCAGTATTTTGGAGGATAAGACAGGGATGGGGAAGTCAAGATCAACCCAGACTACATCAGAAGACAGTAGCTCAAAAATAATAAATCACAGAGGTAGTGGTAAGATATTCTGAAAGTAAGGCTATATAATTTCATAGCATCATCATTTATTCATATATCTACTAATTCATATATCTACTATTCATATACCTCATGATGAGAATCCAAAAGATTTCTAAATATCCTGGGAAATATAGTCTGCTACCTTATGAATGCTTTGTGCATAATTCTGGAATTAAAAGGAAAAAATGTATACTTACTGGTTATTAGCAAGGTATTGTTATGTAGTCCAGACTGGACTGGAACCATGTATCCCGGGCTAGCCTCCAGCTCTTTATCTTCCTTTTTCAGCCTTCCAGTATTGAGATTACAAGTGTATACTTCCATGTCCAGGTTGCCCTTCATTTTTGTGGATGAGGAATTAGAGTCAGTGGGCTATTTTCCATGGGTCTAGCATAGGAGAGTGAGTTGACACAACCATCAGAGGAATGGCTACAGGAAACAAATTTTGGGAAGGAGGGTGATGGCAATAAACTCAGGATTCTGCACCAAGCAGAGTCTTTAACACAATGGTAGTAACCCAGGAGCACAGTTTGTGCCAAAAGTACAGACCTCTAGTCAACTGTTAAGCAAATTCAACAATGATGTCCTGTAAGGATGTTTAATTAAGTATACAAAGATATGTGTTATAAACACCAGCAGATGGCAGAAGGATAACATAAAAATCAAGCTGAAGGCTAGCACCTCTATGCAGTCTGCCAATGATATAAATTATACCCTTTACACCAAACATTAGGAGAAGAGGAGGAAGGAGAATCCCTTGGGTTGGTCAAGTATTGATTTATCCAATAGAGAATCCATTCCTGAAATTATATTTAAATGGCCACATTGGATCAAGTTAAAACTAGATTGCATGTAGTTACTTATTTTTCTCCTGCCAATCAATGGATGGTGTTAACAGGGGAATCTTAGATTACATAGTAATATAAAGAAAGTAAAATGTATCACTATATCATTTGAATTTTAATTGTTAGCCTTAGTAGCATTTATTCCAGATTACCATACTTCAAAGTCATTGTGATCTCCCTTTAAATAGGTTTTCAGAAGATGAAAAGGAGAATTCAAATCTTCATATGGAAACACCTTTCTTCCACTCTTTTCTCTTTCCTAATCATGTTTCCTCATCTTTATTTGAGTTTGGAAAGCTGGAGGAAATTTCAACTTGTGTCAGTAGCCTTCTTTACCCTACATGATTGTCCCTTTTTCTCCTTTACAGAATGCTCAGTAATTTCTAAGTAGTAAATTTCAAATGTAATCCCTATCTAAGTGCAATGGTTGCTGACAGCTCATTGAATATTGGGCACTATAACAAATAGAAAATACAAAGAAGAAATTGTCCATGTGATTCACACAGGGAGCAGGGGAAATAGGAAAGGGGCATTTAAACAAATGATCACTATATACTCTTTTGTTGAAAAAGTTGCTGAGCCTACTACCCTTTTTAAAACTGTCTGTGAAGACATCCCTGACCTACAATCACTTGTTTCCTCATGTTTGGAAACATTTCCACCTTGTATTTCCCTAACACTAATCATATTTTATTGTGTCATCTGTTCATAGGTTTCCATTATTCATGCACATCTTTGGAGGAAGATCTACATTGAATTCACTCTAAAAAGCTTTGAGTCCTGGCAAAATCCTAGATACACAGGATTATCTAATATGAGGATGCTGAGCATAAAACAGTGTCAGACCCAATCTGTGCAAAGATGCTAATACCAGTGTATTCATAGTAAGGGAAATTTAGGAACTCTGGATACTTATTGCAAATGATTGGTTCATGACATACAAAAAATTATTAACTAGGAAAGTAAAGTTATCTAGTAAAGTAGATCTATATCTGTTGAGCTAGAAGGACATCCACAGAGAAAAGGGAGATTATGTTACATATTGCCCTGTAAGAAATGTTATGTGTGTTTAACCTCATGTTAATATTCCTGGAAGGATGACCATTAAAATGTTCACAACACCAGAATTTTTTGCATTTTTAATGCCTTCCCACATTGCCTTTCTTTTTTAAAAATCCATCTATTTAGTGTTTTTTAGTTACCATTACTAATAAGTTGTCTACCTAGTAGTTGTGTTTTGCTCTCCTTCCATTGCTCTCAATGAGTTTATGAGTTTGTTATGGTTTGAACCTAAAATATCCCCCAAAATTCATATGTGGAAGGCTGGTCCCCAGCTGGTGGCTGTATTGAGAGGTGATTGGATTATAGCTGAGTGGGCCTTTAGGAGGTGGGCCTAGATGTAAGAAGTATGTATCACTGGTGGTTGATCTTTGAAGTTTATTTTGTCCCCGGAGCCTTCATTCTCTCATTCACTTCCTGGCAGACACAAAGTACGCCACCTTGCTCTGGTCACACTCTACCCAGTATGGGCTTCCTTCTTACTTGGACTTCCTTCTTATCCAAATCAGTGGAGACAAGCAACCCTGAACTCTTAAAACCTCTAGTTCTTTTTTTTTTTGGTGGTACACACCTGTAATCAAGCAATCAGGAGATTAAGGCAAGAGGTTTGGAGTACAGACTGGATGGTATAGTGAGAACCTGTCTCATAAAACAAAAATAGCAAGATGGCATATCATTTCAGTCCTGTATTACTATCATGCATTACTACCCATGGTCCTGTGGCCTCTCCTCACATTCTTAGTGAGTGTAAGGATACCATATGTGAAGCATCATTTCGATGAAATCATTGCAGAGACAACTTACAGTCCACTTGGGAGCAGAACTGATGCGGAAGCATCTTCTTTCCAGGTGCTGAGCCAGGAACAAAGCAAGATGACTACTTGATTCACAATTGCATCCTGTATGCTCTGCAGGCTAGTAGCAGTTTGCCTTAAAACCTCTTCTATAGTAGAAATAAATCTTTCTTCTTCTAAGTTGCTTTCTCAGCTATTTTTTTTGTCATAGTAACAAAAACTAACAGGTCTATTTGCTCATTTATCTTCCTTCTCGTTACTTCTGGAGGGCCTCACTTTTCTTTCTCTTTCTTTCTTTTTATTGTGAAAATACCGTACAGATGGAGTTACAATTACATGAGCAAGGTAATAAGTACATTTCTTATCAAGCATTGTTGCCTCCTCCTTTGTTTCCCTTTACCATCCCTTCCCATTTCCACCACCCCCCATGCCAAAGTTGTAAAGTTGGTTTTTCGACATAACATCTTGTACATCTCATTGTTGCAATGGGTCCACCTGTATCCCTAGTTAAACAATTGGTTTTTTCCCTTCCCCTCCACAAATTATACCAACATCAAATACAGTGGGGGAGAGACATACAAAACAACAAAGAAATCATCTTATAAATATGTTAGAAACAATAGCAAAAAAGAAAAACCATTTGAGTCCTTATCTTGGGGTTCATTTCGCCTTACATCAACTTATCTGACCATTTCTGCTTGTCTCAGACATATACTAGTTATTGAAAATAAGGGAAGGGGCTGGGAAGGTGGCTCAGTGGTAGAGCGCTTGCCTTGCATGCCTGAGGCCCTGGGTTGGATTCCTCAGCACCACACAAGCAAAAAAGAAAAAAGCTGGAAGTGGCGCTGTGGCTCAAGTGGTAGAGTGCTAGTCTTGAGCTGAAGAGCTGAGGGACAGCGCCCAGGCCCAGAGTTCAGGCCCCCCTATCAGCCCCCCCCCCCAAAAAAGAAAAAGAAAATAAGGGAAACCATGGGATCTATGTTCTTTGGGCCTGGCTTACTTCACTTAATAAAATTTTTCCAAGTCTTCCATTTCCTAACAAATGGGGCAATGTTATTCTTTCTGATGGAGGCATGGAATTTCTTATCCCTTGAACATGCGCTTCCTTCCTTTATGAGAAAAGAATAGTAAACAGTTTTCCTCAACCCTGTTTATTCCCCCTCACTACTATTTTCAGCTTCACTATTAAAATTCATGTGGATTTAGCAATAGTTGCCAATTGAAGGATGTCAGAATGGTTTCTCCATTAGCAGATGCTGACACAGTATGACATAAGTTTTAGGAAAAGAAAAGTAGGATTTGGTAGAGGAAAAAAGAGAACTGTGATGTGAGCCTTCAAACCTTTAAACCAGCAGGGAGTTTGGGGGTTGGTATGGACCATCAGAGCATGCTGTGTCAGGCTGACATGGCTGGAGTTTTGTGTCTCACTTGATCACTGCTCACAAGCTACCCCAGGAAAAGCATGGCCTCTGTAAAGGGGCTGCAACTGACACATATTTGAAAGCTCTGACAGCTACAAAGTGGCAATTTACTGTGGGTCCCCCTCAACAGGGCAGCAAGTCGTTTCTAAATGGAGGATCTGGGTGACATCTTTTTGTTTCCTCATTGAGGAGTTGATGGGAAGCACATACAAACAGCATGGCAAACATAATTGCTTTTCACTGATCAAAGGGAAATCACCAAAGATAATTAGGCTATCAGAGTGGATGTTTTCAAGCACACATACCCAGGTTCATATATTTCTAAATGAGGATAAATGAAAATTCCTTGGAATGCATGACAAGTTATAGCGACAGTAGGGCCTATCAGATGGCTACTGCCAAATAAACCCAATAGTGCTCTTAATCTGCTGTGCTTCCCTCTACCCCTCACCCTCTTTATGAGGCTTACAGGCTCAATTGTATTTTAATTTAAAAGTTGTAAATTGAGGAGATAAAATACAGATAGAGAAGACAATAAGGAAACACATTTATAATCACTGCTGAGGTCAAAATAAATTACTTTAAAATTTATTGTTTATGAACGAAGTTGTTCATGGAATAGAGTGGATAATGGCCATAATGATAATGTTAATAACTAATAAAATTACTATTGTTATCATGACTTGCTGCCCGTTTTTTTAACTTCCCAACAATGAAACACATTACTGTGCCAGACCTTTATAATATTTCCAGTTTTTTACATCTCTATTGAAGTGGCACCATATTATAGATGAAGAAAATGAAGCAGAAACGGGTTATTTCATTCAAGTTCAATTTTCTAGGAATTGGTGCAGGCCCTATACACAGCTAAGCAGTCTAACTTCAGAGTTGTATTATAATTTTTACATAGCATTCTCTGAACACTTGACTTATCCTTATTACTTCACTTCATATCACAATTCCCGTTCTCTTCTTAGCTCCCTCTCCCCATCATTTAACTTCACTGGAATGACTTTGGTAATAAATCACTTGCATGCAAATCTATGTCTCAGGCTCTGAGGAACTTAACACATAAGATCATTCACACCAATAAAGTTTTTGCCAGTGACTAATATGTCTTAGATTGATTAGTGCTTGGAACAGCAACAAGGGGAAAATAAGTTGCCAAAGGACTAAAATAGTCTGTAATGCATTTAAAAGAGCTATTAAGTTACAATCATATTTATTGACATTCTAACTTTATTTTCCAATGTGATTTTCCAAGAACTCCATGCTGAAAATTCGAGTTGCAGATACATACTTATAATGCACTATGTGATTCTTTTGTTTCTTTTGTATGTTCTCCCTCACACAATATAACCACTGTTTTCACTGTAGCTGATTCTGGTGTCCTGCATTTTGTATATACATTTTTATAATTTGGGGAGGGGAAGGAATATAACAAAATGCTTAAATAAGGATACAGGTTGACCCATTGTAAAAATGAGATGTACAAGACACTATGTTGAAAACGAACTTTACAATTTCTGGGGGGAGGGGGAAGGAGGAGTTGAGGAGGTGGGAAGGGAAGGGATGGTAGGGGAAAGACAAAGGAGGAGGTAACAAAGGTCGATAGGAAATAAACTCATTACCCTACTCATGTAACTGTAGCCCCTCTGTACAGTATTTTTGCAATAAGAATATATATGGTGGTCCTAATGGAATGTTAGTAAGGCTTCTGGAAGCTGTGAGAGGCTATATATATATATATATATATATATATATATATATATATATATATATATATGTGCACACACATATATGCATTTTACACACTCATACACACACTCTTGCTGTGGTACTGTCTTCAGTGTTTTGTGTATAGCAATTATTCTTCTTAAAAAGAATATAAGAAATGTAGTATTTCACTCTTACGGTGCCTCAGTACACAGAAACTAAATTACATGGCCAAGATCTCACAGGCATTCTTACTACAGAGATTGAAGTTTAGTGTTCATCATCTGAGAGTCAGTTTTATGTTGGTACCATACTGAAGGATCAGAATAAGAAGCATCACAGTTTTGACAGGAAGGTAAAATGCAAATTGTATGATTCCTATAACTTTCTCCACAGTCCAAAGGAAAAGCATAGGGGAAATAAAGGGTCAATTTTTGGACACACCCTATTCCCTAGACTTTGTTGTGTTCCTATTATGTGTTCCTATTATCTGCCTCTAAGAAAAAGTGACCCACTTCAAAACTTCTGAGTACAACTTTGCACATTTATTTTAGTGAGTAACATTTTTCTTTTGTGCCATCCTGGGGCTTGAACTCTTGGCCTGAGCACTGTTCCTGAGCTCTTTTTGTTTAAGGTTAGCACTGTACCATTTAATCCACAGCTCCACTTTCAGCTTTTTTGGGGGGAAGAATTTATTAGAGATAAGTCATAGACATCTATGTAGGCTGGTGTTGAACTCTGGTCTTCAGATCTCAGCCTTTTGAGTAGCTAGGATTACAGGCATGAGCCACAGGCAATACTTACCTTTTGATTTTGTTGTATTAATTGTGCTTTTATTGACAGATAGTAATTTCATATAACGGTAGGTACAATATGATGCTTTTATACATGTCCACATTAAGGAATGTGCAAATGAAGCTAAAAACATATTCATCATCTCACATATTTATAATTTTTCTGTAGCAAGAGCATGTAAATTCACTTCCAGCAATTTTGAATGTGCTATAGTCACTGAACTGAAATTATTGCTATGCAGCCAGAACTTATTCCTCTTGTGTATCTGAAAGTTTACCCTTGACCATCCTTTTTTTTTCTCCTTTCTCTTGCAATCAGTCTTTCATGACCTCTATTATATGGTCTTCTATGAGTTTTAATTTTAAAATCTACATATTTTTTACTTCATATAATTTAATAATTTTAGAGTTACTGCCCAAGCCCCATTCATATACACCTATTACTGCTTGTACTTTGGAGATCTACTTTAACTGTGTTGAACTTCCATTAATCTGTATGCAATGATCTTGAATTTCTGCTTTTCTATTCCCCGCATTCAGTTGACTGATCATGAGATCCATTTTGACCTTATAGCTCTGGCCACCTCTCATTTTATGACTTACTTCTCAACCCATGTATCTCCATCTTGCCAATCTCGCCTGAAGTCTTCTCCAATGATTCCAACTCACTGTTGTCATCACTCTTGATAACAGTTGTCATGTTTGCAATTCTGATTGCACCTTGTTGGCAACATTATTTTTCCCACTACTACTACAGAAACCCCCCATTTCTATCTAATCAACCTCTCTCTTCCAATTTACCTCTTCCCAGGGTATGTTTTGTGTGATCTGAATAGCAACATTAGTAATCACACTGCTTAATAGGAGAGGAATTTATCAAAAATTTAAAAATAATAATTTACAAAATAATTTAGCTTTAAAATCTATAGTAACTAATGATACTTCTCAGACAACATGTATTCCTTAACCAACCATAAATAACATTCAGCAAATATTTGTTAACCCTTTTCAAGAATTCAGCAACTCTATCAACAGGACCATGATGTGGACTAGTCTTTTTAATTCTCACCAGCACCGTTAATTTTTTTTTCAATCCACAAAATAAGAGGGCAAATGATGTTTGAGACAATTATGCCTGCTGCAGTTTTACTGCTCTAAGATTTCTGGAAGCAAGATTTATTTGACTGGAAATTGAGAGAATATATTTGAAGCCACCTTATGGGCCAAAATGGGATGAGGCCAGTAATCCTACCAAGCATCTTTGAAGATTCAAGTTTTTTTTTTTTTTTTTGGTCCAGTCGTGGGACCTGAACTCTGGGCCTGGGCACTGTTCCTCAGCTCTTCAGCTTAAGGCTAGCGCTCTACCACTTGAGCCACAGCATCACTTCCAGTTTTTTTCTTTTTTCTTATGTGGTGCTGAGGAATCGAACCCAGGGCCTCAGGCATGCAAGGCAAGCGCTGTATTACTGAGCCACCTTCCCAGCCCAGATTCAAGTTTTTGACTACTGTTCCCTGGGTTGCCCGTTTGCACTGTCTACAGAAATTTGTGGTATCAAGCAATGATTTAAGTTTTCTTCTTGAAAATGAACTTCTTTGCTAGGCACTGATGGTTTAGACCTATAATCCTGACTACTCAGGAAGCTTAAATCTAAGGATGGTAGTTTGAACCTAGCCTAGACAGTAAAGTCTTTGAGGCTCCTTTCCAATTAACCAGGGAAAATGATGGACTGGAAGTATGGCTTAACTTGAAGAACCCTAGCCATGAGTGATAAAGCTAAGCCAGCATACAAGATCCTGAATTCAAGGCCTCATACCAATATAAAAGCAAACTAAATCTTTCTCTGAGACATTATATTTGAAATATGCACAACTTGTTTGAAGTAAGAAGAGTTTTGTAAATGGATTTTATTTTATTGTAATCATACATTTGTTTAATCATACATTTATGTTTTATATTTTTTCTTTTACTAATTTAAGTAGTTGTACAAAGGGGATAAAATTCAACAAGTCTGATTATGAGTATAATGCATCTTGATCAACACCATTACTTCCATTGTTTCTCCCATCGTTCTCAATTCCATGTATACCCTCAAGTTACAGGGCTCATTTTTTTAAAAGTTAGTCATGGGGCTTGAACTCTGGGCCTGGGCACTGTTCCTCAGCTCTTCAACTCTACCACAGCGCCACTTCTAATTTTCTGAGTAGTTTATTGGAGATAAGAGTCTCATGGCCTTTTCTGCCCCAGCTGGCTTTGAACTGCAATCCTCAGATCTCAGCCTCCTGAGTAGCTAGGATTATAGGCATAAGCCACCACGCCTGGCTCAAAGGGCTCATTTTTTCAAATGTACATTGACTCTATTCAGCACCTTTCTTCTCAATTGGTCTGCTTCCCCTCTCTATCTCCCTTTCTCTGCCTTCCCTCCTCTGTCAAGAAAACATGTTTCAGCTTCCTAGTCTTCATTTTGTGGAATTGTTGGTGAGTTGTTCAGAGGAGTTACAAGTTTGTAATCCTTCCCTGAGTATAAAATCCTTTAGTCTATTTGTATGTATATGCATATAACCCTGTATGTTTTTGTATATGTTTATTATTTACATGTAACTTCCATATATGAAACATGCACACCAAAAGGAATGTAAACAGAGAGAAATGAAATTCTTTTAGAGAAAATATTCAAATTTTAATGTTGCATTTTAATAAGGAAAACATTGAAGGTTGTTACTGTGAAGAGGTTGTGATTTAGGACAATTTAGGCCCTGTAACTTTTAGTTTTTAAAGATATGCTTCTTTGTGGTAAGAAAATAGTGCTATTTTTTCAAGTCATTAAGCACATCCTGCTTTGTGATTTGTAACCATGTATTAGGGATTTCACCTTTGTCTTTAAATTTATACTTGTACTTTTCTTCTAGATTTGATCTGAAGTGTGATATAAACCACTTCCAGTATGGCTGTGTGGATAAATCTGGGGTGATGCTCCAAGTGGCAAAATCTCCTCCTGCCTGTCGATAGTTCTTATATGGGAATTTCCGGCCATCATCCAAAATCATGTAATCATCACTGGCTACTGAAGTAGAACAGGAATTTATGGAAAAGTAGTTTGTTTCATACCAATGCCAACCATTGACAGCTTTAGGACGGTGGAATGGAACACTGTGGTCGCCGTCATGATTAGGAATTGTGTTAGTACAAATTGCTTTACATAAGGGACATTGTTTCCAGCAGCCACAGAGATGTTCAGAGAGAATTTCCTCAATTTTAGGAACCATCTCATCTATAGGCAGACCTAACAGTTTCTCTCCTATGTCCTTCATTGTGAGATCCAAAGGTTTACTCATGGCTTCTTTGAGGAACTCAATATCTTTTATCTCCTGGTGTTCAATATTTACCAAATCTCTTCGTGGAAAGATCAAATTGCTCCCCAGGTGATCACAAAACAAATCCAACCACTCAGATGCAGTGCTGCCTTTATCTTTAGCTACTTCTGTAGACTCATGAATGGCAGAGAGAATGGCATTCTTTATGTCACCTAAACTTATTTGAATAAATGTCTTTATTTTTTCAACTCCTTCATTGAAACAGTATTGTTTAATATGGTTTTGAATGTAGCTGCTACAAAAAAATTTGGGATCATGAATATATTGCCAATACTTATCAAAGTTTTCTTCTTCTGCCAGAGAGATGAGGATGTGCTTCTCCAGTTTTGCCTTGTTTCCATTGAACGCAGGACAGGTAGATCGCAGGTACTCAGCTATTTTAAGGGGCATTTTCCCCCAGATGGTGTCGGATATAGCAGGAGTGAGCTTCTGCCACAGAAAATCAGCAAATGTTGTGATGGAGGTGGCTCCTTGGCAGGAGATCTTAAAACTCAGGAACAATTCATCTTTCTTGCTTTCCAGGTATTTCACAGGATCATTTGCTTCCTTGAATGCCCTGTGCCTTTCCTTAAAAATCTCTGATGCTCTCTGGGATAAATGCAAAGATAAGTCAAGGTTGTAGTTGCTTGTAAATGTATATTTTTCATTAGGTTCAGACTTCACTTCCTCGTCGATTAGTCTAAGGATTTCATGGAAATCACTGGGATTGTAATCACGTTTTTGCCTCTCAATGTTATTAACAGTTTCCTCAAATCTTGAAATAATACGCTTAGTAGTCACTTTAATGGATTCTTTATCAGAGACTTCTAAAGTTTTGAGGAAACTAAGTTTTCCTTTCAACTGGACATATTTGTGATAATTGATCTCAAATGTCTTTCTAGATTTTTGGTTTAGCTCTTCCCTAATGTGTTTTTCTTTTTTGAAGTAGTCTAAAAGGATGTTTTCACGATCCACATCAATGTTAGGCTCTGTGACTTGAGGGAGGTTTGATAATATATCACAGACCCAATTTTTCCAAAGTTGGTTGAATCTCTCATGCAATTCTTCCTCACTCAATTCTTTACCTTTTAGAGTTAAAGCTAGTTTTTGGCTCCTCTTTAATAATTCAGTTTCATAACCTATTTTTTTCTGATCTAGTCTTTCTTGACTTTTCTTTAGAGCAATAAGTTCATTAATTTCTCTTTTAGTGTCTGAAATAAGTGTCTCTTTGAGGATTACTAGTTTATTTTCAAAATTTGCTTTCCATTGAATGATTATTTCACTATCTGGATCCTCTGTAAAATATTTTTGAAATGATTGCTTGATACTCTGATATACTTCTGTAAGGGGATCCACAATTATGCTTGTATTGAGTATGACAAGTTTTCCATTTTTAACCTGATTGGTTAGCTGAGTCTGTAGGTTCATCTGGTGTCTCCTTAGAAGCCAGGTCCACTGGTTGTACATTGTTTCCAGTTTTGCCATGGCCATGATCTCTCGAGTGTTCTTGAAATTGAAAATGAAGTTTTCACTCACCAGGGCTCTCCACAGATCTTGAACTTGGGATTTCATATGTGATATCTTCAGGATGTTTCCCCTGTTTTCCTGTTTTGCAGTGGAAAGAATTCTACTTTTCAGTTCTTGGACATTGTGGCTGTAACGAGGATTGGGAGGGGCCATTGGGGGATTGCCATCCCAGAGGTGAGCAAAGTAGTAGATATGAGAGCTAGCATCAAACTTAATGACATCACAGAAGCGGGTTATATGTGAACATTCTTCTTGTTCAGCAGCTAGTGCTGTCATTTCATCTAGTTTCTGCTCTAGCCGCCGACGACCTTCCATGGTTTGATCTTCAGCTGCCACTTCTCCCACATTCTGATGGACGAAGAAACAACTTGGGGTGATTTTGACTTGTTTCATCCTCAGAAAGGCCTGGACAACAATTTGAAGTATATCCTGCATCTCTGATGGATTCTCTCCAAAAATATTGATGATGGTCAAGTTTCCAAGTCCAATGACAAAAGTGGCCAGTTCATTGTCCCAGTTCTGAGATTTGTTGTTGAGTTCTGGAGCCCGAAGTCCTTCTGTGTCTACAATCAGCACAAAGTCAAAGCCAAGTTCTTTTGTGAAGGTCTCTTCCACCTTCAGGAGTTGCATGTAGACTCCCCTGGTACACCTGCCTGCACTGACAGTGAACTGTAGCCCAAAAAGGGCATTGAGCAAGGTGGACTTCCCTGAGCTCTGAAGACCAAGGACAGAGAGAATGAAGATCCGTTTGTCTCCAAGTTTCTCAGAGATCTTGTCAAACACAGCTGATACCCACTTTAGAGGTACATATGAGGCATCCCCATCCATCAGCTCAATGGGAACTCCAGATAGCATCAGGTCTGCTGCAATTTGGGGAAGGGAGAGAAAAAGGCTATCTCTTGTGTAAGAAGTTTCTTCCAAGGCTTCATAGATCTGGCCAACTTCTCTGAGAAATTGCTCAATTCCCAAGGTACAGTCTTGAATTTCTTTGGAGATGGCTTCCATCTGACCTACACAGGGTTTCAGAGACTTGTTCATTTGTGCTTTGTGTTTTTCTGTTTTGATCTGTGACCATAAAGTTCGTTGGCACTCATGCAGTTTTTCCAAAGTTCCCGCGGTGAGGTTTTCTAAAAACAAACTCAACCACTGTAAGAAGTAGAGTTTTGTGTGAATTTCTGAATGTTGTTGGAGAATTTGGAGGACAGACTTCATTACATCATTAAGAATAATGGCTTTCTCCGATTGCTTTCGGCGTATAGTTTGTTTTTCAGTCTCAATCTGGCTTTTGTGGTGCTCAATGCTCTTGTTTCCCTTTTCTCTCAGATGATAGAGTTCTTTGTCTTTCTTACACCAATTGTGCCACAGCTGTCCCTGAAGTGGTAGGAAATTTTCCTTTATGTGAGATAAGTTTGTTTCTCCCAGGAGGGCCATTATAACCTGTGCCTTTTCCTTGGCCTCCATGCAATCTCTCTGGTCTTCATCCACAAGAAATCCTTCCTTGTGAGCAGTCAAGGAACAGTCCTCTAAGCTGAGAGCAGTGTCAGAGATCTCTAGCAAATGTCTGATTGTCATTGTGAGCTCCTCTGTTAATTCAGCTTCATTTCTATTCCTAATGCCAATTTTTACTCTTCTCCCAGAATTGTTGGCCATGGTTTTCTCTCTGTCATCCAATAAACAGATTAAAGGTCTTGATGACTTGCACAGATCAAGCACTATTTTTTGGTTCTCTTCATTCTTATCAGAAGCTGACATGAGGATCACAATGAGAGAAGAGACCTTCTGTAGGAAAGCAAGTTGCCGCCTATGTTCCTTTGCATCTCCATGAAGATTAGTGAAGGCCACACAGTTTTCAAATCTGTCTTCTTCTTCCCCCGCAGGACAGAACCAGCAGATTTCCACCACACCCCCCATCAAGAGACAGTCTTTGCTACTTCCTCTGCTGTGTCTGTGAAAAAACACATCATGTTTACGTTTACTGAGAAGGCAGTTCATTATCAGTGATTTGGATGCAGAGAGGCCATTTCCAACTCTAATGAAGGACACGATGGAGGTAGGGACCTGACACATCTGCTGATTCTTGTAGCTGCTCTTCTTCCCTTGTGGTGATTTATTTGCATGTTGCCAACTTCTCCTAATTTTTCTGAGAGACCAAAGAGAGAATTCAATTTCAGAAGTGCAAGGATTAGGAACCAGAAGTGGAAGAGCATATTGACAAATGGACAATTTGGCCAAAATATATTGTCTGGCAAGATCATCTACACAGTGAAAAATGGCCATCTGGATATCCATTGGGTGAATGCTCGACCTGTGTATAGTGGTCATTCGTTTAAGAAGAGTGTCAGGATCTTCAGGGAAATCTTCATAGGGATTAAAATCCTCATTTTCCTGAATGGATGTGCTTGTACTGACAAGATTTTCTATGATTGCCTCATTTTTGAAGTCCAGGTGCCTCAGCCCACAATCTAGTACCAGTAGTTTCTGCAGGAAATAGAAGGGTAGTTCCTGTTGTGATTTGGGCTGGTTGTTATATACAGAAGTCTTGTAGATGAGATGGAAGTTATCTCTGTTCATCTTTTTTGGGTAGTAATGTTCTAGGCCTAGACGCTGAAGTAAGTCTAGAAAAGCTACATTTTTCATCACATCCTTGTTGTTATTTTCTTTTCTCTGTAGTGGATCTGGATGTTTCTGTTCATCAGAATGTCTTTCCAAAGGTCTCTTTACCTCATTCATTTTCCATGAAGGGTTCATGATTTCATAATTGCCATCAGTGAGCAATCTCAAATCATTCTCTAAGTTTACCCAGTCGTGATCTACTCCATGTCTATCTAGGATATGTACAACTTCACTAGACAATGATTGTCCCATATGTTGTTTCATTGATGCCAATCGTTGTATCTTTTCTTCTGGGGAAATGGCTATGCATCCAGCTGTGGTGGTCAGACCTGTGAGCAGCAGGAATGCCTGAGCCTTGTGGTTGCTAACATTTTTAAGCTCCTGGTACTTACTTAGGGCAGTTTGCATTTCCTCCAATAGGAACTTTAACTCATCACATGTGAGTAGATGAAGAAAAATGCCATTTGTCAATTGGTAACCTGCACCAGCTGCAATGGAGAGAAGCAGGATGTATTCATCTGTCTGCTCTGTTCTTTTGAGGAAATTTAAGAAGCAGCTGAGAGCCATGCTGACCTCATAGGTGGCCTTTCTTTGAGCTTCTTCCACTATTTCAGTGGACTCAGATTTGACATTCATTTCCATGAGGTTATTTTGGACTTCTCTTAAGATTTTGATGAATTGAGAGAATTGGGTGATGTTGACATGCTCTGGGTCTGCCTCTGACTGGTAGATCCACTGTATGATGGAACGAGCCTGAGGAAAGTTGGTCACTTTGTAGACGTGAGGATCCAAAAGACTGCACAACTGAGACTTAATAAATTTAGTATTATACATGGATGACTTTTTGCAAAAGTTGAATGTATTTAGTAGAAAATTTTGCAGGTCCCAATCTGTGAGGCATAACTTAATCCAAATGTCATAACTTTTCATTTTATGACTCAACAGTTGCATGAAATCCATCAGTTGTTTAAGCTGTTTTTCAGGATCAGATACTTCCCAGGATTTCACATCCTCTAGGAATTCTCTAACCTCCTTCTCAGCACTCAGTAATTCCTCTCCATCCTGGATTTGTGCAGCAAGGCCAGTCAGAGAGACATAACTGTCTTTCAGCCAGGTAGCCACTTGAAGGGGGTCCTTAAAATCACCTCTGTGGTGGGAAAGGATGATGTCCCAAATGGGCACCAAGTGTAGCCCTCTGTCAATAACATGCCAGGTCTGGTTGTTGGCAACAAGGCCAGCTTTCCACTGGACAAGTCCATCTGCTTCTGTTGGGCCTCCAGTCTGGGCCACTGATAACTGGAGTGTGGTTTGGAGGTTTTGTAGACTTTTCCTCTCAGTGAAACATTCTGAATGTGAATGTGACCTATCTATTTCTGCAGCAACTTTCACTCCAAAGCCATTGTAGCTGCCTCGTATATAAATATTCAGGGCCTCTGCTGCCTGGTGCTTCACCTCAGCCATCTGGTGACTCTGGAAACCCTCTGCAGTGGCCTTCCACCAGTAGATTCCTCCCAGGTGCAGGGGTCCTTGGTTAGCATGGGAACCAAATCTGAGGAAGAAGTTTTCAGTTCTCTGCCTCAGTAATTGCAGTTTGTCTGAATCTGAAGTCTCACTCAGAAGTTTTTCAATGGTTTTCAGTTCCTGGAAAGCAGCCTTGGAGAGCTGGAGTTGATCCATGGGAAATTGGCAGGAGGCCAAGGGGATGTAGCTGAACTTGCTTGAGCAGAAGTAAGTTTTCTTAGATGATGATTGTTGAGTCTCCTTGGATTCTGAATGTGTGCTTCCATCCACACCAGCTTCTAAATTAAAACCCCAACCTTCACCTTTGCTTGAGGCAGCTACACGGAAACCCAAGGTCTCTATAATCCTGGTAAACATGGATTCTGTATGAGAAGATGTAAATTCTCTAGTTTCCATCCGTGTGCCTTGCTCTGGGCCATGAAGCAAGAATTCCTTGGGGACACTGAGTAGTTCTTCTCTCTTCTGGATCAGATCTATTTGGTGACTGGTTTTATATATTCCCTGCAGGGCCAGTCCTCCAGATGCCCTTCTTACCACATCTCTATCTGGGAGGTTTTGTCTGTGGGACAGTGTCTGCACAGTGAGACTGAGTTGTGTCTGGATGCTTTCCACAACCTTGCTTAGTGGCTGTTCAGGTAGTGGCCAGTATTGTTCAGGGATCTCCATTACTTCCCTCAGCTCTGATTCTTTTCTCCTCACTGCCTCTTCTTGTCTGCACCTTCCTTCTAACAGCAAATCCTTCAGCTCCTCCAGTGTCTGCTCTGCCTGCTTTTGCCTTTTCCTTATCATCTGCACTGGTGACTTGTCCAAGGCTGACATACTATTTGATTGTGCCAAGTCAATCAACTTCTCCAGGGCCTTTTTCTCCCATGAATGCTGTACCTGGGACTTCAGTTTCTGGAGGTCCTTTTCTTCTAAGTATTGTAAGGCTTGGGCACAGCTCACACCGAGATGTTGCTGTAGCTTAGGCAACCAATATTCAACAGACAGTCCTACTTCTGTCAGCATCTCTTGGAGGTCTTGCCTCCTTTTTCCTTTGAGCAGACAGTCTGTGTTGGACTCTTCTGAGTCCATGGCTGTGTGAAAAACAGAAACTCAGTTATTCTGATTGTGTGCTGACCTTTTATAGTGTTGGAACACAGTCAAATATATGAACTTGCAATTTATAGGTGTCTCTGTGACCTCATTGTATCCACTAAGTATGTCTTCAACATACTTTCTGTTTTCATTCAAAACTTTTTCATGTGGGTTAGATCCCATCTCCTATTTCTCAAAATACTGATTTTTAAAGTAGGTATTTTCAGATGCAATATAATTACTTGATTTTGGCATTTGTAATTAGTTTTATTTTTCCCACAGTTTGGAAAATCTCTTAGGGATAGAATTTTAAAATATTTATGTCTGACAAGTTTGTGTGTATTTAAAAGCAAGTCATTTCTATGTCTTTCCTTAATTAGCTTGTTAAACTTATAGTTCTTTTTTTTTCTCCCTTTCTCCTTTTCTCCCCTTCTCCCTTTCTCCCTTTCTCCTCTCCCTCTCCCTCTCTCTCCCTTTTCCTCTCTCCCTCCCTCCTTCTTTTCTCAGTCCTGGGCATTGTCCCTGAGCTTTTGCTTAATGCTAGCACTCTACCATTTGAGCCACAGCACCACTTCTGCCTTTTTCTGTTTATGTGGTACTGAGGAATTGAACCCAGGGCATTATACATTGAAGATTAGTTTATGCTTTCATACTTATTTTTGTGCTATATCTTAACTCATTTTTTTTGTTTTTCTGTCCATTTGTCATTTTAAACATACTTCTGTTCAGGCTTATGCTCGGCACTTTTTACTCTTCAAGAAGTCCATTATTCCTGGAAGACTTTCACATATACTGTGACTTATTAGACCCTAGATGTTTATATCAAAATGGATATTCAGTCACAGAAGCTAAAGGATATATGGAGAGCTTGTGCACACTGTTTCTGTATAGGTCTAGGAATTAATATGTTCCAGAAGCTGTCCAGTGACCTTGAGAGTCATGTAGCTCTCTCCTAGAGATAATTTATTAGTCTCCACATTACTCACTCCAGGCTGTACCCTCCCTTGAGACTGCTCCTGTTTGGCAAGAGTTCTGCTTTTTTTTTTTTTTTTTTTAATAAACCTTTGGTGTTTTACTTCTCCCGCTGTGTCCCTTCCCTTACTTTTCCAGACCATAGAGACAGAGTACCTGATCCAGATGTTGCTATTGTTCCCGAATCACCTCTGCTTCTGTTGTCTTCAAGGTATATACCTGGGTGGCAGATGAGATGAGATTTCACATATTTCAGTGTCATATATTATCCAGTTTACCCTTTCAAAATTCCTGCTCCATTCAATGACACTACTATGCTTATCTAATGGGTAGTTCATTTACTCATCTTCCTCTCAATATATACTTAGTACAGCATACTTTTCATCTTAACCTGTAAATTCTCACTCCATTGTTTCTTAAATTATGGCTTCACATTTTTTTATTGGATAGTCATTGTAGTTATCATCTTTGGCATGCTTTATTTGATCTGGTTTGAATATTTGTCCCTTCTAGTATTCATGTTGATATTCATTGTCACTTAAAGATATTAAGGGGGAGGACTTTGGGGGAGGTGATTACACCATGGGAATGACAATATCATGTAATGGCTATGGTGAGGGCTGGAAAGGTCAAGGAAAGAGAGATCTCTACCCAGTGTATGTTTTTTGTCACTATCAGATAAAAATGATACAAAGTAAGAGTAGCTGCCATGCGAGGAGTATAGGTTTCTCACTTTATGTTATTTTTAACTGGGGATATTTGACAAGGAATATTCATTTCTTTGTTATGTCAGGATATGGGTTAGTAGATTATGATATCTACAAATTGAGTTGTTTATCTTATCATCCAACAGACACCTTGATGGTTACTATTCCATGTCTCAATATTGTATAATTTGTAAGTAGAAAGTTATGGATTTTGTTTTGTTAGTTTTGTTTTTCCTTAAATTCTTGGTAGCCCCCATCTTCCTTCTGATGATTCCAAAATCTGGATAGATGGAATTAATTCTATTAAAAATGAATTCAAATATCTTCTATCTTTTTGTGCTACTGAAATTTCTATCCCTGAAGTCAGGGCCCATTCCTAAGTAATGAGAACATAGTTTTAAAGAAAAGGTAAATAAGCCTTATTGATTTGCTAAGCAAATGAGGACAGCAGAAGAGTAATTTCTAAGGTCTGCTACCTATGTACATATGACCATGTATGAAATGATTCCATGACATGGACACAAGGGGTTCTTCTTTGTTGTTGTTCTTAATATACTAGGTGATTTCTGTTTTCTTTTGTGTTTTCCCCACTATGGTTTAACCCCTGTTGTCACTGTATTTGATTTTGGCACCATGGGTATTGTATTTACATTTATCTGAATTAGGGAAGGGAAGGGGAATAACAAAATGGTGAGACAAAGGACAAAGGGGGAACCTATGCAGTAGTGATACTCTCAAGACAATATGTTGGAAATGATCATTACAACATATGGGGCTTGAGGGGGAAAGAAATAGAAAAATGAGGGAGGGGGTAACAAATTAGACAAGAATGGTACTCAATAACTTACTTATGTAACTATAACCCATCTGTACATCACTTTTACAATAAAATTTTAAAAAAAAGAATATTAGTTTTGAAACCCATCCCTATTTGAGGAAAGGAGACACAAAGAAAAAGAAAAAGTTTCCGTTTTAAACTTGAATAATGGGGGCTGGGAAGGTGGCTCAGTGGTAGAGTGCTTGCTTTGCATGCATGAAGCCCTGGGTTTGATTCCTGAGCACCACATAAGCAGAAAAAGCCGGAAGTGACACTGTGGCTCAAGTGGTAGAGTGCTAACCTTGAGCTAGGGACAGTGCTCAGACCCAGAGTTCAAGCCCTATGACAGACAAAAACAACAACAACACAACAACAAACTTGACTAATGAAACATTCTGGCTCATAAAGTCATTATCATGAGAAAACTTCAACAGAGACTATTTCAGTGGACCTTAGTACATTTGTCCTTTTGTTTCCTGTGTGAGATGACACATTTAGCAGGATATATCCAGCTGGTCGCTGGAAGCTCATGCCTGTAATTCTAGCTACTCAGGAGGTTGAGAACTGAGGATTGTAGTTCAAAGCCAGCCTGGACAAGAAAGTCTGTGAAGCTTTTATCTCTACTTAAATACCAGAAAGCTGAAAGTGAGCTGTTGCTCAACTGGTAGGGCACTAACCTTGAGCAAAATAGTTCCAGGACAGTACCCAGGTCCTGAGTTCAAGCCTCAAGACTGGTGCATGCACGTGCAAATACACACACATACACACACTCACACACACATACACAGAAAAGTAACCTATACTGAGATTTGATCTAATCTCTGTCAGAATAACTACTACCATGAAAACAAAAAATTACTGGTGGGGCTTAATCGGAAAAAATAATCTTAATAACAATTGATGAGAATGTGAATAAGTGTAGTCATTTAAGATGTGATACTTAAAAGTTTTAATTGGAAAATAAATATTTCTTCTAGTCTGTATGCAGTTTTTACATTCCTAAGTATGTTGTCACTCTAAATGAAAGAGACAAATGCATTTGAATTATTAAAATATAATCTTTGATATTCTATCTAATGAAATCTTAGAGAAATTAAATTAGAAGAATTAACTTGGCATTTTATGGATGATTTCTTTAACATACGTTCTTTTTTCCCTGAGCCTTGAACACAGGGTCTATATGTTGTCCCTTACCTCTTTTTCCCAACACTATCACTGTATCGGTTAATCCACAGCCCTACTTCCAGAGCTTTGGTGGTTCATTGGAGATTAGTGCCTCATGGATTTTTCCTGCCCAAGCTAGGTTCAATTTACCATCTTTAAATCTCAGCTTCTAGAGTAGCTTGGATTATTAGGCTCATACTGAGCCACTGGTGTCTGGCATCATAAACATTATTTTGTACTTGTTTTTGCAGTTTGATAAATGTAGAATGTGTGTTTCATTCCCAAATGTTTATGTAATCTTCTAATTGAATTAAGTTTGTTTTACATATAAATTATTACTTTGTAAAGATGGCCAATTAAAAAACTATGCATGACTGCAACTTCTGTTCTAGTATGTTAACTACCATTTTAACAGAAGATGCCAGGTACATGTAGCTCAATGATCATTCTTTCCAAACCTCTTTTCTTTTTCTTTTCTTTTTTGCACTAATACTGGAACTTGAACTTAGGACCTTTTACACTTAGAGCTTGGCAGTTTTACTCACAGTTGATGCTCTAACACTTGAGCCACAGCTGTGCTTTTTGATGGTTAATTGGAGATAAGATTCTCACAGATTTGCTTGTCCAGGATGGCTTTGAACCATTCCTGAGTAGCTAGGATTATAGGTGTTAGCCACCGGCATCCACTCTAAACCTCTCTTGTTGCTAAAACTGTGCTAAAGCTTTGTGTTCTTTTAATAACATTTTTCCTTGTGGAGCAAACTGATCAGGGCACTTCCAGCTAAGAACCTAATGACTGGGAAAAAACTCATGTCTAATTCCTCTCAGAACCCTTTGGGTGAGTGGCTTTTCCTTGGGAATGATTTGTATACTTTTGTTACTAAGTACTTTTTCTATTTGCAAACCAGTGTGCATTTGGGACATCCTCTCCTGAGAGAGCAGTTGTGCTTGTTACACCAGATCACACTGTCCTAAGTTCTGAGCCACCTTCCCAGCCCCCATTTCAGTCATCTTTGAGGTGAAGGAAGCCAGAGGTCCAGAAGTATAAATCTCTAAGTTCATCCAAGGCAGAAAGAACTCTTTTAGGATAGACCACCAGGATACTCTGCATCCTTAAGAACCATCTGACGTACATTTTAATCATACTCTCAAAGGACAAGTATTGAGAGAATTCTAGAAACGGTAGAGAGATGTGACTTGTGCAGAGAAATCTCAATAACAGGTAATTTCTCAGCTCAGCAGAAAACCATGCATGATCATCAACAATAATATCTGGGAAGACAAACTTTCATAAACAAAAGGGAATTGAACACCTTCATGAATAATCCATCACTGAGGGACTATTTAATTAGTCCACCTACCCACCAAGAAACACTAAGATGACTCTATCAGGTGGAAGTGTAATCTGAGTCACTGAAGTAGAAATGGAGAATATAAGCAGTTTATCAAAGCAAAGTCTTTTGAAGAAAGAACAGTATGTGTACAGGTGAATATTTAAGAAATCCTAAAACATGGTGTTAGACTTCTGGATTATGGACCTTTCACTTACTAATATTCTGGAAAGACAAATGCAAAAGATGAAAGTTTTTAGGTGGGTGCCATTGATTCGTACCTGTAATCCTAGCTACTCAGGATGCTGAGAGCTGAGGATCACAATTCAAGGCCAGCCCTGGCAGAATTGTCACTGTGAGAGAGACTCATCTCCAATTTCCCATTCAAAAACTAGAAGTGGACCTCTTCAATAGAGTATTAGAATTCCTTGGTAGAGCAGTAAGGCAAAAGGCAAACATAAATGGGATCCAAACAGGGAAAGAAGAAGCAAAACTCTCCCTTTTTGCAGTTGACATGTTCCTGTATTTAGTGAATACCATAGAGTCCACTCCCAAGGTACTTAAGCTGATCTGAAACTTTGGCAAAATAGCAGGGTGTAGAAGTAATACACAAAAAATCAGTAGCTTTTCTCTATGCCAACAACGAGAAGGGAGAGGCTGAAATTAGGAAAGCAACTTCTTTTGCAATAGCCTTAAAAAATAAAATGCCTAGGAATCAACTTAACCAAAGAAGTGAAGGGCATCTATATTGAAAACTTCAAAAATCTGAAAAAGGAAACTAAAGCCGATTTAAGGAAGTAAAAAACTTTCCATGCTCCCCGAATTCGGAGGATTACCATTGTGAAATGGCAACATTATCAAAGGCTATATCCAAAGTCAATGCAATACCTGTCAATATCCCAACTTCCTTCTTTTTTGTAGCAATTTTGTATTGTGACTAAGTGATTACATAGATTTCACAGTATTGTGGGATAGTGATACTTAGTTAAAGTCACAAATACATTCTAAACTTCATGGGTAAATTGTCTTTCTCATGGTCTATAAAGTTAATGAGTTCTATGAGCTTTGACAATACAGTTATTGTATTCCTTCTTTAATGAAATAGAAGAAACAATCCAAAAATCCAAATGGAATATTAAAAGACCCCAAATAGCAAAAACAATCCTTAGCAGGAAGAACAGTACTGGAGGAATATCAATACCAAACTTCAAACTCTATTACAAGGCAGTAGTAATAAAAACAGTTTGGTACTGGCACAGGAACAGGCCTGAGGACCAGTGGAATAGGACTCAGGACCCAGAAATGAACCTGCAGACATATGGTCACCTAATATTTGACAATAGAGTCAAAAAATAGGACTGAAGAAAGACAACCTCTTCAATAAATGGTGCTGGTAGAACTGGCTAAACCTGTTTAGAAAACTACAGTTAGATCCTTATATATCGCCTTGCACCAGAATCAATTCCAAATGGATCCTAGACCTCAAGGTAAAAGCAGATATCCTGAAAATAAAACAGGAAGGAATAAAAGAAACACTAGGACCTGGGCACCAGTGCCTATAATCCTAGCTACTCAGGAGGCTGAGATCTGAGGATCATGGTTCAAAACCAGGCCGGTTAGTAAAGTCCCTGATATATTTATCTCCCTCCAATAAACCACTCAGAAAACCAGAAGTGGCACTGTGGCTCAAGTGGTAGAGTGCTAGCCTTGAGCTGAAGAGCTGAGGGACAGCGCCCAGGCCCAAAGTTCAAGCCCATGACCGACAGAAAAAAAAAAGAAGAAGAAAGAAAGAAAGAAAGGAAGGAAGGAAGGAAGGAAAGATGGAAGAAAGGAAGGAAAGAAGAAAGACAGCAAAAAGAAAAAGAAAAAAAAGAGAAACACTAGGCCTATTTTGCACAGTTTGAAACTTTCTTAATAAAGACCCAGAAACACCAGAAATCAAAGAAAGGTTGGATAAGTGGGATTGCATTGAACTGCAGAACTTTTGCATGGCAAAAGACATAGCTAGCAAGCCCATAGACTGGAAGAAGACCTTCACTAGCCATACAACAGACAAGGGCCTCATCTCTAAAATATACCTACACCTCAAGAAATTAAATTCCCCCAAAACCAGTTGTTTAAGGATACAGGTGGACCTGTTGCAACAATGAGAAGTACAAGTTGTCATGTCCAAAACGAGCTTTACAACGTCGGTGCGGGGGTGGGGGGGGGAGGAAGGGGGGAGGAAGGAGAAGGATTGGGATTGGGTGGGAGGGGGGAGGCTGGGAAAGGATGTGAAGGGTAAACACAGGAGGAGGCTGCAATGCTTGGTAAGAAATGTACGCATTATCCTGCCCATGTAATTGTAACTCCTCTGTACAGTATGTTCACAAATAAAATTAAATTAAATTAAAAAAAAGAAATTAAATTCCCCCAAAACAAACCCCCAAAGAAACAACCACCCCATTAAAAAAGTGAGCTAAAGACTTTAAGAGAGACTTCTCCAAAGAGGGAAATATGAATGACAAAGAGACACATGAACAAGTGCTCAACATCTTTGGCTATAAAGGAAATGCAAATCAAAACAACACTGAGATTCCATCTTATACCAGTTAGAACGGCCACTCTCAAGAAAACTAATTACAACAAATTGTGGTGGGGATGTGGCCAAAGGGGAATGCTACTACACTGTTGGTGGGAGGTTCCTCAAAAGACTACACATAGAGTTTCCTATAATCCAGCAATATCACTCCAGGGCATTTACCCAAATGACCACAAACAAGGCCATACTAAAGCTACAACTACAACCATGTTCATTGCAGCATTATTTGCCATAGCTAAGATATGGAACAATCCAGATGCCCCTTAGTAGATGAATGGATAAAGCTGTGGTATGTATACACAATGGAGTTCTATGCTTCCACCAGAAAAAATGACATTGCCCCATTTGTAAAGAAATGAAAAGACTTGGAAAAATTATATTAAGTTAAGTAAGACCAAAGAAAAGTAGGTTGCATGATTTCATTCATTTGTAAGAACTAAAATATGTCTATGATATTCTTAACAGGAGATCTCAATAACTCAATTGCTTAGTGCATAGGACCATATAATAAAGTGTATCAACATGAACTCCAAGATATGGAAACAAGAGGTTCTTATTTTGTCCTGTATGTAGTTCTTAATTTTCATTTCTTTTAGTTTTCTGTATATTTTGTCTTGTATATAAGATTAATTAATATGTGGAAAGGAAAGGGAATCACAGAAACAGCAGGACAAAGGATGAACCAATGCAACATTGATACTTGACACTACATTGGATATGAACCTTACAACTTGGGGAGAGGGGAATAGGGAGAGATAAGCAGGATAAAATGAAGGCTGGGGTAAACAATGGTTAAAACCAAATGTATTCATTACCATTCTGATGTTACCATAACCCCCTTGCTCATTATCTTTTCAATGAAAAAGAAAAAAACTAAAAGTAGAGCTGTGGCTCAAAGTGGTAGAGCACTAGCCTTGAGCAAAAAAGCTCAGGGACAGTGCCCAGGCCCTGAGTTCAAGCCCCATGACAGACCGAAAATTAAATAATATATATTATATAATATATAAATATATAATATATTGTATAATATACAAAAATATTTTATATTTATATATAACATATTATACAACATAAATATAAAATATAAATATAACATAATATATGATATAACATTCAATATATATAAAATGCATAAGAATAAATATAAAATAAAATATATAAAATAAATAAACATATGAATATATATTAATATATAAATTATATAATATATAAATATGTAAATAAAATACAAAATATATAACATATTTAATATATAATATATAAGTATATACTTATATATAAGTATATTTTTTGTATATTATACATTATAAAAATATATTTAAATAAGTAAATATATTCCAATATATGAGTGTAATATATGTCATATATTAATGTAACATATAGAATATAAATATATATTTATATATACATAACTTATACATAAATATACTTAACTTATATGTATATATATATATTAGTTTTAAATCTGTGCTAATATATGTAAAGGTATACTTTTGAAAATACACATAAAAATGGGAAGGGATGGTAGGGGAAAAACAAAGGAGGAGGTAACAATGCTTGATAGGATATGTCCTCATTACCTTGCTCATGTAACTGTAACCTTTTTTACAGTATCTTTACAGTAAAAAATGTATAAAAAATAAAAAGGGAAGGATTGAACTACATGGAACTAGAGTTTTTATAGCTGTGGAAATGAATATGATATAAATTTTAAAAAGACATAATCATTTTATATATATTTTTAAAAAGTACACCCACAGATTGCATGTTATCTTAGGTCGGATCTTCCTTTCTAGTGGGATAGGAATAAGTGGGGTGTTGATGATTGTCTCATCTATTGCCTATAAAATGCTGATTACCTCTGTTTCTGATGCTGTCTGTTGCTTGTTGTTTTTTTTAAATAAAATTTAGAAATAATGAAATTTAAAGAATTATGAATGACTGTTAATTTCAAATGAAGGACAGAGAAGAAGATAATTTTCCAGATTTCTTTGCCTGTCAGGGACAAGGAAAGTGAGAGCTTTGGTTTGAATAGACAAATGCAACAATTATTTGTCATCTCTTTTCTCTGAGAACACACAGTGTCATAAGAGGAAAGCTAGACTAAATTTGATGTTCACTTTTTACCAGTTGTGGGATCTTGGATACAATAATCCTCTGAGATTGTATCTTTTTATTCTTTTCTTGTTGTTGCTGTTGGTCATGGGGCTTGAACTCTGGGCCAGGGTGCTGTCCCTCAGCTCTTCAGCTCAACGCTAGCACTCTACCACTTGAGCCACAGCACCACTTCTGGTTTTCTGAGTGGTTAATTGGAGCTAAGAATCTCAGGGACTTTTCCTGCCTGGGCTGGCTTTGAACCATGATCCTCATATCTCAGCCTCCTGAACAGCTAGGATTACAGGCATGGGCCTAGGGCACCTGGCTAGGAAAAGTTTTGATGGGAGATTCCATCTAATTTTTAAATTGGAGAAATGGTGAAATGATTGCTAAGAATCAGTTTTCCACATTCTTTCAGTATAACTGCTTCCTGTTGGATATCTGCTCTATTTTACCCTATTGACTTGTAGCTCTTTTCCTTTTTCTGACAAATACTTTGTATTAGTAGATATGAATTGCAAAAGTAGTTCTTAAATCCATTCCCTCTCCCTTTTGTGGCTTATTTATCACTTTACATCCTGAAAATAAAATTTAAATAACTTGATTTCTCATTTAATAGAATTTTTATGATTAATTTTGATATGGCATTCAAGACCTCTCAAAACAATCATTTAAAAAATGCAATTTTTGGGGGGGGGAGTAAAAGTGGTGTTCACATGGATTACATAAGATAGGTAAGGAGTACATTTCCTTTTGAACAGTGGTATATGTCCCTCATTTTTTTCTGGTCTTTCCCCATCTGAATCTCCTACCCTACAAGTTTTATAGTTCACTTTCAACATAGTGTCTGGTGAGTATCACTGCTAAATTGCTTCCTCTTTGTCTCACCTTTGCTTATCTTTCCCTGCCTCAAATCAGATAAATTAAATACAAGACAAAGGTAAGAAATACAAAGCAGCAACAAATGAGAATAAACCAAAGAAAAAAAAAGAAAATCTCTTATTTCCATTTCTTATATATATATATATATATATATACACATATATAAATAAATAATTATATATATATATATATATCTTTTTTTTTTTTTTTTTTGGTCAGTCGTGGGGCCTTTATTCTGGGCCTGAGTGCTGTTACTCAGCTCTTCAGCTCAAGGCTAATGCTCTACCATTTAAGCCACTGAGCCACCTTCCCAGACCCTCTTGTTTCCATTTCTTGGAGTTCATTTCGATAAGCATCATTTTATATGCATATATATATATATATATATATATATATATATATATATATATATATATATATAGCTATTGAGCCCTTGTGATCCTTTCCTAAGAATAACCTTTGTCCTCACTGTGTAAATGTTTACAGTGATGTTTAATCATTTCCAAGTGCAATTATTTAAAAACTCATTTTTTGTAACTACATTTTTACCTTTTCCTAAGCATGTATCTCATTTCCTACATTTAGATACCAGATAGTGCCATCAACCTTACCTCTTAAGGTGCTGACTTTTGGACTTAGAATATTACATCACATAAATTTTTTATTTTTTTAAATTTAAGTCCTAGAATCTTTATTTCCAGAACAAAACTACTTCTGTAAAGAGAGATGAGGCCCCGTAGTGGGCTCAGAACAAGGCTGGTGAGAGGGTGGGTGGTGGGGGAGGGGCGCCAAGGCAGGAATGCATTACAGGAAGGGCAACCCCAGGTCCAGCCTGAGGAAGCAAGGGTCGGGGAGGGAGGGAGGAGAAGGCCCAGAACCTTCTGTTCCCACAGTCTGGGTCCATGCCAACCCCCTTGCAGGGCGGGGCCAGGGAGCAGGGATAAGAAAGGGCTGGCCCAGCAGTGCATGTGTCTGGAGCAGCCAATGTGTGCAAATTAGCAAGAAGAGGGGTGCGGAGCCATTTCCCCCCTTCCCCCACTGCCTCACTTTCCCCCACCCCCAAGGCAGCAGAAGCAGGGCTGAAAATGTAGCTGTGATTCAATGGCAGAGCTCTAGACTTTGGACAGTAGGTAAGCCCAGGGGCAGTGCCTAGGCCCTAAGTTTAAGCTCTAGGACTCTCTTTTTCTTTCTCTTTCTCTGTCTCTCTGCCTTTCTTTCTCTCTTTCACACACATGCCCACGCATGCACACACACACACACACACACACACACACACACACACACACACACTCACCACATGCCCCAGTATAAAACACAGAACAAAGAAGCAATCTTTTTCATAAGACTTGGGTGAAATCTAAGTCTCTTTTAACTTATCTGACTAGCTAGATGGTCTGAGACCCTTAATATTTCCCATTCTTGCTTCATAAAGTGTTAGCTGAATTATTCTTCCTTTCTACTCTATTACAAAGTATTCATCAACTGTACCAAATCTTAAACTCCTGCATATTGATGACTTCCCAGCCTTATCATCCTGTGAACAGAATTCAAAGAATTTCCCTTCTGTTTCACTTAAGATACTTGTTGATTTGATGTTTGGGTCCCTGTTGCAACACTACTCTGCTAATATCTGACACACTTCTTTTAAATAAAATCTCCCAATATCTTGGTTTACTTTGAGTCAATAAAATAAATTATCTAATTTGTTTATTTTCTGTTTAGATTATGTCCTCCTTCTCCCACAGTTTAACTACTTTTTGGAACAGCTTAATTCATGTTTGCAATTTTAGCATTTTATAATCTTTGTGTGTTTCAACTGTTCCCAGAAACCGGTGGTTTCTGTTTCTATTTTGTTTCTTGGTCGTGGCTGTAGTTATTTGCCTACCCCATTTCCCACCTTCTATTTCACCTACTTGTCTCCTGATGGCCGATTGCTCATCTTCAGCTTGTCTGCTCCAGAGAGAAATGTATGATGAACAGGTGTCTTCCCCACAGCTGGTGGGCTGCTGACTGCCAGCTGCAGCTCAGATTTAGTTGCTAACGTGGAGAAGGAGCTGGATTTTATCCTCAGAGCAGAGCACCTCCCAAAGGACAGCCTTCTAATTCTCCTCCCCTTTGGGGGTGGTTCTGTAATGCTCCTGTTTGTATTTTCAGTTCCAAACATAGCACATTAAATATATGGATATTCAATTAATGTGTGATGATTGAATAAAAAATTAGTATATACATATCTGAGCTGTCTTATTCAAGTTAATGTTGTGTTATTAAACAACTTTTTCAGTAAAATATCATGAGCAACAGAGGGCATAAAGGGTCTGAAATAGCATCTTACTAATACAAGCTTATCTTTTGGCTGTGTTTATGTTCTAGAGAGCAATGTTTTAGTGCCAGCCAGTCATAGTAGGTTTGAGTCCAAGATCCCCAAGTTACAGAGAAGAGATGAAAATACCTCATCAGAACCTATTTGTTTGTTAAATTTTAACTTGGTTGTTGGAAGAACTTGCAGGCTTTGCAGAGACTGAGTAATTTATTTCTCTGTTAGAAAAGTGAAGACACAGGTAGAGGTTTTTTTTATTGGATGTTACCCTTTGGACATGGGAAAGGTGGTCTCACAGGAACAAGATGCTAGGAGTATGACATATGCCCAGAGAGTACCATAGGTGGCTGCTACCTGCATAGCAAGATAACCCCTGTTCACTGAGGGCCCAACCTCCAGCTTTCCAAACCACGTGCAACCTTCCTAGCCCCCAGAACTGTTGAGATTCATTAAGTTCCATATAGCTACCAACCAAACTCAGTCACATTAATAACTTTATAAAATTTCCTTCATTAACTTTCATTATGTCAGTTTATTTCAGACTAGAAAGATAAATGGGAAAAATATAAATTCAAACTTCTTGAAACTTTTTATATATCCTTAAGGCTTTGGTATGAGAAGAACAATTGAAACAATGAGAAACAAGTAAACTTTGTATGAACATTTTTTTTTTTTTTTTGGCATTAGTGATGTCTTACCTCATTAACAGTCATGAGGATAAAATGAGATAATGTATGTTTATCTCCTCTATTGTTTGGTCTGAAGTGGATGTTTACATATGAATTCTATCTTGGTAGGGCACAATTGACTTTGAAGTTCAAGTCTATAAGGATGAAGCATCCAAGATGATCTCTCCAGTTGCGAAACTTTAAAGATTGAATTTGAGCCTCTGAGATCTTAGAGAATTTAGAGAATGATATTCTCTGAATATGATTTTTTATATAGTCAACAATTTAATGTGAAAGAAGATGCTCCATGTGGTATTCCTCTTAACTGCATTTAGACACGGCTACAGAAACTGAGCAAAATTGTGTTCTATTCACATGTTGAAATCCCAGTATTTTTCTCAGAAAAGAAGACTTAGGAATAGAAGGGTATCTGGATAGTCTTTCCTTGCAAGATTCTGTTTCTTGGGTAATATAAATCCGAAAGAGACAGTATTTGATATCATTCATTTAGTCATTATTCATATATAGTTGTTTATAAACACACAAAAGTATCTATTACCTCTCCAACCTCTATAGGTATAAATATGTCAGTTTTTCATTTACCCAATGGATATATCTATTATTTTCCCCATGCTCTGTTTTATCAAGTTTGTATATTAACAAATGTGTATACATTGTTTCTTCCTGTTTAATCTTTATTAGCTTATCTTAATGATGCTTGATGGATCTGAAGGACCTTTCTCCTTATCCTTACAAGTTCTTGGACTTGAGTACATAGAACATAGAGTCTGTGTCTGACACACCCGAGCGTTTGTCAAAGTGAGAGCACGTTACCTGAACATGATGGGATCTCAGAAAGTGTATGAGTTAATGAAGGAAGTAAAAACCTGCTTTCACTCTGCAGTCATTTCCTGCATTCAGGCTGATTCCTGTTATTGAATACAAACTTTCAGTTTCATTTCTCAGTAGCACACAATTCTCAGAAATGCTTATAAAACCAGATTGATAAATATCTCCTGAACTTATTTTAAACCTTGTTTTTTTTCCCTCCAACTTTAATAGTTTAAGCTTTATTTGCGAAAAGCCTGGCATATTGATACAAATGAATTTTACCTTTCTCACCCTGGCTTTAACTCAGATCTTGTGTACTTAATACATTTATCTCCAACTCTTTCTTTTCTTTTCTTTTCTTTTTTTCTGCCAGTCTAGGGAGTTGAACTCAAGGCCTAGGTCCTGTCTCTGGGTTTTATTTTATTTTGCTCAAGACTGCTCTACCACTTGAGTAAAAGCTCTACTTCTACCTCTGGCTGTTTTTGTACTTCATTGGAGATAAGAGTCTCACAGGCTTTCCTGCCCAAACTGGCTTCAAACTGTGATCCTCAGATTTCAGCCTCCTGAGTAGCTAGAATTACAGGCATGAGTCTCCAGGGCCTGGCTCCAACTCATTTTTTAAGATGTAAAGGCCTGGGGATGAATGTCTTTAAGTCTGTGAGTCAAGTAGGCTCAAGGTTAGTTGAAATGATATATCTTCATGTTAACAGAACATGAAGAATTCTGTGAACCTCATCCGGAATCAACAAGGCTTACCACCAGAGAAAGAAAGGAGAGGAAGAAGAAGCAAGTGTGCCACAACCCAGTCAGAATAGCAAGAGTTTCTTAGTCTGTGGGCTCCACTTCCTTTCTCTAAAAGCTGAGCTAGCTGCAACTGACAGGGCTTTACTTGTTAGGGGAGGTAGGAGTTTTTCCTTTTCCTTTGGAGCCTTGAATATTTGCTGGTTCAGCAGCTGCTTGTACCTCTACCTTATTAACTTCAGAAAGCATGAATTTCTGAGCAAATTGTCAGGTGTTCTTTTTTTCATAGCCAGGGTCTACAGATATGAGAATTTTGGTGGATTTGTCCAGTTAAGAGATCACTATTTTCATAAGTGTGGACTCAAGAGACCTTTCTCTCCATTTTTAGCTCTTTGATCTAGAATCCTTTCAATCTTTGATTCCCATGTTAATAATTTTAATTTTATTGTGGTTACTGAATGAGACTCATTATGTTTGCTATGCAATATGCTAATCACTAAAACGATAAGTGAAAATTTAAGGAGTAGGGATCAAGAGCAAGGAGCTAATACTAAGCACTGCATTAATTGGTAACCGGAAGCCTCTTATCTCACATTAGGCTGTTGCAGTCAGCCACCTTCTGAACCTTGAAATCATCTTACAAACTGATCCTGAAAGGAGATCTGATGAATGGAGATTGTATTAGTCTCCTAAAAATGGGCTTTTCTGGTCATGGGCTTTCCTGTAATATTTTCAGGGTATCTGGTCTTACACTGAGGCCTTTGATTCATTTGGAATTGATTCTGGTGTAGGGTGACATATATGGATCTAATTTCAGTTTTACCCAAGTGAACACAAGCCAGCCCACACTAACACCAGCAGAAAAAACATGTTCACTGTAGCATTATTTACCATAGCTAAAATATGGAAATCAACCCAGATGCTTCTCAGGGGATGAATGAATCAAGAAAATGTGGTATTTATACACAATAGAATGCTATGTTTCCATCAGAAAGAATGACATTGCCCCATTCATAAGGAAATGGAAAGACCTGAGAAAAAATTATACTCATGAAATAAGAACCATAGGCTTCATAGTTCCCCTCATTTATAAAAACTAGAATATGTCTAATAATCTACCAGTTAATCCAATGGATTAATTTAACAGTACTTAAACAGTACTCTAAAGTATTTGAATACTGAGAACAAAAGAGGATATTCTTAGGAGAGGATCACAATGGCTCAGTTGTGACATGCTATGCATAAGACCATATAAAATGATGTTTATGGAAATGAACTTCAAGAAATGGAAAGAAGAGGGTTTTTTTTTGTTGTACCATTTCAAGTTTTGTTCTTTCTTTTATCTCTTTTGGTTTATTCCTTGTCAATATTCTTGATTTCTTTTCCCTTTGTCTTTTATATTAGTATATCTGATTTGGAGAAGGTAAGAGGAATCACAGAAACAGTGGGAAAAAGGATGAGCCAATTCAACAGTGATACTCATTAGACACTATGTTGGAAAAGAACTTTGTAACTTGAAGAGATGAAGGGAGTGGGAGGAAATGAGAGAGGGAGTAACACTGTACAAGAAGAAATATACTCATTTTCTTACTTATGCAACTGTAACCCCTATGTACATCACTTATGATACAATTTAAATTAAAAATATAATCACCCATAAATACCTTATGTCCTTTATTATTTGATAGGTGCAATTACTTGAAGTCATTCTTGCCATCAAATCCATAACCCTCCTTCAGTGGTTACTTAAGAAAATAGCCAACAGGATGCAAGAAGCTTTGTGAGTTTGTTTCTTCTTATCAGGTTATTTAATGTGATTGCTTCAAAACAGGTAGAAATACAACTATTTATTAATGACTTACCCAAAAGAAGACAATTGACAAATGTTTTCATCAACCACATTTTACTTGTCTCAGAAGAAAAATGAAAGAGAAAAATACAAGCAAGAAAGAATTGATAGAATGAAAACAATTTATTGTTCATCTGGCAATGAGAAAAACAGAGATTTGTTAGCTTTGAAATTTTGCATAATACTTGTGACCTTTCAAAGTATTTTTTATTTACTATCTCTTTGTATTTTGCTAGCAGGTATGTTTGTTTTTATTCATATTATTGTCATTATCCAAACTATTATTTTGGTGTTATGGTATGCTAAGGTCAATGTCAGAAAATTCTAGGCAATCACTGGTATACTTTGGGGCAAGTACCTTTATCTTGGGATACTCTTTTGTTTAGTGTTTTTGCTTTACATGTTATAATTGTTCAATAATCAAATATCTGATATTTGGCAATGAATAAAGAAAAACGGTATGTTTAGCTTACAAAAAAGAAAATATCTGATAGATTCTCAGTCATCTCAAGCAACAATCCAGTTATGTTGACATGTATGTGAGATTCTAGCTGAGTATGAAGCTCAATTTAGGAGGACTGTGGCTTGAGATGATTTCTGCATGCAAACCCCAAACCCAACTTGAAAAATAATAAAGTAAAAAAGAATGAACATGGGGCAAGAGCCTTTTACTGGAAAGTGTGATGCCAAAATCCCAGTATCACAAACACACCTATACCACACGCACGCACGCACACACACACACACACACACACACGCACACACACTGCACTAGATCAAGTCCATAAACATATATATATATATATATATATATATATATATATATACATGTGATTTTACAAGAAGATTCACCTGTTAACTTTCCATCCAACATGAGGCTAAGGCCACATTTGCCTACTAGAAATTGCAGTCCAGAATTATTGTTATTTTGATACCTTAGAAGATATGGAAAACTCCATTATATTATTCTCTCAGCTTCTTTAATAATCTTACTTAATGGGCCATGTATATGTTTTTATTTCCTTTCAGCTGTTTCTACTGCACAAGTCATTTTGTTGAGAGAAGATCCTCCAAGAGAATAGCGGATAGTAATGCAAAGCAGAGAGCAAAGAAAGGGGGACATCCTGGGGACTACATGAGAAGGAAGCACACAGAACTGGATTATGTCTGAGAAGGGCTCTGAGTGCTGCATCAGCTGTTGTGGGATTCACTGAAGGGAAAGTACCCGTGACAACTGTGTTCAGACAGCAAAGTTGACAAGTGTCACGAGTCTCCAGGCACATCCTATCTTCCCCTACAGGGAGGAAGAGGACAGAAGGTCTCTGAAACATTGTCTTCCAGTAAGTGTTGTCTTTTGATAAGTGGTGTTGTAACTGGTTCCAAGTGATGGTTTGTGAAGTTTTGCTGTGGAAGTAGAGACCTTCCACTTTGGGTTCTTGACTTTGACTGCAGAATAAAGGTTTCTGGATGAGTCACAATGGCAAGAAAAATTGAGTCAGCAAGCAAGCATAAATGCAGAGACACATTGTAACAGAGTGTAAGTGCTTTAGGGAAGACACACTGAGCTCATTGACATCAGGGGTGTATATATTAATAATTAATTCATTATAATAAATTATAATGAATTATAATGTATTAATCTTGACCTTAGGAAAAATCTTTAGATCCATTTTAAAATCCCAGACATCCTAATTATAAAATTATAAGTTGTAGCTTATAAAAATTGAGTTATGCTCATACCCTTTGCTACTTATCTTAATTTCTCCTGTTGCTATTTTGAAACACACATTTCAGACAATTCTTACCCCTCAAATCCTTATCCAAAGAAAACAATTTTATATTTCCTCAATTTCTTTTCCAAAGTTCCAAAGACTGCCAGCCTGCTTACTTGATTTTTTCTCTCCTTCCTTCCATCCTTCCTTCCTTCTATCCTTCTTCCTTCCTTCCTTCCTTCCTTCCTTCCTTCCTTCCTTCCTTCCTTCCTTCCTTCCTTTCTTTTCTTTCTTTTCTTTCTTTCTTTCTTTCTTGCACAAAGGAGCTGCCATTCAACAAAGCAATTTATGAATACAATGCATCTACATTAATATCACCCCTTTCAACATTCCCACCCATCCCTCCCAACCCCTCTCCTAATTTTCCTTAATTTTGTTGATTTTATATTGAAATCTGGACTCCATTCTGGCTTCATCTTCTTCTCTTCATTTGTCTACCTCTCTTCACTTGACCCTAACTCATCCATTTGAAGTACCCATTTCTTGGTGTTTATTTTGTTGAACTTTGCCTTTCTAAGGAATTACACTTAGAAGAATAAGAGAAGGTAGAGACAACAGGTTCCTCAGGCAATGCCTCTTTGTATGACAAAGCAGACAAGTCAGTCATCTTTTTGCAAATCACTATTTTCACACTTGTCATACTACTTCTCAACAATAGGCAGACATTACTATTCCATATTTTCCTGCCTCCTCTCTTATAGTGGGGCCATAGATATTTTCTAATGAGCAAGATTTTATTTTAGCAGTTGTTTGGCTTAAACTTGTGGCCTGGGTGGTGTCTCTGAGTCTCTTTGTGCTCAAGGCTAGCACTCTACCACTTGAGCCACATTGTCACATCCAGATTTTGAGTGATTAATTGGAGATAAGAGTCTCAAGGGGAGTGTTCTGTCCTTGCTGGCTTTGAACTGCAATCCGCAGATCTCAACCACCTTAGTAGCTAGGATTACAGGGGTGAGCTACTGGTGCCCCCAATGAGCAAGAATTTTAAAATCAGCCAGATTATAAGTTTGAGGCTGGGACCCAATTTCCAGGTGAAGCTGATAAAAATTTCTCATTCCAGATATTTCTTTGCCATATTTGACTTCACTATTGAGAGAAACTGAAGAATCTCAGACTTTTTCAGGATCTAATAAAATGTCTGTTATAACATGCACACATACCTATAGACAGATCTATCTATCTATCTATCTATTATTTATCTTAGGTATATAGATACATCCACACATATATGTATATATGGGCACATATACATGTTATGTTTATATATATACATAGGTATGTGTTTATATGTGTATATATACATACAAACATATAAACACATTATAAGCAATAGATAAAGTTAGAACATCTGTCTATCTGATACTTCTTCCTAACTAGAAAAGCCTTTTCATGGGAAAAAGAGATTGGAAGTCTGACACTTGGCTCAGACAGAGATTACCTTGGGTGGCTGCTACCTGGGAAACTTTCTCTGTAAAACAAGGAAGCTTTTGTTCACTGTGTATCCCCTCCATCAACCTTCCAGAGCCTGTGCTTTTTTCTTTTCTTAAGAAGAGTAAGGCCTTACCCTTTGTTTAGCTGTCTGTATAGTTTATCCATACTGCTCCTCTTTGAGTCTCAAAGCTTGTTTATTGTATTCATGCTTTTGCAGGTTCATAAACTTGTTTTCCTTCCTCTTAGTGTGTAGCTTGGAAGTTCATTTCATAGACTAAAATGATCAAAACTTTGAAGGAAATTAGTAAATTTAAAACTCCCCTACCATATGTGCATTTAAATATGGGATGAGAGAAAGGCAAATGAGCCATAAAAAGCAGCTAAGGTAGACAAAATTGTATGTGTCAGTAGCATTACTGACATTAATCTCAGTCATGGAGATAAACTGAGATGATGTAGTTTAATCTCTCGGAGTGAATGGATTAATGTCCATGTGGAAGTACATTTTTTGCACCTTAGCACAGAATTGACTTTGATGATGAAGTCTGTCTGAAAAAGAGACACAAAGGAGGGTCTTTCCAGCTGTAATATTGAATTTCTGAATTCTTTTCTATGACTGGGGCACTGTCTTATATTTGTTTGGGCTCAGAGAATAGTATCTCTCAAATGTGGCTCATTTATTAGTTAATTTTTCTGGATCTTGGGGTTTGAACTCAGGGACTGTCTCTGAGATCCTTTGCTAATGCTTTACCATTTGAGCCACAGCTCCACTTAAGACTTTTTGCTGTGTAATTGGCAATAAGAGTCTCACAGACTTTTCTGCCTGTGCTGACTTTGAATGGTGATCCTCAGATACTTGATGGACAAACTCCTTTTTTTTAAAGCTATTTGATGTAAAGAGAAAATATTTCCTTGGAATTTCCTTTACTCTTAAACCAGGTTAAAAGAGCGAAGAAAAAAACTTTCCATCCACATTCTAAAATACTATTCTCTGAAAAATGAGCTCAGATATCCTGTAGGCTCATTCAGATTCCAGACAGACACTGGCCAATACCATTTGTGGCCCTGGTAATAAGTCCTGAAAACTGTGAACTTGCCCCACCTTCTCCATCCTGTAGCATAGACATTTATAACTGTGCACACTGTGAAACGAGTAGTTCTCTTAATCCCAGCATTAACCCCCATACTCCATGCTATAAGCAAGTACATTTGTATTCCTGTTATCCTACTTAATCTCTGTCAGTTTGTTCTAGTGAACAGTAGCACGATATGATGGGAGTTTCTTTTTGGTAATCATGTGCTGAGCCTTGTGTAGTGCTTGTGGGTTCTTTGCTTCTATACTGTAAATCCACAAATAATAGAGTCTGTACCTGACACCTATGAAATTTTGTTCCAATCAGAGGCATTGCCTATGCATGGTGAGATGTCAGTAGACATACACATTTACTAACTGAATAAAGTTCCTTTTCCACCATGAAGCAGGCTCCTGTACCTCAGGTCCACCCCTTAAACTGAACACAGACTTTCAGTTTTATTTCCTAGTCTCACTCCCAATTCTCAGAAATGCTTGCTTTTTTTCCAGTGAGAATGTGGGTAGGCACTTGGCAAGCTGTATTTTCAGACATTCATGTTTATATTATTTCCTGTCAGCTTCTTAACTTAAGTTCCAGATCCTAACTCACGTGTGCTGCTCTCTGCCTCTCAGGGAAGCACTAACTGTAATTGGCAGGGCTTTGCCTCTGTTCCTTAACCTGAAACCCTATTGAAGAACTCCAGGGAAGAGGACAAAATGACTGAATTGAGATGCCAAGTCCTCACCTCCTCCTTCACCCAGAAGAACCAAAGTAGCAGATACACGGATGGATTTTGAGGAGAGTATAGATGAACACAGGGAAACAACAAGAGTGAGAATGGAACCTTGAATATTTCAGAGATCTAGTAGGTACTGGTGGCTGATGCCTGTTATCCTACATACTCAGGAGACTGTCTGAGAGTTGTATTTTAAGGCTAGCTCAGGCAGATAAACTGGTGAGAGGCCAATTAATCAGGAAAATGCCAAAAGTGGAAGTGTGGCTCAAATGGTAGAGTGCCAGAAGTGAGTGAAAACACTTAGTGAGAGGGTGAGACTGAGTTCAGCACTTAGTGTTAGCACAAAATACAACACAAACATCAGTATTTTCAAAAGACGATTTCTTTGTATGTGAATAAGCTGGATGAAGCAGTAGAGGAGGCAGTAACATAATAGGGGTAACATAAAAAGATGTTTTTGTGCTGAAAGTAGGTTGGTGGTACTAGGAACAGAGGATAAGAGAGAGATTTGGAATATGAGTTGGAAGCACCAGCTGAGAAAATCAGGCGGACACACAAAAACAGCAAAATGAGTTTATTGCCAACAGTGGGATAGAGAGTAGCAGCCTGTTTTTGTGTAAGGGGGTATGTATTGGGTCAGGGACTAGAATTGGGGGATTTTTCTTGGCAGTAGGGAGTATATGAGTCATGAGCTAAGATTTATGATTGCCTCTGTACTTGAATCACACACATCATTAATGCCCTCCCTTTAGTCAGAGCTTGGATTTTTTAGATTGCATTTTTAGTGCTTGTACACAAAAGAACTTCTCTTTCTGATGAGCTGGGGATTTCCCCTAGATTCTCCCTCTTTTTTTGAACTCAGTTTTTCTAGGGCTGTTCCTGATTTCTGAGAGGATTTATATAAGGAGTAGAAGAGAGTAGAAGAAATAGCTTTCTGGGCTTTGTTGTCTCTTTCATTCAGGCAATTGAAACTCTGTAGAGTTACAGCTGGCCAGAGCAGGACCTTATTAGGAAAGCTGTTTGGAGTTGCAGCTGCCTGTTCCAAACATTCCTGTGTCAGTTACTTTAAGGAAAAAGTCATCCTTTATTAAGATTCTGGAGCTGGAGACGAAGCTTCTCCTGAGATGGAGGAGAACAGGCTAACATGAGTAAAATCTCAGAACTGTTTCAATTGGCCAGTGTCAGCCAGGCAGAGTGGCACATGTCTGTAATCCCAGTTATTCAGGACTCAGAAGCAAGAGGATCACAGTTTGAGGCCTTAGGCAAAGTTAACATGAAAACCTATTTGAAAACAAAACTAAGAGCAAATGGACTGGAGTTGTGGCTGAAGCAATAGAGTGCTTGTTCAGCAAGTGTGATGACTTCAATTCAATGGTATTTACCCATTTATGTACAATAAGGAATATCTACTTATTAAAAGTCTAGAAACTAAAAGTTATCTTGATTTTATATAAATTATGAATCTACTTTTGGCAAAAGAAATAGAAATTAGACCACACTAGCTTCATTCTCTGAGTATAGGAAATGAGTCTTAGTGGAATTAAAATGATTTATGCAACATAAACTGTTTATGAATTCAGAGAACTCAAATGCATACCACTCTCTGTCTTGAGAGCTGACATATCATTTTTTTCCTATGAGGTATGTTAGGAAATTGTCACCAAAGATCAGTAGGAAGATTCATAGGTAAACTGGAATTTTGAAAACAAAACCCTCAGAAGTTTCTATAGGTTTAGGAGCCATCAACAATTAGTTGATGACTGAATTCAGCATAGATAAGGCCATGCAGAGAGAATGTGTGAGGTCTAAAAGTGATGGAGATCATGAGCAAAAGAAAGAAGGTGGTAGAGCAAAAAGAGAGGAGATGCTATCAGAAGGAAGACAAGTGTAAGAGAAGGTGAGAAAGGATGTGGTGATGAAAAGGTTTCTCACCTCCATTACAGTTGCCTATAGATAGCTAATATCAAGAATAAAAAAAGCAAAATCATCATATTTACTCATTAAAAACTCACTTGGAATTGTATAAACAGGTTTATTGAAAAGCTTAAAGTGAAGGGTGAAGAAGCTAAACATTTCTTTTATTTACTTAAAAATTCCTTTTCATCTATTTCTTTGCTAGAGGGAGGAGCAAATGGCACCGAAAGTAAGAAGACAAAGGTCATAACTTCTTGTTTTAAGAGAAGTGGTTACAGATTGTGTCCTTTGAATTTAGTTCTCTTTTCAAGACCATCTGTCTCTTGAATCACACACATCATTAATGCCCTCCCTTTAGTCAGAGCTCAGATTTTTTAGATTGCATTTTTAGTGTTTTCACACAAAAGGAGAACTTCTCTTTCTGATGATCTGGGTATTTCCCCTAGATTCTCTCTCTTTTTTTGAACTCAGTTTTTCTAGGACTGTTCCTGATTTCTGAGAGGATTTATATCAGGAGCAGAAGAGAGTAGAAGAAATAGCTTTCTGGGCTTTGTTGTCTCTTTCATTCAGACAATTGAAAGTTTCCTCATGTTCTGTATTTAAATTATAACAAATAGCTGCGCTCTGTGCAGTTTGTTTTTATGAGAAGACAAGTGGCAAGATTTCAATTTACAAAGTCATCACTGAATTTAGCGTTACTGTGCTTAATGGATATGAAGCCTGATGTCTTTCATCAGTTTTGAAAATTCTCAATGATTCCCTCTTCAAATATGTCTTGTATCATGTTTTGTCTATTTCTCCCTCTGGGGCTTCATGAATACTTTTGCTCTTCTTAAAATATTCATTCCTCATTTTGTTTTCATTGCATCCTTTATTTTTGATATTTCCTTTGTGTCTATATTGTTTGCTAATCCTCTCTTTCTTTGAATCTAATAGTTTGGTTTTTATTTTAAAGTGGAGCAGGACTTTTCAGACCCTCAAACCCAAATTCCAGGGATTCTACATGTTAGATCTGGCCACTTGTCCTATTTGTTGAGTCAAGAGACATGGTTTAGCACAGTGAAAGGACAGGTAGTATATGGCTGTAGGGGAATACAGAACTTTAGTGTAGCTTGAGCCATGTTTGTCAGTGTAGATACTTGCCTTACATGAAATTGGAGAGCTGGCAGCTCATGCCTGCAATCCTAGCTACCCAGGAGCCTGAAATCTGAGGATTGGGGTTTGAACCCTCAAAAAAAGCTGAAATTGGAGCTGTGGTTTAAGTGGTAAAAAGGCCAAGACCAGTACTCAGGCTCAAGCCTGGCACACACACACACACACACACACACACACACACACACACACACACACATAATGTGTCCCAAGTCCCAGGTTTGTTGAGGAGTAATGAGAGATAGCCAGAAAGTGGTCCAGAGATGGTCCTTGTCTTAGAATTGGGCAGGGCTGCCTTTGTTATAATCTTAAGGCTGGTCCTTCCTGGAATCCTAGATGGCTACAAGATGACACAAGAGAAAATGGCTCAGGATAAAGGATATAGATAAAAATGGGAGGAGTCTGCGGTATCTGTCTTTTATCCTATTACTACTTATGTAGTAGCCCAACAAAGCAGCTTTTAAGCACGTTTGACATGGATATCTTTAATGTACAAATTTAATCATCTTAATTTTCAGAAGTAAAACATATTTTTCTTTTCAGGAGTCTGTATTGATGTGACGGAATTTTCTCACCTGCTGTCTAATATTTTTTTTTTTATTGTGAAAATACCATACAGAGGAGTTACAATTACATGGGCAAGATAATGAGTACATTTTTTTATCAAGCATTGTTGCCTCCTCCTTTGTTTCCCCTTCCTAACCCTTCCCATCTCCCCCCCACCCTCCCATTGTCCCCCCACACACACCAAAGTTGTAAAGTTCATTTTTTGACATAACGACTTGTACATCTCATTGTTACAATAGGTCCACCGGTAGCACTATTTAAACAAATTGTTTTTTCCCTTTCCCTCCATAAATTATACCAACATCAAATACAGTGAAAGCACAGGTTATACCATGGGGGAGGGACATACAATGCAACAAAGAAATCATCTTACAAACATGTTAGAAACAATCGCATGAAAGAAAAAACATTTGAATACTTATCTGGGGTTCATTTCACCTAACATCAACTTATCTGCTTTTTTCTGCTTGTCTCTGACATATACTAGTTATTGCAAATAAGGGAAACCATGGGACCTATGTTTCTTTGCTTCTGGCTTACTTCACTTAATAGAATTTTTCCCAAGCCTTTCTATTTCCTAACAAATGGGGCTATGTCATTCTTTCTGATGGAGGCATAGAATTCCATTGTGTATATATACCACATTTTCTTGATCCTTTCATCTACTGAGGGGCATCTGGGTTGGTTCCATATCTTAGCTATGGTAAATAATGCTGCAATAAACATAGTTGTGCTGGTAGCTTTAGTGTGGTCTTGTTTGTGACCATTTGGGTAAATGCCAAAAAGTGGGATTGCTGGGTCATAGGGGAGCTCTATGTGGAGTCTTTTGAGGAACCTCCATACTGCTTTCCAAAGTGGTTGAACAAGTTTACACTCCCACCAACAATGCAGTAGGGTTCCCTTCTGTCCACATCCCCTCCAGCATCTGTTGTTATTAGAGCTCTTGATTATAGCCATTCTAACTGGGGTGAGGTGGTATCTCAATGTTGTTTTGATTTGCATTTCTTTTTATGGCTAGAGAGGTTGAGCATTTCTTCATGTGTTTATTGGACATCCTTCTTTCCTCTTCAGAGAAGTTTCTCTTTAAGTCTTTAGCCCACTTATTTGTTGGGCAGTTGTTTCTTTGAGGGTTTGCTGTTGGGGGACCTGCTGTCTAATATTATAGATAATGCCTGATAATATAAGATTTCCTGTTTGTTTTGTTATTTATTATTATCTCTGCATTTCCATCTCCATTTCGTTCTGTCACATAGCTCATGAGTAATTACTCTTATTCTTAATTTATTTTATCTTTGTAACTTCTTTTTGTTCAATGCAGAGTACTGTGTATGGACTATTAGAAAGCAGGTCTGAGATCATTTATTTGTCTTTTCCCAATAAAGAATTTATTTTGATATTGGAAGAGTTAAGTGAAGAACAGTTTTTGTTTAGACAATTTACATATTTTCAACTTATTTCTGAGTCAAATGTATAGGTCCTCAGATATCCCTACTATATGTCCTGGGGTATTTATCAGTATCACTTTTATTTGATTTTCAACATATCAATCTTAATTTTAACCAAATAGAATTAAAGAGCCATCAGATTGTTCCCTTTTTTGCCAGAAACTAATGCACACTGAGGACATGCAATGTGTAAACCTTTTCCTAGCCATAAGACTGTAGCTATAACCTGTTTAGTTAGCTGATACGTGGCTAGAGGACACCCAGCTGACACCCAGCTGGTACTGAAATTAAGGTCTCCATCCTAGAAATAAAAGTAGTTATAAGAACATAGCAAGATTTCTAGGCCACGATCCCAACTTCAGGGTTTTCAGATGCCAGGGTCCAAAACTAATCCCAAACAACCGTCAGACAAATTGGTGTTAGGCAAAATGAACCCCAAGATTAGGACTCAAATGGTTTCTCTTTCTTGCTATTGTTTCTAACATATTTATAAGATGATTTCTTTGTTGCTTTGTATGTCCCTCCCCCACGGTATAACCCCTGTTTTCATATTTGATGTTGGTATAATTTGTGGAGGGGAAGGGAAAAAACCAGTTGTTTAAATAGGGATAAAGGTGGACCTATTGCACCAATGAGATATAGAAGATGTTATGTCCAAAAACAAACTTTACAACCTTGGGGGGAAGGATGGGAAGGGATGGGAAAAGAAAACAAAGGAGGAGGCAACAATACTTGATAAGAAATGTACTCGTTACCTTGCTCATGTAATTTTAACCCCTCTGTACAGTATTTTCACAATAAAATACTTATTAATAAAAAATAAAGAGATGAACGGTAGCAAAGGGAAGAGATAGGAGATTCACTGTGTGGCGTGCTCACAGGAGAATGAGGAATTCATCCTTAGGGTACTGAGCTGAGCTTTAGGTCTGAATACTGTGCGCCAGTCCTATCTCTAACATCATTTCAATCTTATTTTACTAGAGAATCCTTCCAGCTCTCATGGATACTGCCTTTCAGAGAACAAGCAGAAAATCATGATCTATGGGAACACCAATGCCCTTTATGATTTTTTTTCCTGTTCCATTATTTACAGAGATTGGAATCATTTGGTTTGAAATTTTAGAATATTCTTGAGTCCCTTAAATGCATAAAAAGGACAATCCTCTTTTTCCTATTCCTCCCTTTGAAGATCCAAATGGTTTGGATGTTTAAGTTACTAGTTCATTACCTACAGATGAGTAGAAGCTCTACCAGTGAGTGGAAAACAATGTATGCCTTTATGTCCAACATGAAAAAAATTATTCTTGGCATCTAGATTCCTTTACAGCATACTCTTTGAAAAAATGAGCATACCATGTAGTTTGCAGGAGGCTGATTTCTTCCTCCCCTCTCAGGCCCTTCTCACTGTTGCCTTCTGAGGATTTTGTTATTGTTGTATTGTTTTGTTACTTTTGTTTTGGTAGTACTGGCTTTTAAACTCAGTGGTGCAAATTTCTGAGGCATTGCGCTTGCTCTATTACTTGAATTATGCCCCTAACCCCATTTGTTCATGCTAATTGTTTTTAAGAAAGGGTCTTATAAACATTCCTGCCAACCTGGCCTGAATCTGTGATATTCCTGGTAGCTTGGATTATAAGCATTAGCAACTGGCACTTGGTTGCCATCATAGTTCTCTTTAATTTTATTCTGATCATGACTTTATGGCTTAAGTATTGTGAAGAGTCACAAATGTATCTAATTGTACATGAGAATTTCCATACATATACTATATATAGTGTGTGTAGTGTATATATATTATATACATGAATTTCCTTGTTGAAATATGAGGATTATTATATTTAATTACTAAGAAATTAAGAACTATATGATTTTTGATATATTTTTCTGTGAATAATCAGTTTTTAATCACTAAAAAGATAATAAACTCGGGCCTTGTCTACACACTTCACTAAAATATCACTCTTACTTGTTCTTACATTTCATTTCAGGAGTCAATCCTTCTGAGACTTGAACATAATGCCAGGCCTCGGACACCTAAACTGTGTGGATAAGTTTTTTAATTTGTTGGTCATGGGGCTTGAACTCTGAGCCTGGGCACTGTCCCTCAGCTCTTCAGCTCAAGGCGAGAGCTCTACCCCGACTCACAGGGCCACTACCAGTTTTCTGAGTGGTTTATTGGAGATAAGAGTCTCACAGACTTTCCTGCCCAGACTGTCTTAAAACCTCAATCCTCAGAACTCAGCCTCCTGACTAGCTAAGATTGCAGGTGTGATATATATATATATATATATATGGTGTGTGTATATATATATTACACACACACACACACACACACACACACACACACACACACACACACACACATTGTAGCATGAACAAGCCACTGCCAAGACACCAGGGAAGGAGGATGATGATCACTCAATGAAAAAAAAAATACTAGTTCTTTGAAACACAGTTCCTTTATAGTATTAATTCTGAAGAATAAGCATAACATATGAGTTTGCAACAGGTTGATTCAGGAGTTTTGTTGTCTGTTGTCTTTTGAGTGCTTTGTTTTTGTTGTATCATATTAAAGAATGGCTACCATAGCATGTGATTAAAAAGAATAGTGAGAAGCAAGCCAAGAATCCTGCCTAAATAGTGGATTGTGCTGACGGCATATATTTCTCCACAACCCTCCTCAAGGCTCCCTTGACCTCCTTATTTCTCAAACTGTAGATGAGGGGGTTCAGGGCTGGAGTGACAATTGTGTAGAACACAGAGATGATGTTGTCTTGTCTGGGATTATGGAAGGAACTGGGCAGGACATACATGAACGTGGCAGCCCCATAAAACATCCCAACTACAGTCAGATGGGAGGAGCAGGTGACAAGGGCTTTCTTCCTTCCCTCATTGGAAGGCATGCAGAGCACAGTGAAGAGAATGAGTGTATAGGAAGTAACAATGGCAGAAAGGGGGAGCAAGAGGAAAGTCACCCCTGTCACATATACCAAGAGTTCATAGGTGGAGGTGTCTGCACAGGCCAACTTCAGCAGAGGGGGGATCTCACAGAGCAGGTGCCTGATTTCCAAGGACATGCAGAAGGGAAAATGCATGGTGTAGATGGTATGTCCTAGTGCACTCAGTGATGCCAAGACCCATGATGTGGTCACCATGAGCCTGCAGATCCTTGGCCTCATGAAGATCATATACTTGAAAGGATGACAAATGGCCACATACCTGTCATAAGCCATAAAGGCTAGAAGCAGGTCCTCTGCTCCACCAAGTGTCAGTGCCAGGAACATCTGCAGGGCACAGCCTCCAAAGGAGATGGTGTTATCTCCAAGAAGAAAATCCATGATGGTCTTGGGTGTGACAACTGTTGTGAAAAGGAGATCAATGAGAGAGAGCTGTCTAAGCAGGAGGTACATGGGCACGTGGAGCTTCACGTCCATTGTGATGAGCAGGAGCAGCAGCCCGTTGCTGGTCAGGGCCAGCATGTACAGCACTGTGATTGTGGCACAGAGCAGTTCAGGAAACCTGATGTCATTCAGAATGCCTACCAAGATGAAGCTACTTCCCAAGGTAGAGTTCCAGAGCTCCATTCTGTGTGAGTACTTAATTACTTAAAAATAGGAAGTTTATAGTGGAAGTCTTGGGAAGGGAGTTTGGTTGGTTAGTAGATGCTCCCAGTATACATGAGGTTGCCAAGAAGAATCCAAGAATCCTCAGAAATACAATTTTCTTCTCTATATTTCTTCTCTGCTTTCTGAATTTCTGAATGTTCTTAATGAGTTATTTTAACCCACAGCTATATGTGTGATAGACCTGGTCAGAATTGGTAACCATTAATAATTTCCTTTCTACAAATCAGCAAGTCATATGTATAAGGAAAATATCATAGAGTAAAAAGCTAGCTGGTTTTATGTTTAAAATCTATTTGGGATTACAAGTCATTTTTCAAGTTTTTCATGAAATATCCTTTGACATTTCTTCTTTGAAAGGATGTCTGCCTTTACTTTCTCATCTCAAGGTTATTGTTAGCTTCCTTTTCAGAGGAATCTCTGAAAAGTGTTGGACCACTTTATCTCAGTAGTCTTCTGATAGGCTCCTCTCCTTCATGGACATCATGCTAATCTGCTGGAGGGAAAATCATTCTGGGATGAATTGGATAGATGGGGGAGATAAATTTTTTAGAGGTGAATTCCACAAAAGGTATTTGCCTACTTGAAATGAACACTAAGATACTTACTTAGGATGGGTAAGAAATAAGAAATAAATGGGATTGGTGGATGCGTGCAAGTCGTTTTACAGCATGTAATACAAGCAGTAGACTACAAAAATGGGAGATTATAGAAAAGCCCCGAAGTGACATCATTATCTAGCATTGATCACAATACTTGAATAGGAATAATAGTTTCATTTCCTTTAATCATAGAAACAGGAGGGAGGGTGAGAGCCATTGTGCTGACCTCAAATGCAATGACAGTCCTCAGGAAGGTTAGAGGCGTAAAGGTCACTCAATATGTGTTGTGTGTGTGTGTGTGTATGTATATGCATATTTGTGTATGTAAATATCTCTGTGTTGCAATACTGCTCCACCTGCTCCTTATGCATGCAGGCCATTCAGTCACATGGAATAGTTAAGAGGCATTATGGAATAGATCAAGATTATTTGCAACCAAATTCCTTAACAAAATTTCCTTTGTTTAACTATATCTGTTGTATTTGTGACCAGTTTACATAATTTTTGGCAACTTTTAGTGGTAGAATCATTAAATCGTTACATGAAAAGGCTCCTTTATTCATCTCCTGTCATCTACTCAGTCAAAACCTACTAAGAACCTACACTGTATTAGATACTACCCTTTTTAGAGGGTAATTGCATACATTTGAAACATTCTCTACACAACTGCATCATCCAATACAGAGGATTTATTTATGCAGACAAACATGACATAATTGAGATTTTTCAGGAAATGTCAGATAAGCTACTAGCTGAGTAATGAGAACTGGTTATGTCATAGTTTTGGAGTATACTAAGAAAAGCAGACAGAGAATAGCACTATGAAGGTCAGGAAAAGAAATATATAACTTAAGTTTGCCATGCCTCTATGTATGATGCCCTGTATTATGATCAAGGAGCAAGCCATAAAAATACTGTCTTAAAGTACTGTCTCATAATTAGTTGAGTTTTGAGACCTTTATCTTACTTCATGAAATAAGCATTTTAAGTCTAACCTTAGAAACATCAACTGGAAGATTTTTTTTTACTGAAAACCAAAAAACAAGTTCAAGACTACTTGTTGGCCCTGTTTCTGATTAGCATGAGACTTGAAGTACTCTAGCATTTATCAAATAGGAGAGGAGTGGATAGAGAAATAAAGATATATGGTTTCACTGTGACATCTATCTATCTATCTATCTATCTATCTATCTATCTATCTATCTATCTATCTATCTATCTATCTATCTATCTATGATCACTCCCCTCATGTCTCTCTCATCCCCTGTCCTTATCTTAAATCAATTTCAAAAGGTTTCATTGTTGTACTTTCACACATGTGTTAGCAATACATGCTAATAAAAGTCTTAAAAAGGAAAGGCATTAGTTATCTGGGCATGTTTTGGGCCAAGATTTGGACAAGATTTCAAAGAGGAGAAAAGAGGCAGGGCTCAAGGTGGTCTCAGGAGAAGTCCAAATCCTGCCTACCTACCATGTTACTCTATGTCTCTGAACTATGTAGGTGTCTCTGGCACCTACATATTATGAAGAAATAGAGACAGATCCTCTTCAGAGAAAAGTCAAACCTTTCCAGAAGACACTTGGTGTCCTGGGATTTGTTTGGTACATGAAGAGGTTCAGGGTGTTGAGGAAAGAGGAGGTGCATCTTCCGAGAGGGTGTCAAGATGAAATGTGCATGGTAATCCCTCGAATCACAGATCAAAGGTTGACTACCATAGCCAGTCCTCTAAGGAAAGGATAGATGCTAGTAATCACTTGAAAATCCAGCAGAATGCCTGGAATCCTGGAAGGAAATCCTTCAGAATCCAATCTCTTGGTGAGAAAATCATTCACAATAAGGTATTGTTTCTGGAGAAGTCTTGAGTCCGTGATTCATACTTTCATATACTCTCCCAGCTGGCGTCCATGGTAAGAGATGAGCAGGGTAGGGACTTGGGGAAAGAAGAATGGGCAGAGTGGCTCAAAGGAGACCCACTATTGCTTATCTGCACTGTCCCCAGAGCAGCGGGAGCCAACACTTGTCCTTAGGGACTTAGCACAGTTTAATCTTCTCAAACAAAATGACCTACACTACTGTTTTTTAAAAACATGCTCCTGGAAACTGGATTTTAATGAATCCTTTTGGGGTTTTCTTCTAGCCTGCCATTTCTGCAAGCATCACTCACTAAATGAGGCCTGAGTCTTGAGAATCTGTGCTCTATGTGATCAGGCTATCAAAAGCCCTCTAAAAAGAAAATTGGTCTCAACATCTGGCCCACTGGCAAGTGGCCCTACCAACCTCTGTGTAAGTTTTAAAGGGACTCATGTCTGTGTTGGAGCTGCCACTCCCCTCATACCTCTCTCTGGGATGTTACCTACTCGAGGAGTCAACTGTACTTTTTGTAACCTCAGGTCTTCCTTCACCTATCACACTGATGGAATGGATGCTTTGATGCTTTTCAGTTCTTTCTCACATCTACCCTGTGTCATATATGTGCACACGTGTGCCTGTGCCTCTGTATCTGTGACCAGAAGATGGAGCTGTGCAGAGCCCAGAATGGTGACACAGCTCCAGCCCTCAGTTGTCACTGTCCCCGCTCAGCATTTCTCCTCTCTAGCCAGATTTAGGAGCCTGAAAGGATTCTGAACATTTGTACCACAAACACATGATAGATGTGTGTCAGGGGGTAGAGCTCTAGCCTTGAGCAAAAATTCAATTCAAAATGGCAGGATCTGAGTTCAAGCCCCAGTACCAGCATAAAAAAAAAGGCAGAATGAAATAAGTAGACAGAGATAGAAATATAGAGACAAAAAATAAGAAGTGATAAAATTGGTGGATGAACATATTTAATCTAATTTAAATAGCTTATATTAAACATATGTGGTAATACCATTTTCATATAATTATATACTATGAGGTATCTGTTTAAATAAAATGTACATTTTACAAATGAATAAAAATCACAGGACTAGATACAGGCAGAAACCTAATGTGTTTTCCTTCCACTTCCCAAATTAGATAAATATATATATAAGATGCAAGTTTCCAAAATCAAATACAGTGACAACAGGGATATACTATAGGAGGAAGAATATACAAAATAAACCCAAAAATCACATAGTACATTACAAAAAACAACAACAAAGAGAAACTTCTTGTGTCCATATCTTGGGGTTCATTTCACTTGGCATATTATATGGTCATATGTACATAGCTTTTGAGCTATTCTGCTCATCTGATGATATTATCATACACATATATGAATTATTGCAAGTAAGGGAAACCATGGGACCTATATTTCTTTTTTTCTATGATTTAATATTTTTAGAAAGACAGAAAATATAAAATTATCAAAAAATTAAAGGTTCATTTGGGAGCTGGGGGCAGGGGTGGGAGAGGTTCAAAACTTTTTCCCTGTAATTGATTTAAGGTAAAATTAAAAATAATATCAAAACATAACAGCTATAACTGTCCAATAAAAAGCCCACCTACAAAAAGGCAGGATAAAATCTGATTGAGAAAACATACACATCATGACTTTGGTAACAAATTTCAAATGATTTCACTTCCCACAGTCCAAAATGAAGATCATCTTGGATACTTAGATTCTACTTCTTCAAGAATCCATTCAATGCCAGTCAAAAAACCAGTAAGAGTTTCTGCCTCTATATCCTGGACCATCCATGGGTGGTTCCGAAGATTAAGATGCAGCTCATGGGCCAAATAAAAACAGGGCACTCTTTTCACATCTGATTGTGAAATACAAGATAAAACTAGCATTGGTCTCTCTGAAGACCCGAAAGCTGGATCTGTCATTGCCATGATTCGAGAAAATTCATCTTCCCATTCATGCCTTGTTTGTGCTTCAACATTTGCAACATAAATGAATCCATCGACAACTTCACACACCTTCTGAATTTGTGGGATTACACTTCCTTGTTGGTCATTCCCTTCCCTCTGTAGGCTGAACATCTTGTTCACTGCACTTGTATGTTCTTCCCTTGCTCTGTCTCTTTCCTTTCTTGTGGTGGAATATAGTATCAGGATGTTGAATTTATGTTGGTTACTTGGCTGAAAACTGACTCCTGATCCAATACCATCAATCTGACTTTGAGGCGAGCCAACAGTTGGAGAGAGTTCCTCTGAAGACATTAAACTCAACACCAAAGATGTATTCAGTTCTTCTAAACCTGGTCCAAACATAGCAAATCGAGGTTCATTCTGAATGATCAATGAGTGTAAAAAAGAGGTGACAGCTCCATACATAGGACGGCTGGATTTGGAGGCTCTTCTTGTATACGGCAGCACATTTTATAAACTGCCATGTAATCAAAAAGTGTACCATCAGCAACCTCAGATATGGGCTTTTTCAAGATTTCTAGATCTGGAAGAGACTTCCAGTCCACAGAGGATCAAGAAGGAAGATCCCGCAACAGAAAGTATCTCCACAGAATTGGATCTCCTACAATTTCATTCCAATAATGACTTGTACTACCCAACTGACATAGATCATGGGGTGAAAGAAATGACAAAATATACAGCTGCACATCAATCGGCAGCCGCGCCAGGGTACTGGTCTCCTCGCCCGCCGCCGCCTCCCGCGCCGCCACCGGCGCCGCCCGCTCCTTGCCCACCGACTGCCAGAAGGTCCTCCAGCCGCTGAGGATCGCCGCCTCCAGGCGGCCCCAGTCGCTGGGGGACGGCGAGGGGCCGGCGCCGCGGCCCGGCTCGCTTCGCGCCATGGCCGCCAGCGCCGTGGTGACGCGTGGCCCCGGCCCCTGGCCCGCGGCCCCCGCGACGGCTTCCGGGGGCCGCCTGCGCCTCTCTTGGCCCCGCCGCCCCGGAGCCCGGGAAGGGAGCCCGACGATCGCCATGCCTGAGGCGGCTTTCCGCGCCCAGCTCCCGGGGCGGCCGTGATCACGTCGCCGGCCGGCCTCGTGCTGCACGACCCTGACTGCAATGCAGTTGGACCTATATTTCTTTGGGCCTGGCTTACTTCACTGAATGTTTTTTCCCAAGTCTTTCCATTTCCTAACAAATGGGGCAATGTCATTCTTTCTGATGGAGGCATAGAATACCATTGTGTGTGTGTGTGTGTGTGTGTGTGTGTGTGTGTGTGTGTGTGTGTGTGTGTGTGTGTGTGTGTGTGTATAATATACACATAAATATATACCACATTTTATTTTTTTATTTTTTTATTTTTTATGTTTTTTATTGTGAAAATACTGTACAAAGGGGTTACAGTTACATGAGCAAGATAATGAGTACATTTCTTATCAAGCCTTGTTGCCTCCTCTGTTTTTCCCCTACCATCCCTCCCCTCCCACTTCCAAAACTACACCCTCCCCCCACCACCTAAATTGTAAAGTTTGTTGTTCAACAATGTCTTGTACATCTCATTGTTACAATGGGTCCACCTGTATCCCTATTGAAACATTTTGTTTTTTCCCTTCCGCTTCCCAAATTATACATCAAATACAGTGAAAACAGGGGTTATACCATGGGGGAGGAACATACAAAGCAACAAAAAAAATCACATGTTACTTTAGAAACAATAGCAAGAAAGAAAAGGCCACTTGTGTCCCTATCTTGGGGTTCATTTCGCTTAAAATCATCATATCTGGTCATATGTACATAGCTTTTGACCTTTTCTGCTTGTCCCAGACATATACTAGTCTTGATCTATTCATCTACTGATGGGCATCTGGATTGGTTCCATATCTTAGCAATGGTGAATAATGCTGCAATAAACATAGTTGTGCTGGTAGCTTTAGTGTGGCCTTTTTTATGATCATTGGGATAAAAGCATAGAAGTAGGATTGCTGGTTCGTAGGGGAACTCTATGTGGAGTCTTTTGAGGAACTTCCATACTGCTTTCCAAAGTGGTTGAACAAATTACATTCCCACCAACAATTCAGTAGGGTTCCCTTTTGGCCACATCCCCTCCAGCATCAGATATTATTAGATTTCTTGATGATAGCCATTCTAACTGGGGTGAGGTGGACTTTCAATGTTGTTTTGATTTGCATTTCTTTCTTTTTCTTTTTATTGTGAAAATACTATACAGAGGGGTTATAATTACATGGGCAAGGTAATGAGTGAGTACATTTCTTATCAAGCATTGTTGCTCCCCCCCCCCCCAAGTTATAAAGTTCATTTTTCGATTGTACATCTCATTTCTTTTATAGCCAGAGAAGTTGAGCATTTCTTTATTTGTTTAGTGGCCATTCTTTTTGTTGTTGTTGTTTTTGGTTGTGGGGCTTGAACTCTGGGCCTGGGCACTCTCCCTGCACTCTTCAGCTCAAAGCTAGCGCTCTACCACTTGAACAGCACCCACTTCTGGCTTTTTCTGTTCATGTGGAGCTGAGGAATTGAACCCAGGGCCTCATGCATGCAAGGCAAGCACTCTACCACTGAGCCACCAGCCCTCTATTGGCCATTCTTATTTCTTCTTCAGCAAAGTCTTTCTTTAAGTCTTTAGCCACTTACTAATGGGGCAGATGTTTCTTTGAGGATTTTTTTTTTTTTTGGGTCCGGTCGTGGGGCCTGAACTCTGGGCCTGGGCTCTGTTCCTCAGCTCTTCAGCTCAAGGCTAGCACTCTACCACTTGAGCCACAGCGCCACTTCCGGCTTTTTTCTTTTTGCTTATGTGGTGCTGAGGAATTGAACCCAGGGCCTCATGCATGCAAGACAAGCACTCTACCTCTGAGCCACCTTCCCAGCCCCAAGGATTTGTTTTTTGGGGAGTTAATTTTCTGAGTTCTAAGTATATTTTAGATATGAGTCTTTTGTCTGTTGTATGGCTAGTGAAGATCTTCTCCCAATCTGTGGACTTTCTATTGATCCTGCTAGCTATGTCCTTTGCCACACAGAAGCTTTGCAGTTTAATGCAGTCCCATTCGTCCAACCTTTCTTTAATTTATTGTGTTTCTGAGTCTTTATTAAGGAAATTTCAGGTTATGCAAAGGATCCCTAGAGTTTCTCTTATTCCTTCCTGTACTGTTTTCAGGGTGTCTGCTTTTACTTTGACGTCTTTGATCCATTTGGAGTTGATTCTGGTGCAGGGTGATACATAAGGATCTAACCCATTGCAACAATCATACAAGTTGCTATGTTGGAAATGAACTTTACAACTTTGAGGGTGGAGGAGAGGGGGAGGGAAGGAAGGGAAGGGATAGTGGGGGAAAAACAAAGGGGGTAACAATGCCCAACAAGGAATGTACTCATTACCTTACTGATGTAACAGTACCCTCTCAGTACAGTATCTTTACAAGAAAATAAAATATAAAAAATAACTAGTACCAAAAACCTTAATGTGAAATCCTCTACCTATGAGATGTTTTCTTTTTTCTTTATTTAGTTATTTGTTTTTTATTGTGAAAATACCCTACAGAGGGGTTACAATTACATGGGCAAGATAAAGAGTACCTTTCTTATGAAGCACTGTTGCCTTCTCCTTTGTTTCCCCTTCCCATCCCTTCACATACCCCCTTTCCCCCCCTCACCTGATCCCGCCCCCACCAAAGTTGTAAAGTTCGTTTTTCGACATAATGACTTGTACATCTCATTGCTGCAATATGAATAACTTCTACACATATCTAAATCAATTACCTTCCATTTTTAATGTAGACATATATTTGTGAGGGGTTGGTATGTTCTTATAGAACAAGTGTCTGCCACCTCCTGGTATACCAAAGAATAAATCTTATGTGAGTGTGTGTCTACACACCTGCCATTCCATCCTTTACCTGGGACTTCTGTTTGTGAAAAATGACTTTTACTTAACAAGTCACAGAGGTTAGTAACTTAGTGATCTGAATGATAGAAATTGGGGACAAATTCAACAAAGTATGGTACTGAGGTGAGGTTACTGCTCTGCTTTTTGTAAATGAAGTTTTAGTGAGACATTCGACTGTTGTTACTGTAGAATTGAGCTGTTTATTATCTGGTATTAACAGAGCATGTTTGCTGATCTCTGTATATATAACAACAAGTCGTGTTTCCTTCAGTTAAAGAAATGTACATCTTGGAGATAATGTAAGAGAAATTTTTATTACATTAGTTTGCAATCTGAGGAAGATACAGAGGAGCAAACTTTTCACCTATTTCATTTATGTTAAAAGTTATTCTATTGTCCCAAAAGCATTAGGTTTTTTTAAAAAACATTTATTAGGAAGCATGTGGTATATATTTTAAACAGAAATTCTGAGATCAACTTCTACATCTTATACTATACCGAGAAATATTATCTTTAATTTGTACCAAAGAAACCCATACAGTCTTGTTTTGAAAACTATGTTACATATTATAAAGTTCAAAAACACTACAAAAGATATATTATCTCCCATATTTTACTCTTTTTTATCTCATTCCTATTTTTTAGGGCTTTTCCATAGTTTTTGTCCTTATTTTTCAGATTTGCTTATGGAACACACTCTTTAGAATTGAATTAAATGTATTTTTAAAATATATTTTATTATCTTTAAGTATTTATACAAAGGAGTTGCCATTCATCAAAGTAGTTCATGAATATAATCCATCTTGATCAATATTACATCTTTCATTATTCTCCCAACATCCCTCCTAACCTTTCCTATTCCCTCAATTTTGTAGGATATACATTGAATTTAAAGATATTTTATTTTATTTTATTATTTTATTTTTTGGGTCTGGTCGTGGGACCTGAACTCTGGGCCTGGGTGCTGTCCCTCAGCTCTTCAGCTCAAGGCTAGCACTCTACCACTTGAGCCACAGCACCACTTCTGGCTTTTTTCTTTTTGCTTATGTGGTGCTGAGGAATCGAACCTAGGGCCTTATGCATGCAAGGTAAGCACTCTACCACTGAGCCACCTTCTCAGCCCCATTTAAAGGTATTTTATATCCAGATGTTTTACCATACATTTTAACATTGTAGTTCAGTTCGTTTGGGGGAGGGACGAGGAGGGAAGGAGATGGGAAGGGATAGGAAGGGGAAACAAAGGAGGAGGCAACCATGCTTGATAAGAAATGTACTCATTACCTTGCCCATATCATTGTAACTCCTCTTTCATTTTCACAATAAAAAAAAAAGAGACAGAAGATTTGACATCACCGGAGTAGAGATTGGAGCAACATGGCTTCAAGTCGAGCAATGCAAACTGACACCAGGAGCAAGGAGGAGCAGGAAGGGGCTCTCTGATAAAGCCTCCCCAGGGAGTAAGCACCCTCAGGACACTTGGGTTTCAGCCTGGTAACTTCTGATTTCACATTTCTGGCCACTAGAACCGTGAATAAATTTGTGTTAGCAAGTACAAGCATTTAGACCAAGTCTGGTAAATAGTGCTTAACATATGTTCTCTCTTATATGTATAAATAGTAAAATGACACAATACATTTGTGTCATTTAAAAAAACACACAAAAATATTGTAGTTCAATATTTTCCTACCTATATAGATACTATTAGAAAACTCTTGTTTGGTCTAGGAATGTGGCTCAGTGTTAGAGCACTTGACTAGCATGTGCAGGATCTGGGTTTGATTATTTGAACTGAAAATGCTTACTTAAATATGACTGTTTTCATTTCAAGGATTGTCAAATTTAAGGCCCCGTTAGAAATAGGCCACCATTAACATTATGAAATATCTTTATGTTTTGTCTGTATCATTAGGTAATAGAAATGTGCCTGTGATATATAAACTTAGTCAAATGGTATTTGCTAAATGAATGCAAGAATAAAGGGAGTGAATTCATTTCCATATGTTTATATTCTCATGTTTGTCCTGTTTCTTAGGTAGTTGTTTTGTTTTTTTACTATATGTCTATGAGCTTACTTGTGTTAGTTTCATCTTTAGATTTTATTGAATTGAAAAGTGATTAGTGTGTATACTTCCATATTGCTACTTACCTTCCTTCATCCTTCCCTTCTTGCTTTCTATTCTGTCCTTTCACATGTAGTCTTTCTTCCCTCCTCCTCCTTTTTCTCTCTTCCATCTCTTCTATTTCATGTATTGTTGATTTTTGACCAGTGGTTACCAACTTGTTTCGCTCTTAAATTTTTAATATTTTTTACATGAAAACTACTTCTTATGTATTAGTGGTAGTTTGTGCAAATCCTTTGGTTCAGGAAAAAGAAAAGCAATTTAAAAAATGAAGGAGTGGGATATAATTAGGAACAGTATACTACAAAATCTCTTTTCTGCACATCTGTTCTATTGTATATTGTGATGATTATATTAATAAAATTAACAGCATATTATATACTTGAAAATTGACAAACACAGTTTTAACTGTTCTTATTACAAAAGATGTAGAGTCAAGGCCATCTCAATGAGCTTGAATTATCAATGCTATAATTACACACACATTAAAACATCATAATGTACACAGAAAATAAATAGCATAGTAAATAGATATGTCAATTCTAAAAAGAGCCAATTTGAAGATTCCTTACTATTTATACATAAAAAAGAGAACATATGTTAAGCACTATTTACCAGACTTGGTCTAAATGCTTGTATTTGCTAACTTGTGCTTAGAATCATGAGATAAGGCTTCTGTTTATCAGCACTTAACACATGGGCAAACCGAAGTCCAAAGAAAATGGAATACAGTGTCTGAGGATATACAGATGACAACTCAGGGACCATCATTCTTTTGCTCCCTATGAATACTCTAAAACATCATAACATAATAATAAGCAAGAAGAGTCACTAAATATCAGATGTTACAATTCAAATAAAAATGTAGCAAAGTCTAACACAAAAGGAAACTTTATGATTTTTGCTTCCTTCTAGATACCAAATTTTCTAAATTGTTAATGGTTTAAGGAGCTTTAACTGTTATCCTTAGTTTTACAAATTCATTGAAGATGACTTAAGGAAAAAAACAGAATTTCTGGGTTTTTACCAAGCATCGCTGTCAAGAAGCCACAGTAATGTGGAACTTCTGCACCCACAAAGTTCTCACTTATTTTTATGCTTTCTTATGTCTATTAGTGGTATAAAATAAAGCATATTTAGGGTTGACAAAGGGAAGATTATATAGTCTATGCTTTCTTTCCTCTGTACACAGATATAAACTTATTCCCAGACCAATACTATGAGATCCTTGCAGTTATTTTAAAAAACACACTAGTATATCAGCAAGACCACATTAAAAAAACTAAAGCCACAGACAATACTCTCACTATTCTCACATCTACTTGTCTGTTTAAATATATGTTCAATTCTATTTTATTTTTCAAATTACATTATAAATATAGCTGTATATGTATATATATTTATTAATATTATTATTGTTATTATTATTGCCTGTCCTGGGGCTTGAACTCAGGGCCTGGGCCTTGTCCCTGAGCCTCTTTGTGCTCAAGGCTAGTGCTCTACCCCTTGAGCCACAGTGAAACTTCCAACTTTTTTGAGTAGTTCATTGGAGATAAGAGTATATTTTTGCTTGGGCTGGCTTTAAATTGTGACCCTTATATCTCAGCCTTCTGAGTAGATAGGATTACAGACATGAGGCACAGGTGCCCAGTTTACATTTTTATTTTAATCACAGATATTTTAAAAGGATTCTGACAATCTCTAATGAAAATGTCCAGGTTCTATTTCATTAGCACTTTCTATGTAAATGCAGTTTGTCTTTGTGGTATCAACGTGAAATTCTCCTCAAAGCATAATTCAAGTATAGTCCATTATTTGTCTCAATCAATACCAATTATCTTAATACAGAGAAGCTCTGTATAGATTTATTTATATAGATCCCACCACTTATTAAATTATATAGGAACCTAATAGTTGGAAAACAGCCTTCTAAAGCAAGATGATATTGGTATTTGCTTAGGCCAAACAACTGATATTTCACCTTGTTTTGTAATTTTGAAATGGAAAGTTAATATTCTACCTCCCTAATGAGTAAGGTAGGTGACTAGCTGCTCCCTCACCAGAGTGAAATTTACACATCTATTCAAAACTTTTCTTCTTCTAATGGCTTTTCAAGGGGAGGATTCCAAAACCAAAGTTATGTGCAAATGACTTGAATGTAAAATGTTTTTATATACTAGCTACAGAAGCGAAAGAAGTTTAAAAAGTGTAAATTCTCCAACTGAGTTTACTATGGAAAAATATCTGAAGGCAACAATCTGATGAGAAGAAGAATAGTAAAGATCAAGTCCTAAACAGTGGAGTGTGAAGGCAGGATGTATTTTCCAAGGACCCTCCTCAGGGCCTCCATGACCTCCTTATTTCTCAGGCTGTAGAGAAGGGGGTTCAGGGCTGGGGTCACAAGTGTATAGAAAAAGGAGACGATATTGTCTTGTTTGGGACTATGGAAGGAACTGGGCAGGACATACATGACTATGCCAGATCCATAATATAGTCCAACCACAGTCAGATGGGAGGAGCAGGTGAGAAGTGCTTTCTTCCTCCCGTCCTTTGAGGGCATGTGGAGCACAGTGAAGAGAATTAGTGCATAGGAGACCAGAATGGCAGAAAGTGGGGGAATCAAGAACATCACACCCATTGTATAAACCATGAGCTCATATCTAGAGGTGTCTGCACAGGCCAACTTCAGCACAGGTGGGATCTCACAGAACAGATGTTTAATCTCCCGGCTCTTGCAGAAGGGAAAATGCATAATGTACATAGTATATCCTAGGCCACTCACAGAGGATATGATCCATGTTGTTGTCACCGTGAGCCAAAGGACACTTGGTCTCATGAAGATCATATAGTTCAGAGGATGACAAATAGCCACATACCTGTCATAGGACATAAACAATAGAAGGAGAGCCTCTGCTCCAGCCAGATTTAGTTCCAGGAACATCTGAAGGGCACAGCCTCCAAAGGAGATGGTGTTATCTCCACGCAGGAAATCTGTGATGGCCTTGGGGGCGATACTTGATGTGAGGAGAAGGTCAATGAGAGAGAGCTGTCTAAGCAGGAGGTACATGGGCATGTGGAGCCTCATGTCCATTGTGATGACAAGGACCAGGAGCCCATTACTGGTCAGAGACAGTGTGTACAGGACTGTCATTAGGGCACAGAGCAGTTCAGGAAACCTGCAGTCATTCAGAATGCCCACCAAAATGAAGCTGCTTCCCAAGGTGGAGTTCCAGACCTCCATTCTGTGCATAGAATCATATACCTAATGGAGGTCTTTCTAAGGGATTTCAGTCAATGTTTGAGTAGACTCAGACCAGCTGGGGTAGCCAACAGAAATCCTGTAGAATATCTTTCAGTTCCCTATGTTACCTCTGTGCTTTCTGATTTTTCTCAATGATTTCAGTGAATCATAACAATCTTTGAGTTAGATGGGTTACAGATACGTTGATTATTAATAACCATTTAATAAATAAATAATATATATAATCCAATAGAATACATCAGGGCAAATATCTTCATAATGAAAGAAAAGCATCCCTTAGTTTATAATGAAAAAACAACAACTTGGTATTGGTATAAAATCTAATTGTTTCCATATATGAGATGAACTTAGGACTGCTGCTCCTTTTAAAAATTATATTCATAAAAAATTCTTGCATTTTCTTCCTTGACCTGAGGTCTACCTTTACTTTTCTCATTTCAAAGGTGAGCTTCCTCTACAGCTTTCTCCACACAGGAATTGCTGGATGACTTGATCCCAGGTAGTCTTCACATGCACTCCTCTCCTGGATGGTTACCCATGGTTTGCTGGAGGAAAAGTAAATCTGGGAAAAAATGAATTATAGGCTAAATAGGGCTTAAAAGTAAATTGAGATCAACTGCACAAAAGTTTTTTTACCTCTTTAAGTTAGTAATAATTATTTACTCAGTGGAAATCAAAGAGAAGGAACTGGATGCATTTTCTGGAGGCATATTAGCAGTTTCTGTTAGTGAAGGGACTGTATTTAAGGTGTCAGGTATATAATACAGATAATGTAGGAACATAAAAGCCTTCCCACTACCTGAGCTTCACAGCAACACCCTGAACAGAAACATTGATTCTTCCCTTTGCACCTCAGAAATCTTGCTGATTTGAGGAAGGATTCAGTCTGAATACACTGAATATAAATGATAGTACTGTTGGAAGGGTTTAAATTGGAAAGGACATAAAGTATGTGGAGTATATGAAAACATCCAGGTATTCTGCTTTTTATAAATTCACTCCTGTTTATTTTGAAAGCTTATGTGATACTATGAAATAGAAGTAAAAACATTATTTCATTGTTTTAGACTCAGGCTGGTCTTGATCTATGGATCTTATGAACTCACCCCCCAAGTTTTAAGATTACAATTTCAAAAGATCATCCCAATTTTAATTGTTTTTTTCTGACATATTTTTGGCATTGAGCAAGTATGTAGAAGAGAAGAATTTGAACTGATACACTTTTATTTGATAATTGTCTTTTGAAATACTGTTTATTTTGAGTCCAGGAAAATGCATATGTAGGAAAAGTAAGGAAGCTTGAATTGAGGGGCTAGTTACTTGCTTGCTTTCTTGCTCTTTCTAGTATTCTACCAGTTCATCTATACCTCTACCTGTCATTTTCCTGGTTTATGGAGATCGATCTCATGACTTTTCTACTCTGGCTGAATCAGGAGACTCCTGGTTTTAATCTCCTGAGAAGGTTGGATTGCAGGCAAGAGCCACTGGAATGTAGCTAGTACTGAGACTTATACCAGAAAGTCAGTATGAGAAAATCTAAAAACTTAAGCCTGAGCAGTAATACTGGATATTCAGTATGTTCCTTCATGTGTGAAATATATATCAGTCAAAGTGTTTAGGGTACAGATGGAAGTGAGTTAGGAATGAAGTATGAGAAACTAGACAGTTAGGCAGCAGAACAGTAATTCTTAGTCTTGTTATTCAAGATTCATGGCCTCCTCATAGTTTCTAGAAATAAAGATACACCCTTTACCTCTAAAGAAGAAACATACAGCCTGATGCCCATATCCAGTGTCCTGGAATTAGTTAGGGACAAAAAAGGACTGAAGACGCTGAGGAAAGAGGAGATGTTTCTTCTGAGACTGTGGGGGTGAAGTTGTTCATGGCAGTCAGCCATTTCAGGAATCAAAGATTCCTGGAGTCATCACCATGACCAGTCTTCTCTGTAGAAAGGGATGAGTGCAGTTAATCACCTGCAAATCCAGGCAGGATGTGAGGTAAGACAGTCTCTGATTCTCTGGAAATGTCCTCACCCAGTCTTCAAGAGAGAAAGTTTCTAGTAGCACTGCAGGGGTTCTGGCTGGGTCTGGAGTCTATGTATTCTTATCTGACCTCTATGATGGAAGGTGTGCCTGGGAGAATTTAGGAGACCTACATGGGCAGAGCTCCAAGGAGTCACACTAACTGTCTCTGGGGCAGTTGGGCTTCTGGCTCTGTCCTGGGACCTTATTACAGTCTCATCCTCCCTGGTGACATGGAATCCTAAGAAAACATTTCTCCTGGAGAATGGATTTTAATGAATCCTCTCAGGCTTGCCCCTAGCACTGCCATTTCTTCAGGCATCGCCCATCAAAATGACTCTGAGTCTTGAGGGTTTGTTTTGTTCCACATGATCTGGCCATTGAAGACCCTGATTCAATGGCTGGTTTCAGTAACTGACCCAGCAGCAAGAGGCCATGGCCAGCCTCTGCCCAAGTTATAAAGGAGTCAAGTGTTCCATCACTGATCTTTAGTTAGTGTGCGACACTGATCGAATCCATGCTTCTGTGCTTTGTTAGTTTTTTTTCTTGTCTGTCCTTTGTCATTTTTCTTGTCTGCTCCTTTGCTCCGTATCTGTATTCAGGGGACAGATCTGTACAAGATCTCAAGATGATGAACAGTTCCCTCCCTCTGTGTTACAGCTCCAGCTCAGGCCTGTCTCCCCTCTCCACCTGCTCTTCATGTCTCCTCAGTGTCGGTCCTCTCACCAGTCAAGAGCTGCTGGAGTTTTCTATCTCTGCACTCTCAACTTGCAGAAAGTAAATAATACCTTTTCATAATAATACCTTATAAATTACGTATATATCCCCAAAAGATACTGCACAACCACAACACTGTTTTGAATTTAAGAAGAAACAATATAGTGAAGAGCCTGATGCCTGAGTGACTCCATCTTTAAGCTACTAACCATCCTGTAAGGTATGAGTCATGGAACTGACCATGAGCCTGATCCAGGAATGGCACACAAGGAGAAATAATTCTTGGGCAACCAGGGACATAAACAATCCTTGGAAAAACCACAGGAATCTCCTCCAGATGCATCAGTCAAGCACTGGGTGGCTATACAGGATCTGGTGACCCAGTCGTCAGACAATTCTCGTCAATAGCAGTGTTAACCAATCATGTTTACCCAGGTAAGCTTGTTTTAAATGTCAACCAATCATATACTTTCTCATGCATGTAAAAGTTCCTTAAAGTTGTTTGTTCAATGCTATAAAAAGTGTGCTGATTCTATGCTTGGGGCTTCTCAGCGTCACTGGTTACCGAGTGCGAGGAGGACCAATCTCAAGCTTGCAATAAATGACTCTTTTTTCACTTACATTGATCTTGGTCTCTGGTGGTCTTCGGGAGGTCTCGAGTCCGAGTACAACAATAGAAGTCTTCTAATTCTAACTATTCAACTGGTAAGTATATTGTAACATTCAGGTCTGAAACTTTACCCTAGCTCAGATCCTATGATTTCCCTCCTTGATACCAACAGGTCTTCTACATACGAATTCTCTTCTTGGTACTTCATGTGCCCACAAATTACAGAAACAGAAAGCTGTTTCTCCTGCCTGGCTGTGTTTGGGCTGTATTGTGGGACTGCCACACGATATATGTCCTGACATTCTACAGCTTAAACAAGACATCATGCTCAGGTTAGTCTTCTCCATAATGACTCCAGTACTAAAAACTTATCCATAGCTTGAGGAATAATACGGTTTTAGGGACCTTAAGGGCTCTCCTGATTAAGCATATGTTTCTGGAACATCCTACCCTCTAGGTAGAGCTCTGTTGCCTTTTAAATTTAATTCTTCCTCAAAGTTATATCTGATTCAAATACTAAATTATTGTACAACTATAGTGAAGAGTGAATCTTTTGACAAAGTAACATAGGAATGTGATTGGAAATGTGAAATACTCTTTAAATTTTCTCATCAGGAGGCATTTTGTAGGCTATGAATTTCCGTATTTAGCATTAATACTTTCTTTAAATACTAGTCTTCCTCTTGCCATAAAGCTATTAAAGGGTTCTGAAGGTATCACAAACTTGATCATGGCCTCAGAGCTTTCTTGTTTGTTTACTGAATACATTTGAGAGACAGAGGCGGTAGTTTGGACTGGAGACCCTCATGAAGTCTCAGGCAGCCATGGAGAGGAGTAGAGATTGTATAAATTATGAAAAGGTCCTATTGATGGTAGTAGTCTTGTCGAATGTCCTTCTGTAGTAGTTTAGTTTAGAAGTTGTTGTTGTTTTTTATAGGTCTGTAAACTTACTTCCATTAATTTACAGATTTGATGTAGTTGAAAAGTAATCATGTTTAGGTTCCCATATTGCTCTTCTTTATCTTCTTTCATCTCTCTCTTCTTTCTTCTTTCTTTTCTTTTCCCTCTTTTCATGTTTTTCTTTAGCTCTGTCTCTTTTTCTCCCTTTGTTTCGTTTATATGTCTTTTTCTTTATTGGTATTGATTTTAGATCTATGACCATGTTATCTTTTTAATATGATTTTAATTGACAATAATAATATAATGAAGAGAGTTTATTCATCTTGTGTGATAAAAGATACCAGAAAAAAATCTGCAAAGTGAAAGAATGAGATGTAAGAGGGAATAATTTATAGGAAAACCCTTTTATGTGCATCTGTCCTTTTTTTTCATCAAAATGACATTAATTACAATGATAATACATTGTATACTTGAAATTGTTGAACAAAGATTTATCTGTTTTTAAATATAATATAATGCAAATTTAAGCATATATGAGTAAGCTTTAATTACCAAAGCTATAATTTACACACACATCAATATATCAGAATGAACACTATATTTATATGTCTGTCATCTGTCAGTCTTTTTGTCTGCCTGCCTATCTATCTGCCTGCCTATCTGTCTGTCTGTCCGTCTGTCTATCTATCTACTTGTTCTAGTGAACACAGGTATCTCTTCTAAAAAGAATAAATTATGTTAGGATTTTGAAGACACTTTTCCCTTCATAAATATAAAAGACAATATATGTGTAGCACCATTCACCAGTCTTGGTGAATGCTTGACCTTTGTTATCTTGGTTTAAGAGTCATGAGATAAGGCTTCTATTTATAAATATTTCCATCAGATGAGAAAACTGCGGTACAAAATTGGAACATAGTGTTTACAGGTGCTCAGATGACAAAGGTCGGACAGGATTCAAACCTAGGTACTTAGGCCTCTCCCACTATCAATACTCTACACAGTTACATCAAAATAAGGAAAGAAGAACCACCAAATATTAAACAAGAAAATGAGTCAAATTATCACTCAGAAATTTAGCAAAGTATAACAAAAATAAAGGGGAACTTTTAAAGCAATGTTTGCTTCTTTCTAGTCATTCACATTTTATCCTTTTCCTTCCTTCCTTCCTCCCTCCCTCCCTCCCTCTTTCCCTCCCTCCCTCCCTCCCTTCCTTCCTTCCTTCCTTCCTTCCTTCCTTCCTTCCTTCCTTCCTTCCTTCCACTCTTTCTTTTGCTATTTCTTTCTTTCACTCTTTCATTTTGTGCCAGTCCTGAGGCTTGAATTCAGGGTCTGTAATCTGAGCTTTTATATTTCTCAAGGCTAGTACTTACCAATTTAGGCATAGCTCCCCTTCTGACTTTTTAGTAGCTTAGTGGAGTTTCACAGGCTTTCCTGCCTGGGTTGGCTTCGAACTTCAGTCCTTAGATATCAAGCCCCTGAGTAGCTGGGATTACAGGCCTGAGCCACCCACCCCCCCACTGTATTTCATGAGTTCTTAAGACTCTTGGTTTAATGAACTTTAGCTGCTTTAGCTTAGTTTTACAGATGGATAACTTAAGAATATAATTCTGGGTTTTCCCCAAGCACTCTTGTCAAAGAGGATTCCTACATAAGACATAGCAGTGTGGAGCTTCTGCACCCAGAAGGTTCTCGATGTGTGTTTTCAGTCTCTTCTGTCTATTAGTAATGTAGTTTGTTTGGAGAAGGTCAATGAGAGAGAGCTACCTAAGCAGAAGGTACATGGGTACGTGGAGCCTCACATTCATTGTGATGAGCAGGAGCAGCAGCCCATCTCTGGTTAGGGCCAGTATGTACAGCACTGTGATTATGGCACAGAGCAGTTCAGGAAATCCACTGTCATTCAGAATTCTCACTAAGATGAAGTTGCTTCCCAAGGTGGAGTTTCAAAGCTCTATTCTGTGCATAGAATCAGATATCTAATGGGAAGTCTTTCAATATTTGGATAGGCTAAACCAACTGTGGATACCAGCAGAATTCTGTTCCCCCATACTTTCTGATTTTCTCAATGTTTTCAGTGGATTATAATGATCTTTCTGTTAAATGGCTTACAAGCATGCTGATTATGACTAATGAATAACTTTATCCTTTCTATAAATAATAAAAATGAATCCACCTGGGCAAATAACCTCATAGAGAAAGGAAAAAATATCCTTCAGTTCATAACAAAAACTATAACTTGGCCTTGGTCAAAAAAATCTAGCTATTTTCATGCTTAAAAGCTAGTTGGGATTGTAATTCATTGTTAAAATTGGCTCATAAATTAATTTTGCTATGTTATTCCTTCACCTGATGTCTGCCTCCTTTGTCTGGTCTCAAAATTGTTAACTTCCATCACACAGCAATCTCTGGGTTTTAATCACATGATCTCTTATAGTCTTCAAATATACTCCTCTCTTGATGGTTGTATGGTTGGTCTACTGGAAGAAAAAAAATTCTTTCAATTGGAATGATTGAGTGATAGGCTTTAATAATAACTTGGTAGACATAGTACAAAAATATTTAACTTTTCAAGATAGTGATAAAATATTTCCTCAATGGAAGCAAAGAGAAGAATCTGGATGAGATTTCTGGGGGCATGCTAGCAGGTTCTGGTAGTAGAAAGTATGTGTTTCGGGTATCAGATACATAATAAGGTCACTGTTTGTGGAGGGGAAGGGAAAAAACAAATTGTTTAAATAGGGATACAGGTGGACCCATTGCAACAATGAGATGTACAAGATGTTATGTCGAAAACCGAACTTTACAAATTTGGTGCTGGACGAGGAGGGTGGAGATGGGAAGGGATGGGAAGGGGAAACAAAGGAGGAGGCAACAATGCTTGATAAGAAATGTACTCATTATCTTGCTCATGTAATTGTAACCCCTCTGTACCATATTTTCACAATAAAAAAAAAGAAAGGCAAAAGACATCCCATTACCTAAGATTCACAGCAACACTCTGAGTATGATGTTATGAGGACACTGAATGTAAATGATACTACTGTGAATGTAATTGAATTGGAAGGGACCTGGAATATGTGATATATATTAACGTATTCACTATCCTGCCCTTTGTAAACATATCCCTGGTTGTTTGGAAGCCTAAGAGGCACTGTAGAAGAAAAGTAAAAATGTATACATTATTTTTTTTAGTATATATACACATGCATACATATATACCTCCCTCTCCCTCTGCAGTTTCTATCTTCTGAGAAAGGGCAGTGAATATACACTCTATTTACAAAGGAAGAGCCCTATTAATAAACTGCTGGTGGTGTAGGGAAGGTCAAGAAGGGTGAACTTCACACTGAAACTACATCACACTGAAAACTATCCTCAGAGGTGGAGGTTAGTGGAGGAGAATTATTATATATTATGGAAGTGCTCATTATTTTGAACAATTGGAGATATAGTCTCATGGACTTTTCTACCCACACTGACTTTGAACTATGGTATCAGGCATTTTGATCATCTAGGATTATAGGCATGAACCACTGGAACCTGATCAGTACTGAAACATTTACCATAAAACCAGCATCAGGAATTCTAGAAACTTAGGTCTGACCAATTGTACTGAATATTACAGATGTTTCACATATAGGAGGTGGACATCTCTATCTAGAGCCTTGAACACAAATGTGAGCAGGAGAACCATGAAGCCTGAGAAACTAGTCAGTTTGAGAGCAGAACGGGAACTTTTGCACTTGTTGTTCTAGATTCAAAGCCTCATGTACTTTATAGGAAAAAAAAAAGACGAAGTACTTACCTCCAAAGAGTGGTAAAGCCAAAGTCTTGGGATTCAATTGGGCCTTGAAGTGGTTCAGGATGCTGAGGAAAGAGGAGGTGTATCTCCTGAAAGGGTGGGGTGTAGATGTGCAAGGCTGCCACTAGGGCTAAAGGTCAAAGGTCAAAGGTTCATCCTGTCACAACTATCGCCAATCTTCTCTGAGGAAAGAAGGGGACAAATGTAGACAATCACCTGAGAATTCAGGCTGCCAGCTGGGGTACTCAGGATGTGACTGCTCATTATGTCCTTACCAATTTCCTTTTCATGGGTGTGCAGTGTGTATTGCTGGGTCTGGAGTTCCTGTCCTCAGATTTTTATATGCTCTGCAAGGTGGAATCTGTGATAAATGATGTGCTTTGCATGATCAGGGAAAGAAGAATGGGCAGGGTTGCTCAAAGGACCCTGCCATTGTTTCTCTTCACTGTTCCTTCTCTGGGGCAGTTGGGATTCTGGCTTTATCCTGAGGACTTTTTTTTTTGTCAGTCGTGGGGCCTAAACTCTGGGCCTGGGAGCTGTCCTTCAGCTCCTCAGCTCAAGGCTAGTGCTCTACCACTTGAGCCACAGCAGCACTCCTGGCCTTTTCTGCTTATGTAGTGTTAAGGAATTGAACCCAGGGCCTCATGCATGCTAGGCAAGCACTCTACCACTGAGCCATCTTCCCAGCCCAGTCCTGGAGGACTTATCCACTCTTATCCTCCCTGGTGACTTGGACTCCCAGGTTAATACTTCTCCTGGAAACTAGATGTTAATGAATTCTCCAGGGCTTGTTCCATGACTTGCCATTTCTACACACATCACCCTAAAAGGACTCTTGAGTCCTGGCTTAACAGTGTAATTTTGTTAAGAGCGGGGCTTCCTTCACTAACTTTTAATGAACCATAATACTGATATGATGGATGCTTGTATGGTGTTCAAGTTCTTTTTTTTCATCTCTACCCTCTCTCATATATGCCTGACCCTCTGTATTCTGTGAGCTTTGGATGGCTCTGGACAGAATTGGAGATGATGACACAGCTCTAGCGTTCAGCTGTCACTGCTTCATTTCAAGCCCTCCTCTTCTCTCACCCAGTTCTTCCCTCCTCAGTCTCCAGTCTGTCTCCATTCTCCCCACCAGTCAAGACTGGAAAACAGATACTGATGCTTTCTTATCTTTTACCCTCAAATTTCAAATAATCAATAACATCTTTTTACATCTCAGTTATAAAATGTATATATTCCCAAATGTTACTGTGCAAACAGTATGTATTCTATAAAGAAGGAAAAGATAAATCTTCTCTGTTGTTCTGACTATTATAATGGTGAGTATATTGTGAGGTTCATGGCTGAAATGGTGTCACTCATTGGTACCATTGTAATCTATTCCCTAATTGTCTTCTCTGTAACACAGGTGCCCTGAAATGAGAGGAGGAAGAAAGCACTTGTTACCTGCTGTCTCACCTGGCTGTGGTTGGGATGCATTATGGGGTTGCCATATTCATGCATCTCCTGTCCCATCCTTCTACATTCCTAAATCTGACAATGCTCTCTGTCTCTCTGTCTCTGTCTGTCTCTCTGTCTCTGTCTCTGTCTGTCTGTCTCTGTCTCTGTCTCTCTCTCTCTCTTCTCAATGATCACTATGGCACTGAATCCCTCACTTACAGCTAGAGGAATAAAAATATCCTAGGAGTCAAGAGGATAGTCCTGGTAAAACACATGTTTCAGCTACATTCTACCCTTTAGGTACAATCACTATAGTGAAGAGTGAATCTTTTGATAGAGTAATATAGGAATGTGACTGCATGTGTGAATTGCTCTTTAAATGTTCTCTTCAGTGGGTATGTTACAGGTTAGAAGTTTCACTATTTTATATTACTGCTCTTTTTCCTCTCTCTCTCTCTCTCTCTCTCTCTCTCTCTCTCTCTCTCTCTCTCTCTCTCTCTCTCTCTCTCTGAGTGTGTGTTAGGCTTCTGGTGTTGGAACTTAGGACCTGGGTACTGTCCCTTGGCTGTTTTGCTCAAGGTTGGTGCTCTACCACTTAAGCTCCATCTGGTTTTTATTAGTTAATTGAAGATAAGAGATTCAAGGTCTTTCCTGCTCCAGCTGGCTTTGAACCATGATCTCAAATCTCAAATCCCGAGTCACTGGTATTATAGCTGTGAGCCACTGGTGCTTTCAGGATATGGTTTTCTTTATAACTTACTCTCTACCCTGTCTGTGTAGAAAGTCTGTGTAGAGTTGTGTAGAAAGTTTTAAAAGTTGTATGGCTAGTAAAGATCTTCTCCCAATCCGTGGGCTTTCTATTGATCTTACTAGCTATGTCATTTGCCCTGCAGAAGCTCTGCAACTTTATGCAATCCCATTTGTCCAACCTTTCTTTGATTTGTTGTGCTTCCGGGTCTCTATTCAAAAAATTTTGGCCTGAGCCAAGGAGACCTAGGGTTTCTCCTATTCCATCCTGTAATGTTTTCAGAGTGTCTGCTTTGAGTTCAAGGTCTTTGATCCATTTGGAATTGATTCTGGTGCAGGGTGATATATAAGGATCTAGCTTAAGTTTTCTACATGTAGTTAACCAATTTTGCCAGCACCATTTACTGAAGAGGCTGTCTTTCTTCCATTCTATTGTTTTAGCTCCCTTATCGAAGATTAGATGGCTATAGGTCTGTAGGTTCATTTCTGGGTTTTCAATTCTATTCCATTGGTCCTGAGGTCTGTTCTTATGCCAATACCAAGCTGTTTTGATTACTATGGCTTTATAGTAGAGTTTGAAATTTGGTATTGATATTCCTCCAGCAGTGTTCTTTCCGTTGAGGAGCGTTTTTGCTATTCGGGGTCTTTTATTGTTCCATATGAATTTTTGGATTGCCTCTTCTACAAGGGTCTCATATCTAAAATATACTTGGAACTCAAAAAATTAAACCCCCCAACAACAAATCCTCAAAGAAACAACTGCCCAATAAATAAGTTGGCGAAAGACTTAAAGAGAAACTTCTCTGAAGAGGAAAGAAGGATGGCCAATAGACACATGAAGAAATGTTCAACATCCCTAGCCATAAAAGAAATGCAAATCAAAACAACATTGAGATATCACCTCACTCCAGTTAGAACGGCAAAAATCAAGAACTCTAACAACAACAGATGCTGGAGGGGATGTGGACAGAAAGGAACCTTACTTCATTGTTGGTGGGAGTGTAAACTTGTTCAACCACTTTGGAAAGCAGTATGGAGGTTCCTCAAAAGACTTCGCATAGAGCTCCCCTATGACCCAGCAATCCCACTTTTGGGCATTTACCCAAATGTTTACAAACAAGACCACACTAAAGCTACCAGCACAACAATGTTTATTGCAGCATTATTTACCATAGCTAAGATATGGAACCAACCCAGATGCCCCTCAGTAGATGAATGGATCAAGAAAATATGGTATATATACACAATGGAATTCTATGCCTCCATCAGAAAGAATGACATTGCCCCATTTGTTAGGAAATGGAAAGGCTTGGAAAAAATTATATTAAGTGAAGTAAGCCAGGCCCAAAGAAACATAGGTCCTATGGTTTCCCTTATTTGCAATATCTAGTATATGTATGAGTCAAGCGGAAAAGGTCAGATAATGTGATGTCAGGAAAATGAACCCTTAGATATGTATTTTAATGTTTTTTTCTTTCATGCATGTGTTTCTAATGCATTTATAAGATTATCTCTTTGTTGCTTTGTATGTCCCTCCCAACAGGTAGACCTGTTGCAACAATGAGAAGTACAAGTTGTCATGTCCAAAACGAGCTTTACAATGTCGGTGCGGGGGGGGGGGAGGGAAGAGGGGAAGGAGAAGGATTGGGATTGGGGGGGGGAGGGGGGAGGCTGGGAAGGGATGTGAAGGGTAAACCAAAGGAGGAGGGTGCAATGCTTGGTAAGAAATGTACGCATTATCCTGCCCATGTAATTGTAACCCCTCTGTACAGTATGTTCACAAATAAAATTAAATTAAATTAAAAAAAAGAAAGTTTTAAAAGTTATCACCAACTTGGACATGGCCCCTGAGATTTCTGGTCCATATTGAATCAATCTGAGAACCAGTGACAATGGTTTCATAAAGATTCTCTTATTAGGTCTCAGAGATCTGCACAAATTATAATAGGGTTACTTTTACAGAGACAGTTTTTCAATAATCTTAATGCCATAGTTTTTAGGTATTTGTGTCATGTTTTCCTTTTTTCCTAGCTTGGGCCTTTATATGTGCTCTGACAGCTGTCATTAGCTTTGTGTATATGTATTTCACATGGAATTATTTTAGAGTGCTCAAAATTCAAATATTATAAAAATATGATTCCATTAGAGGGAATCATCATTGATATGTGTAATTATTATATTTTTGTCTCACGGGAAATAGAAGTAAACACCCATATTTCACTCTTTTTGATCATAGAGCCAAACAAGCAGAACAAAAATTTGCTTTTCTGTTTTCCTAAGCTTGTTATGTTCTTAAAACTGTACTCCTTTGGTATGGGCATTGTATTTAGACATTATAAAAAGCACACACATGACTGGAGGAAAAACCTGGGAGAAAGTGGGGAAAGGGGTGGCATTGTCCATAAAGAAATGTACTCGTTACCTGATGTATGTAGCTGTAAGCCCTATTACCTTTATAATAGCAATAAAAATTTAGAAATTAAAAGTGCATACACATATCAAAATATAAGATAGTTTACCTCATATAAGGTATATTTTATGTGTTATTTATGCATAAATTTACATTTGAGAAGAGAAATTTGTTGTTGAGAAGACAACAATTTTTTTTTCTGACTGACTTATACATGCCATGCTATTCTGAAGGGGATATTTTTCTCTGTGGAAATTTGGTCATCATTTTCCTGGTGCTTTTTTTTCTCAAATAAATTAGAACTAAAACTACTTTGTCTATAATATTAAAGGAACTTCTATTTAAGTAATGCTATTGAAGTTAAAAATAAATCACTGGTTTTCAGAATGCTAGTAACTTATGGGTAGGGGACAAACAGAGAATTCGTGATCAAGGGTATTGAGATGGGGTTGGACAGAAACAAGAAGGACTAATGTACTATTCCATAGTAGAGTGACTGTAGATAGAAGTGTTGGACACAGTGTATTCACAAGAAGGCTGAAAGGATTCTGAACACTTGTGCCACGAAGCAATGAGAGGAAGTGGAATTGTGGTTCATGTGGTAGAGCTTCAGCATTGGGCTACAAAATGAATTGAAAGTGGCAAACTCTTATGTTCAAAACCCAGCATTGTGGCAAAACAACAATTAAAGGGAGTTAATAAGTATTTGAGATGTACACATTTAATCCAAGTAAAGTGTTTTATAATATATATACATGAAAACATAACATATCATTTATGTATGCATATATCATCTTATGTGTATATGTGGCTACTGAAATGAGTAATAGTTCTTCCTACAAAGGAATCCACTGAGCAACTAGATATAGGCAAAACATGTGAAATCCCCTTACCCTGAGATAACTTCTTTCATTTTTAATGCAAGTATAATTTACTGTTTCCATATGTTCATGTAGAGTAAGTGTTTCTCACCTATGGTACTTAGTGATGCCTTCCTCTGCATTGTGTGGTGGCAGACTGAGCGATGGTGAAGTCTGTGGTCAGTTTCTGGACTACAGAATTCAAGTTAGAATACCATGCAACACACATATGTCACTAATATGGACTGTGGTATTTACCCTTAATGAACCAGTCAGCAGTCCTGTAAGTGGTAAAGTGACAGTGGTATAGAAATCCATTTCATAGCTGGGTGCCTGTGGCTCATGCCTTAATCCTAGCTACTCAGGAGGCTGAGATCTGAGAATCATGGTTCAAAGCCAGCCTGGGCAGGAAAGCCTGTGAGACTCTTATCTCCAATAAACCACTAGAAAACTGGAAGGGCACTGTGGCTTAAGCGGTACAGTGCTCGTCTTGAGCTGAAGAGCTGAGGGACAGTGCCCAAGCCCAGAGTTCAAGCCCCACAACCAACAACACAACAAAAAAAATCCATTTCATAGAACTATTGGGAAGCTTAAGCCCTAAAAATAAATGTGATGTTAGTGAGGCATTCACCACATAATAATTACTTCACATGAAACCTAAATCTCCCAGGATTATATTGCTCTGAAAATGCTAAGTGTTTGTATAAATTTATGTCATATGCATGTTTTGAATACAACTAGGTATTTCATGGGTATACATATTTAATGCTTTATCTGTGTATATTAAACAATGAAAGTAATTTTAGCACGAGTGGTGCTTTATCTTAGAGAATTCTTTTGAATAGATTAACTCAACACTTCAATCAACTGAATATTCTTACTATTAAAAGACTGATTGGTTCTTTTCTTTTTTTGGGGGGGGTCCAGTCGTGGGGCCTGAACTCTGGGCCTGGGCGCTGTCCCTCAGCTCTTCAGCTCAAGGCTAGCGCTCTACCACTTGAGCCACAGCGCCACTTCCGGCTTTTTTTCTTTTTGCTTATGTGGTGCTGGGGAATCAAACCCAGGGCCTCAGGCATGCAAGGCAAGCGCTCTACCACTGAGCCACCTTCCCAGCCCTGATTGGTTATTTTCTAATAACGATACACAATCTTCACTCTTTCACAAATTAGGAATAACATTTAAATCTATTAATTTGCATAATGTATAATTTTCTTATTAAATTATTTACTGCTTTAATTTTAAAGATATGGATATTTTCTTTATTATAGTAATAACGTCTTTTGTAAATTTTATTGACATTTTTAAAAATTGTGATGATGAGATTTAAAAAGAAATATAGTAAAATATTTGTACTGAGAAAGAAATCTTCATTTTCCTGTTTTAATTTTACTAACAAGATGGGATATTCCAAAAGTTCTGTTGGTAATAGCTCAAGTGTCTTTTGATTTTTCTTTCTAATCTTTTATTTTTTTAATTAGTTTTAAGACACAAAGTTTATAATAAGTTTTATTTAGTAACAATTAGCTTTTCTCATAAGTCTGCAGAATTCTTTCACCAAATATTTATGACTCACTATATCTCAACTTTTAAACTCAACTTAAATATTAGCACCCAAATGAAAGTAGGTTTCCACTCATCTTGTTTTGTTTTTCTTTTATGCTTTCTTGTTTTCCTTTTTATGCCTTAGTTTACATCATAACTTCATCATGCCATTCCCATCTAATTCTAATCCCCAAAGCTTGCTCCAAGAATTCTGTGTGTGTGTGTGTGTGTGTGTGTGTGTGTATGTGTGGACAACCTAGAGGAAAAATCAACTTTCTGGATTAAAGGAGCTTAACATTTTGAATTAAAGATGTTATGTTTTGCTGAATCACTTGTAAATTCAGTGCAACATCTTCTATTATTATCATGGCAATTTTACAATCTGTATTGTGGCTTCATGCTAAGAAGGAATATTAAAAATTTAAAAATGTAGAACTCATAGCTAAAGCTACAGTAATTAAGGGAAATAAAAAGTGAAGTAGCTGATAAAAATGTGATCTTTTATGATAAACTTAGTATGCATGGTTGTACCTTTGAAATAAGAAATAAGAAATGACTGACTATATAAATAAATAGCTAGACAATTTGTTTTTTCCTCATTGCAACAATGAGATGTACAAGTTGTTATGTCAAAAAACGAATTTTACAACTTTGGTGGGGGGGGTAGGGAGGGCTGGGGGTAGGTGGGTGGGAGATGGGAAGGGATGGGAAGGGGAAACAAAGGAGGAGGCAACAATGCTTGATAAGAAATGTACTCATTACCTTTCCCATGTAAGTGTAACCCCTCTGTACAGTATTTTCACAATAAAAAAGAAATAGCTAGAAATTTAGAAATAATCAACTATACAAACTGAAGTATAAAATCTCATAGAAAATATTTTAAAGATCCAACAGTTTTAACCACAATACGATGTCATATCACCTACTTATATCTTAGAATGATCCATCCCTGTCTATAGTGTAGCTGGTGCAGAGTATTCAGAGTGAGCCTGAGAAATCCTTTCACAGCTGTTCTTCCCTTAGTTCTTTTTTAATATGGGGATTTGAAACCAGGGTCATCCCTGCCACTTCACTGCAATATAATGAATTGAATATACTAGCTACAGTAAGATATAAAAAAAAACAATTTGAAAAGTATATGGAACATCCTTAAAAGTGTCTATCATTACAGAAGTGGTAATGTGACAATTGAATGGAGAAAAGGAATAGTAACAGGGAAGCTCAATCACTGGAGTGTGAAGGCAGGATGTATTTTCCAAGGACCCTCCTCAAGGCCCCCATGACCTCCTTATTTCTCAGGCTGTAGATGAGGGGGTTCAGAGCTGGGGTGACAATTGTGTAGAAAAAGGAGAGGATGTTGTCTTGTTTAGGACTATGGAAGGAAATGGGCAGGACATAAACAAATGTAGCAGGGCCATAATACATCCCAACCACAGCCAGGTGGGAGGAGCAGGTGACAAGGGCTTTCTTCCTCCCCTCATTTGAGGGCATGTGGAGCACAGTGAAGAGAATTAGTGTATAGGAGACCAGTATGGCAGCAAGTGGGGGAATCAGGAACATCATACCCATCAAATAAACTGCGAGCTCAAATCTAGACGTGTCTGCACAGGCCAACTTCAGCAGAGGTGGGATCTCACAGAACAGATGTTTTACCAGCCGGGATTTGCAGAAGGGATAGTGCATAGTGTAACTGGTATATATGATGGCACTCAGAGATGCCACAATCCATGTTGTCATCACCATGAACCAAAGGACTTTTGGACTTATGAAAGTTGTGTAGTTTAGAGGATGACAAATGGCCACATACCTGTCATAGGCCATAAAAGCTAGAAGGAGATCCTCTGCCCCACCCAGAATCAGTTCGAGCAACATCTGAAGGGCACAGCCTCCAAAGGAGATGGTGTTATCTTCACGCAGAAAGTCCATGATGGCTTTGGGGGCTATAACTGATGTGAGGAGAAGGTCAATGAGAGAGAGCTGTCTAAGCAGGAGGTACATGGGCACGTGGAGCTTCACATCCATTGTGATGAGCAGGAGTAGCAGCCCATTGCTGGTCAGAGACAGTGTGTACAGGACTGTCATTGTGGCGCAGAGCAGTTCAGGAAATCTGCTGTCATTCAGAATGCCCACCAAGATGAAGCTGCTTCCCAAGGTGGAGTTCCAGACCTCCATTCTGTGTGTTCTTTGTAGTTGTCTAGAATCAGATATATAGTGGAAGTTCTTTTAAGGGATTTCAATCAATATTTGAAGAAACTCAGACTAACTAGGGATAGCCAACAGAAATCCCATGGAATATCTATTCATCCCTTATTTTGTCATGTGCTTTCTGATATTCTCTATGTTTTCAGTGAATTATAATGATCTTTTACTTAAATGGATCACAGATATGTTGACTGCTAACCATGTAATGTGTCATATATATAAAGCATCAAGTAAAATACACGCAGACATACTACTTAAAGAGAAAGAAAACATCCCTCAATTAATAATTATGCCATAAACCTGGAGTTGATATAAAATCTAGATGTTTCCATTCTTGAAATCTCCTTGGGAGTACAATTAATTTTAAAAATTTGGTTCATGTAAAACTCTTTGTCATGTTCTTCCTAGACCTGATGTCTAACTCTATTCTCTGGTCTTCAAGTGGTTAGCTTCCTCCACATAGGAATCTCTTGGCTTTGGTCACATGATCTCTTGCAGTCTTCAAATAAACTCCTCTTCTTAATGGTTGTACTCTTGGTCTGCATGAGATAAATTAATTTTGGACCAAAATAAATGGATGAGTGAGTGAGATAATTTTTTGCTGTTGTTGTTGGTCTTGGGGCTTGAACTCTGGGCTTGGGTGCTGTCCCTCAGCTCTTCAGCTCAAGGCAAGTGCTCTACTGCTTGAGCCACAGCACCACTTCCAATTTTCTAGTGGTTTATTGGAGATAAGAGTCTCACGGACTTTCCTGCCCAGGCTGGCTTTGAACTGCAACCCTCATATTTCAGCCTCCTGAGTAGCTAGGATTACAGGCGTGAGCCACTGGCACCCAGCTGAGTGAAATAAATTTAAGTAATAAATTGTCAGAAACCAGGCAAAATTACTTAACTTCTTAAGATAGTGGTAAGATATTTACTCAGCAGCAGCAAAGATAAGAAATGACAGTATTTCTGGAGGCCTTGTACCAGTTTCTGGTAGTAAAGAGTAGTATTTAAGGCGTCAGGTTCATAGTATAGACATTGTAGGAATGGCAAAACCCATCTCTCTACCTGAGAGTCACACCACCATTTAAGAAATGAAATATAGATTTTTTCCCTCACAAGTCTTATTAATATGTGGAAAGATGCTATACTGAGGACAGTGATTCTAAATGATAGTACTGATGGAAGGGTTTGAATTGGAACAACATAGAGCAAGTAATATATATATATATATATATATATATATATATATATATATATTTATACATGTGTGTGGGCACATGCATATGTGTGTGAGTGTGTGTGTGTGAAAGCATCCACTAAACTTGCTCTTCATAAATGCATTTCTAGATGTCTAGAGGCACTGTAGAAGAAAAATGAAAAGTATTCACTAATTTTTTATCTCTCCTTTGTATGTATATACATATAGACCCAAATGTATATATGTGTATGTACACATATGTGTGTTCACATACACACACGTATCATCTGAGAGAAGCCAGTAGATATACCTTGGGTGTACTGAGGATGAGCCTCTTCTTGTAAAGTGTTGGTGGAGTAAGGAAGGTCAGGAAGGATGAGCTCCACACTGACTGTACTCAGACACTGAGAGTACTAGAAGACCATAGGTTCATGGAAATGCTTACTCTTTACAGTAAAGCTAAAATTCAAAAGCATATTTTTATTAATTGTATTGCTTTGATATTGCTGAGTATATTAAATACATAATGTATGGCATTTACAAGTTTGCGCCATCATGCCTGTTATTGATTGACATTGATGAGATATTTTTAGTAGAGGTGTGTAGGAGAGAGAAACTTGAACTAATGTACTGATAGGGTTACGGGATAATCCTCTTTTGAGGTACTATTCAAAGAGCTCTTATCAGACTACTAGTCTAGGGAAATGCAGATGCACCAAAAATAAGTACTAAGACTTTTTTTAAAAACCAGTGGTGGGGTGTGAACTTGGAGCCCAGGTGTGTGCTTGGCTCATTTGCTCATGCTGGTATTCTACCTGTTCTGTCATAATTCCAGACCAGCTTTTCACTGTCTAATTGAGTCTTGTAGACTTTTTTTTGTCTAGGTTAGCTTCAAACCATATTTCTTGAGGTGTACGCCTTTTCAGAAGCTAGGACTTACAGGCATGAGCCATGTGGACCCAGAATGCAATGAGAATTTTACCCAAAAACCATTATTAGGAATTCTAGAAACCTAGGTCTGGCCAATAGTACTCAATATTGCAGTTGCCCACTCCTGTATGAGGTAGAGAGATGCTTGCACCAATACAGGTGCATGTGTCTGTAATCAGTCACCTGTACAATCGAGCACAAGTACAGATGGGAGCGAATACGCTCTAAAGTCTGAGAAATGAGACAGTCTGAGAGCAGGACAGTAATTCTTGGTCCTGTTACCCAAGATTCACTGCCTCCACACACTTTCTAGGGTCAAACACATAACCCTTACCTCTAAAGAGGAAAGATACAGCCTTCGGCTCACACCCGTGTCCTGGGAGTCATTTGTGAGGTGAAGAGGCTAAAGATGCTGAGGAAAGAGAAGGTGCTTCTTCTGAAGGGGAGGGTGTGGGTGGGCATGGCTGCCACTAAGATGAGGGGTCAAAGGCACCTGCTGTGTCCACCATGGCCAGTCCTTTCTGAGGAAAGGGATGGATGCAGATAATGATCTGAGAATCCAGGCGGTGGCTGGGGAAGCCCAAAGTTGATTCTCTCAGAATGTCCTCATCCAATCTCTGTTCCCAGCTCTGCACTGTTCATGGATGAGGATGAGTCCATGTGCCCAGACTTTCATATTCCCTCCCAGCTGCAGTCACTAATGACAGAGGTACCGGGTAGGACTTTTGGAAAGGAGAATGGTCGGGGATACTCAAAGGAAGCCTTCCATTGTTTATAGAGGCAGGAGGGACTCTGGCCTTGTCCTGGGGGACTTCTCACTGTCTCCTTCTCCCTGGTGACATGGGCTCCCAAGAAAACCCTTCTCCTAGAAGCGGGGTTTTAATGAGTCTCTCTGGGCTGATGCCCTTGCGGTACCTTCTAAAATAGAATGTTTGTTAACAAACATCACTATGAAATTAGCTCTGACTTGATGAATTGTTTTGTCCCTTTTGATCTGGCTAAGGATGGCCCTAACCAAGGAAATAGCTTCAACCCCTGGCCCTTTAGGATGGGTCTCTGTCCATCATTCTAAGACATATGGAGACTTATGTCTGTTGGTGCTCTAGTCTCCTTATACATTTGCATACATCTCTCTCTATCTGTCTCTCTGTCTATCTCTCGTGTGTGTGTGATGGTACTGTTATTGGAACTTAGGGTCTTGATGCTGTCCCTTCCTAATCTGGTGCTCTCCCACTACAGGTAAGAGTCTCATGGATTTTCCTTCACAGAATAGCATTGCAAGCAGATCTGAGATCTCAGCTTCCTGAATAGCAGCTAGGATTACAGGTGTGATCTACCAGTTCCAGTAGGATTGCTGTTCTGTTTCTAACTTAGTCTCTATCCTGTCAGGTAGCTGATTTCTTAAGAGTTTTTTTTTAAAGGTTATCACCAAGTTGGACATGGCCCATGATCTTTGTGCACCATTTTGAATCAATTTGATAGCCATTGACAATAGTTTCAGAAAGTTTTTATATTAAGGCTCAGAGATTTGCACAAATTACAATAGGGTCCTCTTGACAGAGAACATTTTTTTCTAATAACCTACTATAGTCATTATCAGGTCTTCGTGTCATGTTCACCCTTTTCTGAGCATTAGCCTTCATGTGTGCTCTGAGATGTGTCATTAGACTTTGTGTGTATTAGTGTTTTGTATTTCACATGGGATTATTGCAGAGTCCTTAAAATTCAAATATAAGAATATGATTCCATAAGAGGGAGCCATTGTTGGCATCTAAAATTTTTATTATATTTTTGTCTCATCGGAAATTGAGTAAACTACCTATGTTTCATTCTTCTTGATAAACAAACAAAGAAGAAATTGTAAGAATGTCCTTTTCTGTTTTCCTAAGCTTGTTATGTTTGTACAGATATAAAGGGTGTTCAAGTTTGGTGTGGGTATTGTATTTCAGCATTATCAAATGCACACACAGGACCCAAGGGAAAACCCGGGAATCAGTGAGGGAAGGGGTGATGTGATCCAAAAGCACATGTTCTCATTATCTGACTTAAGTAACTGTAATCCCACTTGACATGTCATTTATAATTACAAGAAAGTTTTAATTTAAAAAATGCACTCACATATCAAAACAAAGTATAACAGTACACCATATAATGTATATTTTTATGTATCACTTATACATAGACTTAAATTTGAGAAGAGAAGCAGAAGACAAAAAATTTGTTTTGTGACTAACATATATGCTCTGCTATTCTGAAGAAAATCTGGTTCTCTGGAAATTTGGTCATTGCTTTCCTCGTGCATTTCAATTTTCCTCCAAATAAATTAGAACTAAAACTACTTCATTTGTAACATTAAAAGAATTTTGGGCTGGGAAGGTGGTTCAGTGGTAGAGCGCTTGCCTTGCGTGCATGAGGCCCTGGGTTCGATTCCTCATCACCACATAAGGAGAAAAAACTGGAAGTGGTGCTGTGGCTCCAGTGGTAGAGCTAGCCTTGAGCTGGAGAGCTGAGGGACAGCGCCCAGACCCAGAGTTCAGAACCGACCAAAAAAAATTTCTACTTAAGTAATTCTATTGAAGTTGAAAATACAAGAATGGTTTCCAGAGCCTTGGTAAATGAGGGGCAGGGGAAAAAGAGAACTCTTGTTCTGGGGTATTGAGATGTGGTTAGATAGGAACAAGAAGGTCTAGTGTGCTATTCCATAGTAGAGTGACAGTAGATAGGAGTCATGGACAGTGTATTCACAAGAAGATTGAAAGGATTCTGAACAGTGTGACATGAAACAATGAGAGGAAGTGGAGGTGTGGTTCAAGTAGTAGAGCTCCAGCTTTGGGCTACATAGTGAATTGCATGTGGCAAGCTCCTTTGTTCTCAGTGTATGAATGCTTAGAGTGCTGTTTAGTTAAGCATATCCAAGTGTAACGATTGGACTTTTACTATCTATTAGATTAACTTGTAGATTTATAGTCATATTCTAGTTATTACAAATGAGAGAAACCATGCTATGTAATTTGGGTCTGGCTTACTTTGCTTAATATAATTTTTTTCAAGCATTCACACACTGAGAACAAAGGATATTCTTAGGAGAAGATTATAATGGCTCAATACCTATGTGTATATGATCATATAAAATTGTGCATATTCTGATGTTAAGCGAAATGAACCCCAAGATAGGAACACAAGAGATTATTATCTTTCTTGCTGTTCTTTTTAATGTTCTTATAATGTTCTATGTGATTTTTTTGTTTCTTTTGTATGATCTTCCCACATGGTATAACCCCTGTTGTCACTGTATCTAATTCCGGTGTCCTGCATCTTGTATATACTTTTATCTAATTTGGGGAGTGGAGGGGAAATAACAAAATGCTGAAATAAGGTTACAGGATGACCCATTGTAACAATGAGTTGCACAAGACACTATGTTGAAAATGAACTTTACAACTTTGTGGGGAAGAGGGAGGAGTTGGGGAGATGGGGAGGTGTTGGGTCTTCCTCTGTCCCACAAAAGACGGACAGGGTCCCAGGAAAGGTAAGTGCGGTGCTTGCCCATTCCCTAGCCTCCCTCAGCCCAGGAGACAATCAGACACAGTGGGGAGCCAAATCCAGCAGGTAGAAAAACTCGTTTATTAACAGAGAGCAGCCCCTTTTACAGACAAAAAGGGTGGGTGGTATGGTAAGGGAGGAAGAGGAACCAATCACTGTCAAGGTCACACCCTATCATTCACCTGAGCCTTCACGGGCTGGTTAGGCACTGATCAGAAGATCAATTGGGGTCTGCCCACTCTACTCTCTCCCCGAGCCATCTTGGCTGGCCATGTGCTCTACAGTAAATTAGGCTCTGCCCACTCAACCTCCTCCCAGCGCCATCTTTGCTGACCATGTGCTCCACAGGGAGGAAAAGGATGATAGGGAAAAAACAAAGGAGGAGGTAGCAATGCTTGATAAGAAATGTACTCATTACCTTGCTCATGTAACTGCAAAGCCTCTGTACAGTATCTTTACAATAAAAAACATATATAATGAAAAACCTAAAAATATGTTTATTGAAATAAATTCCAAGAAATGGAAATGAGGATTTTTTTTATTTTACTGTTTGCAGTTATTTCTTTTTCTTTTTTTTTTCCTCCTTTGCTTTATTCCTTGTTGTCATCATATTGATTTCTGTACCCTTTTTCTTGTCTATAAATTTATCTGATTTGGAGAGGGCAAGGGAAATCACAGAAATGGTGGGACAAATGGTGAACCAATTCAATGATACTCACAAGACATTATGTTGGAAGTGAACTTTACAAGTTTGGGGGTGGGATGTTGGGGGAAAAGTGGGAGAAAATGAGGGAGGGGCAACACTGTTCAAAAAGAAATGCATTCATTACCTTACTTATGTGGCTGTAACCTCTATATACATCACCTTTACAATAAAATTGAATTAAAAAACAAAGTGGCATACTCTATGTTCAAAACCCATTAGTGTCAGAAATTGTATAGTTTATTTTCAACATAGTGGCTAGTGGGCATCACTGTTGCATTTGTCCCACCATTTCTGTCTTCTTCCCTTACCCTCTACAAAACATATAACTTTACAAACAAGACAAAAAGTACAGAAAACAAAAACAACAACAAGGGAAAAAAAGAAAAACCTTTTGCTTCCATTTCTTGGAGTTCATTTTGACAAATATCATTTTATATGATCATATGCACATAGCTATTGAGCCCTTGTAATTCTTTCTGAAGAATAACCTCCTTTGCTATATCCTCCTTTGTATTTTTTTTAACCATCCAGTGTGTTTACATGTAGATTTACAGGCACATTCTAGTTACAGGAAATGAGGGAAATCACACAATCTGGTGTTTTTGGTTCTGTCTTACTTTGCTTGGTATAATTTTTCCCAAGCCTTTCCATTTCCTTAGAATAATGTTACATTATCATTCTTTCTGATGGAAGTGTAGAATTCTCTTGTGTACCATATTTTCTTGATCCATTCATCCACTAAGGGACATATGGATTGATTCCATATCTTGGTGATGGTAAACAATTCCTTGTTTGTATTCTATTGGAGAAATGCCCAGGAGTAAAAGTGCTGGGTCATAGGGAACCTCTATGTTTAGTCTTGTTTGTCTTTTTAATACGTTTTTTTAATTGTAAAACTAGTGTGCAGATGGGTTACAGTTACATGAGTAAGGTAATGAGTACATTTCCTATCAAGCATTGTTACCTCCTCCTTTGTTTATCTCCTACTATCCCTGGAGGGGAAGGAAAAAACAAAATGCTTAAATAGGGATACAGATTGACCTATTGTAACAATGATATGTACAAGACACTATGTTGAATATGTTTAGTCTTTTGAGGAATCTTCATACTGCTTTCCAGAGTGGTTGGACAAGTTTACATATCCACCAGCAGTGACATAGAGCTTCCTTTTGGCCACATCCCCTCTAACATCTGTTATTATTTGTTTTCTTGATAATGACCATTCTAACTGGGGTGAGATGGAATCTTAATGTTAAGGCCAGATACCATGGAAGGATTTCAGGAAGCAGTAGGAGAAAGAGCAGGGTTCCTAGGCATGGGTTGAAACTTCTTAAGTAAAGATCTAGAATCACAACAAAAAAAGGAAAACTAGATAAATGGTATTGCATCAAACTGAAGAATTTCTGCTTGGCACAGGAGATAGCTAACAAGATAAATAGAAAGCCCACAAAATGGGAAGATGATTTTTATTATCTAGACAAGGGCATCATATCTAAAATATACTTAGAGCTCAAAAAACTAAATGTTCTAAAAATAAACCCCCAAAGAAACAACAATCCCATTAATAAATGGGCTAATGACTTAAAAAGAGACTTTTCAAAAGAATTAAGACTAGCAATACACATAAAGAAATGTTCAATATCTTTGGCCATGAAAGAAATATTTAATGTTTTACATGTGTGTTGATATGTTTATATTAAAGAGCAATAGTAACCCTTGAACATATGACTGGTGCTTTTTCTTAGAAAAAAATTTTTGAATAGAATTATCTAAATCAAGGCTTAAATCAACTGAACATTCTTTAATTAAAGGAAACTTGATTATTTTCTTTTTTTTATTGTGAAAATACCATACAGAGGGGTTACAATTACATGGGCAAGATAATGAGTACATTTCTTATCAACTTGATTATTTTTTAACAGCGATAAACATTTTACATTATCTAACAAGTTTTTAATAATTTATTAGGAATAATTTTTAAACCTGTTTTTATTTGTACAATGCATAATTTTCTTATTAAATCCTTTAGTTTGTAGTTTGAAGATATGGATATTCATTCTTATAGTAATAAATTATTTTGTAAATTTCTTATTTGTCATTTTTAAAATAATGTTGATGGGGATTTAAATAGAAAAATCTAGTAAAATACAGCACAGTGAAATGTATATTTGTTTTCTTGTATTAATATTACTAGTAGGATATAATATTCCATATGCTCTGTCAGTAATAATTTATGTATTTCTTGTTTTTTTCTCTCTAATTGTTTTACATTTTATAATTTTTTTTTTTTGTCAGTAGTGGGGTTTGAACTCTGGGCCTGGGCACTGTCCTTCAGCTCTTCAGCTCAAAGCTAGCACTTTACCACTTGAGCCACAGTGCCACTTTCAGTTTTCTTAGTGGTTTATTGGTGATAAGAGTCTCATGGCCTTTCCTGCCCGGGTTGCTTTTGAACCTTGATCCTCGGATCTTAGCCTCTTGAGTAGCTAGGATTACAGGCAGGAACCACCACACCCAGCATATAAAGTATTCTAAAGCACTTAGTCCATAATCATTCTTATTTAGTACTGATTACATTTTCTCGTATGTCCACAGAATTCATTGTTTGTTTGTTTTTTTGCCAAATTTGTATGACTTACTACATATCATCATTTAAACTCAGCTTAAATATTAGCTTGTCATACAATTTACCAATCTAAGTAACACTAAGCATGTTACCATGCATCTGGTTTTATTTAATTATCATAATCATGATAGAAAACTTTCCTTTTTATGCCTTAGTTTACATCATTATTTCCTTACTTCATTCTTATCTAATTCTATTACTAAAACCTCTCTCCAAAAATCCTGTGAAAGTGAGTGTATGTGTGTTTGTGTGTGTGTGTGTGTGTGTGTGTGTGTGTGTGTGTGTGTGTGTTGACAACCTAGAAGAAAACACCAATATCTTGGTTAAAAAGACTTTAACATTTTGATTTAAAGTGATTATGTTTTGCTAAGTAACCTGTAAATCAATTGCAGCAGCCTCTATTATTAATGTGGTATTTTCAAAACTGGATTGTGCTTGCTGATAAGAAGGAATATTAATAATTAAGAAACTTGTAAAAAGTAAAAAAGCTAAAGTTACAAAATTTAGGGAAATAGAAGAGTGAGGTAATTGATAAAATTTAACATTGCGATAAATTTAGTGTGAATGGAAGCCATGTTGAAATAAGACATGACTAATTACATAGTAAAAAAAAAAAAAAAGAAACAACCATACTAACTGAACTATCAATTCCTTTAGAAAACATTTTAAGAATCAAATTATTTAAGCCAAGTTCTATGTCATATTGTCTACTTATCATAGAATGATGGATCTCCTCCCTGTCGACCACATAGTATAGATGATGCAGAGTGTTTAACCAGAGTGAGTCTTAAAGATCCCTTCACAGCTGTTCTTCCCCAAGTTCTTTTTGAATGAGGGGATTCCAAACCTAGGATCATCCCTGCCAGTTCACTTCAATGTAATGACTTTGAATATACTAGCTACAGTAAGAGATAAAGGAATCTTCACCAGTGTCTATTATTATAGAAGTGGTAAGTGGAGAAATTGATGGAGAAAAGGAATAGTAACAGGGAAGTTCTAAGTGCTGGAGTGTGAAGGTAGGATATATCTTCCAAGGACCCTCCTCAAGGCTCCCATGACCTCCTTATTTCTAAGGCTATAGATGAGAGGGTTCAGGGCCGGGGTAACAATTGTGTAGAAAAAGGAGAGGATGTTGTCTTGTTTGGGATTATGGAAGGAAATAGGTAGGGCATAAACAAAGGTGCCAGGGCCAAAGTACATCCCAACCACAGCCAGGTGGGAGGAGCAGGTGAGAAGGGCTTTCTTCCTCCCCTCATTGGATGGCATGCGGAACACAGTGAAGAGAATGAGTGTGTAGGAGACCAGAACTGTAGCAAGTGGGGGAATCAGGAACATCACACCCATCACAAAAAACATGAGCTCAAATCTAGAGGTCTCTGCACATGCCAACTTCAGCAGAGGTGGGATCTCACAGAACAGATGTTTTACCAGCCGGGATTTGCAGAAGGGATAGTGCATAGTGTAACTGGTATATACGATGGCACTCAGGGATGCCACAATCCATGTTGTCATCACCATAAACAAAAGGACTTTTGGACTCATAAAGGTTGTGTAGTTTAGAGGATGACAAATGGCCACATACCTGTCATAGGCCATAAAAGGTAGAAGCAGGTCCTCTGCTGCACCCAGCATCAGTTCCAGCAACATCTGAAGGGCACAGCCTCCAAAGGAGATGGTGTTATCTCCACGCAGAAAATCTGTGATTGCCTTGGGGGCTATAACTGATGTGAGGAGAAGGTCAATGAGAGAGAGCTGTCTAAGCAGGAGGTACATGGGCACGTGGAGCTTCACATCCATTGTGATGAGCAGGAGCAGCAGCCCATTGCTGGTCAAAGACAGCGTGTATAGGACTGTCATTGTGGCACAGAGCAGTTCAGGAAATCTGCTGTCATTCAGAATGCCCACCAAGATGAAGCTGCTTCCCAAGGTGGAATTCCAGACCTCCATTCTATGCAGTTTCTTTAATTTCCTTTCTTTGGAACTTTAGTCAATATTTTGATGGACTCAGTCTAAGCAGGTAGCTAACAGAAATTCCGTGAAAGTCCTTCAATTTCTTATGTTGTCTCTGTGCTTTCTGATTTTCTCACTGTTTTCAGTGAATTGCAATGATCTTTCAGTTAAACGGATTACAGATATGTTGAGTATTACTAACCATTAAGTTTACCCTATATATGAATTATCAAATAGTGTGTACCTGAACAAATACCTTCAATGAGAAAAAACACCTTTTAATTCATAACGAAAAAAAGGAACTTGATATTGGTATAAAAACTAGCTGTTTTCATATTTATAATCTACTTGAGGTTACAATTCATTATTAAAGTTTGCTCGGAAATCAATTTTGTTTTGTTCTTCCTTAACCTGATGTCAGCCTCTTCTTTTTCCCCCCTCAAAATTGTTAGCTTCCTCCACACAGGAATCTCTGGACAACTTGATTTCAAATATACTCCTCTCCTCGATGGTTGTATTTTTAGTTTCTGGAGGAAAAGCAAATCCGGGCTAAAATGAATTGATAGGTTAGATAGATCTTATAAGTGATTTGAGTAGAACTGCACCAAAGTTGTTTACCTCTTTAAGCTGATAATAAATTATTTAATCAGAGGAAAGCAAAGGCAAGGAACTAGATGTGGCTTCTGGAGGGAGGCATAGTAGCAGTTTCTATTAGTGAAAGGACTGCACTTAAGGTGTCAGGTGTATAATACAGACATTGTAGGAAAGGTAAAAGACATCCCACTACCTGAGCATTGTAGCAACACCCTGAAAATGAAACATTGTCTCTTTCCCTCACAGAAATCAGAAATCTTGGTGATATGAGGAAGCATTCAGTCTGAATACACTGAATCCAAGTGATAGTACTGCTGGAAAGTTTTTCATTGCAAATGATATAGTTTAGGTAGACTGTATGAAAATATCCATATATCCTTGTTGTTTTGAAGGATTAAATGGTATTATGAAAGAGAAGTAAAATAATTTCATTATGTAGACCCAGGCTGGTCTTGATCTGTGCATCTTACTACTTCAGTGCTCAGGTATTAGGATTACAAGTTCATGCCAAATTTTACAAGATCATGCCAAATTTTATTACAAGATCTTGCCAAATTTTAATTGGCTTTTCTGACATACCTTTTCACATTAAGCCAGTATGTAGAAGAGAGGAACTTGAATCAATATGCTGTTATTTGATAGTGCTCTTTTGAAATACCATTTTTTTGTGAGGGCTCACATCACACTATTGGAGTCCAGGAAATAAATGTAATAAAAGTAAGGGCTGAAGTTTGTTTTATTACCAGTATCAGGGTGTGAATAAAGTGGTCAGCTACTTTCCTGAATTTCTTTCTCTCTTGCATTCTACCAGTTCATCCAAGCTCTCTCATTTTCCTGGATTATAGAGATCGATCTCATGACTTTTCTACTCTGACTGAGTAGAATCAGTAGACAATCAGGAGACTCCTGGTTTTAGTCTCTTGAGAAGGTTGGATTGCAGGAAAGAGCCACTGGAATGCAGCTAGTACTGAGACTTATACCATAAAGTCAGTATGAGAAAATCTAAAAACTTGGGCCTGACCAGTAGTACTGGATATTCAGTATATTCATGAGTGAAATGGATATCTGTCAAAGTGTTTAGGGTACAGATGGAAGTGAGTTAGGAATGAAGTATGAGAAACTAGACAGTTAGGTAGCAGAACAGTAATTCTTAGTCTTGTTATTCAAGATTCATGGCCTCCTCATAGTTTCTAGAAACAAAGATAGAGCCCTTACCTCTAAAGAAGAAAGATACAGACAGTGTCCGGGAATAATTAGAGTAAAAAAGGGGCTCAAGATGCTGAGGAAAGAGAAGGTATTTCTTCTGACAGCAGATTTAAGAGTCAAAGTTTCCTGGGGTCACCACCATGGCCAGTCCTCTCTGTATAAAGTGATAAGTGTTACAGTTAATCATCTTTGATTCCAGGTAGGATGCTGGGTAAGGCAGGTAGTGTTTGCCTCAATTCAATCTCCAGGAGAGAAAGTCTCTCATAGGGGTTCTGCAGGGGTTCTGGCTGGGTCTGGACTCTATGTATTCTTAGCTGGCGTCTCTGATAGAAGATGTGCCTGGCAGAGAAGTTAGGAGACAAGACCTACATGGGCAGGGCTCCAAGGAGTCACACCCACTGTCTCTGGGGCAGTTGGGTTTCTGGCCTTGTCCCGGGAGCCTTCTCACAGTCTCATCCTCCCCGGTGATATGGCTCCTAAGAAAATATTTCTCCTGGAAAGTGGATTTTAATGAATCCTCTTGGGCTTGCTCCTCTGCCTGCCCCCTCAGTCCTGCACAGTTGTTTTGTTCCACGTGATCTGGCCATTGAAGACCCTGATTCAATGGCTGGTTTCAGTAACTGGCCCAGCAGCAAGAGGCATGGCCAGCCTCTGCCCAACTTATAAAGGGGTCGTCTTCCATCACTGACCTTTAGATAGCATGCAACACTGATTAAGTACATGACTCTGTGCTTTCCTAGTTGTTTTTCTCTTGTCTGTCCTTTGTCATTCATGATACTAGTGTGACTTTGCCTCTCTATCTGTATTCAGAGGACAGATCCACACAGATCTCAAGATGATGACACAGCTCCATCCCTCACTGTTACAACTCCAGCTCAGGCCTTTGTCTCCTCTCAGTTAGCTCTTCATCTCCCCTAGTCTTTGTTCTCTCTTCAGTCACTCCTGCCACCAGTCAAGACTACTGAAGACCTGCTGGAGTTTTCCTATCTCTGCACTCTCAACTTGCAGCAAATAAAAAAAATACCTTTCACGTATTGATTATAAAATGTACATATTCCCCACAACATTGCACATACATAACAGAAATAATGTTTTGATACTTTTGGAATATAAACACTTTAATTATCGGCAAAAACTCAACAGAGAAACCGCAGATCTAAACAACTGCATAGATCAACTAGATTTAACAGACACTTACCAAATATTTCACCCAACAGCATCAGAATATTCGTTTTTCTCAGCAGCACATGGAACATTTTCTAAACTAGACCAAATTTTAGGCCAGAAAGCAAACTTGTCCAAATTCAGAAACATTGAAGTTATACCTTGCATTCTCTCAGACTACAAGGGAATAAAATTAGAACTCAACACCAAAAGCCACCAAAGAAAGTCTGGTAACACATGGAGGCTGAAAAACACACTGCTGAATCACTAGTGGGTCAAGGAAGAGATTAGAAAGGAAATTCAAATGTTCATGCTATTCAACAAAAATGAGCACACACATTACCAGCTCCTCTGGGACACAGCAAAGGCAGTACTCAGAGGCAAGTTTATAGCTCTGAGTTCTTACATCAACAAATTGGAGAGATCTGAAACCAACAATTTAATGAGACATCTGAATCTCCTTGAAAAAGAGCAGCAAGATAAACCCCAATCCAGTAGACAGAAAGAAATAATTAAAATTAAATGACTTAGAATCCAAAAAAGCTATAGAAAGAATCAACAAAACAAAGAGTTGGTTCTTTGAAAAAAATTAACAAAATTGACAGACCCTTAGCAAATCTTATCAGAAAAAGAAGAGAACACACCCAAATAAATAAACTCAGAGATGAGAATGGAAACATCACCACAGAAACAACCAAGATTCAGAACATTTTAAGGGAATACGTCTCAAAACTTTATGCTAATAAGTTTGAGAACTTGGCAGAAATGGACCTTTTCCTAGCAAATATTGACATGCCAAAACTAAACCAAGATGAGTTATACCATTGAAATAGAAACAGCAATAAGAGACCTCCCAGCTAAGAAAAGTAGGACCAGATGGTTTTACAGTGGAACTCTACAAGGCCTTCAAAGCAGAGCTCACACCAATACTCCTCCAACTCTTCAATGAAATTGAAAGAGAAAGCTCACTACCGAACACATTCTATGAAGCCATCATAACCCTCATCCCAAAACCAGGCAGGGACTCATCAAAGAAAGAGAACTATAGACCCATTTCTTTGATGAACATTGATGCAAAATTTCTCAACAAAATTTTGGCCAATCGACTTCAACAATTCATCCAAAAAATCATACACCATGATCAAACAGGATTCATTTCAGGGATGCAAAGCTGGTTCAATATACGCAAATCAATTAATATAATTCATCACATCAACAGGAGCAAGGATAAGAACCACATGGTTATCTCAATAGATGCAGAAAAAACATTTGACAAGATCCAACACCCCTTTATGATGAAGGTTTTGGAAAAATTAGGAATCCATGGAACCTTCCTCAATACAATAAAGGCTGTATATGACAAACCTACAGCCAGCATTATACTCAATGGTGAAAAACTAAAGCCATTTCCTCTTAACTCAGGAACAAGACAAGGATGTCCACTCTGTCCACTTCTCTTCAACCTAGTATTCGAATGCCTAGCTACAGCAATAAGATAAGATGCAGATATAAAGGGGATCCAAATAGGGAAAGAAAAAATAAAACTCTCCCTCTTTGAAGACGACATGGTCTTGTATTTAAAGAATCCCATAGACTCCATTCCCAAATTACTCAAGCTGATTCAAAACTTTGGCAAAGTAGCAGGGTATAAAATTAACCCTCAAAAATCAATGGCTTTTCTGTATGCCAATAATGAGAAGAGTGTGGCTGAAATCAGGAAAGCAACTCCATTTGTAATAGCCCCACAAAAAATAAAATACCTAGGAATTAACTTCATCATAGAAGTCCTTCAATGATGAAAACTTTAAAAACTTGAAAAAGGAAATCAAAACAGAATTTAGAAAATGGGAAAAACTCCCATGCTCCTGGATTGGAAAGATTAACATCGTGAAAACGGCAATACTTCCCAAGGCTATCTACAAATTCAACGCGATACCTATCAAAATTCCAACCTCATTCTTCAAGGAGATAGAAGAGGCAATCCAAAAATTCATATGGAACAATAAAAAACTCCGAATAGCAAAAACGCTCCTCAACGGAAAGAACACTGCTGGAGGAATATCAATACCAAATTTCAAACTCTACTATAAAGCCATAGTAATCAAAACAGCTTGGTAATGGCACAAAGAACAGACCTCAGGACAGATGGAATAGAATTGAAAACCCAGAAATGAACCTACAGACCTATAGCCATCTAATCTTTGATAAGGGAGCTAAAACGATAGAATGGAAGAAAGACAGACTCTTCAGTAAATGGTGCTGGCAAAATTGGTTAACTACTTGTAGAAAAATAAAGCTAGATCCTTATATATCACCCTGCACCAGAATCAACTCCAAATGGATCAAAGACCTCAGAGTCAAAGCAGACACTCTGAAAACATTACAGGATGGAATAGGAGAAACCCTAGGTCTCCTTGGCTCGGGCTGAAATTTTCTTAATAGAGACCCGGAAACACAACAAATCAAAGAAAGGTTGGACAAATGGGATTGAATGAAGTTGCAGAGCTTCTACATGGCAAATGACATAGCTAGCAAGATCAATAGAAATCCCACGGATTTGGAGAAGGTCTTCACTAGCCATACAACGGACAAGGGTCTCATATCTAAAATATACTTGGAACTCAAAAAATTAAACCCCCCAACAACAAATCCTCAAAGAAACAACTGTCCAATAAATAATTGGGCTAATGACTTAAAGAGAACTTCTCTGAAGAGGAAATAAGGATGGCCAATAGACACATGAAGAAATGCTCAACATCCCTAGCCATAAAAGAAATGCAAATCAAAACAACATTGAGATACCACCTCACCCCAGTTAGAACAGCAAAAATCAAGAACTCTAACAACAGATGCTGAATGGGTTGTGGACAGAAGGGAACCTTACTTCATTGTTGGTGGGAGTGTAAACTTGTTCAACCACTTTGGAAAGTAGTATGGAGGTTCCTCAAAAGACTCCACATAGAGCTCCCCTATGACCAGCATTCCCACTTTTGGGCATTTACCCAAATGTTTACAAACAAGACCACACTAAAGCTACCAGCACAACTATGTTTATTGCAGCATTATTTACCATAGCTAAGATATGGAACCAACCCAGATGCCCCTCAGTAGATGAATGGATCAAGAAAATGTGGTATATATACACAATGGAATTCTATGCCTCCATCAGAAAGAATGACATTGCCCCATTTGTTAGGAAATGGAAAAACTTGGAAAAAATTATATTAAGTGAAGTAAGCCAGGCCCAAAGAAGCATAGGTCCCGTGGTTTCCCTTATTTGCAATATCTAGTATAGGTATGAGTCAAGCGGAAAAGGTCAGATAATGTGATGTTAGGAAAATGAACCCTAAGATATGTATTTTAAATGTTTTTTTTCTTTCATGCATGTGTTTCTAACGCATTTATAAGATTATTTCTTTGTTGCTTTGTATGTCCCTGCCCCACAGTATAACCCCTGCTTTCACTGTATTTGATGTCGGTATAATTTGTGAAGGGGAAGGGGAAAAACAAGTCGTTTAAACAGGGATACAGGTGGACCTGTTGCAACAATGAGAAGTACAAGTTGTCATGTCGAAAATGAACTTTACAACTTGGGGGAGGGGGAGGATTGGGTGGGGGGGAGGGAGGCTGGGAAGGGATGGGAAGGATAAACAAAGGAGGAGGCTACAATGCTTGACAAGAAATGTACTCACTATTTTGCCCATGTAATTGTAACCCCTCTATACAGTATTTTCACAATAAAAAAATAAAAATTAAAAAACTTAATTATTCAATTGATAAGTATATTGTAAGGTTCATGTCTGAAACTTTACCCTAGCTCAGATCCTGTAATTTTCCTCCTTGATACCATCTGATCTCCTACACACTAATTCTCTTCTCTGTGCTTCATTTGCCATAAAATGACAGAAGACAGAAAGCTGTTTCTCCCACCTTTCTGTGGTTGTGCTGTGTTATGGGAATGCCACATTGGTTGATGTATGACTTGACATTCCATGGTCAGACAACATTCTTGTATTATCCTTCTCCATATGTCTACAGTACTACAGACCTATCTTCAGTTGATGGATAATGTTTTGGGGTCCTTGTATGCTGTCCTCATTAAACAAGTGTTTCTGGAACACTGTACCGTCTAAGTAGAGCTCAGCTGCCTTCTAAAATTAATTCTTCCTTAAAGTCAAATATGATTCAAATAATAATCATGGTCCAACAACTCTAGTGAAAGGTGTATCATTTGACAGAATAATATAGCAATGTGATTGGACATGTGAGATACACTTTAATCCTCCTCAGGAGGCATTTTAGAGGATATAACTTTCAATATTTCTCATTGATATTCTCTCTATAAATATTAGTCTTCATCATGCTACTTAAAGGGCTCTGGAGGTATCACCAACTTCATCATGGCTTCTGAGCATTCTTGTTTGTATATTGAACCCATATGAGAAACAGGCAGTAGTTTCAACTGGAGTCTTTCATGAAGGCTCAGGTATCCTTGGAGATTTGTATAAATTTTGAAAAGATCATATTGATAGTAATGTTCTTGTCTGATATCCTACTATAGTAGTTCTTTAGATTGTTGTTGGCTCTTTGCTATAGGTATGTGAACTTAGCATTAATTTCCTTTATAGAGTTTATGTAATTGAAAAAGTAGCTACTGTTTAGCCTCTCATATTGTTCTTCCTGTCTCATTTCTTTCCTTTGACCATGTTTTCATGCTTGCTCTAGTTTTATCTCTCTGAGAATTTTCTTTCCTTTAATGTTATTTAATTTTTTGTCCCATGGTGGCCAGTTTCTTTGATTTGCTTTCTTTTTAAACTTGATTTTAATGGACAAATAATAATTATATACTGAAGAGAGTTTGGTCACTTTGAGGAGAGAGAGAAATTTAAAAAGTGAAGAAATTGGCTATAGAAGGGAATTATTAAAAAATCACTTTTATGCATATGTGTTCTTTGTGTATTGTGGCCATGATATTAATTACAAAAGTGATACATTGCATATTTAAAATTGCTGAACAAATTTTATTTGTTCTTACCAATAGGATGCAAATTCATGCACATATCAACAAACTTTAATTACCAATGCTATAATTTACAAACCCATCAAAACATCATAATGAATACTGTCTCTGTCTATCTATCTATCTATCTATCTATCTATCTATCTATCTATCTATCTATCTATCTATCTATCTGTCTGTCTGTCTGTCTGTCTGTCTGTCTGTCTGTCTGTCTGTCTGTCTGTCTATCTATGTGTCTGTTTATTCTAGTGAATACATAAGTCCTTTCTAAAAAGAACAATTCACATTAGAATTCTGAAGACTCTTTTTTTTCTCCATAAATATAAAAGACAACATATGTGTAGCACCATTCTAAATGCCTGACATTTGTTTTTTTTGTCATGAGAGTCATGAGATAAGGCTTCTAGTTATCAGTACTTCTAACAGATGAGAAAATCAAGGTACAAAAACAAAAAACAGTGTGCAAGGTTGCACAGATGACAAAGAACAGACTAGTATTCAAACCTAGGGACTCAGGCCCTCTCCCACTATACACAGTCAGATCACACTAAGGAAAGAAGAGCTACCAAATATTAAACAAGCAAGTGAGGTAAATTATCACTCAAATAACAGTTTAGCAAAGGGTAATGTTTCGAAACAATTTTTGCTTCTTTCTAGGCATTTGAATTTTATCCAGTTTTCTTTTTTTGTTACTTGTGCCTGTCTTGGTGTTTGAATTCATGGTCTGGGTGCTGTCCCTGAGCTGCTTTTGGCTTAAAACCAGTGCTCTACCACTCATGCCACAGATCTCCTTCTGACTTTCTTAGTAGATTATTGGAGATAAGAGTTGCATGGACTTTTCAGCCTGGACTAGCTTCAGTCCTCCATCCTCACATCTCAACCTCCTCAGTAGCTAGGATTATAAATATGAGCCACAAGTGCACAATTGATTTCAGCAGTTTTTAAAAGGCACTTGGTTTGATGAGCTTTAGCTCTTAGAGGTTAGTTTTAGAGGTGGAACAATTTAAGATGATTAAATGAAGGACAGAATTTCTGTGTTTTCTTCAAGCACTGTTGTCAAGGGTTCTTATATGAGACACAGTAGTGTGGAGGCTTCTGAACTCCAGTCTCTCATTGCTTGTTTTCAGTCTCTTATGTCCATTAGCAATGTGGTAAAATAAAAGATATTCAGGGTAAATTGTGTGTTCCTATTTTCACACTCTTCCTTTTCTATCATGACTCTGTTATTCTTCCCCACTAATAACTTTTTCTCAATAATATAGAAACCCAACATACTTTTGGTTGGTCCTTCTTTTTTAGGATAGGTAAAATCCAATATAAAGGGAGCAGTCTTTAATATTGGATGCTACTGGTGTTTACTTAGTACCAAAGGATAACTATGTGTCCCTGCTATGCAAAATCTAAATGAAAATCAATCCATTGTCCACTTGGTAGTAAACAGAGCGAACCTGAGACATCCAAACATTTGTACTCCTGGTCCTTAAAAATGAGGGAGTTCAAAACCCAGCTGATATATGCCAAGAGACTGTAGAGTAGATGTACAGTGGATTTCCAATTCAACATTTCAATTTATGAGTATAATGCCTCTTGATTACTATTACCACTCCCATCTTTCTCCCCATCTCTTTCAACTTTACCAATTCCCTCAAGTTACCCCATTTCCATTTCCACATGTGTACATTGAAATTATGAGTATACCCTTTATCTCTCCATTTCACTGCTACTACCCAATAGCAGATACTTCAGCTTGCTGGTATTCATTTGTTGTCTATGAGTTAAATGAGAGGGCAGACTATTGCAAACCTCACAGCTCCACTAATGGCTGTTTGATGCTTAACTGGAGATAAGAGTCTCACAGAGTTTTCTGCACAGGCTGCCATTGTGAGATGATCTCAGATTTCAGCTTCCTGAGTAGCTGGGATTATAGTTGTAGCAGGAGGATTTCTGTTCTTTTTCAAACAGGCTCTATCTTGCCAGATAGTTCGATGCTTGAAAGGTTTTTACAGGTTATTGCCAACTTGGAAATGGCCGATGAACTTCCTGGTCCATATTGAATCAATTTGAGAACCAGTGACAATATTTTCACAAAGGCTCTCTTATAAGGGCTCAGAGGTCTGCACAAATTGTAAGAGGGTCATATTGACAGAGGTACTTTTGTATAATAAGCTACTATCATAGTTTTCAGGTATTTGTGTCATGTTTACCCTTTGGCTAGCTTGAGCCTTCCTGTATGCTCTGACAAGTGTCATTAGCACTGTGTGTATTTGTGCTTTGTATTTAATATGGGATTATTTCATAATGCTTAAAATTCAAATATTTTAAGAATATGGTTGCATAAGAGGTAAGCATGTGTTATATCTGCAATTATTATTATATGTTTGTCTCACTGGAAATAGAAGTAAACACCTGTGTTTCCCTCTTCTTGATAAAAGCCGAAGAAGCAGAACAAAAATTTGCTTTTTTCCCCTAAGCTTGTTATATCCCTACAACTGTAAAGGGTGTACTACCTTGTGTAGGATTGTATTCAACCATTACAAAATGCAAACACATTGGAAAATCTGGGAGAAAGTAAGGGAAAGAGTGATTTTGTCCAAAAGGAAATGTGCTCTTTGCCTGACTGATGTAACTGGAACTTCTCTGTACATCACATTTATAATAATAATAAAAACATTAAAAAATTTAAAAATGCCAACACATATCAAAATATAGCATGATACTCCTTAAAGTGTGTATTTTATGTATGATTTCTACATAAATTTAAATTTGAAAAAGGAAGAAAAATTTTATTTAAATTTATTTAGTACTTAAATATGCTGTGCTATTCTGAAGAGAGTCTTGTTTTCTGTAGAAATCTGTTCATTGTTTTCCTGGAAATTAAAACTAAAACTGCTTTATTTATAACATTAAAAGAATTTCAAATTAAGAAATGCTATTGAAGTTGAAAACACAACAGTGAATTTCATAGCCTTGGTAAATTGAAAGAAGGGGGAAAACAGAAAACTCTTGATCAAGGGTATTGAGATGGGGTTAGATACAAACAAGAAGGTCTAGTGTGCTATTCCATAGTAGAGTGACTGTAGATTGGAGTAATGGACAGTGTATTCACAAGAAACATGAAAGGATTCTGAATACTTGTACAATGAGAGGAAGTAGAGGTATGGCTCAAGTAGTAGAGCTCCAGCATTGGACTGCAAGACAAATTGAAAGTGGCAATTCTATGCTCAAAACCCAGTCACAGAACTTGACAGTATAGGCAGGGGTTGGTGGGGAGTGGGGGGTGTAGCTGAGGAGGTGGGAGGTAAGTGATCGTAGGGGGATAAACAAAGGAGGAGGCAAAAATGTGGAATAAGAAATGTACTCATTACCTTGTTCATGTAACTGTAGTCCCTCTGTACAGTATTTTCACAATAAAAAACTTAATTAAAAAACCCAGTCACAAAACAATAAATAAAAAGTCATTGATGAATATTTGAGATGAACATATTTAATCCCAGTTAAGTACTTCACATTAAATAGGGATGAAAGCATAATATGATATACCATTTATCTATGCATATATAATCTTATGCTTACATGTAGCTACTATAGTGAATTAAGTTTCTTTCTACAAATGAATCCACAGACTAGATTCAATGTAGGCAAAGCTTGTGAAATTCCTTCATCATGAGATAACTTCTATATATATTTAGATGAGTGCCCTTCCATTTTTAATAGAGATACACATTTCTATGACCATATGATCATGTAGAACAGGTATTTCTCACCAATGGCTACTTAGTGATGCTTTCTTTTACAGTGTTTGGTGGCAGACTGAACAGTGAAGAAGATTCAGTTGCTGGACTACAAAATTAAAGGTAGAAGGCATTGTAGCACACATAGTTCACTAATGTGGAATTTGCTACTTAACCTTATTAAACCAGAGTCAGCAGTCATGAAAGCAATAAAGTGATAGTGATCCATTTCCTATTCTAATGGGAAAGCTTAAGCCCTTAAAATAAATGTGATGTTAGGCATTGGCCATGTAAGAATTACTTAATATGAAATCTAAACCCTCAAAGATCATATTGCTCTGAATCTGGTAAATGTAGGTATAAATTTATATCATGGACAAATTTTTAATGTAACTAGCTAGTTCATTAGTGTTATATATTTAATGTCTTGTGTATGTTTATCTGTTTGTATTACACAGCAGTAGTAACCATTGAGCACATGACATGCTTTTTCTTAGAAAATTTATTAACAATAACATTTCAATCTACTATATTAAATTTTATAATGTATAATTTTCTTAATAAATTCTTTATCATTTTATATTTAAAGGCATAGGTAGTTTCATTATTATAATAATGGCTTCTTTTATAAATTTCTAATTTGGCATTATTTAAATCATGATGAGGGGGTTTTAAAAATGAAAAAGATAGTAAAGTATTTGAACAAGAAGCATGCTATTGTTATTCCCTGTTGATTTTATTCATAGGATGGACTAATCCATAAGTTCTGAATGCAATAATTTATGAATCTTTCAATTTTTCTCCCTAACCTTTAATTTTTTCCAAAACTACTTTTTATATTTTTTATTTTTTATTGTAAAGATAGGGTTACAGTTACATGAGTAAGGTAATGAGTACACTTCCTTTTGAGCAGTGTTACCCTCTCCATTGTTCAAAACTATTTTTGAAGCACTCAGTTCATAATCATTCTTATTTAGTGCCAATTAGCTTTTCTCATAAGTCTACAGAATTCTTTTATCAAACATGCATGACCTCTTACAATTCACCATATACAATAGTAGTTTGTCAAAGAACTTACCAATCTAAGTAATGTGCATGCAGGTCTAAGCAGGTTACTATGCATTTTGTTTGATTTTCATTGTATTTATCAGGATATAAAATGTTCCTTTTTATGCCTTAATTTATATGATTACTTCATTCTATTTCAATTCTATTCCCAAATCCTCTCTCCAAGAATCGTTAAATATGACTGTGTGTGTATGTGTGTATATGAACATGTGTGCATGTGTTAACAAACTGCATGAAACTCGCAACTGCTTAATAAAAAGGAGTTTAATATTTTGATTTAATGATATTATCTTTTTTGCTACATACCTTGTAAATTAAATACAGCATACTTCTGCATTACATGTGGCTTCCTCATAAATAGAAGGAATATTAATAATTTAGAAACTTGTAAAAGTAAAATCTATAATAAATAGGGGAAATAAAAGAGTGAGGTAATTGACTAACAACATGGATATTACAATAAAATTTAGCAAGTATGTTGGGAACTTTGAAATAAGAAATGACATGACTGACTACATAATTGAAATAAATGACTATACAATTAGAAACAACTGCACTAACTGAACTACTTTCAGAAAATAGTTTAAGGATCAAACTATTTAAGCCATAGTTCTATGCCATATTGTCTACTTATCATACAATGATGAATCCCCTCCCTGTTTAACACATAGCACAGATGATGCAGTCCACTCCAACAGAGTGAACCTTACAGATCCTCTCACACCCTGACTTCCCCAAGTGGTTTTTGTATGAGGGGATTACAAACCTAGGGTCATCCCTGCCAAGCCACATTAATGTAATCACTATGCATATACTAGCTACAGTAAGAAATTAAAAAATCCTTTGAAAGTGTATGTAACATGCTTAACAATGTCTATTATTATAGAAGTGAGAACTGTGACAATTTGATGGAGAAAAGGTAACAAGGAAGCCCTAATTGCTGGAGTGTGAAGGCAGGATGTATTTTCCAAGGACCCTCCTAAAAGCCCCCATGACCTCCTTGTTTCTAAGGCTGTAGATGAGGGGGTTCAGGGCTGGAGTAACAATTGTGCAGAAGAAGGAGAGGACATTATCCTGTTTGGGACTATGGAAGGAAATGGGAAGGACATATATAAATGAGGCTGGGCCATAGTACATCCCAACCACAGTCAGGTGGGAGGAGCAGGTGAGAAGGGCTTTCTTCCTTCCCTCATTAGAGGGCATGCGGAGCACAGTGCACAGAATGAGTGCATAGGAGACCAGAATGGCAGCAAGTGGGGGGATCAGGAACATCACACCCATCAAATAAACTGCGAGCTCATATCTAGAGGTGTCTGCACAGGCCAACTTCAGCAGAGGTGGGATCTCACAGAACAGATGTTTTACCAGCCGGGATTTGCAGAAGGGATAGTGCATAGTGTAACTGGTATATACGATGGCACTCAGGGATGCCACAATCCATGTTGTCATCACCATGAACCAAAGGACTTTTGGACTCATGATAGTTGTGTAGTTTAGAGGATGACAAATGGCCACATACCTGTCATAAGCCATAAAAGCCACAAGGATGTCCTCAGCCCCACCCATAATCAGTTCCAGCAACATCTGCAGGGCACAGCCTCCAAAGGAGATGGTGTTATCTCCACGCAGAAAGTCCACGATGGCCTTGGGGGCTATAACTGATGTGAGGAGAAGGTCAAGAAGAGAGAGCTGTCTAAGCAGGAGGTACATGGGCACATGGAGCCTTACGTCCATTGTGATGAGCAGGAGCAGCAGCCCATTGCTGGTCAGAGAGAGCGTATACAGGAATATCATTGTGGCACAGAGTACTTCAGGAAACCCACTGTCGTTCAGAATGCCCACCAAGATGAAGCCACTTCCCAAGGTGGAGTTCCAGAGCTCCATTCTGTGTTGCCTAGAATCAGATGTCTAGTGGAAGTCTTTCTAAGGGATTTCAGTCACTATTTGCACAGACTGAGGCCAACAAAGTGAATCAACAGGAATTGCATGGAACATCTATTCACCTTTTGTGGTTTCTGAGTTTCTGAAAGTTTTCAGTGAATTATAAGTATCTTCAGTTAATCAGAGTACAGGAATACTGATTATTGTTCACCATGAAATGTATCACATGTAAAGCATCAAATAGAATAATACACTTAGACATACCACTTACAGAGAAAGGAAATATCCCTCAATTTGTAATCATGCAATGAACATGGCATTGGGATAAAATCTAGGCATTTCTCTTGTTTCAATTTTCTTAGGAGTACAGTTAATTTAAAAAGTTTGTTTAATGTGAAACTCTTTACTATGTTCTTCCTTGACCTGATGTCTGCATTTCCTTTCTGGTCTCCAAGTTCTAGGCCTTAGTCACTTGATCTCTTGTAATCTTCAAATGTGCTCCTTTCTTTGATGATTGTACTGTTGGTCTGCTGGAAGAATTTAATTCTGGGCTAATATAAATGGAAGCTTGAGATTAGTTTAAGTCACAAATTACTAGAAACTGTATAAAATTATTTAACTTTTCAAGGAAGTTGTAAAATATTTACTCAGTTTAAGAAAAGACAAGAAACAACAGGATCTCTGCAAGCCTGGGAGGAGTTTCTGGTAGTGAAGGGTATGTATTTAAGGGGTAATGCTCATAATACAAACATGGTAGGAATGGTAAAGGCATCCCATTACCTAAGATTCACAGCAATACTCTGAGCATGAACTATAGACATTTTTTCCCCCACAAATCTTAGTAATGTGGAAGATCGCTGTTCAGATGACATGAAATGTAAACAATAAAACTGGTTTATTGGTTTGAATTGGGAAACCATAGGATGTATACTAAGCCTGTTCTTTATAAATATATTCCTCAATGAATAGAAGACCTAAAAGGCAATGTGGAATAGAATTTAAAAATATTCACTAAATTGTTTATTTCTTTTGGATGTGTATACACATAGACACATATGTACATATACACACACAGACACATGGGTGTACACAGCTACACACATACCTGCTGATTCTATCATCTGAGACAGGCCAGTAAATATACATTGGGTGTACAGAGGATGAGCTCATTCTTGTACAGTGTGTGGTGTAAGGAAGTTCAGGAAGGGGGAGCTTCACCCTGATAGCTCTCCTCACATGCCGAGATTACTAAAAGAACAAGATGTATATGGCTTGGAAATGCTCACTCTTTAATAAAAGCTAAAATTTCTGTTTGTCTCAGACATATACTAGTTATTGCAAGTAAGGGAAACCATGTTTCTTTGGGCCTGACTTACTTCACTTAATATAATTTTTTCCAAGTCTTTCCATTTCTTAACAAATGGGGCAGTGTCATTCTTTCTGATGGAGGCATAGAATTCCATTGTGTATATATACCACATTTTCTTGATCCATTCATCTACTGAGGGGCATCTGGGTTGGTTCCATATCTTAGTTATGATAAATAATGCTGCAATAAACACAGTTGTGTTGGATAAGGACTCAAATGTTTTTTTTCTTTGCTGCTATTGTTTCTACATATTTATAAGATGATTTCTTCATTGCTTTGTATGTCCATCCCCCATGATATAACCTCTGTTTTCACTGTATTTGATGTTGGTGTAATTTGGGGAGGGGAAGGACAAAAACAAATTATTTAAATAGGGATACAGGTGGACCCATTGCAACAATGAGATGTATAAGACATTATGTCAAAAAACAAACTTTACAACTTTGGCGTGGTGGGAGAACAGGTGTGGGGGGGTGGGGAGAGGAGATGGGAAGGGAGGGGAGGGGGAAACAAAGGAGAAGGCGACAATGCTTGATAAGAAATGTACTCATTACCTTACTCACAATAAAAAAGCTAAAATTTGAAAGTATAGTTTAATTCGTTTTCTCTTTTGTATTGCTACAGTATTGTGCAGTGTATTAAAAGATTAATTGATTTCCGTTTGTCCTATTTATTGAGATTGGGTTAAAAAGGCTATGACTATGTAGACCCAGGCTAAACTAGATGTATGGATCCTCCTCCCTCAGCCCCTTGAATGCTAGGACTACAGGCATCATCAGGCCTGGCTTCTGTGATACATATTTACTACCTAGTAGTTATGTAGGAGAGAGACTCAAACTAATGTATTGATATGGTTATGAGATAGTTCTCTTTTGAAGTATTATTCAAGGAGTTCTTAACAGATTACCAGAGTCTAGGGAAGTGCAGATGCACCCAAAGTATTCAGACTTAAAAAAAAATCAACTCGGAGCCCTGGGGCTTCCTTGGCTCACTTGCTCATGTAGGTGTCTGTCACATCTGCAGCCCAGCTTTTCACTATCTAATTCCCGTCTGGTGGACATTTCTGTCTAGGCTGGCTTCAAACCATATTTTTGAGATGTCAGCCTTTTCAGAAGCTAGGATTTATAAGCAGGAGCCATGTGAACCAAACATGGAATGAGCTTTTTACCCAAAAACCATTATCAGGAATTCTAGAAACCTAGGTCTGGCCAGTAGTACTGAATATTGCAGTTGCCCACTCCTGTATGAGATACTGAGATACCTGCACCAATACAGGTGCATGTGTCTGTAATCAATCACCTGTACAATCAAGCACAAGTACAGATGGGAGCAAGTGCGCTCTAAAGTCTGAGAAATGAGACAGTCTGAGAGCAGGACAGTAATTCTTGGCTCTGTTACCCAAGATTCACTGCCTCCACACACTTTCTAGGATCAAACACACAACCCTTACCTGTAAAGAGGAAAGATACAGCCTTCAGCTCACACCCGTGTCCTGGGAGTCATTTGTGAGGTGAAGAGGCTAAAGATGCTGAGGAAAGAGAAGGTGCTTCTTCTGAGGGGGAGGGTGTGGGTGGGCATGGCTGCCACTAAGATGAGGGGTCAAAGGCACCTGCTGTGTCCACCATGGCCAGTCCTCTCTGAGGAAAGGATTGGATGCAGATAATGATCTGGAGATGGGGAAACCCAGAGTTGATTCCCGCAGAATGTACTTATCCAATGTCTGTTCCTATCTCTGCACTGTTAATGGATGAAGATGAGTCTATGTGTCTAGACTTTCATATTTCCTCCCAGCTGGAGTCGCCAATCATAGAGGTGGCTGGTAGGACTTTTGGAAAGGAGAATGGTCAGGGATAGGCAAAGCAAGCCTTCCATTGTGTATTCATACTGTGTCAGAGGCAGGAGGGACTCTGGCCTTTTCCTGGGGGACTTTTTACTGTCTCCTTCTCCCAGGTGACATGGGCTCTCAAGAAATGCTTTTCCTGGAAGCTGGATTTTAATGAGCCTCCCTGGACTGGTGCCCCACAGTACCTTCTAAAATGGTTTGTTTGGTAACAAAAATCACTATGAATTTGCCTCTGACTTGTTGAATGATTTTGTCCCTTTTGATATGGCAAGGAATGCCCTGACCAAAGAAATGGTTTCAACATCTGACCCTTTAGCATGGGTCTCTGTCCATCATTCTGTATACAGACTCCTGTCTGTGTTAGTGCCCTACTCTCCTCATACATCCACATATCTCCCTTTCTTTTTCTTTCTCTCTCTCTTTGTGAGTTTGTGTGTGTGTGTGTGTGTGTGTGTGTGTGTGTGTGTGTGTGTGTGTGTGTGTATGATACTGTTATTGGAACTCAGGCTCTTGATGCTGTCTCTAAGCTAGTGCTCTGCAACTTGAGCCACAGCTCTACTAATGGCTCTTTGGTGGTTAACTAAAGATATGGAGTTTCATAGGATAGCATTGCAAGGAGATCTGTGATCTCAGCTTCCTGAGTAATAGCTAGGATTACAGGTGTGATCCACCAGTTCAAGTACGATTACTGTTCTCTTTCTATGTTAGTTGATGTAGGAACTCAGAGCTATAAACTTGCCTCTGAGTACTGCCTTTGCTGTGTCTCAGAGAAGCTGGTAATTTGTGTGCTCATTTTTGTTGACTATCATGAACATTTGTATTTCTTTTCTAATCTCTTCCATGACCCATTGGTGGTTCAGCAGTATGTTGTTCAGTCTCTATGTGTTATAGGATTTTCTTTGGTGGCGTTTGGTGTTGAATACTAATTTTATTCCTTCGTGGTCTGAGAGAATGCCAGGCATAATTTCAACATTTCTGAAATTTGCTTTGTGACCTAAAATGTGGTCTATTTTAGACAATGTTCCCTGTGCTGTAGAACAGAATGTGTATTCTGATGCTGCCGGGTGAAATATTTGGTAGATGTCCATTAAGTTTAGTTGATATATACAGTTGTATAGATATGAGGTTTCACTGTTGAAATTTTGCTGGATTGATCTATCCAGCAGGGATAGTGGTGTGTTAAAGTCCTCAACAATTCATGTCTTTGGATCGATGTGAGATTTTAGGGAAAGTAGTGGGGTTTTTTTTTTTTTGATAAATCTGGGTGCTCTGTTATTTGGTGAATAGATATTTAAAATTGTAATATCCTCCTGAGGGAGTGATCCCTTAATTAGTATGTAATAACCTTCTTCATCTCTTCTCTCTAATTTTAATTTGAAGTCTATTTTATCTGACATTAAGATTGCAACTCCTACCTGCTTATGGGGGCTGTTTGCTTGGTAGACTTTATTCCAACTTTTCATTTTCAAAGTATGCTTTTGTGGGCAAAATGTCTCTCTTGAAGGGAGCAGATTGAAAGATCTTGCTTTTTGATCCAACTGTACTATTACTTAATTGGAGAATTAAGTCCATTAATATTGATAGTAAGGACTGAGAGGTGTTTGGTAGTGCCTGCCATGTTATCCACCTCCTTGGAGGCTGTGTCAACTAGTTTCTTCCTATGATTCTTGGATCCTCTGTTTGAAAGCTGTTCTTTTTTTTTTTTTTCCTTCATTGTGGTCTTGTTGGTTTCTATGTGTAGGACAATGTTAAGTATCTTTTGTAGGGATGGTTTGGTAGAAACATATTGTTTCAAATTTTCCTTGTTGTGGAAGGTTTTTATTTGTCTTTCTCATATGAAGGAGAGTTTAGATACGGTATTCTTGGTTGATAATTGTTTATCTTTATAGTGTAGAATACATCATTCCAGGCTCTTCTTGCTTTCATTGTCTCTGCTGAGAAATCTGAAGTTATTCTGATTTGTTTCCCTTTATAAGTGATTGATCTTTTCTCCTCGACAGTATTTTTTTCAGTTATTTTTTTTAATTGTGAAAATACTGTACAGAGAGGTTACAATTACATGGGCAAGATAATGAGTACATTTCTTATCGAGCGTTGTAGCCTCCTCCTTTGTTTCCCCTTCCCATCCCTTTCCATCCTCCCCTCCCCCATCTCCCCCACCCAATACTCCCCAACCCCCGACCCCCCCCCCCCCGCACCAAAGTTGTAAAGTTTGTTTTCGACATAACAACTTGCACATCTCATTGTTGCAATGGGTCCACCTGTATCCCTATTTAAAGGATTTTTTCCCCTTCCCCTCCACAAATTATACCGACATCAAATACAATGAATTCTGTAGGGGCTGGGAAGGTGGCTCAGTGGTAGAGCACTTGCCTTGCATGCATGAGGCCCTGGGTTTGATTCCTCAGCACCACATAAGCAAAAGAAAAAAGCCAGAAGTGGTGCTGTGGCTCAAGTGGTAGAGTGCTAGCCTTGAGCTGAAGAGCTGAGGGACAGTGCACAGGCCCAGAGTTCAGACCCCATGACCGGACCCCCCCCCCCAAAAAAAAGAGGTAATTAACTAACAACATGGATATTACAGTAAAATTTAGCATGTATGTTGGCAGCTTTGATATAAGAAATAAGACATGATTACATAACTGAAAGAAATAACTAGAAATTTAGAAACAACCATACTAAATGAACTATCATTTTTTAGAAAATAGTTTAAAGATCAAACTATTTAAGTGAAAGTTCTATGCCATATTGTCTACTTATCATGGAATGAGCAATCCCTTCCCAGTCTACTACATAGTATACATGACGCAGACCACTCCACCAGAGTGAGCCTCAAAGTTCCCTTCACAGCTTGACCTCCCCAAGTTGTTTTTGAATGAGGGGATTCCAAACCTAGGGTCACCCCTGTCATGTCACATTAATGTAATGACTTTGTATATACTAGCTACAGTAAGAAATAAAAAAAATCATTTGAAAGTATATGCAACATGCTTAGAGAAGTGGAAACAGTGACAAGTTGATGGAGAAAGGGTAACAGGGAAGCTCTAGAGTATGAAGGCAGGATGTATTTTCCAAGGACCCTCCTAAAAGCCCCCATGACCTCCTTGTTTCTAAGACTGTAGAAGAGGGGGTTCAGGGCTGGAGTGACAATTGTGCAGAAAAAGGAGAGGACATTATCCTGTTTGGGACTATGGAAGGATATGGGAAGGACATATATAAATGAAGCAGGGCCATAGTACATCCCAACCACAGTCAGGTGGGAGGAGCAGGTGAGAGGGGCTTTTTTCCTCCCCTCCTTGAAGGGCATGCGGAGCACAGTGCAGAGGATTAGCATGTAGGAGACCAGAATGGCAGCAAGTGGAGTGATCAGGAACATCACATGTATTAAATAAACTGTGAGCTCAAATCTAGAGGTGTCTGCACAGGCCAACTTCAGCAGAGGTGGGATCTCACAGAACAGATGTTTTACCAGCCGGGATTTGCAGAAGGGATAGTGCATAGTGTAACTGGTATATACGATGGCACTCAGGGATGCCACAATCCATGTTGTCATCACCATGAACCAAAGGACTCTTGGATTCATGATAGTTGTGTAGTTTAGAGGATGACAAATGGCCACATACCTGTCATAGGCCATAAAAGCTAGAAGGAGGTCCTCTGCCCCACCCAGAATCAGTTCCAGCAACATCTGAAGGGCACAGCCTCCAAAGGAGATGGTGTTTTCTCCACGCAGAGAGTCCATGATGGCCTTGGGGGCTATAACTGATGTGAGGAGAAGGTCAATGAGAGAGAGCTGTCTAAGCAGGAGGTACATGGGCACGTGGAGCCTCACGTCCATTGTGATGAGCAGGAGCAGCAGCCCATTGCTGGTCAGGGCCAGCATGTACAGGACTGTCATTATGGCACAGAGCAGTTCAGGAAACCTGCTGTCATTCAGAATGCCCACCAAGATGAATCCACTTCCCAAGTTGGAGTTCCAGACCTCCATTTTGTGTGTTCTTTGTTGTTGTTTAGAATCAGATGTCTAGTGGAAGTCTTTCTAAGGGATTTCAGTCACTATTTTCATAGACCCAGGGCAACTATGTGAGTCAACAGGAATTGTATGGGACATCAATTCACCCCTGTCAGGTCCCCCTGTGCTTTCTGAGTTTCTGAAATTTTTCAATGACTTATAATCATCTTTCAGTTAAACAGTATAGGCATATTGATTCTTGTTTACCATGAAATGCATTATATATAAAGTATATTAGTTAAAGAGAAAGAAAATATCCCTCAATTTGTAATAATGCAATAACTATGGCATTGGTATAAAATCTAGGTGTTTCCTTTGTTACAATTTAGTTAGAAGTGCAGTTAATTTTAAAAATTTCTTTCATGTGAAACTCTTTACCATGTTCTACCTTGACCTGATGTCTGCCTTTACTTTCTGGTCTCAAATTTCTAGGTCTTGGTCACTTGATCTCTTGTAATCTTCAAATATGCTCCTATGTTTTATGGTGTACTATTTGGTCTGATGGAGGAAATTTAATCCTGGACTAATATAAATGGATGTGTGAAATTAGTTTAAATCACAAATTATTAGAAACAGTATAAATTACTTAAATTTTCAAGGCAGTGGTAAAATATTTACTTAGTTGAAGCAAAGGCAAGAAACAACAGGATCTCTGCAAGCCTAGGAAGAGTTTCTGGTAGTGAAGGGTATGTATTTAAGTGGTCATGCTCATAATACAAACATGGTAGGAATGGTAAAAGCCATCACACTACCTAAGATTCACAGCATTACTCTGAGCATGAAATATAGACATTTTTTCCCCACAAATCTTAATAATGTGGAAGAATACTGTTCTAGTGATACTGCATGTAAACAATAAAACTGGTTTAATGGTTTAAATTGGAAAAACATAGGACGTGCACTAAGCCTGTTCTTTATAAATGCATTCCTTCATGAATAGAAGACCTAAAAGGCAATGTGGAATATAAGTTAAAAGTATTCATTAACTTGTTTATTTCTTTTGGATGTGAATACATATAGACACATATGTATAACACATACACATAGACACATGGGTATACACAGCTACACACATATCTGCTGCTTCTGTCATCTGAGACAGGTCAGTAAATATACATTGGATGTACAGAGGATGAGCCCATTCTTGTACAGGGTGTGGTTTAAGGAAGTTCAGGAAGCTTCACCCTGATAGCTCTCCTCACATGCTGAGATTACTAAAAGAACAAGATGTATATGGCTTGGAAATGCTCACTCTCTATAAAAGCTAAAATTTGAAAGTATAGTTTAATTTTCTCATTTGTATTGCTACAGTATTGTTCAGTGTATTAAAAGATTAATTGATTTCCATTTTTCTTATTTATTGGGATTGGGTTAAAAAGGCTATTACTAGTGGACCCAGGCTAAACTAGATGTATGGATCCTCCTCCCTCATCCCCTTGAAGGCTAGAACTACAGGAATCACCATGCCTGGTTTTACCTGGCTTTTGTGATACATATTTACTACAAAGTATTCATGTAGGAGAAAGAAGCTCAAACTAATGTATTGATATGGTCATGCAATAGTTCTCTTTTGAGGTACTATTCAAGGAGTTCTTAACAGACTACTAGAGTCTAGGGAAATGCAGATGCACCCAAAGTATTCAGACTTTAGAAAATATAGTAGCAGAGCTTGAACTCAGAGCTCTGGTACTTCCTTGTCTCATTTGCTCACGTTGGTGGTCGACCTGTTCTTTCATACTTGCAGCCCACTGTATTCACTGTATTCCCTGTATAATGTCAGTCTCGTGGACATTCTGTCTAGGCTGGCTTCAAACCATGTGTTTAAGTGTCAGCCTTTTGAGAAGCTAGGATTTATAAGCATGAGCCAGGTGAACCTAGCATGGCATGAGCATTTTACCCAAAAACCATTATCAGGAATTCTAGAAACTTAGGTCTGGTCAATAGTATTGAATATTGCGATTGCCCACTCCTGCATGAAGTACTGAGATGCCTGCACCAATACAGGTACATGTGTCTGTAATCAATCACCTGGAGTACAGATGGGAGCAAGTGCACTCTGAAGTCTGAGAAATGAGACAGTCTGAGAGCAGGACAATAATTCTTGGTCCTGTTACCCAAGATTCACTGCCTTCACACACTTTTTAGGGTCAAAGACATATCCCTTACCTGTAAAGAGGAAAGATACAGCCTTCAGCTCACACCCGTGTCCTGGGAGTCATTTGTAAGTTGAAGAGGCTAAAGATGCTGAGGAAAGAGAAGGTGCTTCTTCTGAAGGGGAGGGTGTGGGTGGGCATGGCTGCCACTAAGATCGGGGTCAAAGGCACCTGCTGTGTCCACCATGGCCAGTCCTCTCTGAGGAAAGGGATGGATGCAGATAATGATCTGAGGATCCAGACAGGAGGCTATGGGAGCCCAAAGCTGATTGCCTCAGAATGTCCAATGTCTGTTCCTATCGCTGCACTGTTAATGGATGACAATGAGTCCATGTGTCCAGACTTTCATATTTCCTCCCATCTGGAGTCACCAATGACAGAAGTGGCTGGTAGGACTTTTAGAAAGGAGAATGGTCTGAAATACTCAAAGGAAACCTTCCATTGTTGTTGTTGTTGTTTTTGTTGGTAGTAGGGCTTGAACTCAGGCCCTGGGCACTGTCCCTCAGCTCTTCAGCTCAAGGCTAATGCTCTACCACTTGAGCCACAGGACCACTTCCTCCATTGTGTATTCATACCGTATCAGAGGCAGGACAAACTCTGGCCTTGTTCTGGGGACTTTTCACTGTCTCCTTCTCCTTTGTGACATGGGCTCCCAAGAAAACACGACTCCAGGATGGTACCCCGTGGTACCTTCTAAAATGGTATGTTTGTTGACAAATATCATTATGAAATTGCCTCTGACTTGATGAATGGTTTTGTCCCTTTTGGTCTGGCAAGGGATGGCCCTGACCAAAGAAATGGTTTCAACATCTGACCCTTTAGCATGAGTCCCTGTCAATCATTCTGTATACAAACTCCTGTCTGTGTTAGTGCCCTACTCTCCTCGTATATCCACATACCTCCCTTTCTCTCTCTCTCTCTCTCTCTCTCTCTCTCTCTCTCTCTCTCTCTCTCTCTCTCTCTCTCTCTCTCTCTCTCTCTCTCTCTCTCTCTCTGTCTGCCTCTCTCTTTCTCTCTCTCTGTGTGTGATGATACTGTTATTGGAACTTAAGGTCTTGATGCTGTACCTAAACTGAGGCTCTGCCATTTGAACCATTGTTCTACTAATGGCTGCTTGATGGTTAACCAGAGATAAGAGTCTCATAGAGTTTCATTCACAGGATAGCATTGCAAGGTACTCTGAGATTTCAGCTTCCTGTGTAATAGCTAGGATTAAAGGTGTGATCTACCAATTCCAGTAGGATTGCTGTTCTCTTTCTACCTTAGTCTCTATCCTGTCAGGTAGCTGGTTTCTTCAGAGGGTTTTAAAGGCTATCACCAAGTCGGACATGGTCCATGATCTTTGTGCACCATTTTGAATCAATTTGATAACCAGTGACAATAGTTTCAGTAAGATTTTCCATTAAGGCTCAGAGAGTTTCACAAATTATAATAGAATCTTATTGACAGAGTTATTTCTAATAACCTACTGTAGTCATTATCAGGTCTTCGTGTTTTGTTCACCCTTTCCCTAGCATTAGCCTTCATGTGTGCTCTGACATGTGTCATTAGACTTTGTGTGTATTAGTGTTTTGTATTTCACATGGGATTATTTCATAGTCCTTAAAATTCAAATATAAGAATATGGTTCCATAAGAGGGAGCTGTTGTTGACATCTAAATTTTTTATTATATTTTTGTCTTATCTGTGCTTCATTCTTCTTGATAAAAACAGAAGAAACAGAGTATGAATGCGCTTTTCTATTTTCCTAAGCTTATTGTGCTTGTACAGCTGTAAAGGGTTTTCAAGTTTGGTGTGGGTATTTTATTTCGATAATATCAAAAGCACACACATGACTCAAGGAAAAACCTGGAGTCGGTGAGGGAAGGAGTGATATGATCCAAAGCACTTGTTCTCATTATCTCATATAACTGTAATCCCACTTATAATAACAATAAACCAATATCATGTGTGTGCATGCACACCCAGTATAACATAGTTATAACATAGTACATGATATAATGTATATTTTATGTATCATTTACACATAGATTTAAGTTTGAGAAGAGAAGCAGAAGACAATGACATTTGTTTTGTGACTAACATGTATTCTATGCTATTCTGAAGAGGATCTTGTTCTCTGGAAATTTGGTCATTGCCTTCCTGATGCTTTTTATTTTTCCTCCAAATAAATTAGAACTAAATCTACTTCATTTATAACATTAAAAGAATTTTTACTTAAGAAATGCTATTGAAGTTGAAAATACAACAGTGGTTTTCAGAGCCTTGGTAAATTGAGGGTTGTGGAAAAACAGAAAGCTTGCTCCTGATGAAGGGTATTGAGATGGGTTAGAGAAAAGCAAGAAAGTCTAGTGTGCTGTTCCATAGTAGAGTGACTGTATATAGGAGTAAAGGAGATTGTATTCACAAGAAACTTGAAAGGATTCTGAATACTTGTACCAAGAAACAATGAGAGGAAATAGAGCTATGGCTTAAGTAGTAGAGCTCCAGCATTAGACTACAAGGCAAACTGAAAGTGGCAAATTCTATGTTCAAAACCTAGTCACAAGCCAGACCCAAAGTAACATAGGTCCCATGGTTTCCCTTATTTTCAATAACTAGTATATGGCTAGGATAATCTTACAAGAAAAGTAGAAAAAGTCAAAACCTATGTACATATGACCATATAAAATGATGCTGGGGGAGGATTGGGTGGGGGGGGCAGGGGGAGGCTGGGAAGGGGATGGAAAGGGGAAACAAAGGAAGAGGCAACAATGCTTGATAAGAAATGTACTCATTGTCTTGCCCATGTAATTGTAACCCCTCTGTACAGTATGTTCACAAAAATAAAATAAAATTAAAAAAAGAACTAAAAAAATAAATAAAATGCTGCTAAGCAAATTGAATCCCAACACAGGAAAACAAGTGGATTTTATCTTTTGTTGCTGTTGTTTTTAATGTACTATAGGATTTTTTTTGTCTCTTTTGTATGTTCTTCCTCCATGGTATAACTGTTGTCACTGTATTTGATACTGGTGTCCTGCATCTTGTCTGTACATTTTTCTAATTTGGGGAGGGGAAGGGAAATAACAAAATACTGAAATGAGGATACAGATTGGCCCATTGTAACAATGAGATGTACAAGACATTATGTTGAAAACAAATTACAATTTTTGTGAGAGAGGGAGGAATTGGGGTGGTGGGGAGGTAAGGGATAGTAGGGAAAAATCAAAGGAGGGGTAATAATGTAATAATGCTTGATAGAAAATGTACTCATTGCCTTACCTATGTAACTGTAACCCCTAGGTACAGTATCTTTACAATACAAAAATATTGAAAAAAACCCAGTCACAAAACAATAAATAAAATAAAAGGCCATTGATGAATATTTGAGATGAACATATTTAATCCCAGTTAAATACTTTACATTAAATAGGGATGAAAGCCTAATATGATATACCATTTATATATGCATATATAATTTTATGCTTACTACAGTGAATAAAGAAATGAATCCATGGACTAGACTAAATGTGGTCAAAGCATGTGAAATTCCTTCATCATGAGATAACCTCTATACATATTTAGATGAGTGCCCTTCCATTTTTAATGGAGATACACATTTCCATGACCATATGATCATGTAGAACAGGTATTTCTCACCAATGGCTACTTAGTGATGCTTTCTTCTGCAGTGTGTGGTGGCAGACTGAACAGTGATGGAGATTCTTAGGTCAATTGCTGGACTACAAAATTAAAGGTAGAATGCAGTATAGCACACATTCTTCACTAATGTGGAATTTGCTACTTAACTTTCTTAAACCAGAGTCAGCAGTCATGTAAGCAATAAAGTGATAGTAATATAGAGATCCATTTCCTATTCTAATTGGAAAGTTTAAGCCCTAAAAATAAATGTGATGATAGACATTGGCCAAGTAAGAATTACTTAGTATGAAACCTCAATCCTCAAGATTATATTGTGCTGAATATGGTAAATGTTGGTATAAATTTATATCATGGACATTTGTAATGTAATTAGCCAGTCTTTACTAATTTATTAGGAATAACATTTAAATCTATTAAATTGTACAATGTATAATTTTCTTAATAAATTCTTGACCATTTTATGTTTAAAGTCATGGATCATTTCATTATTATAATAATAGCTTCTTTTGTAAATTTCTAATTTGGCATTATTTAAATCATGATGAGGGAGCTTTCAAAATGAAAAAGATAGTAAAGTATTTGAACAAGTGAGCATGCTATTGTTATCTTCTATAAATTTTACTCATAGGCTGGACTATTTCATAAGTTCTGTATGCAATAATTTATATCTTTTGCTTTTTCTCCCAAATCTTTTTTATTTTTTCAAAACTATTTTTATTTTGGGTCCGGTTGTGGGCCTGAACTCTGAGCCTGGGCGCTGCCCCTCAGCTCTTCAGCTCAAGGCTAGCGCTCTACCACTTGAGCCACAGTGCCACTTCTGGCTTTTTTTTGCTTATGTGGTGCTGAGGAATCGAACCCAGGGCCTCAAGCATGCAAGGCAAGCGCTTTACCACTGAGCCACCTTCCCAGCCCTCAAAACTATTTTTGAAGTACTCAGTTAATAATCATTCTTATTTAGTATCAATTAGCTTTTCTCATAAGTCTACAGAATTCTTTTATGAAATATGCATGGCTTCTTACAATTCACCATTTACAGCATTAGCTTGTTAAAGAACTTACCAATCTAAGTAATGTGCACGCAACTCTAAGCAGGTTACCATGCATTTTGTTTGATTTTCATTGTATTTATCAGGATAGAAAATGTTCCTTTTTATGCCTTAATTCATATGATTACTTCATTCTATTCCAATTCTATTCCCAAACCTACCTCCAAGAATCATTGAATGTGATTGTGTGTGTGTATGTGCATGCGTGCACACATACATAGTAGTGTGCAAGTGTTAACAACCTACAGAGTAATGGCAACTGTTTAGTAAAAAGGACTTTAACATTTGATTTAAGGATATTATGTTTTTTGATAAATACATTGTAAATTAAATGCAACAGTTTCCTGCATTACATGTGGCTTCCTCATAAAAAGAAGGAATATTAATAATTAAGAAACTTGTAAATTAAAAGCTATAGTAAATAGGGGACATAAAAGATTAAGATAATTGAAGCTGGGCTCTGGTAGCTTATGCCTGTAATCTTAGCTATGCAGGAGGCTGAGATCTGAGAATCACGGTTCAAAGCCAGCCTGGGCAGGGAAGTCTGTGACACTCTTTATCTCCAGTAAAGCACTAGAAAACTGGAAGCGGCGCTATAGCTCAAGTGGTAGAGTGCTAGCCTTGAGCTGAAGAGCGCAGGGACAGTGCCCAAGCCCAGAGTTCAAGCCCCACGACTGACCAAAAATTAAAAAAAAAAGATTAAGGTAATTGAATAACAACATGGCTATTTCAGTAAAATTTACCATGTATGTTGGTAGCTTTTAAATAAGAAATAAGACATGACTGACTACATAATTGAAATAAATCACTACAAAATTAGAAGTAACCATATTAACTGAACTATCAATTCTTTAGAATATAGTTTAAGGACCAAACTTTTTAAGACAAAGTTCAATGCCATATTGTCTACTTATCAAGGAATGACCAATCCCCTCCCTGTCTACCACATAGTGTAGATGATGCAGACCACCCCACCAGAGTGAGCCTGATCCCTTCAAAGCTTGACTTCCCCAAGTTGTTTTTGTATGAGGGGATTCCAAACCTAAGGTCATCCCTGCCAGTTCAGTGAATATACTAGCTACAGTAAGAAGTAAAAATAAGAATTTGAAAAGTGTATATAACATCCTTAACAGTGTTTTTCTATTATTAACGAAGTGGTAAGTTTGACAATTTGGGGGAGAAAATGTATAGTAAAAGGTAAACTCTAAGTGCTGGAGTGTGAAGGCAGGATGTATTTTCCAAGGACCCTTCTAAAGGCCCCCATGACTTCCTTATTTCTAAGGCTGTAGATGATGGGGTTCAGGGCTGGGGTGAAAATTGTATAGAAAAAGGAGAAGATGTTGTCCTGTTTGGGATTATGGAAGGAAATGGGAAGGACATATATAAATGAGGCTGGGCCATAGTACATTCCAACCACAGTCAGGTGGGAGGAGCAGGTGAGAAGGGCTTTCTTCCTCCCCTCCTTGGAGGGCATGCGGAGCACAGTGCACAGGATTAGCATATAGGAGACCAGAATGGCAGCAAGTGGTGGAATCAGTAACATCACACCCATCAAATAAACCATGAGCTCAAATCTAGAGGTGTCTGCACAGGCCAACTTCAGCAGAGGTGGGATCTCACAGAACAGATGTTTTACCAGCCGGGATTTGCAGAAGGGATAGTGCATAGTGTAACTGGTATATACGATGGCACTCAGAGATGCCACAATCCATGTTGTCATCACCATGAACCAAAGGACCCTTGGACTCATGAAGGTTGTGTAGTTTAGAGGATGACAAATGGCCACATACCTGTCATAAGCCATAAAAGCCACAAGGATGTCCTCAGCCCCACCCATAATCAGTTCCAGCAACATCTGAAGGGCACAGCCTCCAAAGGAGATGGTGTTATCTCCACGCAGAAAGTCCATGATGGCCTTGGGGGCTATAACTGATGTGAGGAGAAGGTCAATGAGAGAGAGCTGTCTAAGCAGGAGGTACATGGGCACGTGGAGCTTCACATCCATTGTGATGAGCAGGAGCAGCAGCCCATTGCTGGTCAGGGCCAGCATGTACAGGAATGTCATTGTGGCACAGAGCAGTTCAGGAACCCTGCTGTCATTCAGAATGCCCACTAAGATGAAGCCACTTCCCAAGGTCGAGTTCCAGACCTCCATTCTATCTTGTCTAGAATCAGATGTCTAATGGAAGTCTTTCTAAGGGTTTTCAGTCTATGTTTGAATTGACTCAGGCCAACTAGGAGAGCCAACAGCAATCTTGTGGAATATCTATTCATCCCCTAGGATCCCCCTGTGCTTTCTGATTTTCTTGAATGTTTTCAGTGAATTATAATGATGTTTCAGTTAAACAGAGTACAGACATATTGACTACCGTTCACCATGAATTGTATCATATATAAAGCATCAAATAGAATTATACACTCAGACATACTCTTACAGAGAAAGAACACATCCCTTGAGTCATAATCATGAAGTAGATCTAGCATTAGTATAAAATCTAGGAGTTTCCATGCTTACAATCTACTTAGGAATACAGTTCATTTTTAAAAGTTTGTTGCATATAAAACTCTTTGCCATGTTCTTCTTGACCTGGTATCTGCTTTGTTGTTAGCTTGTCCCTATAGGAATCTCTAGGTCTTGGTCACTTGATTTCTTATAGTCTTCAAATATATTATTTTCCTTGGCGGTTGTACTATTGGTCTCCTGGAGGTAAAGGAATTCAGGGCTAGTATAAATGGATAGGCAAGAGTACATTAAGTCATAAATTAATAGAAACAGTATAAAATTATTTAAATTTAAAAATTCAAGGTAGTGGTAAAATATTTACTCAATGGAAGTTAAGGTAAGAAATGGTGGATCTCTGCAAGCCTGGAAGCAGTTTCTGGTAGTGAAGGGTATGTATTTAAGGGTCATGTTCATAATACAGACATTGTAGGAATGGTAAAAGCCATCCCACTACCTAAGATTCACAGCAACACTCTGAGCAGGAACCATACATAATTTCCTCTCACAAATTTTAGTATATGTGGAAGGATGCTGTTCTGATGGCACTGAATGTAAGCAATAACACCAATGGAATGGTTTGAATCGGAAAAATACAGGATATGCAGTATGTGTATGAAATCTTCCACTAAGCCTGCTCTTCATAAATGCATTCCAAGATGCCTAGAAGACCTAAGAGGCACTGTGGAAGAGGAGTGAAAACTATTCACTAAATTGTTTATCTCCTTTGTATGTGTGTACATATAGACACATAGGTATATACATATACACTCAGAAACAAGGGTATACACAGATACACACATATCTACTGCTTCTATCATCTGAGACAGGCCAGTAAATATACATTGGGTGTACAGAGGATGGCCCATTCTTGTAAAGTGTGTGGTGTAAGGAAGTTCTGAAGGGTGAGCTTCACCCTGATAACTCTCCTCACATGCTGAGATTACTAAAAATGCAAGATATGTATTTCTCAGAAATGCTCAATAAAGCTAAAATTTGAAATTAATTTTAATTTTAAATTAATTTTTTCTTTTGTATTGCTAGGGTATTGCACAGTGTATTAAATGATTAATTGGTTTCCATTTTTTTCTATTTATTGGGATTGGGTTAAAAAGGCTATTAGTAGTAGACCCAGGCTAAATTTGATGTATGGATCCTCCTCCCTCAGCCCCTTGAATGCTAGTACAACAGGCATATTCATGCCTGTTTTTACTTGGCTTTTGTGATGCATATTTACAACCAAGTTGTTATGTAGAAGAGTGAAGCTCAAACTAATGTATTGACATGGTTTTGTGATAGTTCTCTTTTGAGGTACTATTCAAGGAGTTCTTAACTGTCTACTAGAGCCTAGGGAAATGCAGATGCACCAAAAGTATTGAGACTTGAACACAGTAGTTGGGGTTGAACTTGGATCCCTGGTGCTTCCTTGGCTCATATGCTAATGTGTGTGTTCTGTCATACTTGCAACCCAGCTTTTTCACTATCTAATTCCAATCTAGTGGACATTTCTGTCTAGGCTGGCTTCCAACCCATATTTTTGAGGTATCAGATTTTGAGAAGCTAGGACTTATAGGCATGAGCCATGTGAACCCAGAATGCAATGAGAATTTTACCCAAAAACCATTATCAGGAATTCTAGAAACTTAGGTCTGGTCAATAGTACTGAATATTGCAGTTGCCCACTCTTGTATGCGTTACTGAGATACCTGCACCAATACAGATGCATGTGCTGTTATCAAGCACCTGGAGTACAGATTGAGCAATTTTGCTGTTTAGTCTGAGGAATGAGACGTTCTGAGAGCACGATAGTAAATCTTGGTCTTGGTTACCGCAGGTTCACTACCTCCACACACCTTTTAGGGTCAAAGACATAACCCTTACCTCTAAAGAGGAAAGATACAGCCTTCAATCATACCCGTGTCCTGGGTGTCATTTGTGAGGTGAAGAGGCTAAAGATGCTGAGGAAAGAGAAGGTGCTTCTTCTGAGGGGGAGGGTGTGGGTGGGCATGGCTGCCACTACGTTGAGGGCTCAAAGGCACATGCTGTCTCCACCATGGCCAGTCCTCTCCGAGGAAAGGATTGGATGCAGATAATGATCTGAGAATCAGATCATGCAGAGCACACATGAAGGCTAATTCTAGGAAAAGGGTGGCTGGGGAAGCCCTAAGTTGATTCCCTCAGAATGTCCTCATCCAATCTGTTTTCAGCTCTGCACTGGTAATGGATGAGGATGAGTCCATGTGCCCCAACTTTCATATTCCTTCCCAGTTTGAGTCACCAATGATAGAGGTGGCTGGTAGGACTTTTGGAAAGGAGAATGGTCAGGGATACTCAAAGGGAACCTTCTATTGTTTATTTTTAATGTGTCAGAGGCAGCAGGAATCTGGCCTCGTCCTGGGGGACTTTTCACTGTCTCCTCCTCCCTGGTGACATGGGCTCCCAAGAAAACACAACTCCTGGAACTTTCATTTTAATTAGTCTCTCTGGACTGGTGCCCTGTGATACCATCTAAAATGTTACATTTGTTAACAAAATATCACTATAAATTAGCTCTGACTTGATGAATGTCTTTGTCCCTTTTGATCTGGCTAGGGATGGCCCTTACCAAAGAAATGGTTTCAAAATCTGGCCCATTAGCATGGGTCCCTGTCCATCATTCTAAGATACATAGAGACTTTTGTCTCTATTAGTGCTCTTGTCTTCTCATACATCTTCATCCCTCTCTTTATTTTTCTCTGTCTCTCTCTGTCTCTGTCTCTGTCTCTGTCTCTGTCTCTGTCTCTCTCTCTCTCTCTCTCTCTCTCTCTGTGTGTGTGTGTGTGTGTGTGTGTGTGTGTTTGTGTGTGTGTGTGTGATGGTACTGTTATTGGAACTCAGGATCTTGTTGCTGTCCCATTTGAACTCCAGCTCTACTATTGACTGTTTGATGGGTAACTAGATATAAGAATCTCATGGAGTTTCCTTCACAGGATAGCGCTGCAAGTAGATCTGAGATCTCAGCTTACTGAGTAGTAGCTAGGATTACAGGTGTGAGCCACCAGTTACAGTAGGATTGCTGTTCTGTTTCTAACTTAGTCTCTCTCCTGTCTGGTAGCTGGTTTCTTAAGAGGTTTTTTTTTTTTTTAAAGATTATCACCAAGTTGGACATGGCCCATGATCTTTGTGCACCATTTTGAATCAATTTGATAACCAATAGTTTCAGAAAGATGTTCTAATAAGGCTCAGAAATTTGCACAAATTATAATAGGGTGATAGTGACAGAATTTTTTTCTACTAACCTGCTGTAGTCATTATCAGGTCTTTGTGTCTTGTTCAGCCTTTTCCTAGCATTAGCCTTCATGTGTGCTCTGACATATATCATTATACTTTGTGTGTATTAGTGTTTTGTACTTCACATGGAATTATTAAAATTCCAATACAAGAATATGATTCCATAAGAGGGAGCCATTGTTGATATCTATAATTTTTATTATATTTTTGTCTCACTGGAAATTTAAGTAAACCATCTATGTTTCATTCTTCTTGATAAAAAAAAGAAACAGAGTAAGAATGTGCTTTTCTGGTTTCTAAGCTTGTTATGCCTGTATAGCTGTGAAAGGTGTTCAAGTTTGGTGTGGGTGTTGTATTTCTACATTATCAAATGCACACACATGACTCAAGGAGAAACCTGGGAGTCAGTGAGGGAAGAAGTGATATTATCCAAAAGCACATGTCCTCATTATCTCACGTATGTAACTGAACATCACATTTATAATAACAATAAAGTTTTAATTTAAAAAAGCAGACACTTATCAAAATACAGTCTAACATAGTACATGTTTAAACATGGGGCTTCATTTCTGGGCCCAGATGCTGTCCCTGTGCTCTTCAGCTCAAGGCAAGTGTTCTACCTCTTGAGCTACAGCATCACTCCCAGTTTTCTGGTGCTTAATTGGGGATATGAGTCCCATGGACTTTCCTTGCCAAGGCTGGATTTGAACCATGATCCTAAGATCTCAACCTCCTGAGTAGCTAGGATTATAGGTGTGAGCTACTGGCACCCAGCATAATGTACATTTTTATATATCACCTACACATAAATATAATTTGACATAGAGAAGAAGAAGACAACAAAATTTATTTTGTAACTAACTTATGTATGCTATGCTATACTGAAAAGGGTCTTATTCTCTGGAAATTTGGTCATTGCTTTCATCGTGCTTTTTAATTTTCCTCCAAATAAATTAGAACTAAAACTACTTTATTTATAACATTAAAAGAATTTCTATTTAAGTAATGTTATTGAAGTTGAAAATACAGCAGTGGTTTCCAGTCTTGGTAAATGAGATAAACAGAGGACTCTTGTTCTGGGTTTTTAGATGGGGTTAGATAGAAACAAGAAGGTCTAGTGTGTTATCCCATAGTAGAATGACTGTAGATGGGAGTAATGGACAGTAATTCACAAGAAGATTGAAAGGATTCTGAACATTGTGCAGGAAGCAAGGAAGGAAGTGGAGGTGTGGCTCAGTGGGATAGCTCCAGCATTGGGCGACAAAATGAATTGTGTGTGACAAGGTCCTATGTTCTCAGTGTGGGAATGCTTAGAGTGCTAAGTAGCTAATCACATCCAAGTGTAATTATTTGTCTTGTACTGTCCATTGGATTAACTTGTAGACTTGTAGACATATTCTAGTTATTACAAGTGAGGGAAACCATGCAGCCTATGTTTCTTTGGGTCTGGCTTACTTTGCTTAATATAATTTTTATTCCAAGCATTCACACACTGAGAAAAAAGGAGAATATTCCTAAGAGAGGATCATAATGGCTCAATACCTCTAAGTATATGACCATATAAAATTATCTTTATTGAAATGAATTCCAAGAAATGGAAATGAGGATTTTTTTATGGTACTGTTTGCAGTTGTTTTTTCTTTCTTTTTTCTCCTTTGCTTTATTCCCAGTTGTCATCCTTTTGATTTCTGTACCCGTTGTCTTGTATATAAGTTTATCTGATTTGGGGAAGGGAAGGGAAATCACAGAAATGGTGGGACAAAAGGTGAACCAATTCCAACAATGATACACTAGATGCCATAAGTTCAACTTTACAACTTGGGGGGAGGGGTGTTAGGTAAAGGTGGGAGAAAATGAGGGAGGGGTAATGCTGTTCAGAAAGAAATGTATTTGTTTTTATTTTTTATTGTGAAAATACCATACAGAGGGGTTACAAGTAAATGGGCAAGATAGTGCGTACAGTTCTTATCAAGCATTGTAGCCTCCTCCTTTGTTTCCCCTTCCCATCCCTTCCCCTTTCCACCTCCTCCCCCACCCCACAACCCCCCACCAAAGTTGTAAAGTTCGTTTTTTCAACATAACATCTTGTACATCTCATTGTTGTAATGGGTCCACCTGTAATCCTATTTAAACAATTTGTTTTTTCCTTCCCCTCCACAAATTATACCAACATCAAATACAGTGAAAGCAGGGCTTACCATGGGGGAGGTGCATACAAAACAACAAAGAAATCATCTTATAAATATGTTGGAAACAATTGCAAGAAATTAAAAAAAAACATTTGAATACTTTCCTTAGGGTTCATTTTGTGTAACATCAACTTGTCTGACAGTTTCTGTTTGTCTCAGGCATATACTAGTTATTGCAAATAAGGGAAACCATGGGACCTATGTTTCTTTGCTCCTGGCTTACTTCACTTAATATAATTTTTTCCAAGTCTTTCCATTTCCTAACAAATTGGGCTATGTCATTCTTTCTGATGGAGGCATAGAATTCCATTTTTTATATATACCACATTTTCTTGATCCATTCATCTACTGAGGGGCATCTGGGTTGGTTCCATATCTTAGATATGGTAAATAATGCTGCAATAAACATAGTTGTGCTGGTAGCTTTAATATGGTCTTATTTGTGATCATTTGGGTAAATGCCCAAAAGTGGGATTGCTGGGTCATAGGGGAGCTCTATGTGGAGTCTTTTGAGGAGCCTCCATACTACTTTCCAAAGTGATTGAACAAGTTTACACTCCCACCAACAATGAAGTAAGGTTCCCTTCTGTCCACATCCCCTCCAGCATCTGTTGTTATTACAGTTCTTGACTATAGCCATTCTAACTGGGGTGAGGTGGTATCTCAATGCTGTTTTGATTTGCATTTCTTTTATGGGTAGAGAGGTTGAACATTTCTTCATGTGTCTATTGGCCATCCTTCTTTCCTCTTCAGAGAAGTTTTTCTTTAAGTCTTTAGCCCACTTATTTATTGGGCAGTTGTTTCTTTGAGGATTTGTTGTTGGGAATTTAGTTTTTTGATGTCCAGGTGTATTTCAGATATGAGACTTTTGTCCGTTGTATGGCTAGTGAAGATCTTCTCCCAATTAGTGTGCTTTCTATTGATCTTGCTAGCTATGTCCAGAAAGAAATGTATTCTTTACCTAACTTATGTAACTTTAGCCCCTCCATACATCACCTTTACAATAAAATTGAATTTTAGAAAAATAAAGTGGCAAGCTCTATGTTCAAAATGCAGTAATGTCAGAAAAATAAATTTAATTAAATTGATAAGTATTTAATCCCATTTTAATATTTTGCATTATATATATGCAAAGCATAATAAGATAAACCATTTATATATGTATATATAATCTTATGCTTATATGTAGCTCCTAAATGAGTTAAAGTACTTTCTACAAATAAGTCTACTGACTAGACTAGATATGGGAAAAATGTGAAATTTCTTTACCATGACTACTGTATACTTTTAGATGAGTTTCCTTCCATTTTCAATGTAGGTATACATTTACTGCTTTCATATGTTCATGAAGAGCAATGTCTCATGTATGGTACTTAGTGATGCTTTCCTCTGCATTATGAGCAATAGTGAACTAAGTAATAGTGAAGAGTCTTGGGTCAGTTTCTGGACTATAGAATTCTTCAAGTTAGAATGTAATACAACACACATATTTCACTAATATGGAATATGATAGTTACCCTTATGGAACCAGAGTCAGCAGTCCTGTAAGTGATAAAGTTACAGTTGTATAGAATTCCATTTCATAGTATAATTGGGAAGCTGAAACTCTAAAATACATGTGATGATAGTGAGGCATCCACCACATAATAATTACTTCACATGAAACCTAAGTCTCCAAGGATTATATTACTCTGAAAATATTAAGTGTTAGTATAAATTTATATCATATGGATATTTGAATGTAACCAGCTATTTCATCGGTGTTACATATTTAATGTTTTCCATTGTTATTGTAAAGGTGATGTACAGATGGGTTACAGTTTCAAAAGTCTTATAATAAGCATGTTTCTCTTTGAATAGTGTCATCCTTTCCCTTGTTTTCTCAGTTTTCCCCTCCCATTCCCCCAAAAGGTTGTGTAGTTTATTTTCAACATAGCATCTATGCGGTATTACTGTTGTATTTGACCCACCATTTCTGTGCTCTTTCCTTGTCTCCCCCAAATTATATACTTACAAACAAGACAAAAAGTACAGAAAACAAAAATGATAACAAAGGGGAAATAAAGAAAAACCTCATTTCCATTTCTTGGTGTTCATTTTCTTAAATATCATTTTATATAATCATACCCATGTAAGTATTGAGCCCTTATAATCCTCTCCTAAGAATATCCTCCTTTGGTCTCACTGTGTGACTATCTAAAATCCTATATAATTCATCATGTCCAAGTGTAATTTTTTGTTTTACCACCCAGTGTGTTTAATTGTAGATTTACAGGCACATTCTAGTTACAACAAATGAAGGAAACCACACAAACTGTGTTTCTTTGGGTCTAATTACTGAAGAGTTTTTGCTTGGCAAAGGAGATAGCTAACATGATAATTACAAAGCCCACAAAATGAATCAGACAAGAATATCATACCTAAAATATACTTAGAGCTCAAAAATTTAGATGGCCTAAAAAAACCCTCAAAGAAACAGCAATTCCCTTAATAAATGGGCTAATGACTTAAAGAGACTTCTCAAAAGACTAGCCAATACACACAAAGAAATGTGTGTATTGGCCATAAAAGAAACATTTAATTTTTTAATTTTTATTGTAAAGATACTATACAGAGGGTTACAGTTACATGAGCAAGGTAATGAGTACACTTCCTATTGAGCATTGTTACCCCCTCCATTGTTTTTCCCCTACCATCCCTTTCCTCCCTACCTTCCCCGAGGTTCTTTTTTTTTTTTTTAATTGTGATTAAGTGATTACATAATTTCCCAAATTTCACAGTATTGTGGAATAATGATTCTCATTTAAAGTCACAAGTTCATTCTAACTTTCCTGGAGCAAATTGTCTATCACAGTCTATAACATATAACAGTGTACACATATACACCATACATGTGATCAGCAGCATGGGGATATTTAGTAGTGGTTCGACCAGATGAGTAGGAATTCTTTGTTTCTTAAGTCCTGTTAATTTTGTCATATCAGCTAACATTTTGGATTTAGCATCCACTTATCAGGAAGACCATGTACCTTTTGTCTCTTTGCTCTTGGCTTACCTCGCTCAACATGATTCCTTCTAGCTCCATCCATTTCCTTGCAAATGCCATTATTTTGTCATTTCTAATGGCTGCATAATATTCCATTGTGTGTAGATACCACAATTTTTGGATCCATTCATCTGTGGTGGGGCATCTGGGTTGTTTCCATATCCTAGCTATTGTGAACAGTGCTGCAATAAACATGGAGGTGCACGTGTCCTTGTATATTGGTTCCTGTTGTTCAGGGTAGATGCCTAGAAGTGGTATGACTTGGTCATAAAGGAGGTCAATCTTTAGCTTTCTAAGGACCCTCCAGACTGCTTTCCAAAGTGGTTGTATAAGTGTACATTCCCACCAGCAGTGTAATAGGGTTCCTCTTTCTCCACATCCCCTCCAGCATTTGTCGTTGGCTGATTTGTGGATTTGGACATTTTGACTGGGGTAAGGTGGTATCTCAGGGTTGTCTTTATTTGCATTTCCTTCACCACCAGGGATGATGAACATTTCCTCATGTGTTTCTTTGCCATTTTTATTTCTTCATCTGAGAAGTCCCTCTTTAGTTCCCTTGCTCATTTAGTAATTGGTTTGTTAGGTTTGGGAGGGATTAGTTTCTTGAGTTCCCTGTATATACAGGATGTTAACCCCTTGTCTGATATATTGCTGATAAATGTCTTTTCCCAATTAGTTGGTTGTCTTTCTAGCTTGGTTGCAATAGATTTAGCTGTGCAGAAGCTTTTTATTTTAAGGTAGTCCCATTTGTCGAGTCTCCAATTTGTTGTGACCCTGGGACTCTGTTCAGGAAGTTCCTTCCTGTGCCTATTAATTCAAGTGTCTCTCCTACTCTGTCCTGCAGTAGTTTCAGAGATTCAGGTTTAATGTTAAGGTCTTTAATCGATTTTGAGTTGATGTTGGTGCATGGTGATAGGCTGGGGTCCACTTTTAGTTTTCTGCATGTGGCCACCCAGTTTTCCCAGCACCAGTGGTTGAAGAGGCTGTGTTTCTTCTGTTGTATGTCTTTGGCTCCTTTGTCGAATATCAGCTGGCTGTAGGCCTGTGGATTTATTTCTGGATCTTCTATTCTGTTCCATTGGTCTTCAGGTCTGTTTTTGTGTCAGTACCATGCTGTCTTTGTTATTATAGCTCTGTAGTAGAGTTTGATGTTCGGCATGGATAGCCCTCCCATGTTTTCTTTATTCCCTAGAATTGTTTTGGCTATTCTAGGTCTTCTATTGTTCCATATGAATTTTTGGACTTTTTTCTGTATTTCAGTGATGTACATCATTGGGATTTTAATAGGAATTGCATTGAATTTGTATATTAATTTTGGAAGTATTACCATCTTTACTATATTAAGTCGGCCTATCCAAGTGCATGGGAGGTCTTTCCATTTCCTAGTGTCTTCTGCAATTTCTTTCTTTAACTTTTTATAGTTTTCATTAAATAGTTCTTCTACATCTTTGGTTAAGTTAATTCCTAAATATTTTATTTTTTGGGAGGTTATTGTGAATGGGGTTGCTCCCTTTATTTCCCTCTCTTCTTGTACATTGTCAGTGTACAGGAAGGCAACTGATTTTTGTGGGTTTATTTTGTATCCTGCTACTTTGCCTAAGTGATTTATGATTTCTAAGAGTTTGAGGATGGAGTTTTTGGGATCGTGAAGGTATAGTATCATGTCGTCTGCAAACAGGGATAGTTTAACTTCTTCTTTCCCTATGCAGATCCCTTTAATGTCTTTTTCTTGCCTTATTGCCCTGGCTAAGGGTTCCAGGACTATATTGAAGAGGAGTGGAGACAGTGGGCATCCTTGCCTTGTTCCTGATTTTAGGAGAATTGGTTGTAGCTTTTCCCCATTAAGTATAATATTGGCTATTGGTCTGTCATAAATGGCTTTAATTGGTTTTAGAAATGTTCCTTCTACTCCTATTTTCTCCAGTGCTTTTAGCATGAATGAATGTTGAATTTTATCAAAAGCCTTTTCTGCATCTGTGGCGATAATCATTTGATTCTTGACCTTGGCTCTGTTGATGTGTTGGATTACATTTATTGACTTACATATGTTAAACCATCCCTGCATCTCTGGGATGAAGCATACCTGGTTATAGTGTATGATTTTTTTTTATGTGTTTCTGGATTCTGTTAGCTAGAATCTTGTTAAGGATCTTTGCATCTGTGTTCATCAAGGAAATTGGCCTGTAATTCTTCTTTTTGGTTGGGTCTTTGCCTGGTTTGGGGATGAGTGTGATATTGGCTTCGTAGAATGAGTTTGGGATAGCTCCCTCCTTCTCTGTTTCGCTGAAGAGCTTGAGGAGTATGGGTATTAGTTCTTGTTTAAAGGTCTTATAGAATTCTGCTGTGAATCCATCTGGTCCTGGGTTTTTTTTTTTTTTTTTTTGGAAGACTTTTGATAGCTTCCTGTATTTCGTTGTAGGATATTGGCTTATTTAATTGGTTAACTTCTTCTTTGCTCAGTTTGGGCAACTTGTATTTCTCTAAAAATGCATCCATTTCTGCCAAGCTTTCTTCCTTTAGAGAGTATAACTTTTGAAAGTAGTCCATTAGGATTGTTTGGATATCTTGGGTATGTGTTGTGATTTTTCCGAGGCATCCCTAATCCTGTTAATATGGGTTTCCTCTTTTTTTTTAAATTAGTCTTGCCATTGGGCCATCAATTTTGTTTATTTTTTCAAAGAACCAGCTTTTTGTTTGGTTAATTTTGGCTATAATTTTCTGATTTTCTAATTGGTTAAGTCTGCTCTTAATTTGGTTACCTGGCTTCGTCTAGTAATTTTAGGTTCCATTTTTTCTTGTTTTTCTAGCTGTTTTAATTGCAACATGAGATTATTTACTTGGTCTGTCTCCGTTCTCTTGATGTGGGCACTGAAGGCAATAAATTTGCCCCTCAGGACTGCTTTTGCTGTGTCCCACAAGTTTCTTTGCGAGGTGTTTTCATTTTCATTGAGTTGTAGGAAATGTTTTATTTCTTCTCTGATCTCTTCCGTTACCCAGGCATTGCTAAGGAGTGTGCTGTTCAATTTCCATCTATTTCTGCGGTATGCTTTGTTATTGAGAACTAGCTTGATTCCACTGTGGTCAAATAGGATACAGGGGATTATGTCGATCCCTTTGTATTTGCTTAAGTTCCTTCCATGAACTATGATATGGTCTATGTTGGAGAAAGTTCCATGAGCTGCTGAGAAGAATGTGTACTGTGTTATTTAGGGTGAAATACTTGGTAGATGTCAGTTAATTCGCTTGAAGTATGGCCTCACTTAATTCGGTAGCTTCTTTGCCAATCCTCTGATTGGTAGACCTGACCTTTGGTGAGAGTGGTGAGTTAAAATCTCCAATATTATCATATTGGGATCTATTTTATTCTGTAAGTTTGAGAGTATTTGTTTAACATATCTGGGTGCACCAATATTTGGGGCATATAAGTTGATGATGGTAATATCCTCTTCTTGGATTGTTCCCTGTATTAATATGTAGTGTCCATCCTTGTCTTTCTGTACTGATTTTAATGAAAAGTTTATTTTGTCAGATATCAGGATAGCTACTCCTTTCTTACTGGGGGCATTTGATTGGTAGATCCTTTACCAACCCTTTACTCTGAATTTGTTTGTATGTTTGGCTGAGAGGTGGGTCTCCTGAAGGCAACAGATGGATGGGTCATGTTTTCTGATCCAGTCTGCAGTTCTTTTCCTTTTGATTGGTGAATTAAGCCCATTAATATTAAGAGAAAGTATAGAGAGATGCATTGTTGTCCCTGTCATTCCGTTTTCCTATGTTTTTCTTCTTTCCTTTCCTCCTGTGCTTGTTCAGTTAGACTTTGATTAATGCCTGTCTGGGTGCAGGTCCCAGTTCCTGGTTGCTTTCTTCAGGTTGTGTCCCCCCTCTTAGTATTCTTTGTAATGCTGGCTTAATGTTTATGTATTCATTTAGTTTTCCTTTGCTATTACATTTAATGTTTCATGTGTGTTTTATCTGTTAGTATAAAGCAGCAGCAGCAACTCTTGAGTACTTGGCTAATGCTTTTTCTAACAAAAATTTTTTGAATAAAATTAAATCAAGTCTTACATCAACTGAACATTCTTTCAATTAAAGGCAAAGTGATTATTTTCTAACAATGATAAACTTTTTACATTATGTAACAAATCAGGTCTTCAATAATTTGTTAGGAATAGCATTGAAACCTATTCTTTTTATTTGCACAATGCATAATTTCTAATTAAGTCCTTTACAGTTTTTAGTTTTAAAATATGGATATTCAAACTTAGAGTAAAAACTTATTTTGTAAATTTCTTTTTTGTCCTTTTTTAAAAATAATGTTGATGGGGATTAAAAATACTAGTAAAATATGAGCACAGTAAAAGATACTTTGTTTTCTTCTATTAATTTGAATAATACGATGTAATATTCCATATGCTATGTCAGTAATAATTTATGTATTTCTTGATTTTTCTCTCTAATCTTTTTACGTTTTATAAAATATTTTAAAGCACACACTTCATAATCCTTCTTATTTAGTACTGATTACCTTTTCTCATATGTCCACAGAATTCTTTTTTTAAAATCAATTTGTATAGCTCAATACATTTTAAATATTAGCTTATCATAAAATTTACCAATCTAAGTAACATGCACCAAAACCTAAACATGTTACCATGCATATGATTTTATTTCATTATCATATTCATGATAGAAAATTTTCCCTTATGCCTGAATTTACATCATTTCCTTACTTCATTCTTAGCAAATTCCACTCCCCAAACCTCTCTCCAAAAATCCTGTGAAAGTGTGTGTGTCTGTGTGTGTGTGTGTGTGTGTGTGTGTGTGTGTGTGTATGTGTGTTGACAACCTAGAGGAAATCACCAACTTCTTGGTTAAAAAGACTTTAATTTTTTTAATTTATAATATATTTTTATTGTAAAGATACTGTACAGGGGTTACAGTTACATGAGTAAGGTAATGAGGATATTGCCTTTCGAGCATTGTTTCCCCATCCTTTGCTTTTCCCTTACCATCCCCTCCATCTCCACCTCCCCAATTACTCCCTCCCTCCCTACCCAAGGTGTAAAGTTCATTTTCAACATTGTGTCTTGTACATCTCAGCCTGTATCCTATTTCAGGTTTTTGTTATTTCCCTTCCCCTCCCCAAATTAGAAAACTGTATATACAAGATGCAGGAAACCAGAATCAAATACAGTGTAAACAGGGGTTATACCATGGGGGAAGAACATACAAAAGAAACAAAAAAAATCACATAGTACATTATAAGTACACTAAAAACAACAGTAACAAAGAGAAGACCACTGGTGTCCCAATCCTGGGGTTCATTTCACTTAGCATCATCTTATATGGTCATATGTATATAGCTTTGATCTTTTCTGCATATCCAAGACATATACTAGTTACTGAAGATAAGGGAAACCATGGGTCCTATGTTTGGGGGCCAAGTTTCCTTCATTTAATATAATTTTTCCAAGTTTTTCCATTTCTTAACAAATGAGGTGGTGTCATTCTTTCTGATGGAGGGATAGAATTCCATTGTATGTATACACACACACACACACACACACACACACACACACACACACATATTACATCTACCTCATCTACTGAAAGGCATCTGAGTTGGTTCCATATCTTAGCTATTGTGAATAATTCTGTGATAAACATTTGTGCTGGTAGCTGTAGTATGGCCTTGTTTGTGATCATTTGGGTAAATGCCCAAAAGTGGAATTGCTGGTCATAGGGGAACTCTATGTATAGTGTTTTAAGGAACCTCCATGAGTGGCTGAACAAATTTACATTCCCGCCAATGATAAAACAAGATTCCTTTTTGGTTAAATCCCCTCCAGGATCTGTTGTTATTAGATTTCTTGATTATAGCCATTCTAACTGGGGTGAGATGGAATCTCAATGTTGTTTTGATTTGCATTTCTTTTATGGCTACTGGAGTTGAGCATTTCATGTGTTTATTGGCCATTCTTATTTCCCCTTCAAAGAAGTCTCACTTTAAGTCTTTAGCCCACTTATTAACTGGGTGGTATGTTTCTTTGAGGATTTGTTGTTGGGAGATTTAATTTTTTGAGTTCTAAGTATATGTTAGATATGAAACCATTCTCCCAATCTGTGGGCTTTCTATTGATCTTGCTAGCTATGTCCTTTGCCATACAGAAGCTCTGCAGTTTCATGCAATCCCATTTGTGCAACCATTCTTTGATTGGTTGTTTTTCTGGGTCTTTATTAAGGAAATTTTAACTTGTTCCAAGGATCCCTAGAGTTTCTCCTATTCCTTCCTGCAATATTTTCAGGATGACTGCTTTTTCTTTGAGGTCTTTGATCCATTTGGAGTTGATTCTGGTGCCGGGTGATATATAAGGATCTAGCTTTATTTTTCTTCAGGTGTGTAAGCAATTTTGCCAGCAACACTTACTGAAGAGGCTGTTTTTCTTCCATTCTATTTTTTTAGGTTTCTTATTAAAGATTAGATGGCTATGGGTCTGTGGGTTCATTTCTGGATCTTCAGTTCTATTCCATTGGTCCTGATGTCTGTTTTTGTGCCAGTACCAAGCTGGTTTTATTACTATGGCTTTGTAGTAGAGTTTGAAGTCTGGTATTGAAATTCCTCCAGAACTCTTCTTTCTGCTAAGGATTGTTTTTTTTTGCTATTAGGGGCCTTTTATTATTCTATATAAATTTTTGGAGTGGTTCTTCTATTTCATTGAAGAATGAAGTTGAGATATTGACAGGTATCACATTGAATTTGTAGACAGTCTTTGGGAGAATTGCAATTTTCATGATGTAAATCCTCCCAATCCTGGAGCATGGGAGGCTTTTCCACTTCCTTAGTTCTGCTATAATTTCCTTTTTCAGGTTTTTTAAAGTTTTCATCATAGAAGTCCTTCACTTCTTTAGTTCGTTAACTCCTAGGCACTTTATTTTTTGTGGGACTCTTGCAAAAATAGTGCTTGCTTGATTTCAACCACGCTCTTCTTATTATTGGCATACAGAAAAGCCATTGATTTCTGAGGGTTAGTTTTATACCCTACGAATTTGCCAAAGGAGTAATTTGGGAGTGGAGTCCATGGGGTTTTTTAAATGCAAGATCATGTCATCTGCAAAGAGGGAGAGTTTTACTTCATCTTTGCCTATTTGGGTCCCCTTTATGTTTGCATCTTGTCTTATTGCTCTAGCTAGGCATTAATAGTATATGAAGAGAAGTGGAGAGAGTAGACATCCTTGTCCCCTTCCTGAATTTAGAGGAAATGACTTTAGCTTTTTACTGGCTGTAGCTTTGCTATCAACAGCCTTTACTATATTGAGGAATGTTCCATGGATTCCTAGTTTTTCCAGAGCCTTCATGATAACAGAGTTTTGGATCTTTTCAGTTGTGCTTATTATTCTTGCTCTTGTTGATGTGATGAATTATATTAATTGATTTGCATAGATTGAACGAGCTTTGCATTCTGAAACAAATCCTGTTTGATCATGGTGAATTTTGATGAGTTGTTGAAGTAAAGTTTTTTTAAACCCCAACTCTTTGTTTAATAGATTCTTTCTATGTTTTTTTAGACTCTCATTCATTTACTTCTGATTTAATTTTAATTATTTGTTTCCATCTACTGGATTGGGGTTTAGCTTGTTGCTCTTTTTAAAGTAGCTTCAGGTGCCTCATTAATGTGTTGGTTTCAGAGCTCTCCAATTTGTTGATGTAGGAACTCAGAGCTATAAACATGCCTCTGAGTACTGCCTTTACTGTGTCCTGAAGGAGCTGGTAATTGGTGTGTTCATTTTTGTTAAATATCATGAACATTTGTATTTCCTTTCTAATCTCTTCCATGATCCACTGGTGGTTCAACAGTGTGTTGTTCTGCCTCCATGTGTTATAGGATTTCTTTTGGTGGCTTTTGGTGTTGAATACTAATTTTATTCCCTTGTGGTCTGAGAGAATGCAGGACATAATATCAATGTTAATGAATTTGGACAAACTTGCTTTGTGGCCTAAAATGTGGTCTATTTTGAGAATGTTCCCAGTGCTGTAGAACAGAACATGTATTCTGATGCTGCTGGGTGAAATATTTGGTAAATGCCTGTTAAGTCTTGTTGATCCATGCAGTTGTGTAGATCTTAGGTTTCACTGCTGAGTTTTTGCCAAGTTGATCTATCTAGTGGGGAGAGTGTTGTGTTAAAGTCCCCAACAATGAATGTCTTTGGATCTATGTGAGATTTGAGGGAAAGCAGTGTTTCTTGGATAAATTTGGGTACTCCTTTATTTGGTGAATAGATATTTATAATTGTAATATCCTCCTGAAGGAGAGATCCCTTAATTAGTATGTAATGACCTTCTTTATCTCTTCTCACTAATTTTAATTTGAAGTCCATTTTATCTGATGTTAAGATTGGAACTCTCACCTGTTTATGGGGGTTCTTTGCTTGGTAGATTTTATTCCAGCCTTTCACTTTCAGAATACGTTTGTTTTTGTGAACAAGGTGTGTCTCTTAAAAGCAGCATGTTGAAGGATCTTGCTTTTTGATCCAACTAGACAATCTGTGTTGCTTAATTGGAGAGTTAAATCCATTAATATTGATAGTAAGGACTGAGAAGTGTTTGATGGTACCTGCCATGCTATCCACCTTCTCGGGGGCTGTGCCAACTGGGTTCTTCCTATGCTTCTTGGATTCTCTGTTTGGGGGCTGTGTCTTGGCCTTTATTGTGCTGTTGTTGGTTTTCTATGTGTAGGACAACTTTAAGTATCTTCTGTAGGGATGGTTTGGTGGAGATATATTGTTTCAATTTTTCTTTGCTGTGGAAGGTTTTTATTTGACCTTTCATTCTGAAGGAGAGTTTTGCTGGGTACAGTATTCTTGGTTGATAGTTGTTTGACTTTAGGGTGTGTCATACATCATTCCAGGCTCTTCTTGCTTTAATTGTCTCTGTTTAGAAATCTGAAGTTATTTTTATTGATTTCCCTTTATAGTTAATTGATCTTTTCTCCCTGACAGCTTTCTTAAGGATCCTTTCATTGGTCTGAATTGATCCTGTGTGGATTATAATGTGATGGTGGGATGTCCTGTTCTGGTCAGGTCTATTTGGAGTTCTAAAGGCTTCCTGTATTTGAATGGCCCTATCTTTTTGCATATTTGGGAAGTTCTCTGTAAGGATCCTGTTAAATAAAATTCCTAGACTTTTAACTTCTGTCTCTAGTTGTACCTCTACACAATTAGGCCATCTGATGATGTCTTCTAGATGTTGAATAGATCTATCATATTTCTTGGATTTGTCCTGAATAGTTGTCTGTTCTTTCTCTATAATATCTAGACTGTCTTCAATCCCAGAGATTCGGTCTTCTTCATGGTCTAACCTACTGTCAAGACTTTCTACTTTTTTTTAAAATTTCTTTTCCTTCTAATTGGTCAGATTTAAAAGCTTTCAAATTCTTTGTTTTAGATCTTGTATGCACTGCTTTACCTCCTTAATCTGGTTTTCAGTGTTCATTCTTCAATCCCTTAGTTGATTGGTTATGGTTTCATTGGACTCCCTTTCCTTCTGTTGGGTTTCGTTCAGCATTCCCTTTGTGGCCTCCCTGGATTCCTCCAGGGAGGAATCAACTTCTCTGGGACACAGCAAAGGCAATACTCAGAGGCAAGTTTATAGGTCTGAGTTACTACATTAACAAATTGCACAGATCTGAAACCAAAAATTTAATGAGGCATCTAAAGCTCCTTGAAAAAGAGCAACAAGCTACACCCAATGCAGTACACAAAAACAAATAATTACAATTAAATCAGAATTAAATGAATTAGAGTAAAAAACACTATAGAAAGAATCAACAAAACAAAGAGGTGATTCTTTGAAAAACTTAATAAAATTGACAGGTTCTTAGCAAACCTTATTAGAAAATAAAGAAAACACACCCAAATAAACAAACTCAGAGATGAGAATTGAAACATCACTACAGACACAACCAAAATTCAGAATATAATAAAGGGATACTTCTCAAAACTTTATGCTAGTAAGTTTGAGAATCTGAAATATATGGATGCATTTCTAGCAAATATTGGCATGCCCAAACTAAACCAAGATGATTTAAACCAACTTAACAGACTCATATCAAGCATTGAAATAGAAACAGCAATAAGAGGCTTCCCTCCCAAGAAAAGACCAGGACTCATGAAGCTTGTATAATTTAGAGAATGACAAATGGCCACATACCTGTCATAGGCCATAAAAGGTGAAGCAGGTCCTCTGCTGCACCCAGCATCAGTTCCAGCAACATCTGAAGGGCACAGCCTCCAAAGGAGATGGCATTATCTCCATGCAGGAAATCTGTGAATGGCCTTGGGGGCTATTATTGATGTGAGGAGAAGGTCAATGAGAGAGAGCTGTCTAAACAGGAGGTAGATTGGCATGTGGAGTTTCACATCCATTGTGATGAGCAGGAGCAGCAACCCATTGCTGGTCAGAGACAGCGTGTACAGGACTGTCATTGTGGCTCAGTGTAGATCAGGAAATCTGCTGTCATTCAGAATGCCATGAAGATGATACTGCTTCTCAAAGTGGAGTCCCAGACCTCCATTCTCTGTGCTCTCTTTAATTGCCTAGAATCAGATGTCTAGTGGAAACCTTTCCATGGGACTTCAGTCAATATTGGATGGACTCAGTCCAAACGGGTAGGTAGCCAAAAGAAATTCCATTAATACCTTTTAATTCTTTATGTTCTCTCTGTGCTTTCTGTTTTTCTCAGTGTTTTCAGTAAATTTCAATGATCTTTCAGTTAAATGGATTACAGATATGATGAGCATTACTAACCATTAAGTTTACCCTATATATGAATTATCAAATAGAGTATACCTGGACAAATACTTTCACTGAGGGAAAAAACCCTTTAACTCATAATGAATAAAACTTGGGATTGGTAGAAAAACCAGCTGTTTTCATACTTAAAATCTACTTAAGGTTACAATTCATTATTAAAGTTTGCTCATAAATTAATTTTCTCCTGTTCTTTCTTAACCTGATCTCAGCCTCTTCTTTTTTTCCCCTCAAAGTTGTTAGCTTCCCCCACACAGGAACCTCCAAACAACTTGATTTTAGGATTCTTTCAAGTATATTCCTCTCCTGGATGGTTGTACTTTTAGTTTTCTGGAGGAAAACCAAATCTGGGCTAAAATGAATTATAGGCTAATACATCTTACAAGTGAATTGAGAAGAACTGCACCAAAGTTGCTTACCTTTTTTAGTTAGTAATATATTATTTACTCAGAGGAAAGCAAAGACAAGTAACTGGATGTGGTTTCTGGAGGCATAGTAGTAGTTTCTGTTAGTGAAGGGTATGTACTTAAGGTGCCAGGTGTATAATAAAGACAATGTAGGAAGGTAAAAGCCATCCCACTATCTGAGCTTCACAGCAACACTCTTAACAAGAAACATTGATTCTTCCTTTCATACCTCAGCAATCTTGGTGATATGAGGAAGTATTCAATCTGAATACACTGAATCTAACTAATAGTATTGTTGGAAGGGTTTTAATTGCAGAGGATATAGAGTCTGTGTAAACATCAACATATCCTTCTTGTTTCAAAGGCTTAAACAGTATTATGAAAGAGAAGTAAAATTATTTCATTATGTAGACCCAGGCTAGTCTTGATCTATGGATCCTACTACTTCAGTCCCCAGGTATTAGAATTACAAATTCAAAAGCTCATGCACAATTTTAATTAGCTTTTCTGATATAGTTTTTCTCATTGAGCAAGTATGTGGAAGAGAGAAACTTGAATCAATATGCTGTTATTTGATAGCCCTCTTTCAAAGTACCATTTTCTGGGGGCCTCACATCATACCATTGGAGTCCAGGAAATAAATGTAATAGAAGGACTGAGTTTTTTTTAACCAGTATCAGGGTGTGAATAGAGGGCCTAGCTACTTGCTTGGCTTTCTTCCTCTGTCTAGTATGCAATCAGATCATCAATGCCTCTACTTTTTATTTTCCTGAATTATGTAAATAGATGAATCTCATGAACTTTTTTTACCCTTGCTGACATTGAATCAGGAGATTCCAAGTTTTAGTCTCCTGAGAAGTTTGGGTTGCAGGCACGAGCCACTGGAACTCAGCCAGTACTAAGACTTATAACAGAAAGTATCAGAAAATCTAAAAACATGAGCCTGGCCAGTAGTACTGAATATTCAGTATGTTCCTTCATGTATGAAAAGGGTATCTGTCAAAGTGCCTAGATTACAGTTGGGACTGAGCTAGGAATGAACTATGAGAAACTAGAATTAGGCAGTGTAACAGTACATCTTGGTCTTGTTATTCAAGCTTCACAGCCTCTCCCCAGTTTCTAGAAACAAAGATAGAACCCTTATCTCTAAAAAAGAAAGATACAGCCAGTGTCCTGGAATAATTAGAGTCAAAAGGGGCTCAAGATGCTGAGGAAAGAGGAGGTACTTCTTCTGAGAATGTAAGTGAAGTTGCTCATAGCAGTCAGCAGATTCAAGAGTCAAAGTTTCCTGGGGTCACCATGGCCAGTCCTCTCTGTGGAAAGTGATGGGTGTTAAAGTTAATTACCTTCGATTCCAGGCAGGATGCTGGGAAAGGAAGGCCTGTTTCCCTCAATTCAATCTCCAGGAGAGAAAGTTTCTCATAGTGCTGCAGGGCCTCTGGCTGGGTCTGAACGCTATGTATTCTTAGCTGGCGTCTCTGATAGAAGATGTGCCTGGCAGAGAATTTAGGAGACCTACATGGGCAGGGCTCCAAGGAGTCACACCCACTGTCTCTGGGGCAGTTGGGTTTCTGGCCTTGTCCCAGGAGCCTTCTCACAGTCTCATCCTTCCCGGTGATATGGTTCCTAAGAAAATATTTCTCCTGGAAAGTGGATTTTAATGTATCCTCTTGGGCTTGCTCCTCTGCCTGCCATTTTTTTGAACATTGCCCACTAAAATGACTCCCAGTCCTGCACAGTTGTTTTGTTCCACATGATCTGGCCATTGAAGACCCTGATTCAATGGCTGGTTTCAGTAACTGGTCCAGCAGCAAGAGGCATGGCCAGCCTCAGCCCAAGTTATAAAAGAGCCAAGTCTTCCATCACTGACCTTTAGATAGCATTCAACACTAATTTAATACAGGGCTCTATGCTTTCCTAGTTGTTTTTCTCTTGTCTGTCCTTTGTCATTCATGATACTAGTGTGACTTTGCCTCTCTATCTGTATTCAGAGGACAGATCCACACAGATCTCAAGATGATGACACAGCTCCATCCCTCACTGTTACAACTCCAGCTCAGGCCTTTGTCCCCTCTCAGTCAGCTCTTCAGCTCTCCTAGTCTTTGTTCTCCCTTCAGTCACTCCTGCCACCAGTCAAGACTGCTGAAGACCTGCTGGAGTTTTCATATCTCTGCACTCTCAACTTGCAGCAAATAAAAAAATACCTTTCACATATTGATTATAAAATGTACATATTCCCTAAAACATTGCACATACACAACAGAAATAATGTTTTGATACTTTTTGAATATAAAAACTTTTAATTATTCAATTGATAAGTATATTGTAAGGTGCATGTCTGAAACTTTACCCTAGCTCAGATCCTGTAATTTTCCCCTTGATACCATCTGATCTCCTACACACTAATTCTCTTCTCTGTGCTTCATTTGCCATAAAATGACAGAAGACAGAAAGGTGTTTCTCCCACCTGTCTGTGGTTATGCTGTGTTATGGGAATGCCACATTGGTTATGTATGACTTGACATTCCATGGTCAGACAACATTCTCATATTATCCTTCTCCATATGTTTCCAGTACTAAAGACCTATCTACAGTTGATGAACAATGTTTTGGGGACCTTGTGTATTCTCATCATTAAAAAAATATTTCTGGAACACCATACCCTGTAAGTAGAGCTTAGCTGGCTTCTAGAATTAATTCTTCCTTAAAGTCATATATAACTCAAATAATAATCATGGTACAACAACTGTAGTGAAGAATGTGAATTTTGACAGAATAATATAGCAATGTGATTGGACATGTGAGATACTCTTTAAACCGCCTCAGGAGGCATTTTAAAGGATGCAACTTTCACTATTTATCATTGATATTCTCTCTTTAAATATTAGTCTTCATTATGCCATGAAGCTACTTAAAGGGCTCTGAAGGTATCCCCAACTTCATTATGGCCTCTGAGCTTTCTACTTTGTATATTGAAACCATTTGAGAAGCAGAGGCAGTAGTTTGAACTGGAGGCCTTCACCAAGTCTCAGGTATCTATGGAGATTTGTGTAAATTGTGAAAAGATCATATTGATAGTAATAGTCTTGTCTAATGCCCTACTACTATTGTAGTAGTTTTTTTTGTATAGTTGTTGGCTTTTTGCTATAGGTATGCAAACTTACTTGCATTAATTTCCTTTTAGATTTTATGGAATTGAAAAAGTAGCTACTGTTTAGCTTCTCATATTGCTTTCCCTTCATCTCTCCTTTCTTTCCTTTATCCCTGTTTTCATGTTTGCTCTAGCTTAGTTTCTCTTAATCCTTTTCTTTCTTTTATATTTCTTTTCCTTTAATGCTATTTAATTCTCGACCCATTGTTGCCCAGTTACTTTGCTTTGATTTCCTTTTTAACATGATTTTAATGGACAAATAAGAGATTTTGGTCACTTTGGCTGAGAAGAAATAGCAATTTAAAAAGTGAAGAAATTAAATGTAAGTGTGAAATATTTACAAGAAAATTGCTTTTATGTACATGTGTTCTTTGTGTATCGTGGTCCTGATATTAATTATAAAAGCAATACATTGCATATTTTAAAATTGCTGAAGAAAATTTTATTTGTTCTTAACAATAGGATGCAAATTCATGCACATAACAACAAGCTTTAATTATTAATGCTATAATTTACACACACATCAAAACATCTTAATGAACACTGTGCCTATATCTATCTATCTATCTATCTGTCTATCCATGTATCTATGTATTCTTATGAACATGTGTTGCTTTCTAAAAAGAACAAATCATATTAGGATTTTGAAGACACTTTTCTCTTCATAAATATAAAAGACAAATATGTGTAGCATCATTCACCAATCTTGGTCTAAATGAATGACATTTGTTATCTTGTGCTAAGAGTCATGAGATAAGGCTTCCATTTTTTAATACTTCTAACAGATGAGAAAATTAAGTGAAGTAAGCGAGGCCCAAATGTTTCCCTTATTTGCAATAACTAGTATATGTCTGAGACAAACAGAAACTGTCAGACAAATTGATGTTATGTGAAATGAACCCCAAGATAAGGATTCAAATGTTTTTCTTTCTTGCAATTGTTTCTAACATATTTATAAGATTATTTCTTTGTTGCTTTGTATGTCCCTCCCCCACGGTATAACCCCTGCATTCATTATATTTAATGTTGGTATAATTTGTGGAGGGGAAGGAAAAAAACAAATTTTTTAAATAGGAATACAGGTGGACCCATTACAACAATGAGATGTACAAGACGTTATGTCAAAAAACAAACTTTACAACTTTGGCGGGGGGCGGGGGTGGAGGGAGAGGAAGGGAGGAAGGGAAGGAATGGGAAGGGGAAACAAAGGAGGAGGCCACAATGCTTGATAAAAAATGTACTCATTATCTTGCCCATGTAATTGTAACCCCTCTACAGTATTTTCACAATAAAAAAAAAAAAAAGGAAAACAGCTGTATGCCAGTGGCTCACATCTATAATTCTAGCTACTCAGGAGGCTGAGATCTGAGGATTATTGTTCAAAGCCAGCCCGGGCAAGAAAGTCCATTAGACCCTTATCTCCAATAAACCACTAGAAAACCAGAAGTGGCACTGTGACTCAAGTGGTAGAGTGCTAGCCTTGAGCTGAAGAGCTGAGGGACAGTGACCAGGCCCAGAGTTCAAGCCTTACATCTGACAAAAAAGAAAAAAAAGGAAAACAGTATGCAAGGAGCACAGATGACAAAGAATGGGCAAGGATTCAAACCTAGGGACTCAGGTGCTTTTCCACTATCAATACTCTACACAATTACATGACAGTAAGGAAAGAAGAGCAACCAATGATTAAACAGGAAAGTGAGTTAAATTATCGCTCAAGCAACAATTTAGCAAAGTGTAACAAATATAAAGGGTAAAGTTTTGAAACAATTTTTGCTTTTTTCTAGGCAGTCGAATTTTATCCAGTTTTCTTTCTTTTGTTATTTGTCCTTGTCCTGGAGTTTGAATTCAGGGTCTGAGTGCAGTCCCTGAGCTTCTTTTGGCCTAAGGCTAGTGCTCTACCACTCATGCTACAGATTCCCTTCTGTCTTTCTTAGTAGCTTATTGGAGATAAAAGTTGCATGGACTTATCAGCCTAGACTGGCTTCAATCTTCTAGCCTTACATCTCAACCTCCTCAGTAGCTAGGATTATAAATATGAGCCACCAGTACACAATTGATTTCATCAGTTTTTAAAAGGCACTTGGTTTGATGAGCTTTAGCTCTTAGAGGTTAGTTTTAGAGGTGGAACAATTTAAGATGATTAAATGAAGGACAGAATTTCTGTGTTTTCTTCAAGCACTGTTGTCAAGGATTCCTATATGAGACACCATAGTGTGGAGGCTTCTGAACTCACTAGGCTCTCACTGTTTGTTTTCAGTCTCTCATGTCCATTAGTAATGTGATAAAATAAAACACATTCAGGGTAAATTGTGTGTTCCTGTTTTTCTCACTCTTCCTTTTCTATCATGACTCTATTATTCTTCCCCACTAATAACTTTTTCTCAATAATATAGAAACCCAACATACTTTTGGTTGGTCCTTCTTTTTTAGGATAGGTAAAATCCAATATAAAGGGAGCAGTCTTTAATATTGGATGCTACTGGTGTTTACTTAGTACCAAAGGATAACTATGTGTCCCTGCTATGCAAAATCTAAATGAAAATCAATCCATTGTCCACTTGGTAATAAACAGAGCGAACCTGAGACATCCAAACATTTGTACTCCTGGTCCTTAAAAATGAGGGAGTTCAAAACCCAGCTGATATATGCCAAGAGACTGTAGAGTAGATGTACAGTGGATTTCCAATTCAACATTTCAATTTATGAGTATAATGCCTCTTGATTACTATTACCACTCCCATCTTTCTCCCCATCTCTTTCAACTTTACTAATTCCCTCAAGTTACCCCATTTCCATTTCCACATGTGTACACTGAAATTATTAATATTCCCTTTTCCCCTCCATTTCACTGCCACTACCCAACAGCATATACTTCAGCTTGCTGGTATTCACTTGTTGTCTATGAATTCGATGTTTGAAGGGGTAGACTATTGCAAATCTCATACACTATACTTTAGACAATATGTTTGTGCATATCTACACATGACCATGTATATGTTCATAAATGGTTATAATTTATTTTTAACTTCCCCATGAGAGAAAATATGAGCCCTTTGTGTTTCAGAGTCTGATTCATTTGCCTTACATAATTTATTCCAGGACCATTGATTTCTCTACAAATAACATTTTTATTGTTTCTGATAAACGAGTAAAAGTCCATTGTGTATGGGGGGGTCTAGTCAATTTTCTTCATTAAAAAGCTTCTGCAATATTCACAAAACAGTCTATTATTAAAGGAGAGATTAGTGTAGCATTTTGTCAAGGAAAAGGTAGAGTAAAAGCCAGTTCTAATCCCTGGGGACGGAAGACAGAATGTATTTCCCAAAGACTCTCCTCAAGGCTCTCATCACCTCTTTGTTTCTCAGGCTGTAGATGAGGGGGTTCAGGGCTGGGGTGACAATAGTGTAGAATACAGAGAGGATGTTGTCCTGTTTGGGACTGTGAAAGGAAATGGGCAGGACATATATAAATGAGGCTGGGCCATAATACATCCCAACCACAGCCAGGTGGGAGGAGCAGGTGACAAGGGCTTTCTTCCTCCCCTCATTTGAGGGCATGCGGAGCACAGTGAAGAGAATCAGTGTGTAGGAGACCAGAATGGCAGCAAGTGGGGGGATCAGGAACATCACACCACCCACATACAACAAGAGCTCATATCTAGAGGTGTCTGCACAGGCCAACTTCAGCAGAGGTGGGATCTCACAGAACAGATGTTTTACCAGCCGGGATTTGCAGAAGGGATAGTGCATAGTGTAACTGGTATATACGATGGCACTCAGGGATGCCAGGATCCATGATGTGGTTACCATGAGCCAAAGGACTTTTGGACTCATGAAAGTTGTGTAGTTTAGAGGATGACAAATGGCCACATACCTGTCATAGGCCATAAAAGCTAGAAGCAGGTCCTCTGCTGCACCCAGAATCAGTTCAAGGAACATCTGCAGGGCACAGCCTCCAAAGGAGATGGTGTTATCTCCACTCAGAAAATCTGTGATGGCCTTGGGGGTGATACTTGATGTGAGGAGAAGGTCAATGAGAGAGAGCTGTCTAAGCAGGAGGTACATGGGCACGTGGAGCTTCACATCCATTGTGATGAGCAGGAGCAGCAGCCCATTGCTGGTCAGAGACAGTGTGTACAGGACTGTGATCACGGCACAGAGCAGTTCAGGAAATCCACTGTCATTCAGGATGCCCACCAAGATAAAGCTGCTTCCCAAGGTGGAGTTCCAGACCTCCATTCTGTGTGATTCCTTTAATTGCTTGGAGTCAGATAGCTAGTGGAAGTCTTTCTAAGGGATTTCAGTCAACATTTAAATAGACTCAGTCCATCTGAAGCAGCCAACAGAAATCCTGTGAAATATCTGTTCATTCTCTATATTATTCTGTGCTTTCTGATTTTCTCAATATTTTTTAGTGAATTATGATGGTCTTTCTGTTAAATGGGTTACAGACATGTAGAATATTACTCAACATCAAGATTGCCTTTATATTAATATTCCAATAAAATGTACCTTTGCAAGTATTTTAATAGGGAAAGAAAAACATCCTTTAGTTTATAACTAAAAACAACTTCACAGTGGTAAAAAATTTTAATCTACTGCTTTCATGCTTAAAAGCTACTTGTGTTTATAATTCAGTATTAAGTTTGCTACATGATTGATTTTTTGCTATGTTCTTTCTTGCTCTGATATATGCCTTTACTTTCTTGTCTCAAAAATGTGAACTTCCTCCAGAAATTTCTGGGTCTTTGTCACTTGAACTTCTATAGTCTTCAAATATCTTCCTCTTCTTGGTGGTTGTACTGTTGGTCTTCTGGAAGAAAAGCAATTCTTTTAATTTGAATGATTGGGTGATATAGGTTTTAGTAATAACTTGGTAGACGGTGTTCAAAGTTATTTAACTTTTGAAGATAGTCGTAAAAATTTACTCAATAGAAGCAAGGACAGTAATCTGGATGGGATTTCTGAGGGCATGTTAGCAGGTTCTGGAAGTAAAAAGTATGTATTTCGGGTATCAGGTACATAATATGGTCTATGTAAGAAAGGCAAAAGACATCCCACTACCTAAGATTCACAGCATGAATTCTAAGCATGAAACATATTGTTTGCCATCACAGATCTTAGCAATGTGAGGAAAGATGATAACACTGAATATAAATGATACTACTGTGTATGGAGCTGAAATGGAAGGGACCTACAATATGTGGTGTTTCTTATCTAACGTTTTACCTCTTCCTTTGGTTTTCTCCTATTATCCCTCTCCCCACCCCATCCTCTCCCACTCCTCCCCACCCCTCAGAAGTTGTAAAGTTCATTTCCAACAAAGTGTCTTGTGGGTATCATTGTTGCAATGGGTCATCCTGTGTCCTTGTTTCAGCATTTTGTCATTCCCCTTTCCCTCCCCAAATTAGATAAATGTATATGCAAGATGAGGAGTACCAAAATCAAATACTGTGACAACAGGGGATATACCACAGGGGGAAGAATATACAAAAGAAACAAAAAAATTACATAATAAATTAAAAACAGCAATGACAAAGAAAAATCTCTTGTTTCCATATCTTGAGGTTCATTTCATTTAGCATTATCTTATATGGTCATATGTACATAGCACTTGAACTTTCTGCTCATCAGATAAGATTATCCTAGACATATACTAATTATTGCAAATAAGGGAAACCATGGGACCTATATTTCTCCGGATCTGGCTTACTTCACTTAATATGATTTTTTCTAAGTCTTTCCATTTCCTAAAAAGTGGGGCAGTGCCATTCTTTCTGATGGAGGCATAGAATTCCATTGATTTTCTTGAGGGTTGGTTAAGTAGTATAGAGGCTCCTCAAAAGACCTCACATTGAGTTCCCTTATGACCCAGCAATCCCACTTCTGGCCATTTACCCAAATGATCATAAACAAGCCTATATTAAAGCTACCAGCACAACTATGTTTATTCTTCACCATAGCTAAGATATGGAACCTGTACCACGTTTTTATCTTCAGTAAAAGGGGCAGTGAATATATGCTCTGTTTACAGAGGAAGAACCCTGCTGATAACCTACTGGTGGTGTAGGGAAGTTCAGGAAGGATGAACTTCACAGTTAAAGCTGTCCTCCGCTTATCTCAGACATATACAAATAAGGGAAACCATGAGACTTATGTTTCTTTGAGTCTGGCTTACTTCACTTAATATAATTTTTTCCAAGTCTTTCCATTTCCTAACAAATGGGGCAATGTCATCTTTCTGATGGAAGCATAGAATTCCATTGTGTATATATACCACATTTTCTTGATCCATTCATCTACTGAGGGGCATCTGGGTTGGTTCCATATCTTAGCTATGGTAAATTATGCTGCAATAAACATAGTTGTGCTGGATAAAGACTCAAATGATTTTCTTTCATGCAATTGTTTCTAACATATTTATAAGATGATTTCTTTGTTGCTTTGTATGTCCCTCCCCAAAAGTATAACCCCTGTTTTCACTGTATTTGATGTTGGTATAATTTGTGGAGGGGAAGGGAAAAAACAAATTGTTTAAATAGGGATACAGGTGGACCCATTGCAACAATGACATGTACAAGACATTATGTTGAAAAACGAACTTTACAACTTGGTGGGGGGGGAATGGGGGTAGGGGAAGGTGGGGGTGGGGAGATGGGAAGAGATGGTAAGGGGAAATAATGGAGGAGGCAACAATGCTTGATAAGAAATGTACTCATGGGAGGTGAAGGGTAAACAAAGGAGGACATTGCAATGCTTGGTAAGAAATGTATGCATTATCCTGCCCATGTAATTGTAACCCCTCTGTGCAGTATGTTCACATATAAAATAAAATTAAAAAAAATAAAAAAAGAAATGTACTCATTACTTTGCTCATGCAATTGTAAGCCCTCTGCATGGTATTTTCACAATATAAATAAATAAATAAAATCACAAAAAAGCTGTCCTCAGGTTAAAGGAAGAAAATCATTATATTTCATGGAAATAGTTATTAAAATATAAGTACAATTTGGTAGTACAGTTTTATCAGTTTTTCCCCTTTGTACTTTTAGTTGTAGCTCATTACTATTGCAATATTCAATTGATAAACATGGCTATATTTATTGGGTTGAGGAAAAACATTTGGATATCAATATATAGACTCAGTCTGTACTTGATGTATTGATCTTCCTCTCCCAGCTTCCTCAAATCTAGGAGTATAAGATTATTCCCACCGTGTCTGCTTTTATTGGCTTTTTTTTTTGGGGGGGGTATATTTTTGGTATTAAGTTGATAAGTAGGAGAGAGGGAGTGATGTAACTGATATTTTGAGGAAGTACTCATTTGGAAATAGATATTAGATTATTGGAGTCCAGGAAAATGCAATTATAAGTTCTAAGTGCGTTTTTTTGTTAAAGTATTGGAGTGTTGAACTCAGGGGTCTGGTGTTATTTGGCTCTTTTGCTCATGCTAGTGTTCTACCTGTTCAGCATGTCCCCAGTCCTCATTTTGATGGATAATTGGAGATGTATTCTCATAGATTTTTCTACCCAGACTGATTCTTCAGGTATCAGGCATTTTGAGAATCTAGGATTATAGTCATGAGCCACTGTAACCTCATCAGTACTGAAACATTTACCATAAAGCCAGCATCAAGAATTCTAGAAACTTAGGTCTGGCCAATAGCACTGAATATTACAGATGGTTTCATATATACAAATAAGGTAGACATCTCTATCCAGAGCCTAGAGCACAAATGTGAGCAGAAGAAGCATAGAACCTCTGAAACTAGGCAGTCTGAGAGCAGAACAGGAAGTTTTGAACCTGTTTCTCTAGATTCAGAACCTCATATACTTTATAGGAAAAAAAATAAAGACAAAACACTTACCTCCAAAGAGTGTTAAAGACTCCAGACCACACCCAAAGTCTTGGGATTCAATTGGGCCTTGAAGTGGTTCAGGATGCTGAGGAAAGAGGAGGTGTACCTCCTGAGAGGGTGGGGTGTAGATGTGCATGGCTACCACTAGAGCCAAAGGTCAAAGGTTCCTCCTGTCACCACCATCGCCAGTCTTCTCTGAGGAAAGAAATGGACAAGTGTAGACAATCACTTGAGAATGCAGGCAGCCAGCTGGAGTATTCAGGATGTGACTGCTCATTATGTCCTTATTGAATCTCCTTTCACAGGTGTGCAGTGTGTATGTCTGGGTCTGGAGCTCCTGTCCTCAGATTTTTATATGTTCTGCAAGGTGGAATCTGTGATAAATGATGAGCTTTGCATGATTGGAGAAAGAAGAATAGGCAGGGTTGCTCAAAGGACCCTGCCATTGTTTCTCTTCACTGTTCCTTCTCTGGGGCAGTTGGGATTCTGGCCTTGTCCTGGGGGACTTATCACACTCTTATTTTCCCTGGTGACATGGACTCCCAGATTAATACTTCTCCTGGAAACTGGATGTTAACGAATTCTCCAGGGCTTGTTCCCATGACTTGCTATTTCTGCACATATCACCCACTAATTGGACTCTGAGTCCTGACAACTTGTTGTGTCCCACATATGCTAGCTACCTATGTTCCTGATTCAACAGATGGTGTTGATAACTGGCCAGGTGGTAACACCCTTGTCCATCTTCTGTCCAAGTTATCAAGAGATTCAAGTCTATGTCAGGGCTGCCATTCTCCTGGTACCTCCCCGTGTCACCTGCTGGAGAGCTTAACAGTGTGCTTTTGTTAACCTCAGGTCTTCCTCATTGACCTTTAGCTAACAGATAACACTCATGAGATAGATGCTTGTATGGTGTTCAAGTTCTTTTTTTTCATCTCTACCCTCTCTCATATATGCCTGACCCTCTGTATTCTGTGAGCTTTGGATGGCTCTGGACAGAACTGGAGATGTTGACACAGCTCTAGCGTTCAGCTGTCACCGCTTCATTTCAAGACCTCCTCTTCTCTCACCCAGCTCTTCTTTTCTCGGTCTCCAGTCTGTCTCCAATCATTCTCCGCACCAGTCAAGGTTGGAAAACAGCTACTGGTGTTTTCTTATTTTTTACCCTCGAATTCTAAATAATTAATGATATAGTTTTACGTACTGGTTATAAAATGTGTATACTCCCAAATATTACTGTGAAAAGAGTCCATATTTTATAAATTATTTTTGTGTAGAAGAAGGAAAAGGTAAATCTTTTCTTTTGTTCTGACTATTATAATGGTGAGTGTCTTGTGAGGGTCATGTCTGAACTCCTACTCTAGCCCAGGTCATATGATCTCACTCAGTGCTACCATCCTAATCTACACTGTAATTGTCTTCTCTGTAACACAGGTCATCTGAACGGAGGGGAGAAAGAAAACTCTTGTGACCTACTGTCTCATCTGGCTATGGTTGGCATGTTTTAAGAATTTGCCACAGTCATGTATGTCCTGGCCCATTCCTTCCACATTCCCCACTCTGACAATACTATCCCTTTTTTTTCCCTTGTAATTATCACTCAATAGTGAATCCTTTACCCACCACTAGAGGACTAAAGGTATTTGAGTGTCAGGTGGGTATCTAGAGGACAATCCTGGTAAAACATATATTTAGGCACACTCTACCCTCCAGGTAAATCTCAGCTGGCTTTTAAATTAATTCTACTTCAAAATCAAGATCTGACTCAAACTTAATGATCATGGTACAACCACTACAGTGAAGAGAAAATCTTTTGATAAGTGTTGTATAAGAATGTGACTGGATATGTGAATTGCTCTTAGATCTCCTCTTCAGTGGGTATATTTTAGGCTAGAATTTTCACAATTCAATATTACTGTCTATCTATCTAATCTATCTTGTGTGTGTGTGTGTGTGTGTGTGTGTGTGTGTGTGATCGTACTGGTGTTGGTGTTGGAGCTCAGTTCCAACTGTTCCCCAGCTTGTTAGTTCAAAGTTGGAGCTATGCTACCTGAGCCATGGCCCCACTGATGGCTGATGGTTAATTGGAGATAAGAGTCTCACAGAGTTTCTTGCACAGGCTGGCACTGAAAGGTGATCTCAGATCTCAGCTTCCTGAGTATCTGGGATTATGGATGTAAGGCAACAGTGCCAGGAGGATTTCTGTTCTCTTTCAAAATTAGTCTCTATCTTGCCAAATAGCTAATTGCTTGAAAGGTTTTACAGATTATCACCAACTTGGACGTGGCTGCTGAACTTCCTGGTCTATATTGAATCAATTTGAGAACCAGTGACAATATTTTCACAAAACTTCATTATTAGGGTTCAGAGATTTACACAAATTGTAAGAGGGTCATATTGACAGAGGTACTTCTGTCTAATAAGCTATTATCATAGTTTTCAGGTATTTGTGTCATGTTTACCCTTTGCCTAGCTTGAACCTTCCTGTTTGCCCTGACAAGCGTCATTAGCACTGCGTGTATTTGTGCTTTGTATTTAATATGGGATTATTTCATCATGTTTAAAATAAAAATATTATAAGAATATGATTCCATAAGAGCTAATCATGCATTTCATCTGCAATTATTATTATATTTTTGTCTCACTGGAAATAGAAGTAAACACCTGTGTTTCCCTCTTCTTGATAAAAGCCAAACAAACAGAACAGAAATTTGCTATTTTGTTTTCCTAAACTTGTTATATCCCTACAACTGTAAAGGGTGTACTTCCATGGTGTGGGATTGTATTCAACCATTATAAAATGCAAACACATTGGAAAATCTGGGAGAAAGTAAGGGAAAGGGTGATTTTGTCTAAAAAGAAATATGCTCGGGCCTGGGAAGGTGGCTCAGTGCTAGAGTGCTTGCCTTGCATGCATGAGGCCCTGGGTTTGATTCCTCAGCACCACATAAGCAGAAAAAGCCAGAAGTGGTGCTGTGGCTAAAGTGGTAGGGCCCTAGCCTTGAGCTGAAGAGCTGGGGGACAGTGCCCAGGCCTAGAGTTCAGGCCCCATAACTGGCAAAAAAAAGTGCTTATATGTACATCACATTTATAATAACAATAAAAACATTAAAAATTCAAAAATGGAATATATATCAAAATATAACACAATACCCCTTATAATGTATATTTTATGTATCATTCATACACAACTTTAAATTTAAAAAGAGAAGAAAACAAAAAATTTGTTCAAATTTATTTAATATTTAAATATGCTGTGCTGTTCTGAAGAGGGTCTTGTTCTCTGTGGAATTTTGCTCATTATTTTCCTGGGCTTTTAAATTAAAATTAAATTTTAATTTCCAAGTAAATTAGAACTACAACTACTTCACTTATAACATTAAAAGATTTTTATTTAAGTAATGCTATTGAAGTTGAAAATAGAACAGTGGTTTTCAGAGCCTTGGTAAATGAGGGGTAGGGGAAAAACAGAGATCTCTTGATCAGCTGTATTGAGATGGGGTTAGATAGAAACAAGGAGACTAGTGTGCTATTCCATAGTAGAGTGACAGTAGATAGAGGATTGAAAGGATTCTGAACACTTGTACCATGAAGCAACGAGAGGAAGTAGAGTTGTGGTTCCAGTGGAAAGCTCCAGCATTGGGCTACAAAATGAATTGAAAGTGGCAAAGTCTATGTTCCAAACCCAGTACTGTCACAAAACAATAAATAAATAAAATAAAGTAAAAAGATAAATATTTGAGATAAATAAAGTAAAATAAAGTAAAAAGATAAATATTTGAGATGAGTATATTTAATCCCAGTTAAATATTTTAAATTAAATATGGAGGAATCAATATGATATACCATTTATATATGCACATATAGTCTTATGCTTATATGTAGCTACTAATATTAATAAAGTTTCTTTCTACAAAGGAATCCACTGACTACACTAGATATAGAAAAAAACATGTGAAATCCCCTCACCATGAGATAACTTCTATCTATATTTAGATAAGTGCCATTATGTTCATGCAGAACCAGTGTTTCTCACCTATAGTACTTAGTGATGCTTTCCTCTGAATTGTGTGGTGGCAGACTGAGCATAGTGAAGCATCTGGGATCAGTTTCTGGACTGCAGAATTCAAATTAGGATGTAATGCAGCACACACACTTTGCTAATGTGGAATGTGATACTTACACTTACTGAACTGGAGTCAGTAGTCCCACAAGCAGTAAAGTGACATCGATGTAGAGATCAATTTCCTATTCTAATTGGTAAGCGTAAGCCCTAAAAATAAGTGTGATATTAATAATCAACCATGTAATAATTACTTAATATGAAACCTACAAAGATTGTATTGCTCTGAATATGCCAAGCTGTTATAAATTTATATCATGTGGATGTTTTGAATGCAACTAGCTATTTCATCAGTGTTACATATTTAGTATTTTATGTGTATGTCTTTATCTGTTTATATTAAACAGCAGTAGTAACTGTTGAGCTCATGACTGATGCTGTTTCTTAGAAAAATCTTTTGAATAGGATTGTCTAAATTAAGGCTTAAATCAACTGAATATTCTTGCTATTAAAGAACAAACTGATTATTTTCTAATAATGACAAACATTTATATTCTTTTAAATCCAGTCTTTACTAATTTATTGGGAATATCATTTAAATCTATTATTTTAATTTGCATGATGCATAATTTTCTTATTAAAATCTTCACTGTTTTACATTTTAAGAGATGGATAGTTTCATTATTATAGGAATGACTTCTTTTATAATTTTAATATTTGGTATCATTTAAATCATGAAGATGGGGATTTAAAAAGAAAAAGATAGTAAAGTATTTGAATAATGAAGCATGCTATTGCTATTCTCTATTAATTTGACTAATAGGATGGAATATTCCATAAGTTTTATATGCAATAATTTACATACATTGTGATTTTTCTCCCTAATCTTTTTTTGGGGGGGGTCTGGTTGTGGGGCCTGAACTCTGGGCCTGGGCACTGTCCCTCAGCTTTTCAGCTCAAGGCTAGCACTCTACCACTTGAGTCACAGCGCAACTTCTGCTTTTTTCTTTTTGCTTATGTGGTGCTGAGGAATCAAACCCAGGACATCATGCATGCAAGGCAAGCGCTGTACCACTGAGCCACCTTCCCAGTCCCCTCTCCCTAATCTTTTTTATTTGCAAAACTATTTTTTTCAGGGGAAGGAATGAGAGAGGTGGGGGAGGGAAGGGATAGTAGGACAATAATAAGGGAAGGGGTAACAATGATTGACAAGAAATGTACTCGTTGCCTTACTCATGTAACTGTAACCCCTCTGTACAGCATCTTTACAATAAAAATATTTTAAGAACTCAGTTCATAATCATTCTTATTTAGTACCAATTAACTTTTCTCCTAAGTCTGCAGAATTCTTTTATCAAACATGCATGACTTATTACAATTCTTCATTTAAAATATTAGCTTGTCAATGAACTTACCAATCTAAGTAATGTGCATGCAACTCTAAGCAGGTTACCATGCATCTTGATTTATTTTCTTTATATTTATCATGATAGAAAAATTTCCTTTTTTTTTTTTTTTTTTTTTAAGTTTTTTTTTTTTTTGTTTTTTTTTTTTTTTTTTTTTTTTGTCGGTTGTGGGGCTTGAACTCTGGGCCTGGGCGCTGTCCCTCAGCTCTTCAGCTCAAGGCGAGCGCTCTACCACTTGAGCTACAGTGCCACTTCGAAAAATTTCCTTTTTTATGCCTTAATTTATAACATTACTTCATTTCTTTTCAATTCGATTCCCAAAACCTCTCTCCAAGAATCATTGAATGTGAGTGTTTTGTGTTGCGTGTGTGTGTGTGTGTGTGTGTGTGTGTGTGTGCATGTGCACATGTGTGCATTTGTTAACAACTTACAGGAAAATGGAAACTGTTTAGTTAAAAGGAGTTTAACATTTTGTTTTAAGGATATTAATTTTTGCTAAATATCTCATGAATTAAATGCTGCAGCTTCCTGCATTATATGTGGCTTCCTCATAAAAAGAAAGAATATTAATAATTAAGGAACTTGTACAAGTAAATAGCTATAGTAATTAGAGAAAATAAAAGAGTTAGGTAGTTGACTAACAATATGGACATTAAAGTAAAATTTTGCTGTATTTAGCAGCTTTGAAATAAGCAATAAGGTATGACTAACTACATAATTAAAAGAAATGGCTACAAATTTAGAAACGACCAAACTAACTGAACTATAATTCTTTTAGAAAATATTTTAAAGATCATATTATTCAAGCCAAAATTCTATGCTGTATTGTCCACTTATCATAGAATGATGGATCCCCTACCTATCTACCACATAGTATAGATGGTGCACAGAATCCAACCAATTTGATGGAATAGTAACAGGGAAGTTCTAAGTGCTGGAGTGTGAAGGCAGGATGTATTTTCCAAGGACCCTCCTCAAGGCTCCCATGACCTCCTTATTTCTTAGGCTGTAGATAAGGGGATTCAAGGCTGGGGTGACAACTGTGTAGAAAAAGGAGAAGATGTTGTCCTGTTTGGGATTATGGAAGGAAATGGGAAGGACATATATAAACGAGGCTGGGCCATAGTATATCGTAACCACAGTCAGGTGGGAGGAGCAGGTGAGAAGGGCTTTTTTCCTCCCTTCCTTGGAGGGCATGCGGAGCACAGTGAAGAGGATTAGCATGTAGGAGACCAGAATGGCAGCAAGTGGAGCGATCAGGAACATCACACCTATCAAATAAACTGCGAGCTCAAATCTAGAGGTGTCTGCACAGGCCAACTTCAGCAGAGGTGGGATCTCACAGAACAGATGTTTTACCAGCCGGGATTTGCAGAAGGGATAGTGCATAGTGTAACTGGTATATACAATGGCACTCAGAGATGCCACAATCCATGTTGTCATCACTATGAACCAAAGGACTCTTGGATTCATGATAGTTGTATAGTTTAGAGGATGACAAATGGCTACATACCTGTCATAAGCCATAAAAGCAACGAGGATATCCTCAGCCGAACCCAGCATCAGTTCCAGCAACATCTGAAGGGTACAGCCTCCAAAGGAGATGGTGTTATCTCCACGCAGAAAATCTGTGATGGCCTTGGGGGCTATAACTGATGTGAGGAGAAGGTCAATGAGAGAGAGCTGTCTAAGCAGGAGGTACATGGGCACGTGGAGCTTCACATCCATTGTGATGAGCAGGAGCAGCAGCCCATTGCTGGTCAGGGCCAGCACGTACAGCACTGTGATTGTGGCACAGAGCAGTTCAGGGAACCTGCTGTCATTCAAAATGCCCTCCAAGATGAATCCACTTCCCAAAGTGGAATTCCAGACCTCCATTCTGTGTGTCTAGAATCAGATGTCTAGTGGAAGTCTTTCTAAGGGTTTTCAGTCAATATTTGAATAGACTTAGTCCAACTAGAGGATCCAACAGCAATCTTGTGAATATCTATTCATCCCCTATGATCCCCTTGTGCTTTCTGTTTTCCTGAATGTTTTCAGTGAATTATAATGATTTTTTAGTTAAACAGAGTACAGACATATTGATTATTGTTTGCCATGAAGTGTATCATATACAAAGCATCAAGTAGAATACACACAGGCATACTAGTTAAAGAGAAAGAAAACATCCCTCAATTTATAAACGTAGCATTGGTGTAAAATCTAGGGGTTTCCCATCCTTTCAATCTGCTTGGAGGTACAGTTTATTTAAAATGTTTCTTTCATGAGAAACTCTTTGCCATTCTTCCTTGACCTGATGTCTGCCTTTGCTTTCCGGTCTCCAATCTCTAGGACTATGTCACTTTATCTCTAGTAGTCTTCAATAATACTCCTCTCTTGATGGTGGCATATTTGTTCTGCTGGAGGAGACATAATTCTGAGCAAATACAAAAGGATGGGTGAGATTACTTTAAGTAATAAATTAGTAGAAAGAATATAAAAATATTTAACTTTTCAAAGTAGTGTCAAAATATTTATTCAGTTGAAGCAAAGACAGGAAATGATAGGATCTCTGGAGGCCTGTTAGCTGCTTCTGGTAGTGAAGGGTAGGTATTTAACCTGTCAGGTTATAACACAAACATTGTGGGAATGGTAAAAGCCATCCCACTACCTAAGATTAACAGTAACATTCTAAGCATGAACTATAGGTTATTTTCCCTCTAAATTTTAGCAATATATGGAAGAATGCTGCTCAGATGACACTGAATGTAAATGATAATACTGGTAGAAGGGTTTGAATTGGAACAATATAGGGTATGCAGTGTGCGTGCGTGTGTGTGTGTGTGTGTGTGTGTGTGTGAAAGCTTCCACTAAGCCTGCTCTCATAAATGCATTCTTAGATGTTTAGAAGACCTAAGAGGCACTGTGAAAGAGAAGTGAAAGATATTCACTAAATTGATTATTTCTTTTGTATGTATACACATATAGACACAAGTATACACACACACACACACAAATACATACATACACATAGGGTAAATACATATACACCCATATCTTCTGCTTCTATCATCTGAGAGAGGCCTGTAAATATACACTGGGTATGCAGAAGGTGAGCTCATTCTTGTAAAGTGTGTGGTGTAAGTAAGTTCAGGAAGGGTGAGCTTCACACTGATAGCTTTCCTCACATGCTGAGGTTACTGAAAGAGTGATATGTATAATTTATGGAAATGCTCACTCTACAACAAAACTAAAATTTGAAGGTATATTTTAATTACTTTTCTTTTTGGTTTGGTATTGCTCAGCATATTAAATGATTAATTGATTTCCATTTTTCCTATTTATTGGGATTGGGTTAAAAAGGTTATTACTATGTAGACACAGGCTAAACTTGATGTATGGATCCTCTTCCCTCAGCCCCTTGAATGCTAGGACTACAGGCATCACCATGCCTGGTTTTCTTTTTTTGTTTTTGTTTTGTTTGTTTTGTCAGTTGTGGGGCTTGAATTCTGGGCCTGGGCACTGTCCCTGAGCTCTTCAGCTCAAGGCCAGCACTCTAGCACTTGAGCCACAGCTCCATTTCTGGTTTTCTGGTAGTTAATTGGGGATAAGAGTCTCATGGACACTTCTGCCTGGGCTGGCTTTGAACTGGGATCCTCAGATCTCAGCCTCTTGAGTAGCTAGGATTACAGGCTTGAGCCAACAGCATCCAGCACCATGCCTGTTTTTAATTGGCTTTTGTGATATATATTCACCAAGTAGTTATGTAAGAGAGAGAAACTCAAACTAATGTACTGATACGGTTAAGTGATAGTTCTCTTTTGAGGTACTATTCAAGGAGTTATTAACAGACTAGTAGAGTCTAGGGAAATGCAGATTCACCCAAAGTATTGAGACTTAAAAAACAACACGGTAGTTGGGCTTGAACTCAGAGCCCTGGGGCTTCCTTGGTTCATTTGCTCATGCTGGTATTCTACCTGTTCTGTCATGCTTTCAGCCCAGCTTTTCACAGTATAGTTTCAGTCTAGTGGACATTTCTGTCTAGTCTGTTTGTCAGCCTTTTGAGAAGCTGGGATTTATAAGCAGGAGCCCTTTGAACCAAGCATGAAATGAGCACTTTACCCAAAAATCATGATCAGGAATTCTAGAAACTTAGGTCTGGTCAATAGTACTGAATATTGCAGTTGCCCACTCCTGCATGAAGTACTGAGATGCCTGCACCAATACAGGTGCATGTGTCTGTAATCAATCACCCGGAGTACAGATGGGAGCAAGTGCACTCTAAAGTCTGAGAAATTAGACAGTCTGGGAGTAAGACAGTAATTCTTGGCTCTGTTACCCAAGATTCACTGTCTTCACACACTTTCTAGGATCAAAGACATAACCCTTACCTCTAAAGAGGAAAGATACAGCCTTCGGCTCACACCTGTGTCCTGGGAGTCATTTGTGAGGTGAAGAGGCTAAAGATGCTGAGGAAAGAGAAGGTGCTTCTTCTGAGGGGGAGGGTGTGGGTGGGCATGGCTGCCACTAAGATCAGAGGTCAAAGGCACCTGCTGTGTCCACCATGGCCAGTCCTCTCTGAGGAAAGGGATGGATGCAGATAATGATGTGAGAATCTAGGCAGGTGGCTGGGGAAGCCCAAAGTTGATTCTCTCAGAATGTCCTCATCCAATCTCTGTTCCCAGCTCTTCACTGTTCATGGATGAGGATGAGTCCATGTGCCCAGACTTTCATATTCCCTCCCAGCTGCAGTCACTAATGACAGAGGTACCGAGTAGGGCTTTTGGAAAGGAGAATGGTCAGGGATACTCAAAGGAAGCCTTCCATTGTTTATTATTACTGTGTCAGAGAAGGAGGGACTCTGCCCTTGTCCTGGGGGAGTTCTTACTGTCTTCTCCTCCCTTGTGCCATGGGCTCCCAAGAAAAAAAACTTCTGGAAGTTGGATTTTAATGAGTCTCCCTGGGCTGGTGCCCTAGGCTATCATTTGAGCAAACATCACTATGAAATTAGTTCTTACTTGATGAATGGTTTTGTCCCTTCTGATCTGGCTAAGGGTGACCCTGAACAAAGAAATGTTTTCAACCGCTGGCCCTTTAGCATGGGTCCCTGTCCTTCATTCTAAGAAACATAGAGTCTCATGTCTATGTTAGTACCCCACTCTCTGAATCCATCCCCTTGTCTACTTTCTGTGATGTTACCTGCTTGAGGTGTTGATGGTGTGCTTTTGGTAACCTCAGGCCTCCCTTAACTGACCTTTGGACAATATGTAATCCTGATGTAATGGGTGCTCTTTTGTTTCCTGCCTTTACCCTGTAATACATTTACAAAAGTGTGCCTTTAGCTCTGTATCTGAGACCAGAGGATGAAACGTGGCCGAGCTCAGGATGATGATACAGCTGCAGCCCCCGGGTTTCACGCCCTGGGTTTCACTCACTTTTTCTCTTTTTACAGACAGCTCTTCATTTCTCAGCATTGAGTCTCCTTTCATTCAATCTCCTCAGCAGGCAAGGATGAAAAACACATGCTGGTATTTCCCTATCTTTTAAATTAAATACAAAATTTCACATATTGATTATGAAATGCATATATTCTCTAAGGAACTGCAGACACACAACAGAAATGATTCATTTTTTTAATTACAGAAGGAACAACTATGTTGAGATGATATATCTTTAGGTTACTTCTAATTGATTCCTTCATTACTACCATTCCAGTCTCCTACATATTAATTCTCTTCAGTGTGATCCACATAGCCTGAAAAGGGAAGATTTACATCCTTGTAACCTGGTCTTCCTGCTTGGCTGGGTTTAGGGTATATTATGGGTCTGAGCTGTCCAGCTCACCCCACAGTCCCAACAATACAGCATCATCTCTTGTTTCTTCTTCGTTGTCAATCCAGAAATGAACTCCTCCTTCTACAGCTGGAGGAATAAAGAGATATTGGGGATTTGGAGGAGAGTCCTGATAAAAAAGATTTCTGGCACACCCTACCCTGTAGGCAGACCTCAGTGGCTTCCACAATTGATGCTTCCTCAAAGCCAGAAGACATGATTCAGTAATAGTCATGGTACAACCAGTCTAGTGATAGAATAGTATGGGAATGTGACTGGTTGGGTAAGATACATTTGAAACTTCTCTCCGGGAAGATGTACGTTTCATGGTTTAGCATTAATCTTCACTCTTGAAAATTTAGTCTCTATTTTGCCATTTAGCTACTTAAAAGGGTCTATTGTATATCACCAGCTTGGTCATGAGCATTCTAATATGAATTGAGTCAGTTGAAGACTTTAGGATAGTAGCCCTCATCTAGGCTCAGATATCATTGGAGAAGAGTTGAGAGTTGTACGAATTGCAAAAATGTCATATGACAGTGACAAGTTTGGCTGTATCCTACTGTAGGGGTTTCCAGGTATTTTGTTTTCATCATCTTCGCCTTCTTCTCTGGTATCAGCCCTCAAATTTACTCTAACAGGTGTCATTGCTTGTATTCTGCTGATATTTGTGTTTTGTATTTCACATAAAGATTATTTTATTGTGCTTAAAATTCAAATGCTGAAGGGATGTAACTCCATAAACAGGAACTATGGGTGACTTTTATGCTTTTTTTGTCAGCTGTGGGGCCTGAACTCTGGGCCTCGGTGCTGTCCCTCACCTCTTCAGCTCAAGACTACTGCTTTACCACTTGAGCTACAGCACCACTTCTGGCCTTTTCTGTTTATGAGGTGCTGAGGAATCGAACCCAGGGCTTCATGTATGCAAGGCAAGCACTCTTCCCAGCCCCATATGCTTGTTATTTTTATTTATTAATACATTATTTTATTGTGAAAATACCATACAGATAGATTACAATTACATGAGCAAGGTAATGAGTACATTTCTTATCAAGCATTGTTGCCTCCTCCTTTGTTTCCCCTTACCATCCCTGACCTCCCAGCTCCCCTCCCATTTCCTCCTCCCACCACCAAAGTTGTAAAGTTCGTTTTTCGACATAATGTCTTGTACATCTCATTGTTGCAATAAGTCCACCTGTATCCTTATTTAAACAATTTGTTTTTCCTGTTCCCCTCACCAAATTATACCAACATCAAATACAGTAAAAAAAAGGGGTTATACCATGGGGGAGGGACATACAAAGCAACAAAAATATCATCTCATAAATATGTTATTAACAATAGCAAGAAAGAAAAACCATTTGAGTCCTTATCTTGGGTTCATTTTGCCTAACGTCAACTTATCTGACCGGTTCTGCTTGACTCAGACATATACTAGTTATTGCAACTAAGGGAATCCATGGTATTTCTTTGGGCCTGGCTTACTTCACTTAATATGTTTGTCCAAGTCTTTCCATTTCCTAACAAATGGGGCAATGTAATTCTTTCTGATGGAGGCATAGAATTCTGTGTGTATATATACCACATTGTCTTGATCCATTCATCTACTGAGGGGCATCTGGGTTGGTTCCATATCTTAGCTATAGTAAATAATGCTACAATAAACATAGTTGTGCTGGTAGCTTTAGTGTGGTCTTGTTTGTGATCATTGGGGTAAATGCCCAAAGAAGGGATTGCTGTGTCATAGGGGAGCTCTAAGTGGAGTCTTTTGAGGAACCTCCATACTACAATGCAGTAGGGTTACCTTCTGTCCACATCCCCTCCAGCATCTATTATTATTTGAGTTCTTGATTATAGTCATTCTAACTGCAGTGAGGTGGAATCTCAATGTTGTTTTGATTTGCATTTCTTTTATGACTAGAGAGGTTGAGCATTTCTTCATGTGTCTATTGGCCATCCTTCTTTCCTCTTCAGAGAAGTTTTTTTTTTAAGTCTTTAGCCCACTTATTTATTGGGCAGTTGTTTCTTTGAGGATATGTTTTTTGGGGATTTAATTTTTTGAGTTCCAGGTATATTTTAGATATGAAACCCTTGTCCATTGTAAGGCTAGTGAAGATCTCCCAATCCATGGGATTTCTATTGATCTTGCTAGCTATGTCCTTTGCCATGCAGAAACTCTGCAATTTTATGCAATACCATTTGTCTAACCTTTCTTTGATTTGTTGTGTTTCTTGGTCTCTATTAAGAAAATTTCTGCCTGTGCCAAGGAGACCTAGGGTTTCTCCTATTCCATCCTGTAATGTTTTCAGAGTGTCTGCTTTGACTCCGAGGTCTTTGATCCATTTGGAGTTGATTCTGGTGCAGGGTGATATAAAAGGATCTAGCTTTAGTTTTCTACAAGTGGTTAACCAATTTTGCCAGCACCATTTACTGAAGAGGCTGTCTTTCTTCCATTCTATTTTTTTAGCTCCCTTATTGAAGATTAGATGGCTATAGGTCTGTGGGTTCATTTCTGGGTTTTCAATTCTATTCCATTTGTCCTGAGGTCTGTTTTTGTACCAGTACCAAGCTGTTTTAATTTCTATGGCTTTGTAGTAGAGTTTGAAATTTGGTATTGATATTCCTCCAGCAGTGTTCTTTCTGTTGAGGATCGTTTTTGCTTTTCGGGGTCTTTTATTGTTCTATACGAATTTTTGGAGTGCCTCTTCTATTTTCTTGAAGAATTAGGTTGGAATATTGATAGGTATCACATTGAATTTGTAGATAGCCTTGGGAAGTATTGCCATTTTCACAATGTTGATCTTTCCAATCCAGGACAATGGGAAGTTTTTCCACTTTCTAAGTTCTGTTTTGATTTCCCTTTTCAGGTTTTAAAAGTTGTCATCATAGAGGTCCTTCACTTCTTTGGTTAATTCCTAGGTATTTTATTTTTTGTGAGGCTATTATGAATGGAGTTGCTTTCCTGATTTCAGCCACACTCTTCTAATTATTGGCATACAGAAAAGCCATTGATTTTTGAGGGTTAATTTTATACCCTGCTACTTTGCCAAATTTTTGAATCAGCTTGAGTAATTTGGGAGTGAAGTCCGTGGAATTCCTTAAATATAAGGAATTCCATGTCATCTGCAAAGGGAGAGTTTTATTTCTTCTTTCCCTATTTGGATCTCCTTTATGTCTGCATCTTGTCTTATTGCTGTAGCTAGGCATTCTAATACTAGATTGAAGAGAAGTGGAGAGAGTGGACATCCTTGTCTTGTTCCTAAGTTAAGAGGAAATGGCTTTAGTTTTTCACCATTAATTATAATGCTGGCTGTAGGTTTGTCATACACAGCCTTTATTTTATGAGGAATGCTCCATGGATTCCTAGTTTTTCTAGAGCCTTCATCATAAGGCGTGTTGGATCTTGTCAAATGCTTTTGTTGCATCTATTGAGATAACCATGTGGTTCTTATCCTTGCTCCTGTTGATGTGATGAATTATATTAATTGATTTGCGTACATTGAGCTGGCTTTGCATCCCTGAAACGAATCTTGTTTGATCATTGTGTATGATTTTTTGATGAGTTGTTGAAGTGGATTGGTCAAAATTTTGTTGAGAAGTTTTGCATCGATGTTCATCAAAGAAATGGATATATAGTTCTCTTTCTTTCATGAATCTCTGCCTAGGATATGCTTGTTATTTTTTGTACCATGAAATTGAAGTAAATGTCTATGATTTTATTTTCCTGACAGTGAAAAGAAACAAGGAGAACAAAATTTTTGTTTTTCTATATTCCTAAGCTTGATTGTTATGATCTTGCAATTTCTACCTGATTAGTGTATTTGTTTTAAACATTATAAAAAATGTATAACAACATATAACATGGTACCTCATACATTGTATGATTCTATGTATCATATATAAACAAATTAAAATTGGAAAAGAGAAGAAAATTTAATTCCTTTGCTTCCTAACCTCACTATGTTGTTTAATTGTGAGGAAGGCCTTGTCCTATCTAAAATAAGTCATTGTTTTCCTGGTACTATTTAAATAAGCTAGAACTATAAATGCTTAATTTCTAACATCTAAAGAATTTCTACGTAAGCAATGTGATTCAATCTGAAAATAAAACTGGTTTCCATACCCTATGGTTAGGAGCAAAATAGAGAAACATTGATCAAGAGTATTGAGATAGGGTTATGTATGAACAAGAAGGACTAGTGAGCTATTCTATAGAAGAGTAACAGAAGATGTGAGTAAAGGACAGTACCATCACAAAAAACTTTAAAGTATTCCATAAAGAAATAATAAATATTTGAACATTATATATATATATATATATATTTGTAGAATGTTGAAAGGGATGACATTGTTCAACATATATTGTATGCATAAACTGCCTTGTTAAATGGCAACTTCTTTGTATAAGTATTTAGGAGACAATAAAGAATATCTTCCTTTGGTCTCACTCTGTGTGAATGCCTAGAGACCTGTATAATTTATCATGTCACCGTGTCTTCTTTTTTTTTGACCATTGAGTGTGTTTACTTGTAGATTTATAGGCATGTTCTAGTTACACAAATGAGGGAAACCATATAACCTATGTTTCTTTGTGTAAAAGGAAGGTATTTTTAGGAGAAGATCATAAAAACACAATACATATATGCATCTTATCATCTAAAGTAATATTTATTGAAATGAACTCCATTAAATGAAACAAGAATATTTTTGTTTCTAGTTTTGCTTTCTTTCCTTTAGTCTTGTTTGTTCATTTATCTGTCTTTAGAAGGGTAAGGGCAGACACAGAAATGGTGGTAAAAAAGATGAAAAAAATGCAGCAGTGAGACTAGACATAATGTTAAAAATGAACTATACAACTTGTGGGTGGTGCTAGGAGAGAAAAACTGGGAGAGGGAGAGGGAAGGGATGAGATGTTAAAAAAAATACTCTTCGGGCTGGGAAGATGGCTCAGTGGTAGAGCACTTGCCTTGCATGCCTGAGGCCCTGGGTTCGATTCCTCAGCACCATATAAGCAAAAAGAAAAAAGCCGGAAGTGGCGCTGTGGCTCAAGTGGTAGAGTGCTAGCCTTGAGCTGAAGAGCTGAGGGACAGTGCCCAGGCCCAGAGTTCAGGCCCCACGAACGGACCTCCAAAAAAAAAAATACTCTTTACCTGACTTATATAATTGAAACCCCTGTGTATATCACCTTTATTATAACTATAAATAAATTTTAAAAGATAATATAAAAATGTCATGTGAAACACTGTATAACCATATTCTTTTATTTATATATTAAAATAAAAAGTTGTTTGTACAAAAAAGTTGTTTGTACAAATTCATAAAGGTGATTAAATTAGACACACCCAAATCTCATGTAAAATCTCACCTTGAAATGGCTTCTATCCACATTAAGAAAAATTATCTTCCAATTTTAATGCAGGCATACATTTCACTGGAGCGAAGTCTTGCATTTTGCTGGTAAATTGGAGATGGGGTCTAGAGGAACTTTCTGTCTAGAAGATCCTGGAACCACAGTTCTATGATTTCAGCCCTCTGGTGTGTCAAAAGATCAGTGTTCATATTTTTTTCTAAATAGTTACTACTCTTCTTACAATATTTTTATGTAATTCAACCATTTCCACTGATTTCCTCTCTTTTCACCTTCACAATGTGTGTTTACCGAGACACCTGCAGATCTCCAGGAAGAACTGATGGCCTGAATCCCATGATCTAACAAGTTTTTCCTCTCATTCTTCCTGAAAATATATGATCCATCTATATACATTGGTTAACCACTTGTAGAAAACTAAAGCTAGATCCTTTTATATCACCCTGCACCAGAATCCACTCCAAATGGATCAAAGACCTCGGAGTCAAAGCAGACACTCTGAAAATGTTCCAGGATGGAGCAGGAGAAACTCTAGGTCTCCTTGGCACAGGCTGAAATTTTCTTAATAGAGACCCAGAAACACAACAAATCAAAGTAAGGTTGGACAAATGGGATTGCATTAAATTGCAGAGTTTCTGCATGGCAAAGGACATAGCTAGCAAGATCAATAAAAAGCCCACGGATTGGGAGAAGGTCTTCACTAGCCACTTTCAAAACCTTTAAAGTCTACCATGCATGATTTGATCATACATATGTTGAACATCAATTAATTTATAATATGGCTATTTGTATAATACTCAGCTTCAGTATCCATAACAAACTGAGTTTTTAGAAATGAGTTCTTAAAGGAAAACACTTTCAGACTTTAGTTTCATGAGAGAATCTAGTTTTGTGCTTCATGTAGAACATGCTAAGAGCCACAAAATATTTCACCTTGCCTTCTTTGAATTTCTCACCCAAATGCGTCTCTGCTTCATCTATCGTCATTGTCTTTTTTCCCCACTGTTAACCAATGATAAACACCAATATTACCCGAACTCCTCAATCTCACTGACCTTCTCAAGTTTTTGCTCCCATAGAATATTTTTTCTCTGAAACACTAATTTTCAATTGTCATCATAAACCAAAAAATACTAAAGCATGTCAGTTACCCCATAATGAAGCTCCCTTCCTATAACACAAGTATATATTTTTGGCTATGGTCACACTTTTCTGCTTCTTTTTACAAGAAAAGAATGAAAACTAGTATTTTACGTCCACTTTTTACTCTGTTGATCTTCTATTTAAATATAAAATCCAATCAAACCAAGTGCTCTTCTCTTTCCATAGATCATTATTGATTTGCTATATATATTGATTACTCTATTCTTAGCCCTTTACCAACATTCAAACAATCAGTTATTCTCTGATGACTTCTCTTGGCTTCTGAAAACTACAGGCTCCTGTTTTCTTTCCCTTTTCCCTTCACCTCTTTCACCCTTTTGGATCCATTTCTCTTTATGGATCTGGAAGCCCACAGGTAACCGGAACAGACACCCTTTTCTTCTTAACCAACACTCTCCTGAGTAATTTCATGTAGGTTAAGTGTCATTTACAGGTTCTTGATGCCAAATGACCTGATCATTTGCATTTTCTGGGGTTTGTATATTATTAGGGCAAATTATTTGTACTTTCCATATCTAGTAGAAATTTCAAACATAATCAAAGCCATTTCTTCTTTCATATTTTTATTGCAAAAATACTGCACACAGGGGCTAGAGTTACATGAGTAGGGTAATGAGTATATATCCTATTGAGCATTGTTACTTCCTCCTTTGTTTTTCTCCTACCATCCCTTCCCCCAACTCCTCCACAACTCCTCCCTCACCCGAAGTTGTAAAGTTCTTTTTCAACATAATGTCTTGTACATCTCATTGTTACAATGGGTCAACCTGTATCTTTTTTTCAGCATTTTGTTATTTCCCTTCCCTTCCTCAAATTAGAAAATATATATCAAATACAGTAAAAACATGGTGTTATAGCATGGGAGAAGAACATATGAAATAAATAAAAACATCACATGGTACACTATAAATACATTAAAAACAAGAGCAAGAAGGATAAAATCACTGTGTCCCTATATTGGGGTTCATTTTCATTAGCATCATCTTTTTTTATTGTGAAAATACTGTACAGAGGGGTTACAATTATATAGGCAAGATAATGAGTACATTTCTTATCAAGCATTGAAGCCTCCTCCTTTGTTTCCCCTTCCCATCCCTTCCCATCCTCCCCCTGCCCCCCATCCAGTCCTCCCGGCTCCCTCCCCCCCCCACCACCAAAGTTGTAAAGTTTGTTTTCAGCATAACAACTTGCACATCTCATTGTTGCAATGGGTCCACCTGTATCCCTATTTAAACGATTTGTTTTTCCCCTTCCCCTCCACAGATTATACCGACATCAAATACAGTGAAAGCAGGGTTTATACTGTGGGAGAGGGACATACAAAGCAACAAAGAAATAATCTTATAAATGTGTTAGAAACAATCGCATGAAAGAAAAAAACATTTGAATACATATCTTAGGGTTCATTTCCTTAACATCAACTTATCTGACCTTTTCTGCTTGTCTCAGACCTATACTAGATATTGCAAATAAGGGAAATCATGGAACCTATGTTTCTTTGGGCCTGGCTTACTTCACTTAATATAATTTTTTTCCAAGTCTTTCCATTTCCTAACAAATGGGGCAATGTCATTCTTTCTGATGGAGGCATAGAATTCCATTGTGTATATATACCACATTTTCTTGATCCATTCATTCCATTAGCATTATCTTATATGGTCACATGAAAATAACTTTTGAGCTTTTCTGGATGTCTTAGACATATACTAGTTATTGCAAATAAGGGAAACTATAGGACCTATGTTTCTTTGGTCCTGGCTTACTTCACTTAATATAATTTTTTTTCCAAGTCTTTCCATTTCCTAACAAATGGGGCAGTATCATTCTTTCTGATGAAGGCATTGAATTCCATTGTGTATATATACCACATTTTCTTGATCCATTCTTCTACTGAGGGGCATCTGGGTTGGTTCCATATCTTAGGTATGTTGAATAATACTACGATAAATATAGTTGTGCTGGTAGCTTTGGTATGACTTTGTTTGTGATCGTTTGGGTAAAGGCCCAAAAAAGTAGGATTGCTGGGTCATAGGGAAACTTTATGTATAGGTTTTTGAGGAACCTCCATACTGCTTTCCAAAGTGGTTGAACATGTTTACACTCCCACCAACAATGCAATAGGGTTCCCTTTTGGCCACATCCTTCCAGCATCTCTTATTACTAGATTTCTTGATTATAGCCATTCTAACTGGGGTGAGGTGGAATCTCAGTGTTGTTTTGATTTGCATTTCTTTTATGGCTAGAGAAGTTGAGCATTTCTTCATATATCTATTGGCCATTCTTATTTCCTCTTCAGAGAAGTCTTTCTTTAAGACTTTAGCCCACTTATTAATGGGACAGTTGTTTCTTTGAGGATTTGTTGTTGGGGGATTTAATTTTTTGAGTTCTAAGTATATTTTAGATATCAGACCCTTGTCTGTTGTATGGCTAGTGAAGATCTTCTCCCAGCCCACGGGCTCAAAACCATTTCTATACAATTTATCTCCTTGATATCTGTTCTTTTATTTTATTATTCTAAATCAACCACACCACACACATAAGTGTGATGTGAAAAAATAAATGTGAATTTTTTTTCTCACCTGGATTACTGCTTCAGGAGACAAATCTTGCCATGCGTACAATCCCATCTATCGGATAGATTCCATATGAAGCACACTTTTCCTTGTCTTCTCTGCATTTGTACTTTAGTCCCATTTGTCATAATTCCTTTACAATACTTTTAAATGGTCCCATTTTTTGTCTTGTCCAGCAGTGGTCAATATTCTGGCCAGCATACACTGACCTCCATGTAAATGAATCAGATCATGTCAATTGTCAACAAGGAGGCACATGATCTTGTTTCATCCAAGCATTTGGTCCATATCTGAAACTGTCCCTTTGTGCCTACACCAACTCACATCCTTGGCCTTCTTGCTGCCAACATTCAGCTCATAATCATACTTGTTTAGTACCAATTAGCTTTTCTCATAAGTCTGCAGTGTTCCCTTGCCAAATCTGTATAGCTTACCACATCTCATCATTTAAACTTAGCTTAAATACTAGCTTGTCAAAGAACCTGCCAGTCTAAGTAACATGCACCCAAACCACAATGTTACCATTCATCTCATTAAACATGAATAGAAATCTTTTTCATGACTTAAGTTTACTTTATTCCTTCATTCCTCTTTCATTCTACTATAAAAAAAACCTCCAAAAATCCTTTGAATGTGAATGTGAATGTAAATGTGTGTGTGTACATATTGACTACCTAGAGTTCATAAAGGACCATGTAATATAAGTTAAAAGGAGTTCAACATTCATGTAAAGATGTTAAGGTTTTCTTTAATAACCTATCATTTATAAGTAACATCTCTCTGATGGAGGCATAGAATTTCATTGTGTGTGTATTATATCTATATCTGTATCTATACAAGATATAGATATAGATATATCACATTTTCTTGATCCATTCATCTACTGAGGGCATCTGGGTTGGTTCCATATCTTAGCTATGGTGACTAATACTACGATTAACATGGTTGTTCTGGTAGCTTTGGTATGATCTTGTTTGTGATCATTTGGGTAAATGCCCAAAAGTGGGATTGCTGGGTCATAAGGGAGCAATATGTGGAATCTTTTGAGGAACTGCATCTTGTATATGCATTTTTCTAATTTGGGGAGGGGAAGGTAAATAACAAAATGCTGAAATAAGGATACAGGTTGACCCATTGTAACAATGAGATGTACAAGACACTATGTTGAAAAGGAACTTTACAACTTGCGGAGAGGGAGGAGGAGTTGGGGAGGTGAGGAGGGAAGGGATGGCAGGGAAAAACAAAGGAACAGGTAACAATGCTCAATAGGAAATGTACTTACGCATGTATCTATAATCCCTCTGTACAGTATTTCTACAATAAAAACATTATAAAAAAGGTGGAAAGAAACAAAAAGTAAGTAACATCTCTAATATTGATAGCAAATTTTCAAAACTATACTGTAAGCCAGGTGCTGGTGGCTGCTCATGCCTGTGATTGTAGCTACTCAGGAGGCTGAGATCTGAGGTCTGTAGTGCAAAGTCAGATTAGGCAGGAAAGTACTCAAGACTCTTATCTCCACTAAATCACAAAAAAACCCCACAAAACAAAAACAAAAACAAAAACAAAACCCAGAAGTGGTTCAAGTGGTTCAAGTTGTAGTGAACTAGCCTTGAACAAAAGAAACTCAGGAACAGAGTTCAGGCCGTGAATTCAAGTCTCTAGTACTGGCACACACACACACACACACACACACACACACACACACACACACACACACACACACACACACACACACACACACACACACACAGAGGCAATAATGCAGTTTTCTTCTAAAAGCCAAACTACCACACTAAGTATGAATTCTCTTGGACTATTTTCAAATGACTAAATAAATAATACTTTCAAGTGACTAAAAACATAGTTTTGTGTCATGTTATCTACTCCATATACACTATCTTCTTGTGTCGTAATCCCCTTAGCAAGTATAGGGGCACGTGACTAAGTTTCCTTGTGATACTCCATGTGAGCCTGTGTACTTTTTGCCTCTTCTAAGTCATAAAACCTACCAGTAAAGAACAATCCTGTCTTCACCTTTTGGTGGATGTTACCGAGTTAGACATCTTTGAAATCCCCAAAGAATAAATCTGCCAGTTTGGGTCCATGCACCTGCCATTTCATCCCTCATCTAGGATTTCCATATGTGAAAAAAGGTTTTATCTGTAAACTCATAGAGATTAAGGATTCATTGCCTTGGATGGCAGGGGTTGAAGAGCAGAAACAGCTAAGAATGACACCGATGAGATTCACCACCCTGCTGTTGTAAATGGAATTTTATTGAGACATTTGTTTTTGTATCAATAGTGATTGCTTCCCTGCTGTAACAGCAGAGTTGAGCAGTTTATCATAGGGACAGAAATCTTTTGCTGATCTATCTATCTATCTATCTATCTATCTATCTATCTATCTATCTATCTATCTATCTATCTATCTATCTATCTATCTATTTAGAAAAAGAGAAAGAAAGACAGAGCAAGTAATGTTATTTTAATTTGAAGAACTGTAGAACCTGGGAATAACATGTTATTTTATTACATTAGATTGCAGTCTAAGGAAGATTCACACAAACAAATTTTTACATATGTCATTATTAAAATTTATTCTTTGCCCCAAAACAGCAGGATTTTTATTGTGTTAGCAATCCTATGAGGCTTATTTTAAATAAAAATTCTCAGATTATCTTCTATATTTCACACTATATTGGGAAATATTATCTTTCATTTGCAACTAAGAAGCCATTACAATCCTGGTATACGAACTATATTCTATATTATAAAATTCAAATATTCTACCAAAGACGTTGACAATCTCCCATAATTCTCTCTTTTTATCTCATCTTTATTTTGTAGGGCTGTCCCACAATTCTTCCCATCTTCCCTTTCTGAAGCTTGCATGCAGTACATAGTCCTTATTACAGAATTAAAGGTATTTTTTAAATCTAGATGTTTCACCCTTATTTTCAATGTATTATTTCACTATTTTCTGACTTACACACATATATGTCTCTGTATCAGGGCACTGGCTTAGTATGTGTAAGCTGTGGGCTTGCTTTCCAGCATGAACAAAATAATCCTATAAATATGCACATCTTTCACTTTCAGAAATCGTTAATTTTTTTTTTTTTGCTGGTCATGGGGCCTGAACTCTGGGCCTGGGCACTGTCCCTCAGCTCTTCAGCTCAGGCTAGCACTCTACCACTGGAGCCACAGCACCACTTCCGGCTTTTTCTATTTATCTGGTGCTGAGGAATCGAACCCAGGGCCTCATGCTTGCAAGGCATGCATTCTACCGCTGAGCTACCTTCCCAGCCCCAATAAATCATTAAATTTAGAACTGAAGGCCATTTTAAAAATATACCACCATAACCATGAGATATTTCTGTTTCATATCTATATCCTTAGCTATCAAAGATGTGTCTGGGATATATATACATATATATATATATGTATATATATGTATATATATATATATATATATATATATATATATATACATACTATTTTGGAAGTGAATTCATTTGCCCATACACATTCTAATATGTGTGATGTTTCTCTGTATAGTGGTTTGTTTTTCACTGGATGTCTGCAGTGAATTTTGTGATATGTGTAAATGTGTTCATTTCAATTTTAAAGCTTATGAAATTGAAAAATAGTTACAGTTAGGTTCTCATGTGGCTCTTTCCCAGCTTCATTCATTCCTTTCTTTTTTGTTTCATTTCTTTCCTTTTTTATGCTCTCTTAGCTATGTTTTTTCCTTCCTTCCTTCCTTCCATCCTTCTTTCCTTCCTCTATTTCTCTCTTTTATTTTTTTCTTTTATTGTCATGTAACTCTTGACCCATGCTTCCCAGGAAACATTATTTTTTTGGTTTTCTTTTTTAAATATCATTTCAAAAGTATATGTGGCATTCCCAACAAGCCTACTATTAAGGAAGCGTTAAGTATATCTATTTGTTGAGGAGAGGAAATAGTGAGAGGCAGGCTCTAAATGTTGGGGTGTGATGGCTGTATATATTTTCCAAGGACTCTCTTCAAGGCCCCCATGACCTCCTTATTTCTCAAGCTGTAGATGAGGGGATTCAGGGCTGGGGTGACAATTGTGTAGAAGAAGGAGAGGATGTTGTCCTGTTTGGAAGTATGGAAAGAACTGGGCAGGACATACACGAATGTAGCAGGCCCATAATACATCCCAACTACAGCCAGATGAGAAGAGCAGGTAACAAGGGCTTTCTTTCTTCCCTCGTTTGAGGGCATATGGAGTATAGTAAAAAGAATTAGTGTGTAGGACACCAAAATGGCAGAAAGTGGGGGAATCAGAAAGATCACACCCATCACATAAACCATAAGCTCATATCTAGAGGTATCTGCACAGGCCAACTTCAGCAGAGGTGGGATCTCACAGAACAGATGTTTAATCATTTGGCCTTTGCAGAAGGGATAATGCATAGTGTAACTGGTATATACAAGGGCACTCAGAGATGCCAGGATCCATGATGTGCTCACCATGAACCAAAGAATTCTTGGTCTCATGAAGATCATATAGTTCAGAGGATGACAAATAGCCACATACCTGTCATAGGCCATAAAAGCTAGCAGCAGGTCCTCTGCCCCACCCAAAATCAGTTCCAGGAACATCTGAAGAGCACAGCCAGCAAAGGAGATGGAGTTATCTCCATGCAGAAAGTCCATGATGGCCTTGGGTGTGACAACTGATGTGAGGAGAAGGTCAATGAGAGAGAGCTGTCTAAGCAGGAGGTACATGGGCACGTGGAGCCTCACGTCCATTGTGATGAGCAGGAGCAGCAGCCCGTTGCTGGTCAGAGACAGTGTGTACAGCACTGTCATTGTGGCACAGAGCAGTTCAGGAAACCTGCTGTCATTCAGAATGCCCACCAAGATGAAGCCGCTTCCCAGGGTGGAGTTCCAGACCTCCATTCTCTGTGGTCTTTTTAGTTGCCTAGAACCAGATGTCTAAAGGAAGCCTTGCTAAGGGATTTCAGTCAATATTTGAGGCCAACTGGGGTAGCCAACAGAAATTCTGTGGAATATCTTTCAATTGTCTATGTTCCCTCTATGTTTTGATTTGTCTTAAAGTTTTCAGTGAATTATAGTGATCTTTCAACTAATGAGTGACAGACATATCAATTGTTGCTAACCATTAAATATATCATACATGTCTTTATGAATAGAATACACCCAGGCAAATATCTTCAAAGAAGTGAAAACATCTCTTACTTCATAATTACATAGTAAACTTGATATTGGTTTAAACTTTAGCTGCTTTTATGCTTAAAATCTACTTGGGTGTATACTTTAAAGTTTGTTCAAAGGAGTAGTATTTGCTAGTTTCTTCCTTGACTTGATGCGTGTTTTTACTTTGTCGTTTCAAAGTTGTTGTTTGTTTCTTCCACACAAGAATATCTGTGTCCTGACCACTTGGTCTCCAGTAGTCTTCAAATATTCTCCTCTCCTTGATAGTTACACTGTTGGTCTGCTGAAGGAAGAGTAATTCTTAGCTAAAATGAATGAAGGGGTGAAATTGTTTTTAGCGATAAGTTGGTAGAAATAGTGAAAAATCACTTAACTTTTCAAGATAGCAATAGAAATTTTTTTCAGTGGAAGCAAAGACAAGAAACTGGACGGGATCTCTGGAGGCATGATAGCAGGTTCCATTAGTGAAGGGTATGTATTTAAGGTGTTGGGTACATAATGCCGGCATTGTAGGAAAGATAAAAGCCATCCCACTACTTGAGACTCACAGCAGCACAAAGCATGAAACATTTTTTTCCCTCATAAATATTAGTAATGTGAGGAAAGATGCCATTCTGATGATGGTGAATCTAAATGAAAGTGCTGGTGGAAGGGATTGAAATGGAAAAAACATGGCGTGTGGGGTATCTGTGAAAGCATCCATTAATCATGAAGCCTGCTTTTTATAAATGCATCCCTCATTGTTAGGAAGACTTAAGAGACACTGTGGGAAAGAAATAAAAAATGTCCACTAAACTACTTATCTCTCATTGATAAATAACTATCTGTGGTACTATTCACTTGGGGTTCCCATCGGACTGTTGGTGTCCAGGAATGATCAGTTATACCAAATGCAAGTATTGCGATGTTTTTTGTTGTTGGTGGTGGTCATGGGGCTTGGACTCTGGGCATGGGGGCTGTCCCTGAACTCTTCAGCTAAAGGCAAGTGCTCTAACACTTGAGCCACAGCACCACTCTCATTTTTCTGGTGGCTTGTTGGACATAAGAGTCTTATGGACTTTCTTGCCTGGGCTGGCTTTGAACTGCAATCCTAAGATGTCAGCCTCCTGAGTAGCTAGGATTACAGGTGTGAGCCATCGGAGCCCAACTTTCAATCTTTTTTTTTTAAACCATACCCAGGCTTGAACTCAAGGGCTGAGTGTTTTATTAACTAATTTGCTTATGCTGGTTCTTGGCTTTTTCTGACATGCCTCCAGCCCAGATTTTGTCTCTATATTTTGGCATGAAGTCTGATGGACTTTTCTGCCCAGTTTAGTTTCAAACCATGATCATGTGGGTGTTATCCTCCTGAATAGATAAGATTGTCGGCATGAAGTACTAGACTCTGATCAGTACTGAGGCTTTTATCAGAAATTCTAGATTCTTGAGTTTGGCCACTGTTGTGCGTATTTCAGGTAGCTTCTCCTGTACAAGGTAGATATGTGTATCATGTGCCTAGAATATACATGTGTGTGTGTGTGTGTGTGTGTGTGTGTGTGTGTGTGTGTGTGTGTGTGTGAGCTGTGAGGCCTGAGAAATAGACAGGGAGTAGAACATCAACTGTTTTTCAGTAATCACACGCTCTATACTTTCTAGAGACAAAGATACAACATTTACCTCCAAAGAGAAAAGTCACAGATTTTAGATCACACCTATTATCCTAGGATTCATGTGGGACATGAAGAGGCTCCAGATTCTTAGGAAAGAGGAAGCATTTCTTCTGAAAGGTGGAGGTGTGGATGTGCACGGTGGTCACTAGGATCAGGAGTCATACGCTCCTCCATTCACCATCATTTTTGCCAGCCCTCCTTAAGGAAGAGATGGATATAGATAATCACCTAAGAATCCAGGCAGGATGCTGTGATGCCAGGCCCTGATTCCCTCAGAAAGTCTTCATCCAAACTCCTTGCCAGAAAGTCTCTCCTAGCTCCTGGAAGGTTTCCCGAGTCTTCCTTAAGTTCCCGTAATCAACTTCCATCTACTCTCCCAGCAGGAGTCCATATGAAAACAAGAGCCTGGTAGAGACTCTGAGACAGATGAATGGACAGTGCTGCTCAAAGGAGACCCACCATTTGTTTATCCTCGCTGCCTCTGGGGCAGTAGGGATCCTGGTCTTGTCTTTGGAGAATTTTCATACTCTCATCCTCCCTGGTGAAATGGGTTCCTAAGAAATTACATCTCCTAGAAGCCGAATTTTAATGAGTCCTTCCGGACTTGTCCCTTGGCCTACCATTTCTGCAAACATCACATACTAAACTAGCTCTGAGTCCTAGGACTTGTTTCATCTCTTGTGTTTTGGCTGCCTAAGTCCCTGATTAAATAGATAGTTTCAACAACTGACCCAGAAGCAAACGGGCTCTGATGCAGCCTCTAAGTTATCAAGGGACTCATGTCTAGGTTAGGACTGTCACTCTCCTTCTACCTCCCTGTGTCTCTTATTCAGGATTTTAACAGTGTGCTTTTGGTAACCTCAGATCTTCCTTCACTGGCCTTTAACACTGGTTTAATAGATGCTTCGAGTTTTTTGTTTCTTACATCTATGCTCTTTCATGTGTGTGCACGCCTGTGCCTGTCCTTGTCCTTCAGTATTCAGTGACCAGGGGATGAAGCTGGGCAGAGGTCAGGATGATGACACAACCCATCCCCCAGCTGTCACTGCTCTGGCTCAGCCCTTCTCAGCTCTCAGCCAGTTCTTCATTTCTTAGTCTTCAGTTTCCCTCCTCACCAGTCAAGGCTGGAAAAAAAAGCAGCTGGGTTTTTTTCTACCTTTTTTTTGCCCTCAACATTAGCAAATTAAAATAAAAATAGGTTTTCACATATTAATTATAAAATGCACACATTCCCCAAAGCTTTTTAGACATTTTTATTGTTAAGTAGTTGCACATAGACGTTACAGTTCCATGTTGGGTTATGAGTACAATACATTTTGATCAACACCATCATTCTCCTCCATTATGTTCCCCCATCCCTAGCCCCAAGTTACTTTACAAACACAATGCAAATGATAGGTATTTTGTTATTTCCATTTATTATTTTTACAGGATCAAAAGTGGAAGCAAACCTTGTGCCCCTAAGCAGTAAAATAGTTATTCACTAGAAGTAGTAAATATTTACTGCTATATAGAAATCAAAGCAAAGGATCAAGACGGCTCTGCATTTATGTAATATATTTATTTCTGAAAGTGGTTTTAAACTAAAAATAATGGTTTTGTGTTCCTATAGCCTACTAAATGAAATGTTGGCATATATATATATATATATATATATATATCCATTGTAGAATGGAGGAATTGTAGCACTTTACATTTGCACTACTCCACTCATTTTTGTGCAATGAGAATGTTAAAGTCTACTCTGTAATTTTCATAAATATGGTACAGGGCTACAACTGTAGTATGTCCTCCAATAGCTCATTTGTACTTATTCCATCTTCATAGATGAAATTTGCCTCCTGTATTCAGCATGTCCACCACACTCTCTCCCCTCCTGCTGGCCTCTTGTAACCACAATTCTGCTCTCTGCATATGTGAGCTCAATGCTTTATGGAAATAGACTGTCAATTTCTTATGAATTCAAATATTATTTTATGATACAACAGAGCAGAATCTATAGTCTTTATTGAGTAAATAGACTATTTGTGATCATGAATGTATCTGATTCTTTTTTGTATAAACAGGGAAATTGGAAGCAACACAAATGACCACAGATAAGTGAATGAAGAGAGAAATAGGAATAGTCCATATAATTGGATGCCACTTGGCTACAAATGGAAAAGAACTCCTAACAGACAGAAGAGTATAAATGAATTTCAAACACATTATGCTAGAAGAATGAAGCTAGACTTAATCTGTATGATATAAAGGACAAAGTTATGTTGGCAGTAAACAGATCAGGCATATAGATGGAGTTTGTTGAGGGGAAAATATTACAATCAAAGAGCACTAGAGAGTTCAGATGGCTGGTAAAATTTTGGCAGCTAATATCTTGACTTCGGTGGTCATTACATGACTGTTTATTTAACAAACTTGCAAAACTGAGTATTTGGTGTATGTTCCAAGTGCTTGTGTATCTAGTGAAAGGGTCAAAGTTCAATCCCTCATACAACACCACCACAAAACAAAAACACCTTGAAAAACAGAATACTAAAAACTGACTGATATTAATGAACTTAAAATTTTCTCATTTAAAAATAAAAAGGAAATAACTAAATGAATATGAATATAGGGTTTCTACTGCCTTCATAAGTATACATAGCAGTATCCCAACCAAGTGCTGTCATTCTTGTGAATTAGAACTCTTTTAAGAATATAATGTATATTTTTTTCAAGAATTAAACTTCACAATTTACTCACTGACTCAGATTTTAGTTTCAACATTCTTCCCGGAACTGTAAATAGCTCCTAGCTTTCATTTTTCTTTCTGGCTGAACTTATTTTATTAGGAGACTTTTGGGTTTTGCTTTTATTGTTAATTTTGATTCCTTCAGTAACTATAGTTTAGCTGTGTAAAGATAATCTAGGTGTGTGTGCCGCTATATTTAAGAGTCTCTGTAAATGTATGTGTCCCTTGTCCCATTATTGCCTTTGGAAGGCCATTGTTACCTCAGTACATTTACATAGTGGGTAATGTATCATTTTAATCCCTGCAAGCCTTGAAAGGGTTATAATTAATATTGATACTCTATAAGCTTCAGTACTATGTGGGCTTGTTTTTCATAGTTGATCAATACTTGGAAAGTTGAACTCTCTCCCTTAGCATCACAGATGGCAGAATAGTAGCACCGAGATGTGCACACAAATAAGCTTTACTGACTTCAAAAGGTAATGAAAGGAAAGAGTTTACATTTACAGTCTGTGCAAGAGCAGCCATATGGCATTGGAAATAGTCCAGGCTGCAAGGACCATAATGGAGGAAAGCAACGCTTCACAGAAACAGAGAAACCCATCTTATGTTTGGGGAGCTGAATGCTAGCACAAGGACACTTGCTTCCTGCTATCTACAGTAGCAACTTAAAGATTTGTAAAGATCTTGTGTAGGGCTGACTAGAAACCTAGGCGGCTGTGTGCACATGCCTGTAATGACACTACTTGAAGGCCGAGGCAAGATCACAAGTACAAAGCTAGCCTGGGCTACAGAGTGATTCTGTCAAAAAATAAAAAGGAATGAATAAAGGAGGTGAAAAGAAAGGAAGGAAGAAATTAAGGAAGGATGAAAAGAAGGAAAGAAGAAGGGAAAGAGGGAAACAAAGGGAATGGAGAAAAGGAGGGTAGGAAGAAAGGAAAGGAACTTAAGGCTCAGATTGCATTTAGTGAGAGAAGAAAGTCAGGTCCACAAACCAACCCAAGAGTATTCATTAACCTTCCATTTCCTGGGCCAGCATTTCCATGGAGACCATTTCAGCAGAGAACATAAAGTTCCTCTCAAGATGGAGAGGTGAAGGACAAAGTAGAGGGAGGAGGCATGGGATCAGAGGACAGAGAACCCTGTTCTAGTACAAGGGCCCAGCTCTCTGCAAGTTCCAGAGATGCTGATGTGGGACATAGCAGAGACTTTTGTGCCTCTCTTGCATTATCTACTTCCTTCCAGAGGATTTGAATAATGGCAGTGGCTCTCAGATGCCAGCAGGAATAAAGTAGAGTTTAAGCAACTGGATCCAAGAACTCAGTCAAAAACTGCCACACAGCTAGAAGGACTTTCATTCCGTGGCAGATTGTATGATAAAAGCAGTTTCTGCAAATTCCTCTCAGCATTAAGAAGAGGAAGTCCAGCTTCTTGCTCCATAGGATACAAGCCAAAGATTGTGGTAGCTGCCTGTCTGTTCCTACTGTACCTTCAGTGAACATCTGAGTACCAATGGAGCCTGACACCTGATATCGGAGGGGATCCTGAAACACAACCAACTTAGCATACTGAATACTACTGCAGAAACCCACATCTTCCTCATTTCTACTGAAACAGCATCAACCTTCAAATAACCCAAAGGAGTGGAGACAGTCAGGAAAGCTGGGCTTCTCTCCACCAGAGGTAAGACATTTTTCTGTCTTTAATGGAAATGTATACTCTCTCAGCACACTGGTCAAAAAAATTAGGGTTCAAGGTTAACCGTAATTAACATGAACTACTTTGCCCACCAACTTCTTGTGCTGTGGTCTCCATTTCCTTAATCTCTCAGCGATTTCCTGATTAAAAGCCAACCAGTCAGAACTGATAAAAAGCCTATACTATAGGTTAGGACAAAGTACCTGCTTCCTGGTGGCAATCTCAATACCTGATTTCAGATCCTGTCACCATTACTAGCTTCTGACCATGCTTTTGTACTTATCTGATGATGAACCACCATCACAGGCCATCTAAGAATTTCTGATGTAATTGTTGAAAATTCTTATACCTTTTCAGTACTCAAAAGAAGCCAATGAAAATCACTGAAACATTAGGATGTATATGATATGATGTATCTAAATGAGTTGCAGGAAGTGGAATCTTTCACTTGAATCTTTCACTTCCTGGCTTCATCTGTCTGTTCATTGATTATCCCAACTCTAAATGCCCTCATTTCCAATCTCACATGGCATAATAATAGCACATTAAAACTAAGAAGCAAACAAAATTGTTTGCATGCATTCTGCAAGTGTAGATAGAAAAGCAACATTATCTCAGATTCAACATCCTGTGGTTTGAAAGCTAATAGAGATTGAGATTCTGGACAAAAGAAGTAACTAAAGGGATAAATTTGCACACTTTTAACCCAACTAGTGTCTGTAGCCTTGAATGCTACAGAAAATTGTGGCTTTAAGGAACATGGAAAAGAAGCCAGGCATAGCAGTTCATTTCCACGATCCCCGTTCTCATAGACAGACAGGATGATTGCAAATTTTAAGGCAGCCGGCTTTAAAAAGGATGTATCACCCCCAAAAAAGTAGATAAAGAAAAGGAGATCTTTTCTTAAATTCATATCCCTGAACTTATAAGTAGAAAAACAGGGTCATAATGCAAATAAACTTGCTATTTATTTATTTTTCTTATCAAGCATTATTGCCTCCTCCTTTGTTTCCCCTTACCATCCCTTCCCATCTCCACCCCCCCAACAGTCCCACCACCCCCCTACACCAAAATTGTAAAGTTTGTTTTTCAACATAGCGTCTTGTACATCTCATAGTTGCAGTGGGTCCACCTGTATCCCTATTTAAACAATTATTTTCCCTTCCCCTCCACAAATTATACCAACATCAAATACAGTAAAAAAACAGGGGTTATACCGTGGGGGAGGGACATAAAAAGCTACAAAGAAATATCTTATAAATATGTTAAAAACAATAGCAAGAAACAAAAAACCATTTGAATCCTTATCTTGGGGTTCATTTCGCCTAACATCAACTTAATCTGATCTTTTCTGCTTGTCTCAGACATGTACTAGTTATTGCAAATAAGAGAAACCATGGGACCTATGTTTCTTTGGGCCTGGCTTACTTCATTTAATATGATTTTTTCCAAGTCTTTCCATATACCACCTCACCCCAGTTAGAATGGCTATAATCAAGAACTCTAGTAACAACAGATGCTGGAGGGGATGTGGACAGAAGGGAACCCTAAACTTGCTATTTAAAGCATTAATCAAACATTACATTAAGAAAAACAAAGTAACTGGGCTCCAGTGACTCATACCTATAATCCTAGCTACTCAGGAGGCTGAGATCTAAGTGTCATGATTCCAAGCCCCGGGCAGAAAAATCCGTGAGACACTTCTCGCCAATAAACTACTCAGAAAGAGCAAGAAGTGGTGTTGTGGCTCAAGTGGTAGAGCACTAGCATTGAGCACAAAGAGGCTCAAGGACAGTGCCCAGGCCCTGAGTTCAAGCCCAGGACTGGCAAATAATAAATAAATAAATATGAAAAAAGAGGATAGGAGAAAAAAACTGGGAGAGAATAAGGGAAGGAGTAATGTTGTCTGAAAAGAAATGTACTCTTTACCTGACTTATATAACTGTAACCCCTCTGTACATCACCTTTAATAATAACAAAAAAGAAAAAAGAAAAGAAAAACAAGGATGTGTCAGAATATTTCTTAGTCTTGAAAGAGAGATAATGTAATCTTTCTTGATAGATACATGTTTAGGATTAACATGCTGAATAATATTTTCATGGAATGACCTCTTGATGTTTATATAATACTGCAGTTTTTATTCTCCATATTGAGAAATTTTCTATCAAGATATAGTAAAAAAAATCACTTTAAATTCACAAGGGAGACATATATCATTTGTTGAAATTATATTGTTTGTTGAAATACATAATGATTGTACTAACCTATTTATATTAATAAGACCCCGCTAAAAATCCATCTGTTTCTAGGCAACAAAAGAAAGCACACAGAATGGAGGTCTGGAACTCCACCTTGGCAAGCAGCTTCATCTTGGTGGGCATTCTCAATGACAGTGGATTTCCTGAACTGCTCTGTGCCACAATCACAGTCCTGTACATGCTGGCCCTGACCAGCAATGGGCTGCTGCTCCTGCTCATCACAATGGACGTCAGGCTCCATGTGCCCATGTACCTCCTGCTTAGACAGCTCTCTCTCATGGACCTCCTTTTCACAACAGTTGTCACACCCAAGGCCATCATGGATTTTCTCCTAGGAGATAACACCATCTCCTTTGGAAGCTGTGCCCTGCAGATGTTCCTGGCACTGACACTTGGTGGAGCAGAGGACCTGCTTCTAGCCTTTATGGCCTATGACAGGTATGTGGCCATTTGTCATCCTCTCAACTACACGATCTTTATGAGTCCAAAAGTCCTTTGGCTCATGGTGATCACATCGTGGTTCCTGGCATCCTTGAGTGCCCTTGTATATACAATTTACACCATGCAATATCCCTTCTGCAAAGCCCGGGACATTAGCCATCTTCTCTGTGAGATTCCACCTTTGCTGAAGTTGGCCTGTGCAGACACCTCCACCTATGAACTCTTGGTGTATGTGATGGGTGTGACATTCCTGATTCCCCCACTTGCTGCCATTCTGGTCTCCTACACACTGATTCTCTTCACTGTGCTCCGTATGCCCTCAAATGAGGGGAGGAAGAAAGCCCTTCTCACCTGCTCCTCCCACCTGGCTGTGGTTGGGATGTTTTATGGGGCTGCCACATTCATGTATGTCCTGCCCAATTCTTTCCATAATCCCAGACAAGACAACATCATCTCTGTGTTCTACACAATTGTCACTCCAGCCCTGAACCCCCTCATCTACAGTTTGAGAAATAAGGAGGTCATGGGGGCCTTGAGGAGGGTCCTGGGAAAACACTTATTTCCAACACACCCAACTCCCTGAGTGTCATAGCTAGCTTCTTTTTGTTTTTGTTTTTGTTTTTCTGGTCTTGGTCCTGAGGTTTGACATGGGCGCTCTATTGAATTCTTGTACGTTCAAAGCTGGTGCTTTACCACTTGCACAGCTCTACTTTTGGCTTTTTGAGTGGTGTTTTTGGTGATTAATTGGAGATAAGTCTCATAGACTTTACCTGGATGGACTGGCTTTGAACTGTGATCCTCAGTTATTGGCCTCCTGAGTAGCTAGGATTACAGATGTGAGCCACCAATACCCAGCTTGGTAATATCTTTTGATGGAGAAAAATAACCATGTAATTGGACTCATCAAATGCTCTTAACATTTTCTTTTCATGTGGCATTTGACAGGATGAGTCATATTATATAGGTTTCCTTATCATTTACTCTTTCATAGTCTCTATTTTACCATATGGCTAGTTATTTAAAAGAGTCTAAAGGGTATGGCCAAATTGGATTTGGCTCCTGAGCCTTTTATTACCTACTAATCCAACTTAAGTATCAGAAACAACAGTTTCAAGTCAGTGGTCTAAGAAAGACACAGATATCACTTGTAGATATCTACAAGTGGTGTAAATCTCAGATTTATACCAGTTGTAGGCCAACCCTTATTAAAAGCTTCTTGACAGTCTTTGTCTAATGTCCTAGTAAGTTTTCATGTATTTGCATTATGTTCACTATTTTCCTCTTTCCAGCATCACCTTTAATAGGTATGCTTGTTTGTATTGAGCATGTATGTGTTTGTTATTTGAGAGTATTTTATAATAATTAAATTCAAATATTAAAGAAATGAAAAACATTATCCATTTGTAAGAACCATCAAAAGCACATCTCTTCTTCCTCCTTCTCCTTTTATAGAGCTAAAGACTGAAATAAGCATCAATGATTTTTGTCTCATTAGTAATAATACCAAACTAGCAGATCAAAGGAGGGAATTTTCCATTTTTCTTAACCTATTTTAATATGTTCCATAATTGCAAAGAGTCAGTATGCATGGTATGGTGTTTAAGTATTACAAAAATCTATAAATGTATCAAAAAAGCCTGTTATTCCATATAGACATGTAATTTTCCACTTTTATGTGTCACTAAAATCAATTTAAGTTTCAAAAAGAAAAGGAAAGAACAATAAAATTTTTCTTGTTAAACTAATTATGCTAAACTATTTTTGAGGATATTGTCCTATTCTATTTTTTCTTCCTCAAATAAAATAGCACAATAGCAGTTCATTTATAGCATTAATAGGTGCTCTTTTTCAGTTGATGTCATTCAAGTTGAAGACTGGTTACTAAAAGCTGGTGATTGTTGGGGGTGGAGAAGGAACAGAGAAATATTGTTCAAGAATATTGAATCAGGGCACTGATGATTCTACCTATAATTCTCAGATTCCTGAGCAGCTAGGCAGGCAAGTTTTGAGAATGTTCTCTCCAACTAAACACCAAAACGCTGGAAATAGAGTTGTAGCTCAAGTGGTAAAGAGCTAGCTTTTAATACAAAAGCTCAGTGACAGGAACAAGGCCTAAATTCAAGCCCAGGAACTGGCACAAAAACAAACAAACAAAAAGAACCCTGAGTTACAGTTAGGAGCAAAAATATCTAGCTTGTTATTCCACAGTATAATGAATATAGAAAAGGGAAATATGCATTTAGAAAAGGTAGAATAAAGAACCTCAAATATTTTAATAAAAAGAAGTAATAACAGCTGACAAAATAAATATATGTAAGTATATACATGTATGATAATGTAACATATGCACCACTAATTGGTACAGTTTTCATGCTCATATTATCTGTTACGATAAAGTTCTTTTAAAATTAATATACTAGGTATAGAAAAACTTTCACCTACACACAGTTAGATGAATTTCCTTCCATTTTTAATGCAGGCATACAGTTGTTTCTCACCTATGGATACTTAGTGATGCTTTCCTCTGCACTGTATGGTGGCAGACTGAGCAATACTGAAGATTGCTGTATCCATTGTTAGGCTTGAGAACTCTACAAAGTGCATTGCTTACTTGCATAACTTTGAACATGAATCTTAATCCCATTGAACTAGAGTCAGCAATAAAGTGTTCATAATTTAAAAGATTCATTTCCTAGAATTTTGTGAAGATTAAGTTTTAAATATGTGATGTGTAATGAGGGATTTGACATACGGCTATTTCATGTGATTCCTAACTCCTAGATGATTAAATTGCCTTGAAAATGCTAAACGATAGCATAAAATTAAACTGTATGGATGTTTTTAACTGTATGGATGTGTTTCAAATTCAGGGGTTCTGGTAATTTTGTGTTCTATTAATATTGCAAAATATTCCATCATAGCAAGAAAAAAGAATCTCCAAATTGTAAATGACAAAAGAGTTTAATTAGAAATATATAAAATATAAATGGATATACACAAAATGAAGAGGAAAAGTTCCAGGTGATTTTTTGGTTGCTATTTTCTAAATCTCTGAATTTTCTCAAGTACTGCTATCAAAAATAATGTCATTGACATAAATCAAAATATTTTAGAATACCTTCACTCAGCAAATATGAGGCCAACAATGGCTTTAAGTCTTCCCACACCAAAATATAATAATAATAATAATAATAATAATAATAATAATAATAATAATAATGGTGATGATGATGATGATGATGATGTGTTTAGAGTCAGGAGCTAGCAGCTCATGTCTGAAATCCTAGCTCTTCAGGAGGCTGAAATCGAGGATCTTGGATGGGGGGTAGGGGGGAGAGGGGGGCCGCAGGGCGAGATGGGAAGGGATGGGAAGGGAAACAAAGGAGGAGGTAACAATGCTTGATAAAAAATGTACTCATTACTTTGCCCATGTAATTGTAACCCCTCTGTATGGAATTTTCACAGTAAAGACTTATTAATAAAAAAAAGTTTCAGAAATGTAGTCAACATTGCTCTAGAAACATCATGTATAATATTTTGTTTATATTTTATGTGGATGAACACACATATATAGTGCAGGTATATATATGAATGAAAAACCCCTTTGCCATTTAAAATTTGGTGACTCTTGTTCCTTCTTATGATGAAATATTTTAGAATATTAGTAAGATTGGAAGTGACCAGAATCCATGGATATTCTTTCCTTCTCTATTTATTTGTAGCTAAATTTCCATTGCAATTATTCATTTGTTACTTTTGGTTTTATATTTAGACATTGTAAATGGCTCATTTACAGAAACCATGAAAGTTTACAACTTGAAATGTCAGGCTCTCTTTTTGTAGCCCTTTGTTGTACTCACTACTGGTTTTTTATTTTTTTTGTAAACACGAATTTCTCCACAGATATAGAATACAAATGTAATCATATATCTATTATTCCTCCTCATCAATAGCTTTCTTTTTTGCCAGTCCTGAGGCTTAGACTCAGGGCCTAGGTGCTGTTCCTGCTCTCCTTTTACTCAAGGCTATCACCTTACTATTTGAAGCACAACACCATGTTCAATATTTCTGTGATTTAATAGGAGATAAGGGTCTTATAAACTTTCCTGCCTGGGCTGGCTTTGAATCATGAAACTCAAATATCAGCCTCCTGAGTAGTTAGGATTATAGGTGTGAGTCACCAGTGCCCAGAACAATAGCTATCTTTTAAATGAGCAATGAGTCCAATACATCTTTTGTGGAACTTCTCCTTTATTAATATTTTAAGAATACAATCGAAAGGGAGTAGACTGCTGAAGATCAATGCTATTACTTTTTGCTTCGCCTAAAACAACTAATATTTCTCCCCAATATGTAAAAGTGAAGTAGAAATTTAATCCCCTGTCCTGTCAACTTGGTAATGTTCATGATTCCTCACAGCATAGTAAACCTCAGACACCTATTCAACCATTTTCTTCCAGTCCTTTTTTAATGTGGAAATTACCAAGAGAAAGTAATATGTGCCACATGACTTCAATGTCATGTCTTTGTACATACTAACTACACAGTAGAAGATAAAGAGTTTAAAATGTGTTTGGACCATCACAGAATCTATTACTAAAAATTAGGTGAGTATAGCAATTTGATGAGGAAAAGGAATAGTGACAGGTAAGCCCTAATTGCTAGAGTGTGAAGGCAGGATGTATTTTCCAAAGACCCTCTTCAAGACCCCCATGACCTCCTTATTTCTCAAACTGTAGATGTGGGGGTTCAGGGCAGGAATGACAAAGACGATGTTGTCCTGTGTGGGACTATGGAAGGAACTGGGCCAGACAAACAGGAACATGGCAGCCCAACTACAGTCAGGTGGGAAAAGCAAGTGACAAAGGCTTTCTTCTTTCTCTCATTTGAGGTCATGTGGAGCACAGAGAAGAGAATCAGTGTGTAGGAGATGACCATGGCAAAAAGGGGGAGCAAGAGGAAAGTCACCCCTGTCACACAAACCAAGACTTCATAGGTGGAGGTGTCTGCACAGGTCAACTTCAGCAGAGAGGGGGATCTCACAGAACAGGCATCTGATTTCCAAGGAAATGGAGAAAGGAAAATGCGTGGTGTATATGATATGTCCTAGGGAACTCAGGGATGCCAGGGTCCATGATGTGGTCACCACGAGCCAGCAGATATTGACCCCATAAAGATTGAGTACTTGAGAGGATGACAACTGGCCACGTACCTGTCATAGGTCATAAAGGCTGCAAGCAGGCCCTCTGCACTACCCATTATCACTGTCAGGAACATTGTGTACCTGAAAATTGCTGAACACAGTTTTAACTGTTCTTACAACAAAGTATGTGAAATCAAGAACATCCCAATAAGCTGGAATTATCAATGCTATAATTACACACACATTAAAACATTATAATATACACAGTTAACAGATGTGTCCATTCTAAAAAGAAACAATCATATTAGGATTTTGGAGATTCTTTACCACTTATACATACAAAAGATTATTTACAGACTTGGTCTAAAGGCCTGACATTTGTTATATTGTGTTAAGAATCATGATATAAGGCTTCTATTGATCACCACTTTTAACAGATAAGCAAACCAAGTTACAAAAAGAATGGGAACACAGATGAAAAGATTTGTATCTACTGTTTACCACCTTATTAACTAGAAATGGCCATGTATATTAATAGTTTGCTTGAAGACATCTTTGACAAAAGAAGCAATATGTCATTTGTAAATTTTCTTGTTCTAAAGAAAGCAGTTATGTTCTATAGATCTAAATTATGTAAATAAAAGTTATTTTATACTGTTAAAAAAAAAAAGAATGGGAAACAGATCCTGAGGATGTACAGATGCAAACTCAGGAACTTTGGCTCTTTCCTCTCTATGAATACTCCAAAATATGATAACATAATAGTAAGCCAGAAGAGTCACTAAACATTACAATTCAAATAAAAATTTAGCAAAGCCTAACAAAAAAGGAAACTGACTTTTGCTTCCTTCTAGATACTGAATTTTCACAATTGTTAAACATACTTGGTTTAATGAGCTTTAACTGTCATAGCTTAGTTTTACAGATTTACTTAAGATGACTTAAGGAAAAAACAGAATTTCTGGGTTTTCACCAAGCATTGCTGCCAAAGATAAACCACAGCAGTGTGGAGCTTCTGCACCCACAAAGTTCTCACGTATTTTTATGTCTTCTCATGTCTATTAGTGCTATAAAATAAAGCATATTTAGGGTAGAAAGAAGGGAGATTGTATAATCTATGCTTTTGTTACTCTGTACACAGATATGATCATATTCTCACATCAAGATTATGAGCTCCTTGCAATTATTTTGAAAGCACACTAGTGTATCAATAAGAACACATTAAAAAATTCAAACCACAGAAACAATAAACTCTATTATCACATCTGCTTTTCTGTTTAAATAAATGCTTGATTGTATCTTGTATTTTAATTACATTATAAATATATGTATATATGTGTATATGTGTGTGTATACACACACACACACACACACACACACACACACACACACACACACACACACACACACACACACATATATATATATATATATATCTTAGGGCCTGGGCACTGTCCCTGTGCTCAAGGCTAGTGCTCTACCACTTGAGGCACAGTGAAACTTGCAGATTTTTCTGAGTAGTTCATTGGAGATCGGTGTCTCACACACTTTTGGCCTGGTTGGCTTCCAACTACTACCCTCATATCTCAGCCTCCTGAGTAGCTAGGATTATAGGCATGGGCCACCAGCACCCGGCTCTTATATTTTCTATTTCAATCAAAGATATTTTTATTTTATTTTAACTTTTTATTGTGAAAATACCATACAGTGGGGTTACAAGGTAATGAGTACATTTCTTTTTTTTTATTGTGAGAATACTGTACAGAGGAGTTATAATTACATGGACAAGATAATGAGTACATTTTTTTTTTTTGGATCCAGTCGTGGGGCCTGAACTCTGGGCCTGGGCACTGTCCCTCAGCTCTTCAGCTCAAGGCTAGCACTCTACCACTTGAGCCACAGCGCCACTTCCAGCTTCTTTCTTTTTGCTTATGTGGTGCTGAGGTATCGACCCCAGGGCCTCATGCATGCAAGGCAAGCGCTCTACCACTGAGCCACCTTCCCAGCCCAAAACGAGTACATTTCTTATCAAGCATTGTTGCCTCCTTCTTTATTTCCCCTTTCCATCCCTTCCTATCAAAGTTGTAAAGTTCGTTTTTCGACATAACGACTTGTACATCTCATTGTTGCAATGGGTCCACCTGTATCCCTATTATATTTTAAAAAGTACTCTGACAGGGGCTGGGAAAGTGGCTCAGTGGTAAAGTGCTCACCTTGCGTGCATGATGCCCTGGGTTTGATTCCTCAGCACCACATAAGCAAAAAAGCCAGAAGTGGGGCTGTGGCTCATGTATAGGGCACTAGACTTGAGCTGAAGAGTTGAGGGACAGTACCCAGACCCAGAATTCAGTCCCCTACAACAGATTAAAAAAAAAGGACCTTGACAATCTCTGATGAAAATTTCTAGGCTTTCTTCATTCACACTTTCTACTATGTAAATATAGGCTATTTGTCTTTGTGGCATGAATATGAAATACTCCTCAGAGAAAATTTCAATTACAATCAATGGTCTATTATTTGTCTCAGCCGATACCAAATTTCTTAATACAAAGAAGCCCAATGTAGCTTTTGTGTGTCCCTCCACTTGTTAAATTATATGGAAATCCAATAGTTGGCAAAGAGTCTTCTAAAGTAAGATGATATTGGTATTTGCTTAGACCAAACAACTGATATTTCACCTTGTTTTGTAATTTTGAAATGGAAAGTTAATATTCTACCTCCCTAATGAGTAAGGTAGGTGACTAGCTGCTCCCTCACCAGAGTGAGATTTACATATCTATTCAAAACTTTTCTTCTTCTAATGGCTTTTCAAGGGGAGGATTCCAAAACCAAGTTATGTGCAAATGACTTGAATATAAAATGTTTTTATATACTAGCTACAGAAGCAAAAGAAGTTTAAAAATGTATGTAAATTCTCCAACTGAGTTTACTATGGAAAAATATCTGAAGGCAACAATCTGACGAGAAGAAGAATAGTAAAGATCAAGCCCTAAACAGTGGAGTGTGAAGGCAGGATGTATTTTCCAAGGACCCTCCTCAGGGCCCCCGTGACCTCCTTATTTCTCAGGCTGTAGAGAAGGGGGTTCAGGGCTGGGGTCACAATTGTATAGAAAAAGGAGACGATATTATCTTGTTTGGGACTATGGAAGGAACTGGGCAGGAGATACATGACTATGCCAGATCCATAATATAGTACAACCACAGTCAGATGGGAGGAGCAGGTGAGAAGTGCTTTCTTCCTCCCCTCCTTTGAGGGCATGTGGAGCACAGTGAAGAGAATTAGTGCATAGGAGACCAGAATGGCAGAAAGTGGGGGGATCAGGAATATCACACCCATTATATAAACCATGAGCTCATATCTAGAGGTGTCTGCACAGGCCAACTTCAGCACAGGTGGGATCTCACACAACAGATGTTTAATCTCCCGGCTCTTGCAGAAGGGAAAATGCATAATGTACATGGTATATCCTAGGCCACTCACAGAGGAAATGATCCATGTTGTTGTTACCGTGAGCCAAAGGACACTTGGTCTCATGATGATCATATAGTTCAGAGGATGACAAATAGCCACATACCTGTCATAGGACATAAACGATAGAAGGAGAGCCTCTGCGCCAGCCAGATTTAGTTCCAGGAACATCTGAAGGGCACAGCCTCCAAAAGAGATGGTGTTATCTCCACGCAGAAAATCTGTGATGGCTTTGGGAGCTATATCTGATGTTTGGAGAAGGTCAATGAGAGAGAGCTGTCTAAGCAGGAGGTACATGGGCACATGGAGCTTCACATCCATTGTGATGAGCAGGAGCAGCAGCCCATTGCTGGTCATGGCCAGCATGTACAGGACTGTCATTATGGCACAGAGCAGTTCAGGAAACCTGCTGTCATTCAGAATGCCCACCAAAATGAAGCTGCTTTCCAAGGTGGTGTTCCAGACCTCCATTCTGTGCATAGAATAAGATGTCTAATGGAAGTCTTTCTAAGGGATTTCAGTCAATGTTTGAGTAGACTCAGACCAACTGGGGTAGCCAACAGAAATCCTGTAGAATATCTTTCAATTCCCTATGTTTTCTCTGTGCTTTCTGATTTTCCTCAATATTTTCAGTAAATTATAACAATCTTTGAGTTAAATGGGTTACAGACATGTTGATTAATACTATTAAATATATACATATATATCATCCAATAGAGTACATCAGGGCAAATATTTTCAGAAAGAAAGCAAAGCATCCTTTAGTTTATAATGAAAAAGCAACAACATGGTATTGTAATAAAATCTAATTGTTTCCATGTTTAAAATGTACTTATGACATAGCTCATTTTTAAAATTATATTTATAAAAAATTCTTCCATTTTCTTCCTTGACCTGAAGTCTACCTTTACTTTCTCATCTCAAAGGTGTTAGTTTCTTCCACAGCTTCCTCCACAGAGGGATCACTCAATGACCTTATCCCAGGTAATCTTCAAATGTACTCCTCTCCTCCATGGTTGTACCATTGATTTGCTGGAGGAAAAGTAAATCTGAGCTAACAAGAATTGATATGCTAGATAGAGCTAAAAGGTGAATTGAGATGAAGTGCATAAAAGTTTTTTTTTACCTCTTTAAGTTAGTAATAAATTATTTACTCAGTGGAAATCAAAGAGAAAGAACTGGATGTGGTTTCTGGAAGCATAGTAGCCATTGGAATGCAGCTAGTACTGAGACTTACAACAGAAAGTCAATATCAGAAAATCTAAAAACTTAGGTCTGGCCAGTAGTACTGAATATTCAGTATGTTCCGTCATGTATGAAATAGATATCTGTCAAAGTGTCTAAAGTTCAGATGGGAGCGAGTTAGGAATGAAGTATGCAAAACTAGACAATTAGGTAGCAGAACAGTAATTCTTAGTCTTGTTATTCACGATTCATTGCTTCCCCGTAGTTTCTAGAAACAAAGATAGAACCCTTACCTCAAAGGAAGAAAGATACAGCCTCATGCCCATATCCAGTGTCCTGGAATTAATTAGGGACAAAAAGGGGCTGAAGACGCTGAGGGAAGAGTAGGTATTTCTTCTGAGAATGCGGGGTGAAGTTGCTCATGACAGTCAGCAGATTCAGGACACCACCATGGCCAGTCTTCTCTGTAGAAAGGGATGGGTGCTAAAGTTAGTCACCTGTGAATCCAGGCAGGATGTGGGGTAAGCCAGTCCCTGATTCTCTCAAAAATGTCCTCACCCAATCTCCAGGTGAGAAAGTCTGTCACAGCACTGCAGGGGTTCTGGCTGGGTCTGGTGTCTATGTATTCTTAGCTGGACTCGATGATAGAAGATGTGCCTGGCAGAGAATTTAAGAGACATTATTGTATGAGCAGGGCTCCAAGGAGTCACAGCCACTGTCTCTGGGGCAGTTGGGCTTCTGGCCTTGTCCTGGGAGCCTTCTCACAGTGACATCCCTGGTGGCCTGGGCTTCCAAGAACATATTTCTCCTGGGAAGTGTATTTTAATGAATCCTCTCAGGCTTGCCCCAGTCCTACCATTTCTTCAGGCATCGCCCATCAAAATGACTCTGAGTCTTGAGGCTTTATTTTGTTCCATGTGATCTGGCCATTGAGGACCTTGATTCAATGGCTGGTTTCAGTAACTGGCCTGGCAGCAAGAGGCCATGGCCAGCCTCTGCCCAAGTTATAAAGGAGTCAAATGTTCCATCACTGATCTTTAGTTAGTGTGCGACACTGATCGAATCCATGCTTCTGTGCTTTGTTAGTTTTTTTCCTTGTCTGTCCTTTGTCATTTTTCTTGTCTGCTCCTTTGCTCCGTATCTGTATTCAGGGGACAGATCTGTACAAGATCTCAAGATGATGAACAGTTCCCTCCCTCCAGCTCAGGCCTTTCTCCCCTCTCCACCTGCTCTTCATGTCTCCTCAGTGTCGTTCCTCTCACCAGTCAAGAGCTGCTGGAGTTTTCTATCTCTGCACTCTCAACTTGCAGAAAGTAAATAATACCTTTTCATAATAATATAAATTACGTATATATTCCCCAAAGATACTGCACAAACACAACAGAAATGATAGTTTAACACTGTTTTGAATCTAAGAAGAAACAATATAGAAGTCTTCTAATTCTAATGATTCAATTGGCAAGTATATTGTAACATTCAGGTCTGAAACTTTACCCTAGCTCAGATTCTATGATCTCCCCACTTATTACCATCAGGTCTTCTACATGCTAATTCTCTTGTAGGTGCTTCATGTGCCCACAAATTACAGAAACAGAAAGCTGTTTCTCCTGCCTGGCTGTGTTTGGGCTGTATTATGGAGCTGCCACATTGATATGTTTTGTCATTCTACAGCCCCAAACAAGACAACATGCTTGAGTTAGTCTTGTCCATAATGACTCCAGTACTAAAAAACCTATCTATAGCTTGAGGAATGATACAGTTTTAGGGACCTTAAGGGCTCTCCTGATTAAACATATGTTTCTGGGAATCCTACCCTCTAGGTAGAGCTCGTTGCCTTTTAAATTTATTTCTTCCTCAAAGTCATGTACAACAACTATAGTGAAGAGTATATCTTTTGACAGAATAATATAGTAATATGATTGGACACGTGGAATACTCTTTAAATTTTGAGGAGGTATTTTGTAGGCTATGAATTTCAGTTTTTAGCATTTAATGTTCTCTCTTTAAATATTAGTCTTCCTCTTGCCATAAAGCTATTAAAGGGTTCTGAAAGTATCACAAAATTGATCATGGTCTCTGAGCTTTCTAGTTTGTTTACTGAATCCATTTGAGAGACAGAGGTGTTAGTTTGGACTGGAGACCCTCATGAAGTCTCAGGCAGCCATGGAGAGGAGTAGAGATTTGTATAAATTATGAAAAGGTCTTATTGATAGTAGTAGTCTTAACTAATGTCCTTCTGTAGTAGTTTACTTTAGAAGTTATTGTTGTTTTTTTCTATAGGTCTGTAAACTTACTTGCATTAATTTCCTTTACAGATTTGATGTAGTTGAAAAGTAATCACTGTTTAGGTTCCCATATTGCTCTTCCTTACCTTCTCTCATCTCTTTCTTCTTTCTTTACTTTCCCCCCTTTTCATGTTTGCTTTAGCTCTGTCTCTTTTTCTCCCTTTGTTTCTTTTATATTTCTTATCCTTTATTGGTATTGATTTTAGATCCATGTCCATGTTATCTTTTTAATGTGATTTTAATTGACAAATAATAATAGTATAAGAAGTTTATTCACCTTGTGAGAGAAGAGATACTAGAACAAAAATAATTTACAAAGTGAAAGAATGATTTGTAAGAGGAAATAATTTATAAGAAAATCCCTTTTATGCATATCTGTTCTATTGCATATCATGGTCAGGATATTGATTAAAATGGTAATACGTTGTATATTTGAAAATTGTTGAAGAAAGTTTTTTCTGTTCTTAAATAAAATACAATGCAAATTCAAGCATATATAAGCAAGCGTTAATTACCAATGCTACAATTTGCACACACATCAAAACATCATAATGAACACTATGCTTATTGATCTATCTTTGTCTGTCTGTCTGTCTATCTATCTATCTAGCTAGCTAGCTAGCTAGCTATCCATTTACCCATTCTAGTGAAAACAAGTGTCTTTTCTTTTTTTTCTTTCTTTCTTTATTTTTTATTGTGAAAATACTGTACAGAAGGGTTACAATTACATGGGCAAGATAATGAGTACATTTCTTATCAAGCATTGTAGCCTCCTCCTTTGTTTCCCCTTCCCATCCCTTCCCATCCTTCCCCTGCCCCCCACCCAATCCTCCCCGCTCCTCCTCCCCATCCTATCCCCCCACCCCCCAAAACCAAAGTTGTAAAGTTCGTTTTCAACATAACGACTTGTGCATCTCATTGTTGTAATGGGTCCACCTGTATCCCTATTTAAACGATTTGTTTTTCCCCTTCTCCTCCTCAAATTATACCGACATCAAATACAGTGAAAGCAGGGGTTATACTGTAGGAAAGGGACATACAAAGCAACAAAGAAATAATCTTATAAATGTGTTAGAAACAATCGCATGAAAAAAAAAACATTTGAATACATATCTTAGGGTTCAATTTGAATACATATCTTAGGGTTCATTTCCCTAACATCACCTTATCTGACCTTTTCTGCTTGACTCAGACATATACTAGATATTGCAAATAAGGGAAACCATGGGAACTATGTTTCTTTGGGCCTGATTACTTCACTTAATATAATTTTTTCCAAGTCTTTCCATTTCCTAACAAATGGGGCAATGTCATTCTTTCTGATGGAGGCATAGAATTCCATTGTGTATATATACCACATTTTCTTGATCCAATAGAAAGCCTACAGATTGGGAGAAGATCTTCACTAGCCATACAACGGACAAGGGTCTCATATCTAAAATATACTTGGAACTCAAAAAATTAAATCCCCCAATAACAAATCCTCAAAGAAACAACTGCCCAATAAATAAGTGGGCTAAAGACTTAAAGAGAAACTTCTCTGAAGAGGAAAGAAGGATGGCCAATAGACACATGAAGAAATGCTCAACATCCCTAGCCATAAAAGAAATGCAAATCAAAAGAACATTGAGATACCACCTCACTCCAGTTAGAATGGCTAAAATCAAGAACTCTAAAAACAACAGATGCTGGAAGGGATGTGGACAGAAGGGAACCTTACTGCATTGTTGGTGGGAGTGTAAACTTGTTCAACCACTTTGGAAAGCAGTATGGAGGTTCCTCAAAAGACTCCACATAGAGCTCCCCTATGACCCAGCAATCCCACTTTTGGGCATTTACCCAAATGTATACAAACAAGACCACACTAAAGCTACCAGCATGACTATGTTTATTGCAGCATTATTTACCATAGCTAAGATATGGAATCAACCCAGATGCCCCTCAGTAGATGAATGGATCAAAAAAACGTGGTATACAAGTGTCTTTTCTAAAAAGAAAAAAAATTGATTAGGATTTTGAAGACACTTTTCTCTTCATAAATATAAAACACAATATATGTGTAGTACCATTCACCTTTATTGGTATAAATGCTTAACATTCGTTATTTCATGAGATAAGGTTTCTATTTATCAATACTTCTATCAGATGAGACAACTGTGGTACAAAAATGGAACACAGTATTCAAGGATGCTGAGATGACAAAGGACAGATAGAGTTTCAAACCTAGGTACTCAGGCCCTCTCCCACTATCAATACTCTACACAGTCACATCATAAGGAAAGAAAAACCACCAAATACTAAACAAGAAAATGAGTCAAATCATCACTCAAAAATAAAGGGAAAACTTAAAGTAATGTTTGCTTCTTTTTAGGCATTCACATTTTATCCTTTTCCTTCCTTCCTTCCTTCCTTCCTTCCTTCCTTCCTTCCTTCCTTCCTTCCTTCCTTCCTTCCTTCCTTCTTTCTTTCCTTCCTTCCTTCCTTCCTTCCTTCCTTCCTTCCTTCCTTCCTTCCTTCCTTTCTTTCCTTCCTTTCCTTCTTCCTTCCTTCCTTCTTACCTACCTACCTTCCTTCTTTCCTTCCTTCTTCACTCTTTTTTCTCTTTCTTTTTTTCTCTCTTTCTTTCTTTCACTCTTTCCTTTCATGCCAGTCCTGGGGGTTGAATTCAGGGTCTACGTACTGTCTCTGAGCTTTCCTGTTTTGTTTTGTTTGTTTGTTTGTTTGTTGTTGTTCAAGGCTAGTACTCTACTAATTGAGGCATGGCTCCTTTTCTGACTTTTTAGTAGCTTAGTAGAGCTAAGAGTTTCACAGACTTTCCTGCCCGGGTTGACTTCGAACCTCAATCCTTGGATCTCAAGCTCCCGAGTAGCTAGGATTACAAGCCTGAGGCACTACTCCCACCGTATTTCATGAACTTTTAAGATTCTTGGTTTAATTAACTTTAGCTGCTTTAGCTTAGTTTTACACATAGAACAATTTAAAAAGGACTTAAGAACCTAATTCTGGTTTTTTTCCAAGCACTGTTGTTAAAGAAGAGTCCAACATAAGGCCCAGTAGCTTCTGCACCCAGAAGGTTCTCACTGAATGTTTTCAGTCTCTCCTGTACATTAATAATGTAGTTTAAAAAGCATATTCAAAGTAAATCATATTTTCTGTGCTTCCTTTTCTATTCACACAGACATAAACATATTTCCATGTTTCTTCCCAGCAACTAGTATCAAAACACATCTGTGTGCTATAAAATCACATTTGAAAAAATTCAAACCACAAGAGCAGTTGATTTCTCTCCACGTTATTATACCTCTGCTCTCTGTGTACATTTAATTCTACTGTCTTTACTTTATGTCTTAATCATACATATTTTAAAAGGACTCTGACAGTTTTAAAACAGAGTTGCCAGATTGAATTTCTTCAGCCCTTTCTAGTCTGCAAATGTATTGGTCATTGTGCTATCAATGTGAATTTCTCCTCAGCATAGAATGTAAACACAATCACTAGTAAGATTTTCCTAATACTATGAAGCCTAATGTAGTTTTGGTAAGTCCTTCTTTTTATTTATGTAAAATCCAAAAGAAAGGGAGCAGATTTTTAAGATTAGATGCCATGCGTGTTTCCTTAGTCCCAAAGAGTAACTATTATTCACTCTATGGGAATCAAAATGCCAATGAATCCACTCTTCAGTTGGTAACAAGAGAGCAAACCTCAGACACCATTCAAAACTTTTGTACTGTTTTTATTTTTCATTTTGCCTTATTTGTTATTTTTTGTATTTGGGGAGATAATGGGGGAACGGAAAAGATGGAACAAAGAGTGAACAAATATTACAGTGGTACTTACGAGACACTATGTGGAAAATGAACTGTACATCTTGTGGGTGGGGATGGGAGAGAAAAACTAGGAGAGTATGAAGGAAGAAGAGACATAGTTCAAAAAGAATTGTAGCCATTACCTGATCCATGTAACTGTAACTCCTTTGTATATCACCTTTGCAATAATAATTTAAAAAGAAAACAAACAAACTAAACCTTTAATTGGAGATAAGTGTCTTACAGACTTTCCTGCCTGGGCTGGCTTTGAACCATGAAACTCAAATCTCAGCCTTATTATAGGTGTGAGCCATTGGCACCCAGAACAAAGCTATCTTTCTTTTAAATAAACAATGAGTCCAATACATCTTTTGTGGAACGTCTCCTTTATTAATATTTTAAAAATACAATCGAAAGGGAGCAGACTGCTGAAGATCAATGCTATTACTTTTTGCCTAGTCTAAAACACCTACTATTTCTCTCCAATATGTAAAAGTGAAGTAGAAATTTAATCCCCTGTCCTATCAACTTGGTAATGTTTATAATTCCTCACAGCATAGTAAACATCAGATATCTATTCAACTATTTTCTTCCAGTCTTTTTTTAATGTGGAAATTCCCCAAGACAGAGTAATGTGTACCACATGACTTCAATGTCATGTCTTTGTACATATTAACTACACAGTAGAAGATAAAGAGTTTAAAATATGTATAGACCATCACAGAATCTATTACTAAAAAGTAGGTTAGTATAGCAATTTGATGAGGGAAAGGAATAGTGACAGCTAAGTTCTAATTGCTAGAGTGTGAAGGCAGGATGTATTTTCCAAAGACCCTCCTCAAGGCCCTCATGACCTCCTTATTTCTCAAACTGTAGATGAGGGGGTTCAGGGCTGGAGTGACAATTGTGTAGAACACAGAGATGATGTTGTCTTGTCTGGGATTATGGAAGGAACTGGGCAGGACATACATGAATGTGGCAGCACCGTAAAACATCCCAACCACAGTCAGGTGGGAGGAGCAGGTGACTAGGGCTTTCTTCCTCCCTTCCTTTGAGGGCATGTGGAGCACAGTGAAGAGAATCAGTGTGTAGGAGGTGACAATGGCAGAAAGGGGGAGCAAGAGGAAAGTCACCCCTGTCACATACACCAAGAGTTCATAGGTGAAGGTGTCTGTACAGGCCAACTTCAGCAGAGGGGGGATCTCACAGAGCAGGTGTCTGATTTCCAAGGACATGCAGAAAGGAAAATGCATGGTGTAGATGGTATGTCCTAGGGAACTCAGGGATGCCAGGATCCAGGATGTGGTCACCACGAGCCAGCAGATCCGTGGCCTCATGAAGATCGTATACTTGAGAGGATGACAAATGGCCACGTACCTGTCATAAGCCATAAAGGCTAGAAGCAGGTCCTCTGCACTACCCATTGTCAGTGCCAGGAACATCTGCAGGGCACAGCCTCCAAAGGAGATGGTATTATCTCCAAGGAGAAAATCCATGATGACTTTGGGTGTGACAGCTGTTGTGAAAAGGAGATCAATGAGAGAGAGCTGCCTAAGCAGGAGGTACATGGGCATGTGGAGCCTCACATCCATTGTGATCAGCAGGAGCAGCAGCCCGTTGCTGGTCAGGGCCAGCATGTACAGCACTGTGATTGTGGCACAGAGCAGTTCAGGAAACCTGCTGTCATTCAGAATGCCCACCAAGATGAAACTGCTTCCCAAGGTGGAGTTCCAGACCTCCATTCTGTGTGCTCTCTTTAGTTGCCTAGAAATGGAATGCGTCTAGAATCTCTTTTAAAGAGGTTCTAGCCTATTTTTCTAGCCTATTTTTGGATTGTCCTAAAATAAATGGGGATGGAGAAAGGGATTTTGGAACTTATCTAGAATCCAGAATCGTTTCTTTTCTGTTATTTTTAACTTTTGAATATTTTCATTGTATTATGAGGATTCATCAACTACATATATAGCGAACATGTTGAGAATTACTATTAAGAATATCTTTCATATAAAGCATCAAAGACAAGAAAGACAGGCAAAGAATTTTGTTCATAAAGGAAAACATCTCTTATTTTATAATAAAGAAATACATTGAACATTGGTTTAAAATCTAGCTATTTTTTGCTTAAAAGTCTACTAGGGATTAACATTCATTTTACATATCTTATTCAGTAAAAATTATTCTTTTCTACTTTCCTCTGAGGTATGCCTTTACTTTCAAGTCTCAGTGTTGATCGTTTGGCAATAGAAGCTATTCTGGGCTCTTGGGCCATTGGAACTCTATAGTCTTCAAAAGTATTCCTCTCCTTGATGGCCACACTGCTTGTCTGCTGGAAAGAAAAGGAATCCAGGACTGAATTAAATACATGAGTAAAATACATGTTACAGCAACAGTACAAATGTTATTTGCCTCTTTGAAGCTAGTGGTTAAGTATTTACTCAGAAGAAGGCAAGAAGGATACAGGTGGGATTCATGGAGGCATGGTGTCTGTTTCTGTTAGTATGTGTTATATCCATAAAGCAGACATTGTAGATGAGGCTTGTGGCTACTACCTGGGATTCACTGTAATATTCTGATTATGAGGGATGATTATCTTGCTTCACAAATCTTAGCAATACAAGAAGGAAGCTGTCCTGCTGATTGTAGTAGCACTGGTTGAAATTGATTGAGGAGGAAAGTCACACAGATGTGTGCATGCGCTTATCTATTTTTTATCATTGCAAATTATTCACAATTTGGTGGAAAACTTTAGAGAAACTCTGAAAGAGATGAGGAAACATTGCTAGTAAATTCCCTATCTTCCTTTGTATATGTATTCCTATTGCACTTTTCTTCTATTAATGTCACTATCCTGGTTATTCCAGAGTTGGGATCTTTAAGTAGTAGATTCATAAATACCTGACAGGGAAAGCCCATGTATTAGCTCTGTTTTATTCACTTAATCAGCATTTACTGAGCACCTACGATGTATCAGATACTATACTTGGTTCTAGCTAGGGTAATTGTACATATGTGAAAATTTATCACACAAATCCCTTCATTAGTACTGAAAATTAATGTGTGAATAAAAATGTGAAAGGTTTTGAGACCATTCATGTATGATTTCAGGGAAGGATTCATTCAGTAAGTGTCTACAAGATGAAAGTTGAGAGTGAATAGAGTTTGGGGTTCATGTATGAGAAAAATAGTGGATGGCATTGTGGAGTTCATGACAATGAAATACAGTACAAGGTTGGCTTCTATTTTTGCTCAAGGAACTCCACTCAAGAAGCATTTTTAAATGCCTTTTAAAAATCACATGTCTTTATTAGTTGTCATCTGAGATCTTTCTCTCATTCCATGAAATCAAATCTATAGGTCTAACCTGAGAAACATTGACTGGAAGATGTTCTCTACTTTTTGAGCAAAGGCAAGTTCAAAACCAATCTGGCCATTGTTTTTGGTAAATATGAAACTTGAAATTCTCTTCTATTGATTTAAGATGGACAGAGGAAAAGGAAAGAAAATTAGGTGAACATACATTCTTCGATATCCCTTTTTCTTGTGCTTTTTTGGTAGCATTAGGTTTTGTTCTTGCTAGTCAGATACTTTACTATCCAAGCCTCATTACTACAGGTCTCTGTGCCATGATCTGTACAGTTTTCAAGAGGAGAAAAGAAGATATTTTGACAAGAAATGTCCTTATTACCTTACTTATGTAACTGTAAACCCTCTGTACAACACCTTGACAATAAAACATAAAATAATAAATAATATACATATATATGAATCATTGTTCTGAAATCTTGAACACAGTGCAATAAAAATATGTTCATCTTTAAAAAAAGAGAAAAGAAGATAGAAGTGGTCGAAACCAAACACTAGACCCTATTTAGCTGCCAACTCCATTTCTAGACTCTTGCTTTCCCTTCCTTCCTATTAACTGACATCTCCCAATGTTCTTTAGGGTAAAGGGTAGAGTGCTATCACTGTACCAACATAGGAAGTGGCCTTCTTAGACAACCATAGGTGATGTGTGTGGGTGCTTGTATGGATTCCCCAACTTAGAGAAGTCAGCTGAAGTGAATGGAAGATAATTTTTGTATTGTTTTACTTCATAAAAAAAATCATTCAATTAAGGAGAACAGCTAACTATTTGGAAAAATACTCTTTTTAATTTTTGCCGGTCCTAGGGCTTGAACTCAGGGTCTGGACACTGTCTCTGAGCTTTTGCTTAAGGCTAGCACTCTCCCATTTGAGCCACCACACCACTTCCTGCCTTTTCTGGGTAGTTTATTGGAGGTGAGAGTCTCATAGACTTTCCTGCCTGGGTTGGCTTCACACCACAATCTCAGATCTCAGCCTTCTAGGTAGCTAGGATTTTAAGCGTGAGACACTGACACACAGCTGTAAATACATTCTTGTAAGTTTTATTCTCTGTGTCATTGTCCCATAGGGTAAAATATTTAATCAATTTCAATGATCCTTTTGGGGAAAGCAGTGTTGAGACAGTTCAAGGCTGGCCTTGAGGTCTTAATTTCCAGCCTCAACTTCCCAGGTACTTGGATTAAAAATGTATACCACTGCAATCAGCTTTCTTCAGTTGGCTTTTCTGAGGTGTTTCAGGTTTAAGCAGTTGAGGAACTTGATTAGATAGTCCACTTTTCAGGCACTATTCGTTTGGGGTTTCACATCAGACTATTAGAGCCCAGAACAAATGTAATAGTGCATTTTTCTTTTAAATTAGAAAGCCAGCATCAGAAATTCTAGGGACTGGGGTCTGGCCCTGAATGGTATCTCCACATGTACAATGTGGGTAATTTCACTAAGTTTCTAGAGTACAGGTGAGACTGAGTCAGCTATGAAGCTTGAGGAACTTAACCTGAGAGCAAACCAGGAGTTTTTGGTTCTGTTGCTCAAATCTCTCAGTCTTAGAAGAACAGTCATTGTTGTGAAACAGAGAAAGAACCTTAATCTCCAAATGGAAAACAGCACGAAACATGGCTTCCCTACCGTACTGCTTGTCCTGGGATTCATTTGGGAAATGAAGAGGTTCAAAATGCTGAGGAAAGAGAAGAAAATTCTTGCAGCAGGGTGGGGTGTAGACATCACTCGGATCAGTGATCAAAGTTCCTCCAGTTACCGCCATGGCCAGTTTTCATGAAGAAAGGGAGTGGTTGGGGCTGGGGGAAGGAAGATACTCAGGTGAAAATCCAGGCAGGATGTTAGGGAAGCCAGGAGCTGATACCTTAAAACCAGTCTCCTTGTGAGAAAGTCCTTCACAGTGGTTCTGTCTTTCTATATACTCAGACATGCATGGTCCCAGCTGGAGTCCAGATGAGCCTGGTAGGGACTTGGGGAAAGTGGTACTGGCAGAGGTTCTCAAACAATACACATCATGGCCCCATTACACTGTCTCTGAGGACACAGAGAGCCCCAACATTATCCTTGGGGACTTTCAGCAGTATCCTCTCAGTCGACATGGCTTCCCCTGAAATGGCTTCTTCTGGAAATGGCATTCTAATGAGTCCTCCAGGGCTGGTTCCCTGGCCTGATATTTCTTCCTGCATCACACACTAAATTGGCTCTTGGACCTGAGGATTTGTTCTGAGCCACATGATCTGGCTACCAAGCTCTATTGCTAAATAGATGGTTTCATGGTTTCAGCAACTGAAGCAAGGAGAAGGCTGCCTTGTCCAACCTCCTGCCTGAAATAGAAAAGAAATCATGGTTTCTGTTTGGCCTGCTATGCTACAACTCCTTATTTTTCTTTCTGTCTAGACTAGTGCTTGCTGGAAGTTTACCTCGAACTTCTGCTAACATCAGATCTTTTAGCTCTGATCTTCAGTGAGCATCCAGCATTAACCTAGTGGATCAGTATTTTTTTGTGTCTCATCCCTAGCTTCTTTCATTCATGTATTCACATGCATGTCTGTGCACCTATATTCTGTGAACAGAAAACTCAGCCAAACCCAGCTGAGGGTAATGACATTGCTCCAGCTGCAGCTGTCATGGTGCATTCTTCTCCCAGCTCTTCTCTCTTCTCCTACCCATCTCTTCCCTTCACATTCTTCAGTTTTCCTTTGCTCACTCTTTCTCCAGTAAGTGCTCAAAGATGCTGCTGGAGTAGTTATAACTCTTCACCCTCACCTTTCAGAAAATTAAAAATAAGTGTTCACTTCTTGACTGTGAAAATGATACAGCCCAGAAAATATTGTAGAAGCACAAGAGAAGACATGTATCTCTTTATTTTTCCTAACAAAAGCCACAAATACAAAGTGGTATTCATTACCTTTCCATCATGATAATGAAATACCTGGAAACAATTCACTTGTAAACAGAACAGGTTTGTTTGGATGTACTAGTGCAATGAAGCTTCGGCCCTCAGGTGGAGAAGCTGGCTGAAAAAAGAGCTCATTGGATCAAAACAAAATAACACAAAATGCTCATCAGGGGTATGTGTCCAAGATTCTTCCAGTCTAGAATCATTGTAGGGGGTAGGAGAGGGAAAGAGAGAGGGGAGAGAGAGAGACAGACGAAGTCCCAAGGTCCTCTCATAGACACACCCTCAAAGATTTGAGGACCTGCTACAAGACTTCATGTGATGAAGATTCTATTATTTCACCATAGCACCACCTTGGGGTGCCAATCTTTATTTAACACATAGTCATTTTGGGGACACTTAGCAGCTAAACCATGACAGAAGGTTTTACACTTGTAAAAATGTACAAGCTCCATTCACAAGATGAAAACTGGAAAGAAAACTTTTGTCCAGTAATAGAAGGGAAATATTAAGTCAAAGGGCTATTATACAGAAGTCAAACAAAGGACTCAGAAGGTCTAAAGCCTTGCCATAGTTTGCCATTTCTAATTGTTTTAATTGAAAAATAAAATTGTGTATATATTTACTGTGCATTGTACGATGTGTTGATATGCATATATTCTTGAAGGCATAAATTGAGGGAATTAACATTCATATAGAATTCTGAACAGTCAGAACATCAGCATCTACCATTAAGAAGTTTAATTCAGTTTATCTCACCATTCCATGTGACAGATTTAGTACTACAGACTCACTTCTCCATCAAGACCTTACTTTATTAGTCTAACAGCTATTTGCTTAACTTCACACACTTTTAGCAAAATTCTACCATTCAGTATTTCTAAAATGTACTCTTTTCAATGGCAGATGCTACTAAATTGGAGATTAAAGTCCATAAAGCACCATTTTATTTTTTATCTTAGACATTATGAAAGTATTCGGAATATACAACATGTGATCAAAGCTATTTGTCAAAGAAATCTATAGCTTGAGATATATGCTAATGCTATGATGATAGTTTCTTGTTTATTGATTCTGTGTTTTGACATGAAGTTCTAACCTCTGTAGCTACTATTAAGAGATAAGTGAGAATTATTTGTTTTCCTTACCTTCCTCTATACCTCTCTCCCTCTCCCTATGTCCTCCAATCTCTTCCTTCCTTTTCCCTTCTTATTCCATTGTTTCTCTCTTTTCTCCTCCTAGAATCTATTTCCTTATTTTCCCATTATTTAGTTTGACATTTTTGGAATCTCCCCAATTGCTCTTCTTTGCATAGGAAATTTGTTGATCTGATTAGAGAATGGATATAGGAAAATATAAGGAAGAAAAAATAGCTGGATGGGATGAAAATGGAATTCAACGCCACCATGTAATACAAATTATTTTGCCATCACTCTCTTGAAGGCCCCCTTGACATCCTTGTTCCTCAGGCTATAAATGATGGGATTCAGCATGGGTGTCACTGCTGAGTAGAACACAGAGATCGTTTTATCCCTCTCACTCATTATTTTGGAGTTGGGCCTCATGTAGGCAAATATCGCCGAGCCATAGAAGAGAACAACAACAATGAGATGAGAACCACAGGTGGAGAAAACCTTCAGCCTGCCCTCCCCAGACTGCATGTGGATCACGGTGGAGATGATGTTCCAGTAGGAGACCAGGATGAGGGAGACAGGAGCTAGCAGGATTACCACCCCCATGGCAAAGATGGCCATCTCTGTGCTGTAAGTGTCTGCTGAGGCCAGCTTCAGGAGGGCAGGAGGCTCACAGAAAAAGTGGTTGATGATGTGATTTCCTCGGTAGGGAAGATGCAGGGTGAATGTAGTGTCCACCAGGGACACAAATGCTCCACTGGCCCAGGACCCTATGGCAAGCTGGACACATAGCCCCTGTGTCATGATGGTGGAGTAGTGCAGGGGCTTGCAGACAGCCACATAGCGGTCATAGGACATCACTGCCAGCAGTGCACACTCTGTACAGCCAACCAGAAGGAGGACTACTATTTGTGTTGCACATCCAACAAAGGAAATGGTTTTCTCCTTTGCTAAGAAGTGGACAAGCACCTGTGGGACTGTGGTAGTAGAAAAACAGAGGTCAGCAAAGGAGAGGTTTCTAAGGAAAAAGTACATGGGTGTGTGGAGTCTGGAATCAATGTGAATGAGCACGATGATCAGCAGGTTTCCAAGCACGGTGAGCAGGTAGATGGTCAGGAAGAGGAAGAAGAGCAGGACTTGTGTCCGTGGGTCTTGTGAGAGGCCTAGGAAGACAAACTCTGTCACAGAGGATTGGTTCTCCTGTCCCATGAATGGTGGATCCTGTTTATACCACAGCAATAGAAATGCATTAGTGTTTTTAAAACCATCGATCTGAGATATTGTAATATCAGGATCCAAAAAGAACTTATTGATTGTTATCCTTTAACAAAATGTTCATTTTTCTTTGCTCAGCACTTCTACCAACTGAAGCTAAGTCTATTTTAATCCTTGAATTTTACTTTGTAGCTCTCATGGGAAGGAGTCATTCTGAATTGCCCCATGTTGAGTTGAACATGTCACGCTTATTTGTCATGACAGTAATATAGTGCCACTTACAGTGCATCTTTCCCTTCATATAGTTTTATGAATCATATAAATTGATATGACCTTTATCCAGTTAAATGGCATGTGGCAAACTGTATGATAACATTTATAAAAACTATTTTCTCATTATATTTTCAAAATAATCTTAAAGATCATGATGAGACCAAATGGAAATTAAGGTTAAAGATGAAATAGAATATCAAGATCATATCCCTTGTAAAAACTCATTTATTTTCAGCATATAGAGGGCTCTTTCTCACTGTAGTTGAAACAGCTGCTTTTTTAGTAGTAACAGTAACATCCTTCAAATATCCTCTATCTTCACACGTTTATCTCCTTGGACAGTAATAATTCTAATTACTACCTCTTGGGCATCTCCTGGTAGTAGTCACTTTTGGTAGTTTCTTTGCATCCCGTCTTATTCTTAGTTTAAGTCCATACGAGACACCTATTATTCTTCCTATTGTACAGAAGATTAAGGAAAGACTCAGAAATATTCTCAACTTGGTTGCTGTAAGCTTTCCTCCTGTGATTTGTCTCCTTTCTTAAGTGTGGCTTGTAGAGAAAGTTGAAGTCTTGCTAACTTTCCTGCTTATCTCTCACATCCACACTTTGGAGACAAGCCCATGTCCTTTCTCCATCACCAGGGCTTTAGAATTAGTCCACTGGCAGAATTGTCAATGGACACAAATATCACTGTCAAGCACATTTTTCAGAGATAATTTTCAACACTCTGAGAAGTGGCAATCAACAGGCAATAGAAAGTATTAAGAGAACAAAATCCCCTATGACCCAGCAATCCCACTTTTGGGCATTTACCCAAATGATCACAAACAAGACCACACTAAAGCTACCAGCACAACTATGTTTGTTGCAGCATTATTTACCATAGCTAAGATATGGACTCAACCCAGATGCCCCTCAGTAGATGAGTAGATCAAGAAAATGTGGTATATATACACAATGGAATTCTATGTCTCCATCAGAAAGAATGACATTGCCCTATTTGTTAGGAAATGGAAAGACTTGGAAAAAATTATATTAAGTGAAGTAAGCCAGGCCCAAAGAAATATAGGTCCCATGGTTTCCCTTATTTGCAATAACTAATATATGTCTGAGTCAAGCAGAAAAGGTCAGATAAATTGATGTTAGGGAAATGAACCCTAAGATACATATTCAAATGTTTTTTTCTTTCATGCAATTGTTTCTAACATATTTATAAGATTATGTCTTTGTTGCTTTGTATGTCCCTCTCCCAGGGTATAAACCCTGCTTTCACTGTATTTGATGTTGGTATAATTTTTGGAGGGGAAGGGCAAAAAAACGTTTAAATAGGGATACAGGTGGACCCATTGCAACAATAAGATGTACAAGTCGTTATGTCGAAAAACGAACTTTACAACTTTTGGGAATGGATGGGAAGGGATGGGAAGGGGAAACAAAGGAGGAGGCAACAACGCTTGATAAGAAATGTACTCATTACCTTGCCCATGTAATTGTAACCACTCTGTATGGTAGTTTCACAATAAAAAAAAAAAGAAAGAAAATGTGGTATATATACACAATGGAATTCTATGCCTCCATCAGAAAGAATGACATTGCTCCATTTGTTAGGAAATGGAAAGACTTGGAAAAAATTATATTAAGTGAAGAAAGCCAGGCCCAAAGAAACATAGGTCCCATGGTTTTCCTTATTTGCAATAACTAGCGTATGTCTGAGACAAGCAGAAACGGTCAGATAAGTTGAAGTTAGGTGAAATGAACCCCAAGATAAGGACTCAAATGGTTTTTCTTTCTTGCAATTGTTTCTAACATATTTATAAGATATTTCTTTGTTGCTTTGTATGTCCCTACCCCACGGTATAACCTCTGTTTTCACTCTATTTGATGTTGGTATACTTTCTGGAGGGGAAGGGAAAAAACAATTTTTTTAAATAAGGATACAGGTGGAGCCATTGCAACAATGAGATGTAGAAGATGTTATGTCAAAAAATGAACTTTACAACTTTGGAACGAGGTGGGGGGGTGCGGGCATGCGGGGAGAGATGGGAAGGGATAGCAAGGGGAAACAAAGGAGGAGGCAACAATGCTTGATAAGAAATGTACTCATTATCTTGCCCATGTAACTGTAACCCCTCTGTATGGTATTTTCACAATAAAAAACAAATATCAAACATTTTTTAGATAGAACTTGACTATGTATCTTATAAATCAGAGCCCACAGGATAACGCATTGCAACAATGATACTCACAAGACACTACGTTGGAAATGAGCTTTACAACTTCAGGCAAGGAGAGAGAGAATTGGGGGAGGTCGCGGAGTGAAGGAATAGTAGGAGAAAAATGAGGGAGTGGGTAACAATGTTTGAAAAGAAATGTACTCCTTACCTTATTCATGTAACTGTAACCCCTCTGTATAGCATCTTTACAATAAAATAAAATTGTAAAACATCAGAGTGTACCCTAACCTATGATAACATGATGAGTTCATAAACATTTTGTGCTATTATATACTGAAAATAATCGAGTAGAAATTACAACTAAAATTCTTTTTTTTTTTTTTTTTTGGTTGATCATGGGGCTTGAACTCTGGACCTGGGCACTGTCCCTGAGCTCTTCAGCTCAAGCTGAGCGCTCTACCACTTAAGCCACTTCTGGTTTTCTGGTGTCTTATTGCAGCTAAGATTCTCATGGACTTTCCAGCCCAGGCTGGCTTTGAATTGTGATCCTCAGATCTCAGCCTCCTGAGTAGCTAGGCATTAGCCACCAGTGCCCGGCTACAACTAAAATTCTTTTAATAAGGAATAATGGCTTGAGTTAGCAAGGTGTACACTTAAGAAATTTTTGAGACCCCTTCAAAAAATTATGAAGCATATTTTCTGCATCAATGAATAGGAACATTGCTTTATAAATAGAATATAGAGGTCTTATGATTACAGAAATTCCCTAGACTTCCCATCAAGATTACAGAGAACTTTTAAAGGAAATTTAACACATGTGTTCAAAATTTTATCTGTATTAATTTATTTATCTGTATTTAATAATACAAAATGGAGTGTGGAAAAGAAAAGAAGGGAGTAGAAGAAACATATCCTATTTCTTATAACATATATTATTATTTTAGCTTTCTTAATACAATATGTACTGAGCAGTCACAATCATTTTGAGTAGCATACTAAAGTATGGAACATGTGGTTAAATATATATATATATATACATATGTTTATTCATATACATAAATAGACACAAACACCACACTTCATTTAACCATCCACTGATGGACATCAGGTGGTTTCAGGTGTCTCCACTCCATGTAAAGTGGAATATTAGTCAAGAACACCAACAGAATGAGCTCCTGCCATTTGCCAATGTGTGGATGAGCCTGGGAGACATGATGCTAGTAAGCAAGACAAAGAAAAAAAAACTGATGGCCTGACTATGCTTATCCATTGGAATCTACAAAAAGCACTTAAACACAGCAGAATGGAGGATAAAAGCCCTTGCTATCAGGGATTAGAATGAGTAAGTGCTGGAAATGAGGAGACGTAGGTAGGAGTATGGGAGGTAGCTGATATGCAGGACAAGTAAGTCCAGAGAATTAGTGGAAAAGCCCCATAGTCACAAGGACTAAATTGCACCAGGTTTGGGATTCATGCTAAATCAGCATAATGTAACTGCTCTTGCCACACAACAAACAAAGAAGGGTAAGGTGATGCATGTCCTAATTTGCTTCGCTTTAGTCACCTTTTTACTGTTTATATGTATCCAATAACATTATTTTTATTGCTGTAAGTTTTCTTTTCTTTTTTGTTTTGAATCAGGGTCTCCCTCTATAGGTCAAGCTGGTCTCAAACAGTTTACTTCTAGCCTCAGTCTTCCATGTGCTGAAATTATGGGTGTGTGTCATGCCCAGTTCAATAACATTGTTTTGTATACCTTGAAATATATCTAATAAGCATTATCATAAAAATTTTAATTGTGGATATTTACCAAAAAATTTAAGAGAAATTTGTATTATTCCTAACATATGAAGAGCTCTTAAAATCAGTAATACAATCCATTAGAAAATTATGTAAGAAATATAATCCCCTGTTCTCAAAAATAGGTAAATTGAACAATGCATGTGAGACAAAAACATACCTGTTCAACACAAAAATATGATATTACATTTTGTGTTCTAAATGAAAGTTATTAGAGCCTGCCTAGCAAGCACAGGGCCCTTAGTTCAAAATCCAGTGCCACCATTAAAAAAAATTAAGATACAACCACTAAATGGATCAAGAGTTTGTATAGCTTTATTCTTGATTTCTTTCTTTTTTGGAGGGGTGACGGTCCTGGATCTTGAACTCGGGGCCTGGACACTGTCTCTGAGCTTTTTATTCAAGGTTTTTCACTCTACCACTTGAGCCACAGTCTGTTTCTGGCTTTTTGATATGTAATTGGACATAAGAAACTTACAGACTTTCCTACCTAGGCTGGCTTCAAACTGGGATCCTCAGTTTTCAGCCTTTTGAGTAGTTAGGGTTACAGGTGTGAGTCTGGTTCAGCTATTCTTCCTTTTTATTCAAGCAAAAATCATTTTTAATGTGGTAAAGACAAATAATAGGGGCAGAAGTTCAATGGAAGGGTGAGAGATGGAAGAGAATTTGATAGCTTTGCTTTTAGTGCCAAGGGAGAGGCAGAGTGTCTCCAGCACTGGCAGTCATGCTGTTACCCAGGCAAGAGCTTAGCCATCTTCAGAGGAGCCGCAGAACAAGACCCATGGAGAGCTCCTCCAGTCCCTAGAAGCCACACGTCAAGAAGAGTACAGAGAGGGAAAGGCCAAGCCCTCCTCTTCCATGAGCCGAATCAAGATGACGACTCCCTGAAAGTATTCACCCACCTCAGCATCTTACCTGCTCTCACCTGGAACACTGACAGGTGCAAATACAGGATGTTAGTGGGATGGTGGAGAGAAATAGCAACTGAAGAGAGGCGAGGTCCTTGCAGCCTGTCAGCCCTTGTGCTGACAGGCCACCTCCATCCCTGTTTGTTGAATATGCTGAGGCTGGGACATCATCTCTGCCATGTATTCTATCCCAACCCAAGAAACACTGCTCTATTAAAGGACACCACCCCAAATATACTAAGAAACCAGAGTCTCCTAAAGGAAATCCTCAAATCTGAGGTCCTAAGAGCCAATATAATCGGACTGTTCCCTAGAGCAAGCAACAATGTTAATGTTTGTAACCTTGCTATCCTAAGATATCCCTTTGGGAATTAAAAAGAAAAAAGAAAAACAACTATAGTCTGAAAAAGAAATAACATGAATCTCATCTGAAGTCAGGTACAATACTGATGCGTCTCAAAGTACCCTATGGAGCTCTGGGATCTCCAAGCCTTGGACTTTTTCTTTACAACAGAAGTTTCGGTAATGAGGAAACTGATAGAAGCATGGTCATCTCATAGGGTCTGAAAAGAAGTAATTCCAGAACCCCAAAGATACCAAATTTGTGGATATGAAAGCCTCTTATATGAATCCAGACATAGTTACACATGACCAATGCACATCCTCTCTTAGTAAGTCTTTTTTTTATTTTGGGGGGGTCTGGAACTTAAACTCAGGGCCTAGGCACTGTCCCTGAGCCTCTCTGTACTCAAGGCTAGCAGTCTACCACTTGAGCCACAGTGCCACTTCCAGTTTTTCTAGCACTCTACGATTTGAACCACAGCACTACTTCCAGCATTTTCTGAGTAGTTTATTGGAGATAAGCTTCATGGCCATTCCTGCCTGGGGTGGCTTCAAACCATGATCCTCTGACCTTTGCCTCTTGAGTCACTGGGATTACAGACTTGAGCCACCTGTTCCTGGCTACTGACTCATTTTTTAAAAATATTTCCTTTATAACTGGTTAAATCTTTGTATACAGAACCTAGTAATAGAAAGAGCTAACTACCCTTTATCCTCTGCATTGTTTCTCATGATTAATAGCTCTCAGAAATTTTCAGACTCTAATCTGAATTTGTACTGTGTTGTAATTGCTTTCTGCTAGTAGCGAAAACACATACTAGAGGTATATGATGCAGAATCAGATAGCCTGAGTGTTTGCATAGCCTTACAATAGCTAGAGAAGCACATAAGGGTACTGAAAACACTGCCACACCTAACACAAGCCCCCATTAACAAGTACAAAAAACACTTTTGGTTTTCCCACCCAAATCCTGCTTTTTAACTTTCTCCACAGACAGGTCAAGCTAAAGATCCAGAAAGCATATTTTAGTCCTCTGTCATTTCATCAGGCATATCCTCCGTTTTGTGCATCTTTCCCCCTCTTCCCCTCTGCTAATTATAATCCTAGCTTAGACCTTTATTTCTCACCTAGGCTAGAATTCAGTCTTACTGACTTTTCCTTAGTTCCATGCTTGTGCTCTAATCATTTATTCTCCATGAAACCCTCAACAGGATTGTAAAAACAAAATATCAAAGGCGGATGTGGAGGTAGATGCCTGTAATCCCAGCATCTCATAAGGGTGATGGTGTGAATTGTGTTTTGATGTTTACTTGGGCAAAAAAAGAAATTAGTGAGAACTTATGTCAACACCTAAGCTGGACAAAGTGATGTACCCTGCCATCCCTGCTTTATGGGAGGCACAGATAGGTAAGAGGCTGACCCCAGGAACTGGGGCTGACCCCTTCAGACATTATCTGAAAAATAAAACTGCTCATTGACACCAGGTGTCCATGTGTCTTCAAGTCTAGCATCATTGGTAAGAAGAAAGGAAGAGACTAGGGTCCCACAATCCTCCATAGCCATGCCTCTAAACAGTCCCTGAGAATCTACTAAAGGTTCTATTATTTCTCAGTAGTACCACCCTGGAGATCCAACTTTAACACATAGTTCTTTGAGAGATACTTAACATCTAAACCATGTCAGGATATTTTATTCATGTAAAATAAGGATCAATCAACAATAGGAGGGAACTATTGACTCAAAGGGATATTATACAGAAATCAAAGAACTCATAAAGTCTAATTCCCTTCTGTATTTTATAATAAATATCTTTATTTTGGATTTAAAAACAGAATTGTGAATATATTCAGTATGTATTGCATTATTTATCTATATGTTGATATACATGTATAATAGAAAGCATAAATAGAGATAATTAAAGTTTACATTACCTCACATAACATTTTGCATGGTGAGCACATCAACATCTCCCTTTAAGCAAGTTTTAAATCAGCTTTTCTCAATTTTACCTAGATTTAGTACTTTATAATCAGTTATCAAACTGGACACTTTATTTTACACATTAAGCCTTATAGGTGGCTATTTCCCTAAATATACATATACTCTTTAAAAACATTCTACCATTCATCTGTACTCTTTTCAGCTTCAAACAACATTAAATTTAAGATAAAAAGTTTTATCAGAAATATAGCACCAATTTTATGTCTTACTTAGCATAAAAATATGGGGCATATGCAATATGAACTCACAAGATATTTGTCAAATGTTTGCAAGAATGAAAGAAAGAAATCCATCATTTGAGACAATTGCTTATCTCTGATGGCTCGTTTTAGGGTTTTGTGTTGTTGCTGAGTGGTTATTTGTTTCTGACATATAGCCCTAGAGCTACTTAGCTACTTGAACAAGCTGAAAAGTGCTTGTTTTTCTTCCTTGTCTTCTCTCCATTCCCCCTTCCTTCCTTCCCTCCCTCCCCTTTTCCTTCCTCCATTCATTTCCCCCTACATCCCCTTTATCCTTGAATGTCTTCCTTTCTTTCTCCTCACCTTATACTTCTTTTCTATATTTAACATTATGATTCCTCTCTTTGGCTGGGAAATTTGTTCATCTAATGGAAGAGTTAATGGAGGAAAATAGAAAAAAATGTGGATGAATGGAATGACAATTCCATGAAATTCAATACATCATCTTCTTACACTATTGCTACAATGGACATCAGAATCCAACGCCACCATGTAATACAAACTATTTTGCCATCACTCTCCTGAAGGCCCCCTTGACATCCTTGTTCCTCAGGCTATAAATGATGGGATTCAGCATGGGTGTCACTGCTGAGTAGAACACAGAGATCGTTTTATCCCTCTCACTCATTATTTTGGAGTTGGGCCTCATGTAGGCAAATATCGCCGAGCCATAGAAGAGAACAACAACAATGAGATGAGAACCACAGGTGGAGAAAACCTTCAGTCTGCCCTCCCCGGACTGCATGTGGATCACGGTGGAGATGATGTTCCAGTAGGAGACCAGGATGAGGGAGACAGGAGCTAGCAGGATTACCACCCCCATGGCAAAGATGGCCATCTCTGTGTTGTAAGTGTCTGTTGAGGCCAGCTTCAGGAGGGCAGGAGGCTCACAGAAAAAGTGGTTGATGATGTGATTTCCTCGGTAGGGAAGATGCAGGGTGAATGTAGTGTCTACCAGGGACACAAATGCTCCACTGGCCCAGGACCCTATGGCAAGCTGGACACATAGCCCCTGTGTCATGATGGTGGAGTAGTGCAGGGGCTTGCAGACAGCCACATAGCGGTCATAGGACATCACGGCCAGCAGTGCACACTCTGTACAGCCAAACAGAAGTAACATTACTATTTGTGTTGCACATCCAACAAAGGAAATGGTTTTCTTCTTTGCTAAGAAGTGGAAAAGCATTTGGGGAACTATGGTAGTAGAAAAACAGAAATCAACGAAGGAGAGGTTTCTAAGGAAAAAGTACATGGGTGTGTGGAGTCTGGAGTCAATGTGAATGAGCACGATGATCAGCAGGTTTCCAAGCACGGTGAGCAGGTAGATGGTCAGGAAGAGGAAGAAGAGCAGGACTTGTGTCTGTGCATCCTGTGAGAGGCCTAGGAAGACAAACTCTGTCACAGAGGATTGGTTCTCCTGTCCCATGAATGGTGGATCCTGTTTATACCACAGAAATAAAAAGGGAAGGATCACAATAAAACTCATTCTTTAACGCCTGCATTGAACTTATCCCCCAGCCAGGGAGGCAACAGAAAAAGAGAAGTATAGACCAAACTCCTTGATGAACATAGATGTAAAACTCCTTAACAAAACAACTGCTAGCCATAGTCATCAACTAATGAAAAAAATGAAAATCATATCCTACAATCAAATTGGTTTTATCCCAGGTATTCCAGATTGGTTCAATATATGTAAGTCAATAAACTCATCAACAAATTCAAGGAAAGAATCACATAATCTCAGATGTAGAAAATGCCTCTGACCAAATTGTAACATTCCTTTATGATTAAAAGCTCTGGAAAAACTAGGAATAGAAGGCACATATCTCAAGATAATGAAGACTGTTTATGACAAACCTATAGCCAACATCATACTAATTGGTGAAAAACTAAAACCATTTATTTTAAAATCAGGACGAAGACAAGGATTTCCACTCTCTCTATTCCTCTTCAATATAGTACTGGAATCTTTAGCCAGAGTAATAGGCAAGATAAAGATAAAGACGATCCAAATAGGGAAGAATGAAATAAAACTGTCTCTATTTGCAGATGATATGATTCTACTTCAAAAGGACCCTAAAGATTCCATCCTCAAGTTCTGAAAACTGATGACTTTGGTAAATTAGTAGGATATAAACTCAACCCACAAAAATCACAAGCTTTCTATATACCAACAATTAGATGGCAATCAGGAAAACAACTTGGTTTGCAATTAGCCCCCCAAAAACGTACTTAGGAATTAACATAAATCACTGAAGAACCTTTACAACAAAACTCTGAAACGCTGGAGAAAGAAATCACAGGAGACATCAGGAGTAGAAAGACCTCCCATGTTTCTGGATTAGCAGAATTAATATCATGAAAATGACCACAATCCCCAACCAATCTACAATTAACCCAATACCTATCAAAATTTCAATGTTATTTTTCACTGAGAAAAAGAAGACAGTACAAAAAGTCATATAGAACCACAAAAGTGGGGCTGGGAAGGTGGCTCAGTGGTAAAGCTCTTGCCTTGCATGCCTGAGGCCCTGGGTTCGATTTCCAGCACCACATAAGCAAAAAAAAAAAAAAAAAAAGCCAGAAGTGGCGCTGTGTCTCAAGTGGTAGAGCGCTAGCCTTGAGCTGAAGAGCTGAGGGACAGCGCCCAGGCCCAGAGTTCAGGCCCCACGACCGGACCCTCCCCCCAAAATAAAATAAAATAAAAAGAACCACAAAAGTCCCTGAATCTGTTCTTTCTAAAACCTGAAGATCCTTAGGTATTTTATTAACCAGTATCTAAAACAGAGATCTTGATTTTTATCGTTTCACAAAAGGCTCAGTTCTCTTTGCTCAGTAAAAGCTAAGTCTCCTTTTGTCCCTTTAATTTTCTTTTTCATAGTTCCAATGGGAAAGATTCAGTGTGAAATGCCCCAAGATGAGCCTTTGCTTTGACCACTTAATTAGTAACTGTTAGTCATGACAATAGTGTTGTGCCACTTAAATTGCACCTATCCTTTTATGTAGTTTCAAGAATCAAAGAAATTGATGTGACATAGGTCCAGTGAAGTCTCATAAGCTATATGAAAACATTTATTCAAAAGCAAACCTTTCATTATAGTTACAAAATAATTCTAAAGATCATGAAGTGTAAGGAATGAAAAGTTAAAATAAAAGCTGACTGAATACTAGGATTGTATCCCTTGTATAAATTCATTTAGTTTCAGCATAAAGAAGGTTCTTTGTCACATCTTTGCCTCTTTGATAATATTACTCAGTAGCATTCTTCATATACTCCATATGCTGTGTTGCTGTTTCATACATACTTTTATCTCCTTTGTCAGTAATATCACAAGTTACCATTGCTTGGGTATATTATGATAGCAGTAAAATATTAATTTCTTTGCATTCAATTTTAATTTTCTTTAAGTCTATGTAAGATAGTTACTATGCCTAATATACAGAAGAAAATCAGTCTATACAGGCTGTCAAAGAATTAGCTTAATGTTAATATAACATTTCAGCTAGAAAAATGCACACTATTAAGCCAAGTCATGCTATGGAAAATGACTAGATAGTTAAAAAATCATATAGAACCAGTTCTTACTCCCTTACTAAAGAAAAATACTTGAGTGAGTCTAATGTATATCTATGTACTGCCCACTTACATGCACAGATGTAATTAAACATAACCATAAAAATAAAATGAGCATTTGTCAACCTCTTGAGTTAAAGGAGTTTGGGGTCTACAATAAAAATACAAAATTAAAAAGAACACAATAATAACTTTCACTCAAAATATTTTAAGTGCATGAACATTTCACAAAATAAAATTTGAACAATAAAATGGATACATAAGGATACCATACATAGAAGCTCAAGAATTAAAAAACCTCATATTTAAAATGTAATAGACAATAAATAAATGGTAAATATTATAGGAGAATTACTAATGGTTCACTTCAGCTATAATAGAGGCCATAAGAGGATCACAGTCTGAGGTCAGTCCTTGCAAAAACATAAAACCTTTACTAAATGTTAAAAAAATACTAGGCACCAATGGCTCAAGCCTGTAGTCCTAGCTCCTCAGGTGGCAGAGATCTTGAAGCCAGCCCTGGTAGGTAAGTCCAAGAGACTGTTATCTCCAATAAACAACTCAAAATAGCTTGAAGTGGCATTGTGGCTCATGTGGTAGAGTACCAGCCTTAAGCAAAAGAGAAGCTGGAGGGCAGCATCCAGACCCAGAATTCAAGCCCCAAGACCAGCAAAAAAATAATCGACTAGATTATGGCTCAAGTAGCAGAGCACCTGCCTAGCAAGCAGGTGTTCAAACCCCACAATGACCCCCAAATGCAGCTTTATTATTTTTTTCAAACAAAAATTATTTTCTTAAATTAGGATAAATTAAATAATAGTGGAGGATGTGTGCTGGAACAAGGTGTGGTAGAGATTTGGTTAACTTGGCTTTTAGTGACAAAGGTGAGGAGAATCTTCAGCCCTGGCAGGCACTCTGTTATACTGTGAAGAGCTTAGCCATCTTCAGAGGAGCTGCAGAATCTGGCTCATGAAGAATTTCTACAGTCTCTAAAAGCCAGATGGAAAAAAAGGGAAGTGTAGAGAGTGAAAGGCAAAGCTCTCCTCCTCCATGAACAGGATCAAGATTGGGGTTCCCTGAAAAGATGAATCCCATCAGCATCTTAACTGCTCTCACCTGAAGTATTGGCAGGTGCACACACAGGAAGTGAGTGTAGTGATGGAGAGGAAGTACTAAAGGAAGAAAGGTGCTGCACCTGTGGCCTGCCAACCATTATCCTAGCAGGCCACCTCTGTGGCCTTTTCCCAAGTGTACTGAGGTTGGGACCTTATCTCTGAGACTTCACTCCAACCCAGGGAGCACTGCTTTATTAAAGAACACCATCCCAAATGCACTAAGAAACCTGTTAGGAGAATTTTTCTAAAGGATGTTTTCCAACCTGAGTTTCTGAGACTTGTTATAATTATACTATTCCCTGGAGCAATCAGAGCTATTAAGTTTTTTAAAAAATCTTTCTATCCTAAGAGATCCCTGAGGTATTTAAAAATAAATATCTGAAACAGAAATACCCTGAATCTCATCTGATGTCACTTACCACCCTGAAGGATTTCAAACAACCCTACGGATCGCTGGGATCTCCAGACCTTGGACATTTTCAAGTAGAAATTTCAGTAATGGTAATAGAGCAAAACGAAGCTGATGGACAGATAGCCATCTCTTAGTGTCTGTAGAAGAGTCATTTCAGAACCCCAAAGATACCAAAATCCTGGATGCTAATGCCCCTTACATAGACTGAGTAGTGACGCACATCCTCTATATTGTAAGTCATTTGGAAATTACTTTTAGTACCTAAAATGTCCAGTTATTGAGTCATTTTTTTAAAAAATATGTATTTTTATGATGTATAATTGAATACTTGGATATAGAACCTAATAACAGAAAGAGCTGACTGCTTACCCTTTATCCTCTTCATTATAATGCAAGACTGAGAGTTCACAGATTTTGGACTTGAGTACATTTTTTGTTCAGAGTGCTCTAACTGCATTTGGTTATTGGGAAACCATACACAAGGTACTTGATGCAGAACAAGATGGTAGAATGCCTGCCAAACAAGCACAAGTATAAGGACTTGAATTCAAACCTGGAATACATACATATATATATATATATATATATATATATATATATATATGTATGTATATACATATATATGTATATATTTATACATATACATATATATATATATTTATATATACAATAAACAGTTTTTATTGAAGACAAAGTAAAAATTTAACACCATCTTTTCAGGACTATCAAAGCTGATAGTATCATCCACAAAGGTATGTCCACCTGGAGGCTCTGAAGATGTCCATCTTGGAAGAAAGGTCTTCGTCAACGCGATTAAGGGACTTTCTGAGATGAAGTCATCCTGGTTTGGGGTGGGCCCTAAGCCCAATTGTAAGCATTCTCATGAAAACAGAGAAAGACACAGGGATAGAGTAAAGATTGTAAGATGAGAGTGGAAGGGGTTGGAGTTAGGCTGCCACCGATGAACATTGCAAGTCACCAGAAGCAGGATGAGAAGGAAGCTTTTCTACTACAGCTTGGAGAGGAACTTTGCTCTGCTGACGCCTTATGGGTGTTCCTGACCTCCAACACTATGAGAGAATATATTTCTGTTGTTTCCAGCCCAAATATCTATGATCATTTGTTATAATAGCCCCAGGAAACTGCTACAGATGCTCTACTTGTCTATGCTCCTGCTTTGTGTTATTCTTCTTTACCATCCTTTGTCACTTTTCAGCCACCAGACAAACCTTTTCTGTCTTCATCTCAAATATAAGCTATTAGACTTTTTTTCTCTTTGTGGAACCTTCTTCCCTAAACCTCTCCTTGTTCCTATTCTGGTCATGGTTCAAATGCTAATTTCTGTGAGATATAGTGAATCCTTTAACTATAAGATCCCTTTCCTAGCCTCCCGCAGAAATTTGCACCTCATCCTTCCTTTGATTTGTTGATAGAGCTTGTTAACATCAGAAATGTTATGCACATGCTTATTTTTTTAATCATCCTTTTCAAAGATGTAAGTTCAATGGGGTATCAATATATAGAATTAAGACTATTTCTTAATCTCAACTCTCCCACCCAGATGTTAACAAAGCCAGAATGCCACTACTATCTGTCGCTCCCTTCCTGAGTATTCCCAGAGAGAACCAGAATTTGGAATGAAACCATTATTTCTCCAAACAAACATACATCTTGAATTTTCCCATCTTAAAATCCATTGTCGCCAATTCAGGGAGCACTCTTGGCTCCTTTTGATAGAGGAGATATTGAAGTCTGGTGAGATGCTGTGAATGTGTCTCCAGTGGTGCTTTACCCTAACAGAGAAGTCCAGTAATACAGGTCCACCAGTGAGAAAAACCTGTGCTCAGGATACATACGTGATTGATTCATTTTCTCATACCACCTCCAATTTCTACTAAAGACTTGCCACCTCCAATAAATCTAAAAATTTCACCTTATCACTTAAGCATATTCTGTGTCCCTTTGGGTCAGGAGGATTACTGTTGGACTAGAGGCACATGGTCACACAGTTAAGGGCCATGACTTAAGCCATCCAATGACTTAGATGCATCTGATGATGACACTGGAGTATCTTATAGTTTCTCCATATCAGCTGAGCTATATGATACATACATTGGCATTTAAATGTTTTCATTTAAAATTTTCTTTTACTTTTAGCTTATTTTTATTGTCTAACACATTGCATAAGAAATCACCAAATAAGGCAGGCTTTTTGTATTTAAAAATGATGAAGAGGCCAAGTCATCTCACACAGTCAGCTCCAAGTCACACGTTCATATGTTAGCTATTCTCCTCCACTCTCCACAGAGGAAGGCTTAATGGAGCAAAGCAAGATCAGACCCCTAGAGGGAAGGGGAGCAGGCCCGGCAGAGGGGCATGCTGGGAGTACCTGCTTCTGAGGCATTTCTCACATGACAGGTCTAGTGTAGGAAGCTGCTTCTCCCTTCTAGTTCCCTCAGGGCAGCAGTTACTCTTGGAGGGAAACAATGTGTGAGATAAGAAAGATTTTTTTCCAGCAATATATGATTCCCAAACCTTGTTGACTGTGATGACAGCCCTCTGTTTGGGGGATTGAATTGGTTATAGCATTAGTTTGGACTTTAGAGATTAAAACCATATTCCCAGTGTCAAAGCAGCAGGGAATATAAGTATTGGCATTTTCTCACAGGAAACTCTGGAATCTAGCTACCTGACATCTGCCAGGATTTTAAGGTCCTTAGATGGATGATACAGGCATGAGGGTAACACATATGGCACGTAGCTGTGGGGTATAGGGCCAAAAGGAAATACCTCCTGGGTGAAAAAGGATCACCAAGAAGACAAATGGAAATCTTGTTCAATGTTTAACAACATTTTTTTAGTATAGTGGTTAATTGTCTTCTGTGGGACAAATGAGTTGCAGCCAAAGAGAATAAACTTGAGCAAGATTGCAGCAGACAAACTTTACTAGAGACAAAGGGTGTACCTTGCTGACATTTATTCTCAGACTGCACATGGCTCCAAATTAAACCTGTCAAAGATGTTGAGCTTTGGGATGTATCCACGCCCCTGATCATCTACAATGTGCCAGCGAGGGGATCTATCTTCTAAGAACTTTCCGTAATGCCTCCTTCACATCCTTGTTCCTTAAACTGTAAATGAATGGATTCATCATGGAGGTTATGATGGAGTAGAACACTGAGATCACTTTGTCACCTTCATTCATTTTCTTAGCATTTGGCTGCATGTAGGTAAATATTGTTGAGCCATAGAAAAAGATAACAACAATGAAATGGGAACTACAGGTAGAGAAGACCTTGAGCCTCCCCTCCCCAGATTGTATTTGAGTCACAGTAGAGATGATGTTCCAGTAGGAGAACAGGATGAGAGACATGGGACCCAGGAGGATTACCACACCCATTGCAAAGATGACCATCTCAGCTCTGTAGGTTTCTTCTGAAGCCAGCTTCAGGAGTGCCGGAGGCTCACAAAAATAATGATTAATTACATTAGGTCCTCGGTATGGGAGACTCAAAGTGAATGTGGTATCTACTAGTGATACAGATACCCCACTAGCCCAGGACCCTATGACCAGCAGCGTACAAAACCCCTGAGTCATGATAGTGGAATAGTGCAGGGGCTTACAGACTGCCACATAGCGGTCATAGGACATCACTGCTAGAAGTGAACTTTCTGTACATCCCATTATAAGGAAAAAAAACATTTGAATTGAACACCCAGTAAATGAAATGCTCTTTCTCATCACCAGAAAGTGAATTAACATGTTGGGAACAATGGTAGTAGAGAAGCAGAGGTCAGTAAATGACAGGTTTTTCAGGAAGAAGTACATTGGCCTGTGAAGTCGAGAGTCAACATGAATTAGGAATATGATAAGCAGATTTCCAAATAAAGTCAGCAGGTAGATGATGAAAAATATCACAAACAGTAGGATCTAGTCTGATGATCTGAAGAAAGGCCCAGCAAGATAAATTCAGTCAGATAGGTTTGGTTTTCTTTGCCCATAAATGTTTATTCTTGTCTACTGATGAACATAAGAAGGCATTCAAGTGTTGACCATTACAGGACAGCAAACCCAGAAAATGAAGTCCTCATTTGGAAGAATAATTCGTTCAAATATTTATAACATTTATTTTCTTATTTTTTCACATCCCTGTACTGCTTCTGTAGACATTGGGTTGGTGCACTGAACCCTGGACACACCCACTTTGTGATCAGTGCTGGCAGTGCTATTGTCTGTATAGCTTTTGTTTAACAACTGTTGGATGATGCACAGAAATATCTTCTCAGGAAATTACATGTTAGGAAGTTTACAGGTAAAATTACAGTTCTGATTATCTGAAACAAAAGAAGATGGTATAGATAAATGAATGTTGAAAAACATCAATAATTCTCACTTGAGTAAAAAAATCCTAGTATGTTTGTGTTTTGTTTTCTTGTTTATGGATCATAGGGCTGATTTTAGCACATACAAATAATCACTGGACCCATTTTCTTTTTTCTTTTTCTGCTAGTCCTGTCCCTTGAACTCTGGGCCTGGGTTCTATCCCTAAGCTTCTTTTGCTCAAGGCTAGCATTCTACCACTTGAGCTACAGCACCATTGCTGGCTTTTTCTGTGGTTAATTGGAGATAAGAATCTCACAGACTTTCCTGCCCAGGCTGGCTTCAAACTGTGATCCTCAATTCCCAGCATTCTGAGTAGCTAGGATTACAGGCATGAGCCACCAAGGCCATATTCTATACAGTGGATCATCTGTCATCTTTCCAAGCAAAAAAAAGCTTTTAGTTGTGTTATAATCCACAGTCTTTGCCCATCCTGAAATTCTTCATTGGATTATAGGAAACAACCCTTAATTATGATGCTGTCAGTGATGAGTAAGACAGAAAGGACTTTCATTATGTCTACAAAAGAAGAAAAATGTGTCTAGCCTTAAACAGCACCACAATGCTAGCCCTTCATAAAGACCAAATACAGATACAAATACAGCTACAGATACAAATACAGATATAATAATTGAATATTGGCAGTGTTTTATCTGGCATAATAGTGTCTGACTTCATTCATGCTGCAGTTTGACTCAGAATATCCAAACAGAAGGATAGATTAGTAGAAAATCAAGCACTGGTCTGATGCTCTAAAGCCAGGAAGGAAATACTAACCAAAAATCTATGATTTGGTGTATATCTGCAACAAATAAAGATTATGATGACTGGATCCAATCTAATGGATAGGAAGATGAGAAAGAATTAGGGAAAAGTCACAGTGGCTGGGCCTCACACCTGGAGTGTTGTCCCTGAGCAGGACTGAAGCATTAGTATTAGAACTGTTCTTTAGAATAAGGTAGTATCAGAGGTGCAAGTTAACCCTCCTGAAGGACCACCTTGAGAGGGGAAAATTGTAAGACTGACAACACATAAAAGTTATTTACACATAAGACCCTATGTTTAGCTGGCAATTGAGGAGAAATATGACCAGAACCTGTTTGTCTCATCTACCTGTTTGTCCTCATCAAATGAGGATTTCTCTTGAAGAAATTCCATCTAGAGCCAGCTGCCAGTGGTTCATGCCTGTAATCCCAGCTACTCAGGAGGCTGATATCTGAGGATCATGGTTCAAATCTAGCCTGGGCATGAAACTCTTATCTGCAATTAACTTCCAAAGAGCCATAAGTGGACCGTGGCTCAAATGGTAGAATGCTAGCCTTGACCAAAAACAGCTCGGAAGCAGCACCCAGACTCTGAGTTCAAGCCCTAGGATCAGCACAAGTGAAAAAAAAATCTATCCAGATTGGGTCTCAATTGAATCTAGCATACTTTGCTGGAATATGCATTGCTTTTGAATGACCAGGAAGATAGAGTCAGAGACTACTTTGAAGGATTGGAAAAATCAAAGGGAAAGCCTTCCCTTTCACTTGAGTTTGAGATGACACAAAAGGCTCAAAGAAAAACAGTCTCATCCTTAAGTGCTTCAAAATTGTGATTTATAATGTGTCATGGTAATTGAACAGAATTCGTGGATTGCCACCAATATTTATTAAAGCTGAAGAAGAAAAGAAAATACTATGCCGCAATATAAGCATAGTTTTAAGAAAATGTTTGTTTCACTGGATATGTTCATGTGTGTTTGCAAGTGTGAATGGACTTGGCTATCATGTAAATTGTGTTCCTTTTTTTGTTTGTTTGTTTGTTTGTCATGGGGCTTAAACTCTGGGCCTGGGCGCTGTCCCTGCGTTCTTCAGCTCAAGGCTAGTACTCTACCACTTGAGCCACAGCGCCACTTCCAGTTTTCTAGTGGTTTATTGGAGATAACAGTCTCATGGACTTTCCTTCCCGGGCTGGCATTGAACCTAGATCCTCAGATCTCAGCCTCCTGAATAGCTAGGATTACAGGCATGAGCCACCAGTGCCCGGCTTAAATTGTGTTCCTTATACAGGCCATTATCAAAAGCTATTGTTATCAGTAAAATCCTCCTTGCTGATCACATTCTCAATTACATTTTCACTACTTTATTATGCCAAGTTTTTATGAAATGAAATGTGCTTATTTCTATGTACAATGTGGTGAGTGTTGGCTTATGTGTGTAACAATAAGCTTTTAAAGGTACTTATTAAGTATTCATGACTATATGTTTAAAAGTCTTCCTCTCTGAAATGACTAAATTTCATTACGCTGATCACTATTACTGCATATATCGGCATCTCTTGGTATGTTGTAAAGCTTTAGGAAATGTTGTCTGGCTGAATGGATGTATAAATTACTGAATATATGTAGGAATAAATGGAGTCTTCCTCACACACAGGACCTGGCATATCCTCAGATATTCCTAAGTGCTACTCATCCTAAATAAAGCACAGTGTGAACTTTAGAAGATAGGGCTAATGCGGGTCCACCTAGATGATCTCCCTGGAGTGGAATGATGCTTTGATAAAGAGAAGCACTGGCAATATCACTTGAGTTACTTGTATAGGCAAGAGGACATCATTGACAATTCTTCCAATAAGAGGAGAAACATATCTTCCATTTTCAGTCTTTTCCCACTAAGGACTGTGTTGCTATGCTTCTGGTGCCCATATAGCCAGCATGAAGATGCACAGTGTTCCAGGTAATAAGTGGCCAATTGCAGGAAGCTCTATCGCACATAGACAGGGCCCTATTATGGATCCAGTAGGTATCACCAAGAAGAGATCATAAGAAAAGGGAAAGAACGCTGGTACTTACCAGCGTTTAAAGAGCTGAATACTGAATGGTCAGAGGGGAGGAAGATTCTGATAGCTGGGTTACCAGACTGAGTAAAATGATACCTGTTGTTTCTTGGGACTCTTGGCTCCCAAATTGATGCCCTATGAATCCAGTAGCAAAACTTCTAGGGCTGAGGATTCTAGAGAAAATAGGAAAAAGAAAATAATCTCTCAATGAGATGGAAGGCTGTAAAAAATAAGGATTTGCTCTTCTCTCAGGATAGATTCAAGGTTTCTGGGTTTTGAGGGCTTGTTTTCTTCTTTCAGGATGATGCTGGTCCCTTCAGCATCTCCCTCCTTACCTGGAGCCCAGGGAGCAGTCTGTCCCCACAAATAGGATCTAGAGATGAGTCGCTCTCACACAGAGTACAGTAGAGACCCAGAGATAAGCTACAGATATTGATAGAGTTGGGGCCTGTGTAGTTCTCAGCCTTCTCTCTTGACAGCTAGAGCATAACTGGAATTTGCAGTAAATCCCATTTCAAATTCTTGATGTATTTTTGGCTGAAGCAAACTCTTTCTTTCCAAGCACTGACATAGATCTGAACATTTTACAAAGAGGAATTTTTAAAAGGTTAGTGTCCTGAGAGGTGATACAAACAAGATATTCCCCAGGGTTTCCCTCTGGAGTAGCTCACTTTATTACTTATTCACACAATGAGATGCCTTGGGACATTTACATCTTGTTGATTTATAATCATAGATGGAATTCTGCAAATTTCCTCTCCTTTCCAGCCCTTCCCTAAACAACCAAAAGTTTTGTGTGTTTTGAGCTTTATAAGGAACCCACAAAGCCACTCATCAAAACTGATCTTGTCTCTGCTGTGTAAAGTGCCTGTAGACAGACATCTTTGCATAATTAACTTTGAGTTGTTATAAAAAATGTAAGCATGTATCCTTTTTCAGTAGCTTTCTAATGAAATTGATGTAATTTTTTATTTGAGCGTATCATGGTCTTTGTTAAGTAATTTAGCTGATATTTAAACATATATCTAAGAAAAATGTAAAAATCGAGTATTTGGATTATATGTCATATGTAAGAACATTTCGGGAGAATGAAATTGAGCAATTGAGTATAATTGTAACTTTTTACCCATATTCCCTTCTTTTAGAAAAGGGCACTTTTTTCTGGTCTAAACTATCTGAATTTTCATTACAGGATAAACAGATGCGATGAACATTTCTGTTATATTTATCTGTCTTTTGTGTGGTGACAATATGATAAAATGACTTTTTGCTTTTGAATTCAGGGCCTGGGTGCTGTCCCTGAGCTGTTTTTGCTCAGATCTAGCCCTTTACCACTGGAGCCACAACTCCACTTCTAGCTTTTTGGTGATTAATTGGAGAAAAGAGTCTCACAGATTTTCTTGCCTGGGCTGTCTTTGAACCATGATTTCCACAAGTTCAGCCTCTGGATTAGCTAGGATTATCAATATGAGCCACTGGTACCTGGCAAAATAAAATGATTTTGCGATTTCAAAGTATCAGTAATGGTTTATTCGTAACTCCTTTTGAAAATGGATCAGGATGCAAAATCAGCAGGACACACCCCCCCCAAACAGTAGTTTTTTTCTATATTAATAATGAACAGGCTGAGAAAAATGATCAAGAAAATAATTCCATTTACAACAGCCAGAAAAAGAGTGAAATAGCAATGAATAAACTTAAGTAAGGAGGAAAAAGACCTCTACAAGGAAAACTATAAAACATGAAAGAAATGAAAGAAGACTCTAGAAGAAAGAAAGATGTTCCTCCCTAACCTGCATGTACGGATTGACTCAATATTGTGAAAACAGCTATAACCCAAATCAATATACCAACTTAATGTAATTCCCATCAAAATCCTAATGTTATTCTTCACAAAAACAGAAAAATCTAATTTGCCACACCGTGGAGTCTGTAAGAAGCAGAACAATGCTTTCTGCAGGTATTTCATATCCTAATTCCTAGAACCTGTGAATGTAATCTTATCTAGTAAACAGAAATGATGATTGCAATTAGAACTAAGTCTGATAATCAACAGCCTAATATAATCATAGCAGTCCTTGAAAGTGGAAGGGAAAGCAGGGCAGTCTGAGACCTAACTGATTGTTAGTGGCTGTAAGGAATGATAAAAGAAATCACAACCTGGGAATGTAGGTGAGTTCTAAGGGTTAGAAAAGGTAAGGAAATAGATTCTCTCACAGATCCTCTAGGCCGATGCCTTGAGTTTAGTTCAGTGAGATTCATTTCACTCAGACTTCTGCTTTCTGGAACAGTAGGATAATACGTTTGAATTACTTAATCTGGTCAATTGGTGTAAGGGAGGTGAAGGGTAAACAAAGGAGGAGGCTGCAATGCTTGGTAAGAAATATATGCATTATCCTGCCCATGTAATTGTAACCCCTCTGTACAGTATGTTCTCAAATAAAATAAAAAATAAAAAAAAGAAAAGAAGACAGGTGTGAAAGCTTGATATCTTACATACACAGTCTATTCTTTCTCAGAAGCACAGAAGAGTCCAAAAGAATAGCACAGAAGAGTCCAAAAGAATCTAAGGATTCTAAGGATCTAATGGCTTGTAATCCTAACTATTCAAGAGACCAAGAGGATTCCATAATTTGAAGCTTGAATGAGCAGAAAAACCTGGGAGATACCATCTTCAATTAACCAGTAAAATACTGGACTGGAGGTGTAACTCAAGTGGTAGAGCACCATCATGAGCAAAAACACCAAGTAAGACTGAATTGCATTAACTTGAACTTCTTTTAAGTTACCAAAATCTTCACCACCTTATCTATGGAGCTCCTATTTCAATTATAGTGAATATTTGGACTTAGAATACCACCTAGTGTTCAATAACATAAAAAACAACAGGTTTAAGTCACAAGATAAATAAAAGGAGACTGAAAGTTTACTTTTGGCAAAGTCCTTCCTGGCCCTTATCAGTGATTCTGTAGGCCTCAGCAAACACTATCTAACCAAAGGAAAGAGGGTTGCTTTGCTGCTCTCTGGCATATAGAATAGGTAAATGATAATCAGGCTTCGAGAAGGAATCCTTCTGGCTGGAATCCCACTTACTTTTATTTGATGAAAAGAGAAGCTTCAGCAAAACCTCCATAAGACAGATTTATGAGAACTTTTTTTTATTTCAATAAATATCATTTTATATGATTGGAGGTGCCTTGGGTTCCTCCCCTAAGTATCCTCCTTTGGTCTCACTGCATGTGAATACCTAGAGTCCTGTATCACTTATCATTTCCCAATGTATGCACCATTTATGTCTCTGAGCTTAGCATACTTCACTTAACATGACTTGTCCTAGTCCATCCATTTCCTTGAAAATGGCATCATATTATTCCTTCTAATGGCCATGTAATACTCCACTGTGTATAAGTACTACAATTTTTCATCCACTCATCTCTTAGAGGGTATCTGGACTGTATGTTGGCTATTGTGATTAGTGCAGCCAAATAAATCTCTCATCATTGCTTTGATGGTTCTTTTATTCGCCCTCTCTTCTTCACTCTCCCTTGAGTTGTTGGTTTTGGAGAGTAGAATGGTCTTGGTTGCTCGTGAATTTTGTGATCTTTTGCTGTGATTTATGCATCTGGGTTCAAGGTTTACAGAGGTCGTTAAGATTAGGTATTAGGTGCAGTGGCTGTAGGCTGTGGTTTTCTGGTCTTCTTTTGGGCGCTGTGCCGTTGGTGTGCCTTGGAGAAGCGTGGGCAGGCTTTTGGGTCCAGCGGAATGCTGTCTCCTGCACTGTATCTAATGGTGTCATGTGTGGGCATGCATAGGCAGGCTTTTGTGCCCGGTTAGGCGTGAACCACAGGGCTGTGGGTTGTCATCGGCTTCACTCGCCAGGATTTTCAGGTAGGCTTCTGGGGTTGGCTGGTTCCCTGGAGCTGTGGGGAGGGCATTTCATGTAGGAAATGACTTATGTGCTTTGGAGGAAGGCACAGACCTAAGGTGATATGAGTGGGTGTCCCACTCCCCAGTGGGCCTTTGGGGATGTCTGGGTGCAACCTCTGGCGCTTGGGCTGGGGAAGCTTCTAGCACAGGATTGCACAGGATTGGGCTTTTTTGTCCAAGGGGCCTAGAGCTCCTCCTACAACAGGATCCGTCCAGGGATTGCATTGGTAGCCTTTGGCACCCTGTTGGGCACAGGCCCCTGGCACTGTGGTCGGCCAGCTGCGTCCCTCTGGGGAGGTGCACAGGTGGTTAGGCTGAGCACAGATGCCCAGCGAGGCACGGGCAGCGTCCTGTGCCCTGCGTGGTGTGCGTGGAGCAGCTGTGAGCGTTTAGAGGCCCACTGCGTGAACTCTCCCGCATTAGAACCGCGGAGACCGTTCCGTGAGGTTAGAGGGCCCACCAAGTCCATTCCCCGAGTTAGAGGCCCCGCTTTTGTCTACTTGCCTGTCAGAGACCCTCTAAGCCTATTTCCAAGGCCCCCTGTGTCCATCCCGGGGTTAGAGACCCGGCCTTGGTCATCTCCTGGAGTCTTTTGTGTCTGAAAATGCCGTTCGAGGCCTGTACAGCTGAGGCTGCCTTACCCAGTTCCAAGACTCAGCCACAGGAGGAGGTATGTTATTGCTGTCTGTTGCCTCACTGCTGGTAAGGTTGAGCGGCCACAGGAGAGCCACGGGAAACAAGGAGTGGGGAATGGGAAGGAAGAAGAGAAAAGAAAGTTCCATGGCTTTCTCCAGCAGGAGCCAGTAGCTGCAGCGCCATGCTGGGCGCCTGCTTTGGTTTCTGTGTTTTTTTACCTCTTGTAGAAGCAAGCTTAAATTTGAATCTCCTCGGTTAGTGCCAAACCCTGATTATTTCTAGTTTGTTTGATGTGGTCTAGTTTGCTTGTTGTGGAGTTCCGTGCTAGAGGCCCTGTTCCTCTGTTTGAGCTGAGAGAGCGCAGGTTAATCCCTGTCACTACTCTGCCATCTTGATTCGCCTTTATAAGAACCAATTCTAGGCTACAGTTTTGACATACAATTAGGATTCTAACAGTAACCTCAATTATCAGGGCAAACAACAAAAACCTAGTTTCATTCAGATTGTGCACTAATCGTCTGTGCACTAATCTTCATGAAATAATTCACCATGTGCAGAGTCTGAGATTTCTTTTATGTTTATTTATTGCTATGTAACATACCATTCTAACATTTATTCATGTACTTAAGAACAACCTCATTTTTATTTGCCACAATTCTGTGGTTGAATTAATAAGGCAAACCTGGCTAGGTGGTTTTTAAGATTGTAGATCTGAGAGATCTATTTTCTTGAGAAAATGCCAAGTCTTTCTGCCACTGTCTATGCTGGGATTCTAAACCTCCATAAATAGTGGGTTTGGAACCCTGTGCTTTGGGCTCTTTGGGATCTGGCCTATAAACAAGCAAATTGATGCCTTCAGGACCCCTGATATGGAACTTTTCTTCTGGGGCTGGCTTTGGACCAAGATCCTCAGATCTCAGCCTTCAGAGCTGCTAGGCTTACGGGTGTGTGCCACCAGCACCCAGCTTGCCATAAACTCTATTTGTAGGAAACGACAGTGTTTAGTTCTAGATCTGTTTAATTATGAACACGTTTTTCACTTTAGCAAGGAACTTACAAGTCATCTGAGTATAAGAATGTACAAAACTTTTCACATACTGAAGAGTATTTAGCATTCCTCTATGTGTTGCTCATTAAATGTCAGTCAATAGTGGCCCTATTTTCAAATCATTTTAGCAATCAAAGCTGCTACCACATATTACCTAAACCTTACTAGAGGTATATATTATTTGAGGTTATCCGGGGAATTGGAACCAATAAAATATAGAGAGATATGAAAGAAGGGATTTATTATAGAAAAAATTCTTTTTTTTATTGTGAAAATACTGTACAGAGGGGTTACAATTACATGGGCAAGATAATGAGTACATTTCTTATCAAGGATTGTAGCCTCCTCCTTTGTTTCCCCTTCCCATTCCTTCCCATCCTCCCCCCCCCCCCCGCTCCCCTCCACCCAATCCTCCCCACCTCCCTCCCCCCCCACCAAAGTTGTAAAGTTCATTTTCGACATAACGACTTGTACATCTCATTGTTGCAATGGGTTCACCTGTATCCCTATTTAAATGATTTGTTTTTCCCCTTCCCCTCCACAAATTATACCGACATCAAATACAGTGAAAGCAGGGGTTATACTGTGGGGGAGGGACATACAAAGCAACAAAGATAATCTTATAAATGTGTTAGAAACAATTGCATGAAAGAATAAAAAACATTTGAATATATATCTTGGGGTTCATTTCCCTAACATCACCTTATCTGACCTTTTCTGCTTAACTCAGACATATACTAGATATTGCAAATAAGGGAAACCATGGGACCTATATTTCTTTGGGCCTGACTTACTTCACTTAATATGTTTGTCCAAGTCTTTCCATTTCCTAACAAATGGGGCAATGTAATTCTTTCTGATGGAGGCATAGAATTCTGTGTGTATATATACCACATTGTCTTGATCCATTCATCTACTGAGGGGCATCTGGGTTGGTTCCATATCTTAGCTATGGTAAATAATGCTACAATAAACATAGTTGTACTGGTAGCTTTAGTGTGGTCTTATTTGTAAACATTTGGGTAAATGCCCAAAAGTGGGATTGCTGGGTCATAGGGGATCTCTATGTTGAGTCTTTTGAGGAACCTCCATACTACTTTCCAAAGTGGTTGAACAAGTTTACACTCTCATATAGAAAATTTTCTATAATTCCTAAATTTTCTAATTTTCTAAAATTTCTCATGTAATTATGGAGACCAAGAAGTTCTACAACATTCCAGCTGAGAGTGGAAAGTGAGACAAGAATTCCATTGATATACTTAAGTCTAAATCTAAAGGCTTGAGAACCAGATGAGCTGATAACTCCCAAAGAGAAGCCAAAAGACTGCAAATCAATGGTAGAGCTTGTGTAGGTCCCTGGTCCATAGGATAGTCCTGAGGACCAGACACTGATGTTCAAGGACAGGAAAAGATGGTCATACCAGCTCAAAAAGAATAAGTACATGCAGCCTGAAGGTAAACAAAGTAAAACTAAATATTAAATGTGGTTTCTAACATTTTAAAATACATGGAATGTTCATTATAAACTCTTAGCAGACCCATGTTTCGTTAATCCATTCATTTATTATTCCCATTAAGCCAAAGAGAATTTGTCTCTTTTTGACTAATTTTTATAATGATGAAATGGAAGCATATGCTGTGTGGTACAATCTTTCTTTTGTTTGGAGTTATTATCCTTCAGTAGTTTCAATTCAACATGTCAGTTTGTGAGTACAATGCATATTAATGTGTAACCCCTTTCATCATTCTCCTCCTCTCTCCCAATCCTATCCATTCCCTCAATTTACCTAGCTCCATTTTCACATATGTACATTGATATTATAACTCTCCCTTACTTCCTCCCACCTTGCATCTGTTCCAGCTTCCTGTAGGGCCATATGCATATATACACAAACATGTTAACTAAAGTAAAGCATATATGGAGAGGATTCCAGTGGTGTAACTCCTTTGAATAACTAAACATTTAACATAATGGTAACATCTTTCTTCTACTTTTTTAAAAAGCAAAACAAATGAGAAAGTAGATGTCTGAGAAGCCTGGGAAAATTCCTTCATCAATGGTGAAAAACAGATTCAGCAGTAGAGACCAAGGACATCTTAAAAACACGTGTCCTATTGCCAATGTGAATTTTTCCTTTATCTGAAAAAGAATGGTCTTTAAGGAACAGTCACTTGTTCATCAAAAATGTATGTGCAGAAGTTTCAACCAGGAATGGAATTAAAGCAGGAAATCATAATGATTTTCATTTTCTCTGTGTCATAATAAGTAATGAATTCTCTTTTATAGTGTTTCTGTTACCCACTGAAGGAAGTTTGCCTTTCATTTTTTTAAATTTCAAAATCAACCAAAATGAGAAATCATTAAGACCAATTGATTATAAAGAAGGCAGTTTCTAAAGTCTTTGAAACAATTGATAGTGTGTGTGTATGTTGTGTGTGTTGTGTGTATATGTATATGTGTTGTGTGTTTGTGTGTGTACATGTGTGTGAACTAGAACTCGGGGCCTGGGAACTGTCCCTTAGCTTTTTCACTCTACCACTTGAGCCACAACTCCACTTCCAGCTTCTTGATGATTAATTGGAGTTAAGAGTCTCATGGACTTTTCCTATCCTGACTGGTTTTGAATTACAGTCTTCAGATCTCAGCTTCTGGTGTAGCTAGAATCATAGACATGAACCACCAGAGCCCAACTACATCTATGATATTTTGCACAGCAAAACTTTTCTTTGTGCACTCCATTTAAGTGAAAGAGGACTTTGAAAAAAAGTCAAAATGAAATAATCCTCCCAACAGAACTCTGAGAAGAATTAGATAATACGTATTTTTCCTGACACAGTCTTCTTAAATGATTAAATTACTTTATACTACTTTCATTAACACAAATATTTTTGAATTTTGACTCATTCATCTTCTGACTTATAAAAGGAAATATTTAAATAAGACCTGACAGAAAGGGAAATTTCGCTGATCACTGTTTCCATGTTCCTAAACCATTTTCTAGGTCCATATGTTTACAATGTCGACTTTCCACTAATGGCAGTGGGTTTAAGTGATTAAGACAAATGCTAAAGAAGGCTTATCAGTGTGTCTTCAGCAAGGGGGATCTCTCAAGAAAAGGGCTTGTCCACTTGCTATGGTTTTCCTAATGCCATCCTTGACTTCCTTGTTCCTCAGACAGTAGATGATAGGGTTGAGCATGGGAGTGAAGACTGCATATATTGCTGAGATCAGTTTGTTAGAATTAAATGAAGCAATGGCCCGAGGTCGGACATACATGAAAATCACAGCAGTGTAGAAGATGATGACCACTGTAAGATGAGATGCACAGGTGGAGAAGGCCTTTCGCTGTCCAGTGGCTGAGGGTATGTGTAGGATGGTAGAGATGATGAAGACGTAGGAAAGGACAGTGGCTGAGAGAGGAAACACAAGTATGACAATTGCTAGCACAAAGTCTACTATCTCTGCCATAGATAAGTTCATGCAGGCCAGTTTGAGAATAGGTGACACGTCGCAGAAAAAATGATTTAAGATGTTATTGCCACAGAAAGAAACCTGGGAGATAAAGTAAACTTTGGCCATGGAGATGGTGAAGCCACTAACCCAGGAACTAATAGTCAGCTGTACACAAAAGCCTGTGGTCATCATGACAGGATAGCGAAGAGGACAACATATGGCCACGTAACGGTCGTAAGCCATGGCAGCTAAAAGCACACATTCAGTGCAGGCAAGTGAGATGAAGAAGTAGAGTTGGGTCATGCATCCCAGAAAGGAAATGGTATTGGGATGAAGTAGGAATCCAGTTAGCATCTTAGGGACTGTGACAGATATATACCAGGCTTCTAGAAAGGACATTGTACCCAAAAAATAGTACATGGGCTTGTGCAGGGACCCAGTGACCCATACAGTGAGGATAATGACCAAATTCTCTAACAGCACCAACAGGTAAGTGATGAGGAAGATAAAGAAGAGCAGAATCTGCAGCCAAGGGGCAGTAGGGAAGCCCACGAGGATGAACTCGCTAATGTTGGTGATGTTTTCTTTCCACATGTTAGGACCACCCCAAGACAAAACAATTTTTAATGATAATAACACCAATTAAAGCAGAAGATCCACATTAGCAGCACAGAGCTCTCAGGCTGGGCTGCGGGCACTTTGTTATAAGACATTAGTTCCTAGTTACGATGGTAAATCATGGAAGGCTGCAAGTCCTCTCCAGAAAAAGTCAAGCTCATCAAAGCAGAATGATGAAGTCAGATTATGATTTAGGTCTTTGGATCTGGGTCAAGAAGAGGTCTTCAAATAAGAGCAGGAGAAAACACTTTCTTTGTCAATTTCTTTATTTCAGAGTCAGCTCCTAAGGCAAGATAGTTGAATAAGCTCCAGTAAAGTAAGGGAACAGGGAAGTTCAAAACCTGGAGAAAACAAAAGCATTCATCCAACAGAAAAAAAGAGTAGAAGAACCTGCTCAGGAGAACCATTAATTCTGGCCTATTTGTCAGCTGTGTTGGGTGTCTTTTGAAGTCTCTGGTAATGATTCTCTGCTTATATGTAGAGTCATGGCTTAAAGAGTTAATGAAGAAAAGGCTACACTTTTAGAATATTTGAACACTATTTATATGGCTCCTATTAATACAAATAATAGCCTCTCCATTTTCCCTCCTTCCCTTCCAACCCTTCTCTGTGTGTAATACTTACAGTGGTTACCGTTTTATCTATGGGGACTATGTTCCAAGGTCCCTAGTGGAAGTTTGAACCTGTGGGCAATAGCAAATCCTATATATATTATGTTTAACCTATACATAAATACCCATGGTAAAGTTTAATTTATAGTTTAAGCATAGACAGTATTTTCACAATGAAATATTTATTAATAAAAAAGAAAGTTGATGGTAAATATAAAAAGGCATAGCATGATTTCAACAACTATAGCTAATAATAAAATAAATTAGCAATAGTAATTTCAAAAATGAAAATCATCTCTCAAAATTGCTTGTTGTACTATATCTCTTCACAACGTTGGCATATATTTTCTTCCCTTATTAATTCAATGACTTACTTTTCCACTTATAGTGAGTAGTTTATAGCTTTTTTGCATATTCTAATTGTCAGTATTATTGGTGTTATGTTAATGGGGTAATTATTATGTAAAATAGGGGTGTTGGAACAAAAGTTCTGTGACAGTTTATCTGATAACCAAAGAACAATTAGATGACTAAGAGAAGAAGAGTACAGAGAGTATGTATATTTTGAACACTGATGATTCATGGGAAAGTAGGAAAATTGATTTTATCATGTTACTCACAATGGTATGCAATTAAAAACTTATGTAGCTTATTTCTGGAATTCTCTATTTGATAGTTTGGAACTGTAATTAACTGTGTGTAACTGAAACCATGGAAAGCAAAAGTATAGATAAGGGGAAAATATTCATATATATGTATACATTCATAAATACACATATATACATATATATATATATATATATAACCACACTTATATAAGGAAAGCACAGCAAATACATTGGAACAAAAAATTGGAAGGCCCAAATTCAAGAGTATGATTTATTTGTGCCTAACTTGTAACTTGTGCCATAACAGTTTTTTAGGTGCTCCAAGGAAGAAGACATGCCTTCAGATGGGAATTTACTGAACTTTCCACTACCAAATCATGAATGTCCACCTTCTGATATCTCGCTTATTCTGTCCTTCTCATCTTCTCTAGATTGCATTTTTTCAAGAAACTAAACAATATTTAATTAATGTCTATTTCATCTTTTTCTGTGAAATTCATCCTTTCATTAGAATTTATTGGAATCTACAATGTAATAAGCATTATTTTGGATATTTAAAGTCACTCAAGTAACAAAACACATAAACACAAGAAAATCTATGTAGCTATATCTGAGTGGGAGAAGACAATAATGCACTTAGAATATAGACTGGGACCACTGGGTGCATTGCTCTAGAATCCAATTTTCTTTCTTTGTTTCTGGTACATAGATAGATAGATAGATAGATAGATAGATAGATAGATAGATAGATAGATAGATAGATAGATAGATAGATTGATTGATTGATTGATTGATTGATAGATTTATTGTCAAGGTGATATACAGAGGGGTTACAGTTACATAAGTAAGGCAGTGAGTACATTTCTTGTCAAACTTGTTACTCCCTGATTTTTCTCCCATTTCCCCTCCAATCCCTCCCAAGTTGTACAGATAATTTCCAACATATTCTTAGAAATGGTGGAGATTGGAAAGATTGTGGTTTGAGGGCAAGTTCAAATCAATGCTGTTTTAAAATACATATGTGATGGGCATAGATGATGCTTTTCTACTACTGCTACATTGCAGACAAATTCAAGTCCTTCTCATCTTATAAATGTTTATTTAATTTTTTTAAATTTATTGTTATTGGAAAGGTAATGTACAAAGGGTTACAGTTAATTGCATATGCCAGATAAAGAGTACATTTTTTGAACACTATCACCCCTTCCCTTGCTCTCTCCCAATTCTGGGACATGATAAGTTACACAGATCTCTAGGCATTCATACAGAATGAGACCAAAGAAGGATATTCGTAGGAGAGGATCACAAAGGCACAATAGTTATGTTCATCTGATCATATAAAGTAATATTTGTCAAAATAAACTCCAGGAAATGCATATGGGGCGGGGGGTTGTTTATTGCTGTTCTGCATTATTTTCCTTTTGTCTTGTTTATTCATTTATCTGTCTTTGGAAGGGTAAGAGGGAGCACAGAAATAATGGGACCAAGGGTGAACAAATGCAACTGTGATACTCACTGGACACTATGTTGAAAATGAACTATACAAAATGCTCATTTTAAATTAGCAGCATGTAATCCCGGCACTGAGGAGACTGAGACAGTTTGTGAATTTGATGCCAGTCTGGGCTATAAACAGGAACAAAAAACCAATAAAAAAATAATTTCCCACTCTATGGGATGACTCCTCACCCTTCTCTACATCTTTTAAGCCTGCCATGGATTAGGTAGTTCCAAACACCGAGGGTGTCAAGATAAAAAAGACACTGGAGTTATTTTTCAAAAGATACAACGAAACCGAGAACTGTAACATAGTATAACATGAATTACATTAGAACATTGAGTACTGTGAAAATAGAGACTATTTCTTTCTACAGAGCCCAGAAAGCATTCAGAGAGAAGATACAATTTAGACTGGATGAAGCATTGCAGAGATTCGGAGGGAAAACAAAAACCAGAAAACAAAAAGGTTATAGAGAAAAGAGATGGAAAGTTAATGATGGGATGCTTTAGAATTTGATTAGAAAGAGCTGGTGGAATGACCGGGAAAAAAAGAGTGAAAGAGAGAGAAAAGGGTGGTGTTTCCTATGAATCTCATGTGATGTTAGGAAAATGAACCCTTAAATATGTATTTTAATGTTTTCGTTTCTTTCAGGCATGTGTTTCTAACGCATTTATAAGATTATTTCTTTGTTGCTTTGTATGTCCCTCCCCCACAGTGTAACCCCTGCTTTCACTATATTTGATGTCAGTATAACATGTGGAGGAGATGGGGACAAACAAGTCGTTTAAGGATTCAGGTGGACCTGTTGCAACAAGGAGAATTACAAAATGTCATGTCAAAGCAAGCTTTACAATGTCGGTGTGTGTGGGGGGAGGGGGGTATGATTGGGTGGGGGGAGGGGGGAGGCTGGGAAGGGAGGTGAAGGGTAAACAAAGGAGGAGGCTGCAATGCTTGGTAAGAAATGTATGCATTATCCTGCCCATGTAATTGTAACCCCTCTGTACAGTATGTTCTCAAATAAAATAAAATAAAATTTAAAATTAAAAAAAAACTATTCTTAGACTTTTATCCTGTAACCTTCTGCTAATTCTCCCCATTGCCAATCCACACACGAGATGTTGCAGAAAGATTGCCTTTGGTCATACTGTAGTAAAGGAGCTGAATCTCACATCTGTGTTCTCTACTAACAGACTGAGCTCCTATTATTTGTAAGCTTTAAATTTTATGATAGGACAGTATTGCTCTACTGCCCTGGATACACAGGTGAAGACACATGGGATTACTGTCCTGCAGTCCCTCTTGGCCAAACACTCACCCACCTTTTTTATTTGGCCTTCAACATCTTCACTACTCACCTCTGCCTTGGCTATCTCCAGGCTTATATAATCTCTAATAATAATAATAATACTATCTACCACTTGCTAGGTGTATGTCTTACAACATAATATATATCAACCCTATTTGAAGACTATCTCTTCACTCCCACAACAACCTAGAAAGATAGATTTTACTGGTCCTGCATTCTTGTAAATAGATTTGCTAAATTCATACAAGTAAAATGTAGCAGATATGGAATTATAATTTAAGATTGTCATTATGCAAAATCCTTTTTTCTAATATGCAGTAATTTAGCTTTCCTTATTGCTTTCCACCACTGTCTATCCTGCATCATATTCCTAATTCATATCTCAGATAGCATGCATACATAATCTGTTCTTTTCTATCCTGATCTCTTTCTGATCTCTCCTTTTGACATTTGAAAGAAGTCTTATTTTGGTCAAGGATTTTTTTTCTGTCCAAATTCCACAGCAATGAATTTACTCTTTACACTCAAACTGACTTGTTATGATGCATCCAAAAATTTCAAAACCTAGAAAGTTTAATTGTTTATCATGACACATAATTGATATAGCAATTTATGTAACAATTAAGACTTCCTAATACTTTATATGTTCTTCACATAACCCTAGCTGAAACCCTATTGTATCAATACTTTGAATCTACATCACACACTGATCTCTGATCCAGTCATTTACTAGCTGTGCCCCACCTATCGCCTGACTCAGAGCATATTTATTAGAGTAGAAGTTGACACAGAGGAAGAAGGGGGCCCACCTGTCCCGTCAAAGTCATAGGATTTGATGTATTTACTTAGAAAATGCTCTAAGAGCGAAGTAGATTTTTTCAGGAAGGGAGTGGAAGCTAAATGATCTAGGGGAATAGTGAAAACAAAAGGAAGAAGTTTTAGGGTGGAAGATTGGGTTAAAGAGTAAAATACAAGCCATAGAAATGGTAGCAAAAATTCCACTGTCTGAGTAAAAACAACACTCCCTGAGCACTCCTAGACTCATGACTGCTGAAATATAACCATGAACTTGTGACTCACTAGTTTAAAACCATCAGAGTTTCAAGGCTGAATTCCTTCTACTGTGAGACCCTTCTGATCTGATATCCACATTTCCCTGTTTTCTACCATTTTGCCTTTATTAGAAACAACCCAAGCTTGAATAATAATTTGTGTCTCTTCACTACAGCATTCTTTTTAAGAATATGTAGCGGCACATATTCTGTTTTTTATCCTAAGGAATTTCTAACTCTTACCACCTGTCCCTGTTCCTATTCAGATTTTGTCTTCTGTCAAACCACAGCCATTTTCTACTCATAACCCTCAGCTAAAACCCCTCTGGTTTTTATAACCCTTGGAACCTGACAGCATCATTTCACAATAGTATGCATAATGTTGCTTAGCTGTCACTAGCCTTAGATTGTGAACACCTGGATAATGTTTCATCCTTTATATTTCTAATTTTCTCTACTATTGGTTACAGGTCCTGATTCAAATTTAACACTCGATAAGTAAATGAGTTGTGATATTTAATTAAGATCAGGTATCTCACCAAACTGCCTTCTGCTTATTTTTCTTCAAGGACTTGGGGGAGCAGGCCATCTTGGTTGTGTCTGGCTTGGAGACTTCAGTTCAGTTATTCCATGGTCAAATCTGTGGGCAGGTGTACTCAAGAACATAGCTTACACTTGTCATTGTCATGTTGCTTGAAAGGAATTTCAGAAAACAATCAGAAAGGAAAACGGCAAGAAATAAAGCAGAGATTTTGGAGCAGTCTAACTTGAATCCTGGAAAACTGCTTCTGTGTGAAGTTCAGGATACCACACCTTTGATTCTGGAACTAGGCAAGATTCTAGGGTCCAGACAAATTATAAAGAAATAAAAACTTATTATGTCATTGAATCAAGAAGTAATGCAGCACCATTTCAAATTTAAAATTCACAGGTTACTTCACAGCCTACATCTTTCTATGATTTTCCTCTTTCTTTTGTCTGCTTACCACTTGTCCCTAGCCTTTCTTGTGCCCAGCCTGGCTTTCATTCTTGCTCTTGAGCTGTTTTATGGCAGCAACCTCTGCCAGCTTGCTTTGTTGACTCCTCCCACAGTCTCATGCAGGCAGAACCTAGAGCTGGATAGGTCCCAACCTTGATTTTCTTCCTTTCTCTAGTGAAATAACCATTAGCTAGGACTTTCTCATTAAGGTACGATTATTCAGGGATACTGGTAAGAGCAGCAACACACACACACACACACACACACACACACACACACACACAAATGTAATTAGTGATTGTTCATAGTAAGCTCTAGAGATAAGTAAAATATATTCTCCACCTTCACATGAGATCCATACAAGCATATGTTGGTAAAGACAAAAGTTTTGTCTTCTGTGTAGCCTAATTTTGGCGTTCTCAGCCTTTTAGATTTATTTTGATTCTCTGTTTTGAATTGTTTCAAACTGCTCTTCCCACTCCCATATTTTATGAATAAGCATTGAGAGTAACTTGAGTAGGGGCTTAGAAGGAGGAATATCCATCCTTAAATACCAGTAACAAAACAAATCAGAATCTACAGCCAAAAGCAGCAGGAGATAAGACAAAGTCCAAGTGGAACGGGCAGTGAATAGTATTTCTACTCCAAATTAGAACACAAACTTCTATATCTTCTGCTCCAATCTTCCTTTGACTTTCATTACCATCAGATTAACAAAAACATTAACAGCCATGATTCGGCTGTGGGTCTGAGGAAAAGGACAGAGATTACTTGGGCTTCTCCAGGTTATAAGAATAAGACTAGTGGAATAAGAAATGACCTTATGTTCCATGACTAGTCTAGGGTGAATAACCAATAGAGGTTTGAAGGCCCAGATCGAAGGTGTAAAAAATGTGTCTTGACCTCATACAACTTGGCCTTCCACCTTCATACAACCCTATGAAACCAGTAAGTCAAATCCCAGTTTATTGACTGGTGGAGGTACGTGGATCATGGTTCAAAGCCACCCTAGGCATAAAGTTAATGAACCCCCATTTCAATCAATAAGCCAGCTGTGGTAATTAGCACACATGATCTCAGCAACAGAAGATGACATAGGATTGTGGTCTGAGGCTAGCCAAGCAAAAACATGAAACACTGTCTAAAAAGTAACTAAGATAAAAGAGAGTTTATAGGCATGGCTTGAATGGTAGACTACCTGCCCAGGAAATATGAGCCACTGAGTTCTGCCTGTAAAAGAAAGAATAAAAAGGAGGAAAAAAAGCGAGCATGTGAGGTAATCATAGCTGTAGTTACTGGACAGTATTTGGAGATTTTTCATTTTTCTGTTAGGTACTCATATTAAAAAAATAAGATGAGCAAAGATTATAAGAAAAAATTGGTCCCCATTGAACAGCATCCATATAAATAGATAGTACTGAAAATTCATGAGCAAGAATACAAGTTTTAATTTATAAAATTATTTTACAGAGATAGTATATTGAGTTATTCTGTTGAGATTTATTTTAAAATATAGGCGAAATAATTTTAAAATTTAACTAAAATCACACTACGGATATAACTGGTTATTTTATGGGGTTGATATAATATTGTTTCATGAATACTTAAGAAATGTTTTTCAACATTTATAAGAGTTACAAATTTTTAAAACTTTACTTGTTAATAGTTGAAACCTTGTAACTCTGGGACATTTCAGATGCCTTACAGAATTATAAAATAACCCACTTAATTTTTCAATCAGAAACTTGTGAATTATTATAGCATGTAATTTATTTACCACACATCCTTCAGTCAGCAAGATAACTAAAGTGATCTCTGTCTTTAAAATGTAAGAATGCCATGGTTAAGGCCATAGACCCATCTGAGAATACATGAAAGAGGCCATTTGCAGAAAATCAAGTCCATGGTAAGCTGTGACTGGTCCACAATAAACTCTCCACCAAGGTGTTACTTAACTTTTTCAGCTCTGTATCATTGCCATTTTACGTTTTATAGCAAGAAAATAAAGGCTCAGAGCAAATAATAGCTATCCTAGGGTGACTCTGTTATTAACATTTTGTTATAAAGAGTGGTATCCACTTTAGACCTTTGGAACAGAAAAGAATTTGATTCTTGTAAAATTTTTGAGGGAACCTAAAGAATTCTTTAGACTGAGTCTTTAGCTCTAGAACTTCCTTGTCTTAGCCACAATAGAAAAAGCTGTTGCTGTTGCTGCTGGCTTCAGAACTTTTGATGATAAAATCACAATGGATGCCTTACATCCTGACTTCGTCTGCATGTGACTTGTGTGTAATTCAAAGTTTGACATAGATCCCATGTGTAAGAGGACTTCTACAAAAAATAATCACACATTGGTACATTTCAAGCTTGTTCAAAGATTAAATTTTAAGTGCTTTTACCATAAGAAAATAAGTGAGGTATTGAATTTCTTAATTGGTATGCTTTAATCAACATTGTAAATATATGTCAGAATATCATGTTGTACTCCATAGATACAGTTGTCATTCTTACTAAAAATAAAAATTTTAAACACACTAGCGAAAAATCTCAGATAAGTACCATAGCTAGAAATCGAAACATGAATGAAAGCCTGAAAACTGATGTTCAGCTTTCTAGTCTCATCATTTGAGAAGGTATTGAAGCAAATATGAAGAATGAATAAAGGATATTGGTGTCAGTCATTTATCTAAAAATTAAAGACATTGGAATAAAGAGAATGTTTGAAATTGAAACTATGCCATAAAATTTGGAAGGTGTGGACACTGTGGCTATAGGTTAAAAGATGCACAACACACACACACATACATGCATGCATGCATGCATGCATACATACATACATATACGTATATACATGTTCATATATATATTTATACATAATTGCCATTGATTTATTTTTGTTTCCTGATTTGCAATATTAGCAAGTTAACTGTAATGGACTCATGAAAGATTAAGAGAAAAAGAGATTTTATTACAAGTATTACAAGTTCTAAGAACAATAATATATACATTATATGTTTATTGATATTAACATAACATAGGTACACATAAATATTCACAGTTGATAATAATAGTACACACTTAAATTGGAAAACAATAAGTGCTATTTTTCCTTAATGTTTTCCTTTTTCAGTTTTCTGGTACTGTGATTATTTAGAAATTTAGGTCTGTGAAGTAGTGCTGAAAATAAGTCGCACCAAAATAAATGTCACAAAAGGAAGCATGGTATCAAGAATGAGCCCAGCAGGAGGCGCTAGCAGCCCCCCAAAGTCTTTTTGATGGCATTCTTGACTTCCTGGTTCCTTAGGCAGTAAATAAAGGGATTTAGCATAGGTGTGAGTACTGCATACACAGCTGAGATGAGTTTGTTGGAATTAAATGATGCAATAGCTCTGGGTCGAACATACATGAAAATCATGGCTGTGTAATAAATTATGACCACAGTGAGGTGGGATGCACAGGTGGAGAAGGCTTTCCTCCTTCCCTGGGTGGAGGGTATGCGCAGAATGGTGGACACAATGTAGATATAAGAGAGGACTGTGGTGATGAGAGGAAAAACAAGAATGACAATGGCCAAAGCAAAGTCCACTAGCTCAGCTGTGGACATGTCTTTGCATGCCAATTTGAGGATTGGTGAGATATCACAGAAGAAGTGGTTCATGACATTGGAACCACAGAAAGCAACATGTGAGATAAAATAGACTTTGATCACAGAGACTGTGAAGCCACTCATGTAGGAGAGGGCCACCAGCTGCACACAGTAACCTGTAGTCATGATGACTGGATATCGAAGAGGATGGCAGATGGCCACGTAGCGGTCATAGGCCATGGCTGCCAGGAGCACACATTCTGTGCAGGCAAGTGAGACAAAGAAGTAGAGCTGGGTCATGCATCCTGTGAAGGAGATGTGTCGTCTCTGTAGGAGGAATCCATCCAGCATCTTGGGGACTGTCACAGAGACATACCAAACTTCTAGAAAGGACATGCTACTCAGGAAATAGTACATAGGCTTGTGGAGGGAGCCAGTGACCCAGACAGTGAACATGATAACAAGATTCTCTGTTATCACTAGCAGGTAGACCAGAAGGAAGAGGAAGAAGAGCAGGATCTGCAGCCATGGGGCAGTGGGGAAGCCCACCAGGATGAACTCACTAACCAGAGTGATGTTCAACTCCAGCATGACTACCAGTAATGCAAATAATTTCCAATATTATTATTTGACATAATAATTATGTCCAATGCATATGTCATCAGACAAAACCCCACAGTGTATTAGTAATTCAGTCTCTCTCTTTCTTGAAACTAAATCTGTTCATTAGAGTCTCTTCTTCAATCTAATGCAATTATCGTTCATCTAAGTATTTTTGTAAATGAGTCTCATTGAATCTAAAATTCATTTTACCACGTCACAGTGATTGGAGTGTAAAGATTCCCATCACTCCCAGCTCCTTTGTTAATGAAGCTAGATCTGTTTGTCTCTTCCATGTTGATTCCATTCTCTCTTTAACTTGGAAATTATTGAATAATCATTTATTCCTAGCTGAAATGAGACATAGAAGGTAGCATTAGAAAATCTTTTACATATTTAATATTGGAGTGATTCAGCTGAACTTTTTTTTTTCAGTGGTGGGGCTTGAACTCTGGGCCTGGGCACTGTTCCTCAGTTCTTCAACTCAAGGCAAGCACTCTACCACTTGAGCCACAGCGTCACTTCCAGCTTTCTGGTGGTTTATTGGAGATAAAAATCTCACAGATTTTCCTTCCCAGGCTGGCTTTGAACCACAATCCTCAGATCTTAGCCTCCTGAGTAGTTAGGCTTACAGTCATGAGCCACCGGTACCTGGCAAGCTGAACTTTTTGATCCAACCCAATTTCTACAAATTAAATTCTGAATATACTTTTAAATTTCAGTATTAGAAATAGTCTCTTAGGAGTTATCTGTAAAAACTTGGTTGAATTACCTCATGCACATTTGCTTTCCAGTTCACAGACTTAATGCAAGAATATTTCTCCCTTCTTCCCAAAACTTGGTTCATCGTGATTATGGCTCAAATGCCTAGATCAGTGATTTAAAAACACATGGATATTAATTCAGTATGGATAAATAAGTGAATTAATGTATCAATGGCAGATTTGAGATTTACAGGAAATAATCAGAGGTAGAAAAAGTATCTTTGGTTCTCCACTGGCAGGGGGCACATTATTTGTCTGTCTGTATGTCTATATATCATCTCTCTATATCTGTCAGGGTGCATATCTTTGACATATTCAGGTCTTGCACTCTAAAGATACTTTAATAACTAACACATTCATTCGTAAAGTCTGAACAGTAGAACTGAGCTATAATCTCTATTCATTTGCTAGGTTAACCATTGTCTCAAACCCTGGTTCAGGAGGCGAGGAAAGGCAGAAGAACTCAGGTGTGCAATAAAAGTACAGGTGTATTCTGTCATGCTGGAAGGCATGTGTGTGAATGTATATGTGTAAGCCATCCCACCTAGCTAATAACTTACTTATCCTTAGAGCTTGTGACTGGATGCTGCCATAGACCTTTGCTCCTCTTTCTGCCAGATTCTCATCCATCATATTCTCGGCACAAAGAAAATTGTAGATGGGTTAGAGTTCACTGTGTTAGGCACTTAAACTAGAGATCTGTGGTCCTAGTTCATGGCAATGGATTAAAAGCTGAAGTACAAACTATTAGCACCACTACCTTCTTTCCAGAGCAGCAAACATAGACTTAGCTCAGCATTATTGGCTAGGTAGAAGGGTAGATTCAAATTTATACTTTCCCCTCTGAGCAAGGTTCCTAATGAGTTCTTAGACTAATTTGCCAATGCTTTCAACAAAATGCTTTACACAGAAAAAAGAAACCTGTTGGGTCTCTGACAATAACCAGTTTTGTCCAGTAGGAAGCAGTGGCAACCTAGAAGTTTCTATTCATAAGGTCATGTGTAGCAATCCATAATCCCTTCATCAGCAACACATTTTACCATATGCTCACTTCTGCATAGAATGGAAAGATTCTGGCTTTAGAGTCAGAGAAAGTTTTCAGTCTTGTTTACATCACCTAATAGCTATGTCAAACTGAATAGATCAATTAACAAGTAAGTATTTACATACTTTCTCCTGTGGACATAATTTGTTTCCATTAAGATACATCTCTATAGCAGGGAACCAGTGGCTCATACCTATAATACTAGATGTTCGGGAGGGTGGGATCTGAGGGTCACAGTTTGAAGCCAGACTGGACAGGAAAGTCTGTGAGACTTATGTCTCCAATAAACTACTCAGAAACAGCCATAAGTGGTGCTTTGGCTCAAGTGGTAGACTGCTAGCCTTGAGCAAAAGAAGCTCAGGGACAGTGCCCAGGCCCAGAGTTCAACCCCCAGGACTGGCAAAAAATAAAAGGAAAAAAAGAAGGAAGAAACACCTAGATTACTGGAATGTGTTGTAAGAATTGAATATGACAGTGCCCCAAAGACATTTATCTTCTATAGGCTATTATCATGTCACATACTAGACCAACACATGTTCACTGTATGTGTTCATACATTTCACCTACATATACTCATAAACACGCACTTTTCCCCTCATTCATTTTCCTATTACCTTTTGGGGAATAAAACAGCTCAAATTTGTTAGAGAATAAGACTATAGAATCTGTGAAAAATCTCTGGCTTACAGATTTCATGCCTTCTTCCTAACTTAATTTTTAAAGAAGTTTTATTACTCATGTATACGCTTGTTTGCTTCATATTTTCTCCATTTTTTGCAGCAAATGTACCGTAAGTACATTTGAGGTTTAAAGTACACAGAAATGCAGAATCCTCATTTTATTGTCCTTGATGTAGAAGGAAAAGCACTAAGCACTATTATCTTTTTGGTATCCTAGATTTTTAAAAGAAAAAAAAACTTCATCACACCCTAGAACTACTTTTTCTAGTTCTAAATGTCCTTGATCTAAGGACAACACCATAGTTATTGATATCCCTTGAAACAAGAAATATGACTAAAATATACATTAGAACACCTAAAAGATCTAGCTTTGCTCATTTTCCCAACCTTGAGTATAAACATACTGCATCTTTACTACTCAAATATCCTTTCTCTTGTTCAAGAATAGTACCTGTGGTCAGTTTTCCTAAGTATGTCTTCATTTTCCTTTGAGAATCAGTCTCTCTTCATATCACTAACTACTCCCATGGTTCATCTTGCATTATTCTGACAATGAAAAAATTCTTCAGACATTTACACTGATATGGAAAAGCGAGCTGATCTGCTGATTCTTAAACCCCTTAGAGAAGTATGTGTGATCTTTATTTTTTCTTCATGGTAGCTACCACAGCTCAGAAGCAAGAAGACAGGAGCAGCATAATATATTCAGCACTTGCTCACATTTTTTCTGTCTTCTCCCTAGAGGCCAACTTTTATTCATTTTGTCCTGGCTCTGGGGAAATTTGGCAGGGGGGGCATTCCCAGCCTACATTTTGGGAACTTGGGAAGTTGAATGTTCATCTGCTTATCAATCTCTATTTAATGTTGGACCATGTTATTTATACTTAAGTGTGGTATGGTTCTTTTACTTTCCAGTATATGAAAGGTAATCTAGAAGTCAAAACCTCAGTATTTTAAAAGTAACACTGATATTTACTAATGTTTTGAATTTTTTGTATTAAATACACTTTCTGCTTTTATGGGTCTCAATTTGAATTTTTTATTGTTATTATAAGAGTGATGTACAGTGTTACAGTTACATAAGTACATTTGTTTTTGGACAATGTCACCCCTTCCCTCACTCTCTCCCAGTTTTTCCCTCCCATCCCTGCCTACAAGTTGAATAGTTCATTTTCTACGTAGTGTCTAGTGAGTACCACTGCTGCATTTGTTCACCCTTTGTGAGTCTCACTCATATAGGAATTGAGGTATGTACACTGTTAAAAAAGATAGGTCATGAGCTCTGACCTCTAGAAATGTAAGCTGTAACAAATAAAATAGCTAGTATTCATTGAAGACATGTGCCATAAAAGAGGTATGAAGAATACCTTGAGAACTCTAAGGAGGGTGAGATATTTTCTATTTTATCTGACAGCTGTCGATCTAGACTCATATCCTCAAATAGTTATCACTTTTATGATGAAACTTATTACTCTTGCCACCTTAGTGATTTTGAAGTAAAAACAGTATTTATTGATAACTTTCACTATGGTTTGCAATGTATCTAAAATCAATTTATATTATATTCTCCTCAAACATACATCGAATATTGTCCATGGCAAATTATTTGGTAGGTGAAAAGGCAGATTTTAACAAATTTGCCTTTCAAAATATGCCAAGCATTTCGAAATTTTAATTTTATTGTCAGGGCGATGTACAGAAGGGTTACAGTTACATAAGTAAGGTAAGGAGTACATTTCTTGTCTAACTTGTTCCTTCGTCATTTTTCTTCTTCTTTCCCTTCCCCTCTAAGTTCTCCCCCACCCACGTTGTACAAATCGTTTCTAATATATAGTCTTGTAGTGTCCCTGTTGCATAGGTCCTCCTTTTGTCCTTTGTCTCGCCATTTTGTTTTTCCCCTTCCCTCCCCTAGTTCAGATAAACGTATATACAATACCCAGGATGCCAAAATCGAATACAGTGACAAGAGGGATAAACCACAGGCAGAAAAAAAACACAAAAGAAAAAGGAAATCACGAAGTACATTGAGAACAATAACAAATAAAATCCTCTATGTCCATGTCTTAGATTCATTTTGCTTAACATCATCTTATATGGTCATATGTACATAGCTATTGAGCTCATTTGATAAGATTATCCTAGATGTATACATTATTACAAATAAGGAAACCATGGACCTATGTTTCTTTGGGTATGGCCTACTTCACTTAATAAGTCCTTACATTTCCTTACAAATGGGGTGGTGTCATTCTTTCGGATGGAAGCATAGAATTCCACTGCATATATGTACTGTCAAGCATTTTTTTTACTACAGTGGGGTGAAACTAGAAATCAAGAAAATTTAAAATTCACAAATATGTGGCAATTAACAAACATACTGTTGAAAACTCCATAGGTGAATGAGCTTCATATATTTAGCTATAGTAAGTCCAAGCTTTTATATTAAAATGAAATAGATATCATAAAAGGAATGACAAATATCTTGAGACAAGAAAGTAGAGATTAAATATATTAAAATTTATGGAATGCAACACAATTACTCCAAAAAGAATGTTTATAGAAATACATGCCTATATTATGAAAAAGAGAAAGATCATAAGTAAACAACATGCTTGTATATCTCAAGGAACTAGAGAGGACCACACTAAACCTAAAGCCAGTTGAAGAAAGCAAATAAAAGATAAGAGCAGAAATAAGTGAAATAGAAAACAAAAGCAATAGAAAAGACCAAAGAAGCTATTTATACCAATGATGAATCATAAACAACATGTCATTTATTTGTATGATATAATATTAATCATTCTTTAAAAAGAAGAAAATCTAGTCATTTGTAATGGCATGGATCAACTGGAGGACATATGCTAAGTGAAATTAGCCAGAAACACAAAATACTGCCTGATCTTATATCGTGAAAGACTGAAATAGAAGTACATTTTCAGTAGCCAGGGCCTGGCAGTGGTGGAGAAGAATGGGTGGTAATAAACAGTGCAAACTTTCAGATCTAAGATGCATAATGTCCTAGGCTCCCATATATACCAAGGACACTCCAGTTCATAATAATTGTTTAGTTGAAAATTTCCTGACATGCTGAAGAGCAAATATATGCAGTGATGATGGATAGGTCAACTAGCTTGATTATGGTATGCAAATCATCATGATGTCAACCTGAAGTGAATACAATTTTATGCTGTCAATCATACCTCAGTCAATCTGGGAGAAAACAAGAAAATAACCATAGGAAAAAACACACATAACAATAGACATGAAAAAAATCTAAACAACAAACACAGTTCTAAAACTGCTTTGTGTCAGATATAGTGTTTTCTATGCTAGATACGGGACTATAGGAAGGATTTTATCAGTAGGAAAAAGCTGAAAGGGCTTTCAGTTTAGAGGAAAGAATACAAAGCAATCACAGCAAAAGGTAAGATAATTGAACAGCTACTTTCTGCTGGAACTAGAGGCCATACCACTGTCCTGGACACCAGGAAACAGAAGCCCTGTCTGTTTCTCAAGTTATCCACAGCCTATTACGCTCTTGGAATCCTTGCTACAAATTGTACCTCAAGCGAGCCTAAAATCTAGAATGGACTGCTGAAGTTTTACAAGAACAAAAGCCCACAGATGTACTCTGTCTAGGTAGTTAGTCAAAAAGTGGCTAAGAGGAGCTGAAGTAAGGCCTAAAGAAAAGAAGAATCCTAGACAAATATTGCTAGTTCTGGAAGATCTAAATTAGTTTATTCAACTAGATGCAATTTTATGAAGGAGAGTAAACCTAGCACTTTTTTTGGGGGGGGGGGTCCAGTCGTGGGGCCTGAACTCTGGGCCTGGGCACTGTCCCTCAGCTCTTCAACTCAAAGCTAGCGCTCTACCACTTGAGCCACAGCGCCACTTCTGGCTTTTTTCTTTTTGCTTATGTGGTGCTGAGGAATCAAACCTAGGGCCTCAGGAATGCAAGGCAAGCACTCTACCACTGAGCCAACTTCCCAGCCCAAACCTAACACTTTTTGTGTGCTAGGTTTCTATGTTTCTCTCCTTATCAGCCAGTTAAAGAAAAAAGCATTTGTCTATGAATTTCAAGAGATTTCATCTATGTAAAACTACAACAGTTTTTCTCAGAAGAATATAAAGCATTTCCTGAACATTCTACTGAAACCATAAGGGAATGGTCCATATACCTTCAGTATAGAAGCCTTTAAATCAGAAAAAAAAATCTATTACATTATTTCACGGGGGGGGGGAAACCCCTAATAATATTAGCACAATGGAATTTATCCTTTAAAAACACTTCATTTGGGGATAATTTTAGATGGATAGAAAAACTGCAATAATATAAATGGACTATTCTTAATGAAAAGAATGGAGGATTTTAGGGTTACAGGATTGTTTTCTTCTTGTTGTTGTTGTTGTTGTTGTTATTGTTGTTGTTGTTGTTTTCGGTTGTAGGGTTTGAACTCAGACCCTGGATGCTGTTCCTGAGCTCTTCTGCTCAAGGCTAGTACTCTACCTCTTGGAACAACAGCACCACTTCCAGTTTTCTGGTGGTTAATTGGAGATGAAAATCTCACAGAGTTTCCTGTCTGGGCTGGCTTTGCATCATGATCCTCAGATATCAGCCTTCTGAGTAGCTAGGATTATAGGCGTGAGTCACCAGCACCCAACAGATTATGATTTTTAGAAAGTTCTTTATCCATATGAGTTTGAAGGACAGTTTGTGACCTGTGTTCAATGTGAAAGTGTAGCAAACAGCAGAAAATAGTAAAAAGTATTGAATCATAAAATAAAATCAAGTTTAAAAAATATTGTAAGTAAAAATTCTCCTATTCATCTGTACAAGTTCATCATAGGCAAGAAAAAGGCCAACAAACGAATGTGGAATTTATGCAGAGTTGATAGGAATGCATGGATTTTTAAAGAACTAGAGCTATATTTTGATAGCTTACATGCATTAAAATATATTAAACATAACCTTGTATTTAATAATTATTGAAATTCAATGTATTAAATTATGATATCATTTTAAGGTACTTTGGTGTCTGTCTACAGCGTAAAATAACAGTTCATACTTAGAGTAATCTATAATAAATGTCTTGTTTCTCAATTATGTTTTTGTTCATATTTCCCCAGCAGTGGGGCAGTCAGTGCTAATAATAAACAGTACCATGATAAATGTCAGCATATGACATGTGGTACCAGGGATCAGTCCAGCAGGAGGCACTAGCCAATCCCCAAGGTCTTTTTGATAGCATTCTTGACTTCCTGGTTCCTTAGGCAGTAAATAAAGGGATTTAGCATAGGTGTGACAACTGCATACACAGCTGAGATGAGTTTGTTGGAATTAAATGATGCAATAGCTCTGGGTCTGGCATACATGAAAATCATGGCTGTGTAATAAATTATGACCACAGTGAGGTGGGATGCACAGGTGGAGAAGGCCTTCCTCCTTCCCTGAGTGGAGGGTATGCGCAGAATGGTGGACACGATGTACACGTAGGAAAGGATTGTGGTGGTGAGTGGGAAGATAAGGATGACAATGGCCAAAGCAAAGTCCACTAGCTCAGCTGTGGACATGTCTTTGCATGCCAATTTGAGGATTGGTGAGATATCACAGAAGAAGTGGTTCATGACATTGGAACCGCAGAAGGTTACCCGTGAGATGAAACAGACCTTGATCACAGTGATCATGAAGCCAGTCACGTAGGAGAGAGCCACCAGCTGCACACAGTAACCTGTAGTCATGATGACTGGATATCGAAGAGGATGGCAGATGGCCACGTAGCGGTCATAGGCCATGGCTGCCAGGAGCACACATTCTGTGCAGGCGAGTGAGATAAAGAAGTAGAGCTGGGTCATGCAACCATTGAAGGAGATGCGCCGTCTCTGCAGGAGGAATCCGTCCAGCATCTTGGGGACTGTCACAGAGACATACCAGACTTCCAGAAAGGACAAGCTACACAGGAAATAGTACATAGGCTTATGGAGGGAGCCAGTCACCCAGACAGTGATCATGATAACAAGATTCTCTGCTATCACTAGAAGGTAGACCAGAAGGAAGAGGAAGAAGAGCAGGATCTGCAGCCATGGGGCAGTGGGGAAGCCCACCAGGATGAACTCACTAACCAGAGTGATGTTCAACTCCAGCATGACTAATCCACTGTGAATAGTGATCAGGCCTGTGGCATCAGACACAAGACAAACTAAGTTAATAATTCAGCCATCCTGTGAACAAGACTCATAAAACAATTTCTTTTAGTTAGACTCTCCTTTAAATGTGAAGAAAAACATCAAAGTTTTTAAAATTCACTTTCACACTGACTGCAAGTTACCTGGTAACAATGATTTGAATCGTACTACCTATTTTCATCTCAGTTTCTTTTCTATGAAGGTAGATCTTCTGTCTCTCTGTGTGTCTCTTTCTCTGTCTCTGTCTTTGTCTCTGTCTCTTCTTCTCTCTCTCAATGGCCTATTTAACTAGGAACTCACTTCACAAACCTTTGTTCTTCCTAAAAGCAAATGGGAAGAATAACATCAGATCAGGCAATAGCTGTGATATTTCAGCTGGCTCTGAGAGTACAGTAGTGCATTTTCACCTGTGCTTATCCCTTGCATGGGAGAAGCACAGTGTAGAGAGCCTCTGTTTCCTGAAACCATGAATCATAGTCCACATTTTGATCATCCACATAATATCCTATGCACTCACTTGTTCATAGAATTTAAGACTCACTGGCCTTAAGAGTCACTCTGAACGAATCACTTAAGAAAAATGTACTTGAATGCGCTCTTTAATATACCGAAGATATTGATAGCAATGCCTACCTGTCTGGTTTGTCATGATGGTTAAATGTGATTAATGAAAAGCCACTTAACAAGGTCTTGGACCGTGGTTATACTAGCTGCTATTATATTTGTGTTACGGTTTCATGCATGCTCACACAGATGACATGAGTATAAACCCTTTCTTATAAAAATACAACCATTCTCATTTGCTCACTTTTTCTGTTATAGTTTTGATATATGGCAAAACATTTCCTGGAGAACAGGATTATGGCATCTTTGAGGAGCTCTGAGTTCAGATTATTTATGCCTTTATCCTTGTCTTCATTCTAGTGATATTTTTCATATACTCAACATATCCCTGCCACTCCATATTCTCTTCCACTCTCTTTGTCACAAATGTGCCTCTTAGCCTCTTAACCTGGAGGAATGCAGAGTATATCTTCTGATTTTTTTTATTGTGAAAATACCATACAGAGGGATTACAATTACATGAGCAAGGTAATGACTAAAATTTCTTATCAAGCATTGTTGCCTCCTCCTTCTTTTCCCCTTACAATCCCTTACCATCTCCCTCCACCCCTACTCCTCCCCCGCCCATGCCAAAGTTGTAAATTCCTTTTTCGACATAACATCTTGTACATCTCATTGTTGCAATGGGTCCACCTGTATCCCTATTTAAACAATTTTTTTCCTTCCCCTCCACAAATTATACCAACATCAAATACAGTGAAAGCAGGGGTTATACCATGGGGGAGGGACATACAAAGCAACAAAGAAATAATCTTATAAATGTGTTAGAAACAATCGCATGAAAGAAAAACCATTTGAGTCCTTATCTTGGGGTTCATTTTACCTAACATCAACTTATCTGACCATTTCTGCTTGTCTCAGACATATACTAGTTATTGCAAATAAGGGAAACCATGGGACCTATGTTTCTTTGGGCCTGGCTTACTTCACTTAATATAATTTTTTTCCAAATCTTTCCATTTCCTAACAAATCTTATGATTTTTTTCTATTACCAGAATTCACAGCACCAAGCCTTGAGATCTTTATGCTCTCTAAGAACAGGTGTACAAAATTTTGTTACAGAACTATTTTCAACCCCCTAAGTGCTTGTTCCAAAGACAGCAAATCCTTGACAGATTTCTTAAGAAAAATGTCCTGTATGTCTTTCTCTGGAGATAGAAGATCCTGCACCTGCCCAAATTCCCCAACTTGGCTGTACTATACTCTACCAGAATGTTCATTTTCTTTGTAATTTCCTTTATAGGATTTCACATGCCCAGGAAAGATATCTGTTGATAGCTTACCAAGTTTCTCTTCATTTTCCTTGGAGCTTTCTTCAGAGGACAGTCACTTCTACTGAGAACCTCCAGCCATTCACCACTCTCCATCCACCCTCTTTGGACATGCCAAATTCACAGTCATTTTTAGCTGATAATGGAAAGGCAGGTTGCTCAGCAGGTGTTTATATTATATGATCAAAGTCTAGTCTTTGCTGAGATTGTATGGTATGTACTGCAGCCGTAAAACAGGATAGAAGTAAAGACAGAATATATTTAGCATTTATATACCTTTTGCCCCTATCTCTCCCCAGGGATCTCACGTGAAGTCTGTCCTGGCCCTAGGGAAACTCTGTGTGCACTGCCAGAGGTTATGTCCAGGGACATGGATGGGCAAACGGAAGCTCTCTAACTTGAGATGCCTAAAACAATAACTTACAAGTCTCTTTGTCTGTCAACCTGTGGTTATGGTGTGGGCCTTTTATCTAACTCACAAGAATAAGGGGACAAAGTACAAAGTTATTCAAAAGCCATTACAAGAACCCAAACTGGATAAATAAGACAACAGATACATTTGTGTTTTTTTTTTCATTTTAAAAATAAAAACCAATGGTTTACTCTTCTATTTACAGTTATAGTTTACATAGAATTATACATATATATGAGGCACTATGTTGATATTTGGATACACATACACATTGTACAAGGTCCCAAGTATTTTTACACATTAATTAAAATGTTTATTATTTCTTTTAACTTTACTCAAATATATATAGTATGACTTTTATTCATAGGCAAAATCTGAAACAGAGGATCTCATGGAAATTGAGAATAGATTAGTAGTTTCCAGAGTCCAGAGAGAGTATAGAGGAGGAGGAATGAAGAAAGGTTAGTCAATAGATAGCAAATTATAATTAGGAAAATTGATTTTTAGTGTTAATTTATTCATTTGTTACTTATTTTTATTTAGCAGCACTGGGGTTTAAATTTTCAGCTTCAAGCCAGATGCTAATGGTTCATGTCAATAATCCTCAGGAGGCTGAGATCTGAGGATCTTGGTTCAAAGCCAGCCTGGGGAAGGAAAGTCCATGAAACTTATATCTCCAATTAACCAGTAGAATACTGGAAGTGGCACTGTGGCTCAAAGTGATAGAATGCTAGCCTTGAACCAAGAGCTCAGGGATAGTGCTCAGGCCCTGCGTTTAAGCCGCAGGACTGACAGAAAAAAAAGAAAAAATTATGTTTCATGCTAGTTAAGAATGCACTCTACCACTTCAGCCATATCTCCAGGTTTTTCCAAATGCCAATTTATGCATGGATAAACAAAAATGATATATCCATACAATGGACTACAAGTCAGACATAAAAAGAAAGTTCTATACCATTTAAAATTGTATATATATTTGTTACTGTGATTGTAGAGGTGATATGCATGGGGGTTACAGCTATTTGAGTCAGGTAATGAGTACAATTCTTTTTTTTTATTCTTTTTTTTTGTGAAAATACCATACAGAGGGGTTACAATTACATGGGCAAGATAACGAGTACATTTCTTATCAAGCATTGTTGCCTCCTCCTTTGTTTGTGAGTACAATTCTTTTTGAATCATCACTTCCCTTCCCTCATTTTCTCCTAGTTTTTCCCTTCTATCCCCACCCACAAGATACACAGTTCATTTTCCAAATAGTGTCTAGTGAGTACCACTGTTATATTTGTTCACTCTTTATTCTACCTTTTCTATGTCTCCCTTACCTTCCCAAATGCAAACCAATGAACAAGACAAAAGGAGAAGAAAACAAAACAACAACAACAACAACAACTATAAAAGATCTCGTTTCCTTTTCTTGGAGTTTGTTTCATAAAGTATTATTTTATTGATCATATGCACATAGCTATTGAGCCTTTGTCATCAACTCCTATACATATTCTCAGTGTGTGAATGTCTAGAGACCTACATAATTTATCTTGTCCCAGTGTATGTATGTATGTATGTATGTATGTTAGTATAATTTTTAATCATCTGATGTGTTAACTTGTAGATTTATAGGCACATTCTAGCTACCACAAATGAGAGAAACAATGTAACCGATGTTTCTTTGGGCCTGGCTCACTTCACTTAATATAATTTTTCCAAGTCTTTTCATTTCCTTACAAATGACATAATATTGTGATGGATGAGTAGAATTCCATTGTGTATATATACCACATTTTCTTGATCCATTAGTCCACTGAGGGACATCTTGATTGATTCCATATCTTAGCTATGGTAAACAATGCTGCAATGAACATAGTTGTGCTGATAGTTTTAGGGTGGTCTGCTTTATTGCTCAGGAGTGGATTTCTGGGTGATAGGGATGCTCTATGTTTAGTCTTTTGAGGAATCTCCATACTGCTTTCAAGAGTAGTTGAATAAGTTTTCATTCCCACTGATAGTGTAGCTAGCTGCTAGCATTCTCTTTTGGCCACATCCCTACTAGCATCTGTGATTGTTAGTTTTCTTCATAATGGCCATTCTAACTTGTGTGGGGTGGAATCTGAATGTTGTTTTGATTACATTTCTTTTATGTCCAGAGATGTTGAATATATCTTCATGTGTCTATTCTTACTTTTTCCTTTAAGAAGTCTCTCTTTAAATCTTTAGCCCATTTATTGATTGGGTTGTTGAATTTTTGAGGGTTAAGTTAGGGGGGGTAATTTTTTTAACTCTAAGTATATTTTAGATATGAGGCCTTGCCTAATGCATAGCTGGTAAAAATCATCTCCCATTATGTGGGCTTTATATATATCTTATTAGCTATGTTTGCCATGCAGAAGCTCTCCAGTTTGATGAAATCCCATTTATTCAGTCTTTCTTTGATTTGTGTGACTCTGGATCTTTACTTAGGAAGTTTTGGCCCAGGCCTAGAAGTCCTAGTGTTTCCCCTATCCCTTCCTGTAATACTTTAGAATCATTTTTTCAGATAAGGTCTGGCTTTTGCTTGGATTGGGTCCCACACTAACATCCACCTGATTTTACCTCTTCCATAGGTGGGATGACATCTGGCTTTTTTTTTGTCAGTGGTGGGGCTTGAACTCTGGGCTTGGGTGCTGTCCCTGTGCTTTTCAGCTCAAGGCAAATGCTCTATCGCTTGAGCCACAGAGTCACTTCCAGTTTTCTAGTGGTTTATTGGAGATAGGAGTCTCATGGACTTTCCTGCCCGGGCAGGCTTTGAACCTCAATCCTCAGATCTCAGCCTCCTGAGTAGCTAAGATTATAGGTGTGAGCCAACAGCGCCTGGCTGGCTTATTTGTTGAAATGGGACTCACTAACTCTCCTCTCACGTGGGCTAGTCTCCAACAGAAATCCTTGTAATCTTCATCTCTAGAGCAACTGAGATGACACACATACACCACCATACCTAGCTTACTCATTATTTTATAAATTTCCTAGCTGGACACCAGTGGCTTATGTTTGTAATCCTAGCTATCCAGGAGGCTGAGCTCTGAGGATCATAATCCAAAGCTGGCCTGAGAAGGAAAGTCCCTAAGACACTTTTCTCCAATTAACTACCAAAGAGCCACAAGTAAAGCTGTGACTCAAGTGGTAGAGTACTATCCTTGAGCAAAAAAGCTCAGGGACAGTGCCCAGGCCCTAAGTTCAAGCCCCAGGATCAAATAATGCCTAGTTTTATTGAGCTAAATTCTTCAAAACAGATATACACAATTTATATGCCATATGAACATAGAATATTATCTGTGCTGTAATATGTGTTTTCCATTAGTAAACTAGAAACAACAATCAAAGAGGTATTATCTGAGAAGTATCATCTAAGAGGTGTCACTCCTTTTGGAAGAAAGGTAGTACTAAAGTGGCATAATAAGAATTTTTTGTTTAAGCTGACCTACTTCAAAAGAGTTTTCACTATATTTGATATTGGTATAATTTGGGGAGGGAAAGGGAAAAAACAAAATGTTTAAATAAGAATACAGGTTGACCCATCGTAACAATGAGATGTACAAGACACTATGTTGAAAAATGAACTTTACAATTTATGCGCGAGGCTGGGGAGGTTGTGGAGGTGGGAGGAAAGGGATGGTAGGGGAAAAACAAAGGAGGAGGCAACAGTGCTTGATAAGAAATGTACTCTTTACCTTCCTCATGTAACTGTAACCCCTCTGTACAGTATTTTCACAATAAAAAACTTATTAAAAAAAGATCAACTTCCTAATCTGGGAACCTACACATATTTTAGACATTTCATCTTTCTCAGTTTATTCATCATAGAATAAAAATTGTTGCATTCTTAATATCATGTCACTGATGTTAGAATCAAAGCTAAAACAACATTGTTATATCTACACAGTGTAGAATATTATTTGTGTTAGAATATGAATTATAGCCTGGATTTGATCAATAGAAGTTGAGAAGGCTCTATATAAAGAATACAGAGTAGTGATCCAGGTACAGTGGCTCACACCTGTAATCCTATTCAGGAGGCTGAGATCTGAGAATTATGGTTCAAAGCCAGCCTGGGCAGGAAAGTCTGTAAGACTCTTATCTCCAATTAATCACAGAAAAATCCCAGAAGTGGTACTGTGGCTCAAGTGGTAGAGGGCTAGTCTTGAGCAAAAGTAGCTCAGGGGCAGCCACTAGAACCAGAGTTCAAGCCTTAGGACTGGCAAAAATAGAATACAGAGTAATGATAGTAAAAGGTAAGGTAACAAAGTCATGAATCTCTGCATTGACAAGAGGTTATATCCACTGCCTTGGATACCATTCAGTCACTGACTGAATGCTTGGGAAGTGTGCGGTGTGTGTTCAGAGTAAAGCAGATAGTCCCTCTGTTTGTGGTCCAAGTAACTATAAAACCTAGAATTGACTGCTAAAAGTTTTGCAAGAATACAACACCATAAATACACTCTTGGCTACATCAGTAGCCAAAGGTAGCTGAAAGGAGCTGAAGCAAGGGACTGAAGTAAAGAGGAATCCTGAAGAAGCTTTGTTCAGTCCTGGAGGACCTGAATTATTCTATGTGTGAGTAATTGGAATATGATGGAGGAGACTGGACCTAGCTTTTGCTTCCCCCATACTTCCTTCTCCTCTTTCTAAAAACAAATGATGACTGACATGAATTCTGGGGAGAGTGGATCCACTGGTCATCATGAAATGGGAAAGTCAGGGCAGGAAATCTTGCCCTGAGGAATAATTCTAAGAGAAGGTGAGGAGCCCTGCCTTGTAGACTTTCCTTCTTCGTGCCACATGACATTGTCTTCTCATGCCTGCTGGCACCTAGCAGTGATTTCTGAAAGAACGGGTTTAATTTGTTAGTAATAAATGCATCAATCAGTCATTTTTCTACTTGCCAATTATTCCATATTTTAAGTCTCTCTTATGAATTAACAATATCAATAAATGAATGTCACGAGAATTAAAATTTCAGGTAAAATTTCAAAATATCAGCACAGAACACATGATGACTCACACATCATGGTAAGTGGAAAGGAAGGACTAGGAGAGAGGAAAGGAGTGATTTTGTTCAAAAAGAAATGTATTTTCATGTTAATTACTTTTTTTATTGTCAAGGTGATAAACAGAGGGGTTATAGTGACATAAGTAAGGTAATAAGTATATTTCTTGTCCCATTTCTTGTTACCCCTTCCCTCATTTTTCTCCTACTTTCCCGCCCCCCCACTGCCCCCACAACAAGTTGTACAGATCACGTCCAACATATTGTCTTGTGATGCTGTTGCATTGGTTCATCTCTTGTCCTTTGTCTCACCATTTTGTTGTTCCCCTTCCCTAATTCACATAAACGTAGACACAATACCAAGGTACCAAAATCAAATACAGTGACAACAAGGGATACACCGTAGGGGGAAGAATATAGAAAAAAGCAAAGAAATCACAATGACAACAAAGAAAACCTCTGGGGTCCATGTCTTGGAGTTCATTTCATTTAGCATCATCTTATGTGTTCATATGTAGATAGCTATTGAGCTATTCTACTTATCTGCTAAGATTGTCCTATACATAAAGTAATTATTGCAAATAAGGGAAACCATGGGACCTATGTTTCCTTGGGTCTGGCTTACTTCACTTAATATGATTTTTTTCAAGTCTTTCCATTTCCTTACAAATGGGGTGATATCATTCTTTCTGATAGAGACATAGAATTCATATATACATACATATATACATATATATGTATATATATATAATGGAATTTTATACACACACACACACACCACATTTTCTTGATCCATTCATCTACTGAGGGGCATCTGGGTTGGTTCCATTATCTTAGCTATAGTGAATAATGCTGCGATAAACATATTTGTGCTAGTAACTTTGGCCTTGTTTGTGATCATTAGGGTAAATGCACAGAATTGAGATTGCTGGCTCATAGGGAAGTTCTATGTATAGTCTTTTAAGGAACCTCCATACTGCTTTCCAGTGTGGCTGAACAAGTTTACAGTAATACCAATAGTACAATAGCATTTTAGCCACATCCGTTGTTATTAGATTTCTTGATTATAGCCATTCTAACTGGGGTAAGGTGGAATCTCAATGTTGTTTTGATTTGCATTTCTTTTATGGCTAGAGAGGTTGAGCATTTCTTCATGTGTCTATTGGCCATTTTTATTTCCTCTTCAGAGAAGTCTCTCTTTAAGTCTTCAGCCCACTTATTAATTGAGCGGTTGTTTTTTTGAGGATTTCTTTTTGGGGCATTTAATTTTTTGAGTTCTAAGTATATTTTAGATGTGAGGCCCTTGTCCGTTGTATGGCCAGTAAAGCTTTCTTAATCTGTGGGCTTTCTATTGATCTTGCTAGCTATGTTCTTTGCCATGCAGAAGCTCTGCAGCTTCATGCAATCCCATTTGTCCAGCCTTTCTTTGATTTGTTGTGTTTCTGGGTCTCTATTAAGAAAATTTCGGCCTGTGCCAAGGAGACCTAGGGTTTCTCCTATTCCATCCTGTAATGTTTTCAGAGTGTCTGCTTTGACTCCAAGGTCTTTGATCCATTTGGAGTTGATTCTGGTGCAGGGTGATTTATAAGGATCTCACTTTAGTTTTTTACAGGTGAATTTTGCCAGCACCATTTACTGAAGAGGCTGTCTTTCTTCCATTCTATTTTTAATTCCCTTATTACAACTTAGGTGGCCATAGGTCTGTGGGTTCATTTCTGAGTTTTTAGTTCTAGTCCATTGGTCCTGAGGTCTGTTTCTGTGCCAGTACCAAGCTGTTTTGATTACTATGTCTGTGTAGTAGAGTTTGAAGTTTGGTATTGTTATTCCTCCAGCACTATTCTTTCTGCTAAGGATGGCTTTTGTTGCTATTTGGGGTCTTTTATTTTTCCATATGAATTGTTGGATTGCTTCTTCTATTTATTTGAAGAATGATGTTAGGATATTGATGGGTATTGCATTGAATTTGTAGATAACCTTTGGCAGTATTGTCATTTTCGCAATGTTAATCCTCCCAATTCAGAAGCATGGGAAGATTTTCCACTTCCTTAATTCTGTTTTAATTTCCTTCTGCAGGTTTTTAAAGTGTTCATCATAGAGTTCCTTCACTTCTTTGGTTAATTCCTAGGTATTTTATTTTTTATTACAATAAGAGTTGCTTTCCTGATTTCATCCTTGCTCTTCTCATTATTGTACATAGAAAAGCCATTGATTTTTTTGTTGTGAAAATACTGTACAGAGGGGTTACAATTACATCAGCAAGATAATGAGTACATTTCTTATCAAGCATTGTAGCCTCCTCCTTTGTCTCCCCTTCCCATCCCTTCCCAGCCTCCCCCCAACCCCCACCCAACCCTCCCCGCCCCACCAAAGTTGTAAAGTTCATTTTCGACATGACAACTTGTACTTCTCATTGTTGTAACGGGTCCACCTGTATCCTTATTTAAATGACTTGTTTTTCTCCTTCCCCTCCACAAATTATACCGACATCAAATACAGTGAAAGCAGGGGTTATACTGTGGGGGAGGGACATACAAAGCAACAAAGAAATAATCTTATAAATGCATTAGAAACAAATGCATGAAAGAAAAAACAACATTTAAATACATATCTTAGGGTTCATTTTCCTAACATCACCTTATCTGACCTTTTCTTCTTGACTCATACATATACTAGATATTGCAAATAAGGGAAACCATGGGACCTATGTTTCTTTGGGGGAAAAAAAAGAAACATTTGTAGGGCTGGGAAGGTGGCTCAGTGGTAAAGCGCTTGCCTTGTATGATGCATGAGGCCCTGGGTTTGATTCCTCAGCACCACATAAGCACAAAGAAAAAAAGCCAGAAGTGGCGCTGTGGCTCAAGTGGTAGAGCACTAGCCTAGAGCCGAAGAGCTGAGGGACAGCACCCAGGCCAAGAGTTTAGGCCCCACGACCGGACCCCCCCCCAAAAAAAGAAAATAAAGAAATATTTGTATGAATAAAAATCTTCAATATATAATTAATTTTTAAAAAGGTTTTAAGTCCTCCTAAAAACTTCTAGACCCATTTTTTTTCACTGAAGAATTCTGTCAGGTGATTTTGTCACAGTGAATAATTTTATAATAAATGATGTCCTAGGAGTTGGCAAAAAAAAAAAAAAGAAAAGCCATTGATTTTTGAGGGTTAATTTTATACCCTGCTACGTTGCCAAAGTTTCAAATCAGCTCAACTAATTTAGGAGTAGAGTCCATGGGGTTCTTGGAATACAAGATCATGTCATCTGCAAAGAGGGAGAGTTTTACTTTATCTTTCCCTACTTGGATCCCCTTTATGTTTGCATCTTGCTTTACTGCTCTAGCTGGGCATTCTAATACTAAGTGGAAGACGAGTGGAGAGAGCAGACATATTTTTCTCATTCCTGAATTTAGAGGAAATGGCTTTAGTTTTTAACCATTAAGTATAATGCTGGCTGTAGGTTTGTCATACACAGCCTTTGTTCCATAGATTCCTAGATTTTCCAGAGCTTTCATCATAAAGGGGAGTTGGATCTTGTCAAATGCTTTTTCTGTGTCTAATGAGATGATCATGTGCTTATTATTCTTGCTTTGTTGATGAGATGAATTACATTAATTGACTTGCATATATTGAACCAAGTTTGCATCCCTGAAATGAATCCTGTTTGATCATAGTGTATGATTTTTTTGATGAATTACTGAAGTTGATTGGTTAGAATTTTGTTAGAAGTTTTGCATTGAAAGAAATGTACTCTTTATCTTATATAACTGTAATTACTCTGTACATCACCTTTACACTAACAATAAAAATGCATTAAATGAAAAAGAAAGGAAGGGGGCTGGGAAGGTGGCTCAGTGGTAGAGCGCATGCCTTGCATGCCAGAGGCCCTGGGTTTGATTCCTCAGCACAACATAAGCAAAAAGAAAAAAGCCAGAAGTGGCGCTGTGGCTCAAGTGGTAGAGTGCTAGCCTTGAGCTGAAGAGCTGAGGGACAGCGCCCAGGCCCAGAGTTCAGGCCCCACGACCGGACCCAAAAACAAACAAACAAACAGAAATTCAGCCAGTTGTTAGATAATATTCAGGCCCCATGACCGGACCCCAAAAAACAAACAGGAAAAGAAAGGAAGGACAGAAAACTATCATTTTGTAGAGGCCTCTGTAATCAATCAAACTTCTCTTAAATTGGTCTAAAAGCAATTGTTATAAATGGTTCTTTTATTTTGGGATAATATTAGATTTTATTAGGTAATACTGTTAGATTTTTTTCAGGTTCTCAAGTACTCCTTCCTCACTTTTGCTTTCCCATAATATAATCATCTTTCATTCCATTTATTTTTGTCAAAAGTAAGGATTGGAAGATGTTACTGTTAGCTATTTACATTTTATCAATTTTTATCTCTTTCAACTTTCACTTTCTCCACAATATATTCAGATTTTATTATTTTATCAATATTTTTATTCTAGGATTCAGTCCAAAATACCATACTTTGTTTAGGAAACTAGCCTCTTCTGATTTGGTATTTCTCAGTATTATTTGGGTGACATATATATGTATATTTATATAATGTGTATAATATATATATATATATATATACAGAAGTATATTAACTTTGATTTTAACATCTTATATATAGAGTAGTTTTACAAAGGAGTTTTCATGCATGCCAGTTTATAAATATAATTCATTAAGATGTTACCTCTTCCATCATTCTCCATCCCCTGAATCTGTCTCAGCCCCACATTCCCCTCAAGTTACCTGGCTCTATTTTCACATATATACATTGAGTATTATATATGTATTTGTCCACTCTTCTTCTCTCTATTTGTCTTCAGTCTTGTGTTCCATAATTGAAAGGGATTTTTGATCCATGGAAGCTGGATTTTCATAGTTGCAGACCAATTATCCTTCTTTTTTGTTTTAGAAATTTCTTTATTCTGGAAGGTTTAAGGAATATTTGCTGACTGTTCAATGTTAAATGTAGCAAGTAATAAAATTAGTGGAATTATTAACTTAGAGTAGATAAGAACTGGTAATCACAATGAATATTCAAAAGTACAAGGTTTGCACAAGAGATGAAAATAAAGGCTAAAAGGAAATTCTAGATTAAGCTATGAGAAAATTTGAAAGGCAGACTAAAATCCTTGCAGTTTATTCCACATTGGTGGGAACCACCAGACATTGTGAGCACAGAAATCATCTATATTGATTCTCGGTAGCCTGTAGATGTAGCTGCCTCTGGTCACTCTGAATAAATCTCCTGTATAAATGGCTCAGATAGATGCTGTTCTCCTCCATCTTGTATGTATGCAAGAGACTGTTGAACCTCAGAATTATTATTTGTTTTGGGGTCCAGTTGTGGGGCCTGAACTCTGGGCCTGGGCACTGTCCCTCAGCTCTTCAGCTCAAGGCTAGCACTCTACCACTTGAGCCACAGCACCACTTCTGGCTGTTTTTTTCTTTTTGCTTATGTGGTGCTGAGGAATCAAACTCAGGTCCTCAGGCATGCAAGGCAAGCGCTCTACCACTGAGCCACCTTCCCAGCCCTGAACCTCAGAATTATAAAAGTCACATCATCTATGCAATACTTTGGAAGACTGAAAAATTATGAATATGAAATGAAATAAGCAGCCTCCAAAGGAACAAGGAAATTTAAAATCCTATATTCTTGTTGAAATCATCTGAAATGTTTGTATATCAATTGAGGACAGCACAAATGTAATCAAATAATTAATACTTCCTGTAAAAAAAATCTTAGGATGTTTTTTATTTGAAATTCAATGTGACCCATAAGGCTCACTATCAAAATTCAGTCCAGTTAAGGATTCATCCCCATCATAGTTCATTGCAATCAACCAGCCTCTCATTTTTTATTTATTTTAAGAGGATATATGGAGAATATTGTGCTAAACACTGAAGTTGGCTTAAAAACAGGAAGTCAGAAAGTCAGAATTGGAGAATTAGAGTCAAGATTAGCTTGGCAAGCTAATGCATTTCATTGTATTATAATAGAAAGCACAGTGGAGAAAATCAGAAGCTTGTTCTTATTCCCTACTAACTGGAACTAACCGTTAAGAGAAGTTCATGTAATAGCTATAATTGTGATGCCCAGAGGAGAATGCTTCCTTCCCAGATCACAGCCCCATTCAAAAACTTACTCTACAGAGATAGTTATGAAGTAGACTTTTGGTAAACTTCATATCTAGTCACTTTAAATGAATTACAATGAGATATTTTGAAGGTACTCTAATAATCTGGGCTCACATAAAATGTGTATTACATTAAAATTTTTATCAAGTGTAGCCTAACAAATAATGTATGATAGAGCCAGGCTTCTCAGGGGGCTTAAGCAGAAGGATCACTCAAGCCCAGGAGTTTGAGTCCATCTTGTACAACATATCACAGGCTATGAGATGATTTACCTTCTAAAAGCCTTCCATAGACTATATCAGGCAACCAACAACTATAAAACAGCAGCAACAACTGGATACCACATCTGAAGATGGAGGCTTCATTGCTGTCAGGGTTCTGGGGCTTAAAATAGTTGGGAGCTAAATTTCTGAAAATTGTACTCACAAACTCTTACGCCATCTCTCTTTCTAGATGAGTAAAGTTGTGCATTTTGACAACCAAGAAAAGTTTATTTAAATAAATATATTTATCACCATGCTTTGCTGAAGAATGCAGTTTATAAGAAAAAGGACTAGGGGCTGGGAAGGTGGCTCAGTGATAGAGTGCTTGCCTTGCATGCATGAGGCCCTGGGTTCAATTCCTCAGCACCACATAAGCAGAAAAATAAAAGCCAGAAGTGGTGCTGTGGCTCAAGTGGTAGAGCACTAGTCTTGAGCTGAAGAGCTGAGGGACAGTGCCTAGGCCCAGAGTTCAGGCCCAAGACTAGACACCCCCCCAAAAAAAGGTCCATTGGTGGCTACAGATAGTATTTTAATTATTTTTGTAAAGTTTATGCAAACAAATAAAGCCAATTCCTGTGATGCTGTTGCACATCCTAATTAAGCTCACCTGTTATATTAGGATAATTTTTCTGTCATTATCTTTTTTAGATCATGTTATTTCAGTGCCTTTATAGTATGTATTCCATCAAATGTCAGGTAATTAACTTTAACCATGTTAGCTTTGTGGGAGTTAAACATATTATCTTGTTTTGGTTATTATGAATATGTACATATGCCCAAATCTGTTCAATTTTTTTGTTTTTTGTTTTTTTTTATTTTTTTGGGGGGGGGGTGTCCAGTCATGGGCCTGAACTCTGGGCCTGGGTGCTGTCCCTCAGCTCTTCAGCTCAAGGCTAGCGCTCTACCACTTGAGCCACAGCGCCACTTCTGGCTTTTTTCTTTTTGCTTATGTGGTGCTGAGGAATCGAACCCAGGGCCTCATGCATGCAAGGCAAGCGCTCTACCACTGAGCCACCTTCCCAGCCCCCTGTTCAATGTTTTCAGGGTCTATCTTACATATTGCTCAGGTCCCTCCCCAAAGGCTGACCAGTGTGTAACTCCTCAGTGCCTGCCAATCCCACCTCCAGCTGTCACACACATGTCTCACCCATCTGGCTCCAAACTGTATTCATTTGTTATATTTATTCATAGCCACCATGTGCTAGGTAGTGTTCTGGATCATGGCAATAAAACAATATACAAGCAAATGTGATCCTGTCACCATGACACTTCTAGTCAACCAGGAAGACAGAGACTAAAGAAACAGTGTGCTCAGACATTAGTTTAATACGGAGATGAGCTGGTAAATTAGGAAACAATGTCAAAAGCCCCTGTGATCCAGAAGGTGACATGTTGCCAACTCATAATTGATCATTTCTTACCATCTTGCTTTGTCACTCACACCATCACGAAGCCTCACTGTGGCTCTTTGCTTAGAATCAGATCTATGCAAATAACAATAGTGCAGATGACACTGGACTACTGTCTAGCTTGGATTGTATAGCTGCTTCCTGCAGAAATCTAGCTTCTAACTTGTGATCTATCCTTTTCTTCCTCCTGGACTAATTATAGTAAGTATTCCCAGTTTGTTTGCAATGCCTTTGAAACTAGCCCCTAATATGGACACAAAGAACTTCATTGGACTTCATAGAAGACATTCATCCAAGTTTAACAACAGTTTGCCAGACTTCACAGCTCCCCTCTATCTATCTCTGCCAGATTTCTTGGGATTATCATCCTGGCCCTGGTACAGATGCAGAGTTCGACGTAGGGCTCTCTTGACTTCTTGGTTGCGCAAGCAGTAAATGATGGGATTGAGTAATGGTACAATGACAGCATAGAGTACAGAGACCAGCTTATTGGTGTCAAAAGCAGAGAGTGCCTTAGGCCGGGCATAGATGAAGATACTGGCTGCATAGAAGATGATTACCACAGTGAGGTGAGAAGCACAGGTGGAAAAAGCTTTATGGCGACCAGCAGCTGAAGGGATCCGCATCACAGCACCCGTAATGGCCATGTAGGAGGCTCCAGTAACAGACAGCGGCCCCAGAAGGATAAAGATGGCCAGGACAAAGTCTGTAAGCTCTGCTGTGGACATGTCTGTGCATGACAGGTTGAGCAATGGGGAGACATCACAGAAAAAGTGGTTGATGATGTTGGGACCACAGTAAGAGAGGCGAGAAATGAGAAAAACTTTGACCATGGAGATGCCAAAACCCCCGGCCCAAGAACCAGTTGCCATCTGCACACACAGCCGGCCACTGACAATGACAGGGTAGCGGAGAGGATGGCAGATGGCCACATAACGATCATAGGCCATCACAGCAAGAAGGACACACTCAGTGCAGCCCAGTCCTAGGAAAAAGTAGAGCTGTGTCATACAGCCCTCAAAGGAGATGAGCTGCCCATGACTCTGTGTGGACCCAATGAAGCCTGCAAGCATCTTGGGAATGGTGACAGTGACGTACCAGATCTCCAGGAAGGACATATTAGCCAAAAAGAAGTACATGGGTTTGTGGAGAGTGGGATGGTTCTTAATTGCCACAATGATGAGTGCATTTTCTGTCAGTACCAACACATAGGCCAGCAGAGAAAGGGAAAACAGCAATGCCCGCAAGGGCACTGGTGCAGGGAAGCCCAGCAACACAAATTCACTCACTCTCCCACTGTGGTTCCTCTGCTCCATGGCATTGGCTCTGCCCATTTCTCTTCAGAAGATGAGGTTGCAGTGTCTCAAAAAGACAGCAGCAAGAGCCTAGATTTCATCTTAATAGTCATTAGTTGTGGTACATATGACTAATAACAGCTGAGAAACGAGCTAAGACACCCACGGACTCAAATAAGTGGCTTTGTATTGAAGACAGGCTAAGAGTCTTGCTGCAACCTTGGGCAAACACTTATTATTCATGTATTTCTCACCAGGAAATGTATTTCATGTATTTCTCAACTTACTGATCCCAATGTCTCTTCCTTGTTCCTATACCAACACAAGAAGGAAAGACCAAGATGATAGATATTAATGATGAAAACACTGTAGCAATAAATTTTCATATGCAAGTAAATAATCATATCCCCAAAGTAGGAAAAGCTAAGAGTCTTGGCTTCCAAAAAGCCATTGTTAGACAGATTGTAACTGTTTCGGAGAAGTAAATTATGAAGTGGTGTTACAAGAGTAACATATAATCAGAGTTTTCATTATGCATTATTGTTCTAGGCACTGTTTTAAGTTAGTAGAAGTAGCATTGGATCCTCAGAATAAGGCTGTGGGTTAATATTAATAACTCCTTTTCAAGCCTCAGGAAGTTGAGGAATGGAGAGGTTAAATGACTTGTTCTGGATTGTGGACATTATAAGAACCAAAAACAAGGATCCAGGACCTCAGAGCCTAAAAACTATTCTGGTAACACAAAAGATGGGCTACATAATATGATCTGTATTTACATGTAGGCAAGGGTATCTTTGGAACTCAGTTAGGGGTACAGTATCCCCTGCAAAGAAAGAAGACCAAAGCAGAACAGCAAAGTGTATTACAGGAGGACTTTGGACCAGCCTGGAAATTGTGAAATGGAAGCTGGCTGACAGAAAGACTAAAAATCCCATTAGTTCTCAAAGTTCTCATTAGTTCTCCTATAATGAGAGTAAAGCCCTTACTTTGGCATCAAGGCCAATATAAAGCATACATTTAGTGACACAAATCTCCTGGTTTGACTTGATACCAAAGACAAATTTCCCTTCCAAAATGTCAAACTTTTTCCGTGTTCCATGTAGGAACTGATAGAAATAAAAATTCACCCCATACCCTGTATGGTCCTAACATTTAAACAGGATACAGAGGTTAGAACTGGAAATAGGGGAGAGTCCATGAACTATCTAAGAGCTATCGCTTTCCAGAAAACCCCTTACTTTTTATTTGTACATCTATTCTATGTGCTATTAAGTCAGGGTAGGGAATGGTACAATGTGTTCACAAAGCAAACTTTAAACTGCTAATAATCTTATACTTGCAATTCCACTGTCTTTATGCTCTTTTGTCCATTTTTGAGCCCTGAACATTTCTCTCAATACCAGAGTATGACAACAAAAAACTACAGAATGCCAACATGGCATGCTTTACCCATCACTTCCATTCTCAACATCCACACCCATGATATAATTTGACCCAGAATTTAGGTAAAATGAACTTGGTATGAGGATGACAGATTCAATGAGAGAACATTAGTAGGTGTATGACTGATGAGTGAGAAATGGAAGATCAGGAAGGCTTTAGAGTGGGCAGGCACATATGAATGGATAAGAGCCCTTTATGAAGGAAATCATAAAGAAAGCAATATTGGAATATCAACAATATGGGTTATGTGAATAGGGATTTAGCGTTTTATTAGGTATAGAGAGGAATAAGGATAGAGACTGTTGAACAAAAATAGTGAAGACCTGGGAGATGTCTACTTGAAGAAGAATCAGTGGACAATAGAATCTGCTTGTGTCGGATGTCATTAACTCACCAGGGCTTTCCTGAGATGTCTAGGTCAGTTAGGAGAGGACGTAGGGGGTGTATGTTAAAGATTATCAAAGCCTCAGGTCAAAATGAAGTTGTGGAGACTCCTCTTCCTTCCATGTTCAGGGGACTCTGCCAAATGAGAAAAGATTCCTTTATCTTACACTTCCCTTATTCATTCCTCTTTCCCACTACCCCGCCTCCTTTTGATGCTTTGGGATGGCACGGAGGCAGGAACCCAAGAGACCAAAAGAGATACAAGAGGAAAAAACAAAAACAAAAAAGGATAAGATAGAGGACAGAAAAGAGAACTGATAGGAAACTCAGAAAATGAGGCTTATGGAGAGAGTGTCACAATACAAATATCTATATTCAGACAGGCATATTGTTGGTATACTACATTGTGAGTTGAATAACTATCAACAGCAACAATTGTTTGCACTGCTTAAGTGAGGAATACCTGTAAAACTTTAGATTTTATTGAAAGAGATGCCCATCTGACTTTTGTGCTTATTGCCAGTCAGTAAGTTGAGTTCATCCATGAATTTAGAGGGGATTTATTGTCAAATAAAGAAGAGATACAAATCCATCTTCCTTATCCAAATCAAACAAAGCATTTGGATATTTCAGGTCACAGAAAGAATATTCTGTGAAAGCTATAAGTTTCCTAACTTTCAGGAAATTCTGAAACAACATGATTGATAAGCTAATACATAAATGAATACATCTACAGGAAACACATGCACAATATGGAACAAAAACTAAATTATCAGTTACAACACAGTTAATCACCTAAAGTGTATAAGCCTCAACTTTAGGAAAAATTTTCAGTTTTCAAAGCTGATTGGATTTTAGAATTTAAAGTAAGGGCAAGAGGGCATGTATATCTTTTTAAAGCCAAATGCATATATTTGTTAAACATGGGAATACTAAATATATTCCCGTTAAGAGAGAAGATGACAAAAAAACTGGTCCTGTTACATTACTTTGGAAATTTTTGGCAAGTCAACACAGCATGAAATAAACAAATACTAAATACTGAAAAGATAGTTGTAATGAAGTAAACACTTATCTGTGGTTTGGGGGTGTAAACATAAGTGATCACTTTTCTAGAATAAGTACATAACATGCATATGCAGTCATGATAATAGTTTTTAGGAAACTCTCAAACTATTTGGAGTGGCTGTATCATTTGACACAGCTGCCACAGATGAATGCGTGATGCCCGTTTAAGTATTCTTACCACCATTTTGTACTGTCATTGATTTTTTTAAATCTTAGTGTTTTGATAGGTGTGCACTGATATTGTAATGTCCTTTGCATTTCTCTAAAGAACAAAAAAAGTCAATACCTTTTCATGAACTTATATAGCATCTCCATATCTTTTCAATAAAATATCATTGTGTCTTTTGCCTCTTTTTTTACTTGGGTTGCTATTCGTATTAATATTAACATTATTACTATCATTATTTGTGCTGCTCCTGGGCTCGAACCCAGGGCTTGGGCACTACCCCTGAGCTTTTTCTTTCCTCAAGGCTAGTGATCTACCATTTGAGCCAGAACTTCACATTTGGCTTTTTTTTTGGTAGTTTATTGGAGACAAGAGTGTCACAGACTTTTCTGCCCTGGCAAGCTTTGAACCACAATCCTCAGATCTCAGCCTTCAGAGTAGTAAGGATTATAATCATGAGCCACTGGTTCCCAGGTTGGGTTATTATTTTTAGAACTGTTTTTAAGAGTTCCTTATTCTATGTGTTTACTTTCTTCTAGGTGGGCTAATAATTATGAAAGAGAATAAATGAGCTCAAAATGGATTGTGGGAATTTATATAAAAAAGAACAAAGAAGACTGTTGAAATTGTATTAGGGAGGGTAGGTAAAGATTGGAATACATTGTAAACTTGCATAGAAATGTCAATGAAATCTCCTTTGTATAGTGTTGTATATGCAAATAAAACTAAGTAAACAAGAGTTCTTTATTCTGCATTCTGATTCTGTGGTTTACAAATATGGCTTCTCCATTAGACTTTCTGTTTTGATTTTTTTTTTGGGGGGGGTCAGTTGTGGGGCCTGAACTCTGCCTGGATGCTGTCCCTCAGCTCTTCAGCTGTAGACTAACACTCTACCACTTGAGCCTCAGCCCTACTTTGGCTTTTTCTGCTTATGTGGTGCTGAGGAATTGAACTCAGGGCCTCATTTATGCAAGGCAAGCACTCTACAACTGAGCACTTCCCAGCCTGTTTTGATTTTCTTACCAGGGTATTTTAAACAGCAAAAATTTTTGTTGAATTCTATCAAAGTCTAGACTATCAGGTTATTTTTTTTAGTGGAATTTGGTACGAATTCTAAGAATTCTTTGTCTAGGTCTAGATTCCAAAGCACTTCTATTTTTCTCTCAAATTTTTATACTTTTGCATTTTACAATTGAGTCTACAATGTTACATATTAATTAATTTGATTTTTTTCAGTTGTGGGGCTTGAACTCAGGGCCTGGGCATCATCCCTAAGCTCTTTTTGCTCAAGTCTAGTGCTCTACCACTTTGAGCAACAGCGCTACTTTCAGTTTTCTGGTGGTTAATTGGAGATAAGCATCCTACAGACTTTCCTACATGGACTAGCTCCAAACAACGATCCTCAGATCTCAGCCTCTTGAATAGCTAGGATTACAAGTATAAACCCCCAGTGCCCAGCATAATTTTTACATAAGGTGGAAACTCAGGCCTATGTTTGTCCAGTCATGCTAAAATCCCAAACCTACCCAGATGCCAGCATCATTTAGAAACCAGCATCATTTAGAATCACTTGGGCATACTTTTCATAACTTAGTATATATTTACTTTTTTGTTCTCTATCCTGTTTCACTGATTTATGTGCCCACACCACCACAAAGAACACTTGGGTTTGTGGCTATATAATACACGTTGGAATTATGTGTGGTAACTCTTCTTACTTTATTCTTTTCAAGTTTAACTATGTGTGATTCATTTGTTTTTATATAGAAAATTTGAATAAGCTTATCTATTATGACCAGAAAAAAGGCTCTCTTGCTCCAATTTTAAAAAAAAGATTTGCACTAAACTTGCAATTGGATGAAAGCTGTCATTATTACTATTCAGAAGCACCACATCCATAAGCACAGCATGTTTCTCCATTTATTTCCATTTTCTTTGGTTTCCTTGATCAGTACTCTGCAGTTGACAGTACATAAGAGTGGTTTTTTATGTCACCAAAGTGTGACTCTCTTTTTTGTTGAATAATGGTAAATGCTATCTTGCCACTAATTCCATTGTGTAAATGTTCATTGATAGTATACAGCAATTTTTTTTCTCTATTCAACTAATTTCTATTTTAAGCTTTAATTATTTTATGGAAATATACTGGCACTCTAGCTACATGGGAAATATAAATCGGAGGATTGCAGTCCACAGCAAGTGAATGTTATCAAAAGTTGGTTATTAGAAGATAAAGAAAGATTGGTATTAATTGATAGTTAAGTAGGAGGTTCTGATGTGCTAATATAGATAATGGTGTACTGTACATTTTCTGAAGTAGAATAAGAGAATTTGGGTGTTTTCACCAGGAGCCCTGCTGTTTTTCCTACCCCTTCCTGTAAATAGTTTTTTTTCCTGTAAATAGTTTTGTGCTTTCCTGTCTTACATTGAGGTCTGTGAGAGATTTTTGAATTGATGGTGGTGCCAGGTGCTGTATGAAGGTCTAGTTTCAGGTTTCTGCATGTCAACATCTAGTTTTGCCAGCACCATTTGTTGAAGAGCCTGTCTTTCTTCCAGCCTATATTTTGGCTTCCATATCGAATATTAGCTTGGTATAGGTTTATAGGTTTGTGTCTGATTCTTCTATTCTGTTCCATTGGTCCTCATGCCTATTTTTGTGGCAGTACCAAGCTGTTTGCATTACTATGGGTTGGTAGTAGAGTTTGAAGTTTGGTATTGTTATTCCTCTAATACTGTCCTGCTTGCTATTTTGTGGTAGATAGAATGTATTTACAAATCTGTAAGTAGACACCTAGGTGGTAGGTATGCATGTGGTTATAAATGAATTAACTGACCTATAATAGCTAGTGAGAGCTCAAATAGTCAAAGCCCAACAAAATCAGCAGCAGGAAATGGTTACAAGCAAGAGGTGGATGGGGCCAAGGGGAGAGGAGGAATGAATGAAGAGGGGAAGGAGAGAGAATGCAGTCACGAATCTGTTTTATATAACACAAAATTAAGAAAAGTAAGGGAAGGGGTGGGCTGAAGGGGGGTGAGAATGTTGAAGGAGTAACACTGATCATGATGTGTTGTAGTCATAACCTGCTCTGTGAAATTGGACCTCCTTTGTACAACTATGCAAAGATAGCAATTAATAAAAAGAAAACAGAATTGCCACAAAAATAGAAATATGAAAGAGAAGACAAACATATTTACCTTCTTTTAAACATTGTACAACAAGTCAATGTAGTAAGATGACACACGCATTCCATATGCAAGAACAATTAAAATATCTTCATGATTAAAAAATAGGTGGCTCTTGGGAAAACCCCACAAAATAGATGAATATTTATCAAGATTGATGACAAATGACAAAAAAATGAAAAAAATTCAAATGACTGAAATCAAAGTGAAAAGAGGCATTATAACCAATTTTATTGAAATAATGAGGATTGCAAGAGAAGTCTGAGTAGCTGCACATCTACAAACTATATAATCAGAAGTGGAAAATTCCTAAAAAGAGGCAAAACCAAATTGCCTACAGTGAAATAGAAAAAAATCTCAACAGACATATAACAAGAGGAAAAATTAATAATAGAAAACCTTCCTCCATGAAAAAGCTAAATTAAAAAATTAATTCACTGGTAAATTTTGCCATATGTTTAATTAATTAACACATATATTTCTTGAATTATTCCCAAGAGTAGAGAAAAAGAGATTGATTTCACCTCACTCTGTGAGGGTACTATTTCCTTGACACCAAAGCCAGAAAGAAAAGGTGTTTTTTAGCTGAAGTTTTTTTGTGTGTGGTTAAGGATACAGAAAATAAAAACTGAATTTACAGTCATGAAAAGAACATATTGTTCAGAACTTCTTGCTCATCTTCATGATGATAGAGGTGACACTTCTCAAAGAGAAATGCATTCATTACCTGACTTATGTAAAGATATGTATGTATGTGTGTATATATGTGTGTGTACACACACATACATATATCCCTATATGCCAGACCCTGGTGGCTCATGCCTCTGATCAGGAAGGCTCAAATCTAAAGGACCATGAGGGAAAAACTCTGTGAGAGTCTATCTCCAAAAATGCAAAGACATTGTTTAAATAGCAGAATGCTAGCTGAGCAAGCAAACCAAGCAAGCATGAGTTCCTGAGTTCACATCCCAGTAACGATGTATACTGTATAGATAATATGCTGTGCTGCCAAGCGTGTAAGGAGAGACAGTAGCACAGGAGCCAGGTGAGAACTGATGATGTTACAGTGCTGGAAATGTGTCAGAATATATCCACATTTCTGTTATAGGCAACTAGGTTGGTAGAGATCCTTTTGTTGATTGGAAATAGATGGAGGGTGAGCATATGTAACAGGAGAGGCAAGGTAGCAGGCGAGAGGTCAGGGTTCATTCTTCAGTTTTTCTTTTCTTTTCTTTTCTTTTTTTTTTGGGGGGGGGTCTGTTCGTGGGGCCTGAACTCTGGGCCTGGGCGCTGTCCCTCAGCTCTTCAGCTCAAGGCTAGCACTCTACCACTTGAGCCACAGTGCCACTTCCTGCTTTTTTTCTTTTTGCTCATGTGGTGCTGAGGAATCAAACCCAGGGTCTCAGGCATGCAAGGCAAGCGCTCTACCACTGAGCCACCTTCCCAGCCCCATTCTTCAGTTTTTCTATGTGAACCCAGAGGAAGAGCACTGAGTCTAGTGGAGATAGACATGTCAACATTAGGACCATGGGGGGGTTAAAAAATTAGTTATTACAAAAGTGAGGTGCAGAGGGGTTGTACTTAACATAAGTCAGGTAAAGAGTATATTTCTTTTTGAACAATGTTACCCCTTCCCCCACTTTCTCCTAGTTTTCTCTTCCCATCCCCACTTGCAAGTTGTGTGGTTCATTTTCAACATAGTGTCCAGTGAGGACCACAGCTTCATTTGTTCACTCTTTGTTCCTCCATTTCTGGGCCTCCTCTTACCTTCCCAAAGACATATAAATGAACAAAAAAGATAAAAAGAAAGGCAAAGAAAACTAAAACTGGGCTGGGAAGGTGGCTCATGATAGAGCACTTGCCTTGCATGCATGAGGCCCTGGGTTCAATTCCTCAACACCACATAAGCAAAAAGAAAAAAAGCCAGAAGAGGTGCTGTGGCTCAAGTGGTAGAGCGCTAGCCTTGAGCTGAAGAGCTGAGGGACAGCGCCCAGGCCCAGAGTTCAGGCCCCATGACCAGACAAAAAGAAAAGAAAAGAAAAGAAAATTAAAACTGCAATGAAGAAAGAAACCTTGTTTCCATTTCCTGGAGTTCATTTTGATAAATATTATTTTCTATGACTAAAGGCACATTGGCATTGAGCTTTTGTGTTCCTCCTCTAGGAATATCATCTTTTGAGGACCATGGGTTTTAACACAAAACAATTAGAAGCAGTAGTAAGTCAAGCATAAAAAAAATATAGCTAAGATAGGTGGTCCAAGAAAATTCAACAGAAAATGGAAAATGTGGAGAAGTCCAAATCTTCATGATCTATACTATACTGAATAAGAGCATGAACATGGCACAGTGGTTCAACTGGTAGGTCAGGAACAGCACCCAGGCCATGAATTTAAGCCCTAGGACTGGCACAAACAATGCCAACAAAAAATAGTGAGCCCCCCATCTCAAAATAACCAGTGCAAATAAGAGCCAATGGTGTATGTCAAATAGTAGAGCACCTTTCCACCAAGCACAGCCCTGAATTCAAACCTGAACATTCTGTAGGGGGGAAAGATTTTAAGCATGAGGTAGCAATAAAAATACATGTTGTAAGGCTTAGATTGGCAGCAGTGAGGAAAAAAGGGTGGCAAGAGGCAGGGTAGCCTTAGATCCCTAGAGTAATAGCTTTCCTTTATAAACTGTTTTCCGCCATCTGAAATTCCTTAGGGCCTCAAAAGACAGTAAATTCAATGAAGGTCAAGTTCTCATGAGAAAAAGAGGAAAGAGTTGCATAGGTGAGCTCAGTACACTTGGGTGAAGACACAGATTTCACCCCTTCCAGTTGGCTCTAAGGATAAAAGAGGCACAGCTGGGCATAGCATCAGGACTGAGAGCATGGTCAAGCCACAGACTGAGCTCTCTCATGTCTGATACAGAAAGCATCAGCAACCTAGTTCCAACTGCAGCCATTAATGGATCGTCCAAGACAACAAGCGCGATATCCCTGGTTTCTCCTCTGGCTCTTCTGAAACAAAGGTTAGGCATAAACAAGAATGTAAGGCAAGCTGATCAAAGACAATGTCCACATTACACACAGGTAAGGCTCAGTTCCCAGGACCAGATCAATCATGGGCCATCTATAGTTTCAGTTGCTCAACTGGACAAGGTTCAGGTAGGTTTTAGTGATACACCTAATCCAAATTGTATTCCTGGGTCTACACTGAGAATATCTCCTTTGGTTTCTCTCTTTTCTGGGCCTGTTTTCTTTGCATGTGTATGTCCTATAACGCTCTCTGATTCAGGAAGATTTCAGTCCCTAGAGTTTCCATAAGCATGTATGCCTCCTCTAGGTCTTGATTGTCCTCTGTCTAATTCAGGAAAGATTTGCGCAAGCAAAATATTCATGAGACAGAGACAATCAGGCTACACTACTTGTTTTGGGCAATCTTATGGATATAGAAAGTACACATTAACTATTGGATATTTTCCTTTGACAGTTCACTCAAATATTTCTCGTAATTTTCATGAAAAATGATGGCTCTCCTTAATTTTTTTCTCTATTATGGAAACAATTGAACTTTTATTGAATGGATTCACTTCCTAGGTGTTTTTAGTAAATACTTTTCAGAATTGAATTGAAAACCAATGTATTACAGAGTACTGGCAATCAATTGTCTGTTAGACATGTACAGGACTATATTGTACCCCATAGCCTAATTAAACAAGAAAAATAATTATGTTAGGTGACATGAAGTGTCAAGATACGAAGATGGTAAATGTCTTAAACTGATCACATTTAATAGATGTCATTTCTGTTCTGTCTTTTACTCACTATTTCCTACTCTGAATTTCTTCTAAATGAAGTATAATAAAATATGCATTTTCATATTGCATACTGTGTCACATTGTTTTAGAAGGGCAGTCCCTAAATGCATTTATAAAGGTAACTAATAATTTGTGAAGATTAAAAACAAGGAAACTGGAATAGGGGATATGAGTGTGTGTGTGTGTGTGTGTGTGTGTGTGTGTGTGTGTGTGTTGTGTGTGTGTCTACTCTTTTTCCATTTGATTCCATTCCTTTGCCTCTGGGGCCCATTTATTTCACCATTGTTAATGTGCTCTTTAAGTGGGAAGCAGAAAATGGATATAAATGAAAATGCTCAAATTTATTTTAGAATAAAAGGTTTACAAAGTCAAAATCAGATCATAAAAAATAAAATTTGAAGAAAAATAAGGCATCTCGTAAATCAGAGGTTACTGAGGATCTTTTTTTGTGCATTTATTTTTAGACAGCATAAAACCATTCCTCTTACAATGCAGATTTGTGATTTTGTGACTTTTCCCCTTCCATTAATGAGAAGCCGGGGGTAAAAGCATTTAAAATAAGATTCTTCCAATCAAGAACCTCTCCCATGACTACACTGTGGCTTCCTGTCTGTCTCCATGGCTGCAGGAAACTGGACACGCGTAGATGAGTTTATCCTCATGAGCTTCTCTTCCCTACCCAAGGGAATGCAGCTGCTGCTCTTCCTGGCATTTCTGGCCATCTACCTGGTCACCCTGTTGGGAAACAGCCTCATCATCGTGGTCACCTTGGCTGACCCCATGCTTCACAGTCCCATGTACTTCTTCCTCAGGAACCTGTCCTTCCTGGAGATTGGCTTCAACCTCGTCATTGTGCCCAAAATGCTGAGCACCCTGCTTACCCCAGACACAACCATCTCCTTCCTGGGCTGTGCCACTCAGATGTACTTCTTCTTCTTCTTTGGGGTGGCTGAATGCTTCCTCCTGGCCACCATGGCCTATGACCGCTATGTGGCCATCTGCAGTCCCTTGCATTATCCCGTCATCATGAACCACAGGACTCGTGCCAAGCTGGCTGTGGCCTCCTGGTTCCCAGGGTTTCCAGTGGCTACCGTGCAGACCACGTGGCTCTTCAGCTTCCCATTCTGTGCCACCAACAAGGTGAACCACTTCTTCTGCGACAGCCCGCCTGTGCTGAGGCTGGTGTGCGCAGACACGGCCCGGTTTGAGGTCTACGCCATCGTGGGAACCATTCTGGTGGTCATGCTGCCCTGCCTGCTGATCGTGTGCTCCTATGCTCGCATCGCTGCTGCTATCCTCCAGATTCCTTCGGCCAAAGGGAAGCACAAAGCCTTCTCCACCTGCTCCTCCCACCTCCTAGTTGTCTCCCTTTTCTATATATCTTCAAGCCTCACGTATTTTCGACCTAAATCAAACAATTCTCCTGAAAGCAAAAAGCTGTTATCCTTGTCCTACACTGTTGTGACTCCCATGTTGAACCCCATCATCTACAGTCTGAGGAATAATGAGGTGAAAAATGCCCTGGGTCGGACTTTCCACAAGGCCCTCATCCTCAGAAATCACATGCCATAGACATCCTGTCTCCCTCTCTTTACACATCCATTAGTGAAATCCAGCAGTTGAAACAGCTATTGGAAAGCAGACAGCTCACATACGCAATCCGACCTACTTAGGAAGCTGGAATCTGGAGGATCACCGTTCAAAACCAGACCAGGAAGCAAAGGTTTTGAGATTCAGCCTCCAAAACAAGACACAGCAAAATTCCAGACTGAAGTCATGGCTTAAGCTGTAGAGCACTAGCCAAGCTTGCCAAGCAGTACAAGTCAACATGAGACCTAGAGTTTGAACTTCAGTATTGGGGAAACAAAACGTACTATAGAAAAATGTGCTTAGAGTCAGGAAAGGTAAGAGGCCATGCTAGACATGAGGAGTCCTGGTAGAATAAGGCAAAGTGGAGAAGTGGGAGGTGTGGGGGGAGGGGTGGTAGGAGTCACAGTGTCCAGAGTACATCTTTATCATTTCAAGGAGAGTTGTCTCTTTTACCCACTCCATGTCTTAGTCACCTTGTTGGAGTTACCAGTGAAATATTTTCTAAAGCCATTCAACTCCATTAACTTGTATTAAAGTATTTTTTGTTTAAACATTCCTGCAGTGTTGTTTCTTGTGCCTTACCATCTTAAAGTAGCAGATTCCCTCATGTGTTTTATCTGTTGAAACTTTCCCTTGAAAACGTCATACAATTTGTTGCTTACAATTTTTCCCTTTACATCTAGAACCTGGAGGAGGAGGAGTACATTTATGCATAGGCACAACAAAATTATAGAAGGTATTAAATCATTGCTATTTTCAAATACACAACTGATTTTTAATGGAGAATGGAATATAGACTGTTCAGTGTTGTCTTCAAAGATAAGTGTAGAAGTAATGGATAGAATTAATAGGGGACTATTTTAAATAAATCATTGCTTTTTAAGCACTCTTCCATGATTAGTGTGGTGAAAAAATAGATTCATTAAGTATCATAGTTCTTTAAGAACTGAACTGTGAATCTGGGTAAGTTACACATTTGTGATAGAAATACATGATTAGATTCTCTTCCAAGGAGACAAGTAACCAAAGTGGACTACTTTGTTCTAAAAGGAATCGATCTCACACAAAATTGTGCAATCTAAACTGTACTGAAATATAAAATTTTAACTCAGTTGACTGTCTCCTTTAAATAAATACTGTGATTCTAAAGTACAACAGTACATGTTTTCAATGTATTCTCTTTCTCCAGGTATAGATTCAAGGTGCATATTCATAATTTTCTCTCTAATCTCTCTTCCCCTTGTTTTCCCTCCCACATTGATCAACTACATTGTATCGTATATAAGGTAATGCTGCCACAATTACTTTATTAGACATATTTATTATTCTCATTTAAGTGTTGAAACAGTTTTAGCTAATCTGAAGTTGATATAGTAGAGGTAAGCAGTAATAGACAGTAAAATAGTACAGGTGGAATTTAAGCTGTTATTCTGTTATCAGTTACAATGATCCTCCATTATAAGTTAGGTGACATATGATAAAGAATTGTTAAAAAGAAAATTAAATGTGCTAGAACTGGAGGTCTGACTCAGATGACAGAGTGCCAGCCTTGATTGAAACAAGAATTAAATATGTAGTTCTAGCACAAAATAACTGAGGGAAGAGATTTCCTCACCACCTGTCAAGGGCTATTGTACAGAGTATACTTATAAAGTTGTTCTGGATGATGAATCTGATATAAGTATATAATGAGACAGTTCCTATCATATAGCATATTATGCAACAAACTACTCACATTATAATTTGTGAAAACTAAAATGTGGAAGAATCACCAAGATCTCATTATCTATTACTGTATTTCTCATAATCTCTGACAGTTGTTGCTATACTATGTGTATATGTTTCTACTTGGTTTTATTAATTACTATCATAAGTAGATTTGCAAGATTAGATTCCAAATAAGACACAAGTAGTTTTCTCATCTACAAATGGAGACTACCACAATAACTTACACACAGAATTGTAACATTTAAGTTGGGTAGTGAACATAAAGGTCTTCACCCTAATCATAATTATTTTTATCTCTTTATTTTTATTTGTATGAATGTGAAGCATGATGTGTAAATAAATGAATATCAATCCTATGTCATCATTTAGTTTATATACTTTACTATTTTTTTATGTCTTACCTTTTTAAAGCAGAGAATCAAATAGAAATAATAATGTAGTGAATGTTTTTATAGTTATGGTTTTTGTGTGTTTAGTTACATTGAAATAGAATTTTAAATAGATTTAGGGATCAATATCCATGAAATGGTCTCAGTTCATTGATTTTTCTTTATGAGTTCTTCAAGGCTCTTCAACTTAATACAATGGTTCCTAGTCCACCCATTTCCCCACAGTACTTACTTTTATTAAGAATTATAGAATTATAATGATATAATTATAATGCTAAGAATTATAATTAGATAATTCTAATATTATTTATTAAGAATTATAAACTACAATCTCACAGAATCTTTAAAAGATGTTTGAGTAGTTGTAATTTATACAGTATATTTACATTAAGCTTTATTAATATTAAGGATAACTTCATAAAAAATATCAGTAATAACCTTATGTCAGTCAGTGAGTTCAGATTCTAAAATATATTTTAAATACAAAATTAACAAAGAGCTAAGCAAAAAATTGGTCTTTGGCAAATTCTAGAGATATGTGAATGCCCAGACCAGTATGTAAAAATGGTGATTGGTGTCACAAATCTACAGTTAATTGCATTCCGTGTGTGTGTGTGTGTGTGTGTGTGTGTCTGTGTGTGTGTGTGTCTGTGTGTGTCTGTGTGTGTGTGAAGAAATACCAAGTCAAATAATGTCAAAAATATACTTAGGAAACTGAGAGATGGTATTTTGCAATAGACTAAGAGATACGTTAAGATTACACACAAAAGTCCCAAGTGAGAAAGAACTTGGTATATTATGGAAGTATAAGAAAAGCTATTTTTACTGGAATGAGAATCTCAGAAAGATGGGTAAACGTGATTTGATACATGTGTAGAGACAGACAGAGTGAAGTTTATACAAGAATTGTTCTTAATCATGTGAAAGGCTTTAAAATTTAACTTACATGCACTGGGTAGCCATTAAAATACTGTGATCAATTTTTTAAGACAATAACTGCTGGATTACAGAACGTATTGCAAAATAGGAGAGTAGAATGAGAGAGACCAGTGAAGTACGTTTGGTTTAGTAATAGTAAAACAGCAATAGTAATTAAAGTTGAAATTCTAAACACATTTTAGAATGTGTTACCCAGGTGCTGGTGACTCATGTCTGTAATCCTAGCCACTCAGGAGGCTGAGATCTGAGGGTCAAGTTTGAAGCCAGCTTGGCAGGAAAGTCTGTGAGACTCTTATCTCTAATAAACTATTCACAAAAGCTGGAAGTGGTGCTGTGGCTCAAGCTATGAGCCCTGAGAAAAAGAATCTCAAGGATAGCACCAGGCCTTGAGTTCAAGCCCTAGGACCTGCAAAATCAAATAAATAAGTATAAATAAAATGAAATAATTGACATGGCATGGGGAGATGGATTTTTATTGAACTCTTGAGGAAAAAGGAAGTATCAAGAACTCCATCCACATTTTTGGTACTAACAATCAATTTAAAGGCTATCCCCTTCATCTAGATGGAAAATGGACTAGACATGATGGGGCATGGTAGAAAGAGAAACAGAGAGTTCATTTTCCATTCATGTTTAATCCACTAAAATAGGTACTAGACACAAGGGTAAGCCACTGAAATAGTGAGTATGCAAGACACAGTCTTTGTAGTTCAATGATCAGACAGAAATAGAAATATACAATTCGAATCCTGAGTATTAACACAGGCATACGAACTAGGGGTAAAAGAAGAGCATGAGTGTCAAATGGGATTGGTGAGACGTTTAGAGTTGAGAGCCAAAAGAAATTTTACTATAGAATCACAGGAAGTGAAGAGGGGCAAAACTGCATGGTGCATTATACCATCCCAAGTAGGTATCAGAGGTCAGCAATCTGCAAAGGGCCAGATAATAAATCTGTAAACCCTATTTATAAAGGGCCACGAAGAAAAAAAACAAAAGTTAATAGTCACTTGTATAATAAAAATAATTTTTCAAGCTGGGCACTGATGGCTCACACATTCATTCTAGCTACTCAGGAGGCTGAGATCTAAGGATCACAGTTCAAAGCCACCCAGGCAGAAAATTACCTGAGACTCTTATCTCCAATAAAGTATTCAGAAGAAGCCAGAAGTAGCACTGTGGCTCAAGTAGTAGAGTGCTAGCCTTGTGCAAATAAAGCTCAGGGACATCACCCAGATCCTCAGTTCAATTCCCAGGACCAGCAAAAAAAAAAATTCATCATTTTATTGAAGAAAATTAATAAACTATTACTAAGCTGATTACATTTTCAATGGAGAGTTACTAATAGAACAGTGACATTCACTTTTGGAGGGATAACATGTCAGTTAATTGAGTTTCAGAGTTAGTGTTCTCCTTCATGAAAATCAGTTGCAAGTGTTTATCTAGTAGTACTGATCTGTAAATCATTTAAATAGGGATATAGGTGTACCCATTGCAACAATGAGATGTACAAGTCATTATGTCGAAAAATGAACTTTACAACTTTGGTCGGGGGGAGAGGAGGGAGTATGGGAAGGGATGGGAAGGGGAAACAAAGGAGGAGGCTACAATGCTTGATAAGAAATGTACTCATTATCTTGCCCATGTAATTGTAACTCCTCTGTACGGTATTCTCACAGTAAAAAAAAAATTAAAAAAAAAGAAATTTAACATATTCCATTGCTGAAAATACCTTTCACAATGATACATATGCATAAATATCTTTTGTACTGAGCATATACAATATAACTTAATAGAGTGTATTCATTATACAAGATATTTACACAAGTCTATTAGATTATGTTCCTTTTGCTTTTAGCATAACAGTGCACTGAAGATTATTGGTTTTTCCACAGAAAATTCAGTGTACACTCATTAATTTCTTAGTTAAAGGGTTTTAATTTTTTGAGATATGGAAACCTTTACTAATAATGTTGGATTTGGACAGTAAGGCTGTAACTTCCCAATGCCTGGACAAGAGCATGAACTGTGAAACTGAAATGCCAAGGTTTTACCCTGACCCTATGACTTAACAGCTCTTTGATATTGGGGAAAGCTAGTTGGAATCTCTTGTGCTCAGTTTCCTCTGTAAAATAAAGACGATCATAGCAATCACCTCATAAATCGGGTAAGAAGATTAGATGAGCTCAACCTGTTCATCACTGAGGAACCATGCTAGGCACGTTGTACTTCAATGTTCACCATCATGATAATATTAATAACAGTGATGATGGTAGTGATAATAACGTTAGCAGTAATACATCATGGTAGAGAAAATGAGAACCATTAGGATGACTTTGAAAAGGTTTTTTTTTTTTTTTTTTTTTTTTTTTTTTTTTTTTTTTTTGCTGATCTGTTTGACCACTCTTTTGTGAACTAGGTAAATCAGTTTAACTTTTCAGTGCAATGATACAATCAGACATATATTTTGCAACATTTACTTTGGTGGCAATGTAGAGGAGAGGAGAGAATTGGTGACAAAGCAACATGGAAAAAAAAGAGGCCAGTTAGAAAACTTTTGTAGCCCAATTAAGTGTAAGGAAAGACACTTATTAATCTTAGAAATTGAAGCCCTCTATCAAAATAGGTCAGCAATGTAAGCCGTTTAGCAGAACTGATAGCTCTGAGGAAAATCACTGCAACTCTGGGCAGCAAATTGGAATACCACTTGGGATTTGAGCCTCAAAGGTTGCTTCTTGACAAGAGATATGGTGTTGGTGCTTAGGTTGTTAGCCCTCTCCTTAGATCCAATCCTGTCTAGTGACCTAAGTTCCCACTCCAGTTTCCAGCACAGGCCACTGGGAGCCTCAGTTGCTGTGCTCCGGGGAGCAGCGCAGTATCTCGTTAACAACTTTTTAATGAGATCACAGTCCGTAACTGTTCATTAAGAAATTGGCGTGTCTGCAACCCCAGGGGTAGAGGAGCCTGAGGACAGAAGCCAGTGACAATAGATCATCACCTATGTGTAGAGGCATGGGAGGAGGAGAATAACCTGCTCTTAGCCGACTCCCAGGCTTTTCCTGTTAGATCTCCAGGGCCCCAGGCAGCTCCCAGAGACTTTGAAGCCTTGGTGAGAGAAGGTGACAACAGAACCAAGAGATCCCAGCTTTGCAGCATCTTTTAGTCTACAGAGAGTTTGGAGAAAATCAAATGTTTTTCAGGTTTCTTTTTACTTGCTTGTTGCAAGTGGATTATTCTGGGGACTTTTTTTTTTGATCGTTTGCTTTTCATAATGAATGTCATTGCTATTCTTCCTACTCCTCCAAGTACACATTCCTGGAGTTATTTTCCAAATATTTTAACAACTACCCTTGTCCTGGAGGTTCAGTTGTTGATGTGTTCTCTCTCTCTTGGAAATCCAGTCTGTTCAGTGTTTGAAGACACTGCCTATATATAAATGAAATTTGACCATTGACTTCCATCTCTGGCCGGGATTAGAGCTAGAACCTCCTAATCAGCTTCCTTGCCTCTAGTCACACTGCAGTTACATACCCCCCATTCCCATCCATCTGATCTTCCACAGAGTCCTTTCCAAATATACACATAATCTATCATCATGCCTACACTTATGATTCACATCACTAGAATAAAACCAATGTTATTAGCATGTCATGCTAGCCCTTACAGTTCAGCTCTAGCTAGTCCTTCCAACCTTACTTCTTCCCATATCCCAACCATATAGTTGAATGAATATTTGACTAATCCCTGCAATGTCATTCTTTCTGATGGAGACATAGAATTCCATTGTGTATATATACCACATTTTCTTGATCCATTGATCTACTGAGGGGCATCTGGGTTGGTTCCATGTCTTAGCTATGGTAAATAATGCTGCAATAAACATAATTGTGCTGGTAGCTTTAGTATATGGTCTTGTTTGTGATCTTTTGGGTAAATGCCCAAAAGTGAGATTGCTGGGTCATAGGGGAGCTCTATGTGTTGAGGAACCTCCGTACTACTTTTCAGAGTGGTTGAACGATTCCACCAACAATTCAGTAAGGTTGCCTTCTGTCCATATCGCCTCCAGCATCTGTTGTTATTAGAGTTCTTGATTATAGCCATTCTAACTTGGGTGAGGTGGTATCTCAATGTTGTTTTGATTTGCATTTTTTTATGGCTAGAGAGGTTGAGCATTTCTTCATGTGTCTATTGGCCATCATTTCTTTAAGATAACTAAATAATTTGAAAAAATGATTTTTTTATTCTTTCAGTAAAGCTACATGAAACAGAATAATTATTCACCAAAAGTAAACTTCATTATTAAAACATTTTACCTTTGCTCCATCCCTCTGCCAACAGTTCCTGCCTCTCACCCCATCAATGCTGCCCAAGTCGACTCTTACCTGTATCTTAAATGACAGGTAACATTGTTCCTTGCAGGAGTCACTGGGTAGTTCCTATATGCAAATCTGAGCTCACTCTCATTTGAACAAATATGGTGTCTTGTGCATATGCCTGTCAAGCCTTAAAGGCATAAGACTATTTTACATATATAACAGAATATAAATTTTCCTTTGCTTCAAATGCCTGTCTTTTTAAATGAAATCGGAATGCTTGTACATAATAAAAATTCAGTAAGACTTCTTCCTCCTGGTGTTGGACATTAGCTCCTTTCCTGTCTATAATTTGAACTCAAAATTGACTTCTAAGGAATTGAACATAGATTAAAGGAGAAAATTTACAATGGAGAAACCTGGATGACAGCACCTTAAACAGGGATTAAGGTTAATACAACATGTTTATCTGCACAGCTTGATAGTACATGGTAAGAAGAACAAGGAAGGAACCTAATCTGTATGTTATTATTTCTAACTACCCCAAACCTGAATGTGTATTTACTCATGGAAAATCAACTTATAGCCCTTACTGGAGAATTTTATACAAAATACCTGACCATCTTTAACCACGTCAAGAGTGAAGTATATGAAATGTCTCTGTTATCTTTGTGAGTCTCCTATAAATCAAGTCATTTCAAAATCAAAATGATTTGATGAAAATACTTATCAGGGGGATGTAGAAGGAAACCTTACTGCATTGTTGGTGGGAGTATAAACTTGTTCAACCACTTTGGAAAGCAGTATGGAGGTTCCTCAAAAGATTCCACATAGGGGCTGGGAAGGTGGCTCAGTAGTAGAGCGCTTGCCTTGAATGCATGAGGCCCTGGGTTCGATTCTTCAGCACCACATAAGCAAAAAGAAAAAAGCCGGAAGTGGCGCTATGGCTCAAGTGGTAGAGAGCTAACCTTGAGCTGAAGAGCTGAGGGACAGCTCCCAGGCCCAGAGTTCAGGCCCCACGACTGGACCCCCCCCCCCTCCCCGCCAAAAAAAAAGACTCCACATAGAGCTCCCCTATGACCCAGCAATCCCACTTTTGGGCATTTACCCAAATGATCACAAACAAGACCACACTAAAGCTACCAGCACAACTATGTTTATTGCAGCATTATTTACCATAGCTAAGATATGGAACCAACCCAGATGCCCCTCAGTAGATGAATGGATCAAGAAAATGTGGTATATGTATACAATGGAATTCTATGCCTCCATCAGAAAGAATGACATTGCCCCATTTGTTAGGAAATGGAAAGACTTGGAAAAAATTATATTAAGTAAAGTAAGCCAGGCCCAAAGAAACATAGGTCCCATGGTTTCCCTTATTTTCAATAACTAGCATATATCTGAGATAAGCAGAAAAGTGCAGATAAGTTGAAGTTAGGTGAAATGAACCCCAAGATAAGTATTCAAATGTTTTTGCTTTCATGCAATTGTTTCTAACATATTTATAAGAGGATTTCTTTGTTGTTTTCTATGTCCCTCCCCCACAGTATAACCCCTGCTTTCACTGTATTTGATGTTGGTATAATTTGTGGAGGAAAGGGGAAAAAAACAAATTGTTTAAATAGGGATATAGGAGGACCCACTGCAACAATGAGATGTACAAGTCATTATGTCGAAAAACGAACTTTACAACTTTGGCAGGGGGTGGGGGGTGGCTGGGAGGGAGGAGTGAGGGGGGTGAGAGATGGGAAGGGGAAACAAAGGAGGAGGCAACAATGCTTGATAAGAAATGTACTCATTACCTTGATCATGTAATTGTAACCCCTCTGTACAGTATTTTCACAATAAAAAAAAAAGAAAATACTTATCAGTATAAAATTATGTATGGCCAGGCACTGGAGGCACTGGAGGTAATGCTGGACAAGGCAACAGCAATACTCGTAAGACACTATGTTGGAAATGAACTTTCCAACACAACTTAGGGGAGAGGGGTTGGGGGAGGGAAAGTAAGAGAAAACAAGGGGGAGTAACAATGTTCAACTAGTAATTTACTCATTAACTATGTAACTGTAAACCCTCTGGCATCATCCTTACAAAAAAAAATAAAATAAAATGTACTCATTCTAACTGTTACCCTACTTTATATCACTCTTACAATAAAATAAAATTTAAAAAATAGTAAATGAAAAAATAGTAATGCTGCAGATGTAGTTTAAGTGACAGCCTACTAACCTCAAGGCCTAAGTTCAAGTACTTCACACACGAAAAAAGATTTATGATTAAAAGTAAATGTCTTCATTTGGCCAGTGGGGGAAAAAAAGTAAATTTCTTTCTCAATACTGATGTCTTTGTTCCTATTTCCTTGCCCAGAGACAGTGTCTTATATACATTGTCAGAAATTTTCTAATAATAAATTTTATTTCTGTAATTATAATTTTCTTTTTCTAAGATACATGTGCAGCTTACATTGTGTGGTATGAATATGGTGCTTTCAGCTTGACTTTTTAAAATAAACCTTACAAAATCTAGGACAGTATTACAGAAAAATTGCAATGACAGTTCACATAGTATGTTAAGGCCCACATACAGCTCCCTGTAACTAACACCTTTTACTAACATGGCACATTTGTCACAATTAAGGAGTCAATAATAAAATGTTATTTTTACCTAACACCTGTACTTCATTTGCATTTTCTCAATTCTCACCTAATGTCCCTCTTAATTTCTCAGATCATGATACAGCTTTCCTGTCATGACCAGACTTCTCTTGGAAGAGTCTTGTGGATTTGTCTGCCTCATCTGGCTTTGAACCTCGATCCTCAGATCTCAACCTTCTGAGTAGCTAGGATTATAGGCACCCAACTATTTAAGGCTTTATGGAATTATTATTGTGGAAAGGTGGATTGTTATTTCACCATAATATAATATCAACAAGTTTTTTTTCTTTATCTTGATCTTAGTCTCTTGGCTAATGCAGTGTTTGTCAGGTTTTTCCTCCAATGTAGAGTTTCTCATCTCTCCTCCCATAACCATACTCTTTGATTGGAGATAAGAGCCACTACACTGAACCTACCCTCAAAGATGGGGAACCAGGTTCCAGAGGTTTGTGGGTAGCATTTGTACATCAATTCTTTAATGTTCTTCTGCTCAGGGAGTTGTTGATTCCCTCCACATAACTTTTATTTGCATTAATATATACATATGCAGTAGCTAGTTTATACTTCACGTTCTAATCCAGTTGTACATTGTTCAAATTATACATCTTTGGCTATGGAAAACTTTAATTGGGCTTCTGTGTTTCTTTGCCATAACCCAGTGATGTGTTGTCATTTTTTTCTTTTTTTCTGGAGCATTTACTTTCTTTTTTTTTAATTTATGGAGTATTTACTTTCTATATTATAATATGCTGCAGGCTCATTTTCTATATTTCTTGTTCCAGTCTTATTATCAGGCTTTTCTCTAAAAAGTACTAGTTCTTTTTATCTATTTGGGAGACAAATCCGTGATGGTACATGACTATAGTCCCAACTACATAGGAAATGGAGATTGGGAGGATCATGGTTCAAGACTAGCCTGAGCAAAAAGTTAGATATCATCTTAAACCAATAAGCAGGGTATGGTGGTAAATATCTGTCATCCCAGCTATGGAGAAGTTATAAATAGGACAGTTGTGGCCAAGATAAACCCAGACAAAAATTTAATAATAAACAATTTAATAGAAAAATAACCAAATCAGAACAGCTAAGAGCATGGGTCAAAGCACAAAGTGCTGAAATCAAAATCCAGTTTCACAAAATAATTACATAAATAAAAGATGAAAGACAGACCTGGTTGGTAGATGTTTATGTCTTCATCTTAATTTTTAACATGAATATTGATACATATTTATAGTCATATAGAATCTCCTTATAGCTGATGTAAAACTTATAGTTTCATTGTCCCCATTGATGAAATAAAGGCATTCCCCCCATTGTTTTGTAATTTAAGTGGTGCTGCAATTTCTAAAATAAAAACTTTTAGAAATCTGGGTTGAATAATTTTATACTGCTTTATTTTTGCTATAGTGTTCACTAGCTAGTTCAAAGTCCATTAGTACTAACTCACCTGAACAGCTAGAGAGGAATTAGGGTTATGAATTTTTCTTAATGATAAGAAGTATAAAACCAAACAACTTAAAAGAATAATCCTAATATTCAAGTATGTGTTTCAGATCTTTCCCCTTCAGTTTTCTTCTACCCTCTGGATTTACTTTTTTACTAGTATATATTAATTGTACAAAGAGGTTTCATATGATGTCCCTACACTTCATACAATGTATTTGATCAAATTCACCTCCCTACTACTCTTTCTTTACCTTGCTCTCTTTTGCCCTTTAAACAATTTTAAACAGGATTCATTATTATAGTTTTATTCATATAAATTAACCATCTCAATAATATTCACCCTCATCACTCTTCTATTGATCCCAAAGCTTAGAATCCTATTTTTATTATGATGCCATTCATTTTCTTTTTACATCAAGAATTTATATATGAGAGAATGCACATTGTCTTTCTCTGTCTGTTTTATTTCACTTAATGATTTCTAGCTCCTAGAAATGTTTTCTACAAATAATATAATTTCATTCTTCCTTATGGCTGAATAACACCCCAGTGTGTATATTTACCACATCTTCTTTATTTATTCATCAATCAATGGACACCTTGAATGACCCACTTAGTCTCAATTATTTACTTGTAGTTCAACTAGCTACTCTATTAAAATTTAAGGACAGGGACCACAACTGTTTGGTTCTTTGTTTTACTTAATTAATCTAATGCCTAAAAATAGTTGATATTTAGTAGGCAATATGTATTTGTTGAAAGAATGAGCATTACCTGCATGATAGATTTTGTTAATATAAGTTATTTTATTGTATTATAATACCAACCTTTAAAATAAAAAATTTAGGCAATATGGAACTGGAGCTCAGAGAATTTAATACAAATGTTCAGTTTTATAAGCTAGAGAGTTCTGGAGCTGAAATTAAGTTTAGTTCACTCTAATGTCAAATATTTAGTGCTTCTTTTTCCTATACAACGCTACTTACCTTATTTGTACCTGGTGTTTGATCTCTAAAATTCATCATGGTCTCAAAAGACAATAGATTTAAGAAAGGTCAATTCTCATGAGGAAGAAAGAAAAAGGAGCTTAGGTAAGCCCAGTAACTCCTAGGGGAAAACAGAGATTCAAGCCCTCCAACTAGGCCCAAAGACAAAAGAAGTTCAATTTGGAATCACTCTCTTAAAATCAGAACCAGGAGCATGGCCAGTCCACACAGTGCAGTGACTCATATATGACACCAAAGGTATCAGGGACTGTGCTTAAATCCAGCCATTCATGGCCCAGACATGGCAGAGGGTAAGACTTCCCTGGTTCTTCTTTGGACTCTTCTGAAACAGAGCTAGAGCTCTTCAATTATTATAAGGCATACATGAAATTTGAAAGTCGAGTGGAACTGACCATAGAAGAAGCCCCATTTAGTAACAGGCAAGATTCAATTGCTTAACTGAATATGATTTCTATTTTTTATGCATTGTTGGAAGATCTTATTAGTTCCTTTCTTCTTAGGCCTCAGTTTATGATTTCTACACCCTTAGTTGTATTTAAACCTACCAGAAAATTGATATCCACAGTGGTTTTGTTTTTATTTTTGTTGTTGTTCCCTCCTGTGAAGTCTTTTTTTCTTGTAAAGTTTTTTGAGTCAAGAAGCTTTTGGACTTGGTAGCTTTGAGAGAAAAAAACACTTCTTTCTAATCTCGATTTTTTCTGTGGACAACTCAGGGAATATTCCCTTCAGAGAAGCATCCACGAGACTAAGGATATCAATCTTTCCAATCTTCACTAACAGCACACACTATACATCTGTCAGGAACTGAGGCTCCATTTTAGTAAAGTAAAAGAGAAGTTCTAACAAAGAAAAGGCAGTTGCTGAGAAAAGTAACAACTCTAGAGAAAGAACTCCAGCATGAGCTTTGTTGAATTCATGTACTCATGCATCTAATTAGTTATTCTAAAACACATATAAATGGCTTATTCTAGACAGTTATATTGTGAAGGAATTTATAGATGGAGATGTGTGTGTGTGGGGTGTGTGTGTGTGTGTGTGTGTGTAATCACAGTAATTAAAAGGCTTTAAAAGACACAAGAAAAGCAAAGATGACTAATCCTATCTGAAAGTATCACACAACAAACAGTTAAGTTTTAAGAGTCAGAAGGAGTTGGTGAGGTAGAAGAGGTGTTGTGCACAATCAGAAATGATGGTAGTCATTAAGACACAAAATGAACTGATGCGTTCTGTAAATAGCAAGAAGCATAGCATCACAGCAGAGGAAAGAGAGACGATGTGGAAGATCAGTGATGACACGAGTTTATGACCAACAAGATATGTCTTATAATTATTTCACATGCCTTCTTGAAAACATAGTTTTAATATTGTAACTGAAAATTTCCTTAACTGTAATAGAGATATCAACTCTAATTTCGGTTTGTTATGTTTAACAAGGGGATATGATAATGCTATTTAAGTAACAGTGTTAGGCTCAGAGAAAAAATGAGGAAAGAATGTAAAGCACAAAGCATCCATCTTTACAACCTCAGTAAATATCGTCATTATTGTGATCCCTACCAGGTTTGGGTTTGGGTTGTTTTGTCGGTCATGGGACTTGAACTCGGCCTGGGCACTGTCCCTCAGCTCTTCAGCTCAAAGCTAGTGCTCTACCAGCTGCACTACAGTGCCACTTCCAGTTTTCTGGTGGTTAACTGGAGATCAGAGTCTCACAGACTTTCCTGCCCCAGCTGGCTTTGAACTGCAATCCTCAGATCTCAGCCACCTGAGTAGCTAGGATTACAGGCATGAGCCACCAGTGCCAGGCCATCAGTTTTATTTTAATTGTTTTATGACTAATACATAATAAATATGGCTCATCATGGCAAATGTGGAAATCTAGACAAATATAAGGAAATAAATATCCTATTCTATTTGACTTAAATAGCTTAAAATTTTTCTTATACCCTTTCAGTCTTCCCGCACAGCACAGATTTCAAGATTGGAAATTGTGTTAGTGAGTAGTAATGTGTTCTTATGTTTCATTACATATTATATGGAATTATTATACAACAGCATTTAATGGTCCTCAAATGCTGCTTTGGTGCTTATAGGATATTTTCTTAAGTACTTCTTTTGTACTTGAGCCATTCCTTCATGTGTGTTTATAAACATTTAAAGTTTATCACTACAATGGTCATCCCTAGACAAAGTAAAGCATAAGTTACTGCTTTCATATCTTTACTAGAAAGGGGTTCTCCAGAAAATGTTCAAAGAAAATTAATATATGTGATATTAAACAAAATAAGATATGCCTATTACAATGTTCTATATGCTCTCATATATAACCCATATATGTTCTCAATACATACTAGCCCCTCTCTCATCTCTCAAACTCTAGCCAGGTAAGAAAGATTTGTGCAGACTAGAAAAATCCACCAGGCTCACTATGGCTCACAACTGTTATGGAAACTATTAACAGACATAGACAGGAAAATTTTTAGTTCAAGACTCCATCTAAACCAATAAAAGCTAGACAGGGTACCATGTGCCTATTACCTAAGCCACATGGGAAACATAAATAGGTTATTCATGGTTTGGGCTGGGTCAGGCATAAACACAATGCACAATGCTCAAAACTTTTTATTTAATATTTTATTTTAAAGGTGATGTATGGAGGGGTTATAGTTATATAAGCCAGGTATTGAGTACATTTCTTTCTAAACAGTGTTACCTCTTCCCTCATTTTCTCCCAGTTTTTTTCCCGCCCAACCTATCTCCCCAATTATTTGTATAGTTCATTTTCAACATAGTGGCCAGTGGGTATCACTGCTGCATTTGTTCACCCTTTTCCCTCCATTTCCATGCTTCCCCTTCTTTTTCCCAAACCACATAAACTTACGTACAAGATAGAAGTTACAGAAATCAGAAACAGTGATCACAGGGAAAAAAACACAAAAAGTAAAATAAAAATTCTAATGTTTCCATTTCTTGGAGTTCATTTCAATGAGCATCATTTTATAGGATCATATGCACATAGCTATTGAGCCTTTGTGATCCTCTCCTAAGAATATCCTCATTTGGTCTCATTGTATGAATGTTTACAGTACTGTTTAATTTATCATGTCCACATGCAATTTTTGGTCTTTTACAATCCATTGGGTTTACTTCTGGATTTACAGGTACATTCTAATTATCACAAATGAGAGAAACCATGAACCCTTAGTGTCTGGCTTACTTCACTTAATATAATTTTTTCCAAGTCTTTCCACTAGGAATAGGGCAATGTCATTCTTTCTGATTTAAGTATAGAATTCCATTGTGTATATATACCACATTTGTCCACTGAGGGGCATGTGGGTTGATCCCATATCTTAGCTATAGTAAACAATGGTGCAATGAACAACTAAAGATGGCTGGGAATATGGATCAAGGAGTAAAACAACTGCCTAGCCTTGACCTCAAAACTTCAGTACCAAAACACGATCAATAGGTGGTCTATATTATAATTAAAATTAATTATAAATATATTTCTAGAGTTTGGATAAATTCATATATGTCTGTTCTTCAATGTGATCATGAGCATTGGGCATTTTATTCAAAAAATCACCATTGTCCTGCCAAATGTGTTCTTTCATGTCTTCTTCAGAGATTCATGATTCTGACTTTGCCTGGGTTTTCTCAGTATATTAGTACTCAAATGTCAACTCCCTCAAAAGCAGAATCACACCCTCATAGTAATTAAACTCTAGATATATTTTCCTTGCATCTTTATTCTTAGACAACACTAAACTGTTCCTCTTATAAATAGATCCTGATGTTGCCACCTTCCCTGACACTAAGGAGGATTCAGGAAAACAAATGCGGAATCTGACTCCTTCAGTCAAGAACCTCTCCCATGACTACACTGTAGCTTCCTGTCTGCCTCCATGGCTGCAGGAAACTGGACACGAGTAGATGAGTTTATCCTCATGAGCTTCTCTTCTCTACCCAAGGGAATGCAGCTGCTGCTCTTCCTGGCATTTCTGGCCATCTACCTGGTCACCCTGTTGGGAAACAGCCTCATCATCGTGGTCACTTTGGCTGACCCCATGCTTCACAGTCCCATGTACTTCTTCCTCAGGAACCTGTCCTTCCTGGAGATTGGCTTCAACCTCGTTATTGTGCCCAAAATGCTGAGCACCCTGCTTACCCCAGACACAACCATCTCCTTCCTGGGCTGTGCCACTCAGATGTACTTCTTCTTCTTCTTTGGGGTGGCTGAATGCTTCCTCCTGGCCACCATGGCCTATGACCGCTATGTGGCCATCTGCAGTCCCTTGCATTATCCCGTCATCATGAACCACAGGACTCGTGCCAAGCTGGCTGTGGCCTCCTGGTTCCCAGGGTTTCCAGTGGCTACCGTGCAGACCACGTGGCTCTTCAGCTTCCCATTCTGTGCCACCAACAAGGTGAACCACTTCTTCTGCGACAGCCCGCCTGTGCTGAGGCTGGTGTGCGCAGACACGGCCCGGTTTGAGGTCTACGCCATCGTGGGAACCATTCTGGTGGTCATGCTGCCCTGCCTGCTGATCGTGTGCTCCTATGCTCGCATCGCTGCTGCTATCCTCCAGATTCCTTCGGCCAAAGGGAAGCACAAAGCCTTCTCCACCTGCTCCTCCCACCTCCTAGTTGTCTCCCTTTTCTATGTATCTTTAAGCCTTACATACTTTCGACCTAAATCAAACAATTCTCCTGAAAGCAAAAAGCTGTTATCCTTGTCCTACACTGTTGTGACTCCCTTGTTGAACCCCATCATCTACAGTCTGAGGAACAATGAGGTGAAAAATGCCCTGGGTCGGACTTTCCACAAGGCCCTCTCTCTCCGAAACTGTATTGTTTTTGGCTTCATTAGGTAACTAACTTTTATTGAATTGAGAATAACCAGTCTCATATTTGAGATTCACCTCTGCATTATTTTACATCTCCATTGGATTGAATCTCAATGGCTTTTGGAAAGCTTAGTAGATAAGAAAGAGCACAAAAGTAGTTCAGACCTAATAATACTACCTGCAAAAATAATTCCTCACACCGGCCCAGTGGAGACATAGTCTTTTCCTTAATAATTGTGCTTGTTTTCAATTGTTTTATGGCCAACTGTTTATATGTATTTGTATTCCTGACAGGGTGTGAGCAGAGTGTTCTGATAATTTTTACATTTTACAGAAAAATCAATACAAGGCCATCCTAAAGCATCTTTTTACTTTCTCTTCCTCTGGGCAATCTGATTCTCCCTTGAAGTTCTCAGTTCTCATGTCTTTGAAGAATAATAGTTCCCTTAAACTCCTTGGTCTGTAATATAGATGTAGAAAGGCAGATCAATAACTTTCCTACAACTTCATAGTATCAATTATCCTTTTTCTCTCATTAGATTCTTTCCAGGAAAGATGAAATGAGATCCCATGAATTCTATATGTCATATTTAGGTGAAATAAATCATTTCAGTCATGGTTCACTGTCATCAACTTTAGATTCATCCACTTGATTCAGCATAGGTCTTCTTTAGCCCCAAAAATGTTTTCCATTCTTTCTATAACCTAATGAGACTATTTTTAGGCTTGCCATAATTTATTTAATCATTCTTTTACTATAAACAAATAATGTCAAATATAATAGCCTTAGAAATATGCTTGTTAATGTTTTTCTTACTGTATTTGAAAGATGAAAATCTATGCATATATACATATATAACATTGTATATTAGCAAATTTTTCCTCCTTCCACGTGACTGCACCATTTTAGACAAACAGAAATTCATGACTGTGCTTGTTTCCTGATAGCTTTGTTGATAACATGAAACATTTTTTGTCATGAACCATTTATACTTATTTAATATGTAAAATCTCAAAATTTGGGTGAAAACAAGTTTGAAGAATAAGGAAAAAATAAGTGAGCCAATCAGAGAAAAGTCATCATTTATTATGTTCAAAGTTCTGAGTTCATAGTTCAGATAATTAGCATTGGGGATGACTTAGTATTCTATTTTTTCTCCTTAAAAGATTCTTTCTGAATGGATAAATGGTATTTCATCGATGGATAAGGACATAACTAGCAAGAAAAATAGAAAACTAACAGAAAAGGAAATCTTTAATAACTATGCATCAGACAAGGACCTCATTTGTAAAATATACTTAGAGGTCAAACAATTAAACGCCCACAAACAAATCCTCAAACAACCACCCCATTAATAATTTCCTCTGAAGAAGAAATAAGAATGGCCAATAGACACATCTCTGGACATAAAAGAAATTTAAATCAAGACAACATTGAAATTCAATCTTATCCCAGTTAGAATGGCTATTATCAAAAAAAAATCTAATAACAACAGATGCTGGCAGAGATTGGCCAGAAGGGAACTGTTGGTGGGAATGTAAACTTGTTTAACCAGTCTAGAAAGCAGTATGGAGGTTCCTGAAAAGACTAAATATAGAGCTTTCCTATGACCCAGAAATTCCACTCCTGGGTATCTATCCAATTGACCACAAACCAGGCCACACTAAAGCCACCAGAACAACCATGTTCATTTCAGCTTTGTTTACCAGAGCTAATATATGGAATCAACTCAGATGGGTTGATGGATGGGTTGATGGATGAATGCATGAATGAGTGGATGAATGGATCAAGAGAATGTGGTATGTAAACAATTGAATTCTATACTTCATTAGAAAGAATGATTTTGCCCATTTATAAAGAAATGGAAAGACTTGGAAAAAATTATCTTAAGAGAACTAAACATACCCAAAGAAACATAGTTACATGATTTCCCTCATTTGCAATAATTAAAATGTGCCTATAAATCTTATAAGTAAACCCAATGGATAGTAAAAGAAAAAAACTACACTTGGACATGATAAATTAAACAGTACTCTAAACATTCACACCGTGAGACCAAAGGAGGATTTTCTTAGGAGAGGATCACAAAGGCTCAATAGCTATTTGTGTTTGCTGAAATGAACTCCAAGAAATGGAAACAAGAGGCTTTTTGTTGTTTAACTTTTTTTTCTTTCTTCTTTGTTGCTGGTTTTGTTTTCTGTATCTTTTGTCTTGTATGTAAGTTTATCTCTTTGGGGTAATTTAAGGGGAGCACAGAAATACTGGGACAAAGAGTGACCTAATTCAGCAGTGATATTCACTAGACACTATGTTGAAAATGAGCTATACAACTTGTAGGAGGGGATTGGGAGGGAAAAACTGGAGAAAATGAGGGAAGAAGTGCAACATTAACAAAGAAATATGCCCATTAGCTGACTTATGTAACTGTAACCTCTCTGTACATCACCTTTACAATAACATTTTTTAAAAGAAGCCTTTATTTTAGCCAAAATTATCTGAGCATTTTGGGGAGGGGTCAGTCGTGGGGGCTGAACTCTGGGCCTGGGCAATGTCCCTCAGCTCTTCAGCTCAAGGCTAACACCCTACCACTTGAGCCACATCACCACTTCCAGCTTTTTTCTGCTTATGTGGTGCTGAGGAATCAAACCCAGGGTCTCATGCATGCAAGGCAAGCATTTTACCGCTGAGCCAACTTCGCAGCCCAATTATCTGAACTTTTAATGTCCCATTGTAATTCCTCGAGATTATATTTTTGTTTTATGTGCTTCCATTCCAAGTTTATCAATAGATAGTTTAAATCTATGTTTTTGTTTATTTAGTTTAAATCTATGTTTTTGTTTATTTATTTTATCCAAGTACCCATAATCCTTTGAAAATAAGTACTACACAGTTTCTTTTTGAATATGACATAGATACTCCTGAATAGTCAAGAGACTGCTGATGCCAGAGTTTAAGGACATTTGACTCAATGTTGAATACAATCATCTATTTTGGTTTATTCTGTCCAAAAAAAGCTTTCTCATCACAATGAATTAATCCTCTGATTTTTGGTAGTTTATAAAAATGAGTAAGTGTTGCCAGGCGCCGGTAGCTCACACCTGTAATTCTAACTACTCAGGAGGCTGAAATCTGAGGATCACAGTTCAAAGCCAGCCCCAGCAGGAAAGTCTGTGAGACTCTTATCTCCAACAAACCACTCAGAAAACTGGAAATGGGGCTGTGGCTCAAGTGGTAGAGCTAGCTTTTAACTGAAGAGCTAAGAATAGTGCCCAGGCCCAGATTTGAAGCCCCATGACCGACAAGAAAAAAAAAGAATAAGTGAAAGGATAATTCCACTGAGAAGTGGAATTTATTCTAACTAATTTTTGGAGGAAGAGTTTGTAAGACTGGATAGCTGATAGTTGGATAGTTGAGCACTGCTCAAGAGAGGAGGGTGGCCATTCTTTCATAGCTCACAGCTGTAATCCTAGCTACTCCAAACTAAGCAAAGCTGCAGTTTTAGTTAACATTTTCAATGCAGCTTCATTCTGCAGGGAGTAGTAAATCATAAATTCTCCTTCAATGTTTTTTTCTGTATGGAGTCATAGGAAATAAGTGTTTGTAGTTATACACTAGTCAATCACTCCAGTCTGCCACTGACAGACTGTCAGGTGAAGAAGTAAAACTTCTAGCCACCTCTGTTTCCAAGGGCGTTCTTAGGGTCCAAAATGAGTGTTCTGAAGGTCTCAGGCACCAACCTGGTGCTTCATGTCTCTGATCTTTACTTAGAAGGCTGAAATCTGAGGATCCTGGTCTGAAGCCAGCCCAAGCAGATAAGCCTGGGAGACTATTACTTTCAATTAGCTATCTAAAAGCCAGAATGGGGGTGTGGCTCAAATGATAGAGTACCAGCCATGAATGAAAAAGCTGAATGACAACTTGGGCCCCTAAATTCAAGACCTAGTACCCCAACTCTCTCCCTACTCCCACTACAAAACCAAAAGGGTTTCAGGCAAATAATGTGAGAAATAGAGCCTATAAGGAAAGCATGTGCCAAGTGTTCTTAACCCCCCCCCCACACACACACACTCAAATATCTTCTTTTTGGAAAATCTCAGGGGTAATTTAAATAAAATATAAACATCCAAATTCATTTTCTAAGGACATCCCTTTATTATAAACAATACAGTTGAATACATAATAACAAATAAATATTTTCTTATTGAAGTGAACCTTAAAGCATCTATTTTTACAGTGGGCTCAAAATGACCATCATTATGTATGGCAGTGATAGTTCTTTTCCTTCATCTCTCACTTAAATAGCAGCCCCCCTCGGGATGCATGGTGATACCAGTTCCTTCTGTTTTTCTGATCATGATATAATTTAATTCTTCATTGCTGAACAATATTCCATTGTGTAGACATACCACATTTTCTTTACTGACATATTAGTTTTTGTATACTTAGTACAACCTAAATGTGTGTGTGTAGTGCTGGATTTGAACTCACCGTCTCCCACTTACTAGACAGGCATCCTACCACTGAGCCATACCTATAGCTCTTAAGATTTTGGCTAAGAGTCTCATGCTTATACTTTATGTCTCATTTAAAGGAAAATAATATTGCTGTTTTTGCAACTTCTTTGTTGCCTTGTACACGTTCATCACAGTTGTAGGATTATATTATCATGGTTCTTTGGTTTTCCTTTTTTAAACTCTGTTTCATAAATTAAGGGCATCTACTACTATAGCCCTAGTTCCTGGTGCATGTTAGGCACTGCATAAGTATTTCTTGGATGAATGGCAAATATTCAATGTGGATTTTATTCATGTGTTCTTTGGTTACTTGAACCTGAGTTGCAATTGCTCCTCCTACCAATACTAGAGTGAGAGGAGGGAAGAAAGAATGTGAGGAGGATGACAGAAAGAATGAGTAGACATGCCTACTCCCACATTACCTTTACTTACAATTCCAATTTAGCATGGGAGCAAGCAAGGATCCAGCTTCTACTAGACAAGATTGGGGTTAGCAGGAAGAGTAATAGTTACTTTTTAAAAAGTTTATTTTTTAAATATTTTATTATCTTTAAGTTATTATACAAAGGAAAATAGCTACTCTTAATCTTCCAAGAGCTACCTCTCTGTTGCATTGAAAATATGGGGTGTTTCTGTATAACAAAGTAAAGGGTGAGGGGCTATCTTACTTGAAACAGCCTTATCTCAAGTTAAGTAGGCAAGAGTGAGATAAAAATCAGTATACTCAATATGCATTGTGGATATGTAAGTATTCAAACCCAGACCCTGTGGTAGTTATCAAGCAAACAATAATAAACAAATGTATTGCTTACAGTGAGAAACATATAACCAAAATATCTGTTCAAAATCATGGTAGCCAATGGAGTTTTGGGGTAAACTCCCTTATCATTCAGGGGGACATTTTATTCCAAAGCCCTTCCTTCAACTTACTCTTTCAACTTTACTTCCTGTTTCACTAAAGTTAGAATTTTGAGGCTGTTAATAATAATTTCCTTTCCTCCTTAGCCTAGAGTTTATAACTTCCCCCAACTAATTATGATTTTTTAAAATACTGTACACTTGGTCTACACAATGTTTAATGGATAGATTCTCTTCCCCATACCTGAAAATTTCTCAGAGTCCAAGTCAGAAACACTCCTAAGAATCAACCATTTCCCTCATAAATAGGGGAATGTGAGAGTATACTGGACCACCCCTCTAATCTCTCAAGGGTACAAACCTTGAAGAGTAGATAGACCAGCTGAATTTTGTCCCTGGGATTTGTGAAGCTATAAGCATCACAGCTGCAGGCTGAAAGAAAAACCTTCCTCCAATTATACAATTGCAGAATCTTCATGGATTTTTGCACTCCTGGGAGTTTTCCAAAACTTACACCTGTCAGAAAGCAAACCTATTTCACCATAAAAAGAGGAAGCATTGGGGAAAATAACTTCCTTACAGTAAACAGCAGGGAACGAAATAGTCCTGAGACCCAGGCTGGAATCCTCTAGAGTAGATGACAAAGGCTCAGCCCAGAGCATCTCTGGAGTGACAAATGAGGCACAGCTTAGAGCTTCCTTAGGAGAACTGACCTACCCACAGCCCAGTTATTTCCTGGGGTGATGGACACAGCCCTGGGCCATAAAGCCTCTTAGTGACTGTGACACAGACACAGCTCAGAGTCCACCAGAAAGGTGGGCTGACAGAAGTACAGTCTAGAATGGCTTTCACAGGACAAACTACACTTTAGGACTCTCCTAGAATTAGTCCTTCAGAAATGACCTGAGCCTGCCTTAAGAGTGACCAATACTTCTCCAAAATTTCACAGCAGAAGTCCCTCAGAGCTGGTGAGTAAAGAGCACAGAATGGTGAATAAACACATTTTTAAGAGATAGGAAGAGACATCCAGGGTCTCATACAAGGGACAAGGAATTTTGTAGGACTTAACTAAGGGGGGAAGTGGGCAAAGGAAAGAAACAATGGTATATGTGTCGTTCTTTAGAAAACTCAGTGTTTTGGGGGCTGGGAAGGTGGCTCAGTGGTAGAGCGCATGCCTTGCATGCCAGAGGCCCTGGGTTCGATTCCTCAGCACCACATAAGCAAAAACAAAAAAGCCGGAAGTGGCGCTGTGGCTCAAGTGGTAGAGCGCTAGCCTTGAGCTGAAGAGCGGAGGGACAGTGCCCAGGCCCAGAGTTCAGGCCCCATGACCAGACCCAAAAAAAGAAAAGAAAACTCAGTGTTTGTTTGTACTGTGTGTTGTCTCATTTCACTTTTAACAAGAATCCTGTCAGGTAGGTAAAGCATTTTATTATTATTTTCACAGTTGAGAAAAATCATAACTCAGATAAAGGTTATGATACTGGCTAAGTGTATCACTGCTGCTGCCTCTACTACTCCTACTCTTACTCCTACTTCTACTCCTACTACTAATACAGCTACTACTGCTATTAGTAATAATAACAACTAGAACATTATCTCTGACCTTTCAAAGTCCTTGTAAAGCTCTGAGCACTCCCTTTCAGTTCAAATCACCCTTAGATGTAAGTATCACCATTCCCTTTAAAATGTGATGTGAATAGAGAGAGGCCATTCCTATTTTGTAAGTCCAAGAGCCAGGAATCACATGTAAGTTCTTCAACTTTATTAGCTGATCGTATAGTGATATTCTTTGATCACTTCAAGATTTGGGGTCTGAGATTCATTTTCTTCCTAGCTCCTCGTCACATGTCTTTGTCTAACTAGAGTCATCTTATTGAGTGTCCTTAGGAAATTCTCCAACTGTCGTGCCTTCAATGTTCTTCTGGTTTCACTATGCTGAGTCTTGGCTACATTTCATTGATTTGCTTTATTTCAACCCCCATTACTTTACTAAGGGATTTTAGTAAATTAGGGTTTTTAAGAAAGTATAGAAACTACAGTAATATCAATTAATTATGACAAAAAGAATTCAGATTTGTGTGTTGTTTATAACTTTACACTTATTTCAAACTTTCTCACTAAACAAAAATTTATAACATTGTTTAAAGGACTTTTTTTAACAAATACTTAAAATAATGGTGATTGCTTTACTAGGAATTTTACAAGAAAGAACCTCATTAACTTTTTAGAACAAATATTAGGAAGCTACACCAATTTAGTAGTATCATTCAAATAAATGTTAATTAGCAATTCTACAAGCACTTGAGAATTCTATTCACTGAATTTGATCATTCTACTAGCATTTTACTATGCTTGTGAATAGGTAGGTACCAGGCAAAGTAGTAGGGCCCAAGCAATGGATTTGACTCATTTCGTGTTTCCAGGATGTGCTGTAAGGGGAAAAACATTTGTAAAAGTAATTAAGATATGAAACCATTGCTAGACTAAGGATATTTTAATGCCAAGATGCAGAAAATAGTTATTTATACTCATTTATGAGATGAAGGTGATCAAAACTGACTTTATAAATTAGTTGACATTATGATGAGTGTTGATGCAGGTTTACCTGCATTTTGCAAAGGCAAATTTGATAAACTCTCTTTGTTGCCACATGAAAGAGATATGTTCTAGATGAGAGTACATAGCGATATATTTTCTTTTTTTCTTTTTTTTTTGGGGGGGGGTCCAGTCATGGGGCTTGAACTCTGGGCCTGGGAGCTGTCCCTCTGCCACTTGTGGCTTTTTTCTTTTTGCTTATGTGGTGCTGAGGAATCGAACCCAGGGCCTCATGCATGCAAGGCAAGCGCTCTACCACTGAGCCACCTTCCCAGCCCTAATATATTTTCTTAAACTCAAACTTTGGGTGATATGATTCAATAAAAAAAACTGATTCCTTGCATCGAAGGTTGCTTAAAGAAGTGGTATCAGCTCATTTGGTGACCTTGAAGGGTCTTTGTTCTGTCCTAGGAAATTTTGATTTAACAATGGCCTGGTGAACACACAACACACATACACACACAGAGCACTTACTAAAAATGACACTCTGTGATCTGACATAATGAAGACCCAACAAGAGAACAATTAATATCATCAAACTGTAAAACACTGTTAAAACTAAGCACATGGAGTTAAGCACTATTCTGGACACAAAAGGTAAAGTTAAACAATTTGGCTTTGTTGATTGAACAATTGCAGTAATGTACACAGGCTAACAATATGTACGTAATTGTAAAAGTCCCTAGTATAGATTTGCACAAAATATTGTGAGAAAGTAAAAAATACTTTGACTCTGGTAAAAATGGAAGGGAAACTTCTAAAAGATGTACAGAAGGCTGTCCATAATTTCAGGGAATGGTTTCCAAGAGAAAGGAACAGCATGCAGGCCTGCAAAAACAAAGTAAGAAAACATGTTGTGTGCAAGGAGCAGAAAATATTTTGGCGTGATTTGAGCATTGGCTTGCCATGGTATTTGAATCTGGAAAAAATAAGCAGAGATTGAATGCAAAGGACCCTGTTAGAGGGTTTGTACTTCCTCTCATGGGCAGATAAATGATATGATATGAGTTGTCAGATTATTATAATAGATAGAGAATAAAAACAGTTTCTTTCAATACGCAGGTGAGAGAAAACAAAAGCCAGAACCTAAAAACACATTGATGGAACAGATGGAGGAAGTAAAGCGAATCAATGTAGAAGAGGAAAGACAATCCAGTTCTAGGGCTAGATTAAAGGACAATATCTCATGTATACTTCTGGGTAATGCCACTTACTGACATGGGTAAATATAAAGAGGAGATTGAGAGTGGAGTTAGATTATAAGTACATTTGTTGAGTACATCATTCTTTAAGTTGGTGTCAATTATACAATATTCCTTTATGATTGTATCTGAATTCCTTTGGATTGAAGCTTACTGTACTTAGCTTCTGTCTACATAGATGTTTTCCTAATTATTCCCTATAATTTCTTCATTACCCATGAATTCCATCAATAACCTCTTAGTCTACTGTTCTAGACATCAGGATAAAAGTTTGAATAACACAATTTGTACTCTCAAGGAGCGCACCATCTAGCATATGAGATGAATATACATTTATAATTATTCCAGGGCTAAGACTATGGAAGTGATCATTCCATCTGCAGTATTTCTAACACAATGGAACGTTCTGCCCATTCTTTTTTTTTTAATTAATAAGTTTTTTTATTGTGAAAATACCCTACAGAGGGGTTACAATTACATGAGCAAGGTCATGAGCACATTTCTTATCTAGCATTGTTGCCTTCTCTTTTGTTTCCTCTTACCATCCCTGCCCTCCCCTCTCCCCCCACCCCTGCCCCGCCAAAGTTGTAAAGTTCATTTTTCGACATAACATCTTGTACATCTCCTTGTTGCAATGGGGCCACCTGTATCCCTATTTAAACAATAGGTTTTTCCCTTCCCCTCCATAAATTATACCAACATGAAATACAGTGAAAATAGGGGTTATACTGTGGGGGAAGGACAGACAAAGCAACAAAGAAATATCTTATAAATATGTTAGAAATAATAGCAAGAAAGAAAAACCATTTGAGTCCTTATCTTGGGGTTCATTTCACCTAGCACCAAATTATCAGACCATTTCTGCCTGTCTCAGACATATACTAGTTATTGCAAATAAGGGAAACCATGGGACCTATGTTTCTTTAGGCTTGGCTTACTTCACTTAATATAATTTTTCCAAGTCTTTCCATTTCCTAACAAATGGAGCAATGTCATTCTTTCTGATGGAGGCATAGAATTCCATTGTGTAGATGATTGGCTCAAGAAACCTTCTGCCCATTTGGAAACAGCCTCTCTTGGTTCCTAGATCAGACATTCTGGGTTGAATGCCGCTGTGGGCTCAGACTCATTCCCAGACTCATTCCCATTCTGAAAAGATGCCTGAAAGGTGGAGATGGGTGGTTAGATGTACGATGTAGTCAGACCATCCAGAATGCAGATCCTAATGGCTACACTTGCTGGCTTCCTGCCTTTGAAAAATTACTTCATTGCTCCATCCCCACCTTTTTATCCAGAGCTGAAGACCAAACTCAGGACCTTGAACTTTCCAGGCAAGTGCTCTTCCACTAAGCTAAATTGTTCTTTACCTGCCTCCTTCTTTGACCATTTTACTTTACCTCTTGCACCTGCTGAGTACTTTACTCACACAGCATCTTCTCAATGAGTGTTATCTGACACTCTCTACACTCCAAATGCCTACCACCTGTGCTGCCTTAGTCTTCTCTATTGCTCCTATTGCCAGCTGTCACATTATGTATTCTACTAGCAGAGTTTGTAACCTCTCTTCCACATGAGAAGGTGAGCTCTGGGAGGGCAGAAATCCATATGTAGAATAATGTTTGACCTACAGAAGATAGTCAGTATTTATTATATTATTACTCTTTTGCTTTAGGATTATCAGGAGTCACAATCTGACCAATGGATTCATAAGAAGTAGGTTTTAGAAAGTAGATAGAGCATGTATGATCATAATAACTGATAGCATTTGTTATTTCTAATATGCCAAACAACATGTTAAATACTTTAGATTTATTCCTTCAGTGAAGCTTATCATTATCAAAAAAAATCTAGTTACTGATGCAATAAGAAACCTGTTCCTTTTCAATAAGAATTTAGTGTTATGTATAAGTCCTGTTTTATGTGAGGACTTTATTAACCTGTAATGTGTGAACCAAGATCAAATTTCTTTTTTCTTTTCTGTCAGTCATAGGGCTTGAACTCAGGGCCTGGGTGCTGTCCCTGAGCCTTTTTGCCCAAGGCTAGCACTCTACCACTTTGAACTACAGTGCCACTTCCTTAAATTTCTTTAGAGTCATGATACAAGTTTACCAAAAAGCTGATGCAAATTGGTTTATACTGAATTCAACTGGATTGTTCAGATGCTATCTTGAGACTATACTTCCTTTGATCACACATAACCACATGGACAATACTTATTATAATAATATAATTTACTATATTTCTAAGGTGAATATAATAAACAAAAATCTGCCACTGTGTCTTATGTTTTTGTATAAATGACATTTTTCTGAGTGTAGGAATAGAACTTCCTACAGTATAGGAGTGCAGCCTCTTAGAGTCTGGGCTCCTTAAGCTGATATCCTCAGGTCTCCTCCTCAGCTACCATTCCATCATTGTTGGTTCCCTTTCCTTTTTGTTTCTTTCATTTTTTTTTTTTTTGTTTTACAGAAGGTACTCTGCCTGACCTCATTACCTTTCCAGATAAATCAAGACTCCTCTCCTCAGAAATATTCAGTCTGGCTTTTTTAGCACCACTAATTGTTGAAAAGAGAGAGTGAAAAGGTACATTTGAACATCTCCTATAGACAAAGTCCAGACGTGTATCGATACATATAGTGCATCAAAAGAATTCGTTCAAAAAAATGTGAACTCAATGATCAAAATTCTTTTACATATTTTGGAGAGATCAGGTGTGTGGTTTTCCAGCAAGGTAAGAAAAATGGAGAATGAAACCAAACAAAATTTCTTTTCTTAGAGAATAACAGAGTTAGAATTAACCTGTGCAGGCTTCTCCCAACTTCCTGGAATCTGGAAGCCCAATGAAACCGCAGGCACAAGAATGACCTGGGGAAACTGGACAACTGTCAGTGAATTCATTCTTGTGAGTTTCTCTACCTTGTCCTCGGAGGTGCAGGCTTTACTATTTCTCTTGTTTTTGGCTATTTACATGATTACATTAATGGGCAATGTCCTCATCATACTGGTCACTACTGCTGATTCTGCCCTGCAAAGTCCCATGTACTTCTTCCTCAGAAATCTATCCTTCCTGGAGATCGGTTTCAACCTGGTTATTGTGCCCAAGATGCTGGGATCACTGATCATCCGACACACAACCATCTCCTTCCTTGGATGTGCTATTCAGATGTACTTCTTCTTCTTCTTTGGAGCTGCTGAATGCTGCCTGCTGGCCACCATGGCTTATGACCGCTATGTGGCCATCTGTGACCCATTGCGCTACCCATTAATCATGAGCCGCAAGTCCTGTGTCCAGCTGGCTGCTGCCTCTTGGTTCTCGGGGTTCCCAGTAGCCACTGTACAAACCACGTGGATTTTCAGTTTCCCCTTTTGCGGCCCTAACAGAATCAATCACTTTTTCTGTGACAGCCCCCCTGTCATCGCCCTGGTCTGTGCTGATACCTCTCTGTTTGAACTGGAGGCTTTGACAGCTACTGTTCTATTCATCCTCTTCCCTTTCTTGCTGATTCTGGGATCCTATGTTCGTATCCTCTCCACCATCTTCAGGATGCCCTCAGCTGAGGGGAAGCAAAAGGCCTTCTCCACCTGCTCTTCCCACCTCCTGGTCGTCTCCCTCTTCTACAGTACTGCCATCCTCACATACTTCCGGCCCCGTTCTAACAACTCTCCTGAGAGCAAGAAGATGCTGTCATTGTCCTACACAGTCGTAACTCCTATGTTGAACCCCATAATCTACAGTTTAAGGAATAATGAGGTGAAGGCTGCACTGAGGCGGGTCCTACGCAGAATTCTGGGTTCTCAGAAACTAAGACTGACTTAGTTGGAAATGGAAAGCATAGAATGCAAAGGCAAAGAAATTCCTCACATGGGTTTTTGAATTTTGAGGAGACACCATATGCCCTTGAGATTTTAGACTTCTTGTCGGAATCTATTTTCAGAATGGAAAAAAAAAAGAGAGAGAAGCATGAATGACGATAGTATATAGACTCAGTATTCTATGAGGCTGTGGTACCACTGTCTCTAGTTTATACAAATTTGCGCCCTCTGGAGGTTTAAATGTCACTATACAATCTACCAATTTTTTTTGTCTTAATCTTCATCTATTTCATTTTATAATATTCTGCTTTACTTTCTTCTATTTGTCCAGAAAACTCACTACATATTTCTAAGGTGTCTTGACTTATAAGATAATTATACTGAAAGTAATCAATAAATTGTTTTCCCATTCTTTTGTGAATGTGCACCCCAATTGTCACTAAGTTTGAGTTGAATATGTCAAGCCCAGTTCAGGCCTTGGAGACACAGTTGTCAGCAAAACAAAAAAGTTTCTTCCTTCAAGCAACTTACATTCTAGGATAAAGAGAGGGAGAGAGAATAGACAAATTGAAATATCCAGAGGTTTATAATGCACATGGTTTTAGAGAGATAACATTTGAGGAATTTTGCCAGTTACCCTAGTTAGACTGCTTTATACTGAGACATCCTTAAATACTGAATTATATTACGGAATATGAAAACTATTGGTGAAAGGACTGTAAAAAAATGAGCAGGGCACCAGTGGCTCATACCTATCAACCTAGCAAATCAGGAAGCTGTGATCTGTGGAAAGAGGTTTGAAGCCAGCCTTGGCAGAAAAGTCCATGAGACTCTTGTCTCCAATTAATCAGTAAAAAGTTAGAAGTAGTGGTAGTGTCAGCCTTGAGCATAAAAACCGAGAGCTTGAGGCCTTAAGTTTAAGACCACCACAAAAAAGGGAAAATAAAACCTAATATTTACTTCTAACTAGTAAAACACTCTTGCCTTCCATTAAAGATAATAGTAACTATACATGATGAAGATAAACATAATTCACCATAATTTTATTGTAATAAAATACTTCATACAAGTGTTACACAGATATCTAAAGCACTATCTTTTTTCTTTCCATGAAAGGAAGATAAGGAGATACTTTCTTACCCACTAATAATGTTATTTATACTATCATCAGTTTCAAAGAGACACTATCAAAGTAGAGAATTTTCTTCAGAGGTTTCTGAATCCTGATTTGTGTGTGTGTGTGTGTGTGTGTGTGTGTGTGTGTGTGTGTGTGGTGTATGCATAGCAGTCTTGGGGCTCAAATTCAGGGCCTGGGTACTGTCCATGAGCTTCTTTTGCTCAAGGCTAATGATCTACCACTTGAGCCACACTACCACTTCTAGCTCTTTTGGTAGTTTAATGGAATTAACAGTCACACAGACTTCTGCCTGAGCTGACTTTGAACTGCAATCCTCAAATCTCAGCTATCTGAGTAGCTAGGATTACAAGTGTGAGCTGTTGGCACCTGTCTAATGAATCCTAAAGTTTGAAACAACTTCAGTAGTTGTTAGAAATGTCCAGGAGTGTTTGAAATGGAAGAGTCTGGAGAGTCTCTGCTGATGGTGTTGTCCTGCATAACTTGGTCTTGCTCTGGATACAGTGGCTGGTGTTGAATTGCTCTGTTTGTCCTCACTGGTGTTCATCATGGTGGAATGGAAGAGGTATAAAAATCCTCTGAGTCTCTGGCTACATAGGTATAGGAGATGGCATGGAGCAGCCCCACAGGACTGATAAATAACCAATGTTCCTGGAGACCTAAAGAGCCCTCTAGGGTCTATTAGTCAGAAATGTAGGCCCAGGACTTCTATGACTGATAAAAAGGTTCACTTGTGCTGAGGTGACCCAGAGTCTGGGATCCAGCTGGAGTCTGACTCTAGGCTACTACTCTTCCCCTCCATTCCTTTACCTCCTCTGCTAGTGAACTGGGCTTGGGTCAAATGTCCTTGTGAAACTCAGCTCTGGTTTTTGAAATCCCAAGTCAGCCTCACTCTACAGGGAATGCTGGAGGTAGCAACTGAGGAGCGGCCAGAGAACAGCCTGGGGGCTGCTTGCCTATGGCATCTTATCCAGGGTGGCTGGCTATCGACAGAGCTGGGCTAGTTCTGGAGAGGTAGCTGAGGCCTCATGCCATCAAGTGTCTCCGCTGTCCCGGTGGCACACTGTGAATATTCGTGGGAGGCTGGCGTGGCATTTGGGGACAGATATTAACTTTGGGGTTCTGAGCCAGGCAAGAAGTCCTCAGCAGGGCCAAAACCTTGCTTCCCAGTCCTTCTGACTTTGGTTCTTCTGCTACAGTAAGAGAATATCTCACTGTCTAAACAGTGTATTTCCCAGAGAACAAATGAGCCAATTTTGATATTAGAAAGTTGACTGAATTGTACTTTAAGATCCTGCAAATTGAGCCCATTCCTCGGAAGTCCTTTCCTGGCATTCTTGCTGATTCTGTGATTCAGTCTCCTTACAGGATGTGTTTTGCTTTTTTTTTTTTTTTTTTTTTATAATTCCTGCACTAAGCTCAGAATGTAGTCATCCATTTTCTTTCTTTTTTCACCCTGTTATTTATGTTTTTAATTCTATTTTTATTATCTTTAAGTAGTTGTACAAAGGGTTTACAATTCAACATGTCTGTTTATGGGTCCAGTGACTCTTGATCAATATCACCTCTTTCTTTGTTCTCCCCATCCCTCCCAGCCCCATCCAACTCAGTTTTCCAAGTTTTATAGGATACACATTGAACATTATGACTACATCCTCCTCCCTCTTCCTCTCTTCATCCATTTGGAATGGTTCCCAAATCTCTTCCCTACTCTTCCCTCAGAGCTGCCCGCTAAACAAAGGAGAAACATTGGTTTCTTTCTGCAAAGCAATGGAATGATGTGGGCTAGGATAATGATATATATCATTCTCATATGTAGACACAGATCCCTTAGCACTTGAGATTCACTTCTGCTCATTTGGAACAGCCAGTGGCTCATGCCTGTAATCCTAGCCATTCTAAAGGGTGAGATCAGAGGATCACAGTTCAAAGGCAGCCCAGGAAGGAAAGTCTATGAGGCTCTTATCTTCAATGAATCTCTCTCTCTCTCTCTTTCACACACACACACACACACACACACACACACATACACAGTAGAGCTGTGACTTACTAGTCTTGAGGAAAAAAGCTCAGTGACAGTGCTCAGCCCATGAGTTCAAGCCCCAGGACCAGTATAAAAATAAATAAATATATTTCAGCATCTTGTCTGATTTTTTTAAAGTCAGCAAACAAGTCATAGAAGGGAAACTCAATATGATAGAGGGCATCTACAGAATCCTGAACCACTCACAGCCTTAATAACTTGGAAGCATAGAATGCCCATTGATATTCAGGGTCCTTTATATTAATGAGCCAGTTGCAAACAAGAAGTTTCTATACTGCCTGAAGTGATTGATCTTACTTCCAGGCACAAACAGGGTGGTAGACATACATGTGATTCAGGGGGTTGGAGTGAGGGGAGGGATGTTAAGGAAAATTGGGCCTGGAACTCGAAGGATGCACTGGGGTATCTTACTACAATAGATCCAATCCAAGAAAAACTGAAACAAATCCAATGAATGGGATCATCATGCCTCAAATACTCAGGAAAGTTAGGGTTACCACATTAGATAACACACTCCAGCAAACATGAGTTAAGACAGACAATAAGTCCATGTAAAGATGGTGGAAGAAGTTATAATGTTGATTGTGTCATGGTGACCAAGATCAGGAAGTACAGCAGCTATGCTTCCTACTAACAACTCACATTGTATATACCTTTTGCCTCTGAATTTCCTTGTGTAGGTAATCCTGGTAGAAGCTTTGCACTCAACATCACATTGTCATGATAGTGTTATTAATGGAACATCATGGGTTCTCTGTACAAGGAGTATGAATGTATCACTGGACAAAGGACAAATGGAAGCTTAGGGCAAAAAAGGTGTCCTTTTAGATGCATCCTCTATCTTTCATCTGCTTATAGTGTGCTTCAACATACCTGCTGTCTTTTATGAATTGTGTAAACATGTTTCTTTGTTTTCTGCCTCTGCAATAGCAGAGGATCAGAAAGAAGGCAGAGAATGAACATCAAATATTTCTTTTTTGGGAGGGGGTCCAGTCGTGGAGCCTGAACTCTGGGCCTGGGCGCTATCCCTCAGCTCTTCAGCTCAAGGCTAGCGCTCTACCACTTGAGCCACAGCACCACTTCCGGCTTTTTTCTTTTTGCTTATGTGGTGCTGAGGAATCGAACCCAGGGCCTTATGTATGCAAGGCAAGCACTCTACCACTGAGCCATCTTCCCAGCCCATGAACATCAAATATTTCTACCATGCTGATTTCTCCATATAACCCAATCCATAGATACTGCCTATGTCCTTTGCATATAGCTACCCTCTCTGTGTCCTCATTCTCTCCTCCTTCATTCCCTCATCTGGTGTGGGATTGATTTCAGATTCTCACTCTTGCTAGCCCTGGAATATGCCATTATTTCTTCTCAGTCTCCAAAACTCTGTGTTCACCTTAATGAAGATATATTCTGATAGATACCTTGTTAGAGATGGTCCTTGTGACTATACAGAGTGAGGCCAGGCACTAATGGGTCACATCTATAATCCTAGCTTCTCAGGAGGCTGAGATCCAAGGATTGCAGTTCAAAGACAGCCCTGGCTGGAAAGTCTCCAAGTAGCTACCAGAAAAGATGGAAGTAGAGCTGTGGCTCAAGACAAAGAGTACTAGCCTTGAGCAAAAAAGCTCAGGGACAATGACCAGGCTCTGAGTTCCAGCCCCAGGACAGAGGGGAAAAAAAGACTGAGAAGATCCTAGAGATCACACGTCTGTTTCATTGTACCCATGTTCCTCATTACCTTCCTGAAACACACATGCGCAGTACCTAGCTCATGGTGACTAAATAATGTTGGTTAAATTTTTATTATTTGATGATATGAAGAAAATCATGAATACCTAATGGTAAAGAACTTGGATTAGAATGAGACGTATTTCCCAATTCACCAGAAAAAGAAAAAAAAACTGGATGTGGAGGTATGGATGGTATAAGTGGTAGAGTATCAACTTTGAGCAAAGAAGCCAGGCAGGAGTTAGAGACCCTGAATTCAAGCCCTAGTAAGGGTAACAACAACAGCAAAAGATGCTTGGATAAGGATCCAGGGTAGATGATAATATACATCCTGATTTTAAAAAGTATATTTTATAGGGCTTATGAAATACACTTCTGAAGGGATTTTACTATCTCCTGGGTCTCAAAAGTTGGACAAGAAGGAAGCCAATTGTTGTATTGCCTCATGAGTTATCATCCTTCTTCTTCTACAAGGTATGAAGGACAGAGAGTAGGTCCAATGAGGAGGCCCAATGCTGACACCATTAGCATATTCATAAAGAAGAAGGCTATGGCGCAAAATCTTACCTTGTCAGAAGCCAAACCAGTCTGAGTCAATGAGTGGTTCTCACCCCACATGGGCAATTCCTCATGGCTACTTTTCTCAGAGATCCCTTCACATCCTTGTTCCTCAGACTATAGATAAGAGGATTTAGCATAGGGGTCACCACAGCATAGAAGACAGACACAAGTTTCTCCTGCTCTTTGGAAGACTTGGGTGTCATGTAGGTGACGATTGCTGATCCGTAGAAAAGGATGACCACCAGGAGATGGGAGCCACAAGTAGAAAACGCCTTGAGCCTTCCTGCTACTGATTTGATCTTGACTACTGTCACTATGATGCGACCATAGGATACCAGAATCAGCGAAACAGGTATTAGGAGAATCACAACTCCCATGAGGAAAATGGCCATCTCTGAGGTGTGAGGGTCTGTGGATGCAAGGACCAACAGGGCAGGGGCTTCACAAAAGAAATGAGCAATACTGTTGCTGCCTTGATAGGGGAGCCTTAGTGTGAAAGTGGTGTCTACCACAGACACTAAAACGCCACTGGTCCATGATCCTGAGGCCAGCTGGACACACACGCTCCGGGTCATGACACTGTGATAATGCAAAGGGTTACAGATTGCCACGAAGCGATCATAGGACATCACTGCCAGGAGGGCACACTGCGTACACCCAAAGATGAGGAAGAAGAGAAGCTGAGCTGCGCAACGTGTGAAGGAAATGACTTTCTTTCTGGAAAGCAAGTGGGCCAGGGCCTGAGGAACTATATTCGTGGAGAAACAGAGGTCAGCCAGAGACAAGTTGCAGAGAAAGAAATACATGGGTGTGTGAAGCTGGGAGTCAGCCTGAACAAGGGAAATGAGGAGCAGATTTCCAAGCACAGTGACCAGATAGACACCCAAGAATAAGATGAAAAGCAGCTTTTGGGTGTGCAAGTCATCAGAGAGTCCCAGGAGGAGGAATTCTGTCACCTGTGTCTGATTTATTTGTCTCATAGTTTGTTTTCCTTTTCAGCAAGAAGTCACTATGTGAAAAACACAGTTGTGCATAACCTATAAAATTATATGATTGAGAATCAGAGGTCTTAGGAATATTCCCGACCACTCTAAGCCATTTTAAAACTCCCTTTTATAACATGGTTATTCTGCTTTAAGTGACATGTTTGCAATGTGGCAAAATAATATTTTATAAAGTGGTGCGTTCCTTGTTGGCATCATCTGGCAAGTAAAAAGTAGATCAAAAGAATTATCCTTCCTATTCTGAACATCACACTTCTAAAAATACAGGGATGAGTAAGATTGGAATCATTTGTAAACTTGAAAACAAAGTAATTGCAATTTATTATCAGTTAAATTCTCTTTGGCTTATGCTGATGTGGTCACGTTTCCTCCATCTCAAGAATATATGGACTCATATTGATTATTTTTCTAAACAAAAATAATTGGGAAATGAAGCTGGTTCTGTTTTTCCTTAAAAGATTAGTCTAGAAGGTATAAGAATTCAAAAGAAGCCAAAATGCCTTGTAGGACTCAGATTCATTAATAAGAAAAATAACCTATCTTGAAGGAGTGTGGAAAGCAACAACTAACTCTAGATAGTCCCTTGACAGTCCTAACACAGCAGCCCAAGCTATAGTTCTGTCACAGCAGTCTCAATTGAGAATGAACTTCCACAACAGCAAACATACCATCACAACAGAATGTTTATGTTAAGCCACCAGTTGGCTTGCTTCCTGCTTAGCTCTAATTCACTACTCCCCAAGCTGTTGCCCATGATCCTCTCTTGCTAACTTGTATTATCTATTGCTGATATATCCCAAAGTTAAAAACTCTTCTGAAAAATCCTCTGTATCTTTTTCATGTTTGTGTCATTTAGGAAACACATTGTAACTTTTCATTTTGTAAATGATCTTTTAACTAAAGGAGATAAAAATAATAAGATCAGGTAATTCAATTGTGTTAGTTCTTTTCCAGAAAAGAAAGAAAATCTATCCAATTGAATGCCCTAATCAAAGGTTGGTCTAAGATTTCTTTATCTATCAAAAGTATCTCAGCATAGTGTTTAAAATGTACCAAAATAAATGTATAATAATTACTAACAAAATCACTCATATCCAAAGAGTTAAGATAGTCTGAGAAAACAAATGTGTAAATAGCTTAATTCATGAACAATAATAGACCATGTGCCTTTATCAATCAGCACATTATGTTTTTTTAAATAGCTGTATGTCTAATAACCATCATCATTTTTTTCAAAATAATTATGAACTTCATGTGATATGAAAATAATTCTGGTGTCTATCCTCCACAAAGGCTTTCATTCTGCTAATACTGTTATGAGTTGGTTATCTGTATTTGAACTAGAAGGAAATGTCAGACCAGGTAAAGAAAGTAAAAGTTCAGGGGCTGGGAAGGTGGCTCAGTGGTAGAGCGCTTGCCTTGCATGCCTGAGGCCCTGGGTTCAATTCCCCAGCACCACATAAGCAAAAAGAAAAAAGCCGGAAGTGGAGCTATGGCTCAAGTGGTAGAGTGCTAGCCTTGAGCTGAAGAGCTGAGGGACAGCGCCCAGGCCCAGAGTTCAGGCCCCACGACCGGACCCAAAAAAAAAAAAAAAAAAAAAAAACAAAGTAAAAGTTCAGAAGTAGCATTTCAAGTCCAAATTGAATTCTGGGTTAAGACCTGCTGCGCTGGCCTGGAGGTGTGAATAAGTGCTTAAAAACCTCTATTTAGCAGATATGAGGCTGCTGGAATTTAGCAAAAAAAGTGCTGGGCTAAAGAAATTTTTCTTTTAAAAATTAGAATAATTGTACTCTCACATTGTCTTAACATCTGGACAGGTCTGTGAGTCCAAATGACAAGATTTCAACTCATTGTTGGTCCAAAGACTAGGGTTGGAGGGTGGATTACACATAGAGGTTCACTACAATTGGAGGTCCATTACACTTCTATATAACTTTACTCTGTAGGTTGAAACTCAAGCAAAGGACATGTCACTTTTATGACCAAAGTCCAATTTATAACTTTTCACCTTCTGCTGGTTTGCCATGGAGTCCCCTCTGTTTCCTCACCCCATGGTTTTCTACAGTATCTTTCCCTCTTCCTCAATGTAGCATGAACACATAGACTTACTCACAAATACCTAATCTGTCTTAGATGAACAAATGTGCTTACAGCATTATATACTTACCTCTAGAATACCTCTTAACAAATTTCATTGAACATATTTGTCATTCTCTGTGACAATAAGATGTCCAAGGGCAGGTACCGTTACTGAATCATCTTTGTTCACAGAAAATATGATCTATCAAATATGGTACAAATTCATGTCCAGAGCATGTTTCTTGAGCTGATTTAGCTGGAGTCAAAGTATCAGGAGACAGAGAAGAAGTCATTGTAGGTCAGGGATGAATGTGACATGGAAGACAGGAGCTTTCAATGACCCTAAGAATACATTAGCAGGCAGCACTTCTAACTTCTCTGATCATCTTTACAAATGCTATTCTCCTATAGCATATGTGGAGAAGAAAATGTTCTCCCAGGTGACTGTGAACTTGTGTCCAGAGTCAAGAAGCTCCTGTTAGAAAATCATTTTTATGGTTAATTTTTTTGCCATTTTGTTTTCCTTATTCAGTATTTAACAGGAACTTGTGAGTTCCTTTCTCTAAATGAATTTCACTAACACATGATAGTGGATATGGAACAGGATTGAAAGGGCCACAGAAACTTGGACTGTCTATTCTGATTTATGTTTTAGGAAGAGAGTGAGTAAACCATAGGTTTTTAAAATTTCTCTTCTGAATTCAACATCCTTCTTGCTTACAATCATCTAATCTATATCCTCTGTGTAAACTGTCTTCCAAACCTAGCTCATCAGAGTCATAAGAGCCATACACATTCCCAGTACCCAAACTGACTCCAAGGAAATTCTGTTTCTATCCCTGTAAAAAGGAAACCAGGATTCTTCACAGGAAAGGGTATAGAATTACTGGGTTGAGGAGGCAGCATACTGCATCTCATGCCTTCTGTTCTCTTCCTTTACAAATCTTAATGCAATATTCTCATCTGGACAGGTAAAAAGACTAAACTAGTATATCAAAGCCAATGAATCTAGTTCACACTTAAGGGGACCAGCGCTGCAGAAGCACTGACTACCTCTTGGGCAAAGCCGAGACAGTAGGTATCATGTCCTAAAGGCAGAGAGCTCAGATCTTGGAAATCAAGACCACTGACAAGATCAAGAGGGAAATCACCACATCTCCCGTGTCCTTTTGGTCTTTAGGATATACCATGCAATAGCAGTCCCACTTAAACAAGGTGAAGAATGGAGTAGAGAAGCAAGGAGCAGTCTCTGGAGCTGAAGTACTCAGGAGAATTCTGCATCATTAGTGGGAGCTCTGGCTGTGTTTTCTCTCTGAAGGCTCCCAGATGGTTAGAAGGAAGATAGAAAATAGCATAGCATATAGTTAGCATTCCCATCTTGCTTAGAGGCCCTCACAAGTTCTTAGATGTCTTCTTAGGAAAATATTTTATTATCAGCATTAAGTATTTTGTTTCTAGAGGAAAAGAAAATACTACTTGAAATTTAGGGTTGCCAGCAGCTGGATACTAACGAAAACCTTCTTGAATTGATAACAGCAATGGTTTTCCATCCTCACAAGTGTACTAAACATCACTGAATTAGGCACTTTACAACAATTACAATGTTAATTTTTTTAGTATACATTTTTATTGTAAAGATGCTGTACAGAGGTATTACAGTTACATGAGTAAGGTTATGAGTACATTTCCCATCCAGAATTGTTACCTCCTTCTTTGTTTTTCCCCTGCCATCCCTTCCCTCCCTACCACCCCAACTCCTCCTTTCCCCCACAGGTTGTAAAGTTCGTTTTCAACACTGTGTCTTGTACATCTCATACAGTGTTAATTTTAGACTTTCTTGTTATTTTTCCTAGCACACATTATTTTCACAGAGTGGTTTCATTACTATAGTTTTGCATGTGTACAATGTATCCCACTTGATCTTATTCCTTTATCACTCTTCCTTAATCACCTCCTCCTTTCTTAAAACAACTTCAACAGTTTTCATAGTTCTATTTTCATACATGGAGCAAACTACTTCCACCATATTAATCTTCCTTCATCCTCTTTGTTAATCCAGCTCCTCCCACTGTTATCACTCCACCCCCCAAAAAAATTGAGCCTGTTTTACTTTGCTTCCTTCCTTCCATCTTCCTTTTCTTTCTCTCACTTTCTTTTTCTCTATTTCTCTTTCTCTTCCCTTCTTTCTTTCTCTCTTCTTTCTTTCTTTCTTTTCTTTCTTCTTTCCTTTTTTTTTTTGCCAGTCCTGGGGTTTGAACTCAGGGCTGGGCCACTGTCCCTAAACCTCCTTTGCTCAAGACTAGTGATCTACATTTGAGCCACAGTTCCACCTGTTTTATTTTTATTTTTATTTTTATTTTTTTGGTAATTTATTGGAGATAAGCGCTGACTTTGGCCTTTGATCCTCAGACCTCAGCCTCATGAGTAGCTAGGATTACAGGAGTGAGTCACTGGCGCCCAGCCTTTCATTTTTTTAAGTATATATTAATTGTGCAAAGATGTACCACAAATCTTATATTTTCTTACCATAAATAAAAATAATTAACAGAAGCAGAAGAAAAATATAAAATAATGAATACTAGGGGACTAAACTTATTTACTAAAATACAAGGGACAAGATAATTCTCAAGAGGATTTTTAGTTTTTTCAGATAATACAAAATAAACCTATTTCTTTTTTGCAAATTATGTATTTCTCTTAGGAAAATTTATCTAAGAAGGAGAACAGCGATTGCGTTCATCTTAAAATGATTCCTAGAAGAAACCCAAATGCAAATAAAAGAGTATTAGAAAAGTAACTACTGATGGACTTTTTAGGTTTATGGGACATGTCCTCATAAATGGTGCTCAGTGGACAATTAGAGAGAAAGAGAGAGAGAAACTAAAGTAGAACTTTACTTTGTTATATCAATGTCACACATATACCACACATAACAATGTCTTTCTCTCCCAACACACACACACACACACAAACACACACACACACACACACACACACACACACAAGTACTACGGTATAATAAGCCACACATAAAAGTATATCATGAAAACTTTTTTAAAGATAAAAAAAAAACATGACTTTAAACAGTACGGTCCTTTCAAATAGCAACACAAATATCCAAGGCTTAAGGGTAAAGACTGACTGACTTGCCTAGATTGAACTATAACACATTTTCTCAAACATAAAAAATTATAAAACATATGACCTAATAATAAAACATTTTAAATGCCACATTGAAAGGTAAAAAATACTCACCTTGTTGTTTACAGATTCGTAAAAATAAAGCATTTGAAAATATCAAGTTCAGTAAAGGTGGAAATAAATAGGAACTTCCATGCAAAACCAAGGAAATTTTTGTAGAGAGCAGTTGATAATATTCAGAGATATTTAAAATGGGTTATGTTTTTCTCTAAAGATATATAACCTAAAATTTATCTTAGAACCAATGAATTAGCTTCATGCAAGTTATTCCTCAAATATAACTTACGCAGTCATAAAAATACAGGATAGAAATGCTTGCTGTGTCAATTTTAATGTCTGAAGGTTCCACATTAACAGGAAGAGTGAACTAAATAATATCACATATACCAGGGGACACAATCAATTTATCTTAGTGAATTAGATTTGTATGTACTGTTAAACCAAACTCAGAACTACACATAAAATCAAATCTAAGGCACAAAACAAGTAAAATAATAATACTCAAATAAATAGCATGCATTAATATCCAAGGCTGACACTAAATTGATACTGACATCAGAGAATTTCTTTAAATCACTTGTCGTTATTCTATCACTCCATTATTATATTTCTTTGTTATTTTTCAAATGATGTGACTTTTTCACTTAGATATAAAATTTATTTTGATTTTGATATTTTCCTTAGCAATATAGAATTATAGAAACAAAAACTGAGGCTAGATGACTTTGTGAAGCCCTGAGAAAATATCTGCATGATGTCATTTTTTTTCTTGAGACACTGTCAGATAATGCCCATGCTAGCCTCAAACTCATAATCCTCCCTCCTCTACCTCCTGAGTACTAAGACTATAGGCATGTGCTATCATGGGCAGCTTCTGTTGATATCTCTTTTTTTCTATTGTGTATGGCTTGAAAGAGAGTGATGAATATGATTTGGGAAACTTCGTCTGTGATTTCAAATATTACGTAAAGGAACATGACAGCACATGACATAGAATGGTAATAAAGTGCATCACACTCTGTTCTCATACACATCAGGCATGATTTCCCACATGACTAAGCCTTGGTCAGTATCCAGCTGGCTCACTATCTACTCTGAACTCCAGGGAAGGCACTGCTTACATAACTCCCAGGACCTCACCTTCAAATATTTTCTCAAAGGAATGTACTTGGTTCAGAAGGGAGACCTTGGAGAATTGGAGCTGGTGCTTTCAGTTAAGGAAAGCAGAAAGGATGAAGCCAGACTGAAAGGATGGCTAGTGCTGACGGGGTTAGGATGAATGGCTCATGAGCCAACCCATGAATGATGCTGTCCTTCAAGTGTGGTACTACGGAGTACGGCGATTTCTGCCTCCTGTTTAACCCATGCTTCCTTCACTCATGACTCCCACAGCTGTGGTCCTTCCTGTGCCTGCCTTGAGGTAAGAGGGGGAAGCTGGTGGTAGGTAGAAAAGATTATGAAGTATTGGCCTAAGGATAGTTTACCATCTCTGTGACTAGAAGATGGTCAAGGGCAGACATTACAGCTGAATCATGTTTATTCAGAGCAAATTTGATCATACACATGGTATATAATAATTTGTAATAAGCATCCAACATGTTTCTTGAACTGATTGACATGAGCCAAAGTATCAGGAGAGACAGAGCAGGGATTTCAAGTCAGAGAGGAACGTTACTTGGTAGATGACCGAGATTCTCACTGACTCTGGATTGTATTAGAAGGCAGAAACCCTAAGTCCCTGATTGTTGTATGCATGTATGTATGAATGAATGTATGTGTGTATTCATTTATTTATATAGTATTGCTTTGCTGGTTTACATTAGGTATACAGAATAGAATTTCATTGTTACCTTTCCACAGATGTTTAAAATATATTCCAGTTAATCACACCTTCTCATTCTTTCTCCCTCTGCCTTTAAAAATTATATTCTCCATGTAAATGTGAGGAGTCAACACATTGAAATTAGCTATTTAAATGTAAGAGGTGTAAAGATATAATTTTTCTCAAGGCCTTGGTCCTCTTCTATTAATCTAGTAATTCTTTGTAAGAAGTTATTTATGATAAGTAATTCTTGAAATGCAGAGTTTCTCAGTAACCTTGTGATTTAACAAGAAATGTGTCTTCTGGTGATTGTTTTGAATGATTATATTATATACTATGTTTTGAGAAACATTGTTAAGAAATAACCTAAGATATCAAATGATTTAGAATTAAAACCCACAAACAATTCCTAATGGGAAACATTGAACAATTATAAGATTTATTCAGGGGAAAAATCTAAAATATATGAAAAAAATGTGGTAAAATCTAAAAGAAATGAAAAAAATTATAGTAACTTATATTATTAAAGTACTAAGTGTATGTATATTATACTAATACAGGTGTCAATGTATCAAAGAAGTTATATACAAAACTCAAAATCAAACTTAAGAATGTAACTGGAATAAATGACATAGCTGCCATCTAAACCAATAGAGGAAATGTATGTTTGAAAAACTGTTAGCTTGAAGTTTGGTCATATACTCCTCTAATCCTAATCTTCAAAAGACTGAGGCAAGAGGATTGAGAGGTAAAGGTTATCCTATATAAAATAGTGTGTTCACAGGCAGAATAAGCTGAGAGTCCCTGTCTCAGAAATGACAAAGGGGACATTATGTTGAAAAGGAACTACACAACTTGAGGATGGGGATGGGAGGGGAAAATGGAGAGAGTGAGGGAAGAGATAACCTGTCCAAAAAGAAATGTACTCATTACCTGACCTATGTAACTGTAACACCTCTATAATCACCTTTATAATAACAATTAAAATAACTTGAGAATATAAATGAAAAAAGTTGCTGAGATATCTCATCAGAAATAAAACGCTCTCCTGCCTATCCTTTTTCTCTCCAAAATCCAAATAAATTAGATATCTTAGTGTAAAACAAAACAAACAACAAATTTGTTTTCCAAAAACAATATTAGCCAGGCGCCGGTAGCTCATGCCTATAGTCCTAGCTACTCAGGAGGCTGAGATCTGAGGATTGTGGTTCAAAGCCAGCTCAGGAAAGTCCATGAGACTCTTATCTCCAATAAAATACCAGAAAACAGGAAGTGGCACTGTAGCTCAAGTGGTAGAGTGTTCGCCTTGAGCTTCAGCTGATGTGCAGCACCCAGGCCCAGAGTTCAAGCCCCCTGGATGTCAAAAAAATACTAACATTTCCAGGGGGAAATATTGGCAAATATTTTTGTAGTCTTTGAGTGAAGAATGAGCCATTGTGTTGAGGTTAATATGTTTAATTATATAATAATATAAAAATGAATGGTTAAAGGATGCATACATGTAAGATATAAGCAACAAAGAGAAAAGTTATTTACAATGCCCAAAGACTTTTTAAAGTTACGAATGAAAGAACTCCATGGAAAGATGGAAAAAAATGAAAATGCAAAAGCAGAGGGTTTACAGTTATATAAGTCAGGCAGAGTACATTTCCATTTGGACAATGTCAGCAATAGAAAAGAAATAGAATAGGTAAAATAGTATCAAATTAGATATTGGTTTTAATATTAGTGCCTTCTATTGTCTATTCTGTCATAAATCAAACCAATCCTGTTCTTTTTGTTTGTGACAATAAGGTAAATAAAGCATAAGTCTCAATGGAAAACGAAAACCAAACCTCTGTAGATGAGTTTATCTTCCTGGGTCTTTCAGAGGATGAACAGACCCAGATCCTGCTGTTCATTTTTTTCCTCATCATTTATCTGATGACCATCCTTGGAAACCTGCTCATCATCATTCTCATCTTTGTGGACTCTCAGCTGCACACCCCCATGTACTTTTTCCTTAGAAACCTCTCCTTTGCAGATCTCTGTTTCTCTACTAGCATTGTCCCTCAAGTGTTGATTCACTTCCTGGTAAAGAAGAAAACCATTTCCTTTTGGGGTTGCATGACACAGATAATCGTCTTCCTTCTGGTTGGCTGTACGGAGTGTGCACTGCTGGCGGTGATGTCCTATGACCGCTATGTAGCTGTCTGCAAGCCCCTGCACTACTCCACCATCATGACACAACAGCTGTGTCTCCAGTTGGCCATAGGGTCCTGGGCCAGTGGGGCCCTGGTGTCTCTGGTAGATACCAGCTTTACTTTCCATCTTCCTTATAGGGGAGACAACAAAATCAATCACTACTTCTGTGAGCTTCCTGTCCTCCTGAAGCTGGCCTCAGCAGACACTTACAGCACAGAGATGGCCATCTTTGCCATGGGGGTGGTAATCCTGCTAGCTCCTGTCTCCCTCATCCTGGTCTCCTACTGGAACATCATCTCCACAGTGATCCACATGCAGTCCGGGGAGGGGAAGTTTAAGGCATTTTCAACCTGTAGCTCCCATCTCATCGTTGTTGTCCTCTTCTATGGGTCTGGAATATTTACTTACATGAGGCCTAACTCCAAGACCACAAAGGAGCGAGATAAGATGATATCTGTGTCCTACGCAGTGGTGACTCCAATGTTGAACCCCATCATTTACAGTCTGAGGAACAAGGATGTGAAGGGGGCTCTGAGGAAACTTGCTAGAAGAAAGTCCTCTTAACTCAGTGATCTATGAGTCTGACTTTTAAAGCTATGATCATGAATTCTTCTCCATTTATACCTTGGAATAAATCCTGACTAAAATTACCAAGATATTTGAGACAATTTTTATTTTGTTGGTTGTGGGGCCTGAAATCTGGGCCTGGGCACTGCCCCTCAGCTCTTCAGTTCAAGGCTACTGCTCTACCACTTGAGCAACAGAGCCACTTCCAGAGAGAGAGAGAGAGAGAGAGAGAGAGAGAGAGAGAGAGAGAGAGAGAGAGAGAGAGAGAGAGAGATGATAGATAGATAGATAGATAGATAGATAGATAGATAGATAGATAGATAGATAGATAGATAGATAGATAGATTGATAGATTGATAGATTGACAGATGATGAGAAGCAAGGGAGGGAGAAGAAGAATGGACGGGTAGATGACAACATTTAGCTAAACAGTACTTAAGCCATTTGATCAAAGTTAAGCCAATGATAATGAGTCACATTGATAGCTGGTACCTGAGATGTGATACAATGCAAATGGCACTCAGTCCAATCTTGAGAAAAACATCAAGCACATCCCAACAGGGAAAGATGCTACAAAATACTTGACCACAGCTCATCAAAACTATTAAGGTTATGTGTTCCCCCGTGGTATAACTATTGTTTTCACTTTAGTTGATGTCGGTGCCCTGCATCAACATTTTTCTAATTTGAGGAGGAGAAGGGAAATTATATAATGCTGAAATAAGGATACAGGTTTACCCATTGTGACAATGAGAAGTACAAGACACTATATTGAAAAAGAACTTTACTACTTGGTTGGGAGGAGGAGTTGGGGAGGTAAGGGATGTTAGGGGCTTAACAAAGGAGGAGGTAACAACACTCAATAGGAAATGTACAGATTACCTTATATAACTGTCACCCCTCTGCACACTTTTTACAATTAAAAACACTAAAAAAAACCTATTAAGATTATCAAAAACCAAGGAAAGACTTGTGAAACTGTCACAGCCTAGAGGAGCCTAAAGACATATGACAACTAAACATAACACCGTATCCTGGGTAGGATCCTAGCGCAAGTAAAAGACAAAAGGCAAAAAAACCCCAACAAACAATAAAACATACTAAAATAATCCAAATAAGGTATTATGAGCCATAAGTAATAAGATTACCTGTTAATTATAGCAAATATAGCATTATAATACAAGATATCAACAATAGGGAAATTGATTCTGGGAAACTCTCTTTACTATCTTCCTCAAATTTTTATATCTAATAGTACTCTAGCAATACTCTGCTTTTAATGAAAAAATGCTGTCTGCTAGTCTTGCTGGTTTTCATGTTACTAGGTCTAAAGCCTACATTGTGTATACCTAAATTCAAAGGACTGAGAAAAAGTTATTTGTTGTTTCTCAGTTGCAAAAGAGACCAAAAGAGAGAGAGAGAGAAGAAAATACTGGGTATTCACCCATTTAGAATGTGCACAATGATGTGATCATGATTAAATGAGATGAAATCTCTAATTTGTTTATGATAGTATGAACACAAGTTGTCAAAAAAATCCAATTTCCACTTTGTTTTACCTTAATCAACTCCAGGGCAAGATTTAATGTTCCTGATGGAGTTTCCCCCTACTTACTAATTTGAGTTCTTTCTTTTTTCCTCTTACACCTGAATATATTCACATATCAATCAGTAATCATGTTGTAATGATTTATAGCACACTTTTCTTCTTTTTCGTACCCAAAGATTCCAGACTCTATCTCAGGCTGATTTTTTTTCCTTTGTAGGAAAGTTTTTCTGTTCCTTTGTTAATGGTGTTCAGGTCCCAGTTTCTAGGATCAATTTTCCCTTAGTTCCTCCCCTTCTCTCCATTTCCCCTTCCCTCCCCTTCCCCTCCTCCCACATTCTCATTTACACCCAGCTGGCACAGACTGCACAAATGTAGCCCTTCATTCTAAGCACCAGGAGACTATATACCTCAAGTGCTGGATTAACAACATTTCTTGGATGTTACCAAATATCTCAGGTCCACCAAACTAAAATGGAACTCCCATGGGCTAGATCCTCCAGGCAAAACCGAACAAGACTCAATGAACTCAGATTCTTTAATAAGAAAAATAACCTATCTTAAAGGAGTGTGGAAAGCAACAACTAACTCTAGATAGTCCCTTGACAGTCCTAACACAGCAGCCCAAGCTATAGTTCTGTCACAGCAGTCTCAATTGAGAATGAACTTCCACAACAGCAAACATACCATCACAACAGAATGTTTATGTTAAGCCACCAGTCAGCTTGCTTCCTGCTTAGCTCTAATTCACTACTCCCCAAGCTGTTGCCCATGATCCTCTCTTGCTACCTTGTATTATCTATTGTTGATACATCCCAAAGTTAAAAACTCTTCTGAAAAATCCTCTGTATCTTTTTCATGTTTGTGTTATTTAGGAAACACATTATAACTTTTCATTTTGCAAATGATCTTTTAAATAAAGGAGATAAAAATAATTCAATCATGTAATTCAATTGTGTTGGTTCAACCAAACACTTCTATCCCTCTAGAATTTAAACCAATTGGGAATAATCATAAAATTGTATTGAGCTTTTCCAGAAAAGAAAGAAAATCTATCCAATTGAATGCCCTAATCAAAGGTTGGTCTAAGATTTCTTTATCTATCAAAAGTATCTCAGCATAGTGTTTACAATGCACCAAAATAAATGTAAAATGATTACTAACAAAAACACTCATATCCAAAGAGTTAAGATAGTCTTAGAAAACAAATGTGTAAATACCTTATTTCATGTAAAATAAGAGATCATGTGCCTTTATCAATCAGTACATTATGTTTTTTTAAATAGCTGTATGTCTAATAACCACCATCATTTTTTTCAAAATAATTATGAACTTCATGTGATATGAAAATACCTCTGGTGTCTATCCTTGACAAAGGCTTTCATTCTGCTAATACTGGTATGGATTGGTTATCTGTATTTAAACTAGAAGGAAATGTCAGACCAGGTAAAGAAAGTAGAAGTTCAGAAGTAGCATTTCAAGTCCAAATTGAATTCTGGGTTAAGACCTGCTGCGCTGGCCTGGGGGTGTGAATTAGTGCTTAAAAACTTCTATTGAGCAGATATGAGGCTGCTGGAATTTAATACAAAAAAATGCTGGGCTAAAGAAATTTTTCTTTTAAAAATTAGAATAATTGTACTCTCACATTGTCTTAACATCTGGACAGGTCTGTGAGTCCAAATGACAAGATTTCAACTCATTGTTGGTCCAAAGACTAGGGTTGGAGTGTGGCATTACACATAGAGGTTCACTACAAGTGGAGGTCCATTACACTTCTATATAACTTTACTCTGTAGGTTGAAACTCAAGCAAAGGACATGTCACTTTTATGACCAAAGTCCAATTTATAACTTTTCACCTTCTGCTGGTTTGCCATGGAGTCCCCTCTGTTTCCTCACCCCATGGTTTTCTACAGTATCTTTCCCTCTTCCTCATTGTAGCATGAACACATAGACTTACTCACAAATACCTAATCTGTCTTAGATGAACAAATGTGCTTACAGCATTATGTACTTACCTCTAGAATACCTCTTAATAAATTTCATTGAACATATTTGTCATTCTCTGTGACAATAAGATGTCCAAGGGCAGGCACCGTTACTGAATCATCTTTATTCACAGAAAATATGATCTATCAAACATGGTACAAATTCATGTCCAGAGCATGTTTCTTGAGCTGATTTAGCTGGAGTCAAAGTATCAGGAGACAGAGAAGTCATTGTAAGTCAGGGATGAATGTGACATGGAAGACAGGGGCTTTCTATGACCCTAGAATACATTAGCAGGCAGCACTTCTAACTTCTCCCATCATCTTTACAAAAGCTATTCTCCTATAGCATATGTGGAGAAGAAAATGTTCTCCCAGGTGACTGTGAACTTGTTTCCAGAGTCAAGAAGCTCCTGTTAGAAAATCATTTTTATGGTTAATTTTTTTGCCATTTTGTTTTCCTTATTCACTATTTAACAGGAACTTGTGAGTTCCTTTCTCTAAATGAATTTCACTAACACATGCTAGTGGATATGGAACAGGATTGAAAGGGCCACAGAAACTTGGACTGTCTATTCTGATTTATGTTTTAGGAAGAGACTGAATAGGTTTTTTAAATTTCTCTTCTGAATTCAACATCCTTCTTGCTTACAATCATCTAATCTATATCCCCTGTGCACACTGTCTTCCAAACCTAGCTCATCAGAGTCATAAGAGCCATACACATTCCCAGTACCCAAACTGACTCCAAGGAAATTCTGTTTCTATCCCTGTGAAAAGGAGACCAGGATTCTTCACAGGAAAGGTTATGGATATACTGGGTTGAGGAGGCAGCATACTGCATCTCATGCCTTCTGTTCTCTTCCTTTACAAATCTTAATGCAATATTCTCATCTGGACAGGTAAAAAGACTAAACTAGTATATCAAAGCCAATGATTCTAGTTCACACTTAAGGGGACCAGCGCTGCAGAAGCACTGACTACCTCTTGGGCAAAGCAGAGACAGTAGGTATCACGTCCTAAAGGCAGAGAGCTCAGATCTTGGAAATCAAGACCACTGACAAGATCAAGAGGGAAATCACCACATCTCCCGTGTCCTTTTGGTCTTTAGGATATACCATGCAATAGCAGTCCCACTTAAACAAGGTGAAGAATGGATAGAGAAGCAAGGAGCAGTCTCTGGAGCTGAAGTACTCAGGAGAATTCTGCATCATTAGTGGGAGCTCTGGCTGTTTTCTCTCTGAAGGCTCCCAGATGGTTAGAAGGAAGACAGAAAATAGCATAGCATATAGTTAGCATTCCCATCTTGCTTAGAGGCCCTCACAAGTTCTTAGATGTCTTCTTAGGAAAATATTTTATTATCAGAATTAAGTATTTTGTTTCTGGAGGAAAAGAAAATACTACTTGAAATTTAGGGTTGCCAGCAGCTGGATACTAACGAAAACCTTCTTGAATTGATAACAGCAATGGTTTTACATCCTCACAAGTGTACTAAACATCACTGAATTAGGCACTTTACAACAATTACAATGTTAATTTTTTAGTATACATTTTTATTGGTTACAGTTACATGAGTAAGGTTATGAGTACATTTCCCATCCAGCATTGTTACCTCCTTCTTTGTTTTTCCCCTGCCATCCCTTCCCTCCCTACCACCCCACCTCCTCCTTTCCCCCACAGGTTGTAAAGTTCGTTTTCAACATTGTGTCTGGTACATCTCATACAGTGTTAATTTTAGACATTCTTGTTATTTTTCCTAGCATACATTATTTTCACAGAATGGTTTCATTACTACAGTTTTGCATGTGTACAATGTATCCCACTTGATCTTATTCCTTTATCACTCTTCCTTAATTACCTCCTCCTTTTTTAAAACAACTTCAACAGTTTTCATAGTTCTATTTTCATACATGGAGCAAACTACTTCCACCATATTAATCTTCCTTCATCCTCTTTGTTAATCCAGCTCCTCCCACTCTTATCACTCCCATCCTCCAAAAAATTGAGCCTGTTTTACTTTGCTTGCTTGCTTCCTTCCTTCCTTCCATCTTCCTTTTCTTTCTCTCACTTTCTTTTTCTCTATTTCTCTTTCTCTTTCCTTCTTTCTTTCTCTCTTCTTTCTCTCTTCTTTCTTCCTTCCTTTCTTTCTTTCTTTCTTGCTTGCTTGCTTGCTTGCTTGCTTGCTTGCTTCTTTCCTTTTTTTTTTTTTTGTGCCAGTTCTGGGGTTTGAACTCAGGGCTTGGTCACTGTCCCTAAGCTTCTTTTGCTCAAGAGAAGTGCTCTACATTTGAACCACAGTTCCAACTGTTTGTTTGGGGTTTTTTTTTGGTAATTTATTGGAGATAAGCGCTGACTTTGACCTTTGATCCTCAGACCTCAGCCTCATGAGTAGCTAGGATTACAGGAGTGAGTCACTGGTGCCTGGCCTGTCATTCATTTTTTAAGTATATATTAATTGTGCAAAGATGTACCGCAAATCTTATATTTTCTTACCATAAATAAAAATAATTAACAGAAACAGAAGAAAAATATAAAATAATGAGTACTAGGGGACTAAACTTATTTACTAAAATACAAGGGACAAGATTATTCTCAAGAGGATTTTTAGTTTTTTCAGATAATACAATATAAACCTATTTCCTTTTTGCAAATTATGTTTTTCTCTTAGGAAAATATATCTAAGAAGGAGAACAGCGATTGCTTGCATCTTAAAATGATTCCTAGAAGAAACCCAAATGCAAATAAAATAGTATTAGAAAAGTAACTACTGATGGACTTTTTAGGTTTATGGGACATGTCCTCATGAATGGTGCTCAGTGGACAATTAGAGAGAGAGAGAGAGAAACTAAAGTAGAACTTTATTATATCAATGTCACACATATATCACACATATCAATGTCTTTCTCTCTCAACACACACACACACACACACACACACACACACACACACACACACACACAAGTACTAGGTATAATAAGCCACACATGAAAGAATATCATGAAAACTTTTTTAAAGATAAAAAAACATGACTTTAAACAGTAAGGTCCTTTCAAATAGCAACACAAATATCTAAGGCTTAAGGGTAAAGACTGACTGACATGCCTACATTGAACTATAACACATTTTCTCAAACATAACAAATTATAAGACATATGACCTAATAATAAAACATTTTAAATGCCAAATGGAAAGGTAAAAAATACTCAACTTGTTGTTTACAGATTCGTAAAAATAAAGCATTTGAAAATATCAAGTTCAGTAAAGGTGGAAATAAATAGGAACTTCCATGCAATTTTGGTGAGAGGGAAAACCAAGTAACTTTTTGTAGAGAGCAGTTGATAATATTCAGAGATATTTAAAATTGGTTATGTTTTTCTCTAAGGATATATTACCTAAAATTTATCTTTGAACCAATGAATTACCTTCAGGCAAGTTATTCCTCAAATATAACTTACAGTCATAAAAATACAGGATAAAAATGCTTGCTGTGACAATTTTAATGTCTGAAGGTTCCACATTAACAGGAAAGGTGAACTAAATCATATCACATATAGCATGGGACACAATCAATTTATTTTAATGAATTAGATTTATATGTACTGTTAAAACAAACTCAAACTACACATAAAATAAAATCCAAGGCACAAAACAAATTAAATAATAATACTCAAATAAATAGCATGCATTAATATCCAGGGCTGACACTAAATTGACACTAACATCAGAGAATTTCTTTAAATCACTTGTCGTTATTCTATCACTCCATATTTATTTTTCTTTGTTACTTTTCAAATGATGTGACTTTTTCACTTAGATATAAAATTTATTTTTATTTTAATTTTTTTCATTAGCATCATACAGTTATAGAAACAAAAACTGAGGCTAGATGACTTTGTGAAGCCCTGAGAAAATATCTGCATGATGTCATTTTTTTTCTTGAGACACTGTCAGATAATGCCCATGCTAGCCTCAAACTCGTAATCCTCCCTCCTCTACCTCCTGAGTACTAAGACTATAGGCATGTGCTACCATAGGCAGCTCCTGTTGATATTATTTTTTTCTATTGTGTAAGGCTTGAGTGATGAATATGATGTGGGAACCTTCGTCTGTGATTTCAAATATTACGTAAAGGAACATGACAGCACATGACATAGAATGGTAATAAAGTGCATCACACTCTGTTCTCATACACATCAGGCATGATTTCCCAGATGACTAAGCCTTGGTCAGTATCCAGCTGGCTCACTATCTACTCTGAACTCCAGGGAAGGCACTGCTTACATAACTCCCAGGACCTCACCTTCAAATATTTTCTCAAAGGAATGTACTTGGTTCAGAAGGGAGACCTTGGAGAATTGGAGCTGGTGTTTTCAGTTAAGGAAAGCAGAAAGGATGAAGCCAGACTGAAAGGATGGCTAGTCCTGTTGGGGTTAGGATGAATGGCTCATGAATGATGCTGTCCTTCAAGTATGGTACTAAGAGTACGGCGATTTCTGCCTCCTGTTTAACACATGCTTCCTTCACTCATGACTCCCACAGCTGTGGTCCTTCCTGTGCCTGCCTTGAGGTAAGAGGGGGAAGCTGGTGGTAGGTAGAAAAGATTATGAAGTATTGGCCAGGGGATCCGTGTGACTAGAAGATGGTCAAGGGCAGACATTACAGCTGAATCATGTTTATTCAGAGCAAATTTGATCATACACATGGTATATAATAATCTGTAATAAGCATCCAACATGTTTCTTGAACTGATTGACATGAGCCAAAGTATCAGGGGAGACAGCAGGGAGTTCAAGTCAGAGATGAACATTACTTGGTAGATGACAGAGACTCTCACTGACTCTGGATTGTATTAGAAGGCAGAAACCCTAAGTCCCTGATTGTTGTATGCATGTATGTATGAATGAATGTATGTGTGTATTCATTTATTTATATAGTATTGTTTTGCTGGTTGACATTAGGTATACAGATTAGGATTTCATGGTTACATTTCCACAGATGTTTAAAATATATTCCAATTAATCACACCCTCTCATTCATTCTCCCTCTGCCTTTAAAAATTATATTCTCCATGTAAATTTGAGGAGTCAACACATTGAAATTAGCTATTTAAATGTAAGTGGTGTAAAGATATAATTTTTCTCAAGTCCTTGATCCTCTTCTATTAATCTAGTAATTCTTTGTAAGAAGTTGTTTATGATAAGTAATTCTTGAAATGCAGGGTTTCTCAGTAACCTTCTGCTTTAACAAGAAATTTATCTTCTGGTGATTGTTTTGAATGATTATATTATGTTTCATATTTTGAGAAACATCATTCAGAAATAATCTAAGATATCAAATGATTTAGAATTAAAACCCACAAACAATTCCTAATGGAAAACATTGAACAATTATAAGATTTATTCAGGGGAAAAAAATCTAAAATATATAAAAAAATGTGGTGGGTAGAAGGTTGGGGAGATTTGACTTACCCAATACTAACATATATTATATTATTAAAGTACTAAATGTATGTATATTATACTAATACAGGTGTCAATGTCTCAATGAAGTTATATACAAAATTCAAAATCAAACTTAAGAATGTAAGTGGAGGGGCTGGGAAGGTGGCTCAGTGGTAGAGTGCTTGCCTTGCATACACATGATTCCTCAGCACCACATGAGCAAAAAGAAAAAAGCCGGAAGTGGCGCTGTGGCTCAAGTGGTAGAGGGCTAGCCTTGAGCTGGAGAGCTGAGGGACAGCGCCCAGACCCAGAGTTTAAGCCCCACAATCGTACCCCCCCCCCAAAAAAGAATGTGACTGGAATAAATGACATAGCTGCCATCTAAACCAATAGAGGAATCGTATGTTTGAAAAACTGTTAGCTTCCAGGTTGGTGGTATACATCTGTAATCCTAATCCTCAAAAGAACTGAGGCAAGAGGATTGAGAGGTAAAGGTTATCCTATTTAAAATAGTGTGTTCACAGGCAGAGTAAGCTGAGAGTCCCTGTCTCAGAAATGACAAAGGGGACATTATGTTGAAAAGGAACTACACAACTTGAGGATGGGGATGGGAGGGGAAAATGGAGAGAGTGAGGGAAGAGATGACCTGTCCAAAAAGAAATGTATTCATTACCTGACCTATGTAACTATAACCCCTCCATAATCACCTTTATAATAACAATTAAAATAACTTTAGAATATAAATGAAAAAAGTTGCTAAGATATCTGATCAGAAACAAAACACTCTCGAAAAAGGAAGTAAGCGCAGGTACGGTGAGTGTCTGGCTGGTCTGCCCTGAAAATGTCAAATTCAAATCACTATACCATCAAGAACAAGAATCTGTTTCCGGATGACTTAGATGAAGAAAGTGTGATTTTAACACTTGTCCCAGTTACAGAGGAGCCTTTTGAAAAAGTTATACAATCCAATGTTCCAACAGCAGGCAATCTCAACCTAGAGACATGGAAGAATAACAAAGATCTTCCACAAACAAATGACATGAAAAATTCCTCGAGAACTCGTTGGAAAAAGCCCGTGGGTCCATTGCCTGCTGTCTTGCCTCCTATTACTGAGGTGTCTCGTGATGCCTTGGGTAACTGGTGCCAACAATTTAACCTGAGTACAGACGGCCAGAAAATAGAAGTGTATTTGAGGCTCCTGAAGCATAGATATCCCGAACAACAAAATTATATTCCCAAAACATCAAGAGGCCAGAATGATGCCATATTCCAAGAACAACTATAAGAGGGAAAGAAGTCGGCAGAAAAGAAGTAGTATAAGTGAAAAGGCCAGTACACGCAGGGACACTGTTGGAAATGAGTCTGGCCTAGAATTGAAACGTAATATAGTGGAGTAGTAACTTCTGCCCAAGCATCTATGTTGGCATCTTGGACACGAATTGCTGCAGAAACTCCTGAAGCCAAGACAGTGAAGTTTTGTCCTACTGAGTCAACCATAGAGACATTTTTGCTGCCGGCCCCTGGTGTCAGGTGGTGCGTGGTCCATGGCAGACTTCTCCCAGCAGATGGGAAGGGATGGGTGAGCCTGCAGTTTTGTGCAGGTCAGACCTGGGTCCCCAACTCTCGCAAGACAATGATTTCTCTTTTCCTGTTACCAGCCTGTTTATTCCCAACCCCAGGACTAGAAGATAATATGTTATGTCCTGAATGTATCAAAAGGTATAAGAAGATGATGAAGAGTTCCGGGAAGATGGCGGAGGAGAAGCTGGAATCTGAACAAGCTCTCGCATAGAAAGCAGCTTTAGAGTTCCAGTGAACAGTCCTAAGCCAGAGAATCACACCAAGTGTGCCATCACAGGACAGAGAGTTAGACAAGAGAGGGGAAGCCAAGGCAAAAAGAAGCACCGAGTGGTCGCCAGCAGCCGCCACGGCGGCGGCGGCGGCGGCGACAGGGTCTCAAGCGGCAGAGACCACAGCCGGGGGCCATACCTGAGCGCTCACACAGAGAGTCCGGGAGGAAGGAGCCAGACGCAGCTGGCGAGCGGATTCTACTCAACACCAGCAAGAATCAACAAAGAGCGGACATCTTCACCCTGCAGCTTGCAGACCAGAGACGACCCAGGATCCAAGACTCGGCACCAGAGACGACCCAGGATCCAAGACTCGACGTGAGTACAAGCCCGACATCCTCACTCCTCAGGGAGCAGAGGAAGGAAGGCCACCCCTCCCCCCCCCAGCACCGGTGATCTCCATCTTGGATACCGACAAAGCTCGGAGTTGCTGCTAGCTCCAGCTCAGGCCTTGGAATAAAATGAGTCATTTAGCAGGTCACAAGAACTTAACGCCGAAGTGACCTGCCAGACTCAGCTCCATCCAGGGAAAAGTCACCCAGCTCAGGCGCCAGCCTAACCTCACTGGGTAACCAGAGCCAGAGGCTGCCCCTCCCTCTAGCAGCCACCACAATCAATTGAAAAACAGAAACCCTGAGAATGGCTCCAGGCTGGGCGCTGTGAGCTTTATCACAAAAAAGCCCCAGGGAAAAGCTACTGTTTGTTGAAAGGCCTCAACGCTACCCAGAACCTAGCCTCATCACCACATCCCCCTCTTTTGTGACTCTCAAAGCAGACCACCCTCCCAGAAAACTAACCTGGGAGGGGGATCTCAAAATTTTGGGTAAAGCAGAGCATTTTTCTGCCTCTTCCAACCAATCGACTTAAGAAACCAATCAAGCCACAGGACCTCAAGCTGACCAGAGACTCCAAGAGACTGGTTGCAGATAAAAGGGAGATACAGGATTCTTCCCACTCCTCCCCCCCCAAAAAAAAAAAAAAAATCAAAAGACTTTTTTTTTCTTTTTTTCTTTTTTCTTTTTTTTTTTTTTTTCTTCTTCTTCTTTTCTTTTTTTTTGCTTGTTTTTTGTTTTTTGTTACCTTATATATATATATATATATGTATATAAATTTTTTCCCTTCTAAAACTTTTATTAATCTTTAATTTTTGCCTCTTCTGAAAAAATAATTGTTTTCCAGTAACTTTTTTTTTCTCATCTTATAATTTTTATTTCAGAATTACGTGAATGAGAGTTTTCCTTTCTTTTCTTGTCTTCTTTCTCTTTTTCTTTCTTTCTTAATTATCTTTTTGTTTTTTATCTAGCTCTACTGAACTTCTGATCTTTTCTTCTCCCTTAAAGCTTTTCACATCTCCTCAATGTCCCTCCCCTTCTCTGAACATATTCACATTCCTCTCTAAATAGATGGTCTTTTAACCTCTATAATAACATTAATTTTTACGTTTCTATTCTTTTTCTGGTCTCTCTTTATTCCCCTTTCCGTCTCTTCTTTTTCTCTCTCTCTCTACTTGCATCCTACCCAACCCATTTCCTGCACTGTGATTAGGACATAGTTAACTCTCCTTGTGCCTCCCAACACCAATCTATTCCGATTTTTTACCCACATCTCTCACTAATCCTAATAATTTCTGGTTTTCCAAATTCTTTTCTGCGGTTCGAAGTCCTTTAACATATAGTCGTTTGATGTTGAATAGATGTATCTGTTGAACTAGATTGTATCTGTAGACTATTGACTGTACAAATGCAAACTTTGGTTGATGGTTGCCTTAAGATAGTGTTCTAGCACAAAACTGGTGCAATCTTTATTTCAAATGGGCCGAGTAAGCCGGAAAAACACAAGAAAAATGGCAAATTCGGGTATCTCAATTCCCAACCTTGATAATCAGGGATTAGAACAGATAAAGAATAATCCAGAGGAGAGTTCCCAAATAGCTCTACAAACACTAATAGCAAACATGATAAATGAGAAGTTTGACAATGTACAAAGGACTCTGTATGAGCGTGATAGGGAGAGAGAGGAGGCATCCCAGAAGTTTATACAGGAATATCATAAGCGTGAGGAAGCTTCTCAAAAACAGATACAGGATTTGCGTGAACAACTTGAGAATACTCAAAGAGAAAGGGAGGAATGGCGTGAGCAGGCAGAGAACACTCAAAGAGAACTGCAGGAATCCCACAGAAGGGAGGAAACTAATCAAAGAGTAATTCACGAATTAAGAGACCAGGTAGAGAATACACAAAGATCACTAAAGACATTCATGGAATCCATTAACAAAGAGCTGAAGGAAGTCAGGGAGACCACAAAGGGAATGCTGAATGGAACCCAACAGAAGGAACGGGAGTCCAAAGAAACCATAACCAATCAACTAAGTGATTTGAGAACAAACACTGAACACCAAATTAAGGAAGTAAAGAAATTCATACAAGACCTAAAACAGAGCTTCAACAAAGAACTTGAAGCCATCAAAGCTGACCAATTAGAAGGAAAAGAGATAAAAAACAAAGTAGAGAGTCTTGACAGCAGGTTAGACCATGCAGAAGATCGAATCTCAGGGATTGAAGACAGCCTAGATATTATAGAGAAAGAACATACAACCATCCAAGACAAGTCCAAGAAATATGATAGGTCTATCCAACACCTGGAGGACACCATCAGAAGGCCCAATTTAAGGATAATGGGTGTAGAGGAGCACCTAGAAACAGAAGTTAATGGTCTAGGAAATTTGTTTAACAGGATCCTAGCAGAGAACTTCCCAAACATACAAAAAGATAGGCCTATTCAGATACAAGAAGCTTTTAGAACCCCAAATAGACCAGACCAGAATAGGACATCTCACCGTCACATTATAATCCACACAGGATCAACCCAGACCAAGGAAAAGATCCTTAAAGCTGTCAAGGAGAAAAGGTTAATCACCTATAAAGGGAAACCAATTAGAATTACCTCAGATTTCTCAGCAGAGACAATCAAAGCAAGAAGAGCCTGGAATGACGTATGCCATGCCCTAAAAACAAACAACTATCAACCAAGAATACTGTACCCAGCTAAACTCTCCTTCATAACTGAAGGCCAAATAAAAACCTTCCATAGCAAAGAAAAATTGAAACAATACATCTCCACCAAACCAGCCCTGCAAAAGATTCTTAAAGATGTCCTACACATAGAAAACCAACAAGAACGCAACAAAGGCCAAGAAATTGCACACAAACTGAGAATCCAAGAACCTTAGGAAGAACCCAGTTTTCACAGCCCCCAAGAAGGTGGATAACATGGCAGGAACTCCCAAATACCTCTCAGTCCTATCTCTTAACTTTAACGGACTGAACTCTCCAATTAAGCGACATAGACTGTCTAGTTGGATTAAAAAACAAGACCCTTCTATCTGCTGCCTGCAGGAGTCACATCTTGCCCGTAAAAACAAACATATTTTCAGGGTTAAAGGCTGGAACAAAATCTACCAAGCAAACGGCCCTCATAAACAGGCGGGAGTTGCAATCCTAATATCAGATAAAATAGACTTCAAATTAAAATTCGTGAGAAGAGATAAAGAAGGTCGCTACATACTAATTAAAGGATTTCTCCTTCAGGAGGATATTACAATTCTAAATATCTATTCGCCAAACAATGGAGCACCCAAATTTATCAAAGAAACACTACTTTCCCTCAAATCCCAGATAGATCCAAAGACATTAATCGTTGGGGATTTTAACACACCACTCTCCCCACTAGATAGATCAACTCGGCAAAAACTCAACAGAGAAACCACAGATCTAAACAGCTGCATAGATCAACTAGACTTAACAGACATTTACCGAACATTTCACCCAGCAGCATCAGAATACAAGTTCTTCTCAGCAGCACATGGAACGTTTTCTAAAATAGACCACATTTTAGGCCACAAAGCAAACTTGTCTAAATTCAGAAACATTGAAGTTATACCTTGCATTCTCTCTGACCACAAGGGAATAAAATTAGAACTCAACACCAAAAGCCACCAAAGAAAGTCCGGTATCACATGGAGGCTGAACAACACACTGCTGAATCATGAGTGGGTCATGGAAGAGATTAGAAAGGAAATTCAAATGTTCATGCTATTCAACAAAAATGAACACACAAATTACCAGCTCCTCTGGGACACAGCAAAGGCAGTACTCAGAGGAAAATGTATAGCTCTGAGCTCCTACATCAACAAATTGGAGAGATCGGAAACTAACAATTTAATGACACATCTAAACCTCCTTGAAAAAGAGCAGCAAGATAAACCCCAATCCAGTAGACGGAAAGAAATAATCAAAATTAAATCAGAATTAAATGAATTAGAATCCAAAAAAACTATAGAAAGAATCAACAAAACAAAGAGTTGGTTCTTCGAAAAACTTAACAAAATTGACAGACCCTTAGCAAACCTTATCAGAAAAAGGAGAGAGCACACCCAAATTAATAAACTCAGAGATGAGAATGGAAACATCACCACGGAAACAACCAAGATTCAGAACATTATAAGGGAATACTTCTCAAAACTTTATGCTAATAAGTTTGAGAACTTGACAGAAATGGACCTTTTCCTAGCAAATATTGACATGCCAAAACTAAACCAAGATGAGTTAAACCAGCTTAACAGGCCCATATCAAGCATTGAAATAGAAACAGCAATAAGAGACCTCCCAGCTAAGAAAAGTCCAGGACCAGATGGTTTTACAGCGGAATTTTACAAGGCCTTCAAAGCAGAGCTCACACCAATACTCCTCCAACTCTTCAATGAAATTGAAAGAGAAAGCTCACTACCGAACACATTCTATGAAGCCATCATAACCCTCATCCCAAAACCAGGCAGGGACTCATCAAAGAAAGAAAACTATAGACCCATTTCTTTGATGAACATTGATGCAAAACTTCTCAACAAAATTTTGGCCAATCGACTTCAACAATTCATCCAAAAAATCATACACCATGATCAAACAGGATTCATTTCAGGGATGCAAAGCTGGTTCAATATACGCAAATCAATTAATATTATTCATCACATCAACAGGAGCAAGAATAAGAACCACATGGTTATCTCAATAGATGCAGAAAAAGCATTTGACAAGATCCAACACCCCTTTATGATGAAGGTTCTGGAAAAATTAAGAATCCATGGAACATTCCTCAATACAATAAAGGCTGTATATGACAAACCTACAGCCAGCATTATACTCAATGGTGAAAAACTAAAGCCATTTCCTCTTAACTCAGGAACAAGACAAGGATGCCCACTCTCTCCACTTCTCTTCAATCTAGTATTAGAATGCCTAGCTACAGCAATAAGGCAAGATGCAGACATAAAGGGGATCCAAATAGGGAAAGAAGAAATAAAACTTTCCCTCTTTGCAGATGACATGATCTTGTATTTAAAGAATCCCATAGACTCCACTCCCAAACTACTCAAGCTGATTCAAAACTTTGGCAAAGTAGCAGGTTATAAAATTAACCCCCAAAAATCAATGGCTTTTCTATATGCCAACAATGAGAAATGTGTGGCTGAAATTAGGAAAGCAACTCCATTTGTAATAGCCCCACAAAAAATAAAATACTTAGGAATTAACTTAACCAAAGAAGTGAAGGACCTCTATGATGAAAACTTTAAAATCTTGAAAAAGGAAATCAACACAGAACTTAAAAAATGGCAAAACCTCCCATGCTCCTGGATTGGCAAGATTAACATCGTGAAAATGGCAATACTTCCCAAGGCTATCTACAAATTCAACGCGATACCTATCAAAATTCCACCCTCATTCTTCAAGGAAATAGAGGAGGCAATCCAAAAATTCATATGGAACAATAAAAGACCCTGAATAGCAAAAACGCTCCTCAACGGAAAGAACACTGCTGGAGGAATATCAATACCAAATTTCAAACTCTACTATAAAGCCATAGTAATCAAAACAGCTTGGTATTGGCATAAGAACAGACCTCAGGACCAATGGAATAGAATTGAAAACCCAGAAATGAACCTACAGACCTATAGCCATCTAATCTTCGATAAGGAAGCTAAAACAATAGAATGGAAGAAAGACAGCCTCTTCAGTAAATGGTGCTGGCAAAATTGGTTAACTACATGTAGAAAACTAAAGCTAGATCCTTATATATCACCCTGCACCAGAATCAACTCCAAATGGATCAAAGACCTTGAACTCAAAGCAGACACTCTGAAAACATTACAGGATGGAATAGGAGAAACCCTAGGTCTCCTTGGCTCAGGTCGAAATTTTCTGAATAGAGACCCGGAAGCACAACAAATCAAAGAAAGGTTGGACAAATGGGATTGCATAAGGTTGCAGAGCTTCTGCAGGGCAAATGACATAGCTGGCAAGATCAATAGAAAGCCCACCGATTGGGAGAAGATCTTTACTAGCCATACAACGGACAAGGGTCTCATATCTAAAATATACTTGGAACTCAAAAAATTAAACCACCCAACAACAAATCCTCAAAGAAACAACTGCCCAATAAATAAGTGGGCGAAAGACTTAAAGAGAAGCTTCTCTGAAGAAGAAAGAAGGATGGCCAATAGACACATGTAGAAATGTTCAACATCCCTAGCCATAAAAGAAATGCAAATCAAAACAACATTGAGATATCACCTCACTCCAGTTAGAACAGCAAAAATCAAGAACTCTAATAACAACAGATGCTGGAGGGGATGTGGACTGAAAGGAACCTTACTTCATTGTTGGTGGGAATGTAAACTTGTTCAACCACTTTGGAAAGCAGTATGGAGGTTCCTCAAAAGACTTCACATAGATCTCCCCTATGATCCAGCAATCCCACTTTTGGGCATTTACCCAAATGTTTACAAACAAGACCACACTAAAGCTACCAGCACAACTATGTTTATTGCAGCATTATTTACCATAGCTAAGATATGGAACCAACCCAGATGCCCCTCAGTAGATGAATGGATCAAGAAAATGTGGTATATATACACAATGGAATTCTATGCCTCCATCAGAAAGAATGACATTTCCCCATTTGTTAGGAAATGGAAAGGTTTGGAAAAAATTATATTAAGTGAAGTAAGCCAGGCCCAAAGAAGCATAGGTCCCATGGTTTCCCTTATTTGCAATATCTAGTATAGGTATGAGTCAAGCGGAAAAGGCCAGATAATGTGATGTTAGGAAAATGAAACCTTAAATATGTATTTTAATGTTTTCGTTTCTTTCATGCATGTGTTTCTAATGCATTTATAAGATTATTTCTTTGTTGCTTTGTATGTCCCTCCCCCACAGTGTAACCCCCGCTTTCACTATATTTGATGTTAGTATAACATGTGGAGGAGATGGGGACAAACAAGTTGTTTAAGGATTCAGGTGGACCTGTTGCAACAATGAGAAGTACAAAATGTCATGTCAAAACCAGCTTTACAATTTCGGTGTGGGGGGGGGGAGGGGGGTATAATTGGGTGGGGGGAGGGGGGTAAAATTGGGTGGGGGGAGGGGGGAGGCAGGGAAGGGAAGTGAAGGGTAAACAAAGGAGGAGGCTGCAATGCTTGGTAAGAAATGTATGCATTATCCTGCCCATGTAATTGTTGCCCCTCTGTACAGTATGTTCTCAAATAAAATAAAATACAATTAAAAAAAAAAAAAAAAAAGAAGATGATGAAAACAATTAATTGCAATAGGAGATAAAAGAAAAAGGCATACTTTGGGAGACTACCATCCATCTCAAATATACTACCTTCAAGATGTTAATTTATTTTGGTGTGAAGGCAAATAAGAAGAAACAAAGGCTTTCTGCTTTTTCACAAAACAGGATATATGTTTGCAGAATTTCTTCCTCCATCTCTACCAGGACAACTGGCTTTGAGTCTGCAGATAATCTCCTGTTCTGGGTCCTAGCTGAGCTCAGTGTCTCCTAACTCCTAGAGTGAGTTTTAGGTATTACAGGAAACAGCTGTTTTGTTTTTGTTTTCTTTCTTTCTTTTTCTTTTTTTTTTTTGCCAGAACTAAAGTTTGAATTCAGGGCCTCAGGCTCTTGGCTTGGCATTTTTGCTCAGGGCTATTTTCTACCACTTGAGAGCCACAGCTTCACTTCTGGCTTTTTTGGGTGGCTAATTGGAGATGAGAGTCTCAGGGACTTTTCCTGCTCAGGCTGGATCCGAACTGGGTTTCTTAGATCTCAGCTTTGTGTAACTAGTATTATAGCCAGGAGCCACGCACCTGCTTAATTAATAGATTTTTTTTTAGCATGTTTACAAGAAAAGTACAAATACAGGATTTCCATATACTCCTAGATTCTCCTGTTTTTAAAATCTGATGGAACGGAACGTTCGGTATAGTTGAAGAGTCAACGTAGACATGTTTGAATCTAAAGCTTTTAGATCATTGAGGGCTTGGTGCTCAGCTACAAGCCCTGCATGCAGGCTGAGAGGCAGGAGGATTTCATGAGTTCAAGGCTGCCAAGGCCTACATAGTAAGAACCTTGTCTCAGAAATAAAGAAAAATACGTCTATAGTTTATAGCTTATTGTCTAATTTTTGTTGGATTTTTTCAAGCTTGTATTTTTTACAGGTAAGGAAAAGTATTTTATTATTATTATATTATTATTATTATAGAGAGAGGAGGATTTAGGTTTTGGTTTGGTTTGGTTTGCTTTTTTGGTTGTGGGGCTAAAATTCAGCTCCTGGAAGCTGTCTCTGAGCCTTTTTGTGCTCAGTGTTAGCACTCTACCACTTGTGCCACAGCTTTACTTCTAGATTTTGAGTGGTTAATTAGAGATAAGAGTCTTGGGGAGTTTTTTTTTTTTTTTTTTTTTGCCCAGGCTGGCTTTAAACCATAATCTTCAGATCTCAGCCTCCTGACTAGCTAGGATTACAGGAATGAGTCACTGGCACCCTGCAGAGAAGAGGATTTCATTGCTATATTTTACATCTGTTTACAATATATTCCCATCAATCTCATCCCCTGTATACCTTCTCTACCGTTACCTCTTTTCTAGTCCCAACTTCTGGGACCATACAGCATGTATGTTTATCTAGCCATGTGTACTTATTGTCCATGTGTTTTCATGGATTTCATTTGGTTCTGAGTATTACCTTATCTGATGTGCACAGTTTATGATTCAAGTACTAAAAGATCCTTGGGGGCTTCCAAGTTTGGCAGCATTTATTTTGCTTTGTTCTGGCTTTGGTTTACAAAACTACAGGCTATTTTCCAACTTGTAATTTTCCTGCTTCAGCCATCTCTAGTGCTGAGATTACAGGTATAAAGTACTATATCTGGCAAAACTTTGGCAATCAAAAATAAAGTTGCTAAAAAAAAAGAAGAAGAAACAAAACGCTCTCCTGCCTATCCTTGTTCTCTCCAAAATCCAAATAAATTAGATATCTTAGTGTAAAACAAAACAAATAACAAATTTGTTTTATAAAAACAATATTAGCCAGGTACTGGTGGCTCATGCCTATAGTCCTAGCTAGTCAGGAGGCTGAGATCTGAGGGTTGTGGTTCAAAGCCAGCTTAGGAAAGTCCATGAGACTCTTATCTCCCATAAAACACCAGAAAACAGGAAGTGCAACTGTAGGTCAAGTGGTAGAGTGTTCGCCTTGAGCTTCAGCTGATGTATAGCACCCAGGCCCAGAGTTCAAGCCTCCTGGATGACAAAAAAAAATACTAACATTTCTAGGGAGAAATATTGGCAAACATTTTTGTAGTCTTTGAGTGAAGAATGAGCCATTATGTTGAGGTTAATATGTTTAATTATATAATAAAGTAAAAATGAATGGTTAAAGAATGCATACATATAAAATATAAGCAACAAAGAGAAAAGTTATTTACAATGCCAAAAGACTTTTAAAAGTTAAGAATGAAAGAACTCCACGGTAAGATGGAAAATAAATTTTTGGTTTTATTTGAAAATGCAAAAGCAGAGGGGTTACAGTTATATAAGTCAGGCAGAGTACATTTCCATTTGGACAATGTCAGCAATAGAAAAGAAATAGAATAGGTAAAATAGTATCAAATTAGATGTTGGTTTTAGTATTAGTTCCTTCTATAGTCGATGCTATCATAAATCAAACCAATCCTGTTCTTTTTGTTTGTGACAATAAGGTAAATAAAGCATAAGTCTCAATGGAAAAAGAAAACCAAACCTCTGTAGATGAGTTTATCTTCCTGGGTCTTTCAGAGGGCGTACAGACCCAGATCCTGCTGTTCATTTTTTTCCTCATCGTTTATCTGCTGACCATCCTTGGAAACCTGCTCATCATCATTCTCATCTTTGTGGACTCTCAGCTGCACACCCCCATGTACTTTTTCCTTAGAAACCTCTCCTTTGCAGATCTCTGTTTCTCTACTAGCATTGTCCCTCAAATGTTGATTCACTTCCTGGTAAAGAAGAAAACCATTTCCTTTTGGGGTTGCATGACACAGATAATCGTCTTCCTTCTGGTTGGCTGTACGGAGTGTGCACTGCTGGCGGTGATGTCCTATGACCGCTATGTAGCTGTCTGCAAGCCCCTGCACTACTCCACCATCATGACACAACAGCTGTGTCTCCAGTTGGCCATAGGGTCCTGGGCCAGTGGGGCCCTGGTGTCTCTGGTAGATACCACCTTTACTTTCCATCTTCCTTATAGGGGAGACAACAAAATCAATCACTACTTCTGTGAGCCTCCTGTCCTCCTGAAGCTGGCCTCAGCAGACACTTACAACACAGAGATGGCCATCTTTGCCATGGGGGTGGTAATTCTGCTAGCTCCTGTTTCCCTCATCCTGGTCTCCTACTGGAACATCATCTCCACTGTGATCCACATGCAGTCTGGAGAGGGGAAGTTCAAGGCTTTTTCAACCTGTAGCTCCCATCTCATCGTTGTTGTCCTCTTCTATGGATCTGGAATATTTACTTACATGAGGCCTAACTCCAAGACCACAAAGGAGCGAGATAAGATGATATCTGTGTTCTACACAGTGGTGACTCCGATGCTGAACCCCATCATTTACAGTCTGAGGAACAAGGATGTGAAGGGGGCTCTGAGGAAACTTGCTAGAAGAAAGTCCTCTTAACTCAGTGATCTGAGTCTGACTTTTAAAGCTATGATCATGAATACTTCTCCATTTATACCTTGGAAAAAAATCCTGACTAAAATTACCAAGATATATGAGGCAATTTTTATTTTGTTGGTTGTGGGGCCTGAACTCTGGGCCTGGGCACTGCCCCTCAGCTCTTCAGCTCGAGGCTACTGCTCTACCACTTGAGCCAAAGCACCACTTCCAGGGAGAGATAGATAGATAGATACATAGATAGATAGATAGATAGATAGATAGATAGATAGATAGATAGATAGATAGATAGATAGATAGATAGATAGATAGATAGATAGATAGATTGGTTGATTGGTTGATTGATTGATTGATTGATTGATTGATTGATTGATTGATTGATAGATGATGAGAAGCAAGGGAGGAAGAAGAAGAATGGACGGGTAGATGACAACATTTAGCTAAACAGTACTTAAGCCATTTGATCAAAGTTAAGCCAGTGATAATGAGTCACATTGATAGCTGGTACCTGAGATGTGATTCAATGCAAATGGCACTCAGTCCAATCTTGAGAAAAACATCAAACACATCCCAACAGGGAAAGATGCTACAAAATACTTGACCACAGCTCATCAAAACTATTAAGGTTATGTGCTTCCCCCGTGGTATAACTATTGTTTTCACTGTAGTTGATGTCGGTGCCCTGAATCAACATTTTTCTAATTTGAGGAGGAGAAGGGAAATAATACAATGCTGAAAAAGGGATACAGGTTTACCCATTGTAACTACGAGATGTACAAGACACTATATTGAAAAAGAACTTTACTACTTGGTTGGGAGGAGGAGTTGGGGAGGTAAGGGATGGTAGGGGATAAACAAAGAAGGAGGTAACAACACTCGATAGGAAATGTACAGATTACCTTATATAACTGTAACCCCTCTGCACACTTTTTACCATAAAAAAAAAACATTTAAAAAACCAATTAAGGTTATCAAAAACCAAGGAAAGACTTGTGAAACTGTCACAGCCTAGAGGAGCCTAAAGACATATGACAACTAAACATAACACAGTATCCTGGGTAGGATCCTAGCACAAGTAAAAGACAAAAGTCAAAAAAACCCAAACAAACAATAAAACATACTAAAATAATCCAAATAAGGTATTATGAGCCATAAGTAATAAGATTACCTGTTAATTATAGCAAATATAGCATTATAATACAAGATATCAACAATAGGGAAATTGATTCTGGGAAACTCTCTTTACTATCTTCCTCAAATTTTTATATCTAAAAGTACTCTAGAAATACTCTAGCTTTAATGAAAAAATGCCATCTATTAGTCTTGCTTGTTTTCATGTTACTAGCTCTGAAGTCTAGATTGTGTATACCTAAATTCAAATGGCTGAGAAAAAGTTATTTGTTGTCTCTCAGTTGCAAAAGAGATCAAAAGAGAGAGAGAGAAGAAAATATTGGGTATTCACCCTTTAAGAATGTGCACAATGATGTGATAATGATTAAATGAGATGAAATCTCTAATTTGTTTATGATAGTATGAACACAAGTTGTCAAAAAAAATCCAATTTCTACCTTGTTTATCCTTAATCAACTCCAGGTCAAGATTTAATGTTGCCGATGGAGTTTCCCCCTACTTACTTATTTGAGTTCTTTCTTTTTTCCTTTTACAGCTGTATACATTCACATATCAATCATTGATCATGTTGTAATGATTATTGAGTATTCCTTCCTTTATAGCACACTTTTCTTCATTTTTGTACCCAAAGATTCTAGACTCTATCTCAGGCTGATTTTCCTTTTTCCTTTGTAGGAAAGTTTTTCTGTTCCTTTGTTAATGGTGTTCAGGTCCGAGTTTCTAGGACCAATTTTTCCTTAGTTCCTCCCCTTCTCTCCATTTCCCCTTCCCTCCCCTTCCCCGCCTCCCACATTCTCATTTACACCCAGCTGACACAGATTTCACACGTGTAGCCTGTCATCTCTAAGCTCCAGGAGACTATATAATTCAAGTGCTTGATTAACAAGGTTTCTTGGATGTCACCAAATATCTTAGGTCCACCAAGCTAAAACGGAACTCCCATGGGCTAGAACCTCCAGGCAAAACGGACCAAGAATCAATAAATCAATAAAGACCACACAAAATACAAGATGTTATCTTGTCAAAATTATGTCACTGATGTTTAGTTCCAGGTAAATGGAGGAGACAAAAAATAGGTTTTGGTTAATATCCGCAAATGAGGTGAGAATTCAAGAGATGCTGGACTCAGCTTTTCTCCAACCCACTAAGAGAGCAGCAGCAGCAGGGACAAATGTGATTGCATGAATTGCAGAGCTTCTGCATGGCAAAGGACATAGCTAGCCACATCAATAGTAAGCCCATGGATTGAGAGAAGATCTTCACTAGCCATACAATGGACAAGGGTCTCATATCTAAAATATACTTGGAACTCAAAAAATTAAACCCCCCAACAACAAACCTTCAAAGAAACAACTGCCCAATAAACAAGTGAGCTAAAGACTTAAAGAGAAATTTCTCTGAAGAGGAAAGAAGGATGGTCAATAGACACATGAAGAAATGCTCAACCTCCCTAGCCATAAAAGAAATGCAAATCCAAACAACAATGAGATACCACCTCACCCTAGTTAGAATGGCTATAATCAAGAACTCTAATAACAACAGATGCTGGAGGGGATGTGAACAGAAGGGAACCCTACTGCATTGTTGGTGGGAGTGTAAACTTGTTCAACCACTTTGGAAAGCAGTATGGAGGTTCCTCAAAAGACTCCACATAGAGCTCCCCTATGGCCCAGGAATCCCACTTTGGGGGATTTACCCAAATGATCACAAACAAGACCATACTAAAGCTACCAGCACAACCATGTTTATTGCAGTATTATTTACCATAGCTAAGATATGGAACCAACCCAGATGCCCCTCAGTAGATGAATGGATAAAGAAAATGAGGTATATATACACAATGGAATTCTATGCCTCCATCAGAAAGAATGACATTGCCCCATTTGTTAGGAAATGGAAAGACTTGGAAAAAAATTTTATTAAGTGACGTAAGCCAGGCCCAAAGAAACATGGGTCTCATGGTTTCCCGTATTTGCAATAACTAGTATATGTCTGAGTCAAGCAGAAACTGTCAGATAAGTTGATGTTAGGCGAAATGAACCCCAAGATAAGGACTCAAATGGTTTTTCTTTCTTGCAATTATTCCTAACATATTTATAAGATGATTTCTTTTTTGCTTTTTATGTCCCTGCCCCATGGTATAACCCCTGCTTTCACTGTATTTGATGTTGGTATAATTTGTAGAGGGGAAGGGATAAAACAAATTGCTTAAATAAGGATACAGGTGGACCCATTGTAACAATAAGATGTACAAGTCGTTATGTCGAAAAACGAAGTTTACAACTTTGGCGCATGGGCGGGGGGAGATGGGAAGGGATGGGAAGGGGAAATAAAGGAGGAGGCTACAATGCTTGATAAGAAATGTGCTCATTTCCTTGCTCATGTAATTGTAACCCCTCTTTATGGTATTTTCACAATAAAAAAAACTTACTACTAATAATAATTTTTAAAAAAGAAAACATGAACCTAAAAAGAAAAACAAACTCAAAGCCTCCTGGGTCTTTATTGAGCAGAGGGGCAGGGCGTGGTGTGGTCGTGGCCAGAACTCTAGAAGGGGCGGGGCTTAAAGGGTGATGCCTGAAAGGCTGGACGGTGTTGGTCTCAGGTCCCAGCCAGGCAGCGGGGGATTTCTGGGGGGGTCCTTTGATCTTGGAGCTTCTGCTCCCGGGTGCGCATTGGATGCTTGCGAGCTGCCTTGTGGCTGAGAGCTGAGCGAGCCCGGCCAAGCAGAGCGCTGGCGTCGTTGTCAGGGCCAGGTATGTGTACCGGCTTAGGTGGGCGACTTCCGCTGCTCCTCTCCACCGTGCCCGGGGGGCGTGTCTGCAGGGTCCTTGGATAGGAGCGAGGCTGGTCGGCCGGTCTCCAGCGGGTCGCGGCCGCCGGGTGAGCGGAATTGGGAGTGGCGCCTGGGGTCGTCCACGCGGGGCGGGCGGTGGTGCTCCGCAGCTTGGGGCGAATCCCGGCCTCCAGCTGCGCGCGCGCGAGCGGCGAGCGGAGGGTCCCGGGGCAGGTGCGCGCGGGGAGCGAGCGGAGGGTCCCGGGGCAGGTGCGCGCGGGGAGCGATCTGGGCGCTCACCCCGGCGAGCCAGAGAAGCGAAGCCCGGGAAACGGGGCCGGGAGGCGGCCGGGGCCCCGCGCCGCTGGGCTCCGAGCGCCTGGGGATTCGCCCCACTGCGATTCGCCCTGAATCTCGGGCCATCTCCCGAGGAGTGGCCCGGCCACGGAGTCCTCGGTGGGCTGGTTTGGGAAGGGCTGGTCTGGATGCCTTGGAGCACCTGGGGTGAGCGGCTCTGCTGGGGAAGGAAATGAGCCTTCTTTCACTGTATTCTATCTTGCTTTGCGTTCCAAACCATTCCTCACCAACCCAGTTAAAACGTTAACACCTCCAGGGGGCGGGGGGGCTTACTCATTTCAGATTCCAAACTTTCTGTTCTTTACCTGAGCCAGATTTCTCTCAAGGCTCTTAACTCAAGCCATTCCCTTTCCTGTCACCCACCCAGCGGATTGAAAACCCGCTCTGTTTACAAAGTGCTACCGGCTGGGCATATTTAATAGGTATTCGAGGTCCTCAACTATCTCACCTGGATATCTACCTCTGATCCTCCAAAGTCCTGACACCTGCCATGCCCTGCTCCCGCCCTGCACTGGCGTGGCGCATTGGCTTAACTCAAGTCTCACCAGAGGTTTATTCAGTTTATTTTAGAGCTTAAACTTTACATAGGCTTTGCCTATGGTACCATTCATTACTTCCAGACTAAAGCTACTCAGTCAGGCCTCGAACTCCTCCAGTGCTCAGAAACCTTCAATGGAAGCAGAGCAACCTTATCTTCCTAGCTCTGTAATCATTCATTCATTCATCCATCCATTCATCTATAGCTGCAGTTTTTCACTTCCTGGGTAAATGTTTAATTCATCTCATTCTTGAGGTGCAGTGTGTTGCTTTTCATTTATGCTTTGTTACTGTTAGTATATAGTAGCAAAAACTGAAATTTCAAAGTAGTTAAATCACATTTTTGATGTTTGGTGTTAAGTACCTTGCTCCCTGGTTCATTGCTTTTCTGGGAAAGATGCCTATTCAAGACTTCTCCCTCTAGTAGTATTTTAAATTGAAGATATGTTTTTCTTGTCCATTGCTGTTCTTTTTCTATAGCATTGTGCTTGTTTGGTTTGAGTTGGGCCTGAATTTAAAGGGGGTTCTGATTTCTTTTTCTCCAGGTGGGACCAAAATCCCTCCAAGTGGACTTTCTCACGTGCTACTGAAACCCTGGCTGGGCTGTCATGTCTTTTTGTTTGATGGGAACTAGATAGTATATTTTCAGAGCAGGTATAGAAGGATCTGCTGAGAAGTTGTAAGTGACTTGAAGTAACATAATTGGGTAAATCAAAGGCAAAACTAGCAAGGATCAACTGATGGGGCCAGAACAGAGGGTCATGGATGTCAACAGGTGTGGAGGACTTACTTGGGAGCAAATGGAAATTATTCCTGTCTGGTGAGATTGAGAAATGGCCCTTCATGTATTACCTGTTGTTTTTTTCTTTTCACTGATCTGGGAACCCAGCCAACATCATGTCCCCTTTGATAGTCAAGTTTTTTCAGTCTCCTCTTGGCTGTGATAATTCGAGACATTCCTTGTCTCTGATGACCTTGACAATTTTGAAGGTATTATGCTACTGAAGGTCTTTTTTGAAGGTCTTTTGAAACTGGAGTATCCTTGTTTCTAGGCCTCCTCAGCCAATGACAGACATATGTGTGTTTATAGCCACCTATGGTCTGCAAATATTTGTGTATGTAACTATCTTCACCTAAATTAAGACAAACTCAGTTTCATAATTATAGCTCCCAATTCTATTTCATTATTACATGGGTCATTCTACTTTTTCCCTTGGATATCTGTTATCAAGCATTGAGAAATCTATAGTCCCTCTTCTGTGTGTTAAATCCCTGCACATAGGGTATTAGAATTGTTAACTTGTACCCCTGTGGGAAATCACTTTATCAACTAGAATGGAATTCTCTTACATATTTTCTTCACCTTTAAGCTTACAGATTCCTCTCATTTTCAGACTTTAAAGTATGTGTGCATATGTGTGTATGTGTGTATATACATGTATACATACATATATACATATATATGTACATATATACATATATATATATACACATGCATACATATTATCTAGCCAGGCACCAGTGGCTCACATCTGTAATCTTAGCTACTCAGGAGGAAGCTAGCCTAGGCAGGAAAGTCTGTAAGACTCTTATCTTCAATTAACACCAAAAATCTAGAAGCAGAGCTGTGGCCCAAGTAGTAGCTGCTAGTCTTGAGCAATATAGCTCAAGGACATTGCTTAGGCCCTGTGTTCAAGCCCCAGGACTGGCACACACAAAAGATAAAATAATATGAATGATCTCAAATATTTTCTTGCCTTGACTCTTAAGAATTGTGCAAGAAGTGACACTTATCAAGATAGATTGGACAGGTTTATTGACATACCAAATTGAATCCCATTGGTACAATTATAACAGTTAATGAAGTAAATAATAAAGTTTTTAATGATCAATTATAGAGTTTTAATAATCTCTTTAATAACAAATTATAGGGGTTTTCCTTTAAAGGTATATTTTCATGTGCCTTTAAGTATCCTTTCTCTACTCTGTCCACTAATTCTTACTTAATGTTGTATTTTGGAGTCACACAAACTTTTGTCCAATATGTAAAATCCACTAACATTCAAACACATACATGTGTATGATAATCTATGTAGTGTTTACTATATGCCAGAAAGTAAGATGAGAGATCTTTTAATCCTTGTAACTCCATCAGATAAATATTATAACCATTTTACAGTTGAGAAAATTTTGATGTAGTTAAAACAGTTTGCTCAAGTTTATGACTTTAACGTATGTTCACTACTGCTTGTAGTAAGAAGAGCTTCTTGGCCTCAGAGTATCTGACATCGGCTGGATAATTCTTTGGGCAGGCAGTCTCCTTCTTAATGGAGGATATTTAACCTCATCCTTAGCTTCAACTCAATAAGAACTTCTAGCTGTGACAATCAAAGCTACATTCAGACACTGCCAAGTTGTCCCAGTAGCAAAATTACCTATTGTTGAGAACCACTGACTTAGAGATTTATAGTAAAAATGACCTCTGAGGTGGGCTCTGTGGCTCAATACTGTAAAGGAGACAAGTATGTATGGTTCAAAGGCAGCCTGGGCAGGAAAGCCTATGAGATTCCTATCTCCAGTTAACCACCAAAAAGCCAGTAGTGGAGGTATGGCTCAAGGGGTAAGTCTTGAAGACAAAAGCTCAGGGACAGTGTCCAGGCTCTAAGTTCAAACCCCAGGACTAGCAGGCATGCATGGACACACACATACACAAAAACAGAACTCACAGGCTCACAACTATAATCTTAGCTAATGTAGGAGAGTGAGATCTGCAGAATCCTGGTTCAAAGCCAGCCTAGCAGAAAAGTCCATGATACTCATGACCCATCTCCAAAATAATCAGCAAAAAGCCAGGCTGGAGACATGGGTCTAGTGGTAGAGCACCAGCCAAGCAAGCAGTCTGGGCAAATGTGAGGTTTGGAGTTCAAGCTCTAATACCACCAAATTTTTTTTAAAGTGTCTAGGGAGATAGCCAGGAGAAAGAGAAAGCATATTTTCTTATTCTAAAAAATAAAAAATGAATTCATGTATTTTCTTATATAATTTTGAGGAATATTATTTATTTTTGTTGGTTATTTATACTGTTTCAAGATATTTGTTGTCTATGAATCATATTTGTATCTTGTTTCAGTCTCTCAAGAAGCTGGAAACTGGCTCTGTGTGTGAAGTTCCTGGGATTCTTCTCCTTACTGTGATAGAACTTCATATAAATCATACAACACATTATGAACAGGTGTTAACACAAGACTGAGAAATACTGTAATCCTCTAGGAGGACAGATTTGAACTACAGCGGACCTTCCATTTAGGACCTTTCATTTAGGAGGTTGCAGCTGCAGAATCAGTTGATGGCCATCTCAAACCCTCAAGACATGGCTCCATCTGAAGAAAGTAAGGTCCTGAGAGCAGATTTGTCCTGGGGACATATGACTGTCATGGACACCAATGTTTTGGAGGCATCTCGTCAGAAGTTCAGACATTTCCAGTATCCGAAAGTGTCTGGGCCGCATGAAGCCCTGAACCGCCTCTGGAAGCTCTGTCTTCAGTGGCTGAGACCAGAGATTCATACCAAGGAGCAGATCCTCAAACTGTTGGTGCTGGAGCAATTCCTGGCAGTCCTCCCTGAAGAAGTCAGGACCTGGGTGAATTTACTGCATCCAAAGAACAGCCAAGAAATGATAGCCTTCATCGGATATGTGATTGAAATGCTCCAAGACGAAGGTTAGAGATAGAGTAGTTGACCTCTTCTCATAAGAAGAGAACTTACCATTTTCTCAAAATAGAATCAAGCTCCAGGTCATGAAAGACATTCTGTTTCTCTGTTAGGAAGCCTGGATTGCATTCTGTAGGTGGGATAGAGGTGAGAATTTGATCTCACACATTGAGCTTGGAGTAACACAGTTTGATTTGCCTTCTGGATATATTATATTGGTGCCAATCTTGGGGCTTGAACTCAGGGCCTGGGTCACTGTCCCTGAGCATTTTGTACTCCAGACTAGCACTCTTACCATTGAACCACAGCTTCACTTCTGGCTTTTTTTTCCCTCATGATTAATTAGAGCTAAGAGTCTCTCAGACTTTCCTGCATGGGCTGGCTTTGAACTGTGAACCTCAGATCTCAGCCTCTTGGCTATCTAGGATTATAGGTGTGAGTCATGGGTGCTCTACTGCAAATTTCTATAGATATTTCCTGTGAGTAACATCTTAAAACTATTACTAGAAGCAGTAGAAGTTGCTGCAGGAAAAAACTTTCTAATATTTTTCTTCATCTTTCTCAGGTACACCTTACCAGGACTCTGTCCTTCTGGACAGCGACTCCAAGGAGAAGCATGTAAAAGCTGACTCATCAGCAGGCACGCCCCAGGTAAGTTAACGTTCTTTGCTTGAGTGGAAATATATATGTTCTTTTATAGCATCACCTCCTTTTACTTTCTTTTGTCTTTTAACTTTACTCAAACATTTCCATCCATGGGCATGAGGCTCTTAGTCTTCCACAAGACCCTGGGAAACCTGCATGACAAAGAGGCAGCAAGGATTCCTTTCTCATCTGAAAATAATAATAATGCCCTATCTTTTTCAGTAAAGCCTACATTTTTTTTATTACTGATTTCCTTTGAATCTACCTTTGAATCAACACTTTCCTGTCCTGAACTCTTTTTAGGTATATATCCCTTGTACTATGAAGTAGTAATACTTCACTCAATTGTCTTTTTCTCTTCAAAGCCAAGTCAGCCTCAAGTAAGGAACTGTAGTTTTGTGGCTCTTACAGACAAACTATTTAAATGCCACCTGGATGGGCCCTTTAGACAGTGTGATATCCGTCACTTAGAACCCCAGTTTCGTCTGTATTCTGGTTCCCGTTCTATTCTTTCAGAATCCATTCCTCCTCTGTTAAGATTTTGGCTGTGGCCATTGAGTGAAAAGGAACTTGATGTTTTAGGAACCAATAACTCTGAGAGATGTGGTTGTGGAATTCAGCGAGGAAGAATGGGAACTCTTGGATCCTGCTGTAAAGAAGCTGTACAGGGATGAGATGCTGGAGAACTATAGGAACCTGAACTCGTTGCGTAAAGGTGCCCATCTGTCCACTAGCTGTCTATGCATCTATCATGACAAAGCTATAGGACTGCTGACATTGTCAGGTTTATCTTGGGGCAGGCTTTCTAATATCACTGGGTATGATAGCAAGATTCTCCTACTCTGTCTACTTGACAGGTTTTTCTAATAGCCAGAAATGCACAGGTCCAGGGTGCTTTTCTGGTTCTGGCCTTTGGCATCTGAGCCGACTGCTTTGGAATGGCTATAAAAAAAATGTGTGAAGGGTCATGTATATGGGTTGTCATTTTCATTTTCCCCCTCACCAGCTCGTGTACTTCAGGAAGCAGTTGAGACCCCCTCCTTGAAGAATACGAAAAAAAGATGGGTCAGAGATGGAGATAGCCTCAAAAGGATCATATTGGGTAAGCACAGACAGATACGAGGTATCTGTCAGAATTACTGTTGATTACCCACACAGGTAACGTACAGCTTGGCCTTTCAATGATCGGAACTTTGGTGGGCGGGGACCAGGAAGCATCATAGCCTTTCATTCACAGGTTATTTTTCTTCTGTGGCAAAATAGTGCCATGAGCTAGGACCACAGACACTTATGCTGTGTGGCCTGGGACAGCCTTTGTATCAGCTAGCTCTCCTTCACATCAAGGTGACACTTCCTACTTCCAGGTTACTGTGAGGATTAAATATGTGGATACATATAAAAAAAACCTTATAGCATTACCTGGTATGTGTTATGTTCGATCAACAAGCATTTGCCAGCCTCACATTGAACATTATTTTTTCTTTTAACAAAAATGGAGAAATCTACCCTTGGATGTGTGACATGTTTGTAATTCCAGCTACTCAGGAGGCTGACATGCAAATGATTAAGGTGTGAGGCCAACCTGGGTAGAAAAGTCTATGAAACAGCAGGGCTGGAGGTTGGCTGTCAAGGTAGAGTGCCAGTCAAGCAAGCACATGGAAGGCTGAGCCCAAACCCAAGTATTGCCAATAAAAATAAAGAAACCACTGGTGCCAGTGGCTCACACCTGTAATCCTAGCTACTCAAGAGGCTGAGATCTAAGAATCATGGTTCAAAAGAAACATGTTTTATATTAGCATGGCTTTTAATAATCTCCATTTTTCCTTTTTGGGTGTAGAAGTTCATAAGTTCTGCTTTAACTCCCTGCCTTCATTATAACCTCCTTATTTTCAGTAATACTTTTGGTTGAGAGTTATAAATAAGCAATAAATTCAGCTGGGCCCTAGTATCTCAAGCATGTAATACTAGTTCCTCAGGAGGCCGAGATCTGAAAATCATGGTTCAAAGCCAGTCCTAGCAAAAAAAGTCCATTAAACTCTTACCTCCAATTAACCCCCCAAATGCTGGAAGTAGCACTGTGGCTTAAGTGGTAGAGTGCTAGCCTTGAGCATAAAAGCTCAGGGACAATGCGCAGGCCCCAAGTTCAAACTCCAGAACCAGTACACACACACAGGAAGGGAGGGAGGGTGGAAAGGAGGGAAGAAAGGAAGGAAGAAAAAGAAAGAGAAAGAAAGGATGAGAGAAAATAAAAAGGGAGGGAGGGAGGGAAGAATGGATAGAGGGACAGACAGATGGATTGACAGATGGATGGACAGATGGATGGAGAGGGAGAGAGGAAGGAAGGAAAGAAAGAGGGGAAGAAAGGAAGGGAAGGGAACTTCTGATTTAGAATGAGAAGATTCTGATTTCTAGCTTGGGAATTGTACAGACAAATTGCAATTTCTACCAGAAACTAAACCAGGTTGAATTGCAGATACCATTATTTTGTGTATTGCCTAACATAGATAAGAGAGAATAAAGACAATGATTATTCAGTGGCCTGCATTATAAAAATTAAAAGTACAGTGACTCCTTGAATTAAAACATAAGCATTGAAGGAAGTTCTTTCAAGTGTGAAGATGCAAACCTCAGTCTCTTTTATGAAGTTTTACTTCTGTAGACTTTATGAATAGGATTGCTTTTCTAACTTTCTCAGCATATTTATTCTTGGTATATAGACAAGCTACTCATTTTACTCAATTTTGTATTCTGCTACTTTATTAGTTTTAGTAGCCTTTTGATGGAGTCTTTCAGTTTTTCTGTATTGATAATAATATAACTTGCAAACAAAGGTAGTTTGACTTCCTGTCTTTCCTAATTGCTCTGGCTTAAACTTCTAGTCCTGTATTGAATTGAATGGTGTGAGTGACACCCTTGTCTTGATCTTAGAGGAAATGTTTTCAGCTTTTGCTCATTAGGCAGGATGTTAGTTTTAAGATTACCATGTGTAGCTATTATTATATTGAAATATGATCTTTCTATACCTATTTTGTCCTAGACTTTTGTCATGAAGGGATGTTGAACTATATTAGATTATTTCTCTTTGAGATGGTCATATACATTTTTATCCTTGCATCTATGGATGTGATATATATCACAGTTAATGAGTTCCATTCTAGTTGATAAGTATCTCTGAGATGAAATGAGTTTGATCGTGGGTGAATGATCTTTTTGATGTGTTGTTGAATTTGGTTTGCTAGTAATCTGTTGAGAATTGTGTCTGTATTTATCATAAATATTAAACTATGGTTCTTTTTCTTTGTGTCTGTCTGTCTCTTGGGGGGGGGGGGCGCGAGGCAATATGTCATTGTGAGTAATGCTACCTACATAGAATGGCTTTAGAAGGATTCTCTTCCTTCCAAAGCTGTGTAATAGTTTGAAAGAATTTCATTTATAAAGTGAAGCAATGAAGCAGTGACTTCATTCAGCCATGGGCTTTTCATTTTGGAGAGACATACTTTCTTGATTCCATCTCAGTATTTGTTGTATTCAACAACTCTTTGATATCTTAATGGTTCAACTTTGATAGGTCATATGTGTCCACAAGTTTTTCCATATCCTGTAGATCTTCCCGTGTGGTAGCATACACAGGTTGCTTTGGTTCTTTGTAGAAGAGGAAGTGAGTGCTGACACCTCTTGTTCAGACCTCTTGCTCTAATCTCACCTCACACTTTCATTCTGTATTTAGTAGTCATGGCATGCAAGTGCCCACCCTTCTGTGGTTTATCCTCCCTTTCGTTAAGCAGTTTCCTTTCTTTCAGTTACTCTACTTTTGTATTTCTTTTTAGACAGTGGGACAGTTTCAGAATACCAGGATTCGGTGCCACAGCAGATAGTTTCTGCAGAGGAATCATCCCCTGAAGCAGGGCTTACTAAAAGCACACATTCTTCCCTTCCTGAACGTAATCAAGATGAGCTGTGCTTGCAGCCAGTGAATGTCATTTGTGATGTACAGCAGGGACTTCCTATTGGAAAGAGGTCCCCAGAGGAGCAGCAGTTTCAAAGCACGTATAATTTAGACTCTGTGAGTAAGCGACATCCAAATGATAAAGAATGTGGACAGGCCTTAAGCCTGAGTACAGGTCATATCCAGCCCCCAAAACATCAAATCACCATCAGTCCCTATGTATGTGATCAGTGTGGGACAGCCTTCAGCCGGAGTTCATCTCTCATCCGGCATCAGATCATCCACACGGGAGAGAAGCCCTATAGATGCAGTGAGTGTGGACGATCCTTCAACCGGTACACAAACCTGAAGAAACATCAAGAGATTCATACCAAGGCCAAGGCTAGGGAAGGTGACAAAGGGGAAGAAGCCTCTTCTAAGGGTGAAGACAGCAGTACAAGTCGAAAGAAAGCCTATGAATGTGTTTCCTGTGGCAAATCCTTCACCCGCAGCTCCTGCCTCCTGAGACATCAGCTGATCCATACAGGAGAGAAACCATTTGCATGTAAGGTCTGTAAGAAAGCCTTCAGCCGACGTTCATACCTTCTTAAACATCAAAAAGGTCATGTGCAAGACAAATCCTGAAAAGGAAGAAATAACTGGATGAGGGCAGGCAGAGTGCAGACTCATTCAGCATACATGAATTTATGTGAGAGGGAATCTTGAGTATACAATGATTGTGAAAAAGCATTTGTTAATTCTTAAATAATGGCACAGTATTGGAGGGAAATCTATTTGTTGATGGGTTCCAGAAACTACTGGGTTTGAGGTTAAACATAATTCACCATGCAATTCTTTGCTTCTCATTATTCTGATTTTTTAACCTTTCTTGAGTATGTAATTGGGTCTGTGGTATACTTCTATTTGCCTGATTTATTGGTTAAGGGAAAGTCATGCCGTATTCATAAGGTGGATAATTAAAACTGTCAGCCCTTTAAAGAGGTTCACGGAAAATAATCAGGAGCATATGAGACTTCAGTACACTTGCTTAGGATTAATGTCTGTGGATGCATAGCAGGCAGACTGTGGTGGAAATGATCCCTATGAATGTGTTTCCTGTGGCAACTCCTTCAACCACAGTTCCTCTCTCCTACGACATCAGATGATTCATGCTAGAGAGAAACAATTCGCATATAAGGACTGTAAGAAAACCTTTAACTGACATGCAAACCTTATTGTTTCCACAGCTGACAAGTCCTTGGCTTATCAGTCTCCTTAGTGACTAGAATTGGAGTTTCCAAGGAGCCTGGGGAACTAAGTCCAGTCACCTGGGGGCTATAATTCCCACTTTTCGCAGAGAGGTGCAAGTGACTCCAGTCTTTTGTAGGATGCATCACACAGTACAGTTCTGTAGCCCTGGGCTTTCTTTCTGTGCTTAACATATTGTGTTGGCAGACAAATGCACTGAGTGTATTCCCTGGACCCTGCTTGGTGTCCAGAGTTACATGACACATAAGAATGGGAATCATCAGTAGACAACTATGTTGAAAATGAACTGTACAACTTGTGGATGGGGAAGGGAAAGCAAAACTGGAGGAGAACAAAAGAGGGAGTGACATTGTCCAAAAAGAAAGGTACTCATTACCTGACTTGTATAACTATAACCCCTCTGTTCGTCACCTTTACAATAATTAAGAAAACTAACGACTCACAACTGGTCCAGGGTCTCAGTGGGTTCTGATGGAATATACTTGATTTCCCTGAATCATTAACCTGAAGTTCCCCTAACTCTAGGATTTTTAACATTTGCTGGGACTTTGACCCTTTTAAGAATCTGAAGGAAAAGGCAAACCGTCTCTTAACTCCTGTTCCTGCTCTTTTTACACACTCACACATGTACATACATGGAGAGAGAGGCCTACAGAATTGCAGTTGCTTTTGCATCGGTTGTTGGCATCTTGGATGCTGCCTTCCCCCAGACTTCCTGGTGCCCTCCAGGATGAGCAGCTAGTTGTTATCCAATACTTATTTACCAGTTTCTACTGTTACAGAATTTTAGCTGGGCATGTAATAATGTAACCTTAGATTATTTCTCTTAGTACTAAGTTGGCTAACGGGACTCTGGGGGAACAGCTAGGCTCTGTTCTGTTTTCTTTGACTTCCCTTTCCCAGCTTTGCAGTGAAGTAATGAAAACTGTATTAACTATATATGACCACAAGAGGGAGCCAGTGTTAAAGGTTTTTTTTTTTTGTTTTTTTTTTTTTTGTTTTAATCTCAAGCAAACTGGACTGCTAATGAGAGAAATTTGTATCATATACAAGCTACTTTTTTATTTTTATTTTTTGGTACCACAGATTCCTACCTGTTTGTATAAACGTCCCTCACTAGTATATTTTGGTCACTCTGTTAGGTTATTCAGCTAATCTCAGCCTTGAAATTTTACAAATTATACTCAGATGACCCTTCTGAAATACAAGTTTTGGGTTATTACCTGCAAAAGTTCAAAGTTCATGTCAAGCCTAAACTCTGAAATGAGATTTTTGTTTTCTTACATATTTTAAATACTTAACTAGTGTTAATAGTTAAGGAATTGGTCGTCTTATACAGTATGATCTATTCAGCTTAAAAACATTTTATTTAGCTATAATCCTGCCTACATTGGAGACTGAGATCAGGAGAATCAAGTTTCAAAGCTAGTCCAAGAAAAAAAAAAGTTTTCAAGGCCCTCATCCCAACCAACAAAGACTGTGGTAGGGAGAATTTTGGTGGTATATGATTGCTTTGAATGAGTATCTTACAAACAAATAAAATGAATACCAGGAAGTTGGTACATGAGGTGTGTAGGACTGAGGTCAAGGGAAGAGGGAAGTAGGGAATGAAGAGAGGAAGGCAGGGAGAACGCAGTCATAACATTCAAATATATATATGTGAAAATGAAACAAGGGAAATTGAGGGGCTGGTTGAGTTTGGGGGTGAAGGGGGGTGGCTGATGAAAGGCGAGCTGTAGTAACCAAAACAGCCTAGTATTGCCACGTCAGGCCACTGGGCTATAAGAGAATCAACAGAAATAAGACATACCACATCCACAGTCAAAGCGTCCATGTTATGACTGGACCAAGTCAGCCCCTTCCATAAATGATGTTAAAAAACTGCCAATTCACATGCTGGAGATTCAGACTCCACTTCTCCCATTCTTCACAAAAATCAACTCAAAGTGGATCAAAGACTAAATGAAAGACTACAAGTCTGAAATCATTAAAAAGAAAAATGGACAAACACTGTAAGACATGGCCACAGGCTGTAGCTTACTGGATAAGACCCCCCCCCCCTCCAAACAAGAAATCAATGCAGAAGTTGCAAATGGGATCACAACAGATTAAAAAGCTTCAGCACAGCAAAGGTGACATGGTAAGGAGACAACCTATAGAATGGAAGGAATACATGCTAAATAATCTTGCTCATTTTAATCACTAGCATGCCCCTGACATCCTAGCTATGTGGGAACCTGCTGGTACAAGGTTGCACCAGACCCCATCTGAAAAGATAAAGCAAAAAAAACGGGCTCTGATATAGCTCAAGTGGTAGAGTGACTGCTTATGTTTCATAGATGATACTAAAACTAAAGTAGTGGCATACTGCCCCAAAGAGACACATCCAGGGCTGGATGCTAGTGGCTCACATCTGTAATTGTAGCTGCTCAAGAGGCTGAGATCTGAGGATCACAAATTCAATCCAGACAGGGCAAGAAAGAAAGCCCAGGACTCTTTTATCTGCAATTAATCATACACACACAAAGCTGGAAGTGGAACTGTGGCTCAAGTAATAGAGTACTAGCTTTGAGTGGAAAAAAAAAAAACCAACTCAGGGACAGCCCAGGCCCTGAATTCAAGCCCCAGGACTGGCACAAAAAGAGAATTCTAAGAATAAAATTGAAGAATAGACTAACCTATCACTGAAAATGTGAGCAAAGATAAAGTAGATGTTTCTGTATGAATGTTATACAAGGTTTAAGAAAAAGGAGAGGAAAATGTATAGTGTATAGAAAGAATGATGTTGCATCATTTGCAAAGAAACTGGGGGGAAAAGTCATATAAAGTCAGGTCCAGGAGATTTTCTCTCATATGTGGAAGCTAGAATTCATTTATAAGTATATAAGTAAACACTTTAGGGTGGTATGCAAGTGTACACAGATGTATTAACCAAAATATGGTAAATTCAGGGGAGAACTCATGGTTTTCTTCCTTAGAAAAGCAAATTCACAGTCCAATAAAATAAACACCAGGAAGGCAAAGGATGGGGTCCCAGGGAGGAAGGGAGAGGAGGGAGAGGAAGGCAGAGGGAATGCCTTCATAAAATTCAACACATTCTACAAATTAAGAATTAATTACAATTAAGAAAATTGAGGGGGGGCTGGGAAGGTGGCTCAGTGGTAGAGTGCTTGCCTTGCATGCATGAGGCCCTGATTCCTCAGCACCACATAAGCAGAAAAGAAAAAAGCTGGAAGTGTCGTTGTGGCTCAAGTGGTAGAGTGCTAGCCTTGAGCTGAAGAGCTGAGGGACAGCGCCCAGACCCAGAGTTCAGGCCCCACGATCGGTCCCCCCCAAAAAGAAAATCGAGAGGGTAGGGGTGGAGTTGGAGGGATGGGGAGGATGTAGATATATATTTTTTTTTAAGTATTAAGAGTGTATAAGCAGGGTCACATCATGAGAAATAGTCACAGATTAAGTGTGTCTACTACAAACTAGAGCTGACTAAACTTTAGTCATACATATTTCAAGATTTTGCATCACTAATATTTTATGATGAAAAGTTCACACATTTGCCAGAGTAAAGAGAACTGTAAAGTGAGGTCTCATGCAACCATTACGAAACTTTTTGTCATCTTCCCAGCCCCAAACTTCTTCTGTAACATTCTCTTCCTCCTTTTAAAAAAATGATACCATTGGTTTGTTAAATCCAGAAATTTATCCCATAGAAAACTCATCCTCAAGTATCTTCTATGCACCAGAATCACCTGGACGAGTGGTTAAAAACAGGTTCTAGCTAGGCAGGAGTGGCTGAGGTTGAGTTACTTAAGAGACTGAGATCTGGAGGACAGTGATGCAAAGCCAGTCCAGGCAGAAGTGTCTAAGATAGCCATCTCAAACCTAGCAAGCAAAATGCCACTTTGGAAGTGTAGCTCAAGTGGTAGCGTGCCTGCCTAGCAAGTGAACTGCTTTGAGTTCAAATCCCAGTACTGCCTGTCCCTCCCCCAGTACAAAGTTTTCTAGGCCATTCCTAGAGATAATGATTCGATATCAGATGGGCTTCAAGATTTTGCATTCAAGCTCCCAGGTTACACTCAGGCTGCCGGATCTGGGACTGCACATTAGCACTTTTTGGTGTTGGTGGTAATAAAGACTGAACTCGGGTCTTCATGCTCTACTAAAGTCTTGCCACAGCCCTTCTTCTTTTAGTTCATTTTTGATACAGGGTGGAATGCTGCTTTTGTCCAGGCCAGCCTCAGATCACAATCCTACCTATGCTTCCTAAGCAGCTGGGATTACAATCATTCACCAATACACATTGCTTGTTTTTAAAACAAAGTCTCTGTAACTTTCTCTTGAAATGTGATTTTCCTATATCCACTTCCAAAGTAGTTTGGATTACAGGTTTGTACTACTATACCCAGCGTGAGTAGCAATTTTGTAGAACATCCTAGACCTGCTTTGACTGAGGTTTTCTTCTGAAAAATGAATCTGCTGTACATTTCCTAAAACAGAACATACAGGTCCAGGCCTTCTATACTAACATTCCTCTAAACCTAAGTGATGCTAATTTCTAAATGTCATTGCAGTAGGAATTGCAAATCGGATCTACAATTCTCCCATTCCTTGTACATATATTAACTATAATTTTGTCATAAAAAATGTGTCCTCTTTGGACTCCAGTCTGTAATAGTACAGCATTTAGGAAGGTGACTTTGGCTGAATTACTTAGCATTTTTGTATCAGGATAAGGTACCATAGTTAAAAACTTCAATGATGAGCTGTTGCAGTTAACAATTTGAAACCAGTCCCTGGCATTCCAAATATATTTATACTCCCATTGTATTTCCAGTTTAAAGGTACTCTTGTTACTTCCAGTTTCATGTTTACTGGGAGCAGGTGTCTGTCTATCTGCCTGGCCCCCAGCACACAGTGAACCCCTCAGTATCTTATACTCGGAACACCATGTATCTTCGTGCATGGTGGCTTGACCACTGGGAAACAGCGTAGCATGGAGTTGAACCATCTGAGGTTTTGTTGACAGAAATGACTTTGGAGTCTTTTGGTTGTTAGGTACTGGGTGAGAGAGTCAAGTAATTGAAGTGCTTACCACCAACTGGTTCATCCAGAAGGTGATTCCAATAGAGACAAATGATTGTGGTTGCTCGAGTCCTGACCAGTGAGAACGAACATCTGGGCCAAGCTTTTCCACCATGGCTAACGCCACTACCAGATGAAGAATAATATGGGTTATCCCTATATTTTGCTTTTCAGTATTGCTGGTATGCAAAAACATTAAGTGTTCGCCATGTATTGTTGTCTAACTTATATTCTCATCTTACTATGCTTTGAGCTTAAATGATTTTGAGAGGATGTGAGTTGTAACTGGATTGAGGGCATTTTTAAAGCCCATTTGGAAAGAGATGTGAAATTTAGGATTTTGTTTCAAACAATTGTTTGCTAATTAACAATATTAATCCACACAGCCCTTTGCTCTCATATACAGTAATGTCTTTTTCATGCAAAGGCTAGTGACAACTGGGTAAAAGCAGGGCTTTTTTTCCTCCTTATATAGATTTCATAAGATCACAAGAAGGGACAGCTTTTCTCTGTTAAAGCACAGAAAGTGTAGGAGATCCTAAAAAATCCCTATCTGTATGAGCTCCTCCATTACTTAAATATGCTGTTGTCTGCTTCTAAGCTTGAGAAGTGAGGCTTACCAAGGGAGAAAAATGATAAGGATAGAGCATGGACATAAATACCTATGTGGAGCATGGGACTATAGATATGAACATTGAAATTCTTGTTTGTGCCATTACTGGGACTTGAACTCAGGTCCCAGACACTTTCCCTGAGCTGTTTTGCTTGAGCCACAGCTCCATTTCTGGTGTTTTGGTGTTTAATTGGAAATAACTCTCATAGACTTTCCTGCCTGGGCTAGCTTCAGACTGCAATCTTCAGATCTCAGCCTCCTGAGTAGCTAGGATTACAGGCATGAGCTTTCAGTGCCTGGCTTACATGTGTTTTTTGTTGTTGTTGCAACTTTTTTTTTTTTTTCAAAGGAACCTCAGATCTGTGGAGCCCACCCTAGGAGATCCAACCAAACAAATGTGCTGGGCTTTTGATTTCTGACTGTGAAGTCAGAAGCCACCTTGAAGCCACCTTGCTCCCTAGCATGCCCACACCTTAGGATCAGCTGCCTCCCACGTGCAATTTGCTTATTGCCAAATCGAATGCTGGTTTTTACTTTGGCAGTGAAGTTCATAGGGCTGCCCGAGGATTCCACCTAGAGAATGCTACCTCAAACAAGGTGGTGGCTCTCTCCACATTCTTCTAAATCTTGCTGCTGTGTAAACACAAATGGGGGAAAAAAAGAAACAGTTAAAATAAAAGGAAGCCCTGCTGGGCCACCCATTCACTCCTTTGTTTCATAGCTGGCAACCGAGAGCCATTCTAATTCTTGAAGCTACTGGATTCTAAGCCCACTCTGAGATCCCTACCAAGGTCATGACTGTATACCAGAGGCATCTGGTCATGTGGGATGTGGAGGAAATTGTGTTCTCCATATGTCAACACACTGCATGGGAACCATCATGGGTGATCTGATTCCGATTTTCCGGAAACATTCAGGGAGGCTCTGGCTCTAGTGGTCTTGGCGCTTGTGATTTCCTCCTTGGCTTCATCTCATCTTCCAGAGAGCTTCATGGCTCACACTCACTTTCTGCAAAATGTCACCTTAGCAGTGTCTTCCTCATGAAGTTAGAGAAGTTAGGATTTTGTTTCAAACAATTGTTTGCTAATTAACAATATTAATCCACACAGCCCTTTGCTCTCATATACAGTAATGTCTTTTTCATTCAAAGGCTAGTGACAACTGGGTAAAAGCAGGGCTTTTTTTCCTCCTTATATAGATTTCATAAGATCACAAGAAGGGACAGCTTTTCTCTGTTAAAGCACAACATCCTTTCCCCTACTGTTTTTATTTTTTATTTTTCTCCTCAAAGCAATCACTATCACCTGGGAGGCTGCTCTTCAGGAGGAGAGGCGCAGCGGACTGGATATACTGTTCACTGCTAGGGAGCACACACACACAAATCACCAGAAATGGCCACTATGGCGGATTATCTGATGAGGGAATACAGGGATACTGTTTATTGGGAAGTCAGCCAGTCTGTGAAACAATCACTGGAAAGGTAGGGTTCAAATACTAGGTGGCCTCTCCTCCCTCCCTCTTTCCTTCCCCCCCACTATTATTGGTCATCTGCAAAGGAAGGAGCAGGTGTGTTGAGCAGAGAGGGCCCAAAGTGTCTTCTCCTGGGGCAAAAATCATGGAGGAAACAGGTGGGAGGCGTAGACATCCAGGCGGGGGGGGGGGGCGCCCTGACCCCGCCAGCCAATGAGAAGAGAGACTCTCTGGGCGGGTCCCTGGAGGAGCCAACCACATTGGACCAGCCCACTCAGCCCTCACATCCGGCTTGCTGCATTCTTAGCCCAGGAGAAAAGGGCTCCAGGGCTCCAGGGTCAGTGCTCCCTTTCTCTTAAACAGGTACCTGCTGAGCCTCTGGTTTCGGATTTTCTTTCCCTCTGATTCTCTGGCTCTCCAATGTGGAATTCAACCTCACCACCAACGCCCAGTAAGGTCCAAGGTATGAAAGGCCCCTTTTTCTATTGGACTTCGTGGGAATCCTTTTGGTACCCCACATTCTGTATGAAAATAAGAAAGGTGATTGCCCCCCCCCTCTGGTGAGGGGCAAGAACAAGGGTTCCCAGCACTCTCGGGCTGTGGCATGACTTGACGGTGGAGGAACACGCTGGAAAAGGCAGTGGTCAGTGTAGGGTCTGTGGTCATTTGGGGTTAAGGAGGGGGTGCTAGAAGCAGAGTTCACAAGTAGCCTTTTTGTACTGCGTATCGCCTGCAGAGGCGTCTTAACTCTTCCCATATTAAAGTGGTGTCCATCAAGCAGAAAAGGTCAAAAGCTATGTACCTATGACCAGATAAGATGATTTTTAAGCGAAATGAACCCCAAGATAGGGACACAAGTGTTTTTTTTCGTTCTTGCTATTGTTTCGAACGTATTGATAAGGTATCATGTGATTTTTGTTGTTGTGGTTGTTGCTTTGTATGTTTCTCCCCCATTGTATAACCTCTATTTTCACTATATTTGATGTTGGTATAATTTGGGGAGGGGAAGGGATAAAACAAACTGTTAAATAGGGATGCAGGTGGACCCATTGTAACAACGATATGTACAAGACACTGTTGAACAAGGAACTTTACAATTTAGGCGGGGGCGGGGAGGGTGGGTTTGCCGGGAAGGGTGTAGTTGTAGAAGTAGGAGGGAAGGGATGGTAGGGGAAAAACAGAGGAGGAGGCAACAATGCTTGATAGGAAATGGACTCATGACCTTGCTCATGTAACTGTAACCCCTTTGTACAGTATTTTCACAATAAAAAAAAAAACAAAGTGGTGTCCATAGAGCCAGGCCTGGTAGGACGCACTTGTAATTCCAGCTACTCCAAGAGTCAGAGGTGAGGATTCTAGGCCAGCCAAGGCAAAAGCAATAGTGACAACAAAACCTGGACCCCACCCCCCATCAGAAAAATAACTAGAGCAAAAAGAGGGGCTAGTCCAAGTCCTTGAATTCAAATCCCAGTACCTCCTGGGGGGGGTATGAATCGTACAATTTACACCTGTGCTGGTGAAGGCAAGCACTCCCTCCTTTTTGCCACCAGCCCCAGCTGCTTGTCCTAAAACCCCTGGCTATTTCAGTCACCTGTGCAGCCTGGTATTCCTCCTCCCTAGCTCAGAGCTGCTGTCCTGACCGAACATGGAAACAGGTGCTCCAGTATACAGCACATCTCTCCTCTTTCCAGCAGACTTCTGGAGTTATGGTATGGTCCAACCTACCCTCTCTAGCCCAACCTAGAATCGTTCTCCTACCCAGGACTATGCACCCACCAAATTCTAGTATGGTTGACAGATGCTCATTTCTTTCTCTGGGATTTGAGAAATGTTTATTGCTGCAGGACTGTCCTATTTTCATGACTGCTAACTTTGCTTGAGGTAGTATGGGATATTGTGGTTATGAACTACCATGCTGGGCTCATAACTTTTCTAGCTTCATATTTTAGCATAGACTAACTTCCTCTCTCCCTGCCCCTCTCTCCCCCTCTCCTTGTCTCTGTCTATCTCTTCTATCTGGTTCATTAAAATTTTTAACTTAGTGAATAGTTATCAAGTAATACCTATCTGACCAGCTTAGGAACTAGAACATCACCAAGAGCTAAGAATCCCAGGATCATTTATCTCATTGGCAATTATTTCTCACTTCCCACAGAGATAATACTAAACTGGTATTTATGATAATTCCTTACCCCTAGCCTATTCAAATATATCCATCCACAAGCAATCCAATAGGCTTTTAAAAATGGAAATGTAGGGCTGGGAAGGTGGCTTAGTGGTAGAGCGCTTGCCTTGCATGCATGAGGCCCTGAGTTCAATTCCTCAGCACCACATAAGCAGAAACAAAAAAGCCAGAAGTGGCGCTGGGGCTCAAGTGGTAGAGCACTGGCCTTGAGCTGAAGAGCTGAGGGACAGCATTCAGGCCCAGAGTTCAGGCCCCACAACCGGACCCAAAAAAAAAAAAAAAAAAGAAATGTATAGTATATGATCTTGTTGGATTTGACATTCATCTTGGTGACATGTATCTTCATTGTATATAAACTCTCAATGTATGAGTTTATTCTAATTTATTTCTGCTATTGATGGAGACTTGGATCTTTTGTGGTGCTGAAGAATTAGATGAAACTTCTGTGGTGATGCATACACACACAAATTTCTGCATGGAGATTTCTGAGGAATAGAATTGTTAGACCATAGAGCATGCATAACTCCAATTAAAACAAATTTTATCATAATATACTTTCATAGTTTACACTTAACTTCCTGTGTCATAACTATGGCATATTTGTTGCAGCTAAGATAATTACTTAAACAATTAAGTTACAATTGGGATAGCCGTAGTTTTTCCCTAGTTTTTTTTTTTTTTTTTTTTTGTCCTGTCCAGGATACCATATCACATTTAATCTTCCCCCACCTCATCTCTTCTGGTCTACGGTGATTTCTCAGTCTCTCTGTGTGGCCAATGACATGAAGAGTTTTGAGACATACAGGTCTTCCTTCTATATGGGTTCATCTGATGTCTACTTAATGGTTGGGCTGAGGTTGTGGGTTTGGAGGGGAGGACTACCACAGTGGTGATATACCATTCTCATCACCTATCAGTTGGGCATGGTATTAATGACTGATGGCATCAGCCTTGACCATAAGGCTGCTAAAACTATAAGGTTGCTCAACTCAACCCTATCCCTGCTCTTTGGAAATAAATCAGCATGCCCATTATTAGGGGTACGGTGGGATGGAATGGGGTTGAGCGCCACCTCCTGGGGGAGGGAGTAACTACACAAAAGTATTCAGCTCTTGTGTAAAGCTCTCCTGTTCTTTTGTCTCCTTTATTTAATCTATACCACTATGGGTTTAGAAGATGGTGTAGGTTTATCTTTTATATTTCTAGCTCCAGCCTTAAATATCATGAGTTAGTATATTATTAAAACTTCATATGGTGCTGCACCTGTAATCCCAGCAATCAGAATCGATTTCCAGGCCATTCTGAGCTATGTAACAAGACCTCATCTCAAAAAAACACATATTCAACTTCTGGCATGTTATAATCTGAGTGCATGCATTACCTTCTTTAATCTTTAGGAGGTAGGTAATCTTGATACATCAGTTTACAGTTTAAGAAAATTGAAGCTGGATTCCCATGGTTCACTCCTGGAACACTAGCTACTCTGGGGGCTGTGATCTAAGGAGTGCAGTTTGAAGCCAACCTAGGTAGGAGAGCCCATGAGACTCTTTTTTTGGGTTTGGAGCATGGTCCAGGTAGTAGGGTGCCTGCCAGTGAGCATACAGCATCAGGTAGTGAGTTCAAGTCCCAGTCTCTGACAGAAAAGAAATGAAACTCCAAATATTTTTTGCTTTTTTTTTTTTTAATAACAGGATGGTAATTAGCATGAGTTATCCTAATGGAATTCTGGTATTAACTTCAGGTGAGGTATAAAAGAAGGTAAACTATTGAAATGTCTGGAGAAGTCAAATGAAGATTATGTGGAATAAACGTTTATTTAATGTGATTGTAACCCCTCTGCACAGTATTTTCACAATAAAAAACTTATTAAAAAGAAAAGAAAAAACAAAAAATTATTTTAAAAATGACATTGGATTTGGTTATATTTAAATGCTAAGGGAAGGATCTAAAGGACAGAGAAAGGTTGACGATAGAGAACAATGATCCTGTTGAGAACTGCTGTTAATGCTGATATTGGAGGTAGGATGTATAGAAAATGGATAATCCAGTGTTTTATTTAAAAAAAAAAAACCTGGGCAGTGTGCAACAGTTACAAATAAATTAACTGAAGTATATTCTACGGACAACTCAAATAGTAAATCTTTTAGAGTAAGTCAAAATCAACACCAGACAATGGGTATATCCAAGAGGCGTTTGGGGCCAAGAGGAGAAGGATAAATGAAGTTGGGAAGGGGAGAAGAATACAGTCAATATATACCACAAAATTAAGAAAAGTAAGGAAAGGGAAGGGTCAAAGGGGGTGAGACTGTTGAAGGGGGTGATCAGGATGCATTATACTGATAAACTGTTATATGATACCTCTTTTGTATAACTACTTGAAGATAATACATTTTTTAAAGTTGTTAAATATCTTCCCTGTTCTTAAAAAAATTACTCCAGCTGGGTGTGAGTGGCTCATGCCAGAAATCCTAGGTACTCAGGAGGCTGAGATCTAAGGATCGAAGTTTAAAGCCAACTGGGGCAGGAAAGCCCATGAAAACCAGAAGGGGAGCTGTGGCTCAAAGTGGTAGAGCACTCACTAGCCTTGAGTGCAAAAGCTCAGGCACAGTGCCCAGGCCCTGAGTTCAAACCCACAATCTCCCTCCCCCCCAAAATACTCTTCAACTTGTGAGATTTAGCTGTAATCTAAATATTTCTATAATGTAGTAAAAAAAAATCCTAAAAATTCCTAAAACCATTAATAGCTCACAAGTAGCTGTAGAATAATATCTGTATTTCTGTGTTTTAGAAAGGTGGTGTGTTTTAAAAAGTTGGACTGTTCCTTCTGTACATTTTTGTTTTCACTATCTGAGTGCCATTAACCAGGAGAGATGTTATGAATGCTCAGAAATTTAAATTTAATTTAAAGAAAGATCTAAGCTGAATTCCATCTCTTTCATTTATTAGCTCTGTATCTTCTAGCAAACTACTGAAGAAGAGATGAACTTGAAGATGATGGAAATGTTCCTGCTAAATAAAAAAAATAAGGCTCTTAAGATAGCTGATAAATAAGAGGAAATGTAAGACATCAAGGATTGTGATTGCGTGGTTTCAAGAGCTGTCACAGTAGGGGACACAAAGCTGTTCAGTTAGCTGGAAGATACTAGTAGAAAATGGATAGAGAGTGTTATCAGTAAGAATTACTCAAACTCTTAAATTGCTAAGTGACAGCATCAGAAAGAAATGCTCAAATGTGGTAAGGATATGGGAGTTACTATCAAGGATATGAGAGAATACTCTTGTAGGTGATCTTAACCCAGAGTAACTGATTTGGGGAAGTGAAGGTGGAAGGAGACAGTGAACTAGCAATACATCCTCAGTCATTATGGATTTGTGGCAGAAATGACAAGGTGGTGACATGTTCCACTTATATGCATATACTTCAAGAATAATAGTGGCAGGGTGCAATAATCACATTTTTTTTGGTCAGCCATGGGGCTTGAACTCTGGGCCTGCGTGCTGTCCCTCAGCTCAAGGCTAGTGCTCTTCCACTTGGTGCCATTTCTGGTTTTCTGAGTGGTTTATTGGAGATGAGTCTCAGACTTTTCCTGCCCAGGTTGGCTTTGATCTGTGATCCTCAGATCTCAGCCTCCTGAGTAGTGAGGCATGAGCCACCAGCGCCTAGCCAATAATCACATTTTATAGAATGAAATACATGTTACATGTTGGTAGGGGAGGGGAAATATTGAGGAAACTAAATAATCATATAAACCTATTCTGTGTCAGGTGGTATAAGAATTCTAACTCATTTAATCTGTACTATAGTCCTCTGGAATGGATTTTGATATCACGTCTTTAGAGAAGAGTCTGGAGAGATCTAGAGAGATTAATTTCTGTTATAATGTTTATATTTGGATGTGTTGGTTTTGGGGATAAATCCTGGAAGTATGGAAGAAATGTAGTGGGGTAGTCTATGTTAGAAGAATATCTTGTGGTTGGAAATACAGAAGATACTAGGTCAGTAGCAAGCCTTCTATAGTAGATTTAAACAAATGTTTATTCACTTCAATTTCTAAAGGTATTTTGATTTTCAACTCAGACTTTTTCTTAGATCTTTATTCTGTGTTTTCTTTTTATTCCCCCCCCCGCCCCCCATGAAGTCTGAATGCTGATCTGTGGACAAGATGGCAGTCGCGCTACCCTCCTCTTCCTCCTCATTTTCCTTCTTTTCTGATTTTGGGCTGCTTTTGTATTTGGAGGAGTTAAACAATAATGAGTTCAATAAATTCAAGTTACTCCTAAAGGACACTGTGGAACCTGGGTGCTGTCCAATACCCTGGTCTACACTGAAGAAGGTCAAGCGGGAGGAACTGTCCAACATGATGAGCAAATACTATCCAGGACAGCAGGCCTGGAATGTGACTCTCAAAATCTTTGGCAAGATGAACCTGAAGACTCTGAGTGCAAAAGCCAGAGCAGAGATCAACTGTAAGTCAAGGGATAGAACTGGGGACAGGGAAGGCAATATCCTGGAAGCCATTGGGATGATTCTACAGGAGGGATCTAGATTAAACATGTCTGTAGGACACAAGCTCCATAGTGGTGGTCTCCATGGCAAGCTCATGGGATCACTCTAACACTACAGAGGCAGAGTTTTAAGTATTCTTTTTTTATAGCAATTTTTTTACTGTGATTAAGTGATACGTAAATTTCACAAATTTCATGGTATTGTAAGATAGTGATACTTAAAGTCACAAACACATTCTAACCTTCCTGGGGCAAATTGTCTTTATCGTGTGGTCTATAAAGTTTGAGTTCTATGAGCTTTGACAAGTATTAAGTATTCTTGATGTAGGCTAAGTCTTTTTTTTTTTTTTTTGTCGGTTGTGGGGCTTGAACTCTGGGCTTGGGCATTGTCCCTGTGCTCTTTAGCTCAAAGTGAGTGCTCTACCGCTTGAGCCACAGCGCCACTTCCAGGTTTCTAGTGGTTTCTTGGAGATAGGAGTCTCATGGACTTTCCTGCCCAGGCTGGCTTTGAACTGTGATCCTCAGACCTCAGCCTCCTGAGTAGCATTACAGGCATGAGCCACTGGTGCTCAGCGGCAGAGTCCTTTATATAGTGGCGATTCACTACCTAAAACCTATTACAATGATGTAAGGAATTAAGTGATAGGAATTATCCTATTCAGGTATAACTTTGTCTAAATGACATTAACTAAATTTTGAAGATCCTCAAAGTATTTGCTGAAATATTTCAACAATGGGCTAAAAAATTACTAAAGGATAAAGCCAATCCAGGCTTTAAAATTCATCCCTAGGTTTAAAATGTCGTACTCACATGCAAAGCTTTTGAGCTAGAACTATGTATCTATTGTCTTCTTTGAGCTTCACACTGCCTTTTGAGGTCAGGATAGCCAAGGACCCTGAAACTTAATGCTGCATCGTGTGTACTAATATTACAGGGTGAGAGGATTGAGAGAGGTCTACACTTCTTCCCTCAGCTAAGCGGTAGAGCTTTTGGCTCTAATTTTCTTAAACTAAGATGGCCCAAGAATGGTAACTCTAGGAATAGTATAGGCCCTTGTTCTAGACATCATCAAGCTTTTTATTTACTGTAAATCTCATGATCCTTTTGGACTCTATTTCAGGGGCAGCCCGGGCTGTAAGACCAGTGGAGATTGAGGTTGAGCCCATGGAGGTAGAAGGGGGGGATCAAGAGCCAGGGCCAGGTAGGTATTTGTCCTTGGTGTTATAGAAGTATGATAAACAGTTTGCATTCCAGAGACTGTTGTTAAAATCTAACTTCTAATATTAAACCTGTTCCCTGAAATGTTATTAGTTATTATTAATGCTAATGTTAAAATTGGAGGTCTGGCCAAAGAATGGGGGCTGTGTTGCTTCAGGGCTTCAAAAATAGTATTGGGAGCTGGGAAGGTGGCTCAGTGGTAGAATGCTTGTCTTGCATGCATGAGACCCTGGGTTCGATTCCTCAGCACCACATAAGCAGAAAAAGCCGGAAGTGGGCGCTGTGGCTGAATGGTAGGGCGCTAGCCTTGAGTTGAAGAGCTGAGGGACAGTGCCCAAGCTCAGAGTTCAGGCCCCACGACCGACCAGAAAAAAAAAACCAAAAACCTCAAAAATAGCAGTATTGGAAATTGCCTGATTGCACTGTGGTGTATGAGGCTTCTTTTTATCCTGCATCCTTGCCAGCAACTCTTGTTCCTTGATAACTAGAATGAGATGTCATCTCAGTGTAGATTTTACATTTCTCTAAGACTAAGGATGTTGATCAGTGTAGATTTTACATTTCTCTAAGGCTAAGGATGTTGATCATTTCTTTGTGCTTCTATACTAAGGCAAACTGTTCAATTCATTTGCCCATTTATTAAATGGATTATTTGATTAATTTAGCTCTTTTATATTCTGGATACTAATCCTTTATCCGTTGAATAGCTGGTGATATTTCTTAACAGATTTCTTAAATTCAGGTGTTAATTCTATAGAAAAATTTTGTATGTGAATTCCTTTAAAGTCTATGCCAGCTTTCATTTCAACCTGTATTAAGTTCAATATTGTGTGTATATGTGCATGAATGTGTGTGTGCGTACGTGTGTGCAGTGTGTGTGTGCATGCATGTGCACTGGTACTGGGGATTGAACTTGGGACCTTAAGTTTTCACTTGATTTTATTCGCTCACAGTGAATGTTCTACCATTTGAGCCATGCCTCTAGTTCTGTTTTTTTGCTGGTTGGTTGGTGGTAAAGAATCTCTCAGATTTATTTGCCTTGGCTAATTCTGAACTAAGATCCTTGGATCTCAGCTTCCTGAGAAGCTAGGATTTAGGCTTGAGCGACTGGTGTACTGATAAGTTCATCATTTTTAGCATTGAATTGAATAGAACTTGTTTTGACCATGTGTGTCTTTTCCCCCTTGGGCTTCATTCTAATGGAGGTAGGTGAAAGAACAGGATACAGACATCAAATGAAGGAAAAATTTAATCTGTTACTGAAGAACCCTTTGCTGAAAGATCCTGCAGATATTAGTCTTGAAATTACTCCCAAAGAGCGACAAATATTGGAACACATATTTGATGTGAATGTCAAAACTGGTAAACAACCACGAACCATATTGATTCAGGGACCTGCTGGAGTGGGGAAATCAACATTGATGAGAAAGGCAATGTTAGAATGGGCAAAGGGCAATCTCTTTCAGGAGAAATTTACTTATGTTTTCTATCTCAATGGGAGAGAAATTAGCCAGATGAAAGAATGCAGCTTTGCTCAACTGATATCAAGGGACTGGCCCCCAACAGAAGTTGCTATTGAAACAGTTCTATCCCAGCCTAGTAGTCTCCTTTTTATTGTTGATAGTTTTGAAGAGTTGAACTTCGCCTTTGAGGAGCCTGAGTTTGCACTATGTAATGACTGGACACTGGAACACCCCGTGTCCTTCCTTATGAGCAGTTTGCTAAGGAAGGTGATGCTTCCCCAGTCTATCTTACTGGTTGTAACGAGACTCCCGGCTTCGAACAGACTGCCGTCTTTGCTGAAGGGCGAGCGTTTTGTAAAGATTCTAGGAATGTCTGAGGATTCGAAGATCATTTACATTCACCGCTATTTCAGAGACCAGAAATTGTCTACGAGAGCAGTCAACTCGCTCACAAAAAATGAGATGCTCTTTAACATGTGCCGTGTCCCTGTCATGTGTCGGATGGTTTGTGCATGTCTGAAACAGCAAATGGAGAAAGGTGAGAACTTCATAACAAGTTGCCAAACCACCACCGCTCTCTTTACCTACTATATCTCTGACTTATTTGCACAGGTAGAGGGAGGCTTTTCTTCCCTACCTAATGAAATCCAGCTGAGGAGCCTGTGCCACTTGGCTGTAGAAGGAGTGTGGGCCATGACACACGTGTTTTACAAAGACAGTCTCAGAAAGCATGAGCTAACCAAACTTGATCTCTCAAAGTTTCTGGACGCAAAACTTCTCCAGAAAGATCCTGACGTAGAAAACTGCTATGTGTTCACCCACCTGCATATGCAAGAGTTTCTTGCAGCTATGTTTTACTTGATGAAAGAAGACTGGGAAATCAGTGACCGTTCTGTCCCGTCTTGTGAAAATGTGAAGCTGTTACTGGCACATAAAAGTTATGAGTACTCCCATTTGACTCATATGAAATGGTTTCTCTTTGGCCTTCTGAATGAACATAGAGTGAATCAGTTGGAGGAAATTCTTAATTTTAAGATGTCCCTGGCGATAAAGCAGCACATACTGCAGTGGATAAATATACTAGCAAACAGCCACTCTTCGCAATCACAGCTGGACCTTATGGACTTGTTTCACTGTCTCTATGAGATGCAAGATGAAAAATTCACAGCCCAGGTAATGAGACATTTCCCAGACATGGTCCTTAATATTTGTGAAGTAAGCCATTTGCTGGTGTCTTCATTCTGCCTTAAGCGTTGCAAGCTTGTGAAGACCCTGAAAGTATCTGTGACTACTGTATTTGAAAAGATTTTCAGCAAACAACCGGAAAATGCAAGTTGGTAAGTGTGTTTGGTCAGTTTTCTGGAAGTGTTTTATGGAGTAGTGAAGGAAATGATTTTTTTGTCAGAGGAACAGTTACTTTGCTAAGAATAACTTGTTTTTGTTGTTTGACGTTACGGGGTGTGAATACAGGCTTGTTAGAAGGCACTCTACAACTTGAGCTACACTTCTACTTCTGACTTTTTGCTGGATAAATGGAAATGAGTCTCATAGACTTAATCTGCCCAAGATGGCTTCAGACCATGATCCTTAGGTCTCCGACTCCTCAGTAGCTAGGATTACATGCATGAACCACTAGCACCTGCTTTAGTAAGGGGCCAGAAATCTCTTGCTGAAGCTGATCTATGTAGGTCTGACTTTGTTTTGTCAATTTGGCATGATCTCAGCCCTTTCATACATGCCTGGAGTCTTTTAGAGATTAGAAAAACAGTAGGTGGTGAATTCAGAAAGAATGGCCCTTTTACATTTATCTATAGAAATATGTGTTTTATAGGTATAGTGTGCTTACCCTGTTCCTATTTTGTACGTTCTTAACCATATACTCTACCAGCCATTTTATGAGGTAGGTACTATCTGTTTCAATTTTACTTATGACAGAACTGAGAGGCATAACTTGACTGGGATCACCATCTGACTAGTCCTTGATATTCCAACCTTGTCATTATAAACAACTGCCAAACAGTCTTTGAAGAAGACTCATTTCTCTTGAACCTTTGGGAGTTAAAATTATGGGCTTTGCTTTCCTTTGAGGAGGTATGATTTTCTTATTGTAAAGATACTGTGTAGAGGGGTTACAGTTACATGAGTAAGGTAATGAGTACATTTCCTCTTGAGCATTGTTACCCCTTTGTTTTCCCTTTACCATCCCTTCCCTCCCCACTTCCCCAGCTCTCCCCCACCCCAAGTTGTAAAGTTTGTTTTTAACATAGTCTTGTACATCTCATTGTTACAATGGATCAACCTGTATCCTCGTTTCAGCATTTTATTCTTTCCCCTCCCCAAATTATAAAAATGTATGTACAAGATGCAGGGTACCAGAACCAAATACAGTGAAAATGGGTTATACCATGGGGGAAGAACATGCAAAAGAAACAAAAGAAATCACATAGTACATTATAAGTACTTTAAAAACAACAACAACAAAGAAAGAACCTGTTGTGTCCCTATCTTGGGTTTTTTTTTGTTTTTTTGTTTTGTTTTTGTCTAGCACCATCTTATATGGTCATATGTGCATAGCTTTGACCTTTTTTACTTGTCTGGTAAGATTATCCTAGACATATAAGTTATTGCAAATAAGGGAAACCATGGGACCTATGTTTCTTTGAGCCTGGCTTACTTCACTTAGTATAATTTTTTCCAAGTCTTTCCATTTCCTAACAAATGGGGCCATGTCATTCTTTCTGAACTCAGTGAGTTTTACTGACTTTTAATTCTGTGAGACTGGCCAGGGAATTAGAATATTTTTTCATACCTAATAATACCAGGAATTAATCTGATTACTAGATTGTCAGATCTAGCTGGATGCTAGTGTCTTGTACCTATAATCCTAGCTACTCCGAGAATCATGGTTTAGACAGAAAAGTCCATAAGACTCTTACTTCCAATTAACCACCAAAAAAAAAAAGCTGGAAGTGAATATGGCTCAAGTGGTAGAGCAGGTAGAGTGCTAGCCTTGAGCAAGTTCGAGAAGATGAACCCTGTGTTGAAGCCCTGGTATGTGCACATGTGTGTGCACACACATTGTCAGACCTAATTTGACTTTTCTCACATGTGTTACAGAGTTACCTGATGTTACAATTTGCTTTATTGGTAAGAATGTCTGAAAAGCCACTGTTGTAAAAGGCACATTGTAGGTGACTATAATGTGCTCTTCAAAGTCACTGGATTGCAAATTTCTGTCCACTCAGTTGCAAGTGTTTGTTGTTAAGTATGTTGCCTATACATCTTATCTAAGTATTTTAATATAAACACTTGCTAATATACATGATTAGGAACAGACATGTTGGTAAGCATTTTCTATAGGTATTTTCACAGTAATCCTAAGGAATAGATCCATTGTCTCTTTTTCTGAGATGAAGAAACACACTTACACAAGTTAGTAAGTTTACCAGCTTGCCTGCTATTTCAGGCTGCTTACTTCCAACATGTGCCTGTTAGACACTAGTGCATGGGCTTGTGATCACTAGTTTATCCTGTTTTGCATTTTCTTCTTTGCTTATAATTTTCCTGGTGGTCATATACCCCATAATTCAAACATTTGAGCATGTGCAAAGTACTTTTGGGAGGTGACATTTCTGTTTAAAGATGAAGTAAACTTAGAGGCCACAAAAATCAATGTGATTTTTCTTAAAATAATAAAGACATTTAAATGATAAACTTGGTGCTCAAAGCAGTGGTTCTTAATTTGTACTACATTACATTTAAAGTGATTACCTGCAAATTCTATTTTCTCCTTATGGTTACTATTTTTTTATGAAAAGCTAATATGAAGCTTTTTATAAAGACTTCTCTCTTGTTTCTCCTGACTCTCTCTCTCCAAAGCAGAGTCTCTCTAGGAAAAGAAAGGAAGTAAGTAGTTGAGAGAGGAGACAGAAGCAAATAACTCTTCTAGGGGCCCAGAGAAGACGTCCTGGTGGACTAGGCCCATAGTCAAGCTGAAAGGATATTCTTCTCATTGCCAAATTCCACTTGTTTGTTTGTTTGTTGTTGTTGTTGTTGTTGTTTTTACCATGATTGCATCCTTTCAGAGTTGGCCTGGACTGAAAGAGCTTCATTGATCTTTCCCTTTTTCTAATTCCATAGGCAAAGGAATCGTTCTCAAATTCTTCATAATTGGCAAATCTTCTGTTCTGTGCTTCACATGAGTGAACAATTGAAAGAAATGGAGCTGTCCCATAGCACCCTTCATGAAGTACCAATGAGAATATTTTACCAAGAGCTAAGCCACCCAGTATGTAAACTGCAAAAATTACTGTAAGTCTGGCATGAGAAATTTTAATGAAGTTTTCTAGTTTTTTAAATTATGGATGGGTTCCAGCTCTGCTCCTTTTTACAAGAAACCAACAGAACCCAGGCAGTGATGGCTTATGCCTATAATCCTAGCTGTACAAGTGGCTGAAATCTGAGGATTGTGATTTAAAGTCAGCCCAGGCAGGAAAGTCCATGAGACTTCATGTCCAATAAACTACCAAAAACCTGGAAGTGGAATTGTGGCTGCAGGTGTGTAAATTACTAATCTTGAGCACAAAAGCTCAAGGACAGTGTTCAGGCCCTAAGTTCAAACCCCAGCACCAGCACATACATATACAGACACAAAACCAAAACGCAAAGACAAAAAATAAACAGAAAACCACATAACACACAATATTTTATGAAATATATAGTTCTATTGCCTGGTGACTGAATAGAGCCACCTTAGTGGAAAGACTATTGGGTTTACAGAAGGATGCAATTTCCAAATGACATGCTACTCTAAACATAGTTAACTAGGCACAGTTATATTTTAACCCATTGTATAGAATACTCGGAGAAAGTGAAGAGTGGGAACTTTTTAGACTATGAGAGTTTAACTTGTTCTAGGAAAGGCTCCATTGGTATAATAAGCAGTTGGCATGGCTTTTTAAGGCTTGATCAGGATTTTTCTAGATGAAGAGCACTGAGCTAAATCCTAGGTCTAAGCAATCAGCATCTGGAAAGTATAGTATTTCTTTTATTCTACAAAGTTACCATTGTTGGCTGGGTGCTGCTGGCTTCTTCCCATAATTCTAGGTACTCAGGAGGCTAAGATCTGAGGATCAATGTTTGAAGGAGGTCCCATTAATTACTAACTCCAATGAACTACCCCAAAAAGCTGGAAGTAGAGCTGTGCCTCAAGTGGTAGACTACTAACCTTAAGCAAAAAAACTCAGGGACAGTGCCCATGCCCTGAGGATGAGACACATACACACAATTATGGTTGCATATTTCGAGTTTATTGCTAATTATATGAATATACCCCCCATTTTTCTCTTGTCAATAGAATCCTGGGGTTTTCTCAATTTTTAGCTATTAATGAAAAGACTATGGATTGATTTGTGGCACATGTTATCATCTTTGACTAATACTGGGGAATGAAATGGCAAGTTTCCAAATGTATATCTTTCTTAAAATGCCAAACAGTTCTGCAAATACTGTTGCACTTGATGGTTCTATCAGCCATATATGAATGTCCCAAGCTCCTCATTCTTGTCAACTATTACTGTTGTCAGTCTTTTAAATTTTTATCTTAATTCTAGGTACCCTCATCTTTTAAAATGTCCTTGTTTGCAAGTGACTACCTTCCTTTTAATTGGATTTATTAGAGGCTGGAACTGTTTTCTATATTCTTTTGTACTTGGTACCTGTCAGGGCCCTTAATTACCAACAATGGTAATTTTGTAGAATAAAAGATAAATACTGTACTTTCTAGATGCTGATTGCTTAGACTAGGATTTAGCTCAGTGTTCTTCATCTAGAAAAATCCTGATCAAGGCTCTTTAGCCTTCAGTGCTTAATAATACATAATACTGAACAAATGATAGATAGATCCTTAACTTCCATTATCACCAAACATGTTCTATTGGGGGAAAAACAGCTTTTACATTGGATATTTTCCTCAGGGTCTAAGAATTTTGAAAAGAGTTATGATCTTATATTTCAGTCAACTAGAGTGGGTCTGGTCTTCTAGATAGATAAGATGAAACCGTTGGATGTGTCATAAGGAAGAGATTATGGAATTCCTTCTAGTCACCCCCAAGCATCTTGTTCACGGGACCCCTTCATTGAAAGCCATCAGTCCAAATCTTTAACCAATTCCTTCTTTTAGGCTAGTCTACTCTTTGAAAAATGCCAGGGTCTCTCAGGGTTAGTAACATGTGATGGTTCCCCAGCCTTAGTGGCAGGTCCTTTCCCACTAATGAGTGAGATTGTGCTTCCAACTGATACTTACAGAATACCTTAGACACTTTTACTAAACAAAGATGGTTACTGTTATGAACTTGTAAAATTCTTATATTGGTAGAGGAAATTGGGGAAGAGGTGAGTAGTGGTTAGGGGGAGGAGAGATGGCATTATAAAAGGAGGCTTTGAACATTTAAAAAATGTGAATCCAGTGAGAATTTGGGTCAGCAATGGCACAAGTATCATGTATGTAATATTGATGGGATTAGAAGAGAAATACCAGAAAATTTAATATTTTGCTTGGACAAAGGAAGAAAAGATGACAAGAAATATAGGCAACAAGGTGTTTTGTTAAACATTGGTATCATTAATGAACTGATTGTGGAATATGGAAAGAATTTCAATACTGTGAACCGTTGCAGTATTTAAAATGCACCTTAATCATTATTGGTAGCCCATCCTGAGTTGACAAGTTCAGAGCCTGCTCTGTGCCTCTCCCGATGTTATTACCTCCTCTCCCTTTAAGGCCAAAAAACTAAGGAGTGTCAGGATAAAAATGGAAATACAAGTTGTAATCTGTTGCCTTTTGAAGCAATATCCTGAAACTCAAATTTATGGTCTGAATATGAGAAACCTAGAGTGAACTGGGAGAATAATCGTAGACTATCCAAGCATTAGATTACAAAAACTAAACCAAAACAAAACAGGATGACAACAGCCAGGGATGGAGACAGGTGTGTAATCCCTCTGTGAATTTTTCTCCTGAAGGTTGAGATTTGTGTCTCTGCCTGTGAATTGTACGGATATCTTTAGCTTTTTGCTTCACAGCAAGACCCTGATACATCTTGATCTGAAAGGGTCAAACATAGGAGATAATGAAGTAGTAGTCTTATGTGAAGTCTTGGAAAACCCACAGTGTATACTACAGAGTCTGAGGTAAGTCATGCATTTCTATTTGCAAAAAACTTACAATTCTGATTTTGACAAGTTGAATGATATACATGTAGCCTGGATTTTTTAGAGCTAGCTTAAATCTATTTTGATAAGAGTTGGAGAAATCTGTACTAGCTACTTGAGAGGTAGCTCTAGGAGGATCAAGATCCCAGCAAAAACTCAAGACTCAATGTAAAAAAGTAAAAGGACTATAGGCATGGTTCAAGTAGTAAAGTGCTTTCTTAGCAAGTAGGAATCCTAAAGTATTGAGATCCCTAAAACTGCAAAAAACAATTTTAAAAAAATAGCAAGGCATGACTGGCTCATGTCTAAAATCCTAACTACTCTGAAGTCTGAGACCTGGGGAATTGAAATTTGAATCTAGCCCAGGTAGAAAAGTCAGGAAGACTTCCATCTTCAGCAAAATGCTAGGTTGGAGGTGTGACTACAGTTGTAGAAAGCTGTGAGCAAGTAAGCTAAGGCTCATGAGTTCAAGCTTTAGAAACAACGAGAGAGAGAGGGAGAGGAGAGGGGGACAGAAAGAGCTGACCCCCAGGAAAACCTAAATTTAAGCTAAAAGTGAATCTATCCTGATATTTTGCTGCCTTTTAGGGATCAAAATAAAGCCCAAGTTGTCCACTCTCAACATTCCTTAGATTAACTTGCCTGTGATTGATATTATGTCTTGATATTATATTTTCATATAAACAAGACATTCAATGACTAGGAAAACCAGAAACTGAATTGTAAAGAAAAGAGGCTTTTTTTTCCTTCTCATTCTGGAGTTGAATAAGGTTGAGGAGCTATAAATAGTAATGGCCTTTTTGCTATCAGAGTCTCAAGGTGGGATGAGATATCACGTGGCCATGGAGGGGAAGGAGTGTGTTATGTCCCCTGGGCTCTCTGGAGCTGTATGTGAATGGTAGTTTATGTTCTGCAGTTGCTTTCGTAGATGTATGACAACGTGGGTTTTTGATTTCCACTAGCTCTCAGAACTTTTACTCTTCTTAACTCCTCCACTGCCTGTTTTTGTCATTGGTGATGTTAGGATGTTTTCATTGCTTTTGAAGAAAATACTTTAGATCTACTGGCAAGCATTTTTCTTTTTATGGTCAGAAAGGATCTCTTTAAATTTGTTTTTAAAAATGATTGAAGTTGGAAGTGGCGCTGTAGCTCAAGTGGTAGAGGGCTCGTCTTGAGCTGAAGAGCGCAAGGACAGCGCCCAAGCCCAGAGTTCAAGCCCCATGACAGACAAAACAAAAGCAAAAAAACAAAAAATGATTGAAGTTCTGTTTCTCTTTTTTGCTCTTTTTTGCTCTGCTTCTCAAGAGCATCTCATAGTTATTACTACAGCTCTTTGCCTGAGTCATTCTTCTTGTCATTTTTTTTTTGGGGGGGTCCTTTTTCAGGTGGAGCCTCACACTTTTTACCTGCGACCAGCCTTAAACAGTTATCCTTTTACCTGCAACCTTATTCACCTTCCATATGTCACCATTCTTGGATTATTTAGATGAGGTGTCACATATTTTTGTCCAGGCTGGCCTCCAATGGTCTTCCTTTCAATCTCTGCCTCCAGTGAGCCACTGCAATGGACATAGTAACTTTTGATTTGTGTGTTCAAGGATGCCCTACAAAATACTATAAACCAGCTATTTTTAAAATTTTTTCTCCATGGTGAACTTGGAGGTAGAGACAGAGGGATCAAATGCTTGAAGCCCCCCTGAGCTACATTGTGAGTTTGATGACAGGCTGGGCTACACAGAAAGGCCCTATCTCAAAAAACCAACCAAACAAAATCTCACTTATTTCCCATGACTCCAGAGGCTGGAGGTTTAGGAGTGAGGTGCAAGCAAGTTGCTTTCTGAACAGGTCTCTGCTTTGCCTCTCCTTGCTCACATGATCTTTTCTTTTTTTCTTTTTTTTTTACATTAGGATATTTCTTTAATTCAAAGATTGCAAGGTCTTTGATATACTACATAAAACTTATTAAAAAGCTATTTTGAGTTCATGAAAGTTCTATAATTCTCTAGTTTTTACATGTTTCTTTTTTTGCACTGATACTCTTTGTTTTTGTCCTGAAACTTGGACAACTGCTGTACATCTAAATTACTATACTAAGTTGTGGCTACAAAGCAAGGAACACTTTATATTTTATTGGTCAGAATATCTTTCTATAAGTTCTATATGTGAATTACATGATCTTTTCTTGTACTTGATCTTATACATGTATCTCTTGTGTGTGTGATGTTGGGGATCAAACCATGGCCTTGGCATGCTAGGTAATGGATCCACCACTTAGTCCCAGCCCTCTTCCTCTTATAGAGAATCCCAGTACCATTGGATTTTGCCCCTACCCACATGACATCATCTAACCTTCATGACTTCATTTTAGGGCCCTGTCTCCAAATATTGTCACAGCAGAGGTTAGGGGCTTTATCATACGAGGTTTTCAAGAACACAGTTCAGCCCAAGAAACCTTTGTTCATGGCAAGTGGAAGTTTTCAGCTTTAGACTGTGTTCTAAGATGCCCATCAAAACCAAATTCTGGACCGAGAAGGCTTTTCCTGTTATTAGCTCTATAATCTATGATTTTCATGGGGAGAACCCATTCCCAGGAATGCTGCTACCACCTGACTCTTACAAGTAGCTAGTATTACCCCAGCTATGTATAAGTACACATTGTCTCTAAATTATCTCTACATAACTCCTCCATGCTCACTCATTTTCCACTTCCTTTCCTCATTTTATTTTCAAAATTTTACTTTGATTGACTTTTATTTTTAAGGACTGGGTCAGGGGTTGACTTGTGAAGAGCTCCTGGGAGGCATAGCCTTTGTTCCTGATCCCCATTCCACCTCTCCTCCACAAATCAGTGGGCAATGGGGCAGTCCTCCTCCTGTCCATCTTCTAAGTGGGAGTTGGAGGAAACTCCTCCCAGACTGGGAAAAAAAAGAACCCCACAGTACTAATTTAAGGTGAAAAAGGGAGAGACAAATGTTCTCAAGGTGAGTGAAGGTTGTAATTCTTTTCTGGAATGTACAATTTCTGTGTTTTTTTTCTGTATTGTTTTGCAGATTGGAATTTTGCAACCTAACTTCAGTTTGTTGTCCAAGTATAGCTAAGGCTCTTAGCAGAAGCCAAAGCCTGTTATTTCTGAATCTATCAGCCAATAATCTATTGGATGATGGAGTGAAGTTGTTGTGCAAGGCCTTAGAAAATCCAACATGTTGCATAGAGAAATTGTCGTGAGTCAGTTTGTTTATAACGTTATTGGGATTTCAGTAGGAAAGATGGATGGGTAGCAGTAAGTGGCAAATTTATGAATACTAGACACATTTTATATGTACCCTCTGTAGTTCCCTTATCTTGGTTACCCTTCCCCCGCAATACACACACTGAAGATTGAACCCAGGATTTTGTGCAGGTACATGTTTTACTACTAAGTAATACCCCAGACCTTTTCTTTTTTACTGGACTTTTAAACACTTTTCTTTTGAATGATCTTAGTCATTCCTTTCTAGGCTTTTCTTGTTTTCATTTCATCATATCCTGTACACAGGTGCAATGGAATTCACAATTTAAGTAGATATGTTAAGGTTGGTTTTATAGTAGAAGTATGTGAGTTATAAGCAGCTATTTCCTTGGGAAGAGAGGTATGAATCTGAGAATTAATGGATCCTTTCACATTTGTGTTTCTTGTTTAGCCTCCAGAGATGTGGCATCACAGAAGCTAGCTGTAAGGATCTTTCTATGGCTCTCATCAGTAATCAGAAGCTGACACATTTATGCCTGGCAGAAAATGTCTTGGGAGACAATGGAGTGAATCCTATAAGTGTTGCCCTGCTAAAGCCACAGTGTACTCTGCAGAGCCTTGTGTAAGTGTCTACTAGTTTGCATCTTGCCAGTAGATTATTTGGAAACATAGTTAAGATGATGTGATGGTCCAGATGTGTCTCAAAGTTCATGTGTTGGAAACTTAATGCAGCAATATTGTGACCTTTAAGACACAAGTAGGGCAAGTGCCAGTGGCTCACAGCTATAATCCTAGCTCAGGAGTCAGATCTGAGAATAGCAGTTCAAAGCCAGCTTGGGCAGCAAAGTCCAGACCAAGTTGGAAATGGATCTGTGGCTCAAAGTGGTAAGAGTACTAGCCTTGGCAACAAAAGTTCATGGATAGTGCCCAGGCCCCGCATTCAAACCCAATACTGACGCAAAAACCGTGAGTAGATCTGAAGAGCAGCAAGTAATGCCATTGCTTCGGAGTGGGTTATAACAGCTGTGGATCCTGACAAGAGGATGGTTTGGCCCCTTCCACTTGCTCTTCTTGTACTCCACTGTCCTTCTGCTTACTGTGTGGTGACGTAGAAAGAAAACCCTCACCAGACATTTAGCCCCTCAATCTAGGACTTCTCACCTTTCACACTATAATTTCTTTTGAAATTGATTCATTATTATGTATGGTTGCATTAAACAGACAAATATAAGTGGAGCCATTTTTGAAACAGATTCTACTCCTTGATTTCCCATACTGTTACTGTTAATGATTATCATGGTGATATTACTAGACTCTAGACCCAGTACTAAATTTATTTGATCTATGCCATAGTATCTGAGGGTGTCAAATTGTTTGGGGTCCTGCCATGTACTTAGAAAATTCAGTGTTTTGCTTAATGTCCCAAAAGAAATTGAAGAATTTAGGACTAAAGTCTACCACCCATCTATCAGCTTTCCTTAGAACAAATGAATACATGCATATGAATAGAACGAAATCTAGCCTTTTATTGCATGGCCAGATCACAATGTAATCCTTGAGTATATTTTCTCTAGATAATTTCCATTTGGAAACCAAAGTGATTTTTTAAAATCATATATGGGTAAATTTCCTTCTAGTTTATCAATAAGTTTTCTGGCATATTTCCAAGTTTATAGCCATTTTAGTAATATAGAAGTTTAAAATGTTTGTACAAATTCTGCCTCATGATGACTGAGGGTTTTTTTTAATCTAATCCAGCAATGCCTTTTTAAAAATCCCCTCATTATCTTCTCATAATCTTTGTTAATTTTTTTCTTTGTAAGAAATATTAATAATGTGTGTTATGGATTTACCCCGACTCATCATTACCAGTCATGTTTGAGTCCTGTAAGTGAACTGTAAATTGGAAAAGCAACACTAACGTGCAGGAGAGTTAGTATTAGGGAATCAAATTATAAATAAATCCAAACCCTTGTGACAATTCCTTTCAGTTTCTGTCAACAATATATTGTGCACAATCTTGTTATGTTTAATTTTTAATATTACATTGTTCAATTCCATTGGAGATAGTCTCATGGACTTTCCTGCCCGGGGCTGACTTTGAACTATGATCCTCAGATCTCAGCCTCCTGAGTAGCTAGGATTACAGGCATGAGCCTGGCTTCAGTTCCAAATTAATTTTGTTGTAAGGGTTCTACTTATTTCCCCCATGTATCAGTTTTGTTGTAACAAAATCACAAATGGCATGATGTCTCTTTCTGTATAAGTAACTAAAGAATACGCATCTTTATGTAGATAAGAATATATAAATATGCTTATTTACAGATAAAAAACTTAAATATAATGAATACTTATTTTTAGTATTTACACTTGCCCATTCCTCAATTCTCTGCACTACTTTTACATATGAGCAATGTAAAGAGATTAGCATTTGAATTATAATCCAAACAATATGAATCTAGTTTGAAATCCTCTTTGCCATAGACTTAATTAGTCAGACTGGCAATGAGATATGGAGTATTGGAAAGTAGGTAAGGGATCATAAGATGAATCTTTTTCAAAGATATATATCTCTGGGCAGCAGAGCAATGACTTCCCCTTTCTCACATCATCCTTCCTGTAGGTTGAGGAACTGCCACTTCACTTCACAGGGCAGTGGATGTCTCTCAATCTCTCTTCTACAGAACAAGAGCCTGACACATTTGGATATGGGTTCAAACAGGCTTGAAGATGAGGGAGTGGTAACTCTTTGGAATCTCATTCGACAGCCAAGCTGTAATCTCCAGGATTTGGAGTAGGTATCTGTGACTTTACTTTTGGGAGGTTTCAACCACTGATTCTCTGAGAAAAAAAGGAGTTGTACATGAAGACTTAGATCTGAGTATCCATCAGAGAAAGCAAGCTGTGTCAATACTCTCAATATTTACAACAAATGGGAGCTAAAGGTAAAGGGGACTAATGATCACTAAGGTGATCTCATCTGCAAGTAAGGCAAAATGCTGATTACAAGAAAAGGGAAATCAACTTATAATGTATTCCATATGGTGGTATAAAGATATGGCAAAGAACAAGGAACGGGTTGTGTCAGTAGGGTCTTGTCACTTAAGCTTGAAAGATGAGGGTTTTGCCAAATGGGCTACTGCAGGCACAAGAGAAGGGAGTGGCAGGACATGTGGTGTATTTTGAGGAAAATGCACACGAAAAATGAGGAAAACTTTGAAAACCTGAGGCCAGATTATGAGTGCTCTTGAATGCCACTTAGAGAACCTGGCATGCGCTAATCTTGAGGCTTGAACTTGGGTCCTGGGCACTGTCCCTGAGTTTTTTTTTTGCTCAAGGTTAGCACCGTACCACTTAAGCCACAGCTTCATATGCAGCTTTTTCTGAGGGTTTGAGGGAGTTAAGAGTTTCATGGAGTTTCCTACCCAGACTGGTTTTGAACCATATTTCTGAGACCTCAGCCTCATGAGTGACCCACCATGACCCATAACAAGATATCTTTTTCCAGCTTTTTTTCTTTTTGCTTATGTGGTGCTGAGGAATAGAACCAAGGGCCTCATGCATGCAAGGCAAGCACTCTACCACCGAGCCACTTTCCCAGACCCCAACAAGATATCATTTTATATGTAACTTGCTTCATTCTTTGGAGATAACACTAAGATAGAATCCTAGAATGCTTGTCTTAAAAAATACATAAGCCGGGCTATGGTGGCTCACGCCTGTAATCCTAGCTACTCAGGAGGCTGAGATCTGAGGATCGTGGTTCAAAGCCAGCCCGGGCAGGAGAGACCGTGAGACTCCTATTTCCAATAAACCACCAGAAAACCGGAAGTGGCGCTGTAGCTCAAGTGGTAGAGCGCTCGCCTTGAGCTGAAGAGCTGAGGGACAGCGTCCAGGCCCAGAGTTCAAGCCCCACGACCGACAAAAAAAAAAAAAACATAAAAAGTGTAAATGGTAGAGACATGTTGGTACCTTTGAAAGCTTATATTCTGTATTTTAAAATATTGGTCAAAATAAGTGTTTATATGCTTTATATATGTTTGATTTATAACCAGTGTGAGAAACATTTTTTGTTTCTTTAAATAAATGAAGCCTACTTTATTGAAGTTAATGATAAAACTTTTTTAGCACAGCTGTTTCACTTTTAAAAAGTGAAACTACATACTACATTTCTAGCTCAGTAAACAAATGAACCTAATTTCTTTGAATGATATAAGAATTCATGGTTGAGGGAGGAAAAAGAAGCTGAAACTATGAATATTTATTTGTTTCATAATCACTCACTTCAAAGTAGTTAATTTACAAGAGAAACATTTTTACACACTGGTTTCTTACCTTGCTCATGTAACTATAATCCCTCTGTACAGCATTTTTACAATAAAAACATACAAAAATATTCTTAGCGTGTTGTACTTACAAGGAATAACAATAAACACCAAGACTTAAAAAATAAAGAAATCCCATCTTTTTCTGAGAATTAGAACTTTCCTGATTTAGAAACAAAAGGAAGTTTCGGATGCCTAGGCAACTCTGAGGAAGAAACTAAGAATTGAAGGGCTCACTTCTCTTTTGTATCTCTTACAGATTGAATGGCTGTTCTCTAACTAGGGCGTGTTGTCTGGATTTGGCTTCTTCTATTTTGAACAGCCCCAACCTGCGAAGCCTAGATCTGGGGAACAACAAATTGCAGAATGAAGGAATGCAAATCCTGTGTAATGCTTTGAGACATTCATACTGTAACCTTGAGTGTCTTGGGTGAGGCCACAGTTTTCTATTATGAAAATGATACCTACTTTGGTGGCTAGTTCATATATGAAGAGAAAATGAAAAATTGGGCTAAAGTTAAGTCCCACTAAAAAATGAGTCTACATTTCAAATGGATCAACATGTGACATGCTTAGTTTGGAAGCCATATTTCATATTTTTATTTTTCATGCCTTTGACAGATGTATATAAAATGTGTCAAATTTGGATCTTCTATATTCTATCACCTTCCAGGTGTTCCAGTTTTCCTTTAAATTTGTTCTATGAACTTGAAGACTTTATTAATCCTAATAATCAGAGTGTGTGTGTGTGTGTGTGTGTGTAATGTGCTATGTGCTGATACAAGGGTTTGATCTCAAGGATTCATGCTCTCAGCTTTTCTTGCACATTCTGGTGCTCTACCACTTTTCAGCCATGCCTCTAGTTTTTTGATGGCTAGTTGGAGATGAAGTCTAAGAATTTTCTGCCTGTGCTTTTTTCAAACCACATTTTTTCATGTTTCAGCCTCCTCAGGTCTAGGATTAAAGGCAGGAACCGCTGGCATCTTGATGGATTCTAAAACTCTTTGTCTATGGATTTTTTCCCCTAGGGTATTGTGTATTCTATTAATGTACCTTGTGTCATAATTAATGTGACTCTTTTCCACATTAATGCAAATCTCCTGTGGGCAGCAGCAACTTTAAAACTTATATGCTCAGATCTTCAATGGTTAGGAATGCATAAGGTGAGAATTAAATTCAAGTTGCTGGAGGATATCACGTGCAAAAGAGTGAGTTTAACATAGTTCCTGTATTATACTATGGCTTGTGCCAGGGACCTTGGTTTTATGGTTAATTGTCTCCATTGATTATTCTTTCTAAAGTGTATGCAGTTGATTTAATGAGCTTGAAATGTGTCATAGAATTATTACTCTCATTTACATAATGGCACTGTGCTAGAGACATTATATTCCTTGCTCTTTAAACACACAGTATCTAGTTCTAAAATCTACGGTGCTATATTTTGTGTGTGTGTGTGTGTGTGTGTGCGCGCGCGTGTGTGTGCGCTGGTCCTGGGGCTTGAACTTAGGGCCTCAGCATTGTCCTTGAGCTTTTTTGTTCAAGGTTAGTATGTTACCATTTGAGTCACAGCTCTGCTTCTAGCTTTTTTACTGGCTAACTAGAAAGAAAAGTCTCAAGGACTTACCTGCCTGGGGCTTAGATCTCAGCCTCCTGAGAAGCTAGGATTACTAGCACCTGGCCTATGTTGCTATATATATGTTTTTAGTGATCCTAGTTCAACAATTAATTTGTTTCATAGTATTTCATAGTATGCTTGGACTGTAACTGTGAACTTAATTTCTTATTCAAAAAATGTATGTCCACCTATAACTAGCTATTAAAATATTATAGTCTAATTCTTGAATATACCCTTTTAAATTTTTTTGGTGGTACTGTGGTCTGAATTCAGAGCAAGGGCTTGTTAAGTGCTCTACCACTTGAGCCATGCCCTCAACCATTTTTTTGCTTTGATCATGTGATGTAGATAGGCATTTTTTCCCAGGCGGGACTGGACCTAGCTTCCTATTTGTCCTATATAGGTAGGACATCAGGCATGATCCACCCAGCTTAGATTGGTTTAGATGGGGTGTTGCTAACTTTTTGACTGGACTGGTCTAGAACTTAGATCTTCCTATCTTTACCTCCCAATTAGCTAGACATACAGGCATTCACCACCATATCTACCTTTTTCCAGTTTCTGAAATCATTCCCTACTCACAGATCTCTTGTATGTTTGCTTTGTGATGAGATACAGTCATCTGTCTTTTCTGTCTTCTCTACAGGTTGGAACAGTGTGGTTTGACCTCTGTCTGTTGTGAAGACCTATCCTCATCTCTTCTCAACAACCAAAGACTGATAAAAATGAACCTCTCACAGAATAATCTAGGGAGTAAAGGAATTAGAATATTATGTGAAGTCTTGAGGTCTCCAGAATGTAAATTACAAGTTCTAGGGTAAGTCTTTTTTTTTTTTTTTATTTGAGAACATAATGTACAGAGGGGTTACAATTACATGGGCAGGATAATGCATACATTTCTTACCAAGCATTGCAGCCTCCTCCTTTGTTTACCCTTCACCTCCCTTCCCAGCCTCCCCCCTCCCCCACACCCAATCATACCCCCCTCCCCCCCACACTGACATTGTAAAGCTGGTTTTGACATGACATTTTGTACTTCTCATTGTTGCAACAGGTCCACCTGAATCCTTAAACGACTTGTTTGTCCCCATCTCCTCCACATGTTATAATGACATCAAATATAGTGAAAGCGGGGGTTACACTGTGGGGGAGGGACATACAAAGCAACAAAGAAATAATCTTATAAATGCGTTAGAAACACATGCATGAAAGAAACGAAAACATTAAAATACATATTTAAGGGTTCATTTTCCTAACATCACATTATCTGACCTTTTTCGCTTGACTCATACCTATACTAGATATTGCAAATAAGGGAAACCATGGCAGCTTCCTGTAGTGATGGATTGGGGAACTCTCTCATTCATTTCAGACCACAGAATCCACCTGATTGTAGACCAGTTGGGATATCCTAGATCTCTGAATGACATAATTCAGCATGTTGGTTATGATCTGAACATTCTGGAGCCTAACTATCTGAATCTGGTCTTCTTACCTGTTTAGGCAGTTCAGTTCCCTAATCTTTGTCACTGAGCAAGTATAGACTAAATATATACTTAACATGATAAGTAGTGAATGAGTAAGTTAGCTGCCTTCATCTTTGCTTAGAGAAAATAGCTTATGAAGGATTCTTCTAAATTTTAATCCATTTCTCTCACTTCTGTATTTCATTCTCCTTTGCTGTATCTCCTTCACTGTGTAATCCCTGGTTCTCTTTTTTCTCTTTTCACTTAAGTTTATTTTCTACATTATCAGATAGGTTCTCTCCCTATACAGACACTAAAATCTTTCACAGAAAAGTAGATATCTGTGGGGAAATTGAGGGTAGTTCAAAAACCATGTTCCCTTGTTTTCTCAGGTTATCTAAAGACTCATTTGACAAGCAAACCCAGAAGCTACTGGAAGCTGTGGAAGTTAGCAACCCACACCTAGTCATTAAGTCATACAGTAATGACTATAATGAAGAAGATGGGTCCTGGTGGCAGTGTTTCTGACTTGGAAAACCTGGTGCTTCTTCAAAAAATAAAAATAATAGTCTCATAGTGGAAGTCTTAGGTTCTTAGTTTGTAAAACACTTTATTCCCAGAGATATCACACTAGATATTCCTTAGGTACAGGTTAGTCACTTCTCTCTAAAACACACATTGTACTTGACAGGGGTTAAGTAACTAAAATACAATAAAAAACACACAAAACTTTGGGTAAATAAGGTGTTTTTAATTCGATAAAGAGATAAAGAACTCAAGCTTAGAAATCAAACTGGAGGATGGGATCCGAACAGTAAGTGCTTTGTTTTCCGTTGGACTACTACAGTCTTGTTCACATCGCTTACTGGGATGCCTTTCCTGTATCTTCTTGGGACCACCAATGTCAGAAATCACTTGGGTGGGTATCTTAAAATTGAGATTCCTATGACCTGCACAAGACTCAGTAAGAATATATAGGTAAGTCCTTAACTAGGGCTTCAGACAATTTCTCAGGCAATTCTTTAGTAGTTGAGCTTCCAGATCACTAGTTTAGTAGACGTGGGGGTCCAGTTCTCCTGTGAACACTTTTCTGTAACCTGTTGTAAAAGAAAAGGAGGCTTAAATTTCTTCAGGGGCATGTGATATTGGGATTAAAACTAGAAAATAATGATACAATGAACATTTTTCTGAAAGACTATCCTGGTTATTTAAAGTTATGTAACAAACCATCCCAGAACTTTGTAGCTCAAAACAAACACTAAAAGTCAGGACTTGGTAGATTAGAATTGGGAAAGGACTTGGCATTTCTTGCCTTTCATGCTATCACTGGGGTCCTGTGGTGGCAGTCATCTGGCAGCCAATTTTCTCTGGAGTCCACAGGATAACTTATTCACACATTTGGTGCATTAATTATGACAGGGTGGGTTCAGCCGGTGGCGCCTCTACATTTTCTCTCAAGGAAGATAAATTTGGAGGGTTTGCATGAAAAGGGACAGTTCTAAACACCAGTGCTAGGACCAGGGCTGTAGCTCAGGGGTGAAAGAAGGCCCAGGGTTTGATATGCAGCACTGGGGATAAGAAGGGGAGGAGAAGCTGGGTCCCTTCTGCCATTCACCATTGGTGGACAAAGCCCAAACTAGCCATATTCAGGGTCAGTGGAGCGCTTATAAGAGCAGAAACCAAGAACTTGGTTTCCATACTCCAGGACCTATCAGTTTTTCTCCCTCAACTAGCTATAAATGGAAAGCAAATTTCACCTAGTTAACATTCACATTCCGGTTGCCCGAACGTGTAGGTTTAAATATCAGTCCAAAAAAAAAAAAAAAAGAATTTGAAAAACTACAATAGCATTAGGCAAATGCAAAATTGGCCTTATAGGTCAATAAGTAATTCTGATATTACTGGCAATATGTAATGCTAGTGGAAAAGAATTATTTGTAATGCTATCAGGTTCCTGCAAATAGATCCCTACCCTTACAGAGCTGTAAATCTGATCATACAGCAGATTAAGTCTAAAAAATTAAATCTCTAGCCTGTTTGTCAATGTCTAGAACTCCAGCCAAAAATGTTCACTAATCTTTTACCTGCTTTTAAGTTTTGGGTAATTTTTCTTAACTGCCTATTCCTTAGAATAATGGCTCTTGACTGGGGCTGGAGATGTGGCCATTTTTAGTTGTCACAACCAAGAAGCTTCAAACGGCAAGTAAGTGGAGGCCAAGGATGTTGCTAAACATTGTATAATACAGAGGTCAGGCTCCCACAAGAAAGGATCCAAACCAAAATATGCATATTGCCAAAGCTGAGAAACCCCAACTAGAATAAGTATTGTGGCCAAGGAGTTAAAATTCTTAAGATTTACTTGTAGGGGGGGGGGATCAGAATTACCAACAGCCCACTCTGTAGCCCTCAACCATCCACTCTCATGAAGGAGTTAGGATCAGCACGAGTTTGTGGCTAGATTACAACAGGTGGAAATGGGAGGTACGGGAGGGAAGGGATAGTAGAAAAAAGAACAAGAAATGTACTCATTACCGTACTCATGTAACTGTAACCCCTCTGTACAGCATCTTTACAATAAAATACAATTTAAAAAGAAAAGAATTGGAAAACTAGGAATGAAAAAGATGTGAAAATTCTGTTATTCCTGGCAAATCTAAGTTCTGTGATATTGGGCAGTTTATTTAGTATGCCATATCTTAAGCTATCTGTAAAAGGGAGGCTGGAACGTATGTCTTACTAGAACCTTTGACTTTTAGCTTGGAAGAAATGAAATTTAAAGGTAAACAAGGGAAGAGATGGCAGTGCAAACATATCTACCCTTCTGTCATCAATATTTACCACAAGGGAATAAATTATATGGGAAATCAAACTGGAAAGTTGTCAAATCTTCTTGCCACACAGACTGTCATTTCCTATCTAGTCTCTCAGCTTCACTCTTACTAGATTCCATTTTCTAACCACTGTCAAAGTGGTTTCTTTTAAAAACAAAATGGCAATCTGCATATGCAAGTTTCTGCATTCTACCTTTACTGGGTAGCTACCTCAGCCTCACCTCCTGACTGCCTCCCAACCCTGAAAACACAGTGCAATACTAACTTTTAAACCACACAACTCACTTTGTCCCTGTGTGCCTTTACACACATTCTTCTGATAGTTCCTGATTTTTCATTGTTTTCTGCATTTATCATGGATGATTTTCTGACAACTACATGTGCTCATTCTCTGAAGAACCAAGGATGAAAACTGGATTCTTCTATAACAAAGGAGAAGGAGAAAGAGTATGGACAGTACCCTTGTCTGTGAAGATGGAATTAGCCCTTCACTGTTGTTTCAAATTCCCTGCACACAGTGCCTGCCATGTAGTAGATGATGAGCATTTGTTGAATGGAAGATAAGGGGTGATGTCAGAGATGAAACAAACTCTCCCAAGGGCTGTACTTCCCAAACCCCTGAGTTCTCCAAGTTGATGACTCAGACCTCCTTATAGCTAATTATCTCTGTCCACTCAGCCCCCTTCCCACTCCTTACAGAGTTTTGGACCAGCTCTCATACTGCATTTTAAAAATCACCCCCTTGGAACCCTACTGCATTGTTGATGGGAGTGTAAACTTGTTCAACCACTTTGGAAAGCAGTATGGAGGTTTCTCAAAAGACTATACATGACCCAGCAATCCCACTTTTGGGCATTTACCCAAATGATCACAAACAAGGCCATACTAAAGCTACCAGCACAACTATGTTTATTGCAGCATTATTCACGATAGCTAAGATATGGAACCAACCCAGATGCCCCTCAGTAGATGAATGCCCTCAGTATATATATATATATATATATATATATATATATATATATATATATGGAATTCTATGCTACCATCAGAAAGAATAACACTGCCCCAATTTTTAGGAAATGGAAAGACTTGGAAAAAAATTAAGTGAAGCCAGGCCTAAAGAAACATAGGTCCCATGGTTTCCCTTACTTGCAACAAATAGTATATGTCTAGGATAATACCAGATAAGGAGAAAAGGTCAAAAGCTATACACATGACTATGTAAGATGATGCTAAGTGAAATGAAGCCCAAGATAGGGACACGAGGTTTTTTTCTTTGTTGCTGTTGTTTTTAATGTACTATGTGATGCTAAGCGAAATGAAGCCCAAGATAGGGACACAAGGTTTTTTCTTTGTTGCTGTTGTTTTTAATGTCCTATGTGATTTTTTTTGTTTCTTTTGTATGTTCTTTCCCCCTATCATAACCCCTGTTTTCACTGTATTTCATTCTGGTACCCTGCATCTTGTATATACAGTTTTCTAATTTAGGGAGGGGAAGAGAAAATGCTAAAACAAGGATACAGGTTGATCCATTGCAACAATGAGATGTACAAGACACTATGTTGAAAAAATAAAACTTTACAACTTGGGGGGGGGAGGGACGAGTTGGGGAAGTGGGGAGGGAAGGGATGGCAGGGGGAAAACAAAGGAGGGGTAACAATTCTCAATAGGAAATTTACTCATTACATTACTAATGTAACCGTAACCCCTCTGTACAGTATCTTTACAATAAAAAATATTTCTTAAAAATCCCCTCCTTTGGGGAGGGGAAGGAAAAAAATGTTTAAATAGGGATACAGGTTGACCCATCGCAACAATGAGATGTACAAGACAATATGTTGAAAAACGAACTTTACAATTTGGGGGGGGGGGTGAGGAAGGGATGGTAGGGGAAAAAACAAAGGAGGAGGCAGCAATGCTTGATAAGAAATGTACTCATTACCTTGTTCATGTAACTGTAATCCCTCGGGTACAGTATTTACACAAGAAAAAACCTATTTAAAAAAATCACTCCCTAGGAACAGTTGGGCACTGCCTTCAATACCATCATCTCTTGCTGATAGAAACATCACTTTTTAAAAGTTTCTTCCTACTCTCCCTGAGATTTAGTTTATTTCTACACTGTCTCCCTTGTTGTATGGTTTAGTGAGGATCATGATTTTTTCCCCACTATTTTATTCCCAGTCCAATGCAGTGCTGCATAGAACCCTCATTCAAGAATGAATAAGGGAATAAATGGATCCCAATGTATCCAATTTTCTCTGGGGCCATGTGTATTACCTTACAGCTAGTCCTGGCCACCCCTCCCTGTGTGAGATCCTTTGTAAGGAAACCTGACTACTGTAGCTTAAGCTCCAGAACTCCAAGCGTTAGAGACTTGAAGCTGCAGATCACATATCAGGGTACCCTGCATCTCTAGCTGGCTTTGAGATAGAAAATAAGCTCTGAAACTGGGGTAGCAGAGCCCAGCAGCTCTTGTGCTTGGCTTCCCCAGTGTGCCCCCACCTGGCCTGTGGAGTAGGAGGTGCAGGGTTCAAGCCCTTGGCTTGAAGCAAGGCAGGTACTGGCTGAGCTTGCCTGTCAGTTTTCCAATAGCCTAGTGCCTGGAAGAGGCTGGGATACTTTTGAAAAAGAGGTGTCCCTGACCCTGGTTTTCCATCTAGCCAAAATCAGAACCATGGACAGCACTTAAGACACAGCATCCACTCTTAGTTCTGAGTTATTTGCTAGATGGGGCAATCAACTGAGAACTGAAGTCACAATCTCTGAAGCTACTACTACTTTCTAAAGAAGAGCAGGAATGGATTTTCCCTAAAGTGGAATGATTGTTACCACTCAATGAGATAACATATATATCTGTGAATTAAGGAAAGCATTGAGAGGATTAGTCTCCTAGTTCACCCTATCCGAATAAATGAGAAAGTGGTCAGTAGTCACATTTGTAGAGACAGAAAGTAGAATGGTAGTGACCAAATGCTGGGGGGTGAGGGAATGGAAATTTGTTTAATGGACATGGTTTCAGTTTTGTCAGGCAAGGAGTTCTGAGGATGGGTTGTCCACCAATTCAGAAGTATAAGACTAGATACTTCCTAATGGTTACAATGATATATTTCATGTGTATTTTACCACAATTTTATATTTTAAAATTTAAAGGGGCTGGGAAGGTAGCTCAGTGGTAGAGCGCTTGCCTTGCATGCATGAGGCCCTGGGTTTGATTCTTCAGCACCACATAAGCAAAAAAGAAAAAAAACCTGAAGTGGCACTGTGGCTCAAGTGGTAGAATGCTAGCTTTGAGCTGAAGAGCTGAGGGACAGCGCCCAGAGTTCAGGCCCCACGACCGGACCAAAAAAAAAAAAAAAAAAAAAAAAAAATATATATATATATATATATATATATATATATATATATATATATCTTATTTTAAAATTTAAGAAACCCAGAAGGATCCCAAGCTGCAGACTGCCTGGGAAGTTCTCTCCACTCTCAAGGAACTTGTGGCAGCAATATAAAGCTATGGTACTGCTCTGTGTGTCTAGATGTTACACTGGGCCTCAAAACTAATTAGAAAGTTGGAGTCCCAGAGAACAAGCACAAGGTGTTTTTTCCCGGAAAGTTCCCCTGACATTCACACTAGGTAGGATGAAAGTCTCATATTGTCTGTGGGATTTCTACCTTGAGTAGAAAGGACATGCAAGATTGTTCCTTGTGTTCTCCAACTCTCTTGTCAACACAGCTCTGCAGAGATAATTTTTTCCATTTAAAGAAATATAGGAATTTCTCTTTCTTGAACTGTGGAATCTTTTTTTAGGTGGTAGATAAATTCCTTTTCATCATCTTGTAGCTTCTGTGCCCCTAAATTACCATGTAAGTTTCCCTTCCCACTTAATCTTGTGGAGCAACTGGGGTCCTGTGGCCAGTGATAGAGTCCACAGAGAGGTCATTCTCATTATCTAGATCTTGCTCCTTCAGAATTTTTTTCCTTGTTCATCAGTATTCACACCTTCTTTCCCCATCTAGACTATTACACTTGGTAGCAGTAAATGTACAAGGAGGGAAGAAATCATCCCATATCTTGATTTCATGTGGGACAGTGTATAAACACAGTTTATTCATCTGTTTAATGACTTTTTTTTTTTTACAATTTCAGGTGTTATATTATTGAGTTATTTGGAAATTAGTACTTCAGACCGAGTGTTATAATCATGGAAACCACAAGTTAGAACTACTTCACTGCAGGTGACCCGCCAACATTGCAACAAGTCACCAGGAGACCCTATTTGTAGCTGGAATATAAACTGAGAAGTCTTGTTGCATTCTGGTCCAACCCCTGATATTTAGTGGCAGAACTAAATAGTAGGCTATATGGTCAGTGCTAAACAATTGAGAACTCCTACTGGAAAGCACTATACTATCACTCTTTGAACACTGCAGTAGCCTCCCTCCAAGCCAACTACCAATTTAGGCATTCCCTCCCCCATCTCAAGTTAAAAAATTCACTACAACCAGCAGAAAACTCAGGTAAATTCTGTGTAGTTATAGTTTGCTATAAAAATACAAATAGGTGAAAGTGTACAAAGAAAGGAGGGGAGAGTTTTCAAGCTCTCTTTGGGCTCATCAAACTCCTAAGAAATCCAGGTGTCCACCAGCCTGGAAGTTCCAGGCTTAAAAGCAAAAAGAACCACAGAAATTACTCCCGATTGTGGAGTTTAACATATCACTGAATGATGAGTGGGTCACTGAAAATATGGGAAATCTAAAAGTTCATATCCAGGGGAAATGAAAGCATCCAGAAGCTTAGGATTTAGCAAAGGCAGTTCTAAAATAATGTTTGTAGCTATGTGTGCCTTCATCAACAAAGTAGAGAGATCTCAAATTACTACTCTAAAGCTGTACCTCAAGCTCCAAAAAAAAAAAAAAACCTGAGTATAGATGGAAAAAAATAATGAAGATTAGGGAAGAAATTGATGAAGTAGAGACTAAAAAATATACAAAGGATCAACAAGACAAAAGGTTTTTTAAGAAGATAAAACTGATAAACCCATACACAATCAGACCGAGAGAAGAGAACTCATGAAAATCAAGCCAGGTTTGAAAAAAGGGATATCACAACAAAAACAGCTTGGTAGTGGCACAAAAACAGACCTGAATATCATTGGAATAGAATAAAAGGCCCAGAAATGAACCTACACACCTGCAGCCATCTAATTTTTGACAAAGGAGCAAAAAGTTTATGTTGGAGAAATGATAGCCCCTTCAGCAAATGATGTGGGGAATTGTGTATATGCACATGCATAAGACTGAAACTTAACACTCATTCAAATATTATGTTCTAAACAGAATTCCAGGGACTCAGCAAATAGTAAACTGACAAATGGGATTGTAACTAGCTAAAAAGTTTTTGCACAGTGATGATATAGTGACCAAGCTAAAAAGACAGCCTAAGCAGGGTGCTGGTGGTTCATGCCTGTAATCCTAGCTACTCAAGATGGTGGTGCAAAGCCAGCCCATGCAGAAAAATCCATGAGATTTATTTCTAATCAGCTATCAGAAAACTTTAAGTGGATCTGTGGCTCAAAGCTCAAAGTGGCAGGGCGCTGCCTTGAGCAGAAAAGCCCAGGCCCTGAGTCCAAGCTCCATGACAGACAAAAAAAAAAGCCTAAAGAATGGGAGGTTTTTGATAGCTATATAGCTGATAAAAGGTCTAATTATGAAAATATACAAGGAGCTCAGAAACTAAATCTCAAAGAATCAATAACCAAATTAATAAATGGCAAAACAGACAATTCACAGAAGTCGTACAAATGAAGAAATGCTCAATATCTCTGACCATAAAGTAAATTCAAATGAAAACAACACAGATATCATCTCATTCCTGTCAGAATGCCCATTATTAAGAATACAAAGAACAACAAATGCTGGCAAGAATACAAGGGAACGGAACTCATTACACTGTTGGTGAGAATGTATATTAGTACTACTACTATGGGAGTTATGATCCAGCGATATGATTGTGGGCATTTATCCAAAAGAATGGAAGTCTAGAAAACTATGAGCATCTGCACACCACGTTCATTGCTGCGCTATACACAATCATTCAGTTATGCAAACAATAAATTTTGTTTAAGCAAAAAATGGACCAAGAAAATGTGCTATGTGTGTACACATGCATATATATGCACACATCCATATGTATACACATATGTATATGTATACACACATATAGATGTGTGTGTATACCACAAATGGAATTTGATTCATTAAGCAGGAAGAATAATACTATTTGCATGGAAGAATTATGCTGAGTGAAGTCATGCTCAGAGATTTATATGTAAAGGTTATACCTCGAATGTAAACATGGAAACACATACAGGACCATATGGATATATACGTGATCAAACTGACTAATTTGCAAGGTATATGAATGGCTGAGTTCCCCTTGGAACAATTAACAGACACTTTAACAAATAAATAACCAAGAAGCTGAAAAATATCCTGTGTGAGAGGGAGGTGGATAAGAGGAGAAAGGAACAGTGGGCAAATACTGTCATAATCATCATAGTACACGAAAGTGGAACTAGAAAAGTTTGGGAGGCCAGAAGGGGTGGCTTGAGGAGCGCTGAAAGCATGACACTGATTAAGATGCATTAGACACAGAAATGGACATGTAAAATGGAATGCCCTTTGATCAACTACTTGGAGATAATAAAAATCCACAAGCTAAATAACCAAATGCAAAAAGGGGCTGCAATGGCTTAAATATTCAAGCACCTACTTACCATGTACAAGTCCCTGAATTCAAACTCTAATACTGCCCTCCCTCCAAAATTGCTAAGGCATCCTTAAAATCATAGGCTGTTTTGCTGGCCAAGCACAATTAGAAGATGTTTAAAATAACATTAGTTAAGAATGTGTGAACTAACCCTCCCTCTCCAACCTTAGATGCTTCGCCACTCTGGCAAATAATCCTGGAGCCATTCTAGCCCATTTTAGCTCTTTCTCACTGGGAAAAATTTATATGGAAGTCTATTGAATTCCAATTCAATAACCCCCTTTCGAGGTTCTGGGACATTTTAAACTCTTCTACCTAAGAGGAGCCCTGGAACTAAAGAGATTTAAAAAAGTGTTAATTGCATAATGATCTCCTTGCTGTGCTGTGTACAAGAAAGCCTAGAAGTAGTTCAATCTGTCACTCCTTTCTCCTTCCTGGGGAGGAAGAAAAAAAGAAAGGAAAGTGGGAAAAATAGGTTGTGGAACAATCATAAACCAAATACTAACAAATCAGACTAGAAAGAGTAGCCTACTAGTATAATAAATGTGTAACACTAAAAAATATGCTTACTCCCTCAGCCTGGATAGAATGGCATTATTTTGGTAAGGGTAGAAGAAACATTGTTGGAGGTAAAATTTAAAAATTTTAGATTTTAACATATATAATTAATCAAGTGGTAAACAATAGTTGAAGAAAATTTATAAATTTAGTGGAAAAAATAAAGGAAACTATTCAAAGAATAAAAATAGAAGGTGCAATTAAGTATCAGGCTAAACCAACTAACTCAAAAGAAAAGTTATTAAGGTAAATAGAGACAATTACTTAATTTCCCACAGTAACTTTAAATTACATGAAAGAAAAATGAATATAAAGCAAAGAGAAATTGCCAGATCTACAACTATGGAAATTTAAAAACAGTTCTTGGTCCCAACCAGTAAATAAACAAGTAAATAAACGAGGATGAGAAATGGGGTGCAAGCAGAGTGCCCCACATGGTAGGGTATCTGCCTATAAATGTGAGGCAAAGGATACATATACATGTATATGTATATGTCCATGCATGCGTATATGTGTGTATATATATAGCATAATGAAATCTATCAAATGCTGTTCAAAAAACGTGGAGGGAAGAGAAAAGAAGAAGGGAATATGGTTTAGGGGTGATTTTTTTTTCAAAATGCACAAAGAAACATCACAATAAAAGCCTCTCATATTACACATGTATGTTAACTCAAAAACCAAAAAAAGAGGATTTGAACTTCACAATTATTTAAATAACATATACAGAATGCACTTTCTTCTAAGTATATATGGGATAATACGCACATGCACACATGCACACATACACGCACATTAAGTCACCAAGCAAGTGCCAACAACAAAATAACCTACAAATAACCAAAATGTTTGTATGCTGGAAAACTTAAAAGCATACTATATATAAACTTTTGGGTCAAGGAAGAAACAGGAAAATTAGAAAATGTTAGCAACTACATAATGAAAATCCTATGTATCACTGCTTAGTTGTTAATCACACATAAGTGTTCATCTTAGATATAGCTATTATAAGAAATATTTTTAAAACTCAATGTGCTAACTGCCCTACCTAAATAAAAACAAAAATACAAATTTTAAAAATGAAAAACACAGAGAAAATTACTAACAATTAAAATGTTGAAACAGCATTACCAAAGTTGAAAGCTGATTGTTTACAAAAGAACAGAAAAATAAAATTAGGAAAGACTGGTCACAGAAAGGGGACAGCGAGATGGAGAAGAGATGAATATTGGCTAAGGGATGAAGGAAAACAAAAACAGCACAGCTATAGACAAAATAAATTTGAAATTTCAAACAAAAATATGTACGTTGTTGGTAAAGTATACCTTACAAAAACCAAGTCGAGAGGAAAGATTTTAAAGTCTAGATAACTGAAAAGTGGATACACTGGCTGGTAAAACAAACCCAGAATACCAGCCCAAATGGATCTTATTCCCCAAAATCTTCTAGCCCAGCATGCAGAAAAAAATGAATAGGTGAACACTCTTAATGCTTAGACTTCTAAAGAATACAAACGAAATAAATTAATCAATTTTTAGAAAACGAATACATCCCTAAACGTGGGTTTACCTTGTAACACAATGTTTTTATAATAAAAATCGATTACTTCATTTTACTGACAGGATGCATTTAACATTAAATTAAATTCATGCATGCTAAAAATCTTACAATTTTTAAAAGCACCTCCATTAAAACTGGAGGCATCACTTAACTCCCGGTTTCCAACTTTCAGCTTTATGTATTTATCACTATAATCCATTATAACATACAAAAACGTGTGTGTGTGTGTGTGTGTGTGTGTTACATGAACTCCCATGGCTTTTTAAAAAATTACTTTTTGAAAGTACTGTTTTTATTTCATCCCCAAAGAGTCTTTCTGTGCTATGCCTTTATTTTAAAGGGTAGTTTGGACATACCTAGGAACCCTTTAAGGGATGAATAATTGAACACAGAAGTTCAACAACAACAACAACAACAACAACAAGAACCAACTAAGATCCATCCTAAGACAGACTCTTCTTGGGGTTCCACCAACCAACCTTGTCCCTGCATCAGGTCTTCATTTCCCCCCTCAGATAAGTGCAAAATGTTTCTTTTTCTTTTTTTTACTAACCATACAAACTATTACCAACTATTTTCTTTTCTTTTTAAAAAAACGTTTGCGGACAGATCTAAAGGCATGATCAATTTTCTCATTCAATTAGCGGAGGGGGTCGATTCGACTTTCCCAACCTTGAGGCTTTTTAACTGGGTTGCTGCGCCTTCGGAGTGGGCTGGGCTGGTTGGTTAGTAGTGGGAGGCAGGAGGCAGGAGGCGGGACTACCCGGGCCTGAGGTGCAGAGCCGTCGACCAATCACAGACGAGAGCGCCTGGGTATGGGGCGGGAAGAGGAAGAAGGGGGCTTTCGTCCTATTCCCACCGTCGGGGTCCGGAGTTCCGTCTCAGCAAGTGCGGGTGGGGGGGGGGGCGCCCCCGCGGTTCCGGCTACGCCGCAGTTCCGGCCTACGCCGCCCGACCGGTAGGAGGCGCTCTGGGCACGCCGCCGCGCAGCCTCCGCACGTCCCCTCAGACACGCGCACGCTGCCGCTAGGCTTCCCGCCGCCACCGCCGACCGCGCTCGACTCCGCGCTTCCCACAGCCCTCGCCGACCGCGCCGCCGCCGACATGGTCGAGGCCGACCGCCCGGGGAAGCTCTTCATCGGGGGCCTCAACCCCGAGACCGACGAGAAAGCCCTGGAGACGGCGTTTGGAAAGTACGGCCGCATCTCCGAGGTGCTCCTGATGAAGGACCGGGAGACCGCCAAGTCCAGGGGCTTCGCCTTCGTCACCTTCGAGAGCCCCGCCGACGCCAAGGCCGCCGCCCGCGACATGAACGGCAAGTCCCTGGATGGTAAGGCCATCAAGGTGGCCCAGGCCACCAAGCCGGCGTTCGAGAGCAACCGGCGCGGCCCGCCGCCGCCCCGCAGCCGCGGCCGCCCGAGGGGCCTTCGCGGGGCCCGCGGCGGCGGCGGCGGCGGCCCGCGGCGCCCCCCGTCCCGGGGCGGGTCCGCCGACGACGGCGGTTACGCGGGGGATTTTGACCTGCGGCCTTCCCGGGCCCCGATGCCCCTGAAGCGCGGGCCGCCTCCGCGCCGCGCGGGGCCTCCCCCCAAACGGGCCGCGCCGTCGGGCCTGGTGCGCAGCGGCGGCGGCGGCGGCGGCGGCGGCAGCGGAGGCGGCGGCGGCGGCGGCGGCGGAGGCGGCGGCGGTGCCGGGATGCGGGGGCGGGCGGTGGCCGCGCGGGGCCGCGATCGCTACGCGGGCCCGCCTCGTCGGGAGCCGCCGCCGCTGCGCCGCGACCCTTACCTGGGGCCGCGGGAGGAGGGCTACTCGCCCCGCGACGGCGGCTACTCGAGCCGCGACTATCTGAGCGCCCGCGACCCCCGCGATTTCGCCCCGTCGCCCCGCGACTACGCCTACCGCGACTACGGCCACTCCAGCGCGCGCGACGACTGCCCATCCCGAGGCTACTGCGACCGAGACGGCTACGGCGGGCGCGACCGCGACTACGTGGACCACCCGAGTGGCGGCTCCTACCGCGACCCCTTCGAGAGTTACGAGGATCCGCGCAGCGCCGCCCCAGCGCGGGGCCCGCCGCCATCCTACGGAGCGGGCCGCTACGACGACTACCGAGGCTGCTCGCCCGACGTCTACGGAGGTGGCGGCCGCGACGGCTATGGAGGTGGCCGTGGTGACCGCTACTCCGGGGGCCGCGACCGGTCCCTAGAAAGGGGTTGTCCCCCCTTGCGTGATTCCTACAGCCGTTCGGGCCGCAGAGAGCCCCCCAGGGGCGGAGGCCGCCTGGGAAGCCGCTCGGAGAGAGGGGGAGGCCGGAGCAGATACTAAAGCAAGAAAAAAAGAGAGAGAGAAAGAGAGAGAGAGAATGCCTGATGAACAGACTTGGGACCCCTACATTCTTTTTCCACCCAAGAAGAAGTTGGTTTTGTGGTAACTACCCAAGGACTAGTGCAAAGAAGAGTTGTTTTTAATCGTTTACAAATTCATTGTTAACTTCCTCTCCCATTTTTAATGCTTTTGAGAGGAAACCGAAAAGTTTAAAAAAAAAAAAAAAACCTCGTTTAATTTCATGTTGGAATTGTTTTAAAAAAAAAAGTTTTCTTTCAACAAGCTCATGTTAAAAGTATGACTTGCACCTGCGTACTAGTCTTCTTCTGTTCCGAAGTAGAAATCTTAAAGCTTTCCCTGCTAAGTTGGCCTGATAAATGAGGGAAATGGGTGTAAGATCTTTTACAAACGTCCACCCACCTAAAATGGAAAGTGGCTCATTCTGCCCACTGAAAAATCTAGAATTTTTTTGGGAGAAGAGTGGGGGGATTGATGTATGCCGCACCATTTCAGGGTCTTATGCAGACTGAATCTCAGTGTTTTCAGTATTAAAAGCCAACCAGCAACAACAAAAATCACTTAAATGCTATGTAAAGGAAGTTCTGTTCACTCAGTAACTAAAACAAATGGATAATATATCTGACCTTTTTTTTTTTTCTTTTTTGCCTTTTTTTAGGGGGAGGGAAATCTGACATATCTTCTGCCCCCTTACTTCCCCAAGTACAATTTATAACATTTGAACAACGATGGAATATTAGAAGTTTGACCAACCAACCACAAAGCTAGAAAACGAAACAAACCCAAACACCAATTGATAGTATTTATTTTCACCATTAGCAAATAAGAAACAAGTAGAAAATATATCGATGATGGATTTTTAGGGTTTGTTATGACTTCCATTACTAACTGCAATATACTGGTTCTGGTGGAGAAAAATTGGGCTTCTTCCCCTAGGGGTGGAGTAATCAAACCTGAACAACTTCCAAGAGTACAGGTCAGCATTCCTGAAGGAGGTTGGCTTTTCCACATCTAAAGACTTCAAACTGGTGTGAAGGGGCAGGCTCTTTCCTTCTAAAACACAGTTTGGGTTATGTGTTCCCTACTCTTAAGGTTGGGAGCAGGGTTTGAGCAGAGGAAAATGAGAGAAGCTTCCTCAAACATACTTCTGGAGGAAGATAACTTAGTGTGTCTTCTTTCTGCCCCAAGCTTAGGGCAAGAAACAACTCCATTCAGCATCTGTGGAACTTCCTTGCTTATCTGAGAGAAAGGTATAGCACGTATGTTCAGTGTAATATTTGCTGGATGAAACAAATGAACACCTGAACAACAAAATACAGAAATCTGAATGCAATACATTTACATACACAGTTCCAAAAAGACTTTTTTACTTCTGATTTTTTTAAACCAAATAATGTAGATGAATTAAAGAGTAAGGTCACATTGGCCCAGAAGATCAAATGCAAGAAATAGATTTTCTAAATCCAGGAGTTAATCTAGCAAAGGTGCATAAGATCTTCATGGAAAAAAGTTACTCTTTTTATTAAAGGACAGAAAAGAAGAACTAAATGGAGATTCTTCTGTTTTCATGGTTGGGAAACTTTAACCATTCTCAGCCTCACCAAATTGACTTGGAAAAGCAATACAACTTCAAATGAAGTCAATATTTTTCTTCTTAAAGCTCCCTTCCCCTCTCTCCTACTTACATCATTTATTATTGATCAGTGATGGAATATTAAAGAAATGATTTGGTAACTTATAAAGCAAAATTTCAATAGCCTCATGTTACCAACAAATTAAGAAACACGTTATTTTATTTTTTAGAGACCCTAATGGAAGATATAGCCAATCTTAAATTTACATGGTGGAATGAAATGAAGAGCCAGAGCAATTCTGAGAAACAATTAGGGAAGAGTCAAACAGATACCAAGACTTTATACTAAAGAAAGACTCATTGCAAACTCTGGTAATCTTATCTATACAATATCAACAGACAAGGATAGACTAGTAGGCCAAATTTATGAGCCTAGAAACAGGCCCACTTGTAGATGAATACATGTTCTATGGGGGAGATAGCTTTAAAAGTCAATGTAAAAGAATGGACATTTTCTGTTAATGGCTGGCTCTACAAAAAGATAAAATGAGACAAAGATAAAAGCACATATAAGGTATGTTCTAGATTGATTTGAAAACACATGTGAAGAGATACTGGAAACACTTAGAAGAAAATTAAGAAGAAATAGAATTATCATTCTTAAAATTCTTTTTAAGACATAAAATGCACAAACAAGGAAAATGTTGATAATTTCACATTAAGATATGATTTTTAAAAAGACTGAAATATCAAACAAATTGGAAGAATATATTTGCATTGAGATAATTTACAAAAGAGTTCTTAGAAATTACTAAGAAAAAAAATGCCAAGAGAAGAATGGGCAAAAAAGCCCAGACCTTCTGGTAGGGTAAATTGACACCTTGAAAGTAATTTTGGCAATACATAGTAAAATTGAAGGGTTCCTTACCTTATGACCCAGAAATTGCATTGCAATCAAAGGACCTATAGAAACTTGCACATGTACATAAGGATAAGCACAAAATTGGTGTTTGCCGCATTCTGATTGTTTTAAAAAATAGAAAAGCCTACCAGGAATGCATCCATTGAGTTTAGTGAAGTTTGATGTAGACGCTAATGTGAATCGACCATATCTGCGTTACCAACATAGGTAAGTGTCAAAATATTTGGTCAAAGGTACACTGCATAAATACAGTAAGAGGAACAAAAAATACAGTTGGAGTGATACAGAAAATCAGAATAATGTGAGGATGAACGAAGGAGATGGGATAAAGGACGGGCTTTTAGAAAAAATCTAATGTTGCTTTAAATGTGTCAGATCATTAGAATGACAGTATCTTAAGTTTCTGTACACTGGCATCAATAAATACAAAGTATTTTATAATAGAAATTTTAGTGTGAAAAATAAGGCTCTGCAGCATCTGACATAATAGCCTCAAATAATAACTGCTATTCTGTAACTGAAGTACAAGATTTGGCAGTGATTCTTCGCTTTTTTTTCTCAATATATCTAGTTGATTTAGTTTCTAGAATCTTCCTTTTCTACAGTGTGCTTAACAGCTAGTATAATATCCTCATTGTATAATTTTCATACCTTAAGTAGTTGCCCTCCTTTCCCTCCTCTCCCCTCTCCTCTCCCTCTCCTCTTCTAGAGAGCTGCAGGTCCTGGAATTTGACCCCAGAGCCTGGATCCTCAGATCATCTCAGCCTCCTAAGTAGCTAGGATTACTACAGGTATGAGCCAGCAGCACCTGGAAAATCAAGTAATTTTTTTTGGGGGGGGGGTTCTGGTCGTGGGGCCTAAACTCTGGGCCTGGGCGCTATCCCTCAACTTTTCAGCTCAAGGCTAGTGCTCTACCACTTGAGCCACAGCACCACTTCCATCTTTTTTTTTTTGCTTATGTGGTGCTGGGGAATCGAACCCAGGGCCTCATTGCATGCAAGGCAAGCGCTCTACCACTGAGCTACCTTCCCAGCCCCAATCAAGTAATTTTTAACCATCAAGTTATAAACATTTGTTTTTAAAGACATCTGAAGTTTATATGAGTACAAGAGGTTAGTTTAGTAAGGTGAATTTCTTATGTTTATATATACATAACAGCCCTAATATTTCTATCCTAGTTACAAAAGTTAGGTAATGAGTACACTTCTTTTTGGATAATGTCATCACCCTTTCCCTGACTCTCTCCCAGTTCTCCTGTCCCTACCTACATTTAAATGAATGATCTGTGAGAAAATAGGAAAGTGATGAGAACTCTCTTTATATTTACTTTAATAATTAGAGTCAAAAATCTCAACCAGAGAGTAAATTTTAAGCGTTTTGAATAACCAAGGTCTGTATTTTCTATCTTGAGCATTTCTCAGCCTACTCCTAAGAACCCCAGTCTCCTCCACATTACTTCAGTTCATATAGGTCTCTCCATACTATTCATGGAGCCACCAATAGAATTATAGAATATTTCCCTAGGAGTTGAGCCACTGATAGAATTATAAAGTATTTCCCGAGGAGGTGAGGCTTGATCAAACCCCGAATCCTAGCCCGGCCAGTGGCTTATGCCTGTATTACATGCCTGTAATACTAAAGAGAACTATATACTAAAGAGAACTAAATACTAAAGAACAATAGCCACACACCCCTTTCCTTCCCACAGGCAAGGGGAGAGAGATTTTACTGTCCACAAAACTTCTAACTAGAACCTCTTTAATTTTTCTGTCTTTAGATAATTTGATTTCCATAATAATCCCCCTTCTAGCTTCATTGACTTTTAAGGCAGTGCAACTTTTCTTCCTCCTCAGAATATTTGTATTTGGGGGATAGTTTATGTCATGAATATTTTCCTCTTTAGGGCATTTTTCATAACCAAGGAGAATCACTGTGTTGTTTTAGCTGTACACTTTTCCCAATGGTATTAGGAATTTCAGATTCTGTATATTTTATTTGCAGTGAAGTTCATTCTGAATTTAGCCTGGGGATATCTCTGAACCCATGTGTGTGCGTGTGTGCACTGTATCCACTTGTACTCCACCCACTCTAGCCACACCTCCACTTTTGGTTTTTTGGTGATTAATTAGAAAATGAGTTTTCTTCTCTGGCTGGCTCTTTTCTGCCCTATCAAGCTTGGAACTATGATCCTCAGATCTCAGCCTCCTGAATAGGGTTAAAAGCATGACCTGTCATGGTTGTGCAAGGGGGTGGATTTGGGGTTGGGCAAGGAGGCAGAGGTTAACGAAAAAGCCATTATGTCTAGGGAGGCTGGGGGCTTTTCGGATGGGCCCACAATGCTTAGATAGATTGCCCTGACTGTACATCAAGCACTTCTGCACATACCTGGGTTTTTTTCAGGAGTCTGTATGTGCCTGGGATAATAAGGTGGGGGTCAATCCTTCATTTCCAACCTGATGGGTTTTTCTTTCCTTTTTTTTTTCTTTCCTTTTTTTTTTTTGTTACTAAGGCTTGAACTCAGAGCCATATACTCTCCTGCTCAGTTTTTGTTTTTCCTTTTTTTTTTTTCCTCACCATTGGTGTTAACCTTTGAGCCATATCTCTAGTTCCGGTTTTTGCCTAACTGGAGATAAGTTTTGCAGATTTTATCTACCTAGGTGGGCTCTGAACCTCGATCTTCACTGGTAAGATTTTTTAAAAAACTTGTCAGCAGACATGGTACCCTATTCCTAAAGTAGTCTGAGTTGAGGTATAAAGATGCTGTTATCAAGGCCATGATTCCTTCAGATCTAGTAGGGTTTAAAGTTTTATTCTTTGGCAAAAATGCCTTAGATCTCATTTTATCTCACAGATAATAAAACTAAGTGCCTGGATTTTAGAAAGTGAAGCTGTGACTTGAAGTTAAGCTAGAATTTAATACACCTAGAGAAGTCCCTGGGATGCAATATAATGTAATTTAAAACAAAACTGAGGTGTGGCAAGCTTAATTAAATCATTCAAATCACTAGCACTGTGATCTTAGTCACAGCACATAATTACTCTTGTTTTACCTTACCTTATATGTTTGTCCATCTATTTTCTTATTAGATGTAATGCAGAACATATATTTGTGTGGAACCCACTCACAATCCATCACTGTGCTTCCATACCATCAAGACAGATAGCCAAGCAGTATGTATTAGTTGGCTGTTAGATTTGTGTTTACAAAGGAAGATTCACAGAGATAGAGAAAGCAGTAGCAGTTGCTAGCTGCCTACGTGCAACTAGAGAATGCAGAGATTTAGCAGAATTGGGAAAGGAACTACTACATTTGGGTTGTGGGTTTTTTTTTTAATTGTGAAAATACCGTACAGAGGGGTTACAATTACATGGACAACGTAATGAGTCTTTTCTTATCAAGCATTGTTGGTTGTGAGGTTTTTTGAGTTGCATAATATAGGAAGTTCTAGCTTCTACCTGGAAAAATTCTAAAATGAAACCCTAGTCCTGTCAATTTGTACTCATGGCTAGTAATTGAAGGAATTGAGGCCTTGGTATAGCATTAGTCTCCCTTACTTTAGCACAATTAAAAATAAAACACTTAGCCGGGCGCCAGTGGCTCACGCCTGTAATCCTAGCTACTCAGGAGGCTGAGATCTGAGGATGAAGGTTCAAAGCCAGCCCCAGCAGAAAAGTCTGAGACTCTGATCTCCAATTAGCCACTAGAAAACCGGTAGAGCACTCACCTTGAGCTGAAGAACACAGAGACAGCGCCCTGGCCCAGAGTTCAAGCCCACAACCGACAAATAAATAAATAAATAAATAAATAAATAACTTGTTGAATATCTTCTCAACAGTCCAGCTGTTGAGCACTGGAGAAAGCAGAGATGGTGCAATGTAAATTGAGACTATAAAGTGTTTGTGTTAGTAATGCATTCTGTAAGGTGTTGGTGAGCTGAGGTCAAAGCTGCAAGTAAAGCTGTATGACATAGGGAACGTGTGGCAGGATGTACTATACCAGCCTTCGTAATTGGGGTCACAGAGCTTTGGGGACAATTGTGATGGCATGGTTAGCTAGTGTAGCTGTCTATGATGGACTGTCACAAAATAATTGGGTCTAACTTGTGTACAGTAAATTTTAAGATAGCCAGCCTGTAATTCTACCTACTCAAGTGGCTGAGTTCTGATGATCACAGTTTGAATCCAATCCCTGGGAGGAAAGCCCATGAGACTCTTATTTCCAGCTAATCACAAAAAAAAGCTGGAAGTAGAGCCGTGACTCAAGTGGTAGAGTGCTAGCTATGAGCAAAAAAGTTCAGGCCCTGAGTTCAAGCCCCAGGATTAGGGCATGTGCACACGTGGTGAGTGTGTACACACACATGCCAATCCCTTTCTGGGAAGTCAAACTTCTGGGGGTAAGTTTTGCATAAATTAACCCTTTCGCTTTTAAGAAATAGAGATAGAGGCATTTTAAAAATTATTGTTTTTGTCGGTTGTGGGGCTTGAGCTCAGGGCCTGGGTGCTGTCCCTGAGCCTCTTTGTGCTCAAGAGTAGTGCTCTATCACTTGAGCCACAATTTCATTTCTGTTTTTTGAGTGGTTAATTGTAGATAAGAGTCTCACAGAGACCCTCTTGCCTGGGCTGGCTTTGAACTGCAATCCTTGCTCAGCCTCCTGAGTAGCTAGGATTACAAGCATGAGCCACCAGGACCTGGCTTAAATATTATAAATTTTAAACATTAATCCTCAAATGGATTATTGTCCAAAGGGGAAGATGGAGTTTGGTTAAATTTTATGAAAAATGTAAAAATGTAAGTGTCACCTAGTTAACCATGAATGAGTTACATTAGTGCTATAGTATGTAAGAATAAAAGCCTTGTCTATTACAGGACCTGACAGCATGCAACTTAAGTGGTAGTTGAAATAAGATGTGGAGGATAAGATGTGGAGGATAAGATGGATGCTAGATTTCTATTAAACTAAATATATATTTTTTTAAAATGTAGCAACTAGCTGAGTACCTATAGTTCATGCCTGTAATCTTAGTTAATTAGAAGGCTAAGATCCAGAGGATCATACATTTAAGAAAATCTGGGCAGAAGAGTGTGAAAATAACCAGTAAGGGCTGGGATAGAGGTATGGCTCAAGAGTAGAGTACCACTTGTGAGTAAGAAGCAGAGTAACATGATGTCCTAAGTTCAGGCTGTGGTAATGGGAAAAAAGAAAAGTAGTAAATAGCAACCTCTAATTGATGATTGTTTATCCTTTTGATATTGTTTTGACATCAGATAGTTTTGGCTGAGAGCTTATATGGGTGAGGTTGAAGGAATGTGTCGATGTCACAAATATTAATATTAATTAAATATCTTGATGTTGATTACTCAGAAAGCAGAAACTAGAATTCCAAAATACAGGTACTCAGGCAGTTGAGATCTGAGGTTCAGCTGGGGCAGGAAAGTCCATGTGAATCCTATCTTCAGTTAACCAGCAAAAGCTAGAAGTGGAGATGTGGCTCAAGAGGTTGAGTCCTAGCTTTGACCAAAAAAAGCATGTGTGCACACACACGCAGACATACAAATATGAAATCAGTTCCAAGTCAAATTAGTCAAAAAGGGAACAGGTAACATGTAGAGAAGCTGGAAGGTGGAGATTGGCTTGATTAATGACGTGGAATGAACTATGAGTATAAATTCTCAAGCCAGTTGCACAGAGAAACTTACTCTAAAGGTGTCAAGGTCAGACTATTTGAACCAAGTTAACCAGACACTTTGTTTTAGTGTGGGTAAGGGATTGTTCTATATCGAACTGGCTGAGTGAGAGAAGTGGGGAGGGAGGGAGAGGTAGAAAGAGAGAACTATGAAACAGACAAGGGCAATGTGCTAAATGAGTTAATTTCAATTAAGGGAGGGCTTTTCAGAGGATGTGAACTTTCATATTTTCCCCTAAAACTGAAAGTTCCTCTTTGATACATTTTATCCATTTCAAATACATCTAAATTTACTTGTTCCTATTTGTAGTCAATTTGAGGTCATTCCTCATCTTTGTTGATTTTATTTTCCATCTTTTCTAACTTACATGTACTTTATTCCATTGCTAATTGGAAGCGATTAAAACTTCTGAAGACAGAGATGATGATTGAGCTGCACTTGATCATTACATTTCTAGAACCTTGAAGATGGACCAAAGAGAATGGCAAGAGGCCAAGATTCATCCTATATGTAATCAGACTTAATTTTTTTATGGTTAAAATTCTGTTGGTGGTTTAAAAATCTAGTGGTGAGATGGGCCTTCCTGACACAGCTCATAGTGTACTATCAAATTGTCCACTAGGTGTCACCAAGAGCTTAAAGATAACAGCTTCCTGTGTCCTTCCTTACTCCTGTCCTTTAGGACTTGGGCATCAGGGCCTGATAATTTAGAGAAGGGATGGTGTTTAGGTCTTCTTTTTGGATAGATGAGAATGACAGATAGACATCTGGAAATTTCCATCTAAGGAGATATTAAGCATTTGGTAAATTTAAAAACTCAGATGATTTAGGCTGAACTTGCTAACTACTTTGAGAAAAATTATATAAAACAGCTGGGCATGGTGGCTCATACCTGGAATCCTAGCTACTTGGAAAACTAATTTTGGGAGGATTGAATTTTTGAGGCTCATCTTGGCAAGATGTTTGAGAGACTCCATCTCAACAGAAATAAAGCTGGGTATGGTGGTACCTATCTGTCATTCTAGCTGCTTGGGAGATATAAACGGGAAGATCATAGTCCATACTGGTCCAGACAAAAAAGAGAAGACCAATCCTCAAAATAACCAAAAGCAAAAAAGTCTGAGGACATAGCCCAAGTGGTACAGTGTGAGGCCTTAAATTCAAACCCTAGTACAGCCAAAAAAAGTAGTGTGTGTGTGTGTGTGTGTGTGTGTGTGTGTGTGTGTGTGTGCCATTATATACTAAAATGAATTCCAGATAAATTAAGTTTCTTTTAAGGAAACACTTTATTTAAAAAATTGTGGGGAAATACACATAACAAAGTTTACTACCTTAGCCATTTTTATTGAGACAAGTTCCATGGCATTGAATGTATTCACATTATTTTTCCACCACCATTCTCTTTGTACATTGTGAATTAATATTTTAAATATTTTAAATTAATATTTTATATACAAGCAACAGAATGTTAGAAGAGAGAGATGTGTTTTTATATAGTTGAACATGGGGAAAATTTTCTAAACAGAATAGAAAGTATCAAAAATTATATATTGTTACATTAATTGCCTAAAAACTATTTTCATTTAAATAACCTCAAAGTTGATGAATTTCTCATATTTTTGAATAATCGTGTTTGTGTGGCTATGATCCCTAGTCTTTTTGCTAGCTATCAGCCAGGGTCTGCTCTCAGCTTAAGTGTCTCCTGAAATTCCTTACCACACATCTCTCACGTAGGCCTCTGAGCTGGACAGCCAGCATGGAAGAGAGTCCTTTTTCCAGTCTGTTAATGCAGTTGTATATACAACTGTATCAGTACAGTCTCCATTGCTACATAATATAACCTCTTCCAGGAGGTGCTTATCCCATGACTGTACATTGTAAATACAGTTTGTGGAGAGGTATTATTACTAGAATGAGAATAGCGATTTGTGGAAAGTTAAGCAGTTGTTTAATCTGTTTTCTTCAAATTTTAAAATAAGAGTTTCATAGAAGTGAAGATATGTTTTAACCTATGAGATCTCTATAGGTTTCTTTTCTGTCTTTGATGTTAGTAATAGAAATTACTAATATTTATGAGTGATTGCTCTGGGTAGGCCATGAGATAAAATAGCTAATTTAGTCTTTACAATGATTGTATGAAGTAGCTGTCACTTATAAAACCACAGTACAGATGTGGAAACTTCAATCTAGAGAAGGCAAGTGGAGTCCCCAGGTTAAAATGGTAGACATTTAATAGAATAATAATTTTAATCTGATTGACTTCTGGCACCCAAGGTTTTATTTGACTATTTTGCCAGAAAGTCACCTGTGTCAGATGAAACTATAACATAAGAGCCAGCTCTGTATTCCATAATGTCAATCCAAGTAACTCAGTCCTGAAGTGCTAGAAGAAAATTGTAAGTGTTCTCTTCCTACCCAATAATCATTCATTAGTGTAGTTATAAGAAAGTAAATAACCAGGAATTCATTTAAAACTAGTTGGTAGTTAATAAAGATATGGCTCTTGCTATATCTATTTCTCTCTAATGTATAATATCTTTGAAAACTTCACACATTCTTCTTGCATGAAAACACTAGTGGTTGGGGTAAGAAAATACCTGTGTAGCTTCTGTGGTGTTCTTTACTGGACCAGCCTATTCTTGATTATTTTTATTATTAATTTTTTGGTTATCATCTTACTGATTATCCATGACAGCTCTCTTGAACTAGGAGATCTCACAGCAACTTTATTTTGCAAGTTTTTGTTATCTTTTTTTCTCTATTTTTTTAAACTTTATTTTATTGTAAAGATGTTGTACAGAGGGGTTACAGTTACATGAGTAAGGTAATGAGTACATTTCTTGTCCAACATTGTTATCCCCTCCTTTGTTTTTTCCTATTATCCTGTCCCTCCCCCACATCCCCCCTCCCCCCTTCCCAATCCCCTCCCCAAGCTGTAAATTTCATTTCCAACTTAGTAGTGGTATAAAAGATTTTCCATTCACCAAACAGTTTATGAATACAGTGCATCATGAGCTCTGTCACCCCTTCTAGCATTCTTACCCACCCCTCTTAACTCACTGCTTCACTACTTACAATTTTAGGTTATGCATTTAGGTTTTTTGCCTTTAAAAAAATATATTATTTTTTTTATGTGGTACTGAGGAATCGAACCCAGGGCCTTATGTATGCTAGGCAAGCTCTCAGCCACTAAGCCACTTTCCCAGCCCAGTTTTTTGACCTTTTAACAAACAAAACAGTTTATGTGCACAGTACATCTTGATCTGTGGTAAGCAAGTGGTTACAAATGAATTAACTGAGGTACAACAGATAATGGAGAGCACAAATAGGTCCAATTCTGCAAAAACAAAAAGGCCCCCAAAAGTCAAAGCCCAACAAAATAAATACCAGGAAATGGGTACTCACAGGAGAGTAGGGCAGGGCCAAAGGAGAAGGAAAATGAAGGAGGCCAAAGGAGGAGAATGAAGCTGGAAAGTGGGGAGAATGCAGGCAACAATTCATTGTACGTACCCCAGAATGGAAGATTTTGAAGTGATGTCACAGTGACTCAAATTGGAGCTGGTGTATATATTTTTAAAATACAGTGTTTCGTAATACAAACATAAAATTGATTAAATTTGAGGGGAATAAGTGTAATTACTTGTCTGGTAAGATTATCCTAGACGTATACTAGTTATTGCAAATAAGGGAAACCACAGGACCTATGTTTCTTTGGGCCTGGCTTCCTTCACTTAATATAATTTTTTCCAAGTCTTTCCATTTCCTAACACATGGGGTGATGTCATTCTTTCTGATAGAGGCATAGATAGAATTCATATGTATATACACCACATTTTCTTGGTCTGTTCATCCACTGAGGGACATCTGGGTTGGTTCCATATCTTAGCTATGGTAAATAATACTGCAATAAACATAGTTGTGCTGGTAGCTTTAGTATAGCCTTGCTTGTGATCATATGGGTAAATGCCCAGAAGTGGGATTGCTGATTTCATAGGAGAGCTTTATGTTTAGTCTTTTGAGGAACATCCATATTGCTTTCCAGAGTGGTCGAACAAGTTTACACTCCCACCAACAATGCAGTAGGCTTCCATTTGGCCACATCCCTTCCAGCATCTGTTGTTAGATTTCTTGATTATTGCCATTCTGACTGAGGTTAGGTGGAATTTCAATGTTTTTTGATTTGCATTTCTTTTATGGCCAGGGTAGTTGAGCATTTCTTCATGTGTCTTTTAGCCATTCTTATTTCTCTCTTTGTCTTTAGCCCACTTACTAATGGAGCGGTTGAAAGCTATGTATATATGACCATATAAGATGATGCTAAGTGAAATGAACTCCAAGATACGGACACAAGTTTTTTTGTTGTTGTTGCAGTTTTTAATGTACTATGATTTTTTTTGGTTTATTTTGTATGTTCTTCCCCCATGCTATAACATACCCTGTTGTCACTGTACTTGATTCTGGTGCCCTGCATCTTGTATTTACATTTTTCTAATTTGGGGAGGGGAAGGGAAATAACAAAATGCTGATACAAGGATACAGGTTGACTAGTTGTAACAATGAGACATACATGACACTGTTGAAAATGAACTTTACAAGTTGACAGGGGAGGGAGGAGTTGGGGGTTGGGGAGGGAAGGGATAGTAGAGGAAAAACAAAGGAGAGGGTAACAATGCTTGATAGGAAATGTACTCATTACCTTACTAATGTAACTGTAACCCCTCTGTACAGTATCTTTACAATAAAAATTACAAAAAAAACCAAGAAAGTAACTAATACAGGGTAGGAATTTATCAGGATATGTTCCATGCATGTATATTAATAGGACAGTGAAATCCTTGTGTACAGTTAATTGTGCTAATACTAAAGAGAAGCTGAGTACAGTGTCTCACACTTGTAATCCTACTTGGGAATCCTAATAACTATTTGGGAGGCTGAGCTTGCTAACCCAGGCCAAAAGTTTGTGAGATCCTCATTTCAACCAATAAAAAGCTGGGCACAATGGTTCACATTTATCAACTGTGCAGGAAATATAAATAGGAAGATCATAATTCAGGCTAATTTGGGCAAAGAGCCAAGGACTATATTGGAAGAATAGAAAGGTAAAAAGGGTTGGAAGGTGTGGCTCAAGTAGTAGAACATCTGTCCAGTAAGTTCAATGCCTTGAGTTTAAACCCTAATTACCGCTAAGGCAAAAGAAATGATAGCCTATCTCCATAAAGTCATCTTTAAAACTTCAAAAAAGATTTTCTTTGGATAAAAATCATTCTGGGCCAAGTGCCAGTGGCTCATGCTTGTAATCTTAGATGTAATACTAGGTGGCTGAGATCTGATGATCATGGTTCAGAGCCAGCCCTGGCAGGAAAGTCCGTGAAACTCTTATCTCCAATTTACCACCAGAAAAACAGAAGTGGCGCTGTGACTCAAGTGGTAGTGCTCTTGCCTTGAGCTGAAGAGCTGAGGGACTGCACCCAAGCCCAGAGTTCAAGCCCCAAGACTGACCAAAAAAAAAAAATCATATGGGGCATTTAAAAGTCTGAGAATGCAATCTCAATTTCCAGATGTTCAGGTTTCCATAAAATGACCAATTCACCCAGGAGGAATGAAGGAACAGGAAGCTTTTGACTGGAAGCCTCTACGTGCTTAGGATTATGTTCAGCCTTGTATTTACTCAGTAAATACTAGTTCAACAGTAACTCTACTACCTGAAGGTGGAAATAGAAATAGAGGGCAGAAATCTGGTCTCTTCCTGTTCCTGGTTAATAACAGAAGAAAAAAGAAAACCCAAACTTAAAACCTAGTAATTACAATTGAATTTACATAGAAGAGTAGTAACACTTCACACTGGCAGCAGCAAAAACAAGCCTTTGCTTTGTAATAGAAGAAAAAAATTGAAAACTAGAGGAGACTCTAAAAAAGAAGGCAGATGGGAAGACCTTGATAAAGTTGTTGTTTTTATCTTACATATTCAATGAAATCTTCTTGACATAAGAGTCTAAAAACACATCCTTAACAATGAATTGAAAAAGCAGTCATAAATATTACAAACATTTTGATATACTAAAATTGCAGACTAAGAAGATTTTCACCAAATGGATTTTATGGTTTCAGTAATAACATTGCTCTATTTATCTTTATTATTTCCACTGGAGTAAACAATCCACATGTCACTAATATATTTGGATTAAATATTTGTGCTTCATTTGTTTAGGGAGGAATTAGCAAAAAAGCTAGATTTATGAGCTGTGGGGGAGGAGTGTGCTTTGCTGAAACACTTATCTGATTTTTATACTAGTATGTTTTATAAACAGCTGTGCTCTTTAAGACCACAATGATATCCCAAGGGAGATGGATGTAACAAGGCCTCAGCTCCATTAGGGTATAATTGCCGGGTACCCAGAATAATAACTAAGATTTAAATAGCAGTAGAGTACTGTCCAGGCTGAGGTCATGCAAACAAACACTATTCCTGGCACCATATGATGGCCAGGTACTGTTCCCTCCAAATTCTACAGCTTCAAACTGTTTGCTGTATAGACAGTACCTGGCTGTGGGAACTCTAGGGGAATCAGCTATAGATGTTCATGTTATATCCAGGATTCTGGCATGATTCTGGGAGTAGCCTTTCTCTTCTCTGCACTATTGTCTCTGTCCCTAGCTAAGGGTATTGGTCAAGAAACATATACTTTTTAGAAAAGGATCAAGAATAAGTAAGATATGTAAGTAGAAACATGGAAACATTTAAAATCTGCAAAAACAATTTTCCAAAAACTTTTTAGATTTTAAATAATTCATATGCAACATAAATTATTGAAAATTATTTTAGAAGATGGACCATTTCTACATTCATTTTACAAGCCCATATAAAATTACTGCTAAAACTTGACAGAAAAAGAAAGCTTATAAATGCTTTTTATCCACGTATATAGGTAAAAGTATATTCTTAATAATAGTCAATTGGACCAGCTGTTATTAAAATAGCATTATTAAACAAATTATTATTAAAGTAGTGTTATCCATAAAATGCATTGTATAAAGTGTTATGCATGAACAAGCACATCATTTTATAACATCTAGACTATTTTATATCAGTAAACAAAAAAAACTTACATGAGTATTATCATAGTCCTTGCTGAAGTATTGTTAACAGTTTACTGTTTATTTTCAACACAAATTCTTAATAAACCAAAACTATAAGAAAACAAAATGTGTGTCTCAGGATATCACTTCACAGTATTCATGTTAAACTAGAAGGTAATTGAAGTAAGAAATTTCAGATGTCTAATAATGGTCTAAAATGTTAGTGAATGAAAGAAGGTTAGTTTAAAAAATTGAAGATGGAGATAAAAGTATTATTAGCTGCTGACATTTATTGATTATTCATTTATTTGTTTAAAAGAAAGGACCTATACATTCAGACTCAAGAATGAAAGTTTTATTTTACCTCCCTGTTTTTTCAAAAAGAGAAAGTCAGAATGCTTCTACTCCCTAGTTTTCTCCTTTCTCCCTTTGCAGTTTTGAATGGTGAAATATTGGGGATTTTTAACTCACTGTTTTGTATTATTTAACTTCTCTGTCAAAAATAACTAGTGACGGTCTATTCGATTCTATGAATGCAGTTTTTAGTTATCTTAGGTTGTTTGTTTTCAATACTTAGTACCATTTTTAAACCATCTTCCCTTCTTCCCCCCTTCAGTACTTGGCCTTGAACTCAGGGTCTCCTGTTTACTTGGCTGATACTGTATTACTTGAGTCAGGTCTCTAGTCTGGCTTTTTGCTGGTTATCTTGGAGGCAGATTCTCAAGGACATTTCTAACTTTTTTCCAGGCTGGTTTCAAAACATGATCCTCCAGGTCTTAGGCTCTTGAGTAGCTAGATAGACATGAGCTACTCATTGGTACCAAGCAACTTTTATTAAGTTTGAATTTTTAAAAATTTGTGGCTGCTAGTTAGATATTTAAATGATCATATTTAGCCATGTGATAACAATGCTTTCTTATTTTATTAGCACATCAGATGTATAAATTAATGGGATTCACTGTGTATTTTCATATATGAATACATTGTACATTGATTATCATCCATCCTCCTCCTCTCGCCCTTCCTTCCTCTTGCTCCTTTAGTATACCTAAGAAGTCTCTCTTAATTTCTTTCTCTCCTTTCCTACACACCTACATAGTGGCTACTATTCTATTCTATACTTCTACAAGGTTGGCCCATTGTTTTTCATAATAAATGAGAACATGGGTATTTGCTTTCTATGTCTCCATTTTGAAAATGGCAGGACCTCATTTTTTAAATGGTTAACGAGTATTATGTAAATATACCACAATTTTTTCTTTTTACAAATTTTTAATCCTGGTGTTTGAGCTCAAGGTCTTGTGCTTGCTAGGCCAGTGTTCTGCCACTGAGCCATGACTCCAACCCCTTTTACACAGTTTATTTGTGAGATAGGACCTTACTTTTTGCCCAGGCCTGCTCTTGGGCTCAAAACCTCTTATTTTATGCTACCTGCCATATCTGGATGCATGCCATCATACTAGCTGTTGGTTGAGAAAGGTGTGGTGAGTGTTTTGCCAGCCCTGGGACTTGAACTCTGGGCCTGGGTGCTGTTTCTGAGCTTCATATTGCTTAAGGCGAGTGCTCTACCACTTGAGCCACAGCACCACTTCTGGCTTTTTTTTGAGTAGTTTATTGGAAATAAGAGTCTCATGGAGTTTCCTGCCCATGCTAGCTTCAAACCACCAATCTCCTATCTCAGCCTCCTGAATAGCTAGTATTAAAGTGAACCACTGGCCCCCAACTGTAGAATTTGTTTTTAAATACTCGAAATTCACGAGCTTTTGAAGATATGCTTTTTACAAATTACATTTGCTTGTGAATAAAGTAAGGTCCTTGGTCCTGAAGATTCAAAAGTTCTTTAGTATCATTGTCTTTTATTTTTCTGATTTAGGTTTTCTTGTCTGTTTCTCTTTTGAGTATACTTTAGACTTGTGTTTTTCAGATTTTTGATTTGTCTTCCATACTCAATATTTTCCTTTATCAATTCTGTCTATAGGGGGCTACACTAAGCCATAACTTTATTAGCTTAGTTTTTATTAAACATGCATTTAGTTCATTATCTGTTTTCCCCCTTCAAGGTAAATCTGTAAATTACTGACTCCATTAAATTCAGGGATCACCCTACCTTTTCTTTTTTTTTTCCTTTCTCCTCCTCGTCTTCTTCCTCTATTTCCTCCTCCTCATCATCATCATTAATTTCCTTACTCCTCCCTTAACACTTACTTTGTCTTAGTTTATTTTATTGGAAAATGTGTCATATAACATAATAAAATTATTTTTAGGATTTAAATAAGAATGCATATATAATCACTGACAAGATAGCACATAAGAAGCCCTGGTCCCATTACCTCTCCCTGAATAGAACATTTTCACTCTTCTGGAGTAACTATTTTTTTTTTACTTTAGAAGTAGCCACTTTCTTGACTTGTTAAAAAATTAACTCTGTGTGTGTGTGTGTGTGTGTGTCCAGTGACTGAGATTATAAGTGTGAGCCACCACACTGGAGATTTTTGTTGAGAAGTCAGGGTCTTTCTGACTTTTCACCCTGCATGGCCTCAAGCCACAATCCTCCTTTTCTGCCTCCCATGGAGCTGGGATAACAGGGGTACATTACCATTCTCAATTGTTTTTATTTTTATTTTTATAACCCAACTATTCTTAAGTAAAATGATAAACTATATGAAAATATGCTTGGCTACATTTGGGTTAGGGAATGAAGTTCCAAGTCCTTTGTCTTACCTTAAATTGAGACTAGGTTAAATGCAGTCCTATTATCTCATGTTCTTAGAAAATAATCTTAACACTTTACACATGTATTTTGGCTCTAGTGATTCTTTAACCTTAGAGTAATCAGAAATATATTTAAGCCCACTTTTTTTTCCTTAGAAACTTCTCTTTGATGTCCTCATTTCCTTTTTAACCCAGCTTCAATTCTTCCTTATTTTTCCAATCAACATTGTCTTATTATCTATTCATGCTGCTCTCTGTATAGTAACATTTGTGTATAATCAGCATTTGTTGATTCTGGAGAGGTGAATAGATTGGTGACATGTTGTTTGCTAATAGTACTAAGGAGCTACTTAATATGCATGACCATGAATTTAAAGTAATACCAGACAGCATGGGTGTGAGATCCTCTCCGGTCATAGCTACCTAAGTAGAATTGTAAAGCATATACAGTGCTGTGTCTAATTGCCTTTCCCTTGCTCTGACAACCTCACCTGGCAAAACATCAGTTTTATTTATTTCATTAGTTTTATGAGAGAAGGGTTTGATTTTTGTTGTTTGATTTTTTTTTTTTTTTTGGTATGTGTGCTTGTGTGTGCCAGTCCTGGGGCTTGAAATCAGAGCCTGGGCATTGTCTCTGAGCCTTTTTGGTTGAGGCTAGTGCTCTACCATTTGGCCATAATTCTACCTTATGCTTTTTTGGTGATTAATTGAAGATAAAAATTCCATAGACTTTGCTGCTAGGGCTGGCTTTGAACTACAGTCCTCAGATCTCAGCCTCTTGAGTAGTTAGGATTACAGGTATGGGCCCCTGGTGCCTGGTTGTTACATTTTTTAAAAAAGGAAACAACAGACAAAGTGATCTGTCTGAAGAGTTCAAGGGCAGCTAGTCTTGAATGGCAAAGTTCTTTTCATTCTGTTATGTAGAAATTCTCTCACAGAAAGCTCAACCTTCTGCCTATTCATCTCAGGTAGATATTTTTAAGGTCTGATCTTGTAGGAACTAGATGTGTGTCCCACACATACAATGGACTGCAAGAAGATAAGGTACCAACTTTTGGCTCCTAGGCATTTGTGAATGTAGGCCTATTACTGCCAGATTGTCTCTGTGTATTTCTTTTAATCAAAAGAAGCCAGGGAAGAGGGAAAGGGGAAGAGTGATAGAGGAGGTGAGATTGATTGAGATATATTGAAATGTGTGGATATATAGCAATGAACTCCCTCCTATATAGCTAATGTAAACTAATAGAGAAATTATGATGAAAATAAACAATACATAGAATTTCATGTGAAATCTTTGACCTTAGGTCATTTACAGTCTAATTTATAAAGTTTTGGTAACTGTGTGCTGATTAACCTTATGGTCCAATTATTATTTACTGTATTTGAACAGATGTTAAGACTTCCAATTGTTAATTCCATCCACATATTCAGACCTTTTATTTAGTTCCTTGTTCTTAAATATGAATGAGTAACTATGACTAATCAGACATTTAGGGACATCTACAGCATAACTAATATTTCCATACTGAGAATCCCATTTCTTAGAAAACCGATTCTTCTGGATAACGAAGACAAGTTAAACTATATCATACACAATGATCTCTTTTCCAGGTCTAAAAACTAATTCTGAGTACCTACAGTGAATTTTAGGTTAAGTCTTTCTTGACCCATAGGGCTTACAGAAAATAAGGATTTATTCCATAATATAATTCCCACTGAAAAATCCTATTGTTGTCATGGATTGGCTACTTCAGAATCTTTCTCCATTAATGTTACCACCCACCACAGAGTGTTCAAGTAAATGACAGAAAGATGACAAATTTAATTCTTGTGAGAATCACCATAGTGTTGATGCAGGACATTGCTCTTTTAGAGATGCATAAGGCTCTACATACTCAAGACAGGATTTAATGACAGGACAGTTCCTTCATTGCTTTTGCATTATGTTATGCTAGGATATTTTCAGAACTATGTAAAAAGAAAGTGTCAATTTGTATATATCCTCTTCCATTTTTTTCCCTGGGGTAATAAGACAGAATAAGGCCATGAGAAAATACTTTATTATAATAGGCTATATGCACTTATGAAATAATTAAAGTGAGTGATGGACTTCTATAGTTTGAAATTCAGTCTTACCAAGTTTGAGATTCATAAAATATGAATGTCTTTTGTATATTTACTGGGTCTGAGCATTTTTGTTGACCCTGAGCATTTTTGCTCAAGGCTAGTGCTCTACCACCATGGCTCTACTTCTGGCTTTTTGGTGGTTAACTGGAGATAAGAGTCTCATAGGGTTTCCTGGCTAGGCTTTCTTTGAACCGGTATGCTTAGATCTCAGCTTCCTGAGCAGCTAGGATTACAGGTGTGAACCACTGGTACCTGGCTAAAATATGAAGTTTTAATGGAAAAGGTGAATAGATTAATTTCCTTGTAAATTATGACCATTTACTCCTTGGATAAAATTGTGTTTCTTTAATGAGTCTGAGTGACAAAGGCCCACATTTTTCCTTTAAGCTTTATGATAATGACTATACATTTCTTCTTATTTGTTTACCTATACTGAACAACTGTCAAAACACAAGGCTTAGGATGTAGTAAAGGTTAAAGAAGTTACATTGGATGCAGGCTCTATTGGGCGTAGGCTCTGTTCTTATTCTTTCTACATGCTTATATTCACTGTAATGACAAACACTGGTCATTCCCATGGGGAATATAAAATTGCATAGTATTTTGCCTGAATTAGAATGATATTATGGTTTAAAAATATATATGGGCTCTGGATTCTCTGAATTGCTTGAGGTTCTATCAGGTTTACAGTTTAGTAATTATGTGATCTCAGGCAGCTTGTTGTGAAGTAATAAATGGATTGTAAGAATTAAATTCAGAAATACCCATATATTTTAAGAATCTAGAAGCACCTGTGCAATTTACTGGTAGGATTTCTAAGCATGTATTACTTCATAACAATAAAGTGTTCTTTGTACTAGAACTTTACAATAATGCACAGAGAAATGCAGTCAGTCAGTAGTTTTAGAGTTTGAATTCAGGGCTTTATGCTTGCTTATGCAAGCTCTCTACCACTTAAACTATTCCTCCAGTCCCTGTAAATCACTCTGAAGTAGACTTTTTTAAAATGATAGTCTTAGGGCTTAAACTCAGGCCCTCACAATATCTTTTAGTTTTTTGTTTTTGTTTTTGTTTTTTTTGCTCAAGGCTGACACTCTACCACTTGAGCCACTCCTCTACTTCCAGTATTTTGCTGGCTAATTGGAGATAAGAATATATCTTGCAGTTTTCTACCCAAGCTGGCTTTAACCCATCATCCTCAGATCTCAACTTCCTGAGTACCGAGGATTTAAAAGTGTGAGCCATCGCCGGGCGCTGGTGGCTCACGCCTGTAATCCTAGCTACTCAGGAGGCTGAGATCTGAGGATCGCGGTTCAAAGCCAGCCCGGGCAGGAGAGACCGTGAGACTCCTATCTCCAATAAACCACCAGAAAACCGGAAGTGGTGCTGTAGCTCAAGTGGTAGAGCGCTCGCCTTGAGCTGAAGAGCTGAGGGACAGCGCTCAGGCCCAGAGTTCAAGCCCCACGACCGACAAAAAAAAAAAAAAAAAAAAAAAAGTGTGAGCCATCAGTGTCTAATGATAAGAAAACCAAATTTTTAAAAGGTTGAATAAAATTTTAAAAGACCCACAGGTAATATCAGAGATGGACCTTAAACATATATTCTTTTTCAAATTGAAAACAATGTTACAGAATTTTCTGAGGGAGTCACATTTTCAGCTATTCTATGTCATTATTACACTATGTCCCAATTTTGAGTCTATGAAATATAATCTCCATAATCCTCACTTTCTCTTATGAATAACGGGGATTTTTTTTTAAGACTCAAGCCACAAAAATAGATTAGAGGATTGGAATATTAAGGGGAAAAATCAACTCCTTATTTCAAGGAAGTTCTGAAATGTTTAAAGACCATATTGTTTTCCATCCTCACTTTAGCCCCCAGGACTTATCTTGTGCCGCTTGGTATGAATCTGTTCATTGAGAGATCCAGTAGATAGACACCCATAGACTTAAGCAGTTTCTCAGAAAACTAATGTCCAAATGTGGCTTGATTTAATCAGATTTAAATTTAATTCAAAGTTGGGCCTAACTGAAGGAGCAAAAGTAGTTTTGTTAACGTGCTAGATGAGAATAAAGTAGGAAAGTCAATGACAGTTTTGCACTCCATAATAAAAGTGATAAATGTGTAGTTGATAAGAAGAAAGGAGAGGAGAACAAAGCAGGGTTGAAAGAGGCACAAATGGAGAAATAAAGAGACGGAGATCAAGGGAAAAGTCCGTAGATGTGTTATTTGTAGGTGAGGATCAGAGTAAGGTGCATTGTGCCAAACTTGGAACCCTTGCAACTCAATAAGGCTGTTAGGTCTGTAACAGCACATCACTTCAAGGTTGTTAGAAATGCCACATCTCAGACTCTGTCCATTATTTGAATCTGCATTTTAGCAAAACTCACAAATGTTCTGAATGCACATTGACCTTTGAGAAGTGTGTATTCAAGGGGTTCCAACAGGAGAGGGGGCAAGACAAGAAAGGGTGATGGGGATGTGAGAATATGATCAAGTTACATTGCATGCATGTATGAAAATATCATAATGAAGCTCATTATTTAAAAACCAGTAAAACAAGGTATCAGTGTCTAATACGCACAAATAGATAATAAAGCTCAAAAACAAGAATGTCAGAGGTCAAGCTATAATGGGAACAATTTTGGGTTTAAACTGTTTCTGCATACTGTATCTCTGCTGACTGAATTCATCTTTACCAACTAAAATCATCAAATAAGCAGAACAGGAAGAAAAATCCACATTTAACACCACAAGCTGCAAATCAAAATGAATGATGTTCAGTAATGTCAGAATCTTGTGGGAATCTCCAACAACTTTATTCTCTAAAAGGCCCAGGCTGTCTCACACCACTGAGGCACTGCCAGCCTGAATAAAGATTAAAATATAATTCACAGTCAATTCAACTATTTGTAAATGACCCATGATCACCAAGTTACTGCTTGACTGGCCAATTTTTAGATCTGCATTTCCGTTTCATCCACTAGTCTACCTTTTTCAGCTAGGCAACTGCATACATTTTTCATCTCGCCAGCTGTGCGCCTTAATTTTTTACTATCAAAAAGGATGCTAAATATTTAAAGAGTGGATGTTAGAACAAAGTGAGTCTTTTTAGATTGGAGTTGGAGATACTGTAATTCAGTTGAATTTAAGGTATATATAGGTATTTGAGTGGATGAATGGAGAAATGTGTGCACCTACATATTTTCTTCTATTTTTAGGCTTAGGAGAGCCTAAAAGCAATGGAGACCTGGTAGCAAAGAGCATATTTAGTGTCCAAATCTTTTTTTTTTCTAAATGCTTTTTCATCAATGAGACTGTTAGAAAGAAGTCTTATTCCAGAGCCAGTGAAAGAAAAGTAAATGAGTCTAGAATTTCTTGATTTTGTCATAAAGCAAGGAAGTGGTAAGAAAAAAAATGGAGACTTGTCAAAACAAACACAATGGCAATTGGATAATGGACAATTGGATAATCTGCTCATCAGATAACTTGATTAAAATAAAGGTCAGTAAACACATAGTGAAATAAATGGATAAAGAAATGTAGAGGAGCAGCGCTTTCTTACAATACAATACCAAACTAACAAACATAGAAGGATTTTATAAAATTAGAAAGTCATAGGAACAAATGAAGTAACTAGGCGAGATCAATAGAGTATAAAACTAGTAGGTAAAGGTTTGATATGTAATATCATTTTCATGTAATCTTAGGTTCTCTCAGTGAGACACTAATAACAAAGTGAAGACTAGATACATGCATAGTAAGAAACTTGGCACTCTCCTCCTTAACCCAATGATGAAAATCAGCATCACAAGGAATACATTGTATTTTCAATATCCCCTAAGAAAGCAGCAGCATAAATTTATGTATAAGGCCAATGTGTATAACCTGAATTTAATATTGAAGAACCATAGTAAACTGCAATTGAGCTCAGTTTTGTACTTTGCTACAAAATACATAATTGAGGCCATTTGTGAAGTTTGAACAGGGTTTGTGAGAATTACACAGTTTCAATGTTATTTTTTCAATGTGTGCTTATGTAGGAGAGTTTTTTTTTTCCTGGGGGTCCAGTTGTGGGGCCTGAACTCTGGGCCTGGGCGCTGTCCCTCAGCTCTTCAGCTCAAGGCTAGCGTTCTACCACTTGAGTCACAGCGCCACTTTCAGCTTTTTTCTTTTTGCTTATGTGGTGCTGAGGAATCGAACCCAGGGCCTCAGGCATACAATGCAAGCGCTCTACCACTGAGCCACCTTCCCAGCCCGAGTATTCTTTTCTTTAAGAAACAAGATCATCATGCCTGCAACTTAGTTCTCTACTGGCTTGGAAAAACATTGAGATTAAGTAATTTAGCACATGTAAAGGACTTACCGTACTTCACACACTGTGTGTGTGTGTGTGTGTGAGAGAGAGAGAGAGAGAGAGAGAGACAGAGACAGAGACAGAGAGAGACAGACAGACAGAGAGAGAGACAGAGAGAGAGAGACAGAGAGAGAGAGATAATCAAGTTGAGTCCATTGAGGACCTGGCTGAAAGCATGTTGGAGTTCTTTTTACTATTCTAACTTTTCTGTGATTTTGAAATTATTTAATAGAAAAACATTTTAATGTCACTATTTCTCTTTTTACATATCTATGAATATGTGTTAAATGAAGTAGTAAAACATGACAATTGAGCTTTGGGGTACTTGAGTCAAAACTAATTTGAGCTCAAAATCCCATACTCCATGTGGTTTTATGGTTTATCCCATACCAGACCTTGTGTGTTTTCTCCTGTGTGAAGTAGAAATGATTTTTTAAAGGCTTATTTCATGACTGCTTGAGGAAGATCAACTCATTTAGCTCATGTATACTATTCAGGACACTGTGTCGTACTTGGTAAATACATATACATTCAAAACTTTCCAAAAGATTTTTTTCCTTTTTTTACATTTGTATGTTTTAATTATCTCTAAGTATTTGTACAAAGAGGCTTCAACTCAGCCTGTCACCGTTCTCCATCTCTTCCCAACTTCACCCGTTTCCCAGTAGATTCTGTTTTCACATTTCTACATTGGATACTATGACTACATGCATCCACCCTTCCTGTCTCCATTGGTCTTCCCTGTTTCATGTTGACTTCCAAAGACTTTTTGAGAAAGATTACCACTAAAGAAAAGCTCATTTTTGTGACATTTTATTTACTGGCATTTTTGTAGAGCCCTAAGTGTTTGACAGTCCTAAAGAACCCACATGTACAGACAATACTGAATTGTGCATCACCTAGCTGTGAAAATGCAAGATGTTTGGTATGGCAGGGTATGGAATCACCCCGTGGGAGAATTTTCGTTAATGTAGTAATGAGTGGATACTAAACTGCCTTTAAAACCACTATCATCACTGCCCAGAATCACTAGACAAGGGAGTGTTTGGAGGGAAGGGATAGACAGGTCTTTATACTGAGATTTAGAATGGAACAAAGCCTGAGCACTGCAGGCAGTGCTTTACAATATTTTACAATATTTCCATAAGCTATTTAAAAACTTATTTTAAGCCAGGCGCTGTTGGCTCATGCCTGTAATCCTAGCTACTCAGGAGGCTGAGATCTGAAGAATGTGGTTCAAAGCCAGCAAAAACCCAGCAGTGGCACTGTGCACAGTTGATAGAGCGCTTGCCTTGAGCTGAAGAGCTCAGGGACAGAGCCCAGGCCCAGAGTTCAAGCACCATGACCACCCCTCCCCCAACCCCTGCCTCCAAAAAATAAGAAGATTAGATTTTATCAAGTCAGCCACTGAGGCAGAAAAAATAACAGCTTTTCTGGTATGCTTTTGGAATACAATAAATATAAACACTGCAGCACAGAAAAGCAGTGTAAGAAAGGGATATAGGAAACAAATGGATGTGGGGAAAACATGATCAAATCTAGCTCAGCCCAAATGATTCTCAACATAGATTGTCTTTGAAGGGTATTAAGACAGTCAAGAGCCCTTGTTTTAGAGCCAGGAATGTCTTTATGTGAATCTTGACTTTGTCTCTTGATAATTAACCTTGTTATCTTGGGCAGCCTCTCAGTCTTATTTATATCAAATAGAAAACAAGGGTGATGCTGAATTTCAAGTGAGGTAATATTAAATGCTCATCATGAGTGCTCAACTGATAATGCTGTCTTATAGATAGTAAAAAGCAATACATATTTTCAATATAACATTCTTATAGAAAATATTTTATTCTTAAATATATTTTATTCTTACAACACATTTATTATGTATATTTAATATAATCTAACACAATATTAAAAGAACACTAAGCCATATTTCAGAAAGGCATATGTAGTTCAACATTCAGAAAACTACTGAGATAATTCACTTAATAATTAGGAAAGAAAACAGGTTTCTTGGTGAAAGTTCACCATCCATTTTAGTCTTTAGTAACTTGGAAACCACGTAATAATATGTTCAACTTAAAGGGATAATGTAATTAGCAATTACAGGTAGAAAACATAATGTATAGAGAAACAGGAGAGGAATTCTCAATAAACTGGGGAAAATACCAAGATTCCACCCCTTGTCTAATTAGGCCAAAGGGTATGAAAGGATAGTTGCATAAGAAGAAATACAAATCAACAATGAACACAAGAAAACTTGGTCATCTGTAGTGACAGTGAGAACACAAACTAAAGCTTCAGTCAAGGGCAACCTTTACCTACTAGATAAAACATTAACAATGTTTAATTTTAAAGAAATTGCTTCACCAGAATTTACAGGCTCACACTTGTAATCTTAATCAGGAGGGTGAGAGTTGAAGATCAGGTTTCAAAGGGAGCCCAGGCAGAAAAGTCTGTGAGACTCTTAACCTTCAATTATATATTTTGCTATACTGGGATTTGATTTCAAGGCTTTACACTTGCTGGGCCAGTACTCTATTACTTGCACCACATTTCCAGCCTAATTGTAGATAAAGTCTTAAGGGCTTTTCTGCCCAGGCTAACTTTCAAACACAAGGATCCTCCACATCTCACTGCCATCATTGCACAGCTTAATATTTGGTTTCTGTGCGATGTCTGTAAATTTCGTTTTTGGTGCTCCCCTTCAACACTTTTGGTACTAGTTACATTCTACTTCTATGAATGAATTGCTAATTTTTATGAATTGGCTGAATTTCTAATAGCTAATTTATGCTATCCTATATTGGGATTAGACTTGTGGTATGTGAGGGCTTATCCTGGCAGCTAGAATTGAGAGTCCATCAAAAGGGATGAATATTTTACTTGGTAATGTAGACTTCCTCTTTCCTTCTCCCTAGTCAGAGAGCCAGGAATGGGCTTGGAATTTCAAACTGTCTTTCTTCTGTTGGCTTGGTTTTTCTGTGGTTTTCTGCTATCCTCCTTTTTGATTCCTGAATCAATTCCTCTTTTTTTTTAATCTCTTCAGAATTAAGTTTCTTCTGGTACCAGATTCTTCTCATTCACAGAGCCAAAAACAGTAAACACTTCTAATCTGCCATCTTGCCCTGCTTCTGGATTTTTGAGTTTTCTATGTCTTTATGTCTCTGCCCATGTTAGATAGTTACCTTAGTCTACTTATTTTCCCAGTTTGAACGAGGTATAGAAAATTTACCTTCTTTAGCCCACTTATTTATCGGGAAGTTGTTTCTTTGAGGATTTGTTTTTGGGGAATTTAGTTGTTTGAGTTCTAGGTATATTTTAGATATGAGACGCTTATCCATTGTATGGTTAGTGAAGATCTTCTCCCAATCCATGGGCTTTCTATTGATCTTGCTAGCTATGTCCTTTGCCATGCAGAAGCTCTGCAATTTCATGCAGTTCCCATTTGTCCAACCTTTCTTATGTTTCTGGATCTCTATTAGAAAATTATGGCCTGTGCCAAGGAGACCTAGGGTTTCTCCTATTCCATCCTGTAATGTTTTCAGAGTGTCTGCTTTGACTCTGAGGTCTTTGATCCATTTGGAGTTGATTCTGGTGCAGGGTGATATATAAGGATCTAGCTTTGTTTTTTATAGGTGATTAACCAATTTTGCCAGTGCTATTTACTGAAGAGGCTGGCTTTCTTCCATTCTGTTTTTTTTTAGCTCCATTATCAAAGATTAGTTGACTATAGGTCTGTGGGTTCATTTCTGGGTTTTCAATTCTATCCCATTGGTCCTGAGGTCTGTTCTTGTGCCAGTACCAAGCTGTTTTGATTTCTATGGCTTTGTAGTAGAGTTTGAAATTTGGTATTGATATTCCTCCAGCATTGTTCTTTCTGTTCAGGATTGTTTTTGCTATTTGGGGTCTTTTATTGTTCCATGTGAATTTTTGGATTGCCTCTTCTATTTCCTTGAAGAATGAGACTTAAAGAGAAACTTCTCTGAGGAGGAAATAAGCATGGCCAATAGACACATGAAGAAATGCTCAACCTCCCTAGCCATAAAAGAAATGCAAATCAAAACAACATTGAGATTCTACCTCACCCCAGTTAGAATGGCTATAATCAAGAACTCTAATAACAACAGATGCTGGAGGGGATGTGGACAGAAGGGAACCCTATTGCATTGTTGGTGGGAGTGTAAACTTGTTCAGCCACTTTGGAAAGCAGTACGGAGGTTCCTCAAAAGACTCCACATAGAGCTCCCCTATGACCCAACAGTCCCACTTTTGGGCATTTACCAGAATGATCACAAACAAGATCATACTAAAGCTACCAGCACGACTGTTTATTGCAGCATTATTTACCATAGCTAAGATATGGAACCAACCCAGATGCCCCTCAGTAGATGAATGGATCAAGAAAATATATGTGTATATATATATAATTCTATGCCTCTATCAGAAAGAATGACATCACCTCATTTGTTAGGAAATGGAAAGACTTGTAAAAAATTATCAGGCCCAAAAAAACATAGGTCCCATGGTTTCCCTCATTTGCAATAACTAGTATATGTTTGGGACAAGTAGAAAAGCTCAAAAGCTATGTACATATGACCAGACAAGATGAAGTTAAGTGAGATGAACCCCAAGATAGGGACACAAGTGGTTTTTTCTTTCTTGCTATTTTTCTAAGGTATTTATAAGGTACCATGTGATTTTTTTTGTTCTTTGTATGTTTCTCCCCCATGGTATAACCCCTGTTTTCACTGTATTTGTATTTGATGTCAGTCTAATTTGGGGATGGGAAGGGAAAAAACAAATTGTTTAAATAGGGATACAGTTTGACCCATTGTAACAAGGAGATGTAGAAGACACTATGTTGAAAATTAACTTTATAATTTAGATGGGGGGGGCATGGGGGAGGGTGGGGGAATTATAGTTGTGGAGGTGGGAGGGAAGGGATGGTAGGGGAAAAACAAAGGAGGAGGCAACAATGCTTGATAAAAAATGTACTCATTACCTTTCTCATGTAACTGTAACCCCTCTGTACAGTATTTTCACAATAAAAAACTTATTAAAAAAAGAAAATTTACCTTCCATTTTGTTATCCTATAACTATATTATAGTATTCACAAACAGGATTCCAAACATGTATAGAACAATATCAGACAGTGATATGATTTTTTTGCTTGTACTGTCAAATTCAATATATGAAATTCAAGAGGTGAAAGAAGGCCTGTTTGATTTATTTTTACTTACTCTGCTCTTTGTTTCTTCCTCATGGTCTTAAGAATCCTGTTATTGTTTCATTTTTATTTGGAGAACTTCTGTAAAGCATGGTTCAGATGAATTTGCTGCAATGAAATTTTTGTTTTTCTTCATATTGAGAATGTCTTGATTTCTCCTTTTCTAACATACTTTCACAGGGAATAGGATTCTGTGTTAACAATTATTTTTGCTCTTGAAAAATATTATGTTTCTTTTCCTGACCTCATTGGTTTCTGATAACAAGTCTTCTGTCATTTAAATTGAGGTTTGCCTATAAGTAATGTGTCATTTTCCTCTGGATATTTTCAACAACTTTTATTTATCTTTAGTTTTCAGAATTTCGATTAATTTTAATAGAACTTTTGGATAGATTTCTTTGAGTTTTCACTTTGAAGTTTATTCAGCTTCTTGAACCTGTAGGTTAATGTCCAGTTTTGGGAAGATTCTATGCATTAAGTGTTTTGAATATTTCTTTAGTCTCTTTCTGTTTCTCCTCCCTTTCAGTGACATGGTGACGCAATATTAAACCCTAAGTTATGATCTCATTTTCCCTTAGGAAGCGGGTTGACAATCCCAACAAGGTAAGACACTTAAGTAATAACTAAGTGACTTTTTGGTGTGTCTGCAGCTAAAATCTCTCTTAATTAAGAGAGTTTTTAATGATAGTTGTCAGAGAGCTTGAAAATTGCTGTTTGTATACCACAGGTACATAACACACCAGTGGTTGGTTATCACAATGAGCCAAGACACCCTTTCTTTTGCCATGAAAAGAAACTATTACAAATGTTTGAAATCTCCTTTGTTTTAAACTTCTTTTTCTGATGGATCCTTAAAGGTAACCACGATTTTCCATATATGTATTGGCATATTTAATGTAGTTTGATTTGTCTTGATGAGAACTTATTCTATTATGTGACTTCACATATCTCTAATTCAGGTCATTACAAATAGTTTAAAACTCAGTGTGCAAGTCTCTTCCCAATTTTAAGAATTTAAAACTTTTGTTTTTCCTGTGAACAACTTGCTAAAAGTAGAAATGTTATTTGACAACAAAAACCAAGCAGGGGTTGTTGGCCCTTTTCTTTGCCCTGTAAAAGCTTCTACTTCCTAAGGGAATCAAAGCTGAAAGAACATGTCTTTACTGAACATCAATTTAAGGAAAAATAAACTAGAGCTTTTAGAAGGCAGGTGAAAATAAACTTGGTTCTATGTCTACATCTTTTATTTAGAGACTTTTATTTTGGTGCTACTGGGGTTTGAGCTCATTGTCTTGAGCTTGTAAGGAAGATCTCTGCCACTTGAGCCACAGTCCTCCTTTAGGAAGTTTGTGAACAGAGTAACTGGAAGAGGCAGATCTTGGACTCTGAGGGCTATGTGGACATTCTATCTCAAGGAACTTGTATTTCCTTTTAGTATGTAATACAGTAGTTGATCCCTCTGGATAATGAACATGATTAATTATAACATAGAAAATCAACTCAGATTTTCTCATGTTTAAGGTAGAAATTCAGATTCTTATACTGTTATTCAATCTCAAGTTGCTGAGTTCTTGGTTATTCTAATAAAAATAAATAAATTTGGTCTACTGTGTGAATATCTAGAGTCCTGTATAATTTATTATGTCCAAGTACAGTTTTTGTCTTTTACCATCCAGTGTGTTTACTTATAGTTAGGCACATTCTAGGTATGACAAATGAGGGAAACCATGCAACCTGTGTTTCTTTGGGTCTGGCTTGCTTCACTTAATAATTTTTTTCCAAGTCTTTCCATTTCTTTATGAATGGTAAAATATCATTCTTTCTGATGGAATAGTAGAATTCCATTGTGTATTTATACTACACTTTCTGGATCCATTTGTTCACTGAAGCGCACCTGACTTGATTCCATATTTTGGCTATGGTAAACAATGCTGCAATGAACATAGTTGTGCTAGCAGCTTTAGTGTGGCATTGTTTGTGTTCTATTGGATAAATGCCCAAGAGTGTAATTGCTGGGTCATAGGGAAGTTCTGTGTTTAGTATTTTGAGGATACTTCATACTGCTTTCCAGAGTGATTGAACAAGTTTACTTTCCCACTAACAGCGTAGAAGAAGGTTGTTCTTAGGAGAAGATCACAAAGGCTCAATAGCAACATGAATATGATAACATAAAATGATATTTAAAAATGATATTTATTGAAATGAACTCCAAGAAATGGAAACAATAGTTGTTTTGTTTTTCTTTGTTGCTGCTGTTGTTTTCATTTCCTTTTGTTTGTTCATTTATCTGTCTTTAGCAGGGTAAGGGGTGGTACAGAAATGATGGAACAAATCTTTTTTTAACCCCTAATTTTATGTATTTGGGAGAATTCTCCTTGGGTCAGATCTGCTAAGGGCTTTTCAATTTTTTTAACCTTTACATAGAATGCAGTTTTTGTTTTCTTAATTCTTTGTATAGTTCTTTTAGTCTCTAGTTTATTTCTGATCTAACATTTACTGTTTTCTTTTACCTACAGATTTGGGGTTTTTGGATTGTTGTTTTTCTAGGAGTTTGAAATATGTCCTTGGAGTGGTAATTTAATATTTTTCTATTTTGTTGACGCAGGTGCTAATAGCTATAAACTTTCTTCCATGAACTGTGTAGAGAATAATCACTGCTACCAGTGCTAGCAAAGAAAGTCAGTGTGATAAGAGATGGACTCTCCATTTATCTTTTCCTGCCAGTTATACTCAGTTTTGTGGGCCTCAAGATACTCCTTTCTATAAATCACTACATCAGAAGACACCTTAGTTACAAAAAAAAGAAATTACAGTTTTTAGAATGAAAGAACTCCTCAGATGGCCACTGGTGCTCACACCTGTAATCCTTGCTAGTCAGGAGGCTGAGATCTGAGGATTGCGGTTCAAAGCTAGCCCAGGTAGGAAAGTCCACGAGTCTCTTACCTCCAATTTAACCATCAGAAAACCAGAAGTGGATCTGTGGCTCAAAGTGGTAGAGTACTCACCTTGAGCAAAAGAGCTCAGGGACAGCATTCAAGCTCTGAGTTCAAGCCTCACACCCAACCAAAAATAAAACATAGAAAAGACCCCCTTCTTCTTCCCTAACCTGTATAGAAAAGAAATTCTGAATAAAAAATTCATGTTAGCTCTCCAAGTTTCCTCAACTAATTTTGCATATTTGTTTCACATGAATGTTTATAAGTAATGGTTACAATATTGATATTTTAAGTTCTGAGAAAGGGGACTAATATGTATTTTTCTGTAAATAATTCTACATTCATTATTTAAAATTTTATATCTATATCTTTTATTAACATAATATTTGTAATATCATGTGAATAGCCAGTGATGAAGAAATCCCAGATTCTTAACATACTAAGTATAGTGGTGATGAATATTATGTGTATGATATTTTTGATGTCTAGGTTAGTTTTAAACTTGGGAGGTCTAGTTCTTCTAATGGTAGACTTGTTAATTTCTTCCTGTAATTCCAGTCAATTTATTTATATATTTTAAGGCTATGTTATTAAGTGCCTACATTTTCAAGTTTCTTAATTTTCCTGGTAAAGTGAAAGTTACTAATTGTGGCACCAAATTATAATTATAATGAAATATCTATATGTAGAAAGATTAGCATGAATAAATTACAAAAATACTGAGAAAAGCATACAAATTATGGAAGAGTATAAATAGTATGATTATAGGGACATAAAATTTGAAGTCTTTATAAAGTATATTTAAGGTTATAATGTTTAGCTGATGAAAATATATGAGCAACTCCATAATGTTGGTAACTAATGGGGGAAGGAAGAGAGTTGTAAGGAAAAGTACAAAAGAGGCTTCATAGGTTCTTGTAATGTTCTGTCTTACATTGTTGGATATAAACATGTATGTTTAATTTGGATTATTTATTTTGTATATATACGCATATATTCTTCTGTTATTGTATGTTTCATAATTAAAATGACCAACTAATTTTATTTAAAACAGATTAAACATGGTGTTATGATTATGCGCTAAAGTTTCAGGCAGTTGTGACCTTACTTGTGATCCTGAGACACACACTGATAATGGCAGGCTTATTTTTAATTAGGGCCATGCCTTTGGCTTAACACCTGGATTGAGCAAACTAGGGTGAACTACACCCTTTACAATTTATGGCTATGTTAAAGGCATTCAGTCCCTTGTCCTGATAAGAAAGTTTCTCATTAAATTTTCATACCTTTAAAATTTTTCCATTCACACATCCTTTACTTGTATAATTAATCTTTTGCAATAGGTCCTATTCAGATAACCTGTAACAACTAAATTAGAATGCTTCCTTGTTGCTAGTCTTTATATATTACAACATATATGTATTTATTTAAACTTTATAACAGTCCTCTGAAGTGATCAGTGTTACTCTTTCTGTTTTTCATATGAATAAACCATAATGAGGAGAGATAAATATATCTTGCCCAAGATATGTTTGATTCTAAAGTGGATCCAAAACCAGATAGTCTGGCTTCAAAGTCTGTGCTCTTAACCATTGAGATCAAGCCTTGTTCTTGACATCTCCCTTTCTAAAAATTGTCATCTTGTCCATAACTTCAGTATAACCTACTAAATACAAATTGGTTTCTAGCAGCCTCTTCCCTCGCCCTTCAGATTTCTGTCTACTGCAGATGCTCCATCACTGCTCTTGGTCCAGCAATTCATATTGTCTGTCTGCCTAAAGTTTAATATTTTTAGATAGTTATTGCAGAAATGTTTTCTTAGCTACTCCTAGTCAAGAGAATCGCTTGGTTCTTTCTGTCCTATCAAGGTAGGTAAATCTACTACCAGGCTGTGGTGTCTTTTCCTATTTATATCTATCTTGTGTTGATCAGACACCTAATTTATGTCATAAATTACACAAATAAAATGTCTGTAGTTATTCATATTATCATGGATAAACCCCAAGGACATAATGCTGAGAAAAACATACAAATTATGGAAGAGTATGAATGATATGATCATACATACAAAAATTCAAACCTTGCAAAAAGTGAAAAATGTGTGTTCGGTGCCAAATTAAATACGATAAAAATGTGTAACAAAGTCCAGTATGTTGGTAACTTGTGGGAGAAGGAAAGGAGTTGTGGCTACATAACATAATTTATGTGCAAAATAATAATAAAAAGTTTTACTTCCTTATAAACAGTGAGTAAAATACTGTTGTCAAAGAAGACAAATGCCTACAAGAATTCCCAGAAATGGAGAGTGAATCCTTTCCTCAGAGCATGTGCATAAAGCCAACAGAAGAGAGGAATAAATGTGGAATACCTGCGAGTGTTTACAAACCTATGGGTAAGACAAAAGGAGTAATGATTGTTGGCACAGTGCCTTCTATCTGACAAGCAACCAATGTGTAGTATTTTCTTTTAGAATAAATGATCGAAAGACGCATATCTGATGCAAATTATAAGCCTGGCAGAGGTAAGATATTTTCATGAAGGGGAATAAAAATTACGTAGATGTCTGGACATAACTTTTGGTTAAAAAGTGAAGTCTAGCCAGGCTTTGGTAGCTCATACCTGTAATCCTAGCTACTCAGGAAGCTGAGATTTGAGGATCACAGTTTCAAGCCAGCCTGGTTAAGAAAGTCTGAGAGACTCTAATCTCCAATAAACTATTTTTAAAATGCCAGAAGTGGAGCTGTAGGTTAAGTGGTAGAATGCTAGCTTTGAGCAAAAGAAGTTCAGAGACAGTGCCCAGTCCCTGAGTTCAAGCCCCAGGAGCAGACCAAGCATGCGCACGCGCACACACATACACACACAGAGAGTTTAGATAGTCCTTCTTTCCTCTCTGAAATGTTGCTGGGAGGCTGGTCCTAAGTACTTGTAATAGTTAATTTTATGTGTCAACTTTAAAGGGATGCAATACTTGGTTAAACCTTATTCTTAGAGTCTTAAGAGTGTTTCTGGATAAAATTAACATTTAAATTGGTAACCTGAATAAATCAGATTGTGGTTCCTAAGGTGACAGGTTTTCAGTCACATCTGTTGAGGACCAGAATTGAACCAAAAGCTGAATAACTCCTGAGAACTCCTTCTGCCTGGATGTTTGAGAGTATACCAGGCCTCAGAACTCCATCTGAGACAGTTCTTCCTGAGTCTGGACAAACTGCTTGCTTTCAAATTTGAGTTCATACCATTGGCTCTCCCATGTCTCCAGCTTGCCCACTGTAGATCTTGTGACTTTCCAGCCTCATAAGGAGGTAAGTCAATTCCTTATAATCTCTCTCTCTCTCTCTCTCTCTCTCTCTCTCTCTCTCTCTCTCTCTCTCTCTGTCTCTCTCTCACACACACACACACACACACTTTCTCTCATTCTGTCTCTCTCTCAGTCTGTCTCTGTATCTCTCACTATGAATGTGTGATATGCTTATATGTTTCTGTATCTCTCACTATGAATGTGTGATATGGTTATATTGTATGTGTGTCCAAATATATCTCCATATCATGATGCACATATTTCTCAATATATTGATTCTGCTTCTTATAATTTGGAGCAATTAAGACCTAGTTTTTCCCAATGAGGAAGAATTTATTGTTGATATAAAATGGAGAAAAATTGAATGGACTATTTTAGATATATAAAAGATAAGTATTTAATGGTAGGGAGTAAAAAGATAAGAAAAATGTGTATCGAATAATACAAAGTAAAGTATAAAAATACATATTTGAAGATGCCAAGGAGACTGTAGAGGGTGCTCTCTGATCAGCTTAGATACTAAAGAAAAATTTAATTATGAACAAAGAATGTACAACCTAAGACTTCCTTGGTATTCACTGAGGAGTTACTTAAAAGCATATTTGTGAATAACATTACAGTTAGAAATATAAAAAGAGTGTCCATTAATTTACATTCAAATATGCTAAAATTGCAGAATAAAAAAGCTGAGTGGCAAAGAGCAGGGTGCTTTATTTTTAGCAATAGGAAAAGCTAAGAGAGATCAGGGCCTGCTTTAGTACCATGTTCTAATACTCTGGGAGACACAAACATCTTTGTCCTGATTTGGTTCTCTCTTCTATTCAAAAGTAAATATTGGAAAATACAAATGAAGTAGGGCCTTCAGTGAACCCTAGTTCATCCCGGACCTAGGGCTTACATTCCACCTTTTTTAAGAGCATACTAATCCTAAAAGTTGCCACAATAATAAATATGATATATTTTAGCTCAATCATTTTAACAACCATTGAGCAAGCATGTGTCCTGTTCTTGGCAGCATTCAAACATTGGAAACACAGAGAAGAAGATAACAGAAAAATCTCATTGAGAACTTGAAGAATTCCAGAGAATGAAGCAGGAGTTAGAGATTAAGAAATGATCTCATTTCACCAAAGGAAATGAAATGAATTCCTCAAACTCAGACCATCAGGTCACAAACCAGATTGATACACCCCATATGAAACATCTGGTAAGCAATTAACTGTGAAATACAGGCTTTTGAACCCTGGGATTATCTTTGATTCTGCTCCAGTGCCTGGTTCTCTTGTGATATCCTCATAGCTTTCCATAGTTAGCTTTATCTCTTGGTTGTAATTTGGTCCTTGATTTCTAATTAAATGCTAATACGACTTTCACTCAGTTTATTTAACAAATGTTAATCAAATGTATGCTGTGCACCACAATCTATTACAGATGCTGGGGATACACCAGGAAGTAAAGGTCTCTTTCATGATGGAACTGAAGTTCTGGTGCTGGTCATGATATGTATACATGTGTGTATACATATATACACACATAAACTTACATGCATATACATAAACATTCATATACATACCACATGCATGTGTTCATGAGGGTGAATAAGTCAGGATAGGGTTATCAGATACTGTGGATTACTATTTTATGTATGTGACTAGAGAAGTCTCACATGGGATGACACTTGAACAGAGATTGAAAGGAATGAAGTGTGAGAATCTGCTTGGGTCTGATGTAAAGAAATCTCAACAGAAAAAAACACCATTGTAACAGCTGGGAGAGACCAAGTGGGGAAGCCTAGATAGAGCTCATAGTGGTAGCTAAAGCAAGGGAAGCATGGGATGCAAAACCTTCTAAACTATTGGAAAGAGTTCAGCTATCATCTGAGGCTGAACTTTTGAAGATTTTCGAATAGAAAGCTGCCATCATCTGGCATGTCTTTTTGCTTGAAATTTTAAAATTATCTTTAAGTAATTGTACAGAGGAGGTGCCACTTAATAAATCAGTTTATTAATAAAGCGCAACTTGATCAGTGTCACCCCCTGCAACATTCTCCTTCCCGTTTAACCCACGCTTTCCTATATTTTTCTTAATTTTGTGGTCAATGGATTCTTGACGGGAGTAGAGAGCGATAAAAATAGAAGAAAAAGTGCAGTGAGGAAGTCTATGAGCATACCTGACAGACTGGGAAGAAACTGTGGCTTGGGCCAGGCAGTAATGATAGAGTCGGGAAAAGGTAATGTGATTCTGAACATACTTTTCAAAAGTATAGCTAAAACAATTTGCTATTAGATTGGCCATGGCGTTTGTGGAGTTTACATCTGCTTGAGCCATTCGTGTCCTGTAAAACATAGTTTCTCCTCACCTCCTGATCCTAGCCACTTCTAACCACTTTGGGGGCCAACTCTTCTGAGAATCCTGTCACTTAACTCTTAAAATAGATTTCTACTGCCTTACACTGCTTAGGCTTATTCTAAGCCCCTGGGAGAGACGCTTTATTCCTTGAAGTTAGAGACAACTATAATTGGAATGACTTGCATTTTCGTCTTCAACATGAATATTAGTCTCAGGAAAAAAATGAGATTACATAGAAATATGTAGCATTTTGTTTTTCTTGGTTAAGAAATTAATGCTTAGAGACTAGTGTGATCCCAAAATAAAAATAGGAACATAAATCCTGCCTGAGGATGAGAATATTCTGGGAAAATAAACCTGTCTTCTTATATCAAATGAAAAAAAAAAGTTTCAGGAAAATTCTTTTCCTCCATATCATGGTAAAAATAATTTAGTTCAGAAAGCTCTTATTCTACCAGTCATTTAGGGCCTACAAGAGAAACTAAGTGCTGATGCTTGTTCTATTTTTTTTTCTCTCCATTGAAGTATACACATCATCATCTGAGCTACCACTGCTTTTTACCACTAATTGGAGCCCAGGCCAAGGTCTGAAGTAAAGTAGCTAAGGGGGATGGTATCACTGCATCCTGGGTCAGACCAAGGGAATCCAGCTATGCTTCTGCGTTGTGGCTGTTACACAAATGCCTACCATTCTCACACATGAACAGGAGCTGATTAGCACTCTGGTGCCCTATTTAAGCTTTCTAGCTCCAGAGAGAAGCTATTTTAAAAAGTGAAAAGATTACACTCTGATAATAGACCAGAAGCCTTACACGTGTGGATGGTTCACAGAAGTCTCAAAGAGCAGACTCAGAATAAATGTAACCTGTACCTGATGGAGTAATGAGAGTGAATCAACCTTGTTTTGACTACAAGGATCGTTTGAAGGAAGTTCTCTGCTCAGATCATGGCTGCCTCTGTGAGCCAACACAATGCTGTGGGGTCAGAGGACTAATGTCTGATCCAACTTCCGTATTCTCAAGGAACCAATTAGACCACATCACAGTCCTTTAATGCCTCAGGGATCTTTGGTCTTAGTTGGTTAAAATCTCTCTTGCAACTTTCTTGATCTCTTTCTGAGGGTTCCTGCAAAGAAGCATTTTCTCCAGGATTTCTAATCTGAGGAGTGGATGAATAGGGGAAATCACAGTATCCTAATTTATTCAAGCACAAGATGAAACTGGAGCTTTGTTAGTTTCAGGCTAAGACCCCTACAAACAGGGACTTAAGTTATAGGTCATATTTATGGAGGAAGAAGCTCTAGGAAGATTAGCTCACTCAATTGTAAAAATACCTATGTTCCTTTATGAAGAGAAATTATATGATCGAAGGATGGAATTTATTGTAACATTGGTAGCAATTATTTTCTATTCAGGAAAGGCAACCTGGGAATATTTGTAGCTAAACAAATATATTCAACATATATTATGTGTGTCAGGAACCTTGCCCAACACTGAGGATCTGATAATGGAGGAGGATTAAGGCATTGGTCTTGGCTCTGTAATCAAGAAACTCACAACTATACTCCCATCCACACTTTTAGATGGTAGTAGAGCAGGTCCATTATGTAGCCTATCATTTGTGTCCTGGAAACGTTCCAATGTCTTGCAGACCTGTTTTTTTTTATTTTTTCTTTTATGTGTCAAAGATAAAAACAAATTTTGGGGTAACAGGCTGTATTTACCACCATAGCATATCCTGGCATTCTGATTATCTAGAGTGGCCCATAGGATGATGATGTAGCACACTATAGAACTTAAGTGGAAGATCCTTCCGTGGTGTAGAGACAGAGTCCTCCCAGTGTCTCCAGATGTATAAATATTGAAATAACACTGCTGAGAATAGCTGCTTGCTTATGTGTCTTTCTGATCACCTTGGCCAGTCATAATAAGGTGTCATAATAAAGCTAGTAGTTACTAGCTGGAAGTTACTAGCCTCATTATGGGCTGGAGGACTAGGCAGGAGTACTCTGCTGTCCTAGTTATCAGGTTAGTGAAGTTTTACATTCCTCGGTGGATCAGGCTACCTCAAAGGTAGAATTTGAACTTCTTCAGGGAAGTTTTCTGATATGTTCCAGTTGCACTGAAGTTGGTAGCTTGAACTTTCTATCAAGGGATGTATGATCCTCTGAAGAAGTATTTGCATACCTTGTAGGTATCCTTATTGTCAGTATTTATTACCCATGCATTTTTTGGGTTCTTGTCTAAAAATTTGACCAAAACTCAAGTGTTGTCACCACTAAAATGATAAGGAATTAAGGCAATATGTCTATTGATTTAGCTTAATTGTTCCACCTTGTATTCATAAATCAACATATTTTTGTGCCCTGTGAATACACACAACAAAAAATGTCAATTTTAATTTTAAAATAACATTTTTAAGTAAGAAGAAATATAGGAAAGAAATGTCAGAGATTGTGTCAGTTTGGGCATAGATAAAATGAGTCCTATCTTCTGGTCCATTTAGTATGTTGTTACATTTGTCTGTGTGTCTGAGTATGACCTTGAGCCCTGCCCAGATAAGTAAGCCATGATTAAATATGTCAAGTTTAATAACCATTATATTTTATAAAATCTTTTAAATTTATAGAAAAATTATAAAGATAATGCAAAATGTTTCCCTATACTTCTCACCCAGTTTTTCCTGTGGTTAACATCCTGCATTACTATTCTATATTTTCCCATCTAAGAAGTTAATATTGGTAAATTGCTCTTAAATTCTATTTTATTTAAATTTTATCAGTTTTTACTAATGCTGGTCTGTTGTGTCATTGTTCATATAGAACATATGAATAGGATATCTACACAGTCCTATTTAGAGTTATCTTTATCTACGTTTTGTATCTATGTTACATCTGTTTTATAAACTTCCTCTGAGTTCTGGAGTAGTTCATGAAATTGCAATTATTTGCTTACTGGTATGGATGAATGATATGTGAAATTGTATAGTCATAGTATTAATAGGGAACAGTTATATGAATGGAGACAATGGACAAGAGAGAGGTTTTAATGTCCTAAGCAGGATTTTGGCCCCACATGTCAGGGCAGTCTCTAGCTGAGCAATGCTGGAACACTTGGAAATTCTCATTTTATAAGTTGGACCTATATGTTTCTGTAGAAAGAAAGTTGAAATGCCACCACAGCCTCTCCCCACACATAAAGCTGGGACCTTATACATCTAATAGGAACACCTACTTATGTCAGTGTGACATAACAGAGCATACTGTTGTTGTTGCCAGTTTGAGGTTGTAACTCAGTGCCTCATATTTTCTCTTGCTTTGCTAGCTTATAGCTGGCTCTCAACCACTTGAACCAAGCCTACAGCTTGGCTTTTGCTGGTTAATTGGAGATGATTTTTCTCAGACTTTTCTGTCCTGGCTGGCTTTGAACTAAAGTCAGTTCAAAACTCTAGCTGCTCCAGCCCTACTTGAGTAGCCAGGGTTACAGGCGTAAGCTACTAGCATAATGCTATAGAGCCCACTTTTAACCCTTTCAGGCTCAGGCCTTATCCCCCTAGGCTCATATTATATGTTTTATCCTCTGGAACTGAATTTGTCCTTTCTTCTAAAGATTCTTGATTGCTTTTAAAATAATTTTGTATTAATTTTTCTGCATTTTTTCTGATGATAAAATTATATTATCATTGCTGAAATGTAGAAATTATATAACAGTATGTGAGCAGATAAATAATCCCATCATTTTATAGCAACTACTGACACCATTCAAGTGTATTCCTTTCTAGATCTTTCACAAAGAAATCTATTTCACTGAAATTATGCTGTGTTTATAATGTGATATTTTACATTCTTGTTTTAAAAGAAATACTTGTAAAAACTTTGTGATATTATTAAACACTTAGAGTGAACATCTCTTTTAATAGTAGTATTGTATTCCCTTATCATTCTCTGAATATTAGACATTTGGCTTGTTCTCATAAATGGTGCTTTGAAGAACAATGTATGCTTACGTGTTTGACCTCACTTAATATTATTTCTTTAGACTCCCTTACAGAAATAGAATTCATGGACCAGAGATTATGAAGATATTTAAAGCTCTGGGAGCCTTTTCCCAGATTGCTATCAAGAAATCATTATACTGTGTTCTTGCCAGCGCTGAACATTCTCATTTTAAAGTCCTTTCTTGTATGGTGGGTACAATATTACTATCATTGTTTCATCTGAGTCTTTATGTAGATTAACATTTGATCTGTTATTATAAATCTTCTCTCTCAGTTTATCATCTGCCTTTCAGTTTTAAATTAATTTTCTATTCACAAACCCTTCTCCTCATCGGTCAGTATTTTATTTGGAAATATTTTTGGTGTCTATCAATAACAGAAGTAAAAGGAAATATTATAATCAATTTACATAAATTAACAATAAATCTGAATTTTGGATAGTACATTTTATAAAGCAAGGAATAAGAGCACAGAGGAGCTTGGCCAGTGTACCTGTGATATCATGATACTACCATGTGGTAGCTATCACAGCAGTGAAACTCCCAGCCTCACACTGTCACCTTGCTGAGACATGGAAGGTCCTTCTCTCCCAGTTCTGCTCATCTTTTAGAAGCTAATGCGTCTGTTCTATTTAGTGATCTCTGGAGAGTCAGGATAGTCACTGCTAACTGACTGTGGTTTAACCATCCACATGGGCTCTAAGCCTTTTAAAATGTCTCTACTAGAGCCCTGTGATTTGACTAGAGACCACAAAGCATCCTCTGGCAACTCTGCCAGTCTCCCTGCCCTCCATTAGAACAAGCAGACAAGATGTGATAATAGAAGGAAAGAATGAGGTCATCTCAGAATAAGAGCCCAGTATGGAAATAACAAGCTTAGAACTCAATGTAGTTCACGCCATGAAAACCACGCTTCATCCTATGCAAAGCTGGTGCCTCTGTAGTCATCCTCTCTCTGATCCTTTGTCTCTGTCTCTTTCTCTCCCCCAGCTCCCATGTCAGCCTCCCCCTTTCCTCCTGTAATTCTCTTCCCTTAAGTTATTCCTAATTATTTCTCCATCTTTCCTATTTACTCGGGAAATTACCTGGATATCTAGGATTCAGGGCTTCATCTTTTACATAATGCCAGCTCCAAGGGTACCACACAGTTCTGCTGTGTGTTCTTTGCAGTTTTCCTTAGATGAGCCCACTTCTAGGTCGGGAACAGTAGAGTCAGGATGAGACTTAATTTTTCTTTAGTTTCTCCTAAAAGAGAAAACTGAAATCTAGCTTTGTAAAACTACTTAATCTGAGATGAAAACGACATCTTGTCAAAGCATTATTTTTGTGGTAGATAATACAGCTTAAGGTATATCAGGAGAGAAATAATTTGTGCTACCTTGACTCTGGGCTTTGCCCATCATAGAAGAATAAACTTTACCATTATTGTGTTGGGGATAATTTGGGCCTGGCCTGCTTTACAGATAGAACCAGAGCAACTACAGAAGCTCCCTTTCTTGCTATGCAGGATTGATGATGCCTGCTCCAATTAATTTATGAGTGAGTTTATCTCACTTCAAAATGGCAGGCACCCCACCTGCCCTGCCACCAAGATAAATTATGTATTGCTCATTTACTACTTGTATTTTCCAGAATAATATATATATCCATACTTTATCTTAATTAGGGAATATCTCTATCTGTCTATATCTATGTATATATATATATATATGTATATATGTTCAATTTTTCTTGTATAAGTAGGTAGCTTTGGAAATAGAAAATTTGGCTTCCTTGCAGTCTTCTATTTCTTCTGATGGAGATAGTCATTGAGAAGATTCTTTTCATTGGAGCACGCCATTGGAAGCACCTGCTTTATGTTGAATGTGTAACTAATAGGCCTACCTTAACCTGGGACTAGGAGACCAGAGACCAGGAAACAGCCAATGTATCAAGTGCTTTTTTTTTTTAGCGTTTCCCTTCAGTATTTCACACAGCCATTTAAGTTCCATGATATAGTGTTTCCATTTTATAGAAGAGCAAAGGTATTGAGAACAGAAACTCTGGTCATATGATACTGTCTAATAAACCATTAATAATGTTTCAAACCACTAAAGTTTGCATATTGCAAGTATAATTTTTTCATTTAAGATTTATCCATCCTGAAACAATAGTAGCAATAGTAACAATAAATGGTCAAAAGTATATGTTTTTGCTCCTTACCTGTTCAGTGGGAAGTATTAAGTTTTCACAAAAACAGTTCTTAGTAAATGACCACATTATAAATGATCAAACACGAATTATTCTCTCTTTATAATGTGAAAACATAGTAATAAGAAATGCTTTTCAGCTTGGGGAATAGGGAAGAAATGAAAGAGTAATGCAATCTTTTATCAAAGTCTGTGCAAAAGGCATGTAGCAAACCAATCTGTAATCCTTTTTTTCTCATGTAGAAAAAATAGTTTTTTTTCCCCTTTGGAAATCCATGCCACTTTTGGGGACAGAAACTTGTTTTCCCTAAGTTCACAGGGTGCCAGGCTCTCAAGAAAGCCTGCTTTGGGAGTAGCTCCCACCTCCAGCTGTAAAAGGACCTGACATTTGTCTCTTTGTACAATGTATTGCAGGCAGATGGAGCTTCATTCCAAACTGACCTGCTGAGTTTGAGTATGAGGCTTTCAGACATGAAATCTTGATTAACAGTAAATGTTAATTGAAGCAGTGAATTATTAACGTGTTTTTCCATAAATTATAAATGCTGTTGTTGGCTGTTTTTACCCCTTGTGACATCATAAAACTTTCCAAGAAATCGCTAGCTTTGTAGAGGAAAACAGGAAGAGATGCTGCATTTGATGGCATTTGTGGCAACCTAGTTATTATTCTCTGGCCTGACTAGCTGTGGATGACACCACCTTTCTTCTGGAATCTTACATCTTTTCAGTCAAATCAATCATCTTTCCCATAAATGAAGAACTCTCTCCAAATGATCTCATTGAACCATCTAGCTTTAGTTTGTAACCAATAATTTATGACTCTTTTTTTTTTTACTTCAAAGTCCTGGGCCCTAGACTCTACTTGATATCTCATGGAACCTCAAAGTCATATTCATTGATTTAACAAGTGCTTATCAAGTACATATGTCTCTAGCATCATTTCATTCTGGGTCCAGAGGAGGTTTGTTCTTTATGCCATTTACATTTTGGTAGGGAGGAGAGGAGACATAAAACACAGAGAAGAACAGGGAGTACTAAGCACTGGACATGATGGTGGCCGCGGCAGTGGAGCAAATAGCATGCTCAGATACCTTTATTTAAGAAGTGACTTAGAAGAACTTCCAGAGAGGTCTAATTTTCTGTTTCTCATGTGGAGGAGGAGTAGAAAGATACTCATCGTGATTGTTCTTGGAAATCAGAGAAACATGTTTATTTTGTAGAAGTGGGAGTTACTGAAGATTTTTAACAAATAAGAAGTAAAATTTGGAAGGGAAAAAACAAATTGTTTAAATAGGGATACAGGTGGACCCATTGCAGCGATGAGATGTACAGGACGTTATGTCAAAAAACAAACCTTACAGCTTTGGCATGGCGGGGGTGGTTTGAGGGGGAGATGGGAAGGGATGGGAAGGGGAAACAAAGGAAGAGGCAACAATGCTTGATAAGAAATGAACTCATTACCTTGCTCATGTAATTGTAATCCCTCTGTACAGTATTTTCACAATAAAAAAACATAAAATTTTGCCATGCACAGATGTCTCACACCTGTAAGCCTATCTGCTGATGAGGCTGAGATGTAAGGATAGCAACTTTCCTACCCAGGCTAGGTAGGAAAGTCCGGGAGACTCTGAGGCTCTAATTAACCACCCTTGAAAAGCCAAAAGTGGAGCTGTGGCTCAAGCAAAAGAGTTTAGGGACAGCACCAAGACAAGGCCCTGATTTCAAGCTTCAGGACTGGCACCAAAAAAGTAAGAAAGAAAAGTAAAATAAAAAGTTCAATGATACATTTAGTAGTAACATTAACTAACTTGTATCAAAGTCTTCTCCTGAATCCCAGAAGCTATTCTGCAGATATCCAGTCTTCCTGAAATCTCCTGAATTTTTGTGATCACGTGGATTTAGAAAAATCCTCATGTAGGTAGATATGATGTTTGAGAATATTTGAATATAAAAAGTGATTTGCTAGAGAATTTCTCATATGAGAAGCAGCTGAGGTCCCAGCTTTCTCCCAGTCCAGTCCAGTCCAGCTTTTCCAGGTTCTTGTACTCAGGTCTCAGTGCCCAGAGAATGTGCCAACTCACGAATAAGCCCATTGGTAACCCAGCATTTCCTTTGTACTTTGAGGCAGAAGCATAGAGGGGATGGTAAAGAATTATTGTTCATTTTACATATATCTAGTGATACTCTTTCTGTCTGACCTTGTTGCTACCTCCTACCAGTCACTGAATACAGTGCACAAGTTGCCATGATGAGTGATGTGAACTGGCTCACTTAACTCCTTCCTTTCTGGTAAGTCTTGCCATCTGCAAAGGCTGAAACACTAACACCAACATTTCCTAGATTCTTTTTCAGCTAGGATTTTGAATGTAAGTTACCTTCCACAATTGGATTCATTCATAGATGATTGAGAAGGTCACATTATCCCTTTGGTGTTTCTCTGTCAGCAGACAAGGTTCTAGGATGATAGTTATTCTGCCACAGTATCCGAAGGTCCATTGACCAAGTTTGTGACTAGCAGGGAGCCTGAAGTATCAGTGACTTTCCAAATATGACTTTCTGATCCCTGAATCACAGTTGTGAAGTATATTCTTGTACTAAGAAGGTCACTTAGGCAGTATTCTGAGAATCATTTCAGAAGACCAAAACTACAACCCTTGCAACAGTTTTGTTAGAATCTAATTCCCTATTTTAAAGCTTTTTCTGATTAAAGAAGAGTAGTTGTTTCCTGTAGTGAATATTCACAGATGGCCTAAGAAGTGTATAAACAAAATAATGAGAATCTACCCAACCATATGATTAATTCTGCTGGGGGAGATGGAGAAGTTTCCCTGAAAGAAATGGTTATTTCATGTATTTCTTGTTTTTTGTTTTTCTTTTTGGTAGTCCTGGGGATTGAACTTATGTCCTTGTACTTGCCAACTCCACCACCTCCAGCCTGTATAATATATCTTAAAGTATGAGTAGTAATTATTATTCTTTGGGTAGTTTATGGTGAAAAGACAGGGTAAGCATTGAAAAGAACTGATGTAGCATGAAATGTTCAAGATGATAATATTTATGGACCATTAAATAGCCAACTGATTTTCTATGGCTATATTAAAGACAGTTTTTGTTTTAATAATGCAGTTATATCTCAGCATTTCCCACAGAATGTTCATCAGTTTTTTTGTAGCACTTTTCATGTCATAAGTAACATGTCTGTATGTATTTATAAAACACATACACATATATAGATGATGATGGATGAAGACATGTATATTGATAGTGATTAATGTGTTTCTTTCCCTTGTCCAGTTGGCCAGTAAAGAAGGAGAATGTCAGGCTGTCATGTAGTTGGGTGGTTAGCTTATGGGCTTCAGGAGTCAGATTGCCAATGCCATTTACCCACTCTGTCATGTTCCTTCTCTAATATCTATAATGATACTGACCTCGCCTCAATAGAATAAGTGTTTTAAGAATTAGAATCAATGCATATACAATCCTTAGAATGTAGCAATCATGCAGAAAGCCTAAATACTAGTTTTCATGGTTGTACTCACTTGGCTAATGAGTGATTAACTGTGGCTCCTTAAGTTGGAATGACACTTGAAAAAAATCTGGGGTTTTTCTTCATTGTTATTGCTCTGTGATATTTCTCTTTGCTATTACTAACTTGTTTTTGTGAACTATTTTGACCTATTCTGGCTATCAAAAGATGTGCCAGGGAGTGCATGTAGCACCACCAAATTGCAAAGGGGAATTTTTGTGCTGGTTGTTAAAACACAAAGTTTATGATGGTTCAAGGCAACAGAAGGTAAATATCAGTAGAAATTGATAGAAATTCTTTGACATTTTAAAGTAAAGTATTTTGAACATTATTGAAGGCCCACAATTGTTTGATGGAAACTAGGAAAAATGATAGTGACAGATTCTGCTAACACAACTTTGAAGCCTATTTACCTAACACTCCCACTTCTAAGAAAATATTCTGTGGGCTAAGAAGGCTATGCTTGTGCCTTTTTCTTAAATATGTACTATTCCTATTGCCCTTTACCCATTCTTATTCCACACCTACATTTCTTGAAATGTTTCAGACCTGAGTTTTTGTTGTCTTCTTCAAACTCTCCTTCCAGTACTCAAAACACGGACAAGCTTCAGCTTCATGCAGTAGTCATTGGATAAAAATAGAATTTCTGCTATCTAAGAAATTTGACCTTTGTCTTTATGTGAAGAAGCTACACATCAGGGAAGATCTTCATTCTCTCTCATATACTATCTCTTCTGAATTGCTCTACTCTAGAGAACCTGAATTTTGTTTTTAGATTTACCATCTTTAGATTTACCCCCATTAAACTATACTTTTTGAAAGCTTTGCAAATTTTTCATGATTTCACTCAAAACAGTCTTTGCATTAATCCTTTATTTCAATAACATTCACCAAGGCTTCTAATAGATAGCCTATATTTATTTGTGACTCAAAACAAGAGGAACATATTCCTGAGGAACATTTTGTAGGATGGAAGAGACAAGAGAGTAAAACTTAAAATAGCAGATGACTCAATTCATAGTAAAAAGCAGTTGCAGAATTCTATAGGCAAACTAAGCAAAACCAAGATTTTCTTGACAGAAGACAAGCATTGAATCTTGGAAGGTATCAGAGATGACAGAGATTTTGTTTATATGAGTTTTGGTCAGTTCTCTATTTTATTGAGATAGGTTTTTATTGAGATCTAATTCACAAGCCATGTAATTCACACATGTTAAATATGCACGTGATGACTCAGTGAATTCATAAGCATATACACCTAATTCCATATCCAATTTAAAAATACTCCTCAAAAGAAACTCTGTATAATTTAGCTATCTTCTCAACCTCTCAAGCCTACCCAGTGGAAAAGCAACACTAATGTATTCTCTCCTCTCTATTGCATGTATACACATGTGCTAAGAATGAAAACACATGGAATTTGGAACAAAGTTGTTTCACAATATGATAAAATGTTAAATAAAAATTAATACTTTTATTCCAGCTTACATTTATTAAATTAGTGTATCACTAATATGACATTAAAATTGGCCTATTAATGTCACATAAATTAATGTCTTGTATCTTTTTCATGAGCATATATTGGTTGTAGACAGGAATTCCATAGTGATACTTTTATACATGCAGTGTTCCCTTTTCAAATTCACCAACTCTGTCATTCTTCCTCTTTCCTTGTTTTTCCCTTTCTAAAGCAGTTTCAACAGGTTATATATATGTGTATATCTGTATATATATATTATATTTTTGTCTATCCATATGAAGTGTTTCAAACATATTCACTGTCCTTCACTCTCTCCATTTGGCCTCTCCCCTCTTATTGCTATATACCCTCCAACAGAATGTATTATCCATTCTGATACGTAATTTTCTTTTGTGTATATTGATTGTACAAAGGAGTTTCAACATAGGATTTCACACATGCCTATATTATACTTTAATGAGAATAACTCTCATTTCTTTCTGTACATTTTTTTGGGGGGGCCAGTCTTGGGGCTTGAACACTAAGCCTGGGTACTGTCCCTGAGCTCTTTAGCTCAAGGCTACTACTCTACCACTTGAACCACAGTGCCACTTCCAGCCTTTTCTGTTCATGTGGTGCTGGGGAATCGAACCCAGGGCCTCATGCATGTGAGACAAGCACTCTAACGCTGAGCCACTTTCCCAGCCCCTTTTCTGTACATTTTTTAAATTGTAGCCTAGTGATGAAGTGGCCTTTCATGACTTACATTCAGTCTCATAATGCTGAGCTTAGAGGAGAAAAACAAAGGAGGCGGTAACAGTGCTCCACAAGAAATGTACTCATTACCTTACTTGTGTAACTGTAACCCCTCTATTCAGCATCTTTACAATAAAATAAAATTTTAAAAATACATAAATAATGATCGATTGCCAAACCTCCTATGTAGAAGTAGTCCAAATGATTTATGCACATTTTCTGACTTCAAGAGCATATCTTTCCACCCAAGAGCGTGGTTTTACCTACAGACTTGTTTCCTAGGAGCTTAGTATGAAATGAGGAAAAAAAAAAACCTCACAGTGGAGAAACCTCATTGTGGAGAAACACCATTTCAGCCAAGTCTTCACTATAAATAGTGAATATCAATACCTTTGATATGATGTAAGAATGCTGCTTCACATTTGGGACCTTTCTCTCAGAAGCTCAGAACCTCAGTTTGATCCTGAGAAAAAGATCAGAATAAATCCCACTTGAGGAACAGTCTATAAAATCCCTGACCATTACCCTTCAGAACTTTAGTACCTTACCCTAACTTTTAGTACTCTGCTCTAACTTTTGTTAACAGTCAACAGAGAAGTGAACTGTCAGCCGGGCACTGGTGGCTCAGGTCTGTAATCCTATCTACTCAGGAGGTGAGATCTAAGGATCACAGTTTGAAGCTGGCCCAGACAGAAAGTCCCCATGAGACTCTTATCTCCAATTAACCACTCAAAAACTGGAAGTGGAGCTATGGCTCAAGTAGTAGAGTGCTAACCTTGAGCACAAAGGGGCTCAGGAACAGCGTCCAGGCCCTGAGTTCAAGCCCTACAATTGACAAAAAAAAGTGAATTGTCAATTAAGATCCTAAAAATCTTTATGATTAAATTCAATATGATACTCAATAGAAGGTGGATATGGGAGTTGCTAATACCGGGGTTCAAGCTCAGGGCTTTTCTGTTTCTCTGGCTGGTATTCTAATAATTCACCGAAGCATCCCACCTGGCTTTGCTGATTGTTTTGGAGATAGGATCTCAGGGACTTTTCTATCTCAACCAACTTAATCCTCCAGGTTTTAGTCTCTGGAGTAGCTAGGATTGACAGGTCTTAGTCTCCTGAGTACTTAGGATTGACAGGCATGAGCCACAAATCCAGCCTATGCATATTTTTGGAACAGAAAAAGATATTTTGTAAGAAAAAAAAAACAGGAAAATTGGATTAGATGATAGATTTTTACTAACAATAATGAATCAAATGATTAGTCAGAAAATTGAAAGAATGAAAAACTGATCAAGATTAAAAGACCTTTATGTGCTGTTGAGACATGAGTGTCAATGCTGTCTTTCTTTGTCTTGTTTCTGGGCTAGCCAAACACTGCCTGGAATATTTAACTGTCTCCCAAGTCTTCAATTCAGCAAAGACTTATTTCACATCAGCCAACCACTTTTTCCCTTTCTTCTAATTCTTACCTGAGTTTTCTAGCCTCTAACTTGTTCTTATTCAAGAAACATATTTTCAAATATTCCAAAGTAATCCCTGCTGACTACTTTAATTTTTCAGGTCAGTTAACAGAGCTGTGTAGAAAATATTCTACAGAGTGCTTCTCCAGGGAAGTCCATTTCTTACTAAGAAGTGTCTCTGCTGTGCATTTTCATAGAATGAGCATATTATTTAAGGCAAAGGGGAGGTTCATTCATATTCATGATATATGTAAGATTGCAGCTTCCCTTTATATTGGGCATATTGCCATCTTTCTCCCAAGTTTTATGGAAATCTTTGCCCAAGTAATTGCTATCATTTGGAACCTAGGGTTGGATGGAGTTGGGATGGTGCAGGGTGATGGGTAGGTGGAGTATGACATGTATTTTTCAGACAGGAAAACATTTCTGAAGCAAGAGCAGTGTATAGGAAAAGCTTAAGAGGCTGGAACACAGGGAATGAGAGGCAGTTTGTTAAATAAAAATGGGTGTGTGATGCAGTTTTAGTGTGGAAAAGTGCAGGTCCTACTGAAAAATTTCATATTAATCCCTAAAGTTACTAATATTATCCTGAATAAAGTCTATCTTATTTTAATGGACTTCACGAATATGTTTTTCTTTAATAAAAGATCTTTCAAGCTCAAGGCTTGCCTCCTTACGTAGGCTGTAAACCTTGTTGCTTTATTTCACGAATTGTCTTTACTGCAGTATAGTGACACTTAATTACTGATGTATTGAAACCTTTTCACATAATTTTGTGCATTCTTAATTATTTTCCATTTTGAAGGCATAATTGGGTGTTTTTCTTTTTTAGTTTATGATTTTTTTTATTGTGAAAATACTCTACAGAGGAGTTACAATTACATGCCCTACAAAAGATACTTAAAGGTGTGCTACACATAGAAAACCGACAAGATCACAATAAAGGCCAAGAAAACACACCCAAACTAGGTGTTTTTCTTTAGGCGACGTCTATCCTTTAATAACCAAAAACTAAAAAGAGTAATTTGCTTTTTCTTTTCTAACTTCATCTGTTAACAATATGAATCACTCTAATGTGTGATCCACAGTGTTTACTCCATCAAAATAAATATTGGTAATTTCACAAACCACCTTCAAATACCCAAGTCCAGGAAACCATTTCAAGTCACTTTCATGCTTGTAATTGACAATCCTTCTGCCTCCAGCATTGATGACTGGCTCCTCTGCTCAGCTCTCCTCATTTGACTTCCTCAAACTACCCTCCTTCTCTTTACCTCTGTTGGTTCTATTTTTCCATGAAGCTGTATGTTTTGTCATTAATGGAAATTCTGTTTGGAGATCTATTTATATCCTAAGCATTTAGCTTTCATCATCTCCATTACACTTATATCCTTAATTACTACATAATAACCTGTCAACTCACAAAGAGTCTTTAGCTTTGGTATCTTTCTTGAGTTCATATGTGTTAACCTTACATTTAACTTATAAGAGGTACCTTTTTGCCCCATTTTCCATTTTTTAATTGTAGAATTCATTAATAATACAAGGAAGTTTTCATGTGAAAATCTCTATGTGTCTAATGAATTTTCAGCAAGGTCACCTCGTGTATTGCATTTTTTACCTTCTTCTTTTCTTTCCCCTCCTTTAAAAGCAATACTTGCTAGAGTTTACTGTCTCCATACATATATATGTAATATAAATTGGTCTTCTTCCTTCAGTACTGCCTTGATTTTCTTTCCCCCTCCCAAGGGCCACAAACTCTTTACAGTTCTTTTGCATTCAAGTTCCATTATTATAGTTATTTTGTTATTTTAGACCTAAATTCTGCATAAATGCAAAAATATGTTATATTTGGCTTTTCAAGCTTAGGTTATTTCACAAAATTATGATAATCTCCTGTTCCACACATTTCCCTCTAAGCAGCATAATTTCATTCTCCTTTATGGCTGAATAATACTCCATTATTTTATACACCAAATCCAACTAGCATTGAGATTTCATCTTATTCCAAGTATAGTGGTTATCATGAAGAAAACAAACATCTTGCTGAGGATGAGGGAAAATGGATCCCTCATATACGGTTGGTAGGAATGTAAATTAGTGCAACCACTATATAAATCTATCTGGAGAGTAATGAAAATAATAGACTTACCTTACCATACCATACCTTACCATATCACTCTTGGTCATATAATTGAAGGAAAGTAATTCTTTTTTTTTTTTTTAATTTGAGAACATACTGTACAGAGGGGTTACAATTACATGGGCAGGATAATGCATACATTTCTTACCAAGCATTGCAGCCTCCTCCTTTGTTTACCCTTCACCTCCCTTCCCAGCCTCCCCCCTCCCCCCCACCCAATCATACCCCCCTCCCCCCCCCCCACACCGACATTGTAAAGCTGGTTTTGACATGACATTTTGTACTTCTCATTGTTGCAACAGGTCCACCTGAATCCTTAAACGACTTGTTTGTCCCCATCTCCTCCACATGTTATACTGACATCAAATATAGTGAAAGCGGGGGTTACACTGTGGGGGAGGGACATACAAAGCAACAAAGAAATAATCTTATAAATGCGTTAGAAACACATGCATGAAAGAAACGAAAACATTAAAATACATATTTAAGGGTTCATTTTCCTAACATCACATTATCTGACCTTTTCCGCTTGACTCATACCTATACTAGATATTGCAAATAAGGGAAACCATGGGACCTATGCTTCTTTGGGCCTGGCTTACTTCACTTAATATAATTTTTTCCAAACCTTTCCATTTCCTAACAAATGGGGAAATGTCATTCTTTCTGATGGAGGCATAGAATTCCATTGTGTATATATACCATATTTTCTTGATCCATTCATCTACTGAGGGGCATCTGGGTTGGTTCCATATCTTAGCTATGGTAAATAATGCTGCAATAAACATAGTTGTGCTGGTAGCTTTAGTGTGGTCTTGTTTGTAAACATTTGGGTAAATGCCCAAAAGTGGGATTGCGGGATCATAGGGGAGATCTATGTGAAGTCTTTTGAGGAACCTCCATACTGCTTTCCAAAGTGGTTGAACAAGTTTACATTCCCACCACCAATGAAGTAAGGTTCCTTTCTGTCCACATCCCCTCCAGCATCTGTTGTTAGAGTTCTTGATTTTTGCTGTTCTAACTGGAGTGAGGTGATATCTCAATGTTGTTTTGATTTGCATTTCTTTTATGGCTAGGGATGTTGAACATTTCTTCATGTGTCTATTGGCCATCCTTCTTTCTTCTTCAGAGAAGCTTCTCTTTAAGTCTTTCGCCCACTTATTTATTGGGCAGTTGTTTCTTTGAGGATTTGTTGTTGGGTGGTTTAATTTTTTGAGTTCCAAGTATATTTTAGATATGAGACCCTTGTCCGTTGTATGGCTAGTAAAGATCGTCTCCCAATCCGTGGCTTTCTATTGATCTTGCTAGCTATGTCATTTGCCCTGCAGAAGCTCTGCAACCTTATGCAATCCCATTTGTCCAACCTTTCTTTGATTTGTTATGTTTCCGGGTCTCTATTCAGAAAATTTCGGCCTGAGCCAAGGAGACCTAGGGTTTCTCCTATTCCATCCTGTAATGTTTTCAGTAAAACTCTCCCTCTTTGCAGATGACATGATCTTGTATTTAAAGAATCCCATAGACTCCACTCCCAAATTACTCAAGCTGATTCAAAACTTTGGCAAAGTAGCAGGTTATAAAATTAACCCCCCCAAATCAATCGCTTTTCTGTATGCCAACAATGAGAAAAGTGTGGCTGAAATTAGGAAAGCAACTCCATTTGTAATAGCCCCACAAAAAATAAAATACCTAGGAATTAACTAAAGAAGTGAAGGACCTCTACGATGAAAACTTTAAAATCTTGAAAAAGGAAATCAACACAGAACTTAAAAAATGGCAAAACCTCCCATGCTCCTGGATTGGCAAGATTAACATCGTGAAAATGGCAATACTTCCCAAGGCTATCTACAAATTCAATGCGATACCTATCAAAATTCCACCCTCATTCTTCAAGGAAATAGAAGAGGCAATCCAAAAATTCATATGGAACAATAAAAGACCCTGAATAGCAAAAACGCTCCTCAACGGAAAGAACACTGCTGGAGGAATATCAATACCAAATTTCAAACTCTACTATAAAGCCATAGTAATCAAAACAGCTTGGTATTGGCATAAGAACAGACCTCAGGACCAATGGAATAGAATTGAAAACCCAGAAATGAACCTACAGACCTATAGCCATCTAATCTTCGATAAGGAAGCTAAAACAATAGAATGGAAGAAAGACGGCCTCTTCAGTAAATGGTGCTGGCAAAATTGGTTAACTACATGTAGAAAACTAAAGCTAGATCCTTATATATCACCCTGCATCAGAATCAACTCCAAATGGATCAAAGACTTTTTTTTTCTTTTTGTTTATGTTGTGCTGAGGAATTGAACCCAGGGCCTCATGCATGCAAGGCAAGTGCTCACTGAGCCACCTTCCCAGCCCATAAGGGGAAATTTTAAAAATGGACTAACAATCTCTATCAAAAAGGAGTTAAGGAAAGACTTGGAAAAATTGTATTAAGTGAAGTAAGCCAGCCCCAAAGAAATATAGGTTCCATGGTTTCCCTTATTTTCAATAACTAGTATATGTCTGGGACAAGCAGAAAAAGTCAGATAAGATGATGTTAAGCGAAATGAACTCCAAGATAGGGACACAAGTGGTTTTTTCTTCCTTGCTATTGTTTCTAACATATTTATAAGGTACCATGTCTTTTTTTGTTGCTCTGTATGTCCCTCTCCCACGGTATAACCCCTGTTTTCACTGTATTTGATGTTGGTGTAATTTGGGGAGGGGAAGGGAAAAAAACAAAGTGTTTAAATAGGGATACAGGTTGGTTGACCCATTGCAACAATGAGATGTACACGGCACTATGTTGAAAACGAACTTTACAATTTAGGTGGTGCGGTGGAGTGGAGGGGAGGGGGGGTGGAGGGGGAACAGTGTAGTTGAGGAGGTGGGAGGGAAGGGATAGTAGGGGAAAAACAAAGGAGGAGGCAACAATGCTTGATAAGAAATGTACTCATTACCTTGTTCACGTAACTGTAACCCCTCTGTACAGTATTTTCACAATAAAACACATTAAAAATTAAGAAAAAAGGACATAAGATTGACAGTGGTCTTGCTCAACAAGAAGTACTTTTTAACACTAATAAATGAAATTTTGTGTGTAACTGTCAAAATGAAACAGAACAAAACAATATAAAAGCTGGAAAGGGGTTAGAGGCTTGGCTCATTTGATAGAGTTCTAGCCAATGAGCAAAAGCATAAGGTCTGATGCTTTTTCGGGAGGGTCTCAGACCCCCCCAAAAAAGCTGTAAAATTGATTTCCTTCAGGAAATATTGCAATAAGGAAAAAGAGACATCATTGTAGAAATGGACTAAATTCTAGACACACCAAAAACAGTTGGAGACTTAGAGCAAGGGAGTCTCAGTGGGTGGAAAATTACTGAGAAGACATCATGAGTTTAGGGTGAAGGTCTGTTTAAGACAGACCAGGGTGATCAAGTAAGTGTAGGAAATGAGGAATCTGATTAGATACTGAGGTTGATTGGATAAGTGGCTGATTACATTGACTTGGCAGGATTCTTGCTAAAATTGTGTTACTCAGGTGCAGCAAGGATTGAGTCCAAGTCCGGCCTTGTTGAGACAAGGGTTCAGAGTACTCCTTTGTCAGTATACCAATAGTCAATAATAAAGATCATATTCACATTTAATAAAATGATCAATTAATGCAGTGAATAAACATGAATTTCAGAAGAATGAAAGTCACAATTTTAACTGGTCTATTTTAGACATAAAGTTATTTAGGCTATATCAAAGAGATCAAGGAGTATTAACCACAGCTGAGGCCATCTTTTATTTTTTTATATGTGTAAAATCCTTTTTGGATCTTCTTGATCTCTAGGAAAAATTACAAACTTACTGTCATGATATATAACAGCCATTAAAGCCTCTACCATGACTATCTTTCCTTATTTATTTCCTGCTTTTCCTCAATATGTTTTATGTATTATAGGCAAGCCAAATTATATGTGATCTTTTACTAATACATACTTATTTTTTCTTACAAGTGAACTTTCTTAAATCTCAGACTTTATTCACAATAGTTTCTCTTCCTTATATAGCTTATTAACTTTATAAATTCTTATCACTCAAGACCCACTCAGCATCACTTTATTCCATAAACATTGTCTTGTCAGGTATAATTGTGCCACTTTTTGTATTCCATAGTGTTCTGGCTATATATCAGTTATAACATTTATAATACTGCATTTCAGTTACTAGCTTATGTGCTAGTGTCTCCAAAGAGCATATATTATAGGTTTGAAGTGACACTGACTCAGTTACCACTGCATTCCCAGCCCCTCCAACAGTTCCTGGTCCCAAGAAGGTGTTTAATGCATGTAGGCTGAATGAATGAATGAATGAATGAATAGGTTAAAAAATGCCTGAGCAAGAGCTCTGTACTTGGCTTATTTACATAACATTTATCCATCAGTAGAAGCAATTGCTAAAATAAACATCAAATTTATTTCTTTGATGCAAGGAGAAAAGAAGTCTGCAATTGTTATTCATAAGCAACACCAGAAGCATCAAAATCATAAGCAAAACTTGGCACACTGCCAAACATTAATTCCAGAGAGCTGTTAAAGGTGATTTTATGGCCTAAACAAAGTCCTGCAGTCAGTTTTCATGCACAGTTCAGTCTCATCGGGCACCTCTCCCATTCTGTGGTAGAGACAATGAGAAAACAGGACATGTGCACAGAACTGGAGTGAGCTTTTACACAGAGGCAAGAACAAAAGACAGAGTTCGTAAATGAGCAATCCACAATTACAGTTCCTTTTCTTTACCCAGCACCCAGGCAACTGGCTAACAAGAGAGCATTTGACATTCCTTCTTCCTACCTGAAAGCAGAGCCAGGGAAAAAATATTCTCACACATGCAGTAAGTATAAACAAGGGGAAAAAAGAGGATTAAGGGTAAATTTGGTTATACATATATAAGTACTTCCTGCAAAATTTTATGTTTAAAGAGATTTATGAAAATTTTTCTAGTAAGATTTTACATACTACTTTGTACATTAAAAATGAAAAGACACAGCTAGATGTCAGTGGCTCACTCCTCTAATCCTAGTTACTCAGGAGGCTGAAACTTGAAGATTGTGGCTCAAAGATAGCCAGGCAGGAAAAGCTCTAAGACTCCTATCTCCAATCTAGTACTCAGGTAAAGCTGGAAGTGGAGTTATGGCTCAGGTAGGAGTGCTAGCTTTGAGCACAAAAAGTTTAGAGACAGTGCCTAGGCCCAGAGTTCAAGCCCCAGGACTAGCACACAAAATATATATATTAAAGATGATAAAAATCAAGTCTCTTTAAAACAGGTAGTTGCAGGGCTGGGAAAGTGGCTCAGTGGTAGAGTGATTGCCTTGCATGCATGAGGCCCTGGGTTCAATTCCTCAGCACCACACAAGCAGAAAAAGCTGGAAGTGGAGCTATGGCTCAAATAGTAGAGTGCTAGCCTTGAGCTGAAGAGCTGAGGGGCAGGGCCCAGGCCCAGAGTTCAGACCTCTAGACCAACAAAAAAAAAAAACCAAAAAAACAGGTAGTTGCAAAGCTAGAGAACAGATAAGTAAATGATGTTATTATCAACTTTAAGATAAAGTTATAGATGTTAAATAGATCTAAAAACAATCAGGAGGAGAAGTAACATTGGAAGCAATTGTATTAAAAGTACAGTCAGGAAAAAGGTATCAGGATTAAAAGCTTTTTAAATTTTTTTTGCCATTTTAATAGGATTCTAAGAAGGAAAGAGGATAAATGTTTGTGATTGAGCAACTGCCCTCAAAAAGCCTCCCTTTCACTTTTGAGGAGGTAAGAAAATAGGACTCTCAGAGCCTAAAATAGGCCATGCACTATTACCAAGTACACATAAGCACCAAAGGAAAAACATGTCCATTATTGAAAAAAAGGAATTTTTAGCCTAGACAACTCATTCTTTTTGCAAAAGTGAGCACATATTTATATTCTTAGACCCTCTTCTTTCACACAAAAAAGGGAAGCATTCTCTTTGTATGCTCTTTATACCTTTATGGCTACTTAACTATAGAATTACTGCGTGTAAATTTATAGCAATCTTCCTAATTATTTTATAGCTACAGAGCATTTCACTGGATCAGTGTAGTTTATTGGACCTTCTCCTTCTGATGAGAATTTATTTTATCCTACATTTCAGTAGATTTTTAGTTGTTTAAAATCATGCTGTAATTAATAACTTTGGGCACTTAGTGTATTATTTTGTAGATATGTATCTTCAGGTAAATGGAGATTCCTCAATCAAAATAAAATGTGTATTTCTTTGGCCCTTTCCAGTGGGAGGCAAACAACTTATAAGACTATATTAATGTTTAATTACTTCCATTCAGTCGATGCTTATTTATAAATATTAGTTTAATTTTTTGTGTCATTGACTGCTAGAACTAGAGTTTTGTTTTCCACCTACTTACATCTAATCTTCTTTATAATTTCTTGATGTAATTGTAAAACCTTTTATGACTCATCCCTTTCTGAAACCCTATAGTTACTGAAGTATAGTTTCTGCTTCACTGTTGTCTCATGCATGTTCATGTATGCTAAGATGCTGGCTACTTATCTTCTCAATATGTACTTTTTGGTAAAACCAACTCAATCAATCATCATAGTATTCACCAGAGGTAGGGAATTTTCTGTTATTGTGGTTTGGAAGTGTTTTTCTTCTTCCTTCAAAGAGAACAGGAACTGAGCAAGGTAATTGATCTATGGTTAAACATTCTCTCTCTCTCTCTCTCTCTCTCTCTCTCTCTCTCTCTCTCTCTCTCTCTCTCTCTCTCTCTCTCTCTCTCTCTCTCACGCACACATCCCATAAGTGCTTTGTAAGTATTTTCCTAGACTCTTTTTCTTCCCACCTTTTAGTGTTAGGTCTCCTCTTGTTCCATCTGTAGGGAGTTCAAGTTCTTTGAAATTGTAATCTGAGAAATTAAGTAACGTAGTGGTGATTCTGTTTTTCTTTCATACTAATGATGGATCTCATATTAAGTCTCTCAAAATCTAGAGCATGTGTCTCCTATCACCTTACGAACATGGTTTTAGGTGAATTTCTTAATTTCCTATTTGTGTTCATTTAATTTTTTCACAGCATAATTATGTGCAGTCTGTGATTCTCCTCAAACTTTGTTCATTAGATTGGTAGATGTTCAATTACAATTTATGCACCTCTTTTTTTTTTTTTTTTTGTCGGTCATGGGGCTTGAACTCTGGGCCTGGGCGCTGTCCCTCAGCTCTTCAGCTCAAGACTAGTGCTCTACCACTTGAGCTACAGCGCCACTTCCAGTGCACCTCTTTTGTCTGGTTAATACCCTCATGTCGTTGCATACGTTGTAAATATTCTCAGAATTTCTTGATATATAATACCTTTGTCCTAGATATTGAGCTGGTGTTAGCCACTGATAGAGTTTGCATTTGTCTTTGGCAGAGAAATACTGAAATAATAAAATTAGCTTGTTTTACGGGCAAGTATATTCAATTTTTAAATCTATTTTTATTTTGGACATCATAGATTTTTCCTTATAAAGTATATATCTTTCTTGAAAAATAGTAGTAGTAGTATACTTCTTTAGCATTTTTGGCTTTAATAATTTAAATTGCATTACATATCAGTACATATAAACTTTTTGAATGAAATTTGTAAATAAGTATAAAAACAAAATTCTCATAGTAAATGTGATTAATTCTTCAAAACCAACTTTCAATTTGCAGCATTAATTTAATACAAATATTCCTTTAAGATTCTTACTTGCCTTCGAAAAAGATAATAGGAAGTCAGCACTCAAAATTTTTATTTTTTTATCAGAAGAAATTACTCTTTTTTAAATTTATTTATTTTTATTGAAAAGGTGATGAGAAGGTGTTACAGCTAAGTAAGGCAAAGGAGTACATTTGTTTTTAATCATTGTTACTCCATCCCTCATTATCTCCCATTTACCCCTTCCCCCCCTTCCAAGTTATAATGTTCATATCCAACATAGTGTCAAGTGAGTATCAATGTTACTTTGGTTCATCCGTTGGCCTGCTGTTTCTATGATTCCCTTTCCTTTCCACATAGTGCATAATCTTATATGCAAAACACGAGATCCAAAAAAAAAAACCTTGAAAAATGAAAAAAAAACAATAGAAAAAGAACAAGCTACATAGGTCTAATAAGAACCTCTTGTTTCCATATATTGGAGTTCATGTTGATATATTTTATTAAATATGGTCCTATGCACTAAGCAGTTGGGTTATTGAGATCCCCTGTTGAGAATATCATATACATATTCTAGTTCTTACAAGTGAGGGAGATCATGCAACCTACTTTTCTTTGGGTCTGGCTGATTTCACTCAATATAATTTTTTTCTAAGTCTTTCCATTTCCTTATGAATGGAGTAATATTATTCTTTCTGATGGAAGCATAGAATTCCATTGTGTATATATACCACATTTTCTTGATCCATTCATCTACTGAGGGGCATCTGGATTGGTTCTATATCTTAGCTATGGTAAGTAGTGCTCTGCAATAAACATAGTCGTGCTGGTAGCTTTGGTGTGGCCTTCTTTGGTAGTTATTTGGGTAAATGCCCAGGAGTGGGATTCCTGAATCATAGGGGAGCTCTATGTTTAGTCTTTTGAGGAACCCTCACACTGCTTTCCAGAGTGGTTGAACAAGTTTGCAATCCCCCCAATGTAGTAGTGTTCCCCTTTGGCCACATCCCCGGCCAACATCTGATTTCTTGATTATGGCAATTCTAGCTGGTGTAAAGTGGAATTTCAATGTTGTTTTGGTTTGTATTTCTTTTATAGCAATTCTTCATGTGTCTCTTGGCTATTCGTATTTCCTCTTCAGAGAGATTTTGCTAATGTCTTTAGCCTACTTTTTAAGGGGGTGTGGTTATTTCTTTGGGGGTTTGTTTGGGGGAATTTAATTTCTTGAGCTGTAGGTATATTTTAGATATGAGGTCCCTGTCAGTTGTATGGCTGGTGAAGATCTTCTCCCAGTCTGTGGGGTTTTGATATGTCTTGCTAGCTATGCCCTTTGCCATGCAGAAGCTCTGCAGTTTAATGCAGTCCCATTTATCTAGCCTTTTTTTTATTTGTTGTGTTTCTGGGTCTTTATTAAGAAAATTTTGACCTGTTCCAAGGAACTCTAGTGTTTCTCTTATTCCTTCCTGTTTTATTTTTAGAGTATCTGCTTTTACCTTGAGGTCTTTGATCCATTTGGAGTTGATTCTGGTACAGGGTAATATATATGGATCTAACTTTAGTTTTCTACACGTGTTTAGTGAATTCTGCCAGCACCATTTATTGAAGAGGCTGTCTTTCTTTCATTGCACTTTTTTGACTCCCTTGTCAAAGATTAGGTGGCCATAGATCTGTGGGTTCATTTCTGGGACTTTAGATCTATTCCATTGGTCTTCAGACCTGTTCTTGTGCCAGTACCAAGTTGTTTTGAGTACTATGACTTTGTAAGAGAGTTTGAGGTTTGGCATTGATACTCTTCCAGCATTGTTCTTCCTGCTAAGGATTGTTTTGGCTGTTTGGGGTCTTTTGTTGTTCGGTATGAATTTTTGGATTGCTTCTTGTATTTCATAAAAGAAAGAATTTGGGATATTTCATTGAATTTGTATATAGCCTTTGGCAATATTGCCATTTTCATGATGTTAATCTTCCCAATCCAGGAACATGGAAGGTTTTTCTACTTCCTGAGATCTGCTTTATTTTTTTTTCAGATTTTTGAAGTTTTCATTGTAGAGGTCCTTCACTTCTTTGATTAAATTGATTCCTAGGTTTTTGAGGTTATTGCAAATGGAGTTGCTTCCCTAATTTCAGCCTCTCTCTTTTCATTGTTGATATAGAGAAAAGCTACTGATTTTTATGGATTGATTTTTATACACTGTTACTTTGCCAAAGTTTTGGATCAGCTCAAGTTACTTGGGAGTGGAATCTATTGAATTATCTCTTCTTCTTTCCTTATTTGGATCCCCTTTATATTTACCTCTTGCCTTATTGCTCTAGCTAGGAATTCTAATTCTAAATTGAAAAGAAGCACTCAAAATTTTTAAAGGAATCTAGCAAAAAATTGTGAAATTATCAAAAGTTTGGGAGCTCTATGTCATTTTTTCCTAAGTTAACCATTAGACCTATTAGTTGATTTAACATTTGTCTGTATTATTTTATAGGATTGAGGTTTACAATTTAAATTTGTCTTTCAGATTTTATTTTTCATTCTTCTTTGCTATTCCCACGAATTCTTAATTTTCTTTTTTTATTGTGAAAATACTGTACAGAGGGGTTACAATTACATGGGCAAGATGAGTACATTTCTTATCAAGCATTGTATAGGAATTCTTAATTTTCATCTGAACTGTTCAGTTCTTGTATACTGTCATAGTTTATTTCTGCAACATATTTCTATTGTCACAAAGTCAAGTGGCAAACCAACAGTAATGAACAGTATCTAATAAAAAATATAGATTTTTTTCTCCCTGAGCCCCTTATCTACCATTGGATATTTCCCATTCTGTGATTTCTCCTCTATTAGTTTTTTTAAATTTTATTTTTAAAATTATCTTTAAGTAGTGTACAAAGGAATTACCATTCAGCAAATCTGTTTGTGAATATAATACATATAGATCAGTATCATCCCTTTAATTATTCTTCCCCATTCCTTCCTAATCCCTCCCTCCTTCTCTCCCTCCTTCTCTCCCTCCTTCTCTCCCTCCCTCCCTGCCTCCCTCCCTTCCTTCCTTCCTTCCTCCCTTCCTTCCTTCCTTCCTTCCTTCTTTCTTCTCTCTTTTTCTTTCATTCTTTTCTTCTTTTGTATATCAGCCCTGATACTTGAACTCAGGGCCTGGGTGCTCTCCCTGAGCTTCTTTTGCTCTAATGTAGCAGTCTACCATTTGAGCCACAGCTCTACTTCCCACTTTTTGATAGTTAATTGAAGATAAGAGTCTCATGGTCTTTCCTGCCACAATCCTCAGAATAGCCACAATTATAGGTGTTAGCCACTGGCGCCCAGCTGTACTCTTATAGATGAGGTCAATAAATTTTAGAAAAATTATAATGATATTAGATTTTCTACAGACTACATATATATATATATATATCTGTAAAAATGTCAGAATTGGTAAAATATAGCAATAATTTAAAAATTATATGTCAATTGACAAAAAAGTCAATAATATTCTAATATACTAGTGATACATGGAGTATCTGAACAGGAAAGATCCTCCCTCAATGTGACATACACACATGCATGAGCAAGTGCACACAGACAAATACAGACACACACACACATAAAAGCACTGGAATAAAGACTTCAAACTCTGAAAATATAAAGTTGTTGACAAATACATATAAACGTTTTGAACAAATGTGGCAAGGTGCATGAATACGTGAGAATGTAAACATCTGATTCTGACTGGATTTCTAGAATCTGAGGCTGGTAAATACTAATATAATAAAGTGAAAGTAATGGGAAAAGCTCCACCTCCCCCCCCCCCCCCCAGCATCCAGCAAGAAACATAGAGACACAGGTTGGAAACCAATGACACTATTTATAAGATATGGCCAATAATAAAAAGCAATAAGGGAAAGAGAACAGACTTTAAAGCCTAAAGTTGACATTGAACAGAATTCAAGCACACAAGGGAGACAGATCAAGAGAGTATGTAGGGTGGGTCAAATCAAGCCAGAAGAGTTTCTCCTTCAGAGATAGGAAAACATTTTTCCTGCCATACAAAATTGTCAATACATGAAGATAGCAGCAGGCAGCTATACAAGAAGCATATGTGTCTATTATGTCCTGAACCAAAGGATTTTGTGGGTCTTGTATGGCCACAGAATGGACGATCTGAAATTTTCTTTCATATGCAATCAAAGATCACGTCCACAGGTGTTACAGATGCCATACTAATTCACTAACAATTTTCCATCAGCTTATTTAGAAACTATACAACTCTGTTTAATACTTCACCAAGATTTTATCCTAAAAAAGTAGTATTTCTAAATTTTATACAAAAAATAAACATGTCACACTTTCATAAAACTTACAAATCAACAATATGAATCCATTCTACCAAGTGTTAGAGCACAGCCATAACTAAGAAGCTCAGCTTTTGAGTCTACCATAAAACAAAAAGATTACTGGAATGAAACAAAACATGGAACACAGTATCACAAAATAATTGAAAGAGGAAAGACTACTTGCTAGATTAGACCCCATCAAGATAGTAATTTGAGAAAGCCATTTAAAACCAACACATTCTAAATTTATATCTCTCACCAAAATGAATTCCAGGAAAAGTAAGTAAATATTTACCAAATTCAAATAATACCAGATGAGCCAGGCACTTGTGGCTCATGGCTGTAATTATAGCTGCTCAGGAGGCTGAGATCTGTGGATCATGGTTTGATGCTAGCCTGGGCAGATAAGTCTACGAGGCTCTTTTCTCCAATTAAGCACCAAAAAGCTGAAAGTAGAGCTGTGGCTCAAGAGGTAGAACAGTAGCTCTGAGCAAAAATGTTCAGGGACTGTACTCAGGCCCTGAGTTTGAACCCCAGGATACACACACACACACACACACACACACACACACACACACACACACACACACACACACACACACACACACACACACACACACACACACACACACACACACACACACACACACACACACACACACACACACACACACACACGAAAAATACTAACATGCTTGCATGCATAACATCATTTTCAATTGAACCCCAGGATACACACACACACACACACACACACACACACACACACACACACACACACACACACACACGAAAAATACTAACATGCTTGCATGCATAACATCATTTTCAATTGAACCCCAGGATACATACACACACACACACACACACACACACACACACACACGAAAAATACTAACATGCTTGCATGCATAACATCATTTTCAAAGTTTTAAGTTACAAAGAGCAACAAGTCCAAGCCACACCTTTATTTGTGACCATTTTTTGGCTGCTCACCCTTTTCCAAACTCTTGTTCCTGTCTTATGATTCTTACCCACCTGTGGGTCTTATTTCATAGATTTTGAAATTCTTGAAGAATTGGTATAAAACATATCAAACATCTATAAACATTAAGTATAAAATAAGAATGAAAAACAGTTGGATAACATATCTATTGTTGCAAAAAACTATAAATGTATTAAATTATGTGTATGAATGTGTATATCCATTAGTTTTCATATGCATGAGGAAAAAGGAAATGTTTAGAAAACCTCAAATGTGTATACCCCTGAACAGTAGGATTCCTTAATGACATTGGTTCTCATTTTTTAAAATTTTCATTTATCTTTCATAATCGTTGAAAACCCTGGGAGATTTTTAATGCATAATATCTATAGACATTTATTTCATCAAAATAAAAGCCAAGAACTTTACAAATATTTAAGAGTCTATTTAAAACTGCAACAACAAATTAATTGATAACATAATGTGCTTATATAGAAAAATAGCACACTTTCCCAGATAAAATTATTGATAAGAGTAGCATTGTGTTACATTATCTTTAATGTCTGTCTGAATAGAAATAGCTAAGTTGTCATATCTCTTATTTTTAAATTTTTATTTTATTGTAAAGATGCTGTACAGGGGTTACAGTTACATGAGTAAGGTAATGAGTACATTTCTTGACATTGTTACCTCCTCCTTTATTTTTCTCCTACTTCCCCACCTCCCCCATTTCCACACACACACATCTGCCCAGAAGTTTTATAGTTCATTTCCAACATAGTGTCTTGTGAGTATCATTGTTTTGATGGGTCATCCTGTGTCCTTGTTTCAGAATTTTGTTATTCCCTTTCCCCTCCCCAAATTAGAAATGCATGTACAAGATGCAGGGTACCAAAATCAAATACAGTAACAACAGGGGATATACTATAGGGGGAAGAACGTACAAAAGAAACAAAAAAATCACATAGTACAATAAAACAATGACAAAGAAAAACCTCTTGTGTCCATATGTTGGGGTTCATTTCGTTTAGCATCATCTTATATGGTCACATGTACATAGTTTTTGAGCTTTTCTTCTCATCTGATAAGATTATCCTAGATGTATACTAATTATTGCAAATAAGGGAAACCATACAACCTATATTTCTTTGGGTCTGGCTTACTTCAATTAATAGGGTTTTTTCCAAGTCTTTCCATTTCCTAACAAATGGGGCAGTGCCATTCTTTCTGATGGAAGCATAGAATTCCCTTGTCTTGATCCATTCATCTACTTAGGGGCATCTGGGTTGGTTCCATATCTTAGCTATGGTGAATAATGCTGTGATAAACATAGTTGTACTGGTAACTTTAGTGTGGCCTTGTTTGTGATCATTTAGGTAAATGCCCAGAAATGGGACTGCTGGGTCCTAGGGGAGCTCTGTCTGTAAGAAAGACAGCCTTTTCAGCAAATGGTGCTGGCAAAATTGGCTTAATACCTGTAGGAAACTAAAGTTAGATCCTTTTATGTCACCCTGCACCAGAATCAACTCCAAATGGATCAAAAACTGTGAGGTAAAAGCAGACACCCTGAAAACAAGAAGGAATAGGAGAAACCCTAGGGCTTCTTCGCACTGGCCAAAATTTTCTTAATAAAGGCCCAGAAACACAACAAATCCAAGAAAGGTTGGACAAATGGGATTGCACGAAACCGCAGTGCTTCTGTATGGCAAAGGACATAGCTAGCAAGATAATAGGAAGCCCACAGATTAGGAGAAGATCTTCAGTAGCCATACAACCGACAAGGGTCTCATATCTAAAATATGCTTAGAACTCAAAAGATTAAATACCCTAAAAACAAATTCTCAAAGAAACAACCACTTGATTTACTAAGTGGGCTAAAAACTTAGAGAGAGACTTCTCTGAAGAGGAAATAAGAATGGCCAATAGCCACCATGAAGAAATGCTCAACTTCTCTGCCATAAAAGAAATTTTGCAAATCAAAACAACATTGAGATTCCACCTCACTCTAGTTAGAATGTCTATAATCAAGAAATCTAATAACAGATGCTGGAGGGGATGTTGCCAAAAGGGAACCCTACTGCACTGTTGTTGGGAGTATAAACTTCTCTTATTGAATTCAGTCTGCTACATTCTAAACTACCTAAAGAATTAAAGTAAAACTTAGGAAGTAAAATCTTAGTTCCTCAAACAACACTTCAACAATTTTTGCTCTAGTACACAAGAATTTTTGTTTTCACCATATATTACTTGTTTTATAGTTTGCTGTGCCTTATCTGTTAAATGGGAAAAGTACTGTTGCTTCATAGAATCTGTGAGGAATATGTAAATGAGCTTAAAAGAGAAATAAATAAGTTTCAGCTACGCAAAGTGTAGTTTAATAGTCATTTTTGTAATAGATCAGCTCTTCTTAGTTTAAGTCCTCCACTTTTTCACTGAGGCCACAATGTAGTACAGAGGCAACAGGCAGGATGCAAGTACATGATGTACCCTTTTGGAAAACAGTGAGCAGTGAGGGCAGGCAAAGTCCAATTTACCAGAATGGGTTTCTGATGCTGAAGAAAACCATAGATGCTGGTAGGCTCCAGGCACTGGTATTCCGAAACCAAATGGAAGAGAAGGCCTACTCAGACCTCTGAGAGAATGGAGGTGAGGAAAAGCATGAGTAATGAAATGGAGCCAGTGCAACCCTGTAAATTGTCTCAATGCCTCTGATCACAAGCATTTACACTCAGGGTAGAGCTGGATGTAGTGCAGAAGGCTGTTGGGGCTGTTAATCTAATATATAAAAACTGATCTGATGATGTTGATAGTAGAGCATGTAGATCATAGCCCAGACATGATAGAAATCTTGGCAGGAGAAGGGGTGCACTCCCCAAATTTCATCTCTGAACACAGATGCTTAACCCACTTAATATATACAGCCAAAATGACTGATGTTGAGATGGGCATTCCAGAAAGACAAAAGGGATTTGATGTCTTTATTTTGAAATGTCAGTTAAGAAGTCTGAAATATTTATGTTCATAAGAGTCTAAAAACTTCAATGTAGGGAATGAAAGATAGTAACTACATGAAGAAATAAAAATTAAAGTTCTTGCTGGATGTCAGGGGCTTATACCTGTGATCCTAACTTATTCAGGAGATTGAGATCTGAAGATCTCAGTTTGAAGCCAACCCACCCAGGAAAGTCCATGAGACTTTTCTCCAATTAACCACCAAAAAGTCTGAACTGGTCACTAGGTTTGAGCAAAAAAGTTCAGGGATGATGCCCAGGCTCTTCAGTAAATGGTGCTGGCAAAATTGGTTAACTACATGTAGAAAACTAAAGCTAGATCCTTATATATCACCCTGCACCAGAATCAACTCCAAATGGATCAAAGACCTTGAACTCAAAGCAGACACTCTGAAAACATTACAGGATGGAATAGGAGAAACCCTAGGTCTCCTTGGCTCAGGCCGAAATTTTCTGAATAGAGACCCGGAAGCACAACAAATCAAAGAAAGGTTGGACAAATGGGATTGCATAAGATTGCAGAGCTTCTGCAGGGCAAATGACATAGCTAGCAAGATCAATAGAAAGCCCACCGATTGGGAGAAGATCTTTACTAGCCATACAACGGACAAGGGTCTCATATCTAAAATATACTTGGAACTCAAAAAATTTAACCACCCAACAACAAATCCTCAAAGAAACAACTGCCCAATAAATAAGTGGGCAAAAGACTTAAAGAGAAGCTTCTCTGAAGAAGAAAGAAGGATGGCCAATAGACACATGAAGAAATGTTCAACATCCCTAGCCATAAAAGAAATGCAAATCAAAACAACATTGAGATATCACCTCACTCCAGTTAGAACAGCAAAAATCAAGAACTCTAACAACAACAGATGCTGGAGGGGATGTGGACAGAAAGGAACCTTACTTCATTGGTGGTGGGAATGTAAACTTGTTCAACCACTTTGGAAAGCAGTATGGAGGTTCCTCAAAAGACTTCACATAGATCTCCCCTATGATCCAGCAATCCCACTTTTGGGCATTTACCCAAATGTTTACAAACAAGACCACACTAAAGCTACCAGCACAACTATGTTTATTGCAGCATTATTTACCATAGCTAAGATATGGAACCAACCCAGATGCCCCTCAGTAGATGAATGGATCAAGAAAATGTGGTATATATACACAATGGAATTCTATGCCTCCATCAGAAAGAATGACATTTCCCCATTTGTTAGGAAATGGAAAGGTTTGGAAAAAATTATATTAAGTGAAGTAAGCCGGGCCCAAAGAAGCATAGGTCCCATGGTTTCCCTTATTTGCAATATCTAGTATAGGTATGAGTCAAGCGGAAAAGGTCAGATAATGTGATGTTAGGAAAATGAACCCTTAAATATGTATTTTAATATTTTCGTTTCTTTCATGCATGTGTTTCTAACGCATTTATTAAGATTATTTCTTTGTTGCTTTGTATGTCCCTCCCCCACAGTGTAACCCCCGCTTTCACTATATTTGATGTCAGTATAACATGTGGAGGAGATGGGGACAAACAAGTCGTTTAAGGATTCAGGTGGACCTGTTGCAACAATGAGAAGTACAAAATGTCATGTCAAAACCAGTTTTACAATGTCGGTGTGGGGGGGGAGGGGGGTATAATTGGGTGGGGGGAGGGGGGAGGCTGGGAAGGGAGGTGAAGGGTAAACAAAGGAGGAGGCTGCAATGCTTGGTAAGAAATGTATGCATTATCCTGCCCATGTAATTGTAGCCCCTCTGTACAGTATGTTCTCAAATAAAATAAAATTAAATTAAAAAAAAAAAAGACTAAAAGCAAAATAAAACCTTTCCATCTTTTCTTTAGTAAAACAATAGATTTGAGAGAAAAATGGAGAAATAAGTAATTTTAATGTACTAAATATGGTCAGAATCAATATTTGTAGGTAGTATAGGCACAGAAAGACAGGACACCAGGAACATAGTGAAGCTGCTAGGGACTTTATAACCAAATCTTCCATGTTTTTCAGTTCCACAGTGGAACAGTAAACGGAACAGCATAGGACCATAGACCAGTCCAGGGCAGTAATGAGATGTATTTTGCATAGACTAGTCCAGGGCACTAATGAGATGTATTTCACAAACCACTGGATGTGAAGAGATAAGTAAACAGAAGACAAGAAAAAAAAAGAAAATCTTTTCATCCAAATTTAGATTATAAATCAGAATTCAAAAATGTGAAGACATTGTTAAGAAAATAGTTTACAAAATCAACAAGTGAAAAACGATTCGTTATAAATTATTATATGTGTTAAACATACAGTTATAAAACTGGTGTATTGAGTGTATTCATGGAGATAAAAGTGCTCAGTGTGATGGTACACATCGGGAAGGCTAAGGCAGGAAAATCTCGAGCTTGAGGACATAGGCTATTATAGCAAGTCCCAAATCAGCTTAGGCTGGAAGACTGTCTTAAGAAAAAAACTAAAGAGGCAAATGAAGATGAAGTTTCCATTATACAAATAAAAAAATAAATGATGCAACAAAATGAAGATGAGACAGATAATTTTACGTAGAAATTAAAACATCTTGGAAGTGAAGACTGTCGTGACTGAAGAAGCAAAACTAATAAAATCTCCAGCAAATGAAGTCATTGTATTCAATGTACATTATGTAAAAACACAACTGTGTCACTTGTGGGGAGGGATAGGAGAGGGAGATGCATTGTACTCATAACCTGACTTAATAAAATTGTAACCTCTTCATACAGCTGCTTAACAACAACAAAAATCCCCGCCAGAGTAGACTTAGCTGAGAGGAAGTTGGGTAATTGTAGATATTCAGAAAGTGGTTCAAAGAGGAAAAAGATTAAAAAGCACATTTGCATAATCAAGAGATAAAAAGACAAAGATAATTAGCTTTTGACATTTCTATTCAACTTCATACTGGAGATCCAGTCTTGGCAACTAGGGAGAAAAAAAAAAAAAAACAACTATCTAGAAATCCAATGCAATACCTGTCAATTTCCCAACAACATCCTTTAGTGAAATAGAAGGAGCAATCCAAAAATTCATATGGAATAATAGAAGATCCCAAAAAGCAAAAAAAAAAATCCTTAGCAGGAAGAACAGTACTAGAGGAATATTAATACCAAACTTCAAACTATTATAAAGCTATAGTTATGAAAAGCAAACAAACAAAAATGATGAGACAAAGGGGGAACCAGTGCAACAATGATACTCACAAGACAATATGTTGGAAATAATCTGGGCAGATGGGGGGAAGGGAAAGTGGGAGAAAAATGAGGAGGGGGCAACAAGTTTGACAAGAAGTGTACTCACTACCTTACTTATGTACCTGTAGCCCCTATGTACATCACCTTGACAATAAAATTAAAATTAAAAAAGCAAACAAACATCTTGGTACTGGCACATGAACATTCCTGAGGACCAATGGAATAGAATTAAAGACTCAGAAATGAACCCACGGAGCTATGGCACCTAATCTTTGATAAGGGAGCCAAATAAAACAGGATAAAAGAAAGACAGCTTCTTCAACAAATGGCGCTGGCAGAATTGGCTACACACACGCAGAAAATTGAAGTTGGATCCTCATATATCACCCTGCACTATTCCAAATGGATAAAAGACCTCAAGGTAAGATTAGGTACCCTGAAAATATTACAGGAAGGAATAGAAACACTAGGGATCCTTGGTACAGGTCAAAACTTTTTAATAAAGACCTGGACTAAATGTGGTATATATACACAATGGAATTCTATGCCTCCATCAGAAAGAATGACATTGTCCCATTTGTTAGGAAATGGAAAGACTTGGAAAAAATTATATTAAGTGAAGTAAGCCAGGCCCAAAGAAACATAGGTCCCATGGTTTCCCTTATTTGCAATAACTGGTATATATCTGAGTCAAGCAGAAAAGGTCAGATAAGTTGATGTTAGGGCAATGAACCCTAAGATATGGATTCAAATGTTTTTTTCTTTCATGTGATTGTTTATAACACATTTATAAGATTATTTCTTTGTTTCTTTGTATGTCCTTCCCCCATGGTATAACCCCTGCTTTCACTGTATTTGATGTCGGTATAATTTGTAGAGGGGAAGGGAAAAAACAAATCATTTAAATAGGGATACAGGTGGACCCATTGCAACAATGAGGTGTACAAGTTGTTATGTCCAAAACCAACTTTACAACTTTGGTGCGGGGGGGGGGGGGGGGCGGGGGGGGCAAGAGGGAGGATGGGAAAGGATGGGAAGGGGAAACAAAGGAGGAGGCTACAATGCTTGATAAGTGCAATGCTTGATAAGAAATATACTCATTATCTTGCCCATGTAATTTTAACCCCTCTGTACAGTATTTTCACAATTGAAAAAATAAAAAAGAAAAGCAAAAAAAAAAAAAAAAAGACCCGGACCAAGAAACGTAACAAATAAAGGTTGGGTAAATGTGATTGAATTAAACTGCAAAGCTTCTGCATGACAAAGGACATGACTAACAAGATAAATAGCCCATAGATTGGGAGAAGGTCTTCACTAGCTATTACATATTATATATCATACTTCTTACTTATCAAAAATATACCTAGAGCTCAAAAATTACTCCCTCCCAGAAAAAGACAAATCCTCAGAGAAACAACCACCTCATTAATAAGTAGGCTAAAGACTTAAAAAGAGATGTCTCTGAAGAAGAAATAATAGCCAATAGACAAATGAAGAAACGTCCAACTACTCTGGCCATAAAAGAAATGCTGGAGGCGATGTGGCCAAAAGGGAACACTATTACACTGTTCGTGGAAGTGTACACTTGTTCAGCCACTATGGAAAGCAGTATGGAGGTTCCTCAAAAGGCTAAACATAGAGCTGCCGTATGACCCAGCAATCCCACTCCTGGGTATTTATCCAAATGACCACAAGCAAGGCCACACTAATGCTACAAGCACAACTATGTTCACTGCAGCATTATTTACCATAGCTAAGATATGGGATCAACCCAGATGCCCCTCAGTAGATGAATGGATCAAGAAAATGTGGTATATATGCACAATGGAATTTTTTGGAATTTCCTAAGGAAATGGAAAGACTTGGAAAAAAATCTTATTAAGTGAAGTAAGCCAGACCCAAATGGTTTCCCTCATTTGTAATAATTAGCATATGTCTAGGATAGTTCTAGCAGAGGAACACAATAGCAGAGTAGGTATGTACATATGACCCTATAAAATGATGCTAATTGAAATGAACTCCATGATATGGAAACAAGTGGTTTTATTTTTATTTTTTAGTGTACTATTTACAGTTAATCCTTTTTTCTTTCTTTCTTTTCCTTTTGTTTATCCCCTGTTGTCACTTTTTGATTTTGGTATCCTTTGTCTCATATATAAGTTTATCTGATTTAGGGATGAGGGGGGAATCAGAAATAGTGAAACAAAGGAGAGAGTGTGAACCAATGCAGCAGTGATACTCACAAGACACTATTGTTGGAAATGAACTTTACAACTTGGCAGGGAGAGGAGGAGAAGGGAGAGGGAAAGAGGGAGAAAACCAGGGGGGAGGTAACAATGTTTCAGAAGAATTGTACTCATTCCCTTATGTACGTAACTGTAACCCCTTTGTGCATCACCTTCACAATTTAAAAGAAAAAGAAAAAACATCTATACATATTGGAAGAAAAAAAAAATATATGTTCTAAAATGAAATATCTTGTATGTCAAAATTCTGGGAACCCAGACAAATAGAAAACTATTAGAACTAATGAACCAGTTTTAAAACAGATGCAAGATTGATACTAAAATCATTTTTAATATAGATTGGCAATGATCATCTGAACATGAAATTAAGAAAACAATTCCATTTATGGTAATATCAGAAAAGACAATTTTTACTTTAGAGCTTTACTTCAAAGTAAATGTTTTTAAAAGAAATATATAATAAAAAATAAATATAACTCTGTTCCCTGAAAACTACTTCACATCCTAAATGACAATACGGGCATTGGTTAGACATCATAAACCAATGAACCTGAGAGTCCTGAATGAAAATCATGCATTTTTTGCAACTAATTTTCAGAAAGGACATCAAGACTGTCCACTTGGGGAAAAATTGTCTTCTGAACAAATGGGACTGGGACAAAAAGAATCTGCCTTATAAAATTTGAATTTTATGCAAAAATAATCTCTAAATCACTTAAAAACCCATCTGTTAAAAAAAAAACACTGTAAAATTAGAAGAAAGAATAGCAGTGCACCTTGGATTAGGTAATGTTTCCTTGGGTTACCTAAAGCACACACAATAGAAGACAAAGCAAATAATTTGAACTTGCTTTAAATTAAAAAAAAAGTTTGTGATTCAAAGACCAATCTGAAAAATTAGGTAAATCACAAAATGGGAGAAAATATTTACAAATTATACCTTGACAAGGTTATCTGAACCTATGTACACAACAAGAATAAAACTGACATTGGGGCCGGGTGCCAGTGGCTCATGCCTGTAATCCTCAGGAGGCTGAGACCTGAGGATGGCAATTCAAAGCTAGCTCAGGAAAGTCTATAAGACTCATCTCCAATTAACCTCCAGAAAACTGGAAGTGTTGCTGTGGCTCAACGTGGTAGAGTGCTAGCCTTCACTCCCAGATACTGTAAGTCCCACAATCAGCCACCAAAAAAGGTGACATTACATTCTTAAAATCAGCATCATTGAGTACAAGAAGACACATCCTAACTGGATGATGTTGAAGGCCTTTCCTTTTGGCACAGAGTCAGGAAAAATACTGCATGTTCTCATAGGGAAAAATTCATTCCAAATCAATCCATTGACTCATAAAATACCCAGAGAATACTTTCTCATAGAACCCACTAATCCAGTTCTCAAATTCTTAATGGGAAATAAGGACCAAAAATAGAAAAGCACACTTAATAAGATATGACTTGTTATTGATGTGAGATTAATTTATATTCATTTTTAACTCAGAAAGAATAAACAATATAATGGGTTTATTTTTCTAATTTATTAATCATAGAAAGACATGATATATTTAAACATTGAAATATTGAAAACATTCTGCCAAATATTTACAAGTATCTACAGAGAGTAATTAGTTAAATTCATACATTAAATATATTAAATTCATCAAAACATTTAAATGTTGATTACAAACTTAAACACTTCTAAATCCTTCATTAGGATCCCTTTGAATATATCAGAGCTACTTAAATGCTCTCAAATCTGTCAATGACAAAATGATTATAGACCTAAGCAGATAGTTGGCAAAACCCAAGTATAGAGTATTTGTGCCAGGGATTTATAAATTACTTCTTTTCATTATATATTTAGTCTGTTAAACATAATATTTTGATACAGGAAGAAACTTGGCAGACCCATTCTCTTGCATAGTAAGTTTTGTGTGCTAAGATCACCTGAAATCTACTTCTTAGCAAATTTCAGGATAGGATACAGTATTCTTAACTGATTTCAACTTGACCTACATCTTCCCCTGCCATGTCAACTCCTCTACCTCTGGTAACCATCCATCTACGGGCTTCTATGCCTTCAGTTTTTGTGCCCAGCTTATGTTGCATATCAAATGGCTTTCAGATTTATCCATGTGGTTTCTAAGAGAGGATTTCCTTTTTCCCCGTTATTATAAAGGTGATAGACAGATGGTCTTTTTGGACCCCTTCCCTTGTTCTCTCCCTTCCTATCCCTCCTCCCCACAAGTTATATAGCTTTTTCAACCTAGTGTCTAGTGAGTTCCATGACTGCATTTGTTCACACTTTGTTTCTCCAGAGGATTTCTTTTAAAGGATAAATAATATTTCTTTGTATGCATATACTATTTTCTTTTTTTATTGTGAAAATACCATACAGAGGACTTACAATTACATGGGCAAGATAACGAGTACATTTCTTAGCAAGCATTGTTGCCTCCTCTTTGTTTCCCCTTCCCATTTCTTCCCATACTATTTTCTTTATTCATTCATTTGTTGGTGGATATTTAGGTTGCTGACATGTCTTAGTTATTTTAAACAATGCTACTGGAAGTGGTGCTGTGGCTCAAGTGGTAGAGCACTTGCCTTGAGTTGAAGAGCTTAGGGATAGTGCCCAGGCCCAGAGTTTAAGCCCCACGACTGACAAAAATAAGTAGATAAATAAAAATCATGCTACAATGAAGAAAGGAGTACAGATATCTCTACCAGGTACAGATTTCACCCCCTCTAGAAACATACCTAGAAGAGCAATTCCTGCATTTAAAATTTTTATAAATGTAAAATTTTTGTAAATCTATACTGTTTGCCTCATGACTATACCAGTGTACTTTCCAAACAAATGATATGCAAGGCATCTCTTTTCTCCACATCCTACCAATATTTTTTATTTCTTGTCTTCTTGATAATAACTTAGCCTTTTTGAAGTGCTATCTCATTCTACCTTGGCATACATTTTGTATATTTATTGTATACTTCAGGATTATTTTATACTGTTCTTATGAAAATTGCTTTCAAAGTGAAGTTTAATATTTTAATTTCCTAAGTGTTTGTTACTTTTTCAGACCTCAGATTAAAGAGGTGCTATGTAGCAGTACATGAGATTACTTAAATAGCTTAAATTGTCTGGGATGTGTGATGCTGAGTTTCTTTTTGTACTAAAGCTTTATTTGCTATATAATGAGGTTTTCTTCATCTCAGCCTATCATATTGATTATGACACTGCTCTTTTTGCCAGAATTACATTATTTAAGATTTATAGCCACATATCTGCCTATTGTTCTGTTTATCAACTGCATCATAAGCATTTGGTTTAATATTTTCTCTTAGATTTATAAGAAGAAATCTAAATCATTGAAACATTCTGATGTTAGCTAAAAGGTCAGAATAGGCCCATAAATAGACTCAAGCAGATATATGGATACCTATTTTATTGACGTTACTAATCAGTATGGGAAATGATGATCTATGAAATATCTGAATCTAGGAAATTGGCATCCCTACAAAATGAGCTTATTATCACACCATACATAAGGTAATTAATGTTTTGTGCATTAAGTTTGTAAAGCATAAATGAGCAATGTGAGGAAATATATAGATTATGACATTGAGATAGGAAAAGATTTCTTAACATAAAAGTTAATATGACAAAGAATAGTATTGATACATTTCATTGTATTGATACTTAAAATTCTCCACAACATACAGCACCAAATTCATGTTTCATCAAACAAACTAGACACAATACAGTGACAACAGAAAGTAGTCCTTTTATACCAGCACACATTCATACCTGCGTTTTGACTTGATCTCCTAAATCCCTGTACCAGATTTCAGCAAATGTGTCTAGTTTGGGGCCACTATGAGGAGGCAAAATACACTTTTTAAATTGTTGGCAGTTAAAATAAGTTTTCTGTAATGTATAACTCTCCATAATTCATATTAATTGTGGTGTTTACCTCATTCCCACACTGAGCTTTGTTTCCAGCCTGGAAACATGCATGATGCCTCTCTCTTGCTTCTTCTGGCTTCTTTTGGCTTCTCCTCCTCCATGGAGGAGTGAGGAGAAAGGGGAAATGGGGACAAATACAGGCCCAATGTCTGAACTCAGCTGAGAAGTTAAGGGTTGCTGGGAATGCTTCTAAATATACAGGTGTCTGAGCTGACAGTAGACCTCTTCAGAGAACACCACATCTGACAGGTAAGTTCTTCTTTAGCACCCAGTTCTCTAACACATTTTTTTTCATTTTTGATCAGAACTGCTTGAAATAAAATTTACTGACTTAACTATATCTCTTTAAAGCACAACCTGGAACAATGTCACAGATAATGAATCCAAATATGGAAAACTCAGTAGATGTGTGGTGGATCTTGTCAACATGTAGATCTCAATGAAATGGTACACAGTTGACACCAACATGTGAACTGTACTCATGAAACACGTGTCCCCATGACTAAACTCCTGCACATCAGTAAGTCAGTGATCAGTGCAAAAAAAGTTGTTTGATTACACAACTGGTAGCTCAACACTATACTAATTGAAAAGTCATTTGAATTAACCTTGTTTTTGTCTTAATTGCAGAATGAGTTGGCATGATTTTCAAAGGAGTAACTTATTATTCAAAAATTCAATTATAAATAAAAGGACATATTCTAAGAGGAGCCAAAGATGTAACAAAGAAAGCTGGCAGAAGCTTCATTCTGTCAAGATTACAGAATATAATTAAAAAAATTGGATCACCATGCTTAAGATTGAGCAATCTTCCCTTGCAAAAATGATAGGAAAACTCATTGTGATTTCAATAAATAATCAAAGACCATACGGAAAAAGTACAGGGAAAGAATTAAAGATGTGTATTTGAAAAAAAAATTTTCTGGCAAGTTGTGGTTATTGTATAAGCTTTAAAAATTATAATTTTGATTCTTTCATTCTAAGTACTTGTAAGAAGTAATTTTTTCATTCTAAGTAGTTTTTTTCATTTTTTTTCATTTTTTCATTCTAAGTAGTTCTTGTAAGAAGTTTGGGATTTTAATATTGTATCGTTTTCTTTTAAGAGAGGGGTACAAATGTTAACTGGCATACCAGAAATCTTGGATCCACTACTCTTTTGCAGAAAAATTAGAAAAATCTGCGAGAAAATATTGCCACATAGTAGGTGACTGACAAGAATAATACACAAGACAAATCAAGAGCTAATTAGAGCCGAAATGAGATGAATATCTATAAAGTCTGTTGTTTGTACCATGATAGGGCAGTAACGACAGGACTTTTTTATGATATGCCAGTACTAAAAAACAGAAAATGCAGAGCTGGCAACTGTGGCTCATGCCTGTAATCCTAGCTATTCAGAAGGCTGAGATCTGAGGACTGTTCTTTGGAGACATCCCAGGCAGGAAGTTTATGGGACGCTTATCTCCAATTAACCACCAAAAATCTAAAAGTGGAACTATTGTGCAAGTGAGTGAAAAAGCTAAAGGACAGTACCCAGGCCTTGACTTCAAGGCCCAGTGCAACACACACACACAACCAGAAAATTAGTGTTTCCAATATTACATCATTTATATACATGTCAAATAGCCTCATTTGATGTATGATATGATTCCTACCCAGAGAAGTAGTTTAGACTATTCAGCTGATTATAAAGCTAAATCAATCTTTCTCCAGAGGTTAAAAGCAAACCAGAAATTAAACACACACATACACCACCAACAACAACAACAATGCAGGTGGGAAGCTATGTTTCAGAGGCACCAAATCTCTTCCATCTTCACCCTGACTATAAAGTGAAGGTTACCCGCTCACTCATGGGTTAGTCTCATATCCAGTAGAATCCCTATTTTCCACTTAATTTAGGAAAATTCGTTGTGACAGTCTGACGACAATGAAAATTAAAACAAGCCAGAGATGAAAGAAACTCCTTGTTATTGGTTGAAAATGTATGTTCATAACTTTGGTGGGATTAGCTGGGTCCCAGGAGCTCATGCCTGTAATCGTAGCTAATTAAGCTGAGGATCTTAGTTCAAAGCCAGCCATGGCAGGAAAGTCCATGAAACTTTTATCTCCAAATAACCACCAAAAAGTCAGAAGTGGAGCTGTGGTCCAAGTGTAGAGTGCTAGCTTTGAGCCAAAAAGGCTCAGAAACAGTGCCTAAGTCCTGGTTCAAATACTAGGACCAGTGTTTACACACATGTATACACACACAGTCACACACATATAACCTTTAGTGGGAAGGAACAAAGTATAGTAGTGAATTTACAACCTCTAAAAATTACTCTTCAAAGCAGAGCACCATAGGCAGCTCCACTGTTGGTGGGTGTAGCAGCTGCATCCCACAAGTAGGCATATGGAAAACTCCAATGATATTTACTCCAGAATGCTCCATGAAATGTGAAGTACCTGGCTGATGCAACAGCCAGAAGCTCTGGCGATCCCAGTCTCCAGATAATGGAAACAAAAGGAAAAAATAATAAGACTTCTACCTTCAGTTCTTGATTCTCAATAATCAGTTTCTGGAAGTGTGTTTGCATGAACTGATGTTTTATAACATACAGAATTATACCACACCTCAGAAGATTTTTCTCACCTTGGTATTATTTGGATTTCCTATCAAGCTTTGAAATAATGGGAAGCACAGTAAGACTAGGGAGTTCTGGTTAAGAATTGTTATGTTTTAGGCTGGGCACTGGTGGCTCACGCCTTTAATTCTAGCTACTCAGGAGGCTGAGATCTGAGGATCGCGGTTCAAAACCAGCCCAGGCAGGAAAGTCTGTGAGACTCTTATCTCCAATAAACCACTAGAAAAACCAGAAGTGACACTGTGGCTCAAGTGATAGAGTGCGCCCTTGAGCTGAAGAGCACAGGGACAGCGCCCAAGCCCAGAGTTCAAGCCCCACAACCAATAACAACAACAAAATTGTTATGTTTCTTTTGTCACAAAATACATTCCTTGATTAGAAATAATATTGTGTAGTATAACTTGGCAATCAGTAAAACAGTCTGAAGCCCATAAGTGATAGTGATAAAATACTTGGTTCAGAGAAGACAACTTTAAGTCTAATTAACCTCTTCCCACATTATGATGGAATAAATTCAGTCTAATTAATTCATCTTGCTACTAGGTAGCAAGGACCTTCCAAAGAAGGAGCCATGACACAGCTTAACATTGACTTCCATCATTAGTAGATAATTAACAGTGATGATAGCTGTAAAGATATGTATAGCTAAACTCAAGTGTAGCTTATATCACTTGTCATATTCTTTCCTGCCTTGATGTTGACATGAATCACAGATTAGATTATCAGAAAAGTACATCTTTATTTGAACATGTGGATATCTGCATTTATCTAAATGTCAATGTCAGTGGAAACACTAGAGAATTCATCAATATTGGAAATAAAACACAAATAACTTTTGTAACTCTTACCATTTCATATTGTGTATTAAAACAGTACAAGTATGCGGGACACAGTGGTGGCTGTGCCTTTGGTGCTAGCTCTGTGGAGGATCTCTGAGGGAGGATCATAAATGCCCAGGAGTTCAAAGGCAACCTGGACAACATAGTGAAACTCCATCTCAAAGACAACAATAAACAAAAATAGAAATTTTAGTCTTGTTGCAAAAATTATGAAAACAATATTTTTGTAAATATGTACCAAGAAAATAATAAAGACCAAGGAAAGTAATAAAAAAGGAATAAGTTGAATAACTGGGTACACAATCTACTCAGATTGATAGATCTTATATGTACATGTAGCAATAAGCACTAATAGGAAAGTATAACAAAAACATAACAAATCAATTAAAATTGCCAGCTCTTTATAACAGGAATAATGAAATTTATAAAATGTAAAATTTTTTACCAAGCACCATAAATAAACAGGCCCATATTGTTCCACCATAGACTTTGTATAAGCAATAAACATCCTGTGTCTGCAGTTCCATGAAATCCCAACAAAATTTATCTTCAACTTTACAAAACAATTACAAAAATACCTAAGTTAAAATACTGAAAAATAATCTGAGAAAGAGCATGGCTTGCCTTAGCTGAGATTAAAATACATTATAAAATTAGAGCTATCAAAAATATGTATTACCGGTGTATAACAACAAAGGAGAATGGGAAGTGTACAACTCCATACTTGAACCAAGTGTATAGGGGAAACATATTTCCAGTAAAATTAGACTGTTTAATACGTTTGACAAATAATTAGTAGGATGATGAATATTCAGATAAATAGCCATTCCAAGAAAATATGGATTGCTACCTCATATCAAATAAACTATTGCTGATATCACAAAATACTAATAAATTAGTAAGTATTTTTATAGTCTTGGTTTGAGAATAAACTTTCTAAGTTTGTCTTAAGCCTCAGAAAACAGAAAAAGCTTAATGCTTTAAAGAAAATGAAGCTTAACCAGGCGCCCAGTGGCTCATGTCTGTAATCTTAGATACTCAGAAGGCTGAAGTCTGAGAATCTCATGGCTCAAAGGTAGCCCAGGCAGGAAAGTCCAGAAGCCTCTTATCTCCAATTAATCACCAGAAAAGCATAAAGTGAAACTGTGGCTCAAGTGGTCCAGCACTAGCTTTGAGCACAAAAGCTCAGGAACAATGCTCAGGACCTGAGTTCCAGAGAGTGTGAGAGGGAGAAAGAGGTAAACATGGAAGGACCTAGGGAAGGGAAGAGGGAGTGGAGGAGGGTAAGAAGAGAGAGGGGAGTGGAAGGGAGAGGAGAGGGGAGGGGGAGAAGAGGTAGAAGGAAAAGAGAGAGGAGAGAAGGGAGAGAAACTTGAAAAAAAAATATCATGAAAAGCTGGGAAGTCAAAGACAAATTGGAAAACTATTTGCAGCAAAACTATAACATATGAAAAATAGTCTCATGAATAAAGAAATGCTATAAAATGTGAATAGTCTTTTCCCTTATCAAGCTGACAAAGATTGAAATTATTGACAGACTCCAACTTGCAATTTGAGCAGCAGCAAGTCCCTTTACACAATATTATCGAGAGTGTAAAACAAATAACTCACCTTAGGAGAGCAGTATAGCAGTTTATATTAAAATATAAAATACTTCACTTTGGAACAACCTTCTGGGACTTTACCCTAAGGAGATATGTGCACATTATTGCTCTATTTACAATATTGAAAATGTGAAATAACCTTATTGTTCATCAATAAGAGAGTGGTACAGTAAATCATAATGTAGAAATTTCATACAGTTCCTAAATGGAATACATTTATTAACTAGAAAGGTCTTGTTAAAATACAGACTGTGTAGTTATAATAGGCTTTAGCCTTCTTTCTGAATACTCAAAAGCATTTCCACTCTCTTACGTCTAAAGAAGGTAACAAAATTATACATTTTCATCTTTAAGAAAAATTAAATGCAGCTGGGAGCCAGTGGCTCATGCCTATAATCCTATCTACATAGAAGTTTGAGATCAGGAGGCTGGTGGTTTGAAGCCAGACAAGGCAGAAAAGTATGAATAAATCTGTCTGCAATTAGCCAGCAAAAAAAAAACAGGTTTAAAGCAGTAAAGCATTAGCCATAATCAAGAAAGCCAAGTGAGACCACAAGGCTATGAGTTCAAGTCAACTAACACACTAGCATGGGTAGACATTGTGATATATTAATATTATATATTATTGTTTTTAATTATATTACATATAATACATTATATACAACATGTTATATGTAATAAGCACCAGTGTATTTATATATCACACATATATATATATTTTGATTTTACATCAACTTTATTCTCAGAGCAACCTGTGTGAATTAAAGCCTCACATTGCCAACTGCTTTATATAACAGAATTATATACATATTTCTATATAATATGTAATACTACATATGTAACTTACATATCATGTATAATGTATATAGTTATATTGTATATAGTATAGTATGCATGATTATGTCATTAACATTGTATATATTCTATATGATAATAGTATATATTACATGTAGCATATTATATATCATTTATTAATGTTACATATTAATATGTACATATTGATATTAATATTCTGTGGTATTATTGCTTATATGTTTAAGTGTGCACATATCAAGTTAGACTTGGTAGTTCATGCCTATAATCTCAGCACTCAGGAGACAGAGGCCAAAGGATTGGGACAGCCTAGGCTACATAGCAGGACCCCTATCTCACAAAAATAAAAGTAGGACTGAGGATGTGGCTTGAGTGTTGAAGTACTTCCTTAGCAAGTTTGAGGCTCTGAGTTCAAACCCTAACATTGCTCCCCCAAAGAAAATAAAATAGATGACAAATAAAAATGTGCATTCCGGGAAGCGAAGTGAAGGGTAAACAAAGGAGGAGGCTGCAATGCTTGGTAAGAAATGTATGCATTATCCTGCCCATGTAATTGTAGCCCCTCTGTACAGTATGTTCTCAAATACAATAAAATACAATTTAAAAAAAAATGTGCATTCCACACTTGTTTATCTCAATAGAGTTTTGCAATCTGAACATCTTTGGGTAACTACTTCTAAGATAAACACAGTATCAAAAACAGGATATTCTGAGCTCTCTAGACACTACGGGTGGTCCTTTCTAGTCACTACTCTATGTATCCTTTTAGGAGGAGTGATGAGTTTGGCTAGCTTTGTCTTTTAAATAAAGGTAATAGCTCCCCTAATAATAATGAAGTACATGTGCTTTTGTGCCTGGCTTCTTTTGCACAGTGCTGTACACCTGAAATGCATCCACATGGCTGATGTTTGCCTCCTAGTGTGTGATTGCACCTCAGTATATCTCCATTGCCCCTCTAGAGGCTTTGGACTACTGGCAAGGTTGTAGTAATCCATAGTGCTACTGTTGTTAAGTAGTGCTGCTGTGGATTTTCTTGGACCTGTCTTTTGGGAGTCCTACATCTTTGTTTACTAAACAAAGAGTGGAATTACTATATCCTAGAACAATAATGATCAGCTTTGGTATTCATTTCAAATACATATCTGTGACAGTGAGTTTGTGAATTACTTTTCCTCCTCTACATTCTCTTGAAACTTGGTATTTTCTCTCTCCCCGCCCTCCCTTCCCCCCGCTTGTGCACTGGGATTTGAACTTAGGGCCTCACACTTGCTAGGCAGTCAATCTATCATTTAATCCATTTATGCAGCCCATTTTTGCTTCTATTATTTTTCAAATATAGTGTCATTTTTTTTTCCTGAGCTAACCTGGACCACAATCTTCCTGTTTATGTCTCCTGAATAGCTAGGATGATAGGCACATGCTACAACTTCTGGCGTGTTTGTTGAGATGGGTCTTTTTTCCTGTGCTGGCCTGCAACCATGATCCTCCTAATCTCCACCTCCTGAGTAGCTCTGATGACAGGCATGAGGCAGTACACCTGGCTCCAGCCTCCATATTTCTTGACTTTCATTTTAGCAGTCTGGTGGGTATAGTGCCACTTGCTTTCACAGCATATGTGAAACACATAAAGACATTTGGTCTTCATTTGACTTTAAGAATTATCTATCTTCCATATGGTCACAGCATCTTTTATTTAACTGTTTCCTCCTGGCAGCGAAATCTTTAAAAATGGGATGTATCCCTGGGCTACTTTCCTGGAAATGAAGATTTGGGCTACAAACCGACATATGAAAAAATAGTGGTGAATAGTTGCAAGTGTTTTCCAAATATGACTGGCATATATTCTTACCAGTGATAGTAATAGTGCCTAGCTCTATCTTCACCCTCAAGAGAAGTTAGACTCTTAAAACTTGTATGGCAACAATGCTTGATAAGAAATGTACTCATTACCTTGCCCATATAATTGTAACCCCTCTGTACAGTATTATCACAATTAAAAAAAAACTTGTATGGTTTACATTTACATTTTATATCTTTGATTCCTTGCCTGGTAAAAAATTTTTTTGGTTTCTGTCTTTAACTACTTTTCCTGAGTTACTGTCTTTCTAAATCACATGTAGGGGTGCCATATGTATTACAGAATCTATCTTGAATGACTTTATGTTGTAAATACTCTTCTAGGTTTTTTGTATATTAATAAAGCAATGTAGCATACTGGTTAAGCAAATAGATTTTCGAAGTTCAGTTGTAAATCTTGTTTTTACAAGATTTCTAGAGGTATCACTATCTTGTACAATCTATCCAACACTGGGTAAGTTTGGTGAAGTTACTTAGCTCCTTCAAAACCTGTTTTTACTTTCTATGAAGTATAGATATCATTTTTCCCATGATGAGGAATTGTAAGAATTAAGTGTCAAGTACACAAAATCATTGCATATGAACACTGTTATTTATTTCACAACTTTGATTTCCTAAGCAGATGTGAAGACTTTAGTTTTGATGTAATCTTCTTTCTAATCACCTCTTAGACTTGTGTCATCCTCTGATAGTAACTATTGCTCTTTGGTTTCTTCTGGTATTTATACAACTTTAAGTTCTTAGATATTATCAAGCCATATAAAGTTCATTTTTCATATGCTGTAGGGGTTTACTTCATCTTCTCCCAAGTGGAGAGCCAAACTCTCAAAAGCCATCTTTTTCTAATAATGATTTCACAACTCACACACTTTAAATGTCACCATTTTAATACAAAAATCAGATTTGTACTTGGATCTATTCCTATTTCTAAGTTCCCTTTCCTGTTCCAATTGATCTATATCCTCATTTTTTTTATATTGACACCACATTATTTAAAGGTTTTGTGGTGGTTTTTACATCTCGGTAAATCTCTTTTTGTTAATACTCTTTATAACATGTTTCAACTACTATTGCAATTTATACCTTCAAGTAAAATGTGGAATCAACTAATATAACCTCCTTTATTATGACTCCTTAATTACTTACTGGTTCATTTTATTTCTTTTTTTCCATTTTTTTATTTCTTTTTTTTTAATTGTGAAAATACTGTATAGAGGGGTTACAATACATGGGCAAGACAGTGAGTACATTTATTTTTTTATTTTTTATTTTTATTTTTTGTGAACATACTGTACATACATACAATTACATGGGCAAGATAATGAATACATTTCTTATCAAGCATTGCAGCCTCCTGGTTCATTTTATTTTAGTTTGATCTGCTCATCTTTTCATTGATGTTTTGTTTGAAAGAATTCATCTTCTAATTTTTCTAATTCTTTGCTTACCACATGGCCATGTGGTAAGTTTTCTGCAGGGGAATGTGAGTTCAGATTTTATATATCATCCAGAAATGACTGGATAGGAGCCAGACTAAGGGCTTCTCTGCTCTGGAATAATGAAATATGTATTTGGCCTCTGACCCGTGTTATAGGCACACAGCTACTAAAACCCTTGAAATCCTGTGACAGATAATTTGTATGCTAATTAGATAACTTCCTTGCAAGTATGAGGTCTTAAGTTCAAACCTCAATACATCAAAATTGTTTCTTCTAAAACCTGGTGGCAGATGACTGTAATCCTACCACTCTGGAAGAAAGACAAAAAGATCAAGAGTTCAAGGCTAGCATGGGCCAAATAGTAACCCTCTTTTAAAAACAGAATTCATTTTTAAGCTATTTTGAAACATACAGTCAATTGCTGTAGCTATGAAACACTAGAAGTTAATGCTCCCCTGTAACTATATTTTTTGTGTCTGTTGCCAACCCTTCCCTAGATTTCCCTCCATTCTACTCTACTAAGCCCCTAGTGACCATACTCTGTACTATGAAATATACTTTTTAGTTTCTACATATGAATGGGTGTGTATAACATTGGTTTTTATGTGTCTGAGTTACCTAAATTGGTGTAGTCTCCAGTTCCATCCATTTTGCCAGCAATAATAGCATTTTGCATCATTTATGGCTAAACAGTATTCCATTGGGGATATACATGCATTTTCTACATTCATTTATCATTATGGACACCTAAGTTGGTTCATATTGTAACTGTTGTGCGTATCGCTGCAATAAACAGGAGTATCCATAGCACTTTTGATTTTCTTTCCATTGGATGTATACCCACTAGTGGGATAGCTAGATTGTATAGTAGGTCAACTTGTTTTTTGGAAAAATCTCTAAATTGCTTTCATAATGTCTGCACTAATTTACATTCCCACCAGGAGGGTATAAGTGTTCCCTTTTCTCCTTGCTAGAATTTCTCTTCTTTTTTGATAATAGCCATTCTAACTGAAGTAAGAGAATGTCTTCTTGTGGTTTTGATTTGCATTTCCCTAATGTTCAGTGACATTAAGCACTTCTGAATATACATTTGGCCAATTGTATTTCTTTTGGAATATATCTAGTCATATCACTTGACCATTTTAATTCTGGACTCTTTGCTCTTGTACAGTGTTGAGCTGAGTTTCTTATACATTCTGGATATTAATCTCATTTGGGATGGATAGCTTACAATATTTTTTCCTAGATTGCTTCTTTGCTCTCTGTTGACTATTTTCTTTGCTGTTCAGAAGCTACGAGTTACCCCTTTTGTCTATTTTGCTTTTATTGCTTATATTTGGGGGATCTTATTCAGAAAATCTTTGTTTATACCAATGTCCAGAAATGTTTTTATTTCTAATAGTTTCATGGTCTGGACTTACGTTTAAGTCTTTCACCCAATTTTTAATTGATTTCCTAGAACTGGTAAGAAGAAGGGGTCTAATTTCTTTCTTCTGCATATGGGCATTCAGTTTTTCCCACGTGCGCTTATTTTTAGAACCTAGATTTTAACAACCAAAATAGAGGTGTAAATGCTCCAGGCATATCATGGCACATCCAGTGTTCATACTGACAAGAATGTGAGGTCAGGTTGTCAGAACCTTTAGTAGATATGATAGTATGTCCCATTCTACTATATTTGATTCTACTAGACATTTCTATAATAGTAACCAAATAATACTGTATATTTTCACATAAATATTCAATCTATATCTTCAAGTTTATGTACACACACCGTTTTATCTTATTTTGACAATTTAAACTTAAAAATTTATCAATCATTTCTTTAAATATTGCAAAGACATTTAGCCATCAGAAATGGAAGATAAATATTGCCATGTATTGGTGTAAATACAGTATACTCTGTATGTATGAAACCAAATTATCTGTCAGGGAAAACACAATATGTTTATTGCCATCTGTGTAGATAAGTAAAACCTGTATAAATGAAATAAGTAAAGGAGAAATGAAACGCAAGGATCTTTCTCATCTATTTGGCAAAAGGAATAGAATTGTTCAACTGTGTAGATGCTTCCTTTACCTTGTGACTCTGTTATTAGTACTCTGTGGTCATTTAATATAGGAGCGAGGGCCTTATATTACCAGGACAGAAACTAATTTAGCTAGCTTGTTAGTTGTCTGCATCCTTGAGCCCATAAGTGCTGTGACTTTCAGGTATATCTACCTGTTCTCACTATGACAAACCAGTTGATAGCAAAGCATCCCAGACTGTTTGTCTACCTCTATCACAGTTGTCCAATATATACCATAATAGCCCAAAGAATGAAAATAATAAATACATGTTAGTGAGATTAGTTCACTTGTACTATGACATTATCACATGACATTCTGTCAGCTTGTATGTTCTGTGATGACCATTGAACACTGGAGGACTAGGGTGGTTTACTCTTACTTATTATGACAGAGGGTATAAGCCATATTTGCTGTAACATCCCGGAGTGTGTAAGAATATACATACCATTACAACCAATATAAATTGTGCTGATTCAGAATCTATAAGCCTATAGGCACTAAGACAATCATCTGCATGTGCCTTTACTGATCACAATGTACTAAGACAGTCTTCCATGGGCAGTAGTAGATATTTTACTACTGGAAGGAGTGTTTTGCAGCATTGTACATCCAATAGCCTGGTAGATATAACACATATTAGCAAATCAAAATGCAACAGCAAATTTCAGCAGATGTCAGTAAGCTTGCTTACATTCTTATAGTCCGTGTATAACCTTGTTTGTCAGCCTGCATACTCCTTTATAGCTACTGAATACTATAGCAGGACAAATTAAGTAATTCTGCACGTACAATGACAAATGCAGACAGTTATCACCCAGTATGTGAATGTCTTCAAGTGCTGGAACAATCAAAACATGCTGTAACAGCTTATAATGTATCAAGCTATGCATACTTGGTAACAAAATTTATTTATTTATAAAATATAAATACATAAAGGTCAGTTGATGTTTTGCAATTTAACTTTTTTCTCATTTAGTTGTCTACAAGTAAAATGATTGCATGCATGCATGCATGCATACTCGTGCACATACACACATAGACACACACACTTACATAGTTATTGTATCTTTAAAACCCTCCAGGTTTCATTACCAAAGAAGCAGTTCAGTGTCACTGGTGTCTTCACCTTACTCTCAACTTTTCTTCCCAGCTTGTTTGTGTATTATAATTTTATCCAGTCTGTTAATGAAACTCTGAACTTCCTCATCCTTGGACATTGGTTTTTCCTGTTCCCTCATTATACACCGTAAGTCTCTGTTTTTTTTTATAAGAGTTAGACATTCCACTCTTTCTCCTCTTCCATTGCCTGTACTATCTATATATCTGACAGAGAAATGGTATTTCATTAAAAGGAAAGAGCTCATATCTCAACTTCCAGGGAATATTTCTTTACAAAATACATCTACAATATTCTGCAAGGCATGCTAAGGTAATTTTCATAAAATTTTAATAGGAGGATATTGAGTCATCACACCCACTCCAAATAATTAGGGCCAGCTTTTTCTAACCTCAAACTTTGGAAGAAATTATCATTCACAATGTATTGTGTATAACTGATATTTCTTCACATAATGACAATTCTATTATATGAAAGATCATATTTCAATGAAATCAGGCTCAGATTAACAATCTTTAGTATTCTGCTCAGCCTACTAATACATTTAAATTTGAATATTAGCACTTAATTCTCTGAATGTTTGCTCTAGGCTTAACGTAGCTGAGCCTCAATTTCTTCATTTGTCACATAGACATTGATCACATCCATATCATAGGACTGTAAGAGTCAAATGAGATCATTCCTTCTTGAGGACTTATTACATGCTAGAGACTGCTTTAAGTGCTGTGTTTATGAACAAAATATATTTTAAAAATTCTCAATCTTGAAAAGAAACTTGGAAGTCTAGTAAAATAGTAATCATTACAGTATATGTATTACAGACACACAAAGCAGGTTAGGAGAGACTGTGAGTTCTGTGGTAAATGCTGGGGAGCTATCAAAAGTGACCTGAGAAAAGTTTTGAAAATGCACTGGACTAAATCAAACAAAACCCAAGAGAAAGAGTGTTCTCTGTATGGAGAACCATCAGTATGAAGGTCTTCATGTTTAAAGGACCTTCTAATTTTTTGAGGAATGCAAAGGGACTCCAGTGTGGCTGGAGCAGAACAAGAGGAAAGACAGAAGATTAAAACCAGAGGGTAGTGGAGGCCATGTTATGTGGGAGCATTAAAATAATCATGACTTTACAATGAGATAAAACGCTCACTTAAAATTTCATAAAATTTACCTTACCTAGTTTGTTGAGAAGGAATTATGGAATGAAAGGGGCAAGTAGAGACCAGGTAGAAAGTGAGTCCCAGAAGAAGATGACCATGAAAGTGAATATAGAAGGAAGTGATCAGATTCTAGATATATCTTGAACACACTAAATGGTTTGTTAATAGATGATGTGATACGTGGGAGATGGAATAGTGATGACAGCAGTGCTTTGGGCCTGAGCAATGTGTGGGAAGGATGCCAGCCACTGGGATCACCGTCAGCACAAGTAGAGCAGGTGGGACTGGCAAGGAGCAGAAGCTCCGATTTGATCATGATAAATTTTGGGTTCTTATTTGACATTTGATTCAGTAGATGCTGAAAAGGCAATTGGATGTATGAGTCATCCAGGGGAAAGGTTTGGGCTAGAGATGCAAATTTAGGAGCTGTCCATTTACAGGTGATATTTAAAGCCACAAAGGAAGGCTACATGGGAGAGAGTATAACCCGAGAAAAGAAGCTGATGGACTAATCTCTAAGGTACTCCTGCACTAAGAATCTAGAAAGGAAGAAGAGCTCAGGATGAGATGCTGTGGAGTGGTTAGTGGTGATGGAAAAATAAAGCTAAGAGAAGGAAGTAAGAAGGTGGGGGAAAAACAAAGGAGGAGGCAACAATGCTTGATAAGAAATGTACTCATTACCTTGCTCATGTAACTGTAACCCCTCTGTACAGTATTTTTCACAATAAAAAACTTATTTAAAAAAAGAGAGAGAAGAAAGGAGTACTGGAAGCAAAATACCAAAAACAAGTAGTATGAGGATGCAGAATTACATATTAGCTCAAATTGATTTAAATATGGAATTAAATATTGGGCTAATTATTACATTTACCAACTATGAAGGCATTTTTAAATCTTGAATAGGTTTTGTGGAGTGGTGGAACAAAGTCTGAGAGGGAGCCTGGGAGAAGTTAGGAAGAAAGGACTATTTCCAGCAAGTATGTACAACTCTTCCAAAATCTTTCACTGTACAGAGAGCAGAAAAATGGCATAATAATTCATGAAAGAAGTAGGGATAATTAGGCTTTTTTAAATGGGAGAAATAATATTTTCTCAGTTTGATAAAGATGCTCCCATACCAAAATTGTTCTGTAAAGAGCAAGAGGAAAATGTCACTAGAGCAATGCACTTGGGTGACCACAGGCTGGGGACTTAGCCCATCAGAGGCACCTCACATCCTACATATTTAAGCTGCTGAAAGTAAGTTATTAGCATCCCTTCCCAACCCCACATTCAGTGACATCAAGTGAGTAGCTTCAATTAGGCCATGGTGGCCCTGTTTATACCATTCGCTAATGCTGTTACCCGGGTTTTAGTTATACCAGAGAGTTAAGTAGTAGAACATTTATAAACATACTACTGAGTTCACTAATGAAGGGGATGACCTTAGGTCAGGCACAGGAAGTATTCATATACAGGAGAGAAAAGAGGATAAAGGTGCAGATTCTGAGGGATGGAGAGCTCTGTGTAACATACTTGTCTCAGTGGCTAGAATAACCATGTGGATTAATGATCATGGTTACTATTTCATTCAATCATATTGCATTGTCTCTAGCTACATCTCTGCTCCCAGACTTTGTGGCATAGGATTAGTACATTTTTTTTGAAGAAGGAAGATTAATTTTCATGTTTGTTCTAAGACTTTAGACTCACTGATTTACTGATATACCTAGTAAAGTAATTCAGTAACATTTATTAGGTATCTATTATATGTTCCAGATTATATCTTACACTTAATGGAGTAAACAAATGATTGTAAGCAAAGTATGTTTGTGAGTGTTGGAAGAGTGAGAGATTAATCACAATAATAAGATTTAATTTATACAGCACTTAAACTTTTTTTGGGGGGGGCCGGTTGTGAGGCTTGAACTCTGGGCCTGGGCGCTGTCCCTCAGCTCTTCAGTTCAAGGCTAGCACTCTACCACTTGAGCCACAGCACCACTTACAGCTTTTTGCTTTTTGCTTATGTGGTGAACCCAGGGCCTCTGGCATGCAAAGCAAGCGCTCTACCACTGAGCCACCTTCCCAGCCCCAGCACTTAAACTTTTTGAATGATTGGATGCTTTCTTTAAAAAAATTTGTTTTGAGACAAGGTCTTGTTGTGTACCCTACATTAGTTGGTGTTTAGCTCACGCTTATTCTGCTTCAGCTTCCTGAATGAATGCTGGATTTACAGATTTGTGCCATCATATGCAGCTCTAAGTTATTCAAAAATCAAATATGTATTTTGTGATATAAATATGTAAAACAAATCAATGGTCAGATGATTGTAAGAAAATGAAACCTGTCACATATGGGTATGATTTTGTGAATTTTAGTCATGGACCAAATACCATGTATAGGTATAAATTATGCCTACCAGTAATTCATTAAAGATATAATCCTATGCGATTTGTATATAAGAACTATTGAATAAAAGAAAAGAAAACTACTGGAAAAAATCTGGGATATAGAATAAATTTTGGCACCATGGGTTTTCTAATCTACAACTCAGTGAACTTGTATTTAGCTTTAGAAAATATTGTATGCCATTTATGAAGCTCTACTACCTAGTTTCTTTCATCACAGTCTATTTTGGTTCTTACCAAACTAAGAGGCTCTTTTTTCTTTTCTTTCCCATATGATTGTATATTTCTCAGGAATCTGGCCTTTCTTGAAGTCTCCACAGTATTCTACGGTAATCTAATTTATAAAATTACAGTTTCAAGTATCACCCATATATAAACAACAAAGTTGTAAGTTCACTTCCTGCATCTCGTGCTCTAGAGCTACATATCTTAACCAGGCACTCAATATTCTTCTTAGGATGAAGTCTCTTAAATTAATGGTTAACTTTGTAGAAACCAAGCAATTGTTCTATACTTTGCATCACATTTACTCAGGCACCTGTTCTCTCAGTTCTTTCTTTCATAGTCATTGAACCTAGCAATTCCTTAGTTATGTAGTTACAATTTGTACCTGTTATTGATGATAGGTTCCTATTTGGTCTTCCATTTTAATTCCTTCTCCTTTTCATTGGAACTACATTAAATTTGATTAGGTTACATATCTTCTTAAAATGAAACAACTGTACCTTTCCTAAGATTATATGGTAATGTTTAATAGAAACAGGACTGAGTCTCAAAGACATTAATCTTAAAAATGGAAATGACATCAATTTTCAATAAAGGAATGGTCACATTCACTATAATGTATTCATTTAGTGGAATATTCTGCTTCCTAGTAATTGTAACTTTTCAGGGAACCAGAATAGATTTATTTAAGGGATATATATATATATTAGACCTAATAAATATTTAAGTTCTATTTTTTCCTATAAGCTATATTTACCTCCAATGTGTTTTGCTCATAGATGAGATGTCACATACAACTTCAACAGATTTCAGAAACTCTGCAAACATTATCTCAGTTAAGTGATCAGCAGTGTCATAAAAGCAACCAACTTTCTTTTACCTGTTGCTCTTACTTTTCATCTTCCCTTATTTCTGTCTCTTATAGTAATATCGCTAATTCAATAACAAATTCTTTCCTCAATGGATTTTAACACATTTATATCAGTTCCTTCTGGCCTTCGGAATTTATATTTCCTTCTTTTCTTTCTTTCCTTTTTTTTTGTTGTTGTTGGTCATGGGGCTTGAACTCTGGGCCTGGACGCTGTCCCTCAGCTCTTCAGCTCAAGGCAAGTGCTTTACCACTTGCACTACAGTGCCACTTCCAGTTTTCTTGGGGTTTATTGGAGATAAGAGTCTCACGGACTTTCCTGCCCAAGCTGGCATTGAACTGTGATCCTCAGATCTCAGCCTCCTGAGTAGCTAGGATTACAGGCGCCACAGGTGCCCAGCTCAGAATTTATACTTCTACTTGAGGGTTGTGCATGTCTTTGATTTTGGTGGTCCCTGCCCTTGTACTTTTGAATAAACATGTTCACACTCCAGCTCCTAATTTTGCTGTGCAATATATCTTTAGGATTTGTGCGTGGAATTCTCAATTGGAAGACTTCCAGCACTCACAGAATGTAATGGGTGAGAAACAATCAAGACCATATGAGAATGTGCAAGTTGTATGGTCAGAAGGTTAACAAACACGGAGGACTGACAACCAAGAGTGTGAGTGAAGACATTCCTTAACACAGGCTCTTTTCTGAAGTAGCCTTGAAGTAGATGAGAGGAAGAGAAAGGATGGAATTTTCTTAGCAAACACTGAAGAGTTTCTCCTGCAGAGGTGACCCATAGTCCACAGGGTGGGTGAGGAGGCTCAAGTAGAAGGAGTAGTAAGTAGGCAGTCTACTTTGCTTGTAAGAGGGATCCCCTTTTATTGCTATGCACAGGATTCTGGGTTGCAAACTGTGATAATGTTAAGAGTTCTGTATTGCAGGGAATATATACCACTGGTTTTAAAAACGTTATTCTCTGATAAAATGAAGACAAAAGACAGAGCCTTCCTATATCCCAGTGCTTAGCTTGCTAGTTTAATACTTGTGAGCTTTTCCCTCATGTGGGCTGAGGAAAGACTTCATTTCCTCATAGTTGTAGACCATAATACTTCATGAGGACAGTGAAGGTAAATTCTATTCAATAATGTATCCCAGATTCTATTATAGCATGTGGTACACATATTTTTCAGTAGATATTTAATAAATGAACAAAATGATAACCACCCTTTTGCCCCAAGGCTTGTGTCCTATTCTTAGAGTGGTATTTCATGTATGAGTATTTATACCTTTGCACAAAGATGGGCATATTCCCTGAGTATAGCAGTTCCCAGGCAGGTAATTCAATTTAGTCATCTGATTCGTCATGCTTACGGTGCACGGATGACCTCCTGAATCTCTAGTGATCAAATTTGCTCCCATAAAGATCCTCGTGGCCAAAGCACACTATTTTATCAGGTCTTTAACTCACACATTACCCTAGTGCTCCTTCTAGAAATAATCTCATGCTTTCAGTATGTTTGTGCATTTCATTTTCTAAAAAATATATCCTCAGCTGAGACCTCTCTTAAATTGTATCTAATATATCAGATTGTTAAAGAAGTACCTTGAGTGCAGTATATCCAAAGTTGAGTTTCTAATAATTTCCAAAGTTCCTTGTGCTTTATTTGCCATCTGAGATAATGAGCTGATTTAATCAAGTTGTCTTTGTTCTCCTTTTCTTCAACAGATTTCAAAATTCTATAACCTATTTAGAATTTTTTTTGCTGATTACTTAAATTATTATTTTGAACATTGGCTGGTTTTTGTTAAGAATTAAATAGTAATTATATTTTTGCCTTCACACAGATATAATAGTGGTAATTATAATGAAGGTAATAAATGATGTTTGTTCAGCACTTTATGATAAACACTATTGTAAACATTTTATGTCTATCAATTTATTCTCCAAAACAACCTATGAAGCTGGTACTATTATCAATCTATTAATCTGAGGAGGAAACCAAGGTACAGAGGTTAAATAATTTGCCCTTTATTATAAGACCTAGGAAGGAATATAAGTAGCATTTAAACTTGGAAACCTGCACTCTGAAATTTACTCTGATTGCTCTTCATTTTCTTACATTATGTCCTTCCTGCTTCAAGAATTCCTTCTTACCAATTCCCACATATTCCAGAAATAGAAACAACTGTTACTTAAATTGAATTATCACTAACTAGCTTTATTGATTGCTACCCTTTCTTGTGTATTAAATTTTTGCTATCTTGAGATCTTTATGCTAAAGCAGTTTTCATTTGACTAGAGTCCTTTGATGAGTTCCATGCTTTTTATTTTATTTTTCAGAAGGGAAACATGAGTATGATACTGTTTACACATCTAAAAATATATATTAATTGCTGTAATAAATGTACAAAATTGGATTGGATATGCTAATGTTGAATTGCCATTTATTTTTCTTTAATCCTGATATTTGCTCCATTGAAACTATATATCTAACATCATAAGTGAAGACATTGGTGCCAATCAGATTTTTCTTTTAAATAATTTTCTTTTTCTCTTTTCTGTGTGGAGGCAGAGTTCATTTCCAAAATGTCACCAGAATATACATGAATAGAAAGATTGTTTTCAGAAATCTTACATAATATTTGTTTTTTAACTCAGAGACATTTTCTTTCAGTTCAATTCTAATCACCCTTTATGTTCCATTGTCTTTTTTTCTCTCCTGTCAATCTTCGCATAATCCTGATGTTGAAGAACTAGATATGTTTTCATTAGTTTTCTCACAATTTCTATGTCTTTATCTTCCTGGGAAAAAGTATTTCGATAATTAACTTTCTGAATTCAGTTTTTGGTAACATATGTTTTTCTATTCATTGCGTCTACTGAATTTTTATTTGGCAAATAAACGAGAACGAGACAAAACTGTGAAACAAAATAATCTGTATCACTGACTGTGTCTATAGAAGGGCTGGCTTAGCATTCACATTTCTAAGCCTTCTTTCTTTACTATGTTAATTTTGTTTCACAGTTTTGTCTTGTTCTAGGGAAGCATAGTAACTATATACAAATAGTTCACATCTGAATTAGAAGCTAAAAGATTCATTCAACAACTAATAGCAGACAGTGGGTTCACTGCATCTATCTCTCTATTAAAATTATTTTGTTTTCAATTTTTTTGTGTCAGTAGCTCTTTGATTTTTCAGTCATGCCTAGCAAACATACTACCACTTAAGTCACAGTTCTATTTCCAGCTTTCTTGTGGTCAATTGGAGATCAGAGGGTTACAAACTTTCCTGTCTGGGCTGTCTTTGAATGCAGTCCTCAGATCTTAGCCTTCTGGGAGCTAGGATTACAGGTGTGAGCAACTGGCACCTGACATCACCATATTTATATAAACCGAAAGTTGCAGGAACTTTAGATTTAGCCTTTCTCTGTTTCCTGATGATAAGAAGTTAGTTGTGATTTTGCTACAAGAATTGTTGGATTGCCACAGGAACCAATTGACCTTGGTAACTGTCTTAGAATTCTAAATGCCTTTTTATGCTTCATTTTTCCTAATAGAAGCACATTACTTTCCTTCTAAGAGTTTACCATAGTCTCGTTTCATCCTCATCTCTCCTATCAAATGTACCTTAAAGATGACACTACAGTTCCTTTCCTTGGACATTGATATGACATGAGAAATGTTATGAAGATAACATTCACGTCTGAAAATGTCCATATGTGGACAAGGATGATCCAAATAGATTCAGATAGCAATAATGAGACATTGTGGTCTGAGAAACATGAAAGATTCTAGAAATTATGAAATGGCTACATATATAATGGAGTCTGGCAAGAGATAAAACTCCAGAATTGGGCACAGGCCAGATAATGAGGTGTTTTAATGCCATGACAAAGAGTTTGAACATCCTCCAGAAGGCAATCAGAAGTTGAAGGCTTTTAAGGAAGGAGTTATAAGATTAGATACATATTTTGAGCAATAGTGTGGGAAATTAATCACAGAAAGGGAGAATGGAGTGAGAAAATCCATTAGGAAGCAATTAAAGAGATTTAGGTCAGAACTTATGAGACTTCTTTAGAGTCTATAGCAACATGGAAAATGGTTAAGAGCCTTGAAAACTTTTTAGCAAGTAAAATAAACAAAATTGATTACATGCAGGATAAAGAACAAGAGCTAGAATCTACAGAGACTTGGTAATTTGTGTATGTGATGATTCTATTACCTGATTCAGGAAATATAGGTGGTAAGAGAGTAGTTTGGTTGAGGGAAAAGGAGAAAACGGTGTGTCATACTTATCTAAGATATTTGAGAGACAAGACATTTGAGCTCACAGCTAGTGCTCTACCACTTGAACCACAGCTCACCTGTGTTTATTGGAGATAAAAGTCTCATGGACTTTTCCAGCCCAGGCTGGCTTCGAACAACAATCTTCAAATCTCAGCCTCCTGAGTAGCTAGAATTATAGGTATGAACCACTGGTGCCTGATATATATATATATATATATATATATATATATATATATATATATATATATATATATATATACATATATATGTACATTATATAAATAGGTAAGTATGTATATATGTATATAATATATGTATATATGTGTGTATACATATATGTACATATATGAGGGCATATTGGACTAGATCTACAGATACAGACATCAACAGCAGCCTATGGTTGACATGTAGAACAAGAATAATACTACAATATAGAGCAAGAATAATAAATACAGTTTGGGGTTACTAAGAAGATCTAAATATTATATTGATAAGGACAGACAGAAGAGAGGAGCCTAGAATCTCAGAAGAAGCAGAGAGATAAAATATGAAGAGAATTTGAGGTTAGGAAACATGAAGAAGAAAGAGCAGGGACATTCAAAGCATTCAATAAAGTCTTATTCTAGAAATGTCAAACCAATTGAGAACTGCAGGTATCCTTTAATTTGACAACTAAGAGGTTACTAAGATTTTAACTAAAGGAAGAATCGCCAAAGAATATAGAATTCCAATCTCTTGCCTTAGCATCACATTCAACTTTGGATAGTCGCCTTTTGAACATGTTTTAGAGGAAGTACTTGAGAGGAGAAAAAAAAAAAGAATCTGGGAAGAAAATGTGTGATTGCTGATTGTTGGAAGTAGAACCAGATTCCTAGAAACATGGAGGAAAGGATGAGCAAATCCTTCCTCCACAACTGGATGGAGGCCAAGCTTGTCAGACCTCTGCATAAAGGACAGGAAAGGCTGGGATACTTGAACAGGATTGAGCAGAGTAGCACTGGGGAAGCAAGGTGAATGCACTGAATTCACTTCCAAGAGTGAAGTACTCAAACTCCTGATGTGGCTAGTGAGATTTCATAGACTTCCACTATTTTTCTTCTTTCTTTTTTAAAAAAAATTGTGAAAATACCGTACAGAGAGGTTACAATTACATGAGCAAGGTAATGAGTACATTTCTTATCAAGTATTGTTGCCTCCTTTGTTTCCCCTTCCCATCCCTTCCCATCCTCCCCCACCCTCACTCCCCGCACGCCAAAGTTGTAAAGGTCAATTTTCGACATAATGTCTTGTACATCTCATTGTTGCAATAGGTCCACCTGTAAACCTATTTTAAAAATTTGTTTTTACCCTTCCCCCCCACAAATTATACCAGCATCAAATACAGTGAAAACAGGGGTTATACCATGGGGGAGGACATACAAAGCAACAAAGAAATAATCTTATAAATATGTTAGAAACAATAGCAAGCAAGAAAGACCATTTGAGTCCTTATCTTGGGGTTCCCCAGTTAGAAGGTTTATAATCAAGAACTCTAATAACAACAGATGCTGGAGGGGATGTGGACAGAAGGAAACCCTACTGCATTGTTGGTGGGAGTGTAAACTTGTTCAACCACTTTGGAAAGTAGTATGGAAGTTCCCCAAAAGACTCCACATAGAGCTCCCCTATGACCCAGCAATCCCACTTTGGGGCATTTACCCGAATGATCACAAACAAGATCATACTAAAGTTGCCAACACAACTATGTTTACAGCAGCATTAATTACCATAGCTAAGATATGGAACCCATCACAGATGCCCCTCAGTAGATGAATGGATCAAGAAAATGTGGTACATATACACAATAGAATTCTATGCCTCCATCAGAAAGAATGACATCGCCCCATTTGTTAGGAAATGGAAAGACTTGGAAAAAATTACATTAAGTGAAGTAAGTCAGGCCCAAAGAAACATAGGTCCCATGGTATCCCTTATTTGCAATAACTAATATATGTCTGAGACAAGCAGAAACGGTCAGATAAGTTGATGTTAGGCAAAATGAATTCCATTATTTTTCTAACTCCTTCCTCCTTCTCTTCTTCCCTCCCTCCCTCCCTCCTTCTCTCTCTCCCTCCCTCCCTCCCTTCCTTTCTTCCTTTCCTCCTTCCTTCCTTTTGTTCTTTCTTTTTTGTTTCCTTTTAACTTTTTGGCTTTGCTAGGCTTGTACTCTACCACTTGAGCCATGCCTCCAGCCTGCCTTTTTGCTGGTTATTTTAGCAATAATGTTTGTGGGCTTTTCTGCCCAGGATGACCTTCAACCTGATCTTTCAGATCTCAGCCTCCTGAGTAGCTAGGATTAGAGATGTGAGCTGACTAATGTATGAGCACTTGACTCATGTTTTTATTTTTCTTTGCACTACTAGGGTTTAAACTCAGGACTCTGAAAGTTGTTAAGCAGATGCTCTACGATATGAGCCATGCCACAGCTCTGAATCATTTTTAAATAGCTTGGTCACCCTGGCTCTCAATTCTAGGAGATTCTAATGAAATATGTTTCAGCTTATGGTTGATATTTATGACTATACCACTTGCGTGTTCAATTTATTCTTTATTTTTAAAAGTTTTTAGACAAGGCCTCACTATATAGCTCAGGATGAGCTCATATTCTCTATCCTCTTATCCCTACCTCTCAGGTACTAGGATTAGAAGGTGTGTGCCACTGTATCCATCTGCCTTTTACCTATAGTTCTATCTTAATGGTCTGGGTAGTTTTGCAGTTGTCATCCTTCCCTTTTAGTCAAAACCCAAAGTTAAATACATGCCTTAACATGAACAGGTAACGAACGATGTTATAATTACAGTGAAACAAACCTGAGAGTTCATATAAATATTCTTATCAGTGAAAGTGTCTGTACTCCAGAGTGATCATGTGTTAAGTCATTAGAAATCTCTCCTGGATGTTAACACCTCCATCTGAGTTTCAGGAGAACAATTGGATGAGAAGAAGGTATAGGACATGACTTGAAAATAACTAGAGGTTTCACAAGCCACAGTCTGCATGTTGTTTCTTCCCCACCCCCGCCCTTGGTACTGCTTTGAGGGAGGAAAGAAAATTGCTCTGGTAAGAAATGATTGCTTGGGGGCTATTAACAAGCTATGACTTGAGATGCAGTGGCTCCCCACGGGTCATAAAGATGACTATATGTAGGAACTGATCATTAGAAAAATGATTAAGGCTATTATTAACGCATTACTCAATTACTTATTAATTACTTTAAAATGTGGCTAGAAATGAGGCAATTAGGAGTTCACAGTCCTAATTGGTGTTTGAAATCACAGAGGATGAATTGATGAGCACCAGCTGTTCTGACATTTTGCCTGGTGATCAGCATGGAAGAAGCAGGCCTTAGAGACCTGCTTCTCTACAATCTTTCTTTTCACAGCATGGCCACACTCAGGAAGAGCAGATGGTCTCCTCCCACCCCACCCCACCCCACCTTCGGGATAAAAAAGTACACTCACACTTTGATTTGCCTGGGGAGCTTACGAAGTTGGTACAAAGTAGGAAATCTGTGCCTCCTTCTTCTCCATAATAGACACTGGGATAAAGAGGCACTCAGGACATGAGGAATGACTATGGATGGGTATGGCTGGATTAAAAATTAGATTTGTGGGACAAATAGGTTATTAGCCAAATAGGCACATGATTAAATACCAACACTCAAGCCTTCGGGTTCCACTTGTTTGTTGAGATTGTTGGGCTTACTACTAAAGACACTTGCATTGAGATCTTTAGAAAACATTTTGGTGTCGGGAACCTGCACTATCAACACACTGGATGGTAAAAGACAAAAAAATACACTCGGACATGAAAAATTATACATGACTCTACACATTCACACAGTGAGACCAAATTATACAGGCCTAAACATTCACACAGTGAGACCAAAGGAGGATATTCTTAGGAGAGGATCACAAAGCCTCAATAACTATGTGTATATGATCATATAAAATGATGTTTATCGAAATGAACTCCAAGAAATGTAGGAGGTTATTTTGCTTTTTGTTTTTGCTTTGTGTTTTTCCTTGTTTGTCACTGTTTTTGTTTTCTATACCTTTGTATGTAAGTTTATCTGTTTGGGGGAGGGGAAGGGGCACAGAAATGGGGGGGGATAAAGGATGAACAAATGCAGCAGTAATTTTCACTAGACACTATATTGAAAATGAACTCTACAACTTATGGGGGTTTGGTAGGGGAAAATGGGAGAAAATGAAGGAAGAGGTGACACTGTTCAAAAAAAATGTACCTGTTACCTGACTAGATTACTGTGACCCATCTGTACATCACCTTTACCAAAACAAAAAGAAGTGAAGATATTCTGGGAAGTACCACATACATAGATATTTCCCAGTATTTTCTTCTTAACTGAGACATCTTTAAATTTGCACAAATATGATCTTTACTTTTAGATACACATATGTGTCTTTCAGTGTCTTTTATGATATCATTTGAAATTGGATAATTTTCATTACATTATAGCTGTGAAGTGTTGATCTGCTCATTTTCCATCATAGGCAAAAGTGATGATCAGCTTTCTCCAAGTCAGGAGTTGGTTCTTTTACCAAAACCACTTTGGTTTTTATTGGAATATGGAGAAGATGGAAAAAAGTGTGTCAGAAAGGAGGAGAAGTGAGGAGAGTAGAAGGGAATGAAAAAGAGAAGTAGAGACACACAGCCAAAATAAAAGAACAAGAGAGGAGAAGACAGTAAGAGGAGAGAAAAGCAGCAGAAAGTTTTTGAAATATGTCACCTGAAGATCTCAATCATGCAAAATCAGGAATATCTCTGACATCTTTCCAAAGCTTTTCTTCTCTCCAAATTTGAAAGAAGGAAGAGTTTTTCACAGATCCACTTCTGGGTCAGTTCATGCTGAATGACTTCTCTATTATTGTATAGTTCCTATACCTACTTTCACCTATGCCTTGGTTATCTTGGCTCCATTTCTTGAAGCTCTGACTGTCATTTCCTGTCACATTGATCCTCATACAACCACGTAGAGTACCATGGAAAATGATTCAGAAAATGTCATTTTCTCTCCAAGTACTCTCCAAAAGGATCACTAAAAAGGCATAGTTATATGTACCTAAAATTTAAGGTCAACTAGAAGTATGTGTGTGTTGTGTAGTAGTAATTAGTTTTACTTTGTTCCATTTCTTCCTTGTGGTCTGATGATGGCACCAGTTTCCATCTTTTTTCCATGTGGGAAACAACTCATTCCCATGTCATCTTGTCTGGTGGATTGTCATCAAAATGCCTGCTTCCTCTCACCTCTGTAATTCATCCAAAGGGTAGACACAGGATATAAACAAGGAAATCAGAATCTTTCCTTGGAATTAACATAAGGAGATTAAGGGAATAAATAAAGTCTGTTCTCTGGAATTACTAAGCTCAGAAAAGGTGTATACATGTAAGAAATTTTTCTAGCTTTTACAATTATTTTTCTAGAAATTTGTTTCTAGAATTTGATTGCTGTTATTTATAAAATTTTCAGAGTTATAATTTTGCACACTGCTACCAATTTCTCTATTCTATGAAATGTTTATTTTCCTGAATTCTATATTCACAATCAATAATGTCACATTTTTGAAATATTTGCCTAGCTGATGACAGAGGAGAATTGCCTTATTGCTTTATTTGGCACATCACGAACTCCATATGGAGTTGAATCTTTTAGTAATTTATTGTTCATTCAGATCTCTTTCTTCCTATGATCTTTATAGCTTGTGACTGTTTTCCTGTTTTCTCTTATTTTGTGTGGGAGTTCTTTATATATGCTGCATATGAATCATTTGTTTAGGTGGTGGTTGTGACAGATTTTGGTGACATCTTCCTATGGTGGAATGTTCTTGTTTATTAGTAATGGGCAAATTACCTTCTCTGTGCTCCATTGTCTTATCTGTAAACTAGAGATGATAATAATTTGTTATAGTGTTATCAGGAGGATATTCGGAACTAATATCTGTATATATATACATATATATGTATATATATACATATATATATTAGTTCATATATATATATATATATATATATATGTGTGTGTGTGTGTGTGTGTGTGTGTGTGTCATTTCTGGGGCTTGAATTAAACTGAGGGCCTGAGAATTCCTGATCTTCTTTTGCTCAAGGCTAGAATACTACCACTTGAGCCACAGCACCACTTTTTTCCGGAGTGATATATTGGAGATAAGAGTCTCCCAGATTTTCCTTCCTGGACTAGCTTGGAATTGCAATCCTCAGGATTCTGAGTAGCTAGGATTACAGGGGTGAGCTACCAGTGCTTGGTTCTTCTAAATCTTTTAAAGCAGCAAAATAAGATAATCATTGATAGGTACATTTGTTATTCTTGGTATACATTTTAGAATATCCTTTTGAGGTTCCTTAACTTTTCACAAACACTTTCTTTGCCTCTCCTTAGTCATTCAAGGCTGTACTCATCTCCTGAAAATTTAGCACAAATATCATACTTTAAAAGATTTTATTAGATGATCTTATTTTTGGTTCCCAAAGTTTCTTGCACATAATTATTAGCTCATGGTTTTGTGATGATCACTTCTACATCTCTGTTCAACTCCATAAAGATTTTTATCATTCATCCCCATATTCTCAAAAGCTATCATCATATTGTCACTCAGAGGGGACATCCTAAATTTTAAGTGACTGATAGAAGCTGTTTTGAAAAATAAGCTTCCAAATTCTGGTCCAGTTAATCAGTAAGTAAAAGGGAAATTGGAATAAGGGAAAGTAAATTTTGGAATTACTTGTGAAGTATATTTTTCATAAATTGTAATATATTTTTGGAGGTCTAGTATTATGTGTATATATATATATATATATATAGTATGTGTGTGCAATCTTTGTACTAATGCATTTCTTATTTCTCTTTCACTTTCTCTTATAAAAATAACAGCAAAATTGTAGAGGTAGAAAAGTAGCTTACTATAGCTCTTTCCAGAGCTCACTTTTGACATTATTTAAAGGAAACAATTCATGCTTTTCTGGCCCTCTGCTCACATTTTTGCTAAACCGAGATCCTGGGATGCTCACACATCAGAGAGAAAGGAAGGTGTCATTTGGCAATTTGGCTGCTGCTGATGACACCATCATTTCTCATGAACAAAGTTAGCTCCAAGGGAAGGCTGTGAATGAGAGCAAAAGGATAGGAGTTAAGAGAATTGGTTGCTAGGTGTTCGTTGAGGGAAAGCAAGCTAATTTTTGAACTTTTTTTTTTTTGCTGAGTATAAGAAAATTTAACCTATTTATTCTGACTGCAATAACATTAGAAAAAGAGAGGTGAAAACCAGGCATATAAATCTTGGGAGTAACAAGGATCATGGAGTCACTGCAAGAAGAACTTCCCCACCTCTACTGTTCTGTTCCCTCCTCTTATACTGAGTGCTTAACCCACCTCATGGCACCAGTAAGTTTTTAGCAAATAAGTATATAAATGAATGTCTCCTAGAGTTTATGTATTACCTGTTCTTCTTTAACAGTTCCTTACTATTAAAATATAATTTCCGTATTCTAAAATGACAACACAAATGAAAAAAAAATAGCTTTTTAGCGTTTCCTCTAGTCCTCTTATCTCTCACATGTTGGTATTTGATGTGTATGTGCATAGATATACATATATTTATTATCATGTTATATCCACAATCTTTTATTTTACTTTTTATTTACATTGTGAGTGTATTTATTGTTATAGAATAACTTGGGAATATGGTTTATAATTACTTTTGAAATACAGCATTATTAACTTATTAACATTTGACTATGCTGTTTATTATTAGACAACTAAACTGCTTTTCTGTTTTTGTGCTTGTTCTTAGGTTTGAACTCAGGGCTTTGTGTTCTCCTTATATGTTGCTTTATTATGAAAATTTAACTTTGTATTAAATCACTACTTTTACCTATGCGTTAGTTTCTAAAATGTGTATGTGCTTATGTGTTTATCCAGCTATCAATATTTACCCCTGAATACTCACTATTGCAATAGCTAAAAATTTGTTTTAGCTTTTATTATCTTATAAGATACAGTTATCTCTATGACTCTTTCTAACTTATTTTATATTCTTTTTGGAGCTTTTTAATTATTCAAAATTATAATTATTCAATTATTCAAATACATACTTTTAAAATGAGCTATTTTGCTTACTTCACTTTATATATTTTTTTCCAAGTCTTTCCATTTCCTAACAAATGGGGCAATGTCATTCTTTCTGATGGAGGCATAGAATTCCATTGTGTATATATACCACATTTTCTTGATCCATTCATCTACTGAGGGGCATCTGGGTTGGTTCCATATCTTAGCTATGGTGAATAATGCTGCAATAAACATAGTTGTGCGGTGGCTTCAATATGGTGTTGCTTGTGATCTTTAGGGTAAAAGCCCAAAAGTAGGATTGCTGGGTCATAGGGGAGCTCTATGTGGAGTCTTTTGAGGAACCTCCATACTGCTTTCCAGAGTGGTTGAAGATGTTTACATTCCTAAGCCAGACCAAAAGAAACAGGTCACATGGTTTCCCTTATTTGCAATAACTAGTATACGTCTAGGATACCAGACAAGCAGAAAAGGTCAAAAGCTATGTGCATATGACCATATAAGATGATACTACGTCAAATGACCCAAGATACATTCACAAGTGGTTTTTTCTTTGTCATTGTTGTTTTTAATGGACTATGTGATTTTTTTTATTTCTTTTGTCTGTTCTTCCCCCATGGTATATCCCCTGTTTTCATTGCATGTGATTCCCGTGCTCTGCATCTTGTATATACATTTTTCTAATTTGAGGAGGGGAAGGGAAATAACAAAATGCTGAAACAAAGATTTAGGTTGACCCATTGTAACAATGAGATGTACAAGACGCTATATTGAAAATGAACTTTACAACTTGGGTGGGGGATGGAGTTTGGGAAGTGGGGAGGGAAGAGATGTTAGGGGAAAAACAAAAGAAGGGTTAACAATGCTCGATAGGAAATGTACTCATTACCTTACTAATGTAAGTATAAACCTGTACAGTATCTTTACAATAAAATAGGTATTTAGAAATGAGCTACTTTGTTAACTAAAAATTTGAACTTCTGAAAAATTTTATTGGAAACACAATTAAAGGTATTTTTTAGTATTTGGAATTCAAAAACAGGCTCTATGGCTCTATTTATTCTCCTATTTTTTTCTTTCTTTATGTGTAGTACATATGTATAGTACATCTTATGGATATCACAAAATTCTCTAAGTTATTTTTCACAGTGACTTATAACTTTGTTTACTTATTTTTGTTTAATTATTTTTGAGTATATAGAATAAAATATCTCACCATAATTTCAAGTAGATTATTATTATGAAAATGTAACTTATTGAAGTTATATATGTCTATATATATATGTTTACATCTAGACATTTTCAGAATTCTCACTTGAGTTTTAATGATTGTTATTAAAATCTCTTGTGTTCTTATGAATCCTTCATGATAACTACATGTTATGCTAGGTGGTTGTATTAAGAATAAAAGCTAAGAAAGATGCCTGATAAGGATTATCTGGAGGATAGGAATGAGGTGGCCAGATCTTCTAGACCAACAAATCAACAGTTTGTAAAATATTTTTCTTCTTATTTTCATAGCTTCAGCTCTTTTGTTGTATCATGAAAAACTGCAAAATAATATTAAGTAATCCTTAAGACATTAAGTACTTTTTTGTCCCTGCAATTTAAAGAACTATTCAGCCTTCAGAATAAGCTCATGTCAAGGTATTTCCTTCTTTTCTTGTTCTCTGAGACTTATCTCAGGAACCGACATCAACTTTTATGAGAAAATTGTATAGCGTCTGTGTTGGTGAATACATTGCTTTTCTCCTTTGATCTAATATCAATGGGCAATACTAAGAAATGTACTATTTATTAGTAAGTAAATCCTACAATCTAAGAATGAAATCCACACAGTACTCAGGGAATAGTATCTTCTCATATACTGTTAGTCTGTTGTCAGTCTGTCTAAGATATTGACATATATCTTTAAAACATCATTGTAGAAATTAAAATCTTACCACCCCCTTCTCAATACTTGAGGTATTCCTTACTAGGCATCCTTCTTAGTTTTTGTTTGGTTTTTGTTGTTCTTAATGCAACCATCCAGCATAACATAAGTACAATGTAATCACCATAAGAGCACAAGTGTTTGTTTTATTTGCTATTGACATATTCTAAAATTGTAGTTTACTTGACATACATTCTAGGCATGATGACATGACATCTTTTTTATGATTTTCTTTATTGTGAAAATACTGTACAGAGGAGTTACACTTACATGGGCAAGGTATTTTATCAAGCATTGTTGCCTCCTCCTTTGTTTCCCCTTCCTATCCCTTCCCATCTCCACCCCCATCTCCCCTCTCCCAAAGTTGTAAAGTTCGTTTTTCTCCTTGTTTCAATGGGTCCACCTGTATCCCTATTTAAACCACAAATTATACCAACATCAAATACAGTGAAAGCAGGGGTTATATCGTGGGGAGGTACATACAAAGCAGCAAAGAAATCATCTTATAAATATGTTAGAACCAATCACATGAAAGAAAAAACATTTGAATACTTATCTTGGGGTTCATTTCGCCTAACATCAACTTATCTGACCATTTCTGCTTGTCTCAGACATATACTAGATATTGCAAATAAGGGAAACCATGGGACCTATGTTTCTTTGGGCCTGGCTTACTTCACTTAATATAATTTTTTCCAAATCTTTCCATTTCCTAACAAATGGGGCAATGTCATTCTTTCTGATGGAGGCATAGAATTCCATTGTGTATATATACCACATTTTCTTGATCCATTCATCTACTGAGGGGCATCTGGGTTGGTTCCATATCTTAGCTATGGTAAATAATACTGCAATAAACATGGTTGTGCTGGTAGCTTTAGTTTGGTCTTGTTTGTGATCATTTGGGTAAATGCCCAAAAGTGGGATTGCTGGGTGATAGGGGAGCTCTATGTGGAGTCTTTTGAGGAACCTCCATACTGCTTTCTAAAGTGGTTGAACAAGTTTACACTCCCACCAGCAATGAAGTAAGGTTCCCTTCTGTCCACATCCCCTCCAGCATCTGTTGTTAGTTGGAGTTCTTGATTATAGCCATTTTAACTAGGGTGAGGTGGTATCTTAATGTTGTTTTGATTTGCATTGCTTTTATGGCTAGGGAGGTTGAGCATTTCTTCATGTGTCTATTGGCCATCCTTCTTTCCTCTTCAGAGAAGTTTCTCTTTAAGTCTTTAGCCCACTTATTTATTGGGCAGTTGTTTCTTTGAGGATTTGTTTTTGGGGGGGTTAATTTTTTGAGTTCCAGGTATATTTTAGATATGAGACCCTTGTCCGTTGTATGGCTAGTGAAGATCTTCTCCCAATCCATGGGCTTTCTATTGAGCTTGCTAGCTATGTCCTTTGCCATTTCATGCAATCCCATTTGTCCAACCTTTCTTTTATTTGTTGTGTTTCTGGGTCTCTATTAAGAAAATTTTGGCCTGTGCCAAGGAGACCTAGGGTTTCTCTTATTCCATCCTGTAATGTTTTCAGAGTGTCTGCTTTGACTTCGAGGTCTTTGATCTATTTGGAGTGGATTCTGGTGCAGGGTGATATTAGTTGGCTATAGGTCTGTGGATTCATTTCTGGGTTTTCAATTCTATTCCATTGGTCCTGAGATCTGTACTTGTGCCAGAACCAAGCTGTTTTGATTACTATGGCTTTGTAGTAGAGTTTGAAATTTGGTATTGATATTCCTCTAGCACCATTCTTAAGGATCGTTTTTGCTATTTGGGGTCTTTTATTGTCCCATATGAATTTTTGGATTGCCTCTTCTATTTCCTTGAAGAATGAGGTTGGAATATTGATAGGTATCACATTGAATTTGTAGATAGCCCTGGGAAGTATTGCCATTTTCACGATGTTGGAGCATGGGAGTTTTCGCCACTTTCTAAGTTCTGTTTTGATTTCCTTTTTCAGGTTTTTAAAGTTTTCATCATAGAGGTCCTTCACTTCTTTGGTTAAGCTAATTCCTAGGTATTTTATTTTTTGTGTGGCTATTATGAATGGAGTTGCTTTCCTAATTTCAGCCACACTTTTCTCATTGTTGGCATACAGAAAAGCCATTGATTTTTGAGGGTTAATTTTATACCCTGCTACTTTGCCAAAGTTTTGAATCAGCTTGAGTAATTTGACATGACATCTTTTAACGTTTTCTTCTTTATTCAAGGAGACCTGTCGTCACTTCATGTTCTGTAGAAATGTTAGCTGAATTAACAGAATGTTAGTGATACTTTGTGGGTATGAATGAAGAGGAAAAGCGCTTAATGAATACCCAGAAACAAGTAAAATCTGCCAGGAGCAAGTTACAATCTTGAGGTAGGATTCAGAATGTCCTGTGAGGACAAAAGCCCTCCCTGGAAACCTGAGTGGCAGAAGTAGGTATGCTTCGTCTAGTGTTTGGCATGGCTGCTTAAACTGCTTCAGTTGGATATTATTCAAAGATATGTATTTAAGGATAGGATACTTGAATACTCAGTTCAAATGCTTGAATGTTAATGATGTCCAAAATTAGAATGGCACTGTTCTAAATGGGTATAATTGGTGCCCATAAATTCCCATTCTCTAATATTTATTCATTTGTGCACACCTATTCCAATGGGCTAGATTTATTGATTCACTAAAAAAAAAGAAAGGAGGAAAGGAAGGAAGGAACGAACAAACTAACGAAAGAAGGAACAAAGGAAGGGGAGAAAGAAAGAAGAGAGGGAGAGAAGGAAGGAAATAGGAAGGAGGGAGAGCTGGAGAAGAGAATGAAAATGAAAGGAAAAAGGAAGATAGGGTAAAAAATAGAATTCTGAAGAGATAATTCCAAGGTTAAGTTACAAAAATACTTTGAATCCCATCTCCCTCTTTTTATTTCTCTGATTTCCTCTGAGAAAAGCCAACAGGGAACTGTTTCTTGCCTATTGGCAAGAAATAGAGGAAAAACTTCAAGAAAATAGCTAGTAAGAAACTGAGGTCCCAGTCCAATAGCCTGTGAGATATGGAAACATGCAAACTATCACATGAGTAGAGCTAGAAGGGAATTTTGCCCTCAATCAAGCCCTCAAATGTGACTACAGACCTGACTTACACAGGTTGGCTACAGTCTCATGAAAAACTTCAAATCAGGTGTGCCTAGCTCAGCCACAGCCATATTTCCCATGGAAGCTGTGACAAATAGTTATCTTAAGTTGTGAAGCTTTGGCATTGTTATACAGCAATAAGAAATTAATTCAGTGGATAAGTAATAGAGTACATATTACAGAGAATTAACTTTGGGTAAGGATTCTGGTTTGGAATATTTTTGTCTGATATTAGAGTTTAAACTTGGTGCCTTGAACTTGCTAGGCAAGCACCATACTACTTGAGTCACACGTTCATTCTTATTTGCTTTTAGCTTGTGTGTGTGTATGTGTGTACAAACACATGTGAGTGTGTATGCACTGGTACTAGAGCTTGCACTCAGTGTCTGAGTGCTGTCACTTACCTTTTCTGCTCAAAGCTGGTGCTTTGCCACTTGATCCACACCTCTGCTTCTAGTATTTTTAGTAGTCAATTAGAAATAAGAGTCTCAAGGACTTTTGTGCCCAAGCTGGCTTTGAATCTCAATCCTCAGGTCTCAGTCTCCAGAGTAGCTAGGATTATAGGCATTAGCCAACACTGCTCAGTTTTAGCTCTTTTAAAAATAAGGTCTTACATTTTTGCCAGTGCCACTTGGACTCTGAATAATGCATCCTGAATAATTAGAATGACAGGTGTACATCACCCACATCTAGCTTCTACTTATTGACATGGAGTCTCCTGAGACTTTTGTTGCTCCACCTGGCTTTCCATTATGATCCTCTCTATCCCTGCCTTTTGAGTAGACAGAATTAAAGACAAGACCCACCATACCCAGTTATAGTTTCTGATTCTGAATAGAGTTAAACAATAGAATCAATTTGTAGGAAATATAATATGTTCAAGGATGCATCATGGTCTCCTGCTATACAGTAATCAACCTGCCAGAGGTTGATATTACAGGTTGATATTCAATTAAACCATCCATTTTCATGCTTCCACACAGACACTAATCACTCTTAGCAGAGAAAACACAATGCCTGAGTTTAAACTTAACTAGACATCCCTGACTAGTTTTCTAACTTCCCAGTGAACTAATATAGAAACACAAAGTTACAGCTGCATAGTAATATTGAAAAGGAAATATTGCAGATCTCAAGTAAAACTACTAATATAGAGTTACTTTGAATGAGAAGGATGCTGAAAGGATTGGGGAAAGCTTTACCTACAACAACTGCAGAAAAGCCAGGTTCTAGTGGTTCACACCTGTAATCCTAGGTACTCAGGAGGCTGAGATCTGAGGATCATGGTTCAAAGCCAGCTGGGCAGAAAAGTCCCCATGAGGCTCCAGTAAACTACTCAGAAAAAGCCAGAAGTGGAGCTGTAGTAGAACACTAGCCTTGTGCACAAAGAGGCTCAGGGACAGTGCCCAAGTTCTGAGTTTAAGCCCCAGGACTGGCCAAAAAAAAGGGGGAGAGAAACTACTCTCCCTAACCCTTTTGCTCCAATCACTCACAACAGTCTACTTATTAGTAGATCTTCTGTGTGCTTTGGGAATTAAATTCCTCAAACATGGTTTAGGCATATGCATGCAGATGGTGAAGGCTTGTATCCAGACTTATCAAGTTGCTAGTCTGAAGGTGGAGAGACAAAGCACTGAATCTTCTTGCTCTTATCTATACATTTTTTTGTATTGTAGCCATGACAGTTCCAACAAATTCACAGTATTTTCCATTCTCGGATTTGCCTTGATATAATCCTTAAAACGAATCAGCCTCCAAATATATAATTGCCACGATTCAGTTCTATTTTAAAAGCTGTGATTTTGACTTAATATTGACATTAAAAGTTCATGTTGAGAGCCTGCTTGCAGCAGAGATAGTCAATCAGATAATGTGGAATCCTGGTTAATAAAGCAGTCTCTGGGCAGACTGTCTGGGCTTGCACCTCAGTTTCTCTGCTTACTGGCTATGTCACCTTGGGCAATCAATTTAATGTTTTCCAGACATCAGTATCCCTTACTTGTGAGATAGAAATACTAATTGCCTCTACCTTATAGCATTATTTTGAGGACTCAATGAGTTAATGCTTGCAAAGTGCTTAGAACAGCAACAGCTCCACAAATGGGTTCCTTGTGTGTTAGCTTTTAGGTCTGCAATAAAATAGCCAGTGCTGGGGTGGGGTGGTGGGTGACAGTGAGGATAGACGAGAAAAGAAACCGTAAGCTTCCTCAGTGCAGAGAAGTTCCTTTTGCCTCAGGAGTCATCCTGACCCAGAAACAGTGTCAATGGTGTGACATTAGGCTACTGTGTGTTCCCTGAAAGTCCCAGGTTGATGTTTTAAGCCCAGGGGAAAGTGTCTGAAAATCTGCACTTCGACCTGCTTGAGCCTTAACTCAAACACATTTACTGAGATAGGACTTAACACTTGGGCAAAAATCAGTTTACCGGGCTATTATTTTTCATTTTATGCCTCTGGGGTTTTTTTTGTTGTTCAGTTGCATTTTTTTTTTGGCAAAACAAATAAATGATCTATTCTTTTGCCCCTCTGAGAACAAAGCAAGTAATAAACTTAAAATAACTGTAAAACAAGACAAAACCCAAAATCTTTTCAGACAACAGTCCTCTGACAGATATAGAACATCAATTATTCGAGACAGAAAGCTAGGTTTGCTTGTTTGCTGTCTTCTAAACACTTTTCTTTTCTAAATAAAAATGCTGAGACTGGTAGCTTTCCCATGGTGATCTTTATCTGGTTTTTTTTTTTTTTTCTGTGTCAGTCATGGGGATTGAACTCAGGGCTTGGACACTGACCCTGAGCTTTTTTGTTCAGTGCTAACACTCTACGTCTTAAGCCAGAGCTCCACTTCTGGCCTTTTTGGTGGTTAGTTGGAAATGAGACTTCCTGCCCAGACTGGCTTCAAACATCGATCTTCATAACTCAGCATTCTGAGTAGCTAGGATTACAGAAATGAGCCATGGGTCCCTGGCTTTTATCTAAAGTTTCAGACAGGATAATGTTTTCTTTTCCATAGGTAATGGAGGGCCAGGGACTGGCTAGCTAGAAGTATGAGGTCCACCCATGCTTGCCCTCTGATTAACTTGAAGAAATAGTTACAAATTTATAAATTGTGCTGGAAATTCTGCATGGCATAAAGATCTTTCTTGTTGGGCTAATCAGCATGCACACACACACACACACACACATACACATACACACATTGAGCATCTGAGATATCTTGTGTGCACTCACATATACACACTTCCATTTATAGACTCGACATCTCCAGGTTACATCCTCATGATCAGGACATGTGCTGTTCACAGGTCCAAGGTGTTAAGAATAAGAGTGAGGTAAGGTGAAGAGCTTGTTTTCATTGAGAAAAGGGAACTTTCTGATAGATTGTGATGAAGCTAAAACTGAAACTCAAAGCTTGTCAGCAAATTTCATGAGGGCAGGGAGCAAAATTAAGAATAGCTTCCTGCTGGCATCTAATATTTATTTATAAATTAATTTCTTTGAAATCTGGTAATATGGAATGTTAAATTCTAGCTGATTCTGAGATATTAGAATAAGAGATTAATTTCAACCAGTGACCAACATGACTTCAACTGATGTCTCCTATGTGGTAGGCAATGTCTTGGGCACTGGGATTGAGATGACAGAGACGTTATTCCTACCTTCTGACAGTCCAATAGAGGAAATGAGACAACGCACTTGAAATAGATTAATCCTGGATCAACCAAGACTGTTAATTCCTTGCAGAACTTTGTCTGGACAAACACATTCATTTTACTAGTAAGTAGCACATATCAGAAATGTTAAGTAACTTTATTATGGTATCACAAGCAAAAAAAATAGGCCAAAAAGAAAGGCCAGTTTTTCTGGATAGAATCACTTTCTCCATCTTTTACTAGTGCTTTGTGACTTCATAAAAACTTTTTTTTAACAAAGTCTTAATTGTATTTGAATTGTGTCCAGAATTGTGAGGTCCCACAAGTGACAAGGTAATTCACCTTTTTAGAGTCCACAGTGGCTGATGAAGTTGTGATTATTCAGGAAGTATCCTATTTACCACTCTTCAGTAATATGAAAAGAGCAGAGACAATATTCCAGGTAACTTTATCTGATTTGGGGAAAGGAAAAGGAATAAGAAAATGGTGAGACAAAGTGTGAACCAACACAGCAGTGATACTCACAAGACACTATGTTGGAAATAAACTTTAACTTGGGGGCGTTGAAGGGAGGGAAAGGGGAAGAAAACAAGGGAGGAATAACAATATTTGACAAGGAATGTACTCATTACCTTACTTACATAACTGACATCACCCTTCTAATAAAATTTTTTTTTAAAAATGACAGACCTGTTCCTGAGTTCTTGCATTTTCTTTTTCACTTTAACCTCACTTCTTGTATAACTTTACATTTCAAGGGCATACATTTTCATTTCAGCCATGAAAGGTCAAGTTCTTCAGGTGTTTTTGAGTCTTCATATTCTCAGAGAGAATCATTGAAAGGTTTGGATATATTTTTCCTAAGTGTTTTAAAAATTATACTCAATCATCAAATATTTATTTCAAGAAAAATGTTTTCAAGTCTTCTGCTCTTTTCCAAATATTGGGCAGATTGCCAACTTTACATCTGCCTAGTTGAACTATTGAACAATTACTTGATGGCCAAAAATGAAAATTAAAAAATCCAGAGAGAAGTAACAATAGCTGTTGCATCCTTCCCTCCCTCCTCTTCCCCTCCCCCACCAGGGCTGTCATAATGAGTTACCACCGACCTGGTTACTTAAACAACAAAATTCCATCTCCCATATTGTTGGAAGGTGGAAGTCTAACATAAAGGTGTCAGCATGGCCATGTTCCTGCTGAATCCTTCCTTGCCTCTCAGCTTCTGGTGGCTACTGGCAACTCCTTAGCATTCCTCAGCTTGTAGTTAACAACACTGATTCTGCCTTCATCTTGTATCTTTTCTTCTTTACTACTCTTCTTCCTATAGGAGTTCAAGTCATCAAATATATAACTCACTCTAAATCCAGATGGCTTCATCTCTACATACACAACCTTCTACATCTGCAAAGACTATGCTTCCATATAAGGTTATTTTGAGAAGTTTCAAGGGGGAGAGCATGAGTTTAAGGGAGGAAGAATCACTGTTCAAACTATGATAGCTATCATTGCTAGTATGATTCTAGATTGATAAGATTGGAAGTAAATATATAACAATGAAGGAAAGTTTCACCTTATCTCTGTGGACAAGTTTTTCCCGTCTTGCTGCTGTTTCTTCTTCACAGTTCTATTTCCTTTCCTGAATTTATTCAGATCCAGAACATTCATTTGCATTCTACCTTTCATTTCAGATGATTCCTTAACATATGACTCTGTCTCTTATGTGATTGCCAGTCCCCGATCTCATGCTCTCCTGAGCACCCACACCCATATGGATCTGAGTGGTACCCTTTATGACATATATTGCACTATCTTGGATGTTGGATTATTAGCAATAAACATGACAGAATCTCTGCCCTCAAAGAGTGAAGATCTTAGATGGCAGAGAGAATGTGTGATGGGAATAAACCAAGACCAAGAAAACAAATACTTAACATCTAGAACAGTTTCTGGTGTGTGGAAGGTGTTCAGTAACTATTTTTTTTTAATTTAAATTTTATTTTATTTTATTTGAGAACATACTGTACAGAGGGGTTACAATTACATTGGCAGGATAATGCATACATTTCTTACCAAGCATTGCAGCCTCCTCCTTTGTTTACCCTTCACCTCCCTTCCCAGCCTCCCCCCTCCCCCCACCCAATCATACCCCCCTCCCCCCCCACACCGACATTGTAAAGCTGGTTTTGACATGACATTTTGTACTTCTCATTGTTGCAACAGGTCCACCTGAATCCTTAAACGACTTGTTTGTCCCCATCTCCTCCACATGTTATACTGACATCAAATATAGTGAAAGCGGGGGTTACACTGTGGGGGAGGGACATACAAAGCAACAAAGAAATAATCTTATAAATGCGTTAGAAACACATGCATGAAAGAAACGAAAACATTAAAATACATATTTAAGGGTTCATTTTCCTAACATCACATTATCTGACCTTTTCCGCTTGACTCATACCTATACTAGATATTGCAAATAAGGGAAACCATGGGACCTATGTTTCTTTGGGCCTGGCTTACTTCACTTAATATAATTTTTTCCAAGCCTTTCCATTTCCTAACAAATGGGGAAATGTCATTCTTTCTGATGGAGGCATAGAATTCCATTGTGTATATATACCACATTTTCTTGATCCATTCATCTACTGAGGGGCTTCTGGGTTGGTTCCATATCTTAGCTATGGTAAATAATGCTGCAATAAACATAGTTGTGCTGGTAGCTTTAGTGTGGTCTTGTTTGTATACATTTGGGTAAATGCCCAAAAGTGGGATTGCTGGATCATAGGGGAGATCTATGTGAAGTCTTTTGAGGAACCTCCATACTGCTTTCCAAAGTGGTTGAACAAGTTTACATTCCCACCAACAATGAAGTAAGGTTCCTTTCTGTCCACATCCCCTCCAGCATCTGTTGTTGTTAGAGTTCTTAATTTTTGCTGTTCTAACTGGAGTGAGGTGATATCTCAATGTTGTTTTGATTTGCATTTCTTTTATGGCTAGGGATGTTGAACATTTCTTCATGTGTCTATTGGCCATCCTTCTTTCTTCCTCAGAGAAGCTTCTCTTTAAGTCTTTCGCCCACTTATTTGTTGGGCAGTTGTTTTTCAGTAACTATTTGTGACTTGATAGGATGTGTAACACAGCTTCTGAGTTTGATGAATGATATGAAAGAAATTGATGTGAAATGGAACATCAAGACCAAGCCAGAATAGGAGTCTTCTTGAGAAGGAATTGTTTAGACTGATCTTGGAAGAAAGAGGAGTTGACTGAGGAAGCATGCCCAAGTTGAGGAAGGAGCAAACCAAATCAGTGAACAAATGACCAGTTGATTGTGTTAGTAGAAAGAGAACAAATAAACTGAGCAAGAAGGAAAGCAATATAAACTGGTATAAGGAAGGCAGAGAAGAGATTGGCCATGCTGGGCAGTACTGATCAATTTAGAATTTAGGTTTAATTCTAGTTCAAATTGGAAGCCATTTGAGCAGTAAACAATAACTGGTTGTGATTTAACTCAGGCATCAAAAGATCTCTGTGGCTAGTTTGAGGAGAAAGGATAGTAGATGGCAAGAATCAAAGAACATGCAACCCATTAGGATGTTTTAACACAGAACAGGTTATAGTGTAAGTGATATTGTCTCCACAACACCTGGTGTAACCAACCAGGAGAGGACTAGGTTGGCCAAAGCTGCAGGGCTGATCTAGTCAGAGACTCATTCTTTAACCTGCCATGGCAATAAATAATATCCTTTGTAAGTTCTTCCATGGTGTAAAATGATTGAAAAGCACTGGTCTAGTGAATATTTTATGCTTACCATCGCACTTCTTCCTATGGTCGAAGAATTTCCTGCTGTGGTGACCAGCTACTAAAATAGAGCCTCTAATGAGCCCTATATCCTAGGATTCTCGCCCTGTGTATGTCCCTCCAGGGTTTCATTTGACTAGCCAATAGAATATAACTGAAGTGATGGTATACCACTTCTAAGATTGTGTTGTAAAAGATGGTGGCTTGGGTCTTAGATCACTCACTCTAGGTAGCCAGCTGACACTTCTCAAGAATACTCAGGTGTCCTTATGGAGAGAATTACCTGCTGAGGAACTGAGACCAGCCAACCAGTAAGCATTCTTGAAGGAAGCCTCAGTCCAGCCTTGAGAGGATGCAGTATCATGAGACATCCTTAACAAGAACCATTCAGCCAAGCTGTTTCTGGATTCCTAATGCTTAGAAACTGAAACTGTATCTATTGTTCATAGTTGCTCAATACTGGTATAATTTGTTTCATGGCAATAGATAATGAATGCATCCACTTTTTGAGTCTTAACCATCCCAAGGCAGAAACCATTAGCCTCCCTTGCAGTTCAGGCAAAGACAGACGAGCTTTGTCAATCTGAATCAAGTGACAGAAAGTTCAGTTGAAGAAAGAATAATGTGAAGAAGGGCCTGCTGTACAGAATGGGTTTTGGTGACCAGCATTGGAGGATATTCAGCTTTGAAAAGAGGCAGAGATAAATTGCTAGTGGTGAAGGTTGTACCAGTCTCTAGGGGTCATGTAGTACAGCTGTGTCTGCCCCTGTACTGGCCAAGGGGAAGTCATCTTTTCAGCTGTCTGTTGGTAGATGGATATCGTTTCTAGACCAACCAAACATATTTACTCCAGGACATTCTTTTTTTGCCTCACCTATCTAGAGGGCTCTGATGTTCACACCTAGGAATTCAGATTGGCATAGAAATCTTTGAAAGAAGGCAAGTACCAGAAGGAAGACACTCCCTCAAAGTGGCTCAATTAATGTGGAAATGCACTCACACTTGTAACAACAAGTAGAGAAAGAGGAGGCCACAAAGGTGTGTCCTCAAGCCTGGCTCCACTTCATGAGAGCCCTCAAGATCATGTTCTTTGTTGCACATTTGTTTCCTCTTCTAGTTGGTCACAGTTTGACTATGGCAGTTCCAAGAATTGGATTAGATATGACAATGTTCAGAAGTAGCTTGCTCTGTATTCATTGTATCCCTCCTTTTTATGGTAGTACTGGGGTTTGAACTCAAGGCCTTGCACTTGCTCAACTTGCTTGCTCAGCTGGTGCTCTACCACTTGAGCCATGCCTCCAGTCTTGCTAATTGATGGGTACTAAAGAATCTCACAGACTTTTCTGCCCAGGTTTGCTTGTCTTGGACTATGATTTTCCAATCTCAGCCTCCTGAGTGGATAGGATTACAGGAGTCAGAGACCTTTCTGAGGGTTCCTCCACAGATTTCTTTCATGTCTCATTGATACAGTTTGCTCAGATGATCCTTCCATAACCAGACACCAGTAAGAAGGATTATGGTAAAACCATAATTGTCTTAGAATAATTAACTTTTACCTCCAGGATCTGTGGAAGAAGCCAGAATTCCATAAAGTACCTAGCCATGTGGAAGAAATAATATCAGTATTTTAATTGATGGAGATGAAATAGATGCTCAGTAAGGAACCAATGTCATCTGCTTCAGGATGTCATAATAGGCAGACGGTGATTATTTCTCTGAAGGTAACAGAGTGGGGACAAATAGAGGGAAATACGTTAGGGATGTATTATGCACAAAAAACAAGGATCTGATGGTAAGTTGGATTCAGAGGAAGGAAGGAAAGGGGAAAAGGAATGATGCATTAGTTCCAACTACCCTATAGGCAGTTCAGCATGTGTATATGGAGCTAAGAGGGGATTCTAGTTGATGATACATACCTGAGCATCATCAGCATAGAAAAGGGATTTATAATTATAATAATGAAATTCCTTCCTGGACACAGTCGTGAGAAAGGAATAGAGGCCTGAGGACCAAGCTCTAGCGCATCTCAACGGTTAGATGTTGGGATGCTGGGGAGGGGCCAGAGGAAGCCATTAAAAGAGAATGAGAAAGATTATAGTGATGGTGCACACCTGTAACTCCAGCTACTTTGGAGACAGAGGCAGGAAGATGGAGACTTTGAGACTAGACTAGATAGAAAAATAGTGAGACCTAGTCTCAAAAGGGAGGAGAGGCTGGGGCATAACTCCAGGGTAGAGGGCTTTCTCAGCATATGAGAGCAATCCCCTGGACCATGGAAAGAGATTCTTTTGAAAGAGGGGAAAAAACAAGGAAGGTCTCAGCAGGCATAGATGGCCAATTTTTTTTCTCTCCCATCTCTACCTATCCCAATTCTTCACCCTGTCTAAGACCACGCTACCCTACAAGGCTGTAGATGAAAATAAGCTACCACATTCTGCATGCTAACTTGCATTTGTAGTCCATGTTTCCTATAATGAATTTACTTCAAGTGAGTTTTACTTCCAATTGAGCCTAATAACCACTGGAGATTGAAGAAAATAGGAACATAATTGAGAAAAAAAACAACGAAACACTTTAGAAAACCCATCTTCTTTTTCTTCATGAATATTGTTTGTGAGACATTTTTCTCATAAATGTCATGGCAAAGGGTTACAGAAATCCCACAAAATAAGCTCTGAGTAAACAATTTAATTCTCCAAACATTTTAAAACAACAAATGAACAAGACAATCTCTAATGTATTTAAAGCAGATCACAAATAGTATTATTTTTCTTAGAACTATTTCAAGTAGGCAACTGATCTGCAAAGATCTTGATTTTTAGGTCTAAAATAAAAGCATGTGTTTTAATTTTAATCAATGGGGTTAAAGTACAATGTAAAAGGCATATTCTTCAAAATGAAATCTTCAAAGTCAGATATGCAACTACAAGTTATTGAAGTTATTTTTTAATAAAAATTCCTTTTTCTGAACCTTATGAGTTTCCTTTTCTTTCAACAAACCATATTTCCCTTTAAAAAGGTTTAAACTCAGAAGACCTTTCAAAAATGCAAACTGAACCCTTACTCTGGCTCACTACAGGCTGATGAATCTGAAGGTGTCTCCCCTGTTTGGGAAATTAACCTTGTTCCACAGGGAACAAAATGCAGAAAACAAACAATTTTATCTGCTGCATTCATTTGCATTGAAGGATATTCTTACAAAAGAGAGAGAGTCATATCACTTCTTTAATTGGCCAAGAATAGAAAAGAGTTATCCCCAACTAAATGTACAGAGAGAGAGAAATAGAGAGAGAGAGAGAGAGAGAGAGAGAGAGAGAGAGAGAGAGAGAGAGAGAGAGAGAGAGAGAGAGAGAGAGAGAGAGAAGAGAGCTCGCTCATGTTTTGGAGAGCTAAATGAAAAGGAGAGCAAAGACACAAAACATTTTTGTGCTAGATAGTAGCATTAATTTTACAGTTTTTTTGTTTTTAATGGAAAGAAAATGCATATCTAATCAGTGGAAAATTTCCCTGTAAAATCTGAACTTTGATGAGTTGCTGATAGAGAAATTCAGTCTTTTGCTGGAGGAAGATAATTCTTGCTCATGAACATGAGCAGCAGAAGTGCCGAAACAAAATAGGAAAGGATGAACCCCATGAGAAATTTAGGCGGTGAGAGGATGTAGTCTACAGTGAGTCTTAGTCAGGTAGAACTGGATTAGTAAAATAATAGGAGCACAGTGCTTTGCTTGAAGTTTGTAGTACAATCACCTGGGCATTAATCAATTCTGTAGCAAGCTGTGTATAATTCATTTTGGAGTGTAGATTTGGTTTTCTTGCTGTTGTCCAGGGGATCATAAAAATCTCCAGGAGTGTATATAAAATTTGAAAAATCATACCAGACAATTCTGATATAAGATTCACAGGGAAGCATATTGTTCAATGTTTGTCTCTGGAGTCTCACTAAGGTGAATTTGAATCTCTGTTCCATTGCTTACTGGCTGTGTGACTTGGGCAGGTGACAGAGGCCTCAGGGTTTCAGTGTCCCCATCTCTAAAAGCAGGATGATAACAACAATAACTATTTCAAATGGTTCGGGTAACAAATTAAAAACACATTAAGTGTGGCATAAAGCATGTGGTGCAGAGCAATTAATAAGTGTTGGCTTAAAATGGCTGCCCAGGCCAGTATAGAAAGACAACACAAGACACAAATGTATACCCTCACATGAACACAACAAAATCAGGCATAGATCTGATTGTATCCATCAGGGATAGAGAGGCCCAATGCCAACACTGCCCTTACTGCCAACACTGCCACTTTACTTACAAAGTGAGCTCTGGTCTCTCATCTGGGCCTATCTGCAGAGGAGGGGATGATGAGCAATAAAGATCAAGAGTCACATAGACCATCTTCTGACTAGCTGTGTGAACATGGGCAGGCTACTTAATATCTGTGCTTATGTTTCCTCAGTTAAAAGTGAGTGTAATAACATCTTCCTCGTAGGATTGTTATGAAGACGACATGAGCTAAGATGTTTAGAACATTTTAAGAGTGTCTGGCACATAGCATGAGCTAAAAATAAACTATGGTAAAAATAAGTATAATAATTATAATAACTTGAAATAAACCTCTAGGATTCCAGATTCTATTTTGCTTCTTGATGAAAAAATGCTCTGCAGAATGGACTTATAGAAAAGAATTGAGAAAGAAGGAAATTAAAAGAAAGCAAGAAAACTTGCAATAGAAATGAGTCACAGAGGATAAAGTTTTGACTAATATGTGAAAAATATTTAAAGAAAATGACATTTGTGCTAAAAGATAGCAATTCTCTTGCATTGTAATTACTTGATTAATTCATGTAAGATATAAGAAGAGAAAGCTTAAATATAAAACTTAAGAGCCAACAGAAAAGTTGTACCAAAAAACCTTTGCATTTAGTGGGCATTCAATAGACATTTGATTAATGTATTAGTTGATTAAATATGATTAAGCATTAAACTCAGCAGCTAACCTAAGTATGTTCCTTTGACAGAATGAAGACCTGAGATAAACATAGGTCTTGTGAATAAGGCCAAAGAGGCAGCACAATTGACTTATCTCTTTTTCCTTTCCTTCTTCTCCCTTGTTCTCCAGATTCTCCTCTTCCCATATCCCTCTCTCTGCCTCCCTCCATTCCTCCTTCTTTCTCTTCCTTCTTTTCTCCTTACTGGCTAACTTTTATCTAACTTTTTTCTCCTCTTTATGTGCAGGATTTTTTGTCAAAAGCATTTATTACTAAACAGAGAAAGAGATTGTTGAAATTCTTTTTTTTTTAATTTAAAATTTTATTTTATTTGAGAACATACTGTACAGAGGGGTTACAATTACATGGGCAGGATAATGCATACATTTCTTACCAAGCATTGCAGCCTCCTCCTTTGTTTACCCTTCACCTCCCTTCCCAGCCACCCCCCTCCCCCCCACACAATCATACTCCCCTCCCCCCCACCGACATTGTAAAGCTGGTTTTGACATGACATTTTGTACTTCTCATTGTTGCAAGATTGTTGAAATTCTCAAGTGCTTAATACCTATAGTTTAAACCATAACTGAACACGTTGTCTTTTCTCTTAATAATCATGTACCTGAGGTTAAGTCAACCTGCTCTAGGTTGATTTTCAGCACAAAGAAGGATGGAAGCCTACTGTGGAAGATTAGGAAATATGTTATTTGGATTTTTTTCCCTGGCATCTCTTTAGCTAATTGGATATTCGGCACTGTCCATCCAACCTGTGACATCATCATCCTCTTCCTTCTTCAGAGCATCCATGATGACAACAGTAGTTGCTTTGCTGCTTTGCTCAGATCCAGCCAGGGTGAGGGGCATCAGCTACAAGGATATACATAGGGTTGTTGTTTTTGTAATTCATCTTGTGATGAAGGGGGCTGAGGTCTCCATTTTTCTCAGTCTCATTCAACAGAAATCTGACCTCTGTTCTCTCTTCTGGCCTCTTCTCTGGATATACAAATATGAAACAAGGAGTATCTGGTAAGAAGATATAGCAAAGGAGTGCCAGGTCCTTTGATCCAGAACATCATCTTCTGTCCTTTCAGTATATTCCTTGTAAGTGTGTAGCTTTTAAATGCCAAAGTTAATAAATCTCTACTGTCATTAGGGTAAAAGAAATGAGAGTTGTAACTTTGTAGTTTTCAATCAGAAAGCCAGGAAGTCACCCAGACAGTCCAAGAAGGAGAAATAAGGATTTGAACATACCAGAACAATTTCCTCCGTGGGGTAATAGTTCAATGATAACAGATTCTGATACAAAGTGGTACTATTCAATTCCCAATTACTTTCATTTCATTTCAAGAAAAATTCATTCCAAATAGGAAAGGATGAAGCTTACAGATTTAAAGGATGACTGATGCCCAGGGTGAATGTGGTTGTCACAGAACATGAGCCGTAAGTCATGTCTAATTTCTTAGTCCAGGTGAACTAGACTTCAGACTCTGAAGCAAATATGAGGATGAATAAAGATCTGTTTTACATAATTAAACAGGAGTTTTTTGAACAATTCATGAGTACGCTAATTATTGGGAATAGCCTGGGTTCACTGAGGACCTGTCTTGCTACTTGAATCTTATTTTCTTTTGTTAAAAAGCAACTATATGGCAAGGACCTGAATCAACTGAAAATGATGCTTAGTAGGAATCCCTGCAACTAGGAATCCCAGTCAAGTTCCATATATGGGATCTGGGTCTTGGGAGCAGGATGTGCTCTAAGAACAGCATCTAAGATACACACAATTGGATCTGCTGCATATTGAGGTGCTGCCATCTAAATAGAAATGGAGAAGTCTGGGGCACAGAAAGGAAGAAAGTACTAAAGGAGGACTAAGGGGAAGACTATTTCAGGACTGCTTGACTCAGCTCGAGTATTACATTTCAGCACAGATTTTGACCACTTGATATAAACATGGAAGACAGTGAACAAGTTGATAAGAGCACCCAAATGATGTCACAAGAGAAGTAAAGCAATTGGGTATTTCTATCCTTGAGCTGACTCAGAGCAGAAGAGTGGCATGGGAAATGTAGGCTCTGTAACCAGACAAACTTGACTTGGATCCTAGTTGTCAATAATCAACTGTCAGATCATAGAGAAATGAATAAAACTTCATGCATGTAAAATGGAAAAGAATATGTGCTCTGTTGGGTGGTCTTCCTAACTTACTAACATCCAAAAGACACTTCTTAGGGTTTTTCCCCTCTTTAGGCTCTGCTTGGAAGTTGGCAGTTGATACCAGTCACTCCTCAAACACTCCCTCTTGACCTCCGTGACTCCCTCTGTCCAATTTTCCTTCTTCTTTCTACTTTTCAGTCATCTCTTTGTTGAGCCCCATTCAAACACCAAATTTCTCTCCTATTGCTCCAGTTTTCTTCTTCCTGAAATAGTTCATTTAACATGAAAACGAAATTTCTACCTTTTCATTGATGATTGCCAGTCTCCCCTCTCTCAGCTCTAGGATAACATTTCTAAGTGCCATCAAAACATCATCACACAGGATCAAAGTCTGTTTTCTGTTGTCCATTTCTTCTTCACTCTACTGGGTTGTAATGCTTTTCAAGTTTAGATGTTTCTGATAGTCAGTTCTTGCCTCTAGCCTGGTCTAGGCTGCCATCATATACCTTACCTAGTTTCTTGTAGTCATTTCTTAACTGAACATACTGCTTCAAGTTCCTTTTTTAGTATAGTGGCATTGGTGTCATATTTGTGCAGTTTGTAATACGAATTTCCCATCTCTACACTCTAAACACATGACCTGTCCTGGAGGGAGAGGGAGTTTACCTTTTTGTAGATTTATCTGCTATGGCATGAGATCCTCAGGTCTCAGCCTCCTGAGTAATTAAGATTATAGGCATGAGCCACCCGCTTGACTTCCTGTAATTTCTATATAAGCTCCTTGAAGCTCTAGCACCACATTCACCATGGTATTTTAAATCCTGCCTCTGAGGTGAACATTCCACAGAATTCTTAATTATCTTTCAGAGCAATATGCTTTGCTTTGAGGTACCCTAGAGAAAACATAACTTATGGCTGAGAATGCAGCTGCCACTTAAAGAAATTCTACCTATATTGTTCTAGAATAGAACTTGACATTGGTATTGGATATATATGGAGAGGCATAAGACAAGATCGAGAAAGAAATCTAAGTTACTCCTTTTTGTTCCGTATATGAACTTGAGGGATTTGACCCTTTCTTTCTGAGTCCTGAGTCCTTGGTTTCATGATAGTAAAAAATAAATAAATAAATGAATAAAAGAAAAAAAAGAAAGAAAAGAAAGGAGATGGCAGTATTAAAATGTTTGGGGCGAACGAATGAAATTATTCAAAACACCTGTAAGGCAGTGCCTGATCCATGAAAGGACGCAGTACTGAGAGGTCATTTCTGAGCTGATTGCCTGGAACTCTGAAGTGATGGATAGACGAGAGACGTCTTGAAGTCCTTGCAAATATCCAAAATGCTGAAACACATGGGTGTGGGGAAAACGTTGGCAATCCCTGGATTTCCAATCATTTGTTTAGAAAACCAATCAAGAACTGTGCAGCTCCAGGTAAGCCTCAGTCACTGCCTTTCCTGGGAGTCAGTTATTTGAATCCGGGTGCGCTGAAAACCTCCACTCTCTCCAAATTACCAGTGGTCGGTCGAAAGCCTCCCTTTGTTGGCAAACCCTGGCTCCCGAGCACCACCTTTAGGCACGTGGCACCCTTTAGGCCCGCAGTTGCAAGTTCGAGAAACAGGCACTCCAGGCTCCCAGGCTGTGGTCCGGATGGCAACCTTCGTACCAGGCACCCCAAGAACATGCCCTGGGGGGCAACCAGGCGGCCCAGGGTGGTGGGTGGCGGTGCTGGGTTTGCATCCAGGCCGAGGAACTGCGAGGCGAGAGCTCGCCGAGCAGGTACCTGCTCTCACTTTACCTCCAGCTTGGGCGCGGCCGCTGAGTGCGGGGGGTCCGGAGCTGAATCCCCCCGCCCTGGCCCCCCAGTCTTTGTGAGCCCGCCCCCTCCCCTCGCTTTCCCTCCCCCTCCCCCTCCCCCGCCCCAGTTCCCGGGCAGCGCCCAAGCTCCGGCTGCGGCGAGCCCAGCCCGCCGCGCGCACCTCTGACCCGGCCCCGCCCCCGGCAGCCGCGAGTGGCGGGAGGAGCGCGCGGAGGGAGAGGCGCGCGGGGCTGTGCGGCGCCACCTCCCCTCGGCGCCGGGAGAGGGACGGAGGGGCCGGGGCCGGGGAGCGAGCCAGCCCCAGCGTGCGAGCCAGCGAGCGAGCGAGCGAGCGGACGACCGGCAGAGGTCGAGCTGCATGCAACCGGTGGGAGGCCGGGCCGGCGGGGGCTGGGGCCGGGGCTCGGGCTCCGGCTGGCGTTTCTGGCGGGGTCCGTGGCGGCGATCGCGGGCCGCCCGGAGGCGGCGGCTGTGAGCTGGCAGGCGGAGGGCTGTCTCCCGCGCCCGCCTGCCCGGCGCGGTCCGAGGATGCGGGGGGGCGATGCCCGGGGCCAGGGACGCGCTCTGTCACCAAGCGCTGCAGCTGCTGGCCGAGCTCTGTGCCCGCGGGGCCCTGGAGCACGACAGCTGCCAAGATTTCATCTACCACCTGCGGGACCGTGCGAGACCTCGGCTCCGCGACCCAGGTGAGTGCCGCCGCCGGGCGCCGCCGCCGCCGGGCGCGAGCTAGGGCCCCTGGATGGGACTTGGCGGGGCCGGGGGACCGCACATCCCATCGGGGCCTGGGTTGAGATCTTTGCGGACCTGCGGAGGGCGCGGGGTGATCACAGAGCTAGGAGGTGGAGGGCGGGGGGGGACGGGAGGGAGGAGATCAAGGAGCGGCGCACGGTAGCCCGGTGCTGGAACCGGGCGGGGACCCGCGCGCGGAGTCTGCTGCGCGGAGGCCGAGTCCGGGTGGGCTGGGATAGAGGTGGAGGAAATCACGCCCGCCACCCGCGACTGGGTCTCCCCGGGCTCCTGGAGGTGGGGGGCGGCTCCCAAGCTCTTACCTAAGCCCTTCCCCGGCTCTGCGCCCCGAGCCTGGGGAGGCCGCGGAGGCCTCCTGAGCAGCGAGAAGAAAGAGGAGCCCCGAGGAAACTCTGGGGAAGTTGGGAGTCGGGCTGCTACTGAATCCCACCGGGGAGCTGCTCCTCCTCGCTCCTAGCGCCTACTTTCTCTCCTCCATCTGGGGTGGGACAGGATCTGGGGTGGGGGGTGGGGGTAGGGTGGAGTCACGGGCCCTGGGCAGCGGAGCCTAAATCTGTTCCCTGTGGGTCGCAAAACACAGAGGCGACCTGGGCCTGGGCCTCCCAAGGTGGATCCACAGCAGTTCAGCTAGCTAACAGCGGTGGGTGGGCTCGCCCATGCGTGGCTCGGCACCTGCAGTTATCCCTAGTGAAAGTTGCGAAGCTCCTAACTTTGAAAAGTTCATTTATTTTGGCATTTGACCAATTAGGTTGGAGGAGGGAGTTATCGTGAAGTGATTTGCTTTCCCCCTCCTCCTCCCCCCTCCAAAGATCCTGGGTCTCCCTTGTCTTCTTACTCTGGATCTCTGGAAGATACATTTCTTGCAAATGTTATTTCCCAGAGATGCTTCTCACCTGGAGAAATCATTTTCTCAAATGGCCTCCCCACCTAAGTGCTTTAGAGCATCCAAAGAAGGGCATATTGTGGTTAGACTGTTAAAAATGGGACGAGAAAATGGCCTTTGATATTTTCCTGTGTATAAATATTGGCAAGCAGCTATCGTTTGGACAAATTATTCTGTTTGACTTCACCTCGTTTTCAGCCAGTCCATTATATAAAATTGCATTTGCCCAAAGGATCAAAGGAGAGAATTATTTAACTGCTGAAGAGATTCACAGGGATCCTGACTTAAGTAGTATATTCTTAGTAGATAGTCCAAGTGAGTGTGTGTTTGTGGAGGGAGGGGTGGAGCTGAAGATAACTTTAAAAGTTTACTCCTTAGATTTTTTTTTTTGTAGCCAGTGGCTATTTTTTTTCATTGCTTGTGGTTTCATTAGTGAAGCTTATCAAATGACCACTATGTTTTACTTGAAAGGGAAGAATTAAGTCGAGAAATATCCATCCTCGTGATATTCCAGAGGTGTAGCATCCAGCCTGTGTGCAGCGCCGGGCTGGATGTGATTGTACAGGAGACCCAGGCGCATGACCATGACCCTAAACTGGGAAGTTGTGTCCTTCTACTGCAGAACCAAGACTATTGCCAACCTACTTTACCCAAAGCAGTTGCATGTTGGGGCTGAAAGCTCTCACTTCCTCATCTGAAACAGGCCCTCCCTCAAGTTTTCCTTGTTACTCAGATAAGCCATCCTCTGACTTTTCTAGACAAGATGGACAAATGATGCCTGTGTCTGTGTGTTTAACGTTTCAGATCCTTTGGCCAGGGTTCTGCCTCAGCTCTTTCGATCCAGGGGCCAGTTTCCATGTCTTCGGGTTCTATCAGCCCCCTGCAACTGAACAGTCATGGAAACAGAATCGCCGAGAATCCTTCTCCTAAGAGGAAAGGTTGCTTGGCTGAGAAACAGAAGGACTTGTCTTCCTAGCTGCTCTTTGAGTTCCAGAAAGTCAGGGCTTTGTTTTCTTAAACTAGGGCACATGGTTCCAAGGTGGCTCCTGCCCCTCCAGCTCTTTGGTTTGTGTTTAGGGAGTAGCTTGCTCTTGAGACAGGGGAGGGAGGTTGCAAGAGCTAGGTGAGAGGAAATGAGGCCAAAGATGAGCATGGAAAGTGCACCTTCTCCTTCAGGGCACTTGGGCTCAGGCCGATTTCCCTCCACTTCCCTCCTTCCTCACGGTACTCACATTAATTCTTACATCAGATGCATTTATCTCCATCCCTCTGAAGCTGTTTGCGCAAGCCAAGAGTGCCCTTAATCTCCCAGCCTGAAAAGCTGAGTGGCTGAAGAAGCTGCACTGCACAATATCATGTGAATAGTGTTCACTAGCTCTCCTCTGTGTAAACTAGAACAACCATGGACACTTGCCCTAACACTAGTCCCCCAAAGAATCCTGTAAATAGGTGACTTCCTTTTCTGTCCGCTTGCGTGCCACATTCCAGCTTTCTCTGCTTGTTGTCTTTTTCAGGGCTACCCAGTGGTAGCTATGTTTTCTCGGGCTCTATTAAAGATTTTAGTTATATTTCATTTTGAAAGGAGAAAAGCTGGTCTAATTCCCAGAAGAATGATGCTGTATCTAGGATGGTAGCTTTGTACACTGGTACACTTGAGGCAGAAGAAAGAGCAACTGTAAAGGTCCCGAGGTAGGAGTATCATTGCTATGATTCAGGAAAGAGTAACTTCAGCAGTAGCTGCAGATGGAAAGTGGTGAGAATTATAATCAGTTAAAGACGTTGAGTTTTACTCTGAATGAAATATATACCTGAAGTGGCAGCACCGAATGCTTTGTTGAGAGAATGCTGTAGAAGAGCAATGATGAGAAAAACCCAGGAAGAGGTGAGTATTAAGGATTGATTAGGAAAGTAGTAATGGACGTAGTAAGAAGTCCTGGATTATGGACCATATTGAAAGCACAGGAACTTAGGGGCAGGATATGGAAGGTGGAAAAGATGGGTTAAAGAGTATTCTGAGGCTTTTTGATCTAAGCAACTCCATTGACTGAGCAGAGGTTTGGAAAGAGACAGACTAGAGAGGAAGATGAGGTTTCTGTTCTGTGAACCTTTGGTCCATACTAAGTGTGTGATTCCTTTTTAGCCAACCAAGCTGTCCTGTAGTTGGAGAATATTCTGAGAGCTGGTTATCTTCTTTAACCTCACCAACTTGCCTGTGCCCTTACTTTGTAACTGGAGGCTTTACTGTCATGAGATTAACTGGTTGTAGAACAACATTTGATGCTAAAAGGTTTTCCTTTGTAGGGAACTGAAAGCTCTCTTAAACACCTACTCATTGATCTTCAGTGTACTTTCTGCATTAGGAAACAATTAGTCTCATCCCTCTTCTCCATTATGTACCTTTGGCTGGGAGGGGGTACCAATCAACTTCTCTGGATTTCTTCTCTGTTTCCACATCTGGAAAAGAAAGAATTGTTTTAAATAAATTGTTTAAAGAGTAGTTTTAAATTATATTTTATCACCTCTCTCCTAGGTCCTTCTTTTCTATGGTACTACTCATGCCTATAGTAAACACTTTGTTTTATATATTTATTCATTCATTATTGGCTTGAACTGGGTCTTGAACACAGGACCTCAAACTCTTGCTTGGCTTTTTTGCCCAAAGCTGGTGCTCTACAACTTAAATCGTACCTCCACTTATAAAGTAGTTTTTCTCTGTTGAAGGTAAGAGCCTCACAGACTTTTCTGCCCAGTTAATTTTGAACCATGCTCCTCAGATCTCAGCCTCCTGACTAGCTAGATTTACTGTCATGAGCCATAAGCCTGGCTGTACCAAGTACTTTATGTACTCACTTCATTGTGCTCCTAACAGCTCTCTAAGACTTGGATGCTCAGTGCTCTTGTTTTGGGCTGACAGTATGTAGAGGCTTGTTAGACAGGATGTCAGTCCATCTCAGACCTACTGAAAATTTCTATACATTTACTAGATCCTTAAGAGCTGTGGGCACATTAAAGTTCAAGAAGCATAGCCAAAATGATTAGTAGATAGGAGAAGTAAACTGAAATAAGAGGTGAATGTAAGTGGGACTAGTTTCTTAGGTGGTCATATCACATACCTCCCTGAATCTGAAGGACACTGGTTCGAGAACATGGCTTCCCACCCCCTCCCCCTACCGCATACTGTGATAGCAAAATCTGAGAATGTTCAGTCATTAATATAGTGTTTGTGTATAACTCATGTACTCCCTCCTTTAAGTCATCTCTAGGTTGCTTATAATACCCACACCATGTAAATACTATTGAAATAATGGTTATGCTGTATTTAGGGAATGATGAAAAGAAAAAGTCTATACATGTTTAGCACAGGTGCATTGTTTTTGCCAAATATTTTTGGTCTTCAGTTGGTTAAATTTATGGATGTGGAGTCATTGGATACCCAGGCCTGAGTTTACTATGAACTTAGGAATCGTGCCCAATGAAAATTTCCTAGGTATTTTAGTAACAGCCATTCTTAGAACTCTTTGTTTCTTCTGTAATTGTGTAATGGATTCAATCACCACGTGTAAGTTAAATTGTATGTAGTTTATAGAAATTCATGTTAGTGTTTGAGTTATGAATTGTTATTTAGGCATTAGTTTTCTGTTTATGTTTCACCTTTGTATTTGGGAGATGCTTGTTTGTACATGCTCCTAGTGTCTGTACTCAGGTGTCTGTACTAATGTTTGTTAGCTTGGGCTGTAGAGCAAAGCCTTTAGTCATATCATTAGTGACTTCTCTCTCCAGGTAAATATTACTTACCTCTCTAGGAAAAGTATTTTTTTGGTCAGTGGTTTTCAACTTTGGCTATAGATTAGAAATACTAAGGTCTAACGAACAAATAAAAATAAAACAACAAAAATCTAGCAATGGATACCCTGGACCAAATAAATCAATCTCTGAGGGTGGGGTCTAGGATCAGTACATTAAGTTCCTCAGTTGATTTGGATGTGCAATCAAATGGAGGAGAATTTCTGAGGGAAAAAAAAGGTCCTAGGTTTAATCCACTCAGCTCTTCTCAGCCTAGCTTATATTTCTGTCCTGAAAAATTAGGAAAGATGGTACAAAAATCCTAGGGAACTTGACTCTCACCCCTGTATATTTAGCACCCATATTAATAGATTCTTAACTTTCTTTGGACAGTACTTAACCAATTTTTAAAATTTCTTAAAAGTATCATGATATTCTATTATACTTACCCAATGTGAAAAGGAAAATAAACCCATGGCACCGGTGGATCATGTCTATAATCCTAGTTATTTACAAGGTTGAGATCTGGAGGATTGTGGTTTGAGGCCAGACTGGGCTTATCCATCAGGCTTCTTAATGTGTAACTGTATGAGATGACATGCACCTGTCTGTCATCTTAGCTATTGTGGGAAGCAAAAAATAGGAGGAACAAGCTTCCAGGCCAGCCTGAGCAGAAAAATCCTCAAGACTCCATCTCAAAAGAAGTTGAGGGGGGGGGGGATGGAGGAAGGGAAGGGATGGGAAGGGGAAACAAAGGAGGAGGCTACAATGCTTGATAAGAAATGTACTCATTATCTTACCCATGTAATTGTAACCCCTCTGTACAGAAAAAAATTTTAAAAAAATAAAATAAAATAAAAAAGAAGCTGAGAATATCCTTAGCATTTTGTGGGAAGTAAAAAAAATGCGAGAATCATGGTCAAAATGCCTTCACTAACAGGAAGCAAAACCCCGTTTCAAAAGTAGCCAGAGCAAAAAAAAAGTGTTGACCCAGAGTTGTTTAAACCCTAGTATTGAGAGAGGGGGGGGAGGGGAGGAAGAGGAGAGAGGAAGAGATCTTGTCCAAATTGTATTTCATTTAGACTAGAAAAACCTGCTAGGGCCTTTACCAATGCCACCTTGTATTGAATGATAATGAAATCACCTATTAGGAGATATACATGTAAAATAATCATTGAACATGGTTTTTAAAGGAAAAAGTCGCTGGGCACTGGTGGCTTACACCTGTAACCCTTACTACTCAGGAGGCTGAGATCTGAGGATCATGGTTCAAAGCCAGCCCAAGCAGGAAGGTCTGTGAGACTTTTATCTCTAATAAACCATCAGAAAAAAAATACAGAAGTGGCACTGTGGCTCAAGTGGTAGAATGCTAGTCTTGAGCTGAAGAGCTGAGGGACGGCGCCCAGGCCCAGAGTTCAAGCCCCATGACTAACAAAAAAAAAAAAAAAAGGGAAAAAGTCTTTAAAATGATCATCATGATTAAATACTAGCCTTAATTCAAATTTTCCAAGATGGTCTGGAGAGAACCAGTCTTAAAGCACTGGATATTTATGAATAGATTGTTGGTATGAATATGCATAATGGGACTAATTTTTAAAAGTTAATGTTAATTGCAATCAGGAAATAGAGTCTTCTAAAGGAATGAGTGGCATATTGGATACACAGTATATGGAGATCTCATTTGCATTTACTTCAGTGACATTTTAGGACTTCTTCATAAATATTGTATTTAAACAAGTGTGTTTTCATCTCTGTGGGATTCCTCTACATGGACCAGTTAGTGGTTTAGTCATGAGGTAGCAATTATCAAGAGTGGGGGAAAAAAACAAAAGCAAACCGTGGTAAAGGCATCATAGGCAGCCCTGTGGCCAGCTGCCTCTTTGAGAATAAACAATCAAAAGCACACGCTTTTTGATGTGGGCTACGCTCTGAAGTAAGAATTAAGCTGACAGCTAGGGGAAATCACCCTCAAATTCTCTCTTATGTACAGAGCACAGGTGTTGTTTCCACTGGAAAAGCATCCGAATACGTCTGTGTTTGTGTGTGCATGTGGGCTTTTCTACAGAAAAAGCTTAGAAATCCCTTCTTCACCAAGTGACTTGAAGGAACTAACAAGTGCCCAGCCAAAGAATATATTTTTTTTAAAAAAGGAGGGGCTAAGTGAGAAGCATGATGGGAGATGTCTCCTATTAAAAGGGTAAGTTGTGACTAGAATTTGTGGAAATAATTGATCTTCCTGGAAGCGCCAATTCTGCATCACAACTTTTGAGAAATGTTCATTTGGTTGGTTCTAGGAATGGCTTTAAACTGAAGACCGGGCTTTGCAGATGTGCTTGAAATAGTCATGCATACTGGTACATGTATTTTCTCAGAGAAAACACTTTATATCAACATTGGTAGAATTGCACCTAAACATTTAAAAAGGAACCACTTTGGAAACCAAGATGACAAAGTAAAATAAGCAAGAGTCAGGATTGGAGTCAGAATTTGGAGTCAGAATTGGATCTTACACTTGCTATTTTAGTGAACTTGAACCAAAGATTTCACTCTTCATCTGTGAAATGGGAACTAGATGGTGAGAGAGCACAGTGTCCAGAATCAACACTCAAGCAATGGCTTCATAACTAGATAATGCTGGCAGTTGTATCACTAGCCCCTATTTCCTTTCAGTTGTGTTCCATGGGGAATTAGATATCTTTTACCTACCTCCAGTCAGCTCTAGATAACATTTCTCTTCTACCTGTTTTTACAAACATTGAATTTTATCAGTATTAGCGGATGTCCCTGGTCAGGACATTTAACTTCCATGTATACTTCATTTCTCATCAGTAAAATTGATTACAAGGATCATAGGTTACTAGTTATCCAGATAAAATATAGGATGACAGTTCAATCTAAACTTCAACTAAACAATGTACACTATTGCACAATATACAAAGTAGTTATTTGATGTTTATCTGAAATTAGATTTGAGGGTGGCTTCTGATGTATTTATTTGCTAAAACTGGCAACTTCATACTATGACTTCACTCATAATGTATGTTAAACACGTACTATAATGCTTAACACATAGTTAATACTCAAAAAACATTTTTATAGTGGGTGGTGTCCTGTTATCAATAATTATTGTCCAATTGCATTATTTCTGATGTGGTGATTGCTATATCCGTTCAAGGAACTGGTGTACCTTTCTTTACTTAAACATTTTTGGAGGCATTTTTAGCTTCTTTTTTTTTTCTTCCTGGTGTAAAAAATACCTTATGTCTATAATATCTTGCTTATTTTGGGGAGAATTTTTAAATGTCAAGCTATCAATAGTGGGCTCAAATTGATTTCTAGTATATCTATGTCAGTTACATTTGCCATGTATCAAGAGTAAATTCACTATCAGTAGGTTTTTAATGGGAAGAAGATTGTTAATTCAATTGAGTTTAAGTAGCTATCTAGTTGTGCTTTATTGTTGTAGGATTGAATGTTCTAATACTTATATTTATACTTCTGTGATGTTTTTGCACATTCCCTCCCATGTGCCAGTTTATTTTTATTTTCTTTTGAGACTCTGGATGTTTTTCTTACCAATTTGCATTAATTGGAACATAAATATTCTATCAAATTGGCTCATGGACTTTAGAATGTAAATATTCTATCAAAGAGCACTGTATAGCAAACTCAAGTTTCTGGTTATAATCAATCCATTATAACTTACTGTCTTTTAAAAATTCAAGGATGTGTCAATAAATAAAGATTTGTTGAAACTTCATTATCCAATTCAAAGTACTGTCATTATAGGAGATAAAAAAATTACGGAATTCATTTGCCTTTTTTCTTTGTTTTCTTTTCCACTCTATCCCATTTTACTCTCTTCCTATGGCAGTTTTTATGTTGGCTGCACTGACCTGATTAATCTCTTCTAATTAAAATTAAGTTGAATTCAAAAACCATTCATTGAGTGCCCCTTAAGTGCCATGTGCTAGGTTAGGCATCAGTAATTCAAAGAAACATTAGACAAGCTTCCTGCCCCTATGGAATTGAGATAAAATAATAATTGCAATTAAGACACATGCAGGAAGGGAGAGATGAACTGGATATAGTGCGGGAAGAGAGGGGGAAGTAATTAGCTGTCTTCAGTGGGTCTGTAAAGGCTTCCTAGAGAAGTCTGTAGTTAGGTGGAGCAGTTTGCCTGGAACTTGTGAATAGAGTGGGAATTCTAGGAAATAACAGGCTAGGTTCAGTGTGTGCTGAGAATTTTGAGATGAGACTGCTCTGGTAGAGATCAACACTGATGAGGAAAATCATGGAAATCCTTGTACGCCACTGTGAGAGTCCATTGAGGCCTGGGCTGGGGGTGCTCTAATACAGAAATCTTGAAAGTATGGTTTTCCGTGATAAGCCCAAAGAATCCATTCTCAGCCAAGTACTTCAAATTTCTGGGTGGAAGAATTTTTGTGAAGGCAGCTTTGCCAGTCGCCCTGGGGCCTCATGGGAAACATGCTCCATTTGGTGGTGATGATGTTCTTTCTTCCTGTTCAAGCAGAGGTACTGACAGATTGGAATCACTGAATGGAAGATTACTGATTTTAGATTCCCAATCATGTCACCCTGTAACTCAAGTATAATTACTTCATGTAGTTGTAAAAACCGCCTTTAGCAAGTTCAGACATCTGGTTCAAACATCTGGGTTCTAGCTATAATTTCTGACAATGCCAACAGTGACATCTTGCTTCCTTGCCTGGTTATTCAATAATGAAAAAAAAATACAGTGTGTTCAGTTGCATCGCGATTGCCTTGTCTGTGAACATACACAGTCTATGTCCTTTAATGTTATGGAGCCCAGGAGGGAGTAAATACAGGAGACCTGCCCAAGGCCCACCAAGCCATTGGATAGTTCCTTGGTCTTAGTACAAGAAGTGATTCGTTAACATAATTGAATTGAATGCCCTTGGATGCATCACATACTGTTTACTTTTCCTATGCATTCCCCCCGAACATATCTAGTTTGCTTGTCACCTTTATGGGACATACCTTGCTACTAAAGACATTTCAATTTGAATTAGCTGTAGTATTACAGAATCATTGAAGTATTTTAAGCTCAACATTTAGATAAGCAGATTTATCTCTTCACTAGATTATTCTGGACCCTGGATGAAGGTGGTTTGGTGAGATTATAACTGGGCCTGATGTTCATTTAGTGTTCATATGTTTATTGAACATCTACTCTGTGCCAGACTCTGTTCTAGGTCCACACACAAGTCACATAATGACAGAAATGCATTGTGAGAAACACACTGTTAGGCAGTTTCATTGTTGTGCCTACACTATAAACCCAGATATGATGTGATAGCCTTTATTGATGAGGCTTTTCCAAACATCCTGCCTGCTAGGCAGGCAAGCACAAGGGTATGAGAGTAGATGTATTAGGCTGCTGTCAGTATAAATGACACACTTTTTACAGTAAGCATTTTAAAATGTAAGTAATAGTATCAAAAGTATAAAGGACAACTGCAAAGTGTATAGTAAATACATAAACATAGCAATTTATCACTATTATCAAATGCTATGTACTGAAGAGAACTTTGTGTGCTGTACTTTTGTGTAAGTGGCAGTGAAGTATGTTTGTGTTCACAATTATTACCAAAAATATGTGAGAATATATTTCTTTATGTTCAGACAGTTAAAATCCCTAAGCAACAGAAATATTTCAGCTTGTTTATAATCTCATGGGATCACTAACATCATATATATGTATATATCATAATATATAACATAAATTATCCATGTCTATATATATGATATATGTATATCATATGGAGATGATATATAATCTATTTAGAGATGCAGATATATAGAGATAAATAAAGAGATGATATATAGATGATTAGATTATATATTTCATCTGTATGATATATATGATAACATATATCATATATAGGAATCAAGAATGACTCCACGATTTTTTTGAGGCTCTGGGAGAAAATAGAGTTCTAAGACATGGAAGTTTGAGGGAAGTGATCTCAGAGTTGTTGTGTCAAGTTGGAAATGCTTATTAATGAGTCAAGTTAGGGAAACAGGATGTAGAAAGTTGGCAATATAAGCCTGGAGATTTGGAGATGACTGGACTGGAGGTATAAATGTGGGAATTGTTGGCCTATAAATGATATTAAGATGAGTCTAGCTGAAAGCATGGGGGAGGGCAGTGTGAATAGAAGAGAGGGGCCGGAGTTCTGGAACTCCCCAATGGGTTGGAGAAGGGAAGACTAATAACGAGAGAGCAGAAATGAGGGCAAGAATTCAAGTAAGAATATTAGTTGGCCTGGAAGCCAAGCTGAAAAAGGTGCATCAAAGAGGAGGGACCCAGCTGAGGTATCAGCTGCTCCTGTTATATTAAGTGCTTAGAGAACAGAGGTATGAAGGGTACCAATGACAGGCTGTGGAGGACCAGCAGGTCGAATGAGAGAAAACTCAGGAATGTTGTCTCCTGAATGTAGAGAAAGTATTATTATTATTATTGTTATTATTTGGTTGAGAAAACATTGCTCCATTAAAATTTTTTAAAAATTTTCTTTTATACCACAAATTAACATACTCCACATTGCCATTGTTTGCCATTTCCAAGCTCAATGACTATGTTTATGGTAGTATCTGAATCATAGATAAAAGACTCAAGGGATTCTTGAAAGGAGGGAATGCAATATTTCTGATAGATCAAGTGAGATAGATAAGGACTAAGAACTGACCACGGGCTGCCACATGGAGATCCATGGGTTACCTTAAACTAAGTGATTTTGAAGAAAGCCATATCGACAGAAGTCTGATTAGAATCTGTTCAAAAGAGAATGAGAGGAGAGCCAGGCACCAGTGACTCACACCTGTAATCCTAGCTACTCAGGAGGCTGAGATCTGAGGATTTCAGTTGAAAGCCAGCCTGGGCAGGAAAGTCCGTGAGACTCTTATCTCCAATAAACCACTAGAAAACCGAAAGTGGTGCTGTGGCTCAAGCGGTAGAGTGTTCACCTTGAGCTGAAGAGCTGAGGGATAGTGCCCAAGCCCAGAGTTCAAAGCCCCACTTCCTAGAGAGAGAGAGAGAGAGAGAGAGAGAGAGAGAGAGAGAGAGAGAGAGAGAGAGAGAGAGAGAGAGAGAGAGAGAGAGAGAGAGAGAGAGAGAGAGAGAGAGAGAGAGAGAGAGAGAAGAGAGAAAGAGAGAAAGAGAGAGAGAGAAAGAGAGAAATGTGGGAGAAGAATATAATAAACTTCTGTGAACGGAAAGAAGAGATGATTCAAAGCATGGCTTTTAGAGGAAAGAACAATAACTTTGCTAGAGAAAAGGAAGAAATGATGCAGAGGATTGATTTGCTGGAGGGACATGTAGAAATGTTTTTAAATAGTTCGCCCCTTGTCAGGGAGTCAAGGCAGAATATATAGCCACAGTTAGGTATATATGGTAGAGGATCTCATGAAGTTTGTCTTCTGATTGCTCTTCTGTTACCTGTGAAATAGGAAGTAGCAAGAAACAAGGATGAGGATGAGGATGATAATGGCTATCTAAGACAGTTGAAGAGTAGATTGGTCAGGGAAGTGGAGCATGATTGCCAGGTGACACTAAAGGCTCCCTGAAAATTTGATCATGAATTGAATTTCTGGTGAAATTCACTAGCATGTGTGTCTTACTCCTATCATGTTCACTTGTGTTTGTACGAGGCTAAAAAGAGAGAGAGAGGAAGTTTGTTATGAAACAGGGGTTATGCATCTTTGTTACAATGGAAAAATGGCAAACAGGTGAGGGTGTATCGCATGAGGTGAGTAGAATGACTGGAAGATAATTGAAAGAGAGAAAAAGTGGACACCTGAGAGTATGGTAGGGTTAATGAGTCCTAGGTCTTGTGGGGTAGGGTGATGGTTGGGAATGCAGTGAAGATGAGAGTGAGGTGTTTTGTTTTTGTTTTTTTAAATAATGATGGTGGAGAAGCTGCAGCTGTTGATATGACCCAGCTCCAGGATATGATCAATTGTGAGGTTCTGGGGTAGAGTGAAAGGCAAATTACCTAAAGGGAGTACAAAGAACTGAAGGGCTGGTGTTTTTTAAAGTGTTATCAGTACATGGATATTGAATTAACCAAGAATTATGAGGAGAGTGGTTTTAGAGAGAGTGATAGTAAGTAAGCCAGCAAATGGACTTTTCCAGGAATGGGGGGAGTGATTTGAGGAACGATAACTGTCTGCAGGATGACTGGTGTTGGCACAGTGGTGGTCAAAGCAATGGGAGGTTCAAAGCTGGGGAAGCTCAGCAAAAACATATGGTACACTAGGCAGACGTGCAAAAGCAGTATTGTGAGACAGTAGATACTTTCCAAAGCTAGTTAGGAGGTAAAATAATATAGTAATATGAAATAGAAGATCCTGATTCCCAAATGTCTGGTACATGTATCAGGGACAACACTTGTATGATTTATTAGTTTACTACGGGAAATAAGGCATGCCTTAAGGGGAAATGATATTGATTTTTCAACACATTAAGTTCAAAGATGTATTTGACAGCTGGTGCAGATATCCAGGGAAGATGATTGGGGTGGGGGGTGGGGGCAGTTGGGAAAGAGTTACTGGGAGTGAACAGGGGACAACTCCATTGAGTCTTTTTTTTTTTTTTTTTGTCGGTCATGGGGCTTGAACTCTGGGCCTGAGCGCTGTCCCTCAGCTCTTCAGCTCAAGGCAAACGCTCTACCACTTGAACTACAGTGCCACTTCCGGTTTTCTGGTGGTTTATTGGAGATAGGAGTCTCATGGTCTTTCCTGCCCGGGCTGGCTTTGAACCGCGATCCTCAGATCTCAGCCTCCTGAGTAGCTAGGATTACAGGCGTGAGCCACCAGCGCCCGGCTCCATTGAGTCTTAAGCCTCCTTAGAACTCAGAGGTCTTAGGAAAGAGGTTCTCAATTCTGGCTGTACATTTAAAGCAACTGGGAAACTTTGAGAGCACAACTTCGCAGCCCTGATTGCTGAATCTGAGTGTTCAGGCTGACATGGAAAATATCTCTGCATAGGAGTCTGATGTGTTGCCAGGGTTCCAAAAGATAGACATTTATGGTCTTTTAGTGCTGGTACTAAGAATTGAACTTAGGACCCAAATGCTGTCCCTTTTTTTTGTTTATTTGTTCGTTTGTTTTTTTTTTTTTTTTTGCTGTGTGTGTGTGTGTGTGTGTGTGTGTGTGTGTGTGTGTGTGTGTGTGTGTGTGTGTGTGTGTGTGTGTGTGTGTGTGTGTGTGTGTGTGTGTGTGTGTGTGTGTGTGTGTGTGTGTGTGTGTGTGTGCTTAAGGCTAGAACCTTAATTCCATTTGAGGCACAACTCCGCTTCTAGCATTTCAACCTGGGATGTCTTTGAACTGTGATCATCAGAACTCAGCCTCCTGAGTAGTCAGGATTACAGATATAAGTCCTCAGCCTCCAGCTAATGTAGTCCAAAATTTATGCCCAAACTATCTGCATAAAAGTTTTATGAAATATATTAGGTGAGGAAATACAGATCTAAAAAATGCATTTGCTTTGTATCTTTGACACTTTTGTAAACCACAGTGGGAGAAGCCTTAAATTCTTAGTGGGTACAGTAGCTACTGGCACTAGTAATAAATTCTGTTGAAAAGATAGCTGTAGGGTACAACTGTAATATGTTTGCACACTGAAACCATGGTCAACTTATTACTATGCATGTAATATGATTCTCAGTTGTTCTTTATTTATGACCAACGATGTGGTAAATAAACTCTACTCTAGGCCATGAAGTTACAGAAAAATGCAGTCACTTGATTCTTAGAGAGTATAAACTATCTTGCAATGTACTTACCTCTTCTCTAAAAGAAAATCCCTAAAATAGAGGAAGAAGCTAGGCATAAATGAGAGGGCCGCATTAGAAGCATTTTCAACATTTATTCAAAGAATGCATTTATTTTATTAAATGTATTTGTTTTATTAAATGTATTTTCAGTTTTGATTCTTTTCAAATGATATGATGTCAATTGCTGATAAAGCTGAACCAGATCTGCAGGTTTCCTAGATTATTTCAGAAGGAATGAGAAAAACATGGCTGCCTGCTCTTCCTTAATCTCTTACACTGTGATGGCTACTTTAGATTTAATGTTACTACAACAACCTGAATTTATAAGTCAGCTTTCTTCTTGGGCGTTAAAATCCTTTGTGTGTATTGCTTTAATTTTTGAGGGAGCTAAAATTCATTATGTTGTGGAATCTTATTTCAGAGTATCTACTGTTAGGCTTTTAAAAAGAGGTTGCCAAGTAAGAACCACACCATGCACATGGTATTCAGGTAAGGGGTAAGTTTATTCATCGTTCTGGCTGTTACCAGGCCATGTTGGCCCTCCATGCGGCTGGGAAAGACCTGGGAAAAGAGACCTGGGAAAGAGCTGGGAAAGACAGCGTCTGGGCCTGGGTTAAGCCTTTTATCTAGGGTCTGGGCGGAGAAAGGTGTGGCCACATCAAATTCAGATGTGACCTCAGCAGATGCAGATGTGACCTCTTCCAGGTGTGCCAATTGCCTAGGTAACGCAGGTACTGGGTGGAGACTTAGCCAAGAGGGAGGGAGGTGTCCCTGTGCAGACCTTACATTCCAGCCTTTTGATAATTATGAAAAAGGAGGAAGATTCTCTCTGGCTACTTCCTGCTGGCAAGGGGCGTTGACAGTAGGGGTAGAAGGCTGAGATGTGGTCCCCTCTGGGAGAACACAGCAGGCTGCAGCTGTCTGGAGGAGGCAAGTCTCTTGGCTGAAGTCTGGAGAAGTCTCTTGAGGCATTGAGGGACTGAAAAAAAAATACTAGAGAGCAAATAAATGGCAAGAGGAAGGACTTGGGGCTGAAAATGTTGGTAGAAATGTCCCTAGCTACTTCTGATATCTGGCGACTAGGTAGAGGAGAAGTCAGGTAACAAAGAATATAAATTCCTGTCCAGTTAATAGGTAGACAGGTATAGACATTGGATGGGCAGGCTTCTTGCTTCTACTGACCTCCCGGCTCTGGTTAATTTTGAAAGGGCAGGCACAAAGTAGCTGATGGGACATCATCTCCTCTTACTCCTCTCCATAGTCCCTTATTCCTCAGACTGGCTGAGTGTAGGTGCTTGCTGCTGGGATGGCTTGTCCCAGTTGGTATTCAAGGAGGTTTGAACTCAGGGCCTGGGCACTGTCCCTGAGCACTTCTGCTCAAGGCTAGCACTGCCCTGTGCAGCCCTTACATCTACAAAGAGAATTAGAAAATCCCCAGTGTTCCTTGAATTCTCCTTCCATGTGCCATTGCAAAAACATGCATTCAATCTAACTCTACACTAGAGGAGTTTAGAGTATGGATTACTGGAGCCTTCTCTGGGGAGAAATTCAGTCCTTACAGGTCCATTTTGAGAAGATCCTCTGGGCATACTGATGAAGATTAAAATCGCAGCTCTTTCTTATTTCATTGTTTTGGTTTTTTTTTTTTTTTGTACTATCTTACACTTCAGCAACTCAATCACAAGCATCTTCCAGTCATCCTAGTTGGTGTGCATTGGAAATTTAAATTGAGAAGACTCATGAAGCAAGCACACTATCATAGCATATTCCTTTATAGTAAATGGTAGTAGTATAGGGTTTGTGATCATGTCCCATGGTACTAGAGATAGCCATCAGATTTGATTCATAAAAGAAGTAGGTAGTAAGGCAATTGAATTGTTAGAAGATTATCATCGGAATTTGCCCCATATTACCTGATTCTCTCAATGTCCGGAAAATAGTTTAATTAAATAGATTAGTTAATACAAAATATTTGTCTGTAGCTTTTATACTGTCCTTATCATCTCTTTTTCCAAAGCCTCATTGAGTTAATGAGGCTAATTGAATTAATATTCCTGAAATAAACATAATGAGTGCAAAAATAAGTCATTATATGAGATTTGTTTTATATTCATAAACAGTACAAATAACAAAGACAGCAGCCGTAAATTTTTAATTAATAAAGAAATTTTAAATGTATAAAATCAAATGTGACAGTTCACAAGTTGAAAACGTCAGAAGTGGAAGAATTCCATACTTCCATAATATGATATATCATATAATAGGATATATCAAATAGACAACCACATAAAAGAGACAAGTAATATACAGTTAAATGTTTAATTTAGAAATTTCTGGCATTTTGTATTCACCAAGAAAAATATTATGTTCAGAAAACATTTTTTAAAAACCCAACAGATTCCTGCCTGGACAGATTGGATAAAGGAAACATTAAATTTGAAAAGTAATATTTGTATGGGCCACATTTACCAACTACAATACAATAAAGCTATCAACAAATAAGTAATAGTAACAACTAAATGCTAAACACCTAAAATTAAACTGTTTTAGAGTGCTCTTGAGTAAAAATAAAAGTAAAAACTGGGAGCTGAAATTATAGACATTGAGAATAGAATGGGAATGAGAGTCCAGCCAAGGCTATACTTGGGTGAGCATTTCTAACTATAACTTGTCATTGGAAATAGAGTAATAACAAAAGCAAGCCAAACATTGAATCTAAGAACCTTAACATGGATAAAGCAAACCCAAAGAAACAGTAGCAAAATATTGATAAAACCAAAGGAAAAAAATCAATAAATTAAAACTTAAAAATTGACTTAAAAATCAAAACTAAAGAGATGGTACTAATGAAACCAGGGGGTATTTCTTTAAACTACAAACAAGTAATAGTTTACTTCAGACCAAGAAAAAAATGATGACTATACTGCAAAGGAATTAGAAAGAGAGGGGGAATAACAGATTAATAATAAGAGGGATTGGGAAACACAAGAAAATGTCATCTATGCCAAAGATGTGGAAAAGAAAATTGAGCAGAAATACAAACATCTCAGAATATGTATAGAAATATGTAGAAGAGATCAAAAGGGTATGAGAGAACTTTCTTCTTAAAAAGCTATAGACCCAGGTAAATTATTTATATAATGCCCAAATAATTAAAAATTTAAATGGTACATTCTCTCTTCCCTCTTATTTTTTGGATCCATAATAGTCATTGAAAAAGTTTCACATTCTAATTTCTGAAGAAAAAGTACTTCAAATGAACAGAAGAGTAAAGAAAATCGGTGCCTCAATCATCCAGAAACAGTATTAGTAATTTTCCAAGATGTTCAGTATCTAGATCCAGACTTAGTTTAAACACATTTCTTATTTTTGATACAAAATGATCAAATTGTGTTTTCCAAAGGCTGAAGAATTCATATGCCTTTAAAACCATTCCACATTGGGAAAAATTCAATGGGAAAAAAATCTGGATGTAAATCTCTGTTAAGCAAAGATACACAGATTCTATGTTAAGTAATAGACAAATAAATATGATTTTGTATTAAAAAGAATGTTATAATGCAGCCTGACAGGGTTTAGTTGAAGAGTACTATGGTATAAGCAAGCACTGGGAGACTTATTAGCAGACTAGCTGGTTTTTGCTATTTTTCTGGTGTTTATATATAATTAATTATTTTAATTCTTTACTGCTTATACAAAATAAAGAACATATTTTCCTCTATCTCCAGTCACCCCTTCATCCCTTCATTTAAAAATAATTTTATTGAGCTATATTTTATATAACGTGATTCTCTGTGATATGTAAAATATACATAATGTACAATTCCTTTCTTTAAAGTAAATTTACAAAGTTGTAGGACCAACATTGTGAATCAGTTCTATAACATTTTCATCACCCAGGAAGATTCTTCATGTTCATTCACTGTTCATTCTCATCCTGAGAGACCACTAATATAGTTTATGTCTATAAATGTACTACTTCTGCACATTTCACATAAGTGACATCATACTATGTAAGCTCTTTTGTGGCTGGTTTCTTTCACTTAGGATGTTTTCAAATTCCAGCAATGTGACTGTATGGATCATTAGAGTTTTTTCCCTTTAATTACTAATTAGTATTTCATTACAGTACTGCATCTTATTTACCAGGGCTATCTATTTACCAGTGTTTACTTATCTAATTACTGGTGTTTTGATGTTTGGCTTTTTTTCAATTTGGGGATATTACTAGTTTCATGTGCAAATTTTTATGTGAGAGTGTGTTTTCATTTCTTGCAGCTATGTACCTAGCAGTGGGATTTCTGGTTCCTATAGTTATTCTTTTTTTTGGGGGGGGGGTCTGGTTGTGGGGCCTGAACTCGGCCTGGACACTGTCCCTCAGCTCTTCAGCTCAAGGCTAGCGCTCTACCACTTGAGCCACAGTGCCACTTCTGGCTTTTTTCTTTTTGCTTATGTGGTGCTGAGGAATCAAACCCAGGGCGCAGGCATGCAAGGCAAGTGCTCTACCACTGAGCCACCTTCCCAGCCCCCTATAGTTATTCTATGTTCAACATTTGAATGAACTCCTGAACTGTTTACAGAAATGGCATTTTACCTTCCTGCCAGGAGTGAATAGGGTTTCCACTTCCATACATAGTGCCAATACATCATTTGTCTTTTATCAGGAGTAAAATAAGGGTTTCTACTTCCATACATAGTGCTAATACATCATTTGTCTTTTCCAATGTAGTCACTGTTATGGGTAGAAAATGTGCCTTATTTTCAGTAGTAAACTAGATTGTAGAGCAGTCATCTGGTCATCAGAAATCATGCCAAAAAGACAAGTGATAAAATTCAACATTGTTCTCCATCATATACCAAAAAGCCACAATGTTAATGACAGTGGTGATGATGGATAACAGTATCACTTATAACCACTAGTGATAAGTGTATAAACTTAAGCTTTACATCTGAGCTTATTTAGCACGGTAATCTTGAGGTTACGATGTTCTTACATTCTCCCCACTTTTCAGAGAAGGAAGGAAAAGCATAGATGGATTAAATGCTTTGTCTCACTTCTGCTGACTAGTAAGTCACAAGAGTAATTTGAATGAAGGTGCTCTGAGTACAAACTCACCCGTTACAGGATAATCTTATCTCAGTTTGGCCTTCATTATTGTCTCTTAGCTCTTCCTTGTCACCTGATCTCTTCCTTGCCCTTCTCGCACTCACCTGAAACTTTCTCTACTCTCAATTTTCTTTAGATCACTGGATTTCCTCTTCCCAGGGAAACACAGAGATGGTATGGTAGCAATAATATAACCAAAAGTAACAGGGCAGTATGGAATTTGATAGAGGTAGCATTTCATATCAGTGGGTGTAATTCACTAAATAATATTGATATAATTTACTGTTTGTGGAAATACATTTCTACTTCAGTTTTCACAAAGTTTAAATTTTATGAAAAATGAAGCCATTAAATTTCCAAAGGAATCTATATGGTAATTGTTGTAATAATCAAAATTTTCTATTTGATAAGAAAATAATATAATAATAGTGAAATAAACACAGAAGTTAGCACAGGTCTCATGGTACATGCCTGTGATCTCAGAACTTGGGAGGCTGAGGCAAGAAGATGTAGAATTCAAGGTCAACCTGGGCTACATAAAGAAACCTGGTTCTTCCTCTCAAAAAAATAAAATCGCCAAAGGTAAAAGTGTCAAGTTTTGTCCTATAAACAGACCTAATGGTAGACTGCCCAGGTCTGGGAGATTGTAGGTTGTTCTAAGATTCAGGATCCTCTGTCTTTTTGTTCTTGCCTTCTTTAGTGAAAGTCTTTCACTTAATCACTTCATAGGTTAGTGCTCACATTTTCCTTCCTGGGAAAGATAAAAGAGCTTCCCTCTAACTGGAGTCTGCTTTTTTTGTTCTTTTTTTTCTTTTATCAGTACTGGGGCTTGAACTCAGGGTGGGGGCACTCTCCCTTAGTTAAGTGGTAAGCTGGCACTCTACCACTTGAACCATACCTCCACTTTTTTTTGATGATTAATTGGAGATAAGAATCTCAAAGACTTTACTGCCCAGACTGGACTTGAACGGTGATCCTCAGATCTCAATCTCTGGAGTAACTAGGATGACAGGTGGGAGCCACCTTTTGGGTTACCTATCTGGATATCCCACGCAACCTCGTGTTTACATCCTGTTGCTCTGGATGCAGTCATGTGGTCATTCTTAACCATGAGGAGGTTGAAATACATAGTCTTTCAGCTTGATAAGCTGTCCTTTCAAATATAATAATTGCTTATGTTTTGGAAAACTGGGAGGAAAGAAACAGATTTGGAGTGGCAACTACCAGTTTCTGTCATGTTTCAGGTAGGTAAAGTTTTCTTCTCACTCCAAAGCTAACAACTGTAAAAAAGAAGGTTGTCAGATTTTGACAAATGTGTGTGTGTGTGTGTGTATGTGTGTGTGTGTGTGTGTGTGTGTGTGTGTGTGTGTGTGTGTGTGTGTGTGTGTGTGTGTGTGTGTGTGTGGAGGGGGACAGAAATACATTAAATACATTTATCAGTAAGAAATCTGTGCCTTTTGCTTCCTCTTTAAATGTACAAATTTGCAATAATTATTATAGTCTTAGATATACTTTTTGTTGTTGTTCAGAACATTTTAGTTCTCCTCACTCCAGGACACATTTTAGCCTCATCTGTTAAATGGTAGCCTGGATTAATAAATGCATAGTGATGGGCTGTTTGACTTTGGACAAACTCAGTGAGATTACCTGAATGCTCAATTAACTGTGATGGTGAAAACCGCTGCTTTCAGATTGATAAGAAGATCAAATCAGTAGCCATTCTCAGTTCAGTGTTTCATCAGGAAGTGAATTAAGCAAAACCATTAACGGTCATTTTTCTAAATACTAATCACCCAATTCAAATCCTAGAAAATCCTTTGCATATTTTTAGTGATTATTATAGGTTGGAATGTTTTTAACTGAGTTCAAGACTCTAGAACACAGGGAGGGGTACTGTTTCTGGCCAGATTACTTACACAACAATAATTCTTCACAGTTTTCTGTTAATATCTTCTGATTTAACAAGCAAGTTGGAGCCAAGTGATTTAGGCTATTTGGTATCCTTGGTAACGGCTCTTAGATGATGAATTGAATCAGTTAAAATTAATTTCTTGTGAAAATCTACTTTCCTCAGAGGGTATTGCTTTGATGTTTAGATACACAAGAAATACACACACACACACACACACACACACATTTACGTAGTGTCATCAGAGGTGGTGAATATTTATAGATAAAAATCTAAGCCGGGCGCCGGTGGCTCATGCCTGTAATCCTAGCTACTCAGGAGACAGATCTGAGGATCATGGTTCAAAGCCAGCCCGGGCAGAAATGTCGGTGAGACTCTTATCTCCAATAAACCAATAGAAAACTGAAAGTGGCGCTGTGACTCAAGTGGTAGAACACTCGCCTTGAGCTGAAGAGCACAGGGATAGCGTCCAAGCCCAGAGTTCAGGTCCTATGACCAACTCCTACCCCCCCCTCCACCCTCCCCCCACCAAAAAAATCTACAAAGCCTGGTAAATTCAAAAAGAGGAAAAAGATGATGATAGGGGATTGCAAAGGGATTTGTCTTTAAGGACTCTGCTTTAAGGGAAGATGTACATAAATGCAGAAACCTGGACCATAATAGCGACTGTGTGAGCTTTGTTCATCTAGCTAAGTAGCCTTCCCTCCCTCATCATGACAAAGCTACTTTTTTGTTATAGAAGTTTGGAAAAAGATCGAGAACATGTTTTTTTTTGTTGTTTTTACACACACAAAGTCTAAGTTCATTTTTAATGTCAATTTTGGAAGAATTTTCCTTTGGTCTTGATGAGTGTCTTGCCTCTTAGGGCCATAACTGCTCTAAACCCTGCATTCCTGGGAGTTAAAACTTTGAAAGTATTGCCAGAACATGATAGGCCGGTGCTGGACTATAGCATGGTGCCACAGCAGCACTGTCATCTCAGTTGTAAAGGGTGAGCAAGAACAGCCAATGGTACAGAGGTCTATTCTGGGTACTAGCCCAGGCCTCTAGTCTACAAACTTCCTCGGAGGGACCAGGAAGGAAGGGATGCTTCTAGAGTCAGCTCTGCACAGATTCTGAAGACTGCTGACTTAAAAAAGAAGTTCTGGCCTGGTGCCGGGTAGCTCACGCCTGTAATCCTAGCTGTTTAGGAGGCTGAGATCTGAGGATTGCAGTTCAAAGCCAGCCTGGGCAGGAAAGTCCGTGAGACTCTTATCTCCAACAAAAACCACTAGAAAAGTGGTTCTATGGCTCAAGCAGTAGAGCGCTCGCCTTAGGCTAAAGAGAGCAGGGACAGTGCCCAAGCCCAGAGTTCAAGCCCCACCACCACCAAAAAAAAAAAAAAAAAAAAAAGAGAGAGAAGTTCTGCTTGTTCTCAGAAGGACTGTATAATAGAAAGAGTGAGAGAGAGATATAAAAGCTGAGCTATAAGTAGGTAATCCACAGCTTCATTTAGATACATTAGACATTTTAAACATAAAATCTGCCTTTGTTCCACATGTAAATTCTTCCTGGTAAAAAATTAGGGAGTCTTCTAGCTCAACAAAGAAGCTAGTTGTATGGTACACATCTGTAATCTCAGTTATACTGGAGACAGGTAAGAGGATCACTCTGAGACCAGGCCAAGCAAAAAGCATGAAACCTTGTCTGAAAATAAAAGGATACAAAAGAAGAAGGAGGAGGAGGAGGAGGAAGAGGGGGAGGGGGAGGGGGAGGGGGAGAGGGAGGGGGAGGGGGAGGGCTGGAGGAATAGTTCAAGTAGAGCACAAGGCCCTAAGTTCAAATCTCAATGAGAGATGGAGAGGGAGAAGGAAAGAGACAGACTGAGAGAGAGAAAAAGAGAGAGAGGATAAAGGGAAGGAACGAAAAAGGAAGAGAAAGAAAAAGAAAAAAGAACTGTTTTGATGTATTTAAAACTTTATTTCTGAAGTCTATTTTTATTTCTGACTTGTATGCCCTTTAAGATAGAATTCTATTACAAGTTTGTTACCTGTTCATCTACATATAACTACCTTTTTATTAGTCAGAGCCTGGCTTCTCTTTTGCTTCCAGTGAAGCTCCCTCATCCTGGTATTTCAAGGTTTGTAGTTCACATCTGTATTTCTGTAATTCACAGCTACAGATTGTGTAGCCTTTGCTCAGAACTCCTAAGGTCATCTTTTATATGTTGTTAGTGTTATATGGGAATTTGATCAGCGAGATACAGACACCACACTTCAAGCGGTCGAATCGGGAGTCTTTATTAAAATGCCTGCCACTACAAGCACACTCTTGTCCCAAAAAAACTTGCAGCCTGGAATGTAGCTAGCACAAAGCTTATATAGGCCAAAATCACATATGGTGTGAAGAATTAAACCTAACAAAAGTGTTTTACATAAGTAAAGCAAGCCAGGTGAGGAACTAACTAAGCCTAAGAACAGTGTTTTTTACATAAGTAAAGCAAACCAGGTGAGGAACAAGTAGGGACTTAGGGCGAGGTGCCAAGATGGCAGTAAGGACAGACTGGTGTTACTTAGACTCAATATCCATATTTCATTAGTTTGCTTGGTTACTTTCTCCTCCATCATCTGGGTCCTCATGTTCGTGACTTCTCAGTCTTCCCCTTTCCTTACTTCTCATCCTACTTGATACAGGTAACTGAACATGATCTTGAGCTTCAAGAGCCAATATTGAGCCAATACTCTATAGAATGGACTGAGGCATGAGACGTTTCCCCTTATTGAATGTAGCTGCTACCCATAAGGCCACCTATTTCAGAAACTTAGCAGTAGCTCGCCAATCCCTTTTCCATGGCTGCGCTCAGTCATCTTCTAACATCATTTGTTATGTTTTGATTTTCAGCACACTCAGTCCTTCACACATATTTTGGAATAGTTTTTTGAAGTCCATTAGAATGAGAAATGCTAGGTGACCCAGATTTGCCATCCTGACTCAGTGAAGTTCTACTGATTGGTTGGAATTAGTTCCTAGTAGCAAGCGAAACTCAGAAGCAGCTCACAGAATGGGCATGGCCACTGCTTCCATTCTATTCTTTATCTCCATCATGGCTTCTGATGCCTCTCCCTGCCCTGCCAACCTCTGGACTTTCCAGTGTATTTTCTGCTCTCATGCTGCTCATAAGTCATTTACTTGCTGAATTCTGCCCCCTTTCGTGTTACCATTATACTCTAATTCCCAAAGCCATTCCTGTGATCCAGCTACAAGTCACCTGCTAATTGCTAATTCCTGTGGGCATATTTCAGTTGTTGGAATGTGATTGCATAGTGATCACTGCTCTCTATTCCCTTAAATTCTGTGACACTGTAACACACTGAGTGCCCTTCTTTTGATTGTCCATGGATTTCCTCTTTCTACTTGACCCATAAATATTAGTATTTTCTCACATCAATGAGTTTGACCCATTTGATCTTTTCCCCCAAAGGCATCTTCTCCAGTTTCCATTCCAAATGCCAGCCTGGACAGTACTAAACTTCAGACCACCCAGGGAAGACTAACTTTATGTTCAGTGTGTTTAAGACTGAAGGCATCCTTATGGCTCTTAGCAACATGTGCTGTTCTTCTGCTTAAATTCCCACATAGCTCCTTCTCACTACATTTAGCCTCTCTGCTCAATGAGTGCCTTTTAAAGAAAGACCCCTTTCATCTCTTTTCCTTCCCTGCCTATTTTTCTTCACAGCACATTTATCATAATTGATATGATTCATTGATTGCTCTGCTCCACCAGTGTGCCAGCTCCATTCATCTTCACTATTGTACAGCACCCTGGACCAAGTTTTAGTGCACAACTATTAAGTGAATTAATGTCATGCCCTCAACTCCAGACTGATTTGTCTTTTTTTTTTTCTGATTTGTTTTTATCTCAATGGGTGACACCACCCTCGCTCTCAGTCACTCAAATTAGAAAATTAGAGTAATTCTAGAAACTTCCCTTAACATCATCACCATCCCTGACTGTCCTTACCTAACAGTTTCTGCCAGTTTTACTTCCTGATTATTTCTTATGTCTGTCTCCCATCTCCATTCATATGATTGCAACTCTGTTTCAGAGTACTACACCGTTCCCTGTATTCCAGCATTACGTAGTGTGCTTCGTACCTGTCTGTGACGACCCAAATCTACCCTTAGTGAAAGCCAGAGATGTCTTTCTGAAAAACCAGATGGGACTCTGCTGCTTTTCCTTGTAACTCTTCCATGGTTGCAGTCAGCTGCAGTATCTGTGAGACTGACCAGGTCACATAATGCACCATCTTTTGCTACACAGTTTTGGCCTCCAAATGTTCTCTCAACCTAGAATGAATCTCCTTGCTCTCTCTCTTCTTAGTGGTAGACTTTTTCCTAACCATCTCTTAAAATTTCATCTTTAGGGACAATCAGATACTCTGTGCTTTTTTTGTATTTTCCCTGTCACTATACCTGAACTTCAAACATCTGCCCACAAATCTATATACTTCATTAGACTGGAAATTTGTTGCTGGGAGGAGCTGTGCATCATTTTCTTTTTTAAAAACTTCCTTTATTTGCCTCAGTTCTTGAAGCATGATAACACTGGACAAGTTTGAAGAGATGAAAGCTCAATGAGTAAGTCATAGATTTTTTTTCTGAATCCTGGTCATTTGCATCAAGTTATGGCATGGCATTACATTTTTAAACTTGAAAGATATTCATGTAACCCACCAAAACTGAGAATGCATTAAGGTTGTATGCTACAGAGCATTTATTTACAGTGTCAGACAGAGCCCAAGTCTTAACCTTCCTTATTGTCCTACTAAGACCAGAAGTCAACAATATCTAAAGAGAAAAAAAAATGGAGTATAAGGATTATGTAAAGGTTATATCCATTGGTTTCATTATCTTATGAATTTGAAGAGTTTTCTCATGAAAGTATTTTTACAGTAGGGATTAGGTTGTTTTAACAATATGTATTGTGTTAGGCACCTGGGCAAATGGTTGAATGGACAATTTGTTAAGGATCAATATATGTTTACTTGGAAGTAATGTTCCTTCCCCTAGAGTACATGCTGGATTTGAGTTTTCAGTGTGAAAAACTAATGTTTTTGCTGCAGAACTTTATGATCAACTTGTTTGAAATCACACTCAGAATATTTTCAGTTGAACGAGTCTGACAGCATGGCATGTAAAGATTCACTAAAAAAGGCATGGGTCCAATGATGCTGTAGACTTGCTAAAAGCAGCATGCTACGTAACTGGCAGAGAAAAGCAAGTTTCAAACTGAAGTGATTGTTTGAATCTGCTCATAGTGTAAAATCTTTTCTTTTACTGAGTTCTGGGCTTCAGGAAGATTATCTTGGGGCCAAATATGTACCTGAAGAGCTAAGCTGTACACAACCAGGACAACAATTCTGATAGCCTCTTAGTGGGAGGTTATCATTTATCATATTTCACCTGACACTGTTTTGACTTCATTTGGCTGGACCTGTGCTTTGTGTTAAAGGACTAAAACAATGTAGGGCTAAAACCAGATACAATTTCATGTAGTAAGATTAAAAATATCCCAAGAGGACAGAAAATATTAAAAGATCTAGATTCTCCCATTCTTACTTCTAGTAGTAGAGAAGAGATACTAGTTTATTAGAGATTCTTGGAAACTGATACTGATGAGAGCAAACTGGGAGAGTTAGAAGCACTCACACAAATATATATCTAAGAGCTTTCTAAAGGTATTTTCAGAATTACTGATGGCCAGAATGAATTGGCGTTTTGGAAATATCCAGAAAATAATCAGAAATATATTACTTTATGTTCAACCAAAAAGGAAGTCACCTCCCTGCCTGGCAAGAGAGTGTGATCGAAAAAGATGCCAGGGGACATCCAAAGCAGCAATAATGCCAACAGATAGAGTTTGGGCACAAGGCCAGGTCCTCCCAGTGGAAGAGACATGAAATCTAGAAATTGAAGACTGTGAGATGAGTGTCCATCCTTGGCACAGTCTTAAGCCAATTTAGCAGATGGTTTGTGAGCATTTAGAAAATTTACTCCAGATCTAGCTTACTAAAGACAAGCCATAATAAACTTCCCATGCTTCCTTCATTGCTAGTCTCTCTTGACTCAACAGGTTTTTATTAGGCTGTATAAGATAACCAGCATATCCTCTTAGCCTTCTTTTAAACTGGACTAATGAAAGTTGGTTGGTAAGTGGTCACTTAGCAAGCTGAAAAGAAAAGCCAGAGGGGCAAGAAGATACCACCTTAGGGCTGGCTACTTGGAGCCTAAGTCTGCTTTATAAGAACAGTTGGAAGCTGGATACTAGTGGCTCATTCCTATAATCCTAGCTACTGAGAAGGCAGGGAGATCTGAGGATATCAGTTTGAAGCCAGCCTAGGCAGGAAAGTTAGTGAGTCTCTCAGCTCCAATTAACAACCAGAAAGCAGAAGTATAACTGTGGCTCAAGTGGTAGAATGCCAGCCTTGAGTATAAGAGCTGAGGGATAGCGTTCAGACACTGAATTCAAGACCTAGGAAGGGCACCAAAAAAAAAAAAAAAAAAAAAAAAAAAGGCTGTAGGTAGCTTAGTAATCTGCTATGTTTATATTCAGAGTTTCCCACAATACTACTACAGTTCTCAAATGGAAACAGCCTCCTTCTGTTCTTGGACATACTTGGAGATGTTTATTTACAATGCAGATTTCCTGGGATTCAATCAGAATCTCTATAGGAATAGCCCAGGAATCTATATTTTTAACAAGCTTCCAAGACAATTACCAAGTACACATGACGTTTCCTAATTAGCTTCAAAGGTAAGATTATTTTCTATGAAGGAAGTAACCCTAGTAGATAAGTATGGGAATTCTTCAGTTGCTTTCTAAGCAGATTCATATTTTTTTGCATATAATTATGACTCAGAAATTCCTGATCTTCCTCTACATCTAGCTGCCTGGGGTCAAACCCAACCCTGTTGCCATCTGGTGAATGCCTCGTAGGCTGCGAAAACAAGGCTGAGAGGCAAATCTTTTGAACACTAAAATAGGAATTATCCATTAAAGATCGAATTTAATGAGTAATGGATGTAGTTAAAGGAATTTAGCTATGTACAGCTCTATGGGAAGGTCAGTCTTCCCCAACCTTGACTAGACTAAAGACAGTAGCATGCCAGGACATGTAAAACAACTAGCTTCCAAAATTAAAAGCCAAGGCAGAAATGTGTGCACATGTGTTTATTATAAATACTACCCATGTGAAGCATGGTCAGGACAATCCATAAAAAACACACATTGCACTCTATTGATTACATTACAGTTGATTCACACAGTACACCTGCCGTAATTTTTGTCAAACTCCCATATCCATAGCAACCTTTGAATGCAAAGTGGCAAAGGAGTGTACGTCTAGCGTCCATATGGATTGACAATTTCATATAAAAAATTATGGTAGCAGGGTAGAAACAGTATGACACCCCCACACCAGAATTTTACTTACTCACCAATCAGGCCAGCAGTTACTTTGTTGAATGAGATAATAGTTTGTGAAGCCCAGAGGAAAATATCATCAAAATTTTGTGCACGTTCCATTGTCATAGCTACAGATCTGGCACACTTTTTCATTTGTGTTATTAAATTTTTGTCACTTTTGTAAGACAGTATATTAAGACATCGCTTTCAGGATATCTTGGTGAAACAGATACGCAAGCCTTGATTTGTGATGTTTGCAGTTCTAGTGTAATGCTTCTCACATGGCCCATTTCAAACACTGAAAGGATCATGCTGAGTGCAGAATTGGAAGAGGGACATGGTATCATGTCATTATCTAATATTTCCACCACAGGTGTTATGGGTGTAAATAACTCTGAAAGCATGACAAATAGTAAAATGAGTATAAGATGCTCATTTGGGGGGGTTATTTATTACCTGTTTCCCCCTAAAAGTTAATTATTTGCTTATATAATTTTATTTTTAGTAATGTTATTTTCAACCAGCTTTTCAAATTCCTGAAAGTCTAGTAATTGGGTGTTAGGAGCTTCTGTGGACTGTCTTTAGCCCATTACTGAATAGGAAAACTGTTCTGAACTCACAGATATGTGATAGGGCTCTGTGCCTGTTTGATGCAGGAGGACAGATGCCATACATTTTCGTATTTGTCTGAAAATACAGCTCTTCTAAACCAAAACATAGCAAAACATACCCTAAGCATCAGAGTGGAAAAGAATTCCTAAACAGAGGAGCTAAAATCCAATAAAACAGGTTTTCCCTGTCATGGCTGGGCGATTATTTATGACTCATGCTTTTGCTAGATCTATGTTTTGCATCAGTAGATATTCTGACATGGAAAAGTATCTCTCGTGTTACATCTTATAATGATTTCAGCAAAACTGTTTTTGATGCCTTTATACTTTGCACAAGCCTGTCTGAATACAATGATATTATGTGATCATATCAGTTTTTTATTTTGTTTTGTTTTGTCAATACTGAACTCAGGGTCTCTTACTTACTAAGCATGCACTCTGCCATTTCAATCATACCCTCAACCCTTTTTTGCTTTTGTTGTTTTTTGGGGTAGGGTCTTTCATGTTTGCAAGGAGAGGGCATGAAACTGTGATCCTCTTATTTTTGCCCTTTGCATTCCTGGAATCACAGGTACTGTTATGTCCTGCTAACTTTTTGCCAGGATTGGCTGCCAAGCAAGCTCTTTCTGATATCTGCCTCCCAAGTAGCTAGGATTTCAGGACTGGGCCCCATACTTAGTTGATAGTTTCCCACTTTTATACTTCTTCTATAATTTCAGTCAGATTTTGGAGCCATTTTGTGCAAACTCAGCTAGATAATTTAAAGTTAAGATTTAGGAGCAAGAAATTTGAAATTCCCTACTATATGCAAAGACATTAGGGTTTAAGCCACAACTTTTATGAGAAGTCTTGTTAAAGAACTGTGTTGTAGAGTATTTTTTTCTTTGATAGAATTTGTAGGTAGTCATGGAATCACTGATGTGCCTGCAATGCACATTCATCATCTCTCTCCCTGTTTGCTGAGGGCTAGGCTTACAAGCAAAGCATTAAATAACTTTATTATGTTCCCTAAGAACATTTCATGGAGTGTGTTTGAATTTCCTACTGTGGGAATCTGGCCTCCACTAGTACTTTTGGTACTGACCCTTATAATTACTGCACAGGGGCCTACTTACAGAAAACTTTGCTTGCTAGATGAATATAAACACAAAATTGCCTGAAGTTGCTAATTGTTCTTGCCTGCTGTGGACATTGGCTGTGACCCAGCAACTTGGCTCTTTTTCAGTCATACAAAAATCTCCTACAGGTGCTCAAATATTATTACCTCAAGTAAAAATTGTCAAAGAGTGTGCGGATTCCTAATTAGATTAAGGAAGCTTGTCTCTCTAATGAAAATTTACACTTGCAAAGTGAAAAAAAGACTTTCATATTATTAAAATATATATAAAATAAAAACCCAGACAATATTTTTGGCTGGAAGGAGTTGGGGGAACATATCTCTGAGCATGAGTGCAATTTTCCAATTTCTGTTTTCAGGCCAAGTTGGTTGGTGTAGACCTATGTTTAATGTACAGTGGATTCCATAGTTCCAGATCAGGCCAAACAACAACAACAACCCCTTCACCATAAAACTAGATGCTATGGCCAAGGGAGTGGAAGTTGGAGGTGTGGGTTCACAGAAGCAAGCACAGAAGGTGAAGCAACTGTGCCCTATGACAAGCAATGCTAATTACAGTTTCTTCTTGGAACAGGTCTCCAAGAACAGTGTGGGCATAGACTCAGAACCCTTCTGTAGCCATCTAGGTGCTCCACTCCCAGTGGTCTGTAGGGGGCAATATGGGATATTTCTGAGAGTAAGAACTTCTTAGGCGCTTAACTGAACTTTTGGACAACTGTTTGCCCTGCCCCTTTTTATTTTTTAATGTTTTTTTTATTGTGAAAATACTGTACAGAGAGGTTACAGTTACATGAGCAAGGCAATGAGTACATTTCTTACCAAGCATGGTTGCCTCCTCCTTAGTTTTCCCCCTACTATCTCTTCCCTCCCACCTCCTCAACTACACTCCCTCCCCACCCCCGCCTAAATTGTAAAGTTTGTTTTTCAACATAGCATCTTGTACATCTCATTGTTGCAATGGGTTAACCTGTATCCCTATTTAAACAATTTGTTTTTTCCCTTCCCCTCCCCAAATTATACTAACATCAAATACAATGAAAACAGGGGTTATACCGTGGGGGAGGGACATGCCCTTCTTGTCCCTAAATGATTCTCATTAGTCAGAATTTAAAAAGCTTCAGTTTTCTATTTAAAGCATTGTTTCTTTACATTTAACCTCTCTACATTTTATTTACAATTTTAATGATAGTCCAAGTTATTCCTGTATATATGTTTAAAAAATTTACTCTCTCAGACAGGATAAACAGAAAGGGAGGGGGGGGAGAGAGAGAGAGAGAGAGAGAGAGAGAGAGAGAGAGAGAGAGAGAGAGAGAGAGAGAGAGAGAGAGAGAGAGAGAGAGAGAGAGAGAGAGAGATCAAGTTCTACCTATGGGTCCACTCCTAAAGTAGCCATGTTTATTTTGGTTTGTGTTAAGTCCCTCTATGCTGTAAGTAATATATTTCAGTTTTTCTCCAACTTTAGACAACACATGCACACATACACATATAAACCATTTTCAACTTTTCTTCAGTATGTTATTTTGATCTTTTATTAAGTTACATTTTTAACTTTACAGTTCTTAAGCTATTTAATAATATTTTCTATCCTAAAATGTTCAGACTGTTTTGTAAACTAAAGAAGCATCATTTCCCTATATTCTAACTATGGTCAGCCAGTCTTTTAAGTACCTGTTTTATTTGATGAGCCCACTTTCCTCTTTCTGGTATTTGTAGGATTCTGTCCAACCTGTGCAGAGCTAAGACCCTCAAGTTTCCTGTCACTGTTACATAAAGTTCAAGTTCTGTGTTATTAATTTCTCTATTTTCTCATTCTTGTATTCCTTTTATATATATATATATACACATATATATTAAAATAGTACGTCCTAACATAAAATTTCTAAATATTGCATCTTTTACTTTCTAAAAGTGTTTTGGTTCTGTCTATTTTGATTAATGATTTGGCAAGTGTACATTCCACAATGAAATCAGCTTTCTTAAGATTTAAAGGTAGTTTTTTCCATGGTCTTGAAGCAGCAGAGAATTGCTTGATTGTTTCCATATCTAGATGATGGTGGTGCTTTTAGTCTTGAGCTTTTAAATTGTTCCCAGCAATGTCTGGCTGTATGTGCTTCTTCGTTCTTCTTGTTCCTCTTTCTTTGTTTTACACTGGGAAATGTTATTTTGTTTTTATGATAAATTTCTTCCTTTTCAATTTCTGTTTTCTCTTTAGGGGTCCTCTGAGCTCAATCCTCTATGTTTGCTAGTGTCTCGATTACTTTTTGTCTCTTTGCTCTATATTCTTAAATAGCAGGAGGCAAAAGTTGGCTGCAGAAGGATGTATGAGTCAGTCTTTCCTTTCTTTCCATCATGTAGTCTCAGTCTAGATCTTACTACAGAGGAATTAATAGTAAAGATCAGGTGCTTTTCTTTCCTTTAATGCCCTTATATAGTAATAATTTGTTTTGTGGGCTAGGCCCTTGGTTTTCTGAGCCCCGGCTCTCCTGGAACATGTGACCCTACTGTCTCTATTTCATGATTGCTGAGATTACAAAAAGCTTGATTTTTTTTAAGTTTTCTTGAGTGAAAGGTTCAGAACTCTGACCAGTCTCAATCCAAATGAATTTTCATTTGTGAAAGTCTATTCTTTTTCTTAAGATACAGTTAAGTAATAATCAAACATTATTGTGAACATGGTTTCTTAGCTCAGTGTAGTTTTTCTTTCATTTTTTTTTTTTGTTGGTCGTGGGGCTTGAACTCTGGGCCTGGGTGCTGTCCCTCAGCTCTTCAGCTCAAGGCAAGCACTCTACCACTTGAGCTACAGCTCCACTTCCGTTTTCTGGTGGTTTATTGGAGATAGGAGTCTCACGGTCTTTCCTGCCCGGGCTGGCTTTGAACCGTGACCCTCAGATCTCAGCCTCTTGAGTAGCTAGGATTACAGGCGTGAACCACCAGCGCCTGGCTTAGTTTATCTTTCTTTAATGTCCAAAATTCAAATAGAACTTGAGTCATTCCCTGTTTTATAAGGAAGAATGTCCTTCGTGATCAAGCTTCTTGTTCATAACCTAGTCAATATTTCTTTCCCATGAGATAATCTACTTTTATTTCTTTTTGAGACGGGATCTCGCTGGCTTTTAACTTACAATCCCTTTATCTTTGTCTCCTGGGTACTAGATTTACCGGCATATGTCACCATGTCCTGCTGGCAAGTTTTGTTTCCTCATTTGAGAACAATGAAATAGAGGTTCCCTTCTAATTTCTTTTTATTTTATTTTATTGTAAAGGTGATGTACAGAGTGGTTACAATTACATAAGGAAGGTAATGAGTACAGTTCTTTATCAAAGTGTTACCCTTCCCTTGTTTTCTCCCACTAATTTCTAATAAATTATAAAACAGCAAAGAACTTGAAATTTCCAAGACAATAAGTAACACATAAAGACTATCAAGCATCTTTTGCATTCATCCCACTTTCTTGTTACATATTTAGTAAGTTATCTCATCAAAATACCATTTAGGGTATTTTTTGTATGTATGTATATATACTTACTTTGTATGTGTTTACTTTTGTATGCATGTATATATGTGGCAATGAGATTTGAGCCCAGGACCTTGTACTTGATAGGCAAGAGATCTACCCTCTGAGTCACAACCACAAACCTTTTTGCTTTCAGTTACTTTTTGGATAGAGTTTCTTGCTTTTTGCCTGGCCAACCTTGGATTGTGATTCCCCCTACCTATTTCTCATGCATGGCTGAGGCTACAACTGTAGGTCAAGAGGATTTTCCAGGCAAAATATAACAGTCCATATAGCCATAATTGAAAGAAGCATGATGACATTATAGCAAATAGAAAAGATAGTTCCTTCCTACAGTTAGTTTTGCAGGATTGTTAGACTGTTTTAACATACACCTGTAGAGTTACAGTAGTAGGAGATAAATAGTAATCTGCAAGGGCCCTGGAGATTCCTGAGAGAGACTTGGATCCTTGTTTAGGGAGGCAGTGATATTTTATAAAAGAGTACTTTGACAGAAAGATTTAAGAGGGGCCTTGTACCTGAATATTATTAGTTTTAGTAAACCTACAGATTTATATTTATTTGCAAAATAAACATCTAACTATTCAATTTCCCATCACCTACTTGATTCTCATATATTTTTATGGCAGTATCTCATCATTTCCAGTAGCTTCAATTCTCTTTATTCCTCTTCATTTTTATGTAATCCATATAGCTACCTGCCTGTCTTGCTTGTGTGCCTACGTGAAGTAACTAGCTTTTTATTTTTTAATTTAAGTTTGCTGGGTCATTTGCTTTTACCTATTAAGGAAAGGAATAGGAAGGGTCCCTGTCCTATCATGTTTTCCAATGAGCTCCTCATGGGAGGTACAGTGAAGAACAATACTTTATATAAATGAGCCACTTCTTTCAACTCTGTTGTCTTTCAATTGATCCAACAGCTTTCATCTGTACTGTTCTATTTTCCTTCTCAAATGTTGCCCTGTTTGCGTTCCTTTGCTGCCCACTGGCCCCCGCTCTCACTGTAGTCCACCATCTGATCTACAACAGCTTCAGTTTCTTCCTGGAGGTATGAAAACTCTGCCCTCTCTAGCCTTCATTCTTTCTTTCACCAGTGTCTTATCTCATTTATGGCATTTGGAAAGCACTTCTAACTCAGGCTAATCCGTGTGTGTGTGAGTGTGTGCGTGCGCACGCGCGCGTGTATATGCTGGTACTTGGGCTTGAACTTGGGGATTTGAGTCCCTTAGCTTGTCTTTTGGCATTTTTGATCAAAGCTAGTACTCTGCCATTTGGCCATAAATCCACTTTCATTGTTTTACTGATTAGCTGGAGATGAGAGTCTCATGGACTTTCCTGCCAGGCTGGAACCTCAACCCTCAGACCTCAGCCTCCTGAGTGGGGGGTCTCATGGCAATGCTGTTTGTTCTCTGGGGGCTCAGGATTCTGATGCTTGCCCACAGGGGTACAAGAAGTGCTGTGTACCCTCAGGAGAGTTCATTGCTATTCAGAGTCAGAGGATCTGGAGAATGTCAGTAAAGCACCCATTTATATTTTACATCCTTTTCCCCACTTCAGTATCCAGAATATCATTTGGAATATTCTTTCACTCTCTTTATATATGATATGGGAAGCAACCTACCTGGGCTCTCTAGCTCCTTTTTGTCTATACACATTTGCAAGGTGAAGCTGTGGTCATTATCCTTTGTTCAAATGAAACACAATACTTGATTTATCTTAGAAGCATAAAGTAGACAGTGGTTATGAAGGGCTAGAGGGTGTGGCGTAAGAAATGTGGAGTTCAAATTTAATGGGTACAGGTTTCAGTGTAGGGTGGTGAAGATTCTATAGGTGGTATGATGGTAACAGCGTGAATGCACTTGGGCTAGTCAGTGGGAGATTTTACAGTGGTCAGAATGGTAAAGTTGATGTGATGCAGATTTTGCTACATTGCTTTCACATGTAAAAAGATACTTGATTTAAAAAGGAATGAGACAGCCAAGCACCGGTAGCTCACGCCTGTAATCCTAGCTACTCAGGAGGCTGAGATCTGAGGATTAAGGTTCAAAACCAGCCTGGGCACAGAAGTCCATGAGACTCTTATCTCCAGTAAACCACTCAGAAAACTGAAAGTGGCGCTGTGGCTCAAGTGGTAGTGCTCTAGCCTTGAGCTGAAGAGCTGAAGAACAGTACCCAGGCCCAGAGTTCAAGCCCCATGACTGACCAAAAAAAAAAAAAAAAAAAAAGGAATGAGATTACACAAGTGCCTTAGGAAAAACCATCAGTGTCTTTTTATGGCTGTAGTTCTACCTACCATGTAATTTGTATGTATGTAGAATTTGTGTAATTCATGGAAGGCAAACTTAGGAAGAACACTGAGAAGTACTTGCATCCTTGTATCTTCTGGTTACCATCCGGTGTCAGTTGTATTGTAGTTAGGAGTTGATGGCTCATGCCTGTAATTCTAGTCACTCAGGAGGCTGAGATTCTCACTGGAAGCCAGCCTGGGCTGTGTCCAAGAAACTCCAAAATAACCAACAAAAAGCCAGGGTGGAGGCATGGTTCAAATGGTAGAAAACCAGCTGTGAACAAACAAGCCAAGTGAGCACAAGGCCCTGAGCTCAAACCCTGGTACCTCAACAGAAACAACAGCAGCAAAGAAGAAGTTGTATTGATCATAAGTATTATTTTCTTTACTGATTAATGCTTCCCGGAACAATTACTACATTTCTTGGTCAGATATCAGAATTATTAACCATTCTGATAAAAATAAATGACACTTTTTTTATCATGAGTACTGGAGGAAAATTATGGAGTTAAAAGAAGCTGCCTTCATTTTAGTAGCATGAAATAGTTCTTAAAAGGAAGTTGACTTCGAGTCATGTAATTTTTACAAAGTTGATAGTTAAATTCAAAGACATAAAGCTCATGCTCTCAAGGAATTTACACACATCTGAATCTCAGTCTGGTTTTAGCACAAAAAGATCCATAACCTAGAAGTACATTTGGATTTGGGGAATAAGAATCCATACTAGTAAACAGTTATAAGTTTGATCAGTATGTTTTTAGCCATGGACCAGGATCCAAATCAGACAAAGAGGGAAAAATGGAGGAACAAATGTGAATAAGAATCTAGTCTTTCTTCACATAGATCTCCCCTATGATCCAGCAATCCCACTTTTGGGCATTTACCCAAATGTTTACAAACAAGACCACACTAAAGCTACCAGCACAACTATGTTTATTGCAGCATTATTTACCATAGCTAAGATATGGAACCAACCCAGATACCCCTCAGTAGATGAATGGATCAAGAAAATGTGGTATATATACACAATGGAATTCTATGCCTCCATCAGAAAGAATGACATTTCCCCATTTGTTAGGAAATGGAAAGGTTTGGAAAAAATTATATTAAGTGAAGTAAGCCAGGCCCAAAGAAGCATAGGTCCCATGGTTTCCCTTATTTGCAATATCTAGTATAGGTATGAGTCAAGCGGAAAAGGTCAGATAATGTGATGTTAGGAAAATGAACCCTTAAATATGTATTTTAATGTTTTCGTTTCTTTCATGCATGTGTTTCTAATGCATTTATAAGATTATTTCTTTGTTGCTTTGTATGTCCCTCCCCCACAGTGTAACCCCCGCTTTCACTATATTTGATGTCAGTATAACATGTGGAGGAGATGGGGACAAACAAGTCGTTTAAGGATTCAGGTGGACCTGTTGCAACAATGAGAAGTACAAAATGTTATGTCAAAACCAGCTTTACAATTTCGGTGTGTGGGGGGAGGGGGGTATAATTGGGTGGGGGGAGGGGGGTAAAATTGGGTGGGGGGAGGGGGGAGGCGGGGAAGGGAAGTGAAGGGTAAACAAAGGAGGAGGCTGCAATGCTTGGTAAGAAATGTATGCATTATCCTGCCCATGTAATTGTAGCCCCTCTGTACAGTATGTTCTCAAATAAAATAAAATACAATTTAAAAAAAAAAAAAAAAAAAAAAAAGAATCTAGTCTTTGTTCTGACTCTAAGCAGCTTTGCATCTGTAGACTGTTTCTCAGGAAAAGATCTTCCAGGGTTAGTTTGGGCTGTAGAATCAAGATTATGTGGAGATATCAACTGGCCCTAAGTGCTTCTCATGAAGATGGTGCGTCTCTGGTATATTCTGCATAGGTTGCCGTCCCCCTGTTCCATAACATCTTCACAAGAGACAGACCAGCACAATGTGCTATAAAGCTAACTTAATAAACAGTGTATGTCTCCTGAATCACACATTGTTCAATGTTCAAAGAAGAGCAAAATACTATCCTTTCCAATAAAAAAAAGCGAGCAAACAATCTTTTCCTTCCTTATTTGTGGGTAATACTAGGGTTTGAACTCAGGGCCTAATTTTTGGTAAGCAGCCACTCTACCACTTGAACCACTCTGCCTGTCTCTTTTTGTGTTGGGATAGAGTCTCACTCCAAGCCAGCCTGGATTGTGATTCTCCTATTTGCTCTTCCCCTTGTTCCTAGAATAACAGACTCTGGCCACTGTGCCTGTCAGTGTGCTTCCCATATAGCTGGGAAATGGGCACATACTTTCACACCTAGCCATGGGTGAAGATGGAGTCTCATGAATTTTATGCTCAAACTGGCCTTGAACTATGCTCCTTCAATCTTTGCCTCTTAAGTATCAAAGATTACAGGCTTGGATCTCTATTTTTAGCTTGGACAAGTAATTTTAATGCTAGCTCTCTATCTACTTAAACACAGGTTTCCTTACCAGTTATTTTTCCTTAAGGAAAAAAATTTTAATGGAGGAAGAAATGGATATAAAAATGGAAATGATACATAACTTATCAGAGATGGAGTGCCTGTTGTGTGCCAGACTTCATGCTGGGTTGCACAAGATACTTCACAGATAGAATTTCTCACTTCATTCGAGAACATGAGCTCTGGAAGGTCCTTCCATCTCACTGCATCTAATTTTGAATATTAGGAATCTTAGGCCAAGATATGAGTATGATTTCTCCAAAGTTATCCTGCTGACTAGAGGTAAGGTCCAGAATAGAAAATAATCTGTTCAGCGAATCAGTCTGGGTCCCCGTGGAAATAGATGGCATAGTCAGATGTGGTAATTTGACCCTTTGTAAAGATATTGTCAGGACTCAAGGGAACCAGCATAAGGCAGTGCAGTACTTTAGGGCCAGTCACAGAAAGATGCTATAGCATTGCCCACAGGTAAGAAAAAACCTTGAAGAAAAGCTGTAGTTTTCATCAGAGGTCTACATGCAACATGGTGATTTCACAGGAAGATAGCTGTGAGAATTAAAAAAAAAAAACACCTGCCCTTTCTGTTTGCCCTTCAGTTTTTGTTGACTGAACTCAGTAGAAGCAAAAGAGAGTCCTGAGTTGTAATTCACATGGGTAAGTCTCCAATGACCCAGAGAATGGGGAGCATACAGAGTAGATTTGGAATGAATGGAACTTTCACTATTCCCTATTGAAAAATTTAAAATGCAAGTGTTAAGACAGTATAACTATTAAGGGCCTTTGACCCTTAGATATCTGGCATAGCTGACAGCAGACTGCTTGTGTTCTTTGCTGGCTGAGCCTTTGCTGGAGTGGGCAGAGAATTCCCATGCTTATATTAATATGAAGGTAAGATATGGGGGCAGGGATTTTGCTTTCAGGGAACAGAAGTTGAGCAAGAAACTATATATATATATATATATATATTATATATATATATATATATATATATACCCATATATATACATATATGTATATATGAGGAAATGACCTGAAAAACGAATACAGATTTATTTTAAAGACAAGTGAGACACTCTCTCTAGTGTCTCCTAACAGATTTTGAAAAGGAGTGCAGGATCTTGGTGAGTCCTGGAGAGCTGTTGGGCACCAATAAGGTTTATGTATTAAATCTTCAGGATGTTCATATCTGTAACTTTAGGGATAGAAGCATGGCTCAGCACTAGAGCACCTGTCTAGCAAAAGCAAGACCCTGAGTTCAAATCCCAGGACAATCAAAAAGCAATGATGGCTCACCTTGAATAGCTAGGACTTAGAGGATCTTGGTACAAAGCCAGTTGTGGTAGAAATATCAGAGAGACTACATCTTCAATTAATTAACAAACTCTTAAGCCATAGCTTGGAGCCATAGCTCAATTGTACTAGCTGTGAGCAAGAAAGCTAAGTGAGCATGAAGTCCTGAGTTCAATTCCTGGTACCAACAAAAGCTAAAATCTTGTCATCTGTGACAATTCTAGATACCAAAACAATAGTTTTACTTTTACAAACAAAAATATTATATGCTTAAATAACTCAGCAATTATTTTAGTCAAAGACCTGTGTCTAAGGAAGATTCAGGGAGGAAAGACTGCCTAACTCTGAGGTCCAGAAACAAAACAAACTTCCTAAGACTGTACCATGTCTATATAGGTAAACAGATACCAAATAGAAGCGGGAGGTAAACTGAGACTGAGCTTACTAAGCAAATGGTCCACCTCCCCTATGAACAGAGAACGAAAGACTGAAAGAGGTGCCTGGGATCAATTAGAGGAGTTATTATTCCACATGAGGGTAAAAAAATGGGAGGAAACATTCTCACATGAGACATTATACCGTGAGATTTTTCTAAGTGGCTCACAACGATGCTTGTCAGCAGCCTTTTGATCCTGTTTCCCATGGTAGATGAGAGATTTAAGCATAAATGGGATCAAAGCAAGACTAGATTTGACCTAGTAAAGGTCTCTGACTGAAAATGTTTGATAAGGAGCCTGTAGGAGGTATGAATTATTGGACCAGTGCAGCAGTGCTAGGCTTAAACAGAATGTCAGGAAAACCTATGAAAGTACTATGATGAGCTTTTATACAGATGTAGGTGCATAGCAAGGCAAGGAGGATTTCCCCCCACGCCATTGTAGAGGTGAGAAATGTTCCATAAGACATTGCAGGCTGCCGGGCACTGGTGCCTCACGTCTGTAATCTTAGCTACTCAGGAGGCTGAGATATGAGGATCGCGGTTCAAAGCCAGCCTGGGCAGGAAAGTCCGTGAGCCTCTTATCTCCAATAAACCACTAGAAAACCGCTCAAGCCGTAGAGTGCTTGCCTTGAGCTGAAGAGCACAGGGACAGTCCCTAAGCGCAGAATTCAAGCCCCACAACTGACAAAAAAAAAAAAGAAAAGACATTGCAGGCAGTTCAGTTTTCCAGCAGGCAGCAGGTGGTTACCAGGTCTCCAGTTTCTGAATCCCAATTCCCTAGAGCCCTACCCAGCACTGATGGCAAAGATAGTTACCATTTTCTATGGGTGCCTGTTGATGCCTAATTTTTTTTGGGGGGGGTCGGTCATGGGGCTTGAACTCTGGGCCTGGGCGCTGTCCCTCAGCTCTTCAGCTCAAGAAAGCGCTCTACTACTTGAGCCACAGCACCACTTCCTGATGCCTAATTCTTGTCCCCATATATTATTGAGTTGTGTTTCAAAGTGTTGTTTTCAGGCAGATATCCCCCATTATCTAACGTCATCCTGTATGTCCAATTTTCTATTATTTCACAAGAATTCTAGCACATCTGAGAGTTTTCATTTGCTCTACACTAAGCTTTACCTCATAATATAGATAGGTAGGTAGGTAGGTAGGTAGGTAGATAGACAGATAGATAGATAGATAGATAGATAGATAGATAGATAGATAGATAGATAGATAGAGACAGACAGACAGACAGACAGACAGACAGACACAGACAGACAGACATAAATACATTCATACATTCATACATACATACATGCATACATACATACATACATTGTAGATTTTCCCAGCACTTCCAATATAGTGAGTGGTAAGTATTCTTTTAAAGTAGGCTCTTTTTTTCTGAATTAAATAATTTCTGGCACAGTGTCAAACCTGATCACGATTCCTGAACCTTCTTGTTATGTAGAGAGCAGGGGCTTTGGGGCTGAGGGACTATGGACAAAAGAGCTCGTTTCTAGCCTGGAGTGCTTTTGGCTCCAGCCTCGGCAGCCCCTGCCCCATCAGGCTGAGGCAAAGGTGGCAATGCTTGTGTGAGGAGGAGCTGTCACACCCATGAGCCAGCACTTTACAAATAACAGATGCAACAGAAAATGTTCTCAACACTAATTTGAGGCCAGCTGCTTAGTTACACAGGAGGAATCTTTGGGGTAGCTTTCTGAGCATAGGATATGGAGGCCAGAGACACAGTCCTGTTACAGGAGTGCCTTGTTTCATGCTAGTGCCAGAAAAAAATGAAGTTGGTGCCATTCGCGACTTAGCATGTTCTGCTTCATTTGACTAACCCCTTGGATTTCTTAGAATTAAGGGCAGCCATGCACTCTGTTTCTTGTTTACCTGTCTCAGTACCCTAATAATGATATGGCCTCTGCAGGCCCAAGTTAATACCCCTTAATCCTTGCAATTTTCACTGTGAGCCAGTGCTAAGAGAACCTTAATGTCTGCCGCAAGCATAAAAAAGCAGGAATGACCCCTAAATTGTAGCTCCAGTTGGAGAACACTCTGACTTGTGGTCACTAATGGGAATTATTACAATGACTTTAGCCCCCATGGCAGACATTGCTGTGAACCCAACGTCATTTGGCAGTTTTACAGGAACCACAGAATACAAAAGCCCTGTCCCAGTCCTTTAGAACAGATGAGGACCATAGTGGGGCAGTGACTTATCATAGTCACAAAATATAAATGGTACAAAGCCTTGGTCCCTTAGACTATGGAAGCTCTTTCCAGGCTACTGTGTACAACTGAGCAGACAGTGCTGTATGCAACATAGAAACCTGGCTGACCCTTTCTCCTGGTGTTTTGACCACATAGCCAAATAATCCAGGTTTGGGTCTTGGTATATGAAATGTGGTTTACAAGTAGTTTTTTGACTGTTTGACTCACTCCCCCTCTATGGTGTTTAGTCAGTCTAGGCTGCTTTTGCAGAATACCGTATGCTGGATGGCTGTAGAAAGCAGACATTTACTTCCTGGCTGACAGGAAGCCCTGGACCAGGGTGTCAGTAGATCCAGTATCTGGTGAGGTTCCGCTTTCTGGTTCACAGAAAGCCATCTCACAAAGGGAGTGGGAACACTTGGGAAAGGTGTCTTTTATGAGATAATACTAATCCCATCACTCCCCAAAGACTACATCCTCTAATACCATCACATTGGGGTTAGGATTTCAACATATGATGTTGAGGGGACAAAACTAATTTGTCTATGGGACTGTTCCCCTGGTACCCTAAAATGTATATACTTTTTACTTGCAAAATACATTCATTGTATCCAAAATCCCCTCTACATTGACTTCTTCCAGCATTAACTCTAAAAATCTAAAAGTCCAAAATCTGATCTCACTGTCATCTAAATCAGATATGAATGAAACTCATGGTATGATTCATCCTGAGACAGTTTCTCTTCAAATTGTAAACTTGTGAAATCAAAACAAGTTATACGTTTCCAAAATTCAGTGGCAGTGTCAAGGGAGATGAATGTCAGATTCTTGGTCTCACCAAAGAAAGAATTTAGGGCCAGATACCAGAAGAGTTTTTAACAGAGCAAATCTAGCAAAGCTAGATTTTATTAAAAGTCAACGTGACTGTAAAGCAATTATACACCTCTAAAGGAAACAGAGTGGGGTAGCTTGACCAAAGCAATTAAATGCAGTAAGCTCTTGCTTCTTAGGTACTTTCATGAATAGGGTTTAATAATTATGTTAAGGATATGTACATACTGTTTGAGTTTGCCAAGAAATAGGAGGATGTTGCCAAGAATTGGGGAATGAGGAATGGTTTACCTCAGCAAGGTATCCTTTGAGCCAAGATGGTAATTTGAGGGGAGGTACAAGCAAGAAATTGCAACAATAATGTGATGTAAATGAAGCCTGTGGCTAACCTCTAGAGTTGGGAAACTCTCTGTCAGGGTCATTGATGGGGATGTGTGGCAGTGTACCAAGAACTAGCTTCATCCATAGTGAACTGTTTTTCTAAGGCAATGGTGGAGCAGGATGTTAGCAAGATGTACTCAGATATGCCGCTATACCGGTTCCCTGGCTTTCATGTGTCATTGTTTCTTTTTTTCCTGCCTACACCATACCAGTAAAGCAAGCATAGAAATAGATACCTCTATTCCAAAAGAGGAAAAAGAAGAAGAAATGACCAGTCCCAAGTAAATCCAAACCCAAAGGTAAACTTTATGAGATGCTGAGGCTCAAAAACTTTCTTCCCTCCAGGCCTACTGGACCAATATCTCCCTGTAGCACCAGTCCCTGCTTCCAGACAGAGGACTGTGGCTCTGCTTCCCCAGCTCTGCCAAGCATGAATTGTACTCTGGGGATTCTTTCAGGTGGTCCCAACCAATGCCTCTGGGACACCAGCACATCTCTGGGTTAGAGGCCATGTGGCCTGTTGACAGCAAGGAAGCACCCTGATGACCTGATACCTTCTTCAGGGTTATTCTTTCCCTGTTTTAAATAATATGGCATATTCCCCGATATGGTCTTGTCCTATAAAATTAGAATCTGACAACCTTCCTTGGTTCTTTTCTATTTCCTTCCCCTTTCATTCAAACTGTCTGTTTGAATGACAGGTGGAGTTGGCTGGGTAAGTGTGTGGTTCACAACTATATTGATCTCCTTATCAAAGATTTTCATAGCTCATGTATTTGTGTTCTTTTCCCAACATGCTTTCTCATTTGCTTTTTTGCAATATAAAACAGTGGAAAATTTTCCAAATCTTTAGATTTTAGTTCCTGTTTGCTTAATAAATGCATTTTAAGTGATTTTTTTTCTCTTTTCTAAGTCCACTGTAATTTCAGTTAGGAAGAACTATGCTGCCTGGAAACTTCAGCTAAAGATGCAATTTTGTTCACAAGTTCTGCCTTTCATAAAAACCATTGAACATGACCACAATTCAGCCATGGGTTTGGGGGTTTTTTGCCACTTTATAACAACGATCATCTTTTCTTCTTTGTTTCTAGCAATGTATTCCTCCTTGCCTTCTGAGACCAAATCAGAGTAGTCGTTACAATTTCTATTTATGGCATCATTCCATTCATGATTACTGGGTAATTTCTTAAGAATATTGAGGCTTTCTACAGTTTTCTTTCTGAGTTTCATCAGAATCACTCTATCTAGTTTATTTAATGTAGGCCTTATAGCATTGTTACCCTCTCCTTTGTTTTTCCCCTACCATCCCTTCCCTCCCACCTCCTCAACTCCCCCCTCCTCCCTCACAAAGTTGTAAAGTTCATTTTCAACATACTGTCTTGTACATCTATCTCAGTATTACAATGGGCCAACCTGCATCCTTGTTTCAGCAGTTTGTTATTCCCTTTCCCCTCCCCAAATTAGAAAAATGTATATACAAGATGTAGGGCACCGGAATGAAATACAGTGACAACAGGGGTTATACCATGGGGGAAGAACATACAAAAGAAACAAAAAATCAGATAGTATATTAAAAATAACAGCGACAAAGAAACAACCACTATGTCCCTATCTTGGTGTCATTTCACTTAGCATCGTATTTTTATTGGTAAAATTCTATAATTCCATAAATGAATATATATTTTAATATATTTAAAGAAAATAGCAACCCGATGCGTGAGATAATATTAATTTATCTGTCATAAAACCCTCGAAAAACTGCAGAGTAATGCACAATCCACAACTCACTGGAAAAAAGAACAAAGTATATGAACAGTTAAATGGCCCATACGAATATTACAAATGTCTATGCCTTTAATAAAATTTTTTGATTCCTAATACTTTTTATTAGATAATTTTTAAATTGCTGCTATAATGTTCTGGTTTTAATTTTTCATATGGTCATATGTACATAGCTTTTGACCTTTTCTGCTTGTCTGGTAAGATTATCCTAGACATATACTAGTTATTGCAGATAAGGGAAACCATGGGACCTATGTTTCTTTGGGTCTGGTTTACTTCACTTAATATACTTTTTTCCCAAGTCTTTCTATTTCCTAACAAATGGGGTGGTGTCATTCTTTCTGATGGCGGCATAGAATTCCATTGTGTATATATACCACAGTTTCTTGATCCTGTAGGAAACTAAAGCTAGATCCTTATATATGAGTCACTCCAAATGGACCAAAGACCTCAAAGTAAAAGTAGACACCCTGAAAATATTACAGTAAGGAATAGGAGAAACTAGGGCTCCTGAAATTTTCTTAATAAAGACCCAGAAACAAATCAAAGAAAGTTTGGACAAATGGGATTGCAGGAAACTGCAGAGCTTCTATATGGCAAAGGACATAGTTAGCAAGATAATAGAAATCCACGGATTGGGAGAAGATCTTCATTAGTCATATAACAGACAAAGGCCTCATATCTAAAATATACTTAGAACTCAAAAAATTAAATCTCCAAAAAACAAATCCTCAAAGAAACAATCACCCCATTAATAAATGGGCTAAAGGTTTAAAGAGAGACTTCTCTGAAGAGGAAATAAGAATGGCCAATAGACACATGAAGAAATGCTCAACTTCTCTAGCCATAAAAGAAATGCAAATCAAAACAACATTGAGATTGCACCTCATCCCAGTTAGAATGGCTATAATCAAGAAATCTATTAACAAATGATGCTGGAGGGATGTGGCCAAAAGAGAACCCTACTGCATTGTTGGGAGTATAAACTTGTTCAACCACTTTGGAGAGCAGTATGGAGGTTCCTCAATGTAGGCCTTGTCAAGCCTACATTTCAACCTTTTCCCAATCTCTACCTTCTAACTAGTTGCAAAGCTGCTTCTACCTGTGGATGTTCACATGTGGAACTGCAACATGGTATGCATGTTAATGCAGTACTCCTATGTCTTCATACCAGTTTTGTCAATCTTTTATACCATATTTACTTATGTATCCCTAACTTCTGGGCTCTAGTAGTACTCCATGAATTGAAAATAGCATTACTGACTATTCTTGACTCAAAGTTCCTTGAGTGGAAAACTAGGTTTAATTGTTTTGTATCCGTGGTTTAGTTCTTAGCAAATATCAGTCCCTGCAATGGGAGCTCCTTGTCTTTGTCCTCAGCAATTCTGTTCATTAAAGTACTAATAGAATACCTGATTTTTGCTTGATGCCAGGCCATTTCATAAAGCTACAGAGGGCTTCAGTAACTAAAGGTGGCCTTTAGTAACTACTGTGTTGCTTATTGGCAGTAAGAATAAGTCTGGATATGGAACAGACTGATCCTTAAAAACACACACTCAAAAAAAAAACAACCCATTAGGTACTATTCTAAGAATTCATTACGACCCTAAGAGGTGAAGAGTATTATGATCTTAAGGTTACTGTGACAAATCCAGACACCGGGAAATTTATGTAGTTAATACTAGAATGCAGATCTTCATTGTGTGACTCAAGAATCTGTGTTCATAAATACTATTCTATAAGGGCTTGGGGTAATTTCATAGTCTGAAGTATTGGCTCTGAAGTATTACATTTTCCAGACAATTCAAGTTCAATCATTTTAATACCAAAGCACCTAATTTTACCCTTAACTCTCTTGTATGCTTTTTATTTAAAATGTTTCAGGGTCACCATTCAAAAGATACCCTTTAGCCTACTTCTGTTTGTGTATGGAGCTAAGTTCTTCACTGGGTACCTCATCTGAACAGGACTTATTTTTCTAGTACTTTTTAGGTTTATAACAATAGGATGATATTTTAAAACTTTTTAAAGTAAGACATGTTCATTGTCTAAAGTGTAAAAATATAGAAAATGAAATATTAAATGAAGGCTTTGTAGTCAATGGAAGGGCTTCTGATGAGGGAAATCTCACATGGAATATACCATTTGAACCCTACAGTTTATTCCAATAAAATATTTCCTCATTTCCATTTCCTGAAACACTCAACATATCAGCAACAGAGTTGTCTTGTCTTGTCTGTTTCCTCTCTCTAATTATATTACCACTTTCCCTGCAAGGCATCATGTGATATCCTCAAGTTGTCTATGGCCTGATTTACTAATGAAATTTTCTGGTGTTATCTATATTCGGTAAGACACAATTGTCCTAAAGGTCAGAAAAGTATCTTATGTTCTGAACCTACATACTCATACATGCAGGAAAGTATCTTATGTTCTTAATATGTACACATGTAGTCTCCATCAGATTTACTCATTGGTGTCTATAGGCCATCTGAATCAAATTCATCTGAGATTTGAGGTGCCTACTAAAAATTGAGCTTCTGAACATGACTCAAGACATATTAAATAAAAATGTCTAAGTTTGAAGTCAGAGATCAACATTTTCTCCTCTAGCAAAGCAAGTGTTATTTTTACTTGCCATTGGAAAATTGCCAAACATATTCAGAAATATAGAGAATAATATAATAAGCTCCACATGCCCAAAATTTAGTGTCAATAATTGTCAACTCATGGCCAGTGTTTTTCCATCTATAATTTGAACAATATTCCAGACATGATATGACTTGAATATTTCCATTTTTATAAGGCATAACCACAAGAGAGTTATTATACAGAAAAGTTATTAACAATAACCTAATGGCATTACAATTTTGGTTCAGATTTTACTTGTCTCATGTATTATTTCTTAACTATGTGGTATTTTAGAAGCTTGATTATATAACTGCTCTAGGCTGGATGGGCTCCTATCTAGGCTTATTATTCAATTCCTGTACTGATAACCTTTATTTCACTGATAAGAGCTGAGTGTAATTTTTTCCCTGTATATTCTGTCTTATTTTCATCTGTAAATGACTTGTGATGGTAGATGTATAGAAATAACCCTTCTGACTTCTAGTATATCTAAAAATAGGCTTTGCCACCTCATTAATAGCATGTTTGGGTAGAAAATTCCATGGTAGTGATATCTTTGTCAGAAGTTTTCAGACATTATTTCATTATCTACTATTTGTAATAAGAAATCTGAAATGGTTCTAATTTCGTTGTGTTTTTATTAGTTTTCTTTCTCTCAAATTTTATGATCTTTGTGATGTTTATGTTTTAAATTTTTTAATAATTCATGTGAGGTAATATTATTTTACAATAGGTGCCTAGTGGAATTCTATCGATTTTCAGTTTTAGGAAATTTAATTCTTTTTCTTCTGATGATGATTTTTACCTTTATTTTCTCTGACCTAATCTTTTGGAAATTTTACATAGCAGACCGCCTGAGTGAGTATTCTACATCTCCCATCTTTTATTTAAATTCTTGAGTCTTGGGGTTTGTTGTTGCTTCTGTGATTAAGTTTTGGTTCCCCTTCAGTTAAGATCCTTGACTTCCCCTCTATTGAATTTCTCTTTTATTTTGGCAAGTGTGCTCTTTTATTTCTAGATCAGCTGCGATCTCAAGGGCATCTGTTTGAGGTTACCGCTGCAGCCATACTTCTTCCTCTAAGCTGCTGTTTTATAAATCTCAGTACACAAATTAATTTGCCTCTTGCACTAATTTGTTTCATGTCATGGGCCATTTATTCTGAGAGCTCAGCCTCTTTTGAGCTACTGATTTTTCCATTTGTCCCATGACTTTTATTATCTATTCATGGGTTCTTTCTGGCCCTTCACAGTTTAGGGGGTCAACTACTGTTCCTCAGACCATATGTGATGAATAGGTATTCAAGCTTTGTATCTTGGCCAGTAGTAGATACTATTTCAAAATAGGTTTGTAGAGATCCTCTGGAAGTTACACATCTACATGTATAACTGGGATATCACTGAGTCCAGAGTGTCACATACTAATGTGTCCAGTGTGCAAGATATTGGTGCTGCTGTGGGTAGCTTGTGGTAGACAGAGTATCACACTCGATATCTCTTTTCTGCATTCTGTACAGCTCTTCATACTGTTTTATGTTTATTCCCTCCCTTCCCCCACTACACAGCATCATCTCCAGAGAGATGGCTCACAAGTGGTATATCACTTGCCTCCTTTAATCCCCTAATCACCATTTAGCTACTCCCCCTTGATCCTTTGGACACAAGGACCGATTGTGTAATTACTATTCTGTAGAAAAATTACCCCTTTTGTCATGTTTCTCAAATGTTACTGCAAAATATGCCATAAATGCCAGAGTATATCCAGTAAGTGCACATCATTTAAAGATGAATAATAAAATTAATGACCATGTACCTGCCACCTAATTTCAAACGTAACTTCTCTTCCTTTACATAAGCTATACTTTGATTTTTCTTTTTATTACAGCTTTTACTAGCATCAATTAGCCATACAAGGGGATTACATCTTGACATGTCCATATATGCATGCAATACACTTGATTAGTTTCTTGCTCTCTATTATGCTCCCTCCTCCCTCTCTCAACTCTGTCAGATTAATCTCAGTAAACTTTCTTGTTCTGTTTTCACATTTGTACACACAGTCTTTTGGTCATATTTACTCTCATTCACCCTCTCTGTTCACCTTCCTCCCTCCTACTAGTACCCCAAAACCAGACAGGACTAATTTACATTCCTTTCATATTGGTATTTCACACATGCATATACAGTTCTTTAATCAGATTATTCCTTTCATTTCCATATTTTAATTTCCAATTACATTTCTTTTTGCCAGTCCTGGGGCTTGAACTCAGGGCCTGGGTGCTGTCCCTGAGCTTCTCTGTGCTCAGGGCTAGCACTCTACCACTTGAGCCACAGCACCACTTCCAGCTTTTTCTGTTTATGTGGTACTGAAGAATTGAACCTAGGGTGTCGTGCATGCAAGGCAAGCACTCTACCATTAAGCCACATTCCCAGCCCCTCTAATTACATTTTTAGGACACCTTCATTTTGTCTTCCAGACACTAACTGTAGCTTGTAGCAATATATCTAATGCAGGTGATTTCAGCTGACTTCTTCTCTGCTTTTGCTGAGATTATGTGTCTGAGAATAGGAGTATGACCATAATGACTTCTACCTTTTAATGACCAAATGAGAAAAAAAAGGAAAATGTATCTAGGGTATACATTGGGCTATTTATAACAGAAATCCAAATGGTTACACTTAGTGATTGGTGAGGCAGATAGGCCATCATTGCTTTCTCCTGGCAGACTTTTCCCTGGTGCACTGCTAACTCACAAGGTTTCTTCATGGGAAGAAGAAAAAAAATCTACTCTTGACATATACTTATTTGTAATGTCTACATACACAGAAATCTACAAAACTATGCTTGTGATTAGCAGTCGCCTTCTCTGAGTTTACAGGCTACAACCTTCCCAGCTATAATTCATAGTTGTCATACCAGGTAGCTACAAGGCTTCTCGTCATCATTTGCTGAATGCCTACTATGTGCTAGGTATACTTTGAGATGCTTGGCCTTCAGTATGGAGATAGGCAAGACCCCTGCTCTCACAGTTCTTCCTGACTGGACTGGTGAACACACTGTGCTCTGAATATCTGAGTTAGAGGTCACTTAATAAGCTGGAGTGGTGCTTGAACTGGATTAGGGGTCCTATGGCCAGTATCAAAAATCAACCAAGGCTTCAAGGTACTTGTCATGGTTTTATATGACAAGCTCATTCCTCAAAAGGTCATCTTGTAGTGAGTTGATGATTTCAGAGCTCATATTGGGGGATTCTTATGTCCAGGCTGATCCTCTGCCCTAGTTTACTATGGACATCTGGGTTAATTCTCTTACCTCCTTGTAGTTATTAATATAACCCCTGTTCTATCTGAAAAACATTCCAGCCTTGACAGTAATTTATATAATTGTATAGATTAATCATGTTGTTGTTGTTTTTTTTTTTGCTGCAATGACTCAGTGACACCAAATATTTAGGTTTGGTTCATGGATTTGTACATCACTTGCAGTGTTGCTCTAGGTTATGGGTCAGGTTTGTTTATTACTCATTCTAGACTTTGGGAATGTGTGTGTCTTTTTATGGTCACTCTCTAGAAGTTTAGCTTAGTTCAAGATGAGAGAGCCCTTGTTCTCATGAACAATCTCAGGGTTCAAAAATTCTCTAATCCTGAGGGAGGATAGGCTGTATCAGCTTATTGGCTGGAAAAAGCCATCCATCCAGGACCAGCATCAGGGGACTGGGATTTTATGCAGGTCCCTTGGAGGGGAATGCTGTGGCAGGGGAGAACAAAAAGTTAATGAATGATGATAGAGTTATCATCTCACATTTCTAAACCCACTGCTACCTGGCACACCCCTCCCTCAATCTTTACATGCTTTTTATGTGTGTGTGCTTGCCAGCTTTGGGGCTTGAATTCAGGGCCTAAGCACTGTCCCTTAGTTTTTCACTCAAGGCTGGTGCTCTACCACTTGAGTCACAGCTTCACTTCTGTTTTTTAGTGGTTGATTAGAGATAAGAGGCTCAGATTTGTCTTCCTGGGCTGGCTACCAACCATGATCCTCAGATCTCAGCTTCCTAGTAGCTAAGAGTCCAAGTATTACCAGCTGCATGTAGTTCTTAAGCAATATATGTGTCAGAAAAAAAAACTGTAATAATGAACAGATTGAAAAGAAGGAGTTAGCTTCCATTTGGATTACATAAAGCATTATGAGATTTTACTGTGGTGTGGAGCCTGATTTGTGTTTAGAGTCTATTTTAGGTGGGGAGACTGATGTTTGTTATGGCAGCTAGACTCACTGGGGCAGGGATTCCTGTGCCCCCAGCCCTAACAACTGTCCTAGAAGTCTGAATCAATAAGTTTCCACTTCACCATGATAACTGTCAGAGCCAAATGGAGCCTGAGATAATACCATATTCTCCCTACCCATGTTGGGACCCCAGGCAGTGTGGATTCTAGGAACTTTTGTTTTATTTATACCTACTCTATATTCTGTCCCCTGTCCCCACACCTGGGAATTTTAATGTTTGCTCAATGTCTTTTTCTTTTCTTTTTTTTTGGGGGGGGGTGTCCAGTCGTGGGGCCTGAACTCTGGGCCTGGGCGCTGTCCCTCAGCTCTTCAGCTCAAGGCTAGTGCTCTACCACTTGAGCCACAGCGCCACTTCTGGCTTTTTTCTTTTTGTTTATGTGGTGCTGAGGAATCAAACCCAGGGCCTCAGGCATGCAAGGAAAGCGCTCTAACCACTGAGCCACCTTCCCAGCCCTCAATGTCTTTTTCTTAGTTCATCATTGATGGGCTTTTCCTAAAGCCATTCCAGAAATTCCTTCAAGTGACTGATTTAGTGATAGATTGGCAATACCCTGTCTATTTTCCATTTCTTAATCATTTCTGTGGGATTTACAAAAGCAAAAGGCACAGAGATTCAAGCTCAGTCACCTACACTGAAACTGAAACCCCATTGTTTTCCAAATGAGATGTAATTTTGTTTCACCACAATGGCAAAGATTAATTAGGAAGAGTAAGACACATCTAGTAGATCCATTACCAACCTGACAGTTGGCTTTCTTTCAGGAACAATTTTTAGTGGATTTTTTTTTTTGTACTGGGGATTAAGCTAAAGGCCTTGTATGTATTAGACAAATGCTTTGCCATTCGAATGACAACTCCAGCTTATGTTTTGTTTTTGAAATAGGGTCTTGCTATCTTTGCCTCAAAGTCATCATGATCTGCCTCCTAAGTAGCTGGGAGTCAGGCATACACCACCATTCTTGGTTCACGAGAATTTCTTCGTGAACAGCGTTATTATTTCATAACAATGATCAAAGGATTTTCAGTTACATTGGAAAGCATATGGATGGTAGTTGGTCAGCTTGACTCAGTAGGTGAGTAACTTACAGGAGTGGCCTATATGCTCCAACAGAAATGCACCTTGCCACAGATCCTAGAATGTTAGCATTCCTGTGGATAGTTCAAATGGTGAGGATTAAAGAACTAGTTTTGCATGGTCTAGAGTAACTCTGAATTCTATCTTGCTTGTCAACATGTCTCTAAAGTCTCATACACTATCTGACACATAGTAGACAGTCACAAAGCTTTGGTGGGAACAATGAAAATACTAATGGTGGAACATAGAGGCAAAACCTGGGGAATGTGCCTGGGGATCCTGGGTGTAGGAAAGCCCAGTAAGCAGAGGTATGGATGTACGTTAGTAGCAGCAGGACTGAGTTCAGATTGATGCCTTGGCCTCTCTAGCTTTATTCTCGAGCAGAGTAAAGGCTCTTTAAGAGACCAAGTTTAAAGTTATGTATAGCATAACTTTATCTGTAATTTTTCAGTACTTGAAACGTCTCTGCTCAGAAAATACTAATGATTTGTGTTATCTGTGTGATTAGACTTGCAAAGATTCCTAGTTTACCAAAACCATACCCATTTGTTTTGCTGTTCATCATAGGCTACCTGTAGGTGGTATTATGTCTTCTGTACTTTTGTTCACCAATCCTCTGGTTTCTGTCTTAATCTTCATTGTCACTGCTATAGAATCAGGTGATCTGGCAACATTCCTAACCTGGCCTTCCAGTCAGCTCCTTGGGGCTGACTGGATGAGATGGTGATTCTCCCCACACTGTGCAATGGGCAGGTTGGAGCAGGTGGGGCGGGCCCCACCACACTGACCTTTATCTTTGCTTCTTTGCAGATATCTCAGTGAGCCTGCTAACCCTCATAGTCACTGCCTGTGGTCTCGCCCTCTTTGGCGTATCTCTCTTCGTGTCTTGGAAACTCTGCTGGGTTCCATGGCGAGAACGAGGCTTGTTCTCTGGTAGCAAAGACAACCAGGAGCCTCTAAACTGCACAGACACAGAGACCAATGAACAGGAGAACAGTGAGGACTTCCTAGACTCACCCACGCCCTGCCCTGACTCCTCCATGAAGATCAGCCACACCTCCCCTGACATTCCCCTCTCCACTCAGCCGGGAGTCCAGGAGAATTGTGCCCATGGCGTCCGGGTGCAGCGCCAAGTCACAGAGCCAACATCGTCGGCTCGGTCAGTAATATCTCTTTACTTTCTGAATGTAAGACAAGGCCCACCCATCCCTGTTTCTTGGCAGTGGTGGTATTGATTATCCAAGGAACCTACACCCTTTATGTGTCCATTCAGAAACCTTTGCTTCCTGTGATGAAATGAGTTCCTGAGCTCTGCTTAGACTCCACAGAGTCCATAAAAGTATTATCTAACATTGAGAAGACTGACCAGGTGTCAAGTATGATATACATAACTTTATATTTATTATTTGATTAGAGCGTCCAACTTTGAGATGGATATTATTATTTTCCTTTTATAATAGAAGAAACAGGTAGATTAAGAAACAAAGACACATATTAATCACTCAGGTCAGAGTATGAACCCAAGATCTGAGGTCTCAGACACCATTCCTTGATGTCCTCCTAATGCTGTAGAATTTACTTACTATGTCTCTGACCTAGCTTAACAGTCCCTAATAGGCTCTCTTCTGACTCCATGATATAACTGGAGATCTTTGTCCATCATGAGCCTTTGTAAGATCTACAGAGTATATCGCCTAAGGTCACTCTTTTTCTATCATTTGTTATTAAGTAAGATAGAAGTTTAGTGACTTAAACCATGGACCTTGGGGAGTTAATAATCTGGCTTTACATATGTGTGTGACGTAGAACAAATTACAAACCCTCTGTATGTATCCATTTCTCTTTTAGTCAAATAGGAATAGTAAACATACCAACTTTTAGGTGGCTTTGTGAAGGAAGTGATGACACTTACAGAGGTCTGCACCTATTAAGTGCTGCCATTTTGCTTTCCATGTTAATGTTTTCATTACAATTGTGATTGAGGACAGGCCTGTCCCAAGACTCAGACATTATAAAATGATGAATTGGAAGCTAAACATCCAGATCAAAATCACTGGATATTAAGAGAGGCTTTTAGTAAGATTTTTTTGAAAAGTAACACAGGAAGCAACTTTTATTAAAATGAAGATATTTGCTTGACTGATAGCCAGAGGAATAGCACTGTACTGTTTTCTTTTAAGAAAATATGAACATGGTTTGGAGGAGGGCATTTTTTTCAAAATCTTTTATTCTCTAGAAACAGAAATAAGATTTTTACCCTTTTTTATGATAATCAGGTTTATCCTAGCGGCCCTACTCATTCACATTAAGTGGGATGAAATATGACAGTTGATAGTTTAATTTTTTCAGAAACCTATTTTAGCATCATTTCCAATTCTGAATCAAAGAGCTAAACCTAAAATATTCCTCTGTCAGGAAATGGTTGTTTGCCATTTGATTTAGAAGAAATTCTCAGATTTTTATCACTAGGATTTCAGATTTAAGACTTATAAATAGCTAGAGTTCTGTTCAGCACTGTTATGGAGTTCATGCATGATGTAGACTCATAATAACAAAGCCCTTTTGTTAAAAGACCTGAAGATGGAGTCCCCATTGAAATTGTGTTCCAGTTCTGCTCTGCATATGGTTTTACTTGTCTGAATTCCTCTAATACAGTGTAATAAAACTGCTTTTATTAGATTTGATCTGAGCATTCTATCATATAATTCTAATGAACTGATACCTGTAATATCACTGTAATTACCACACTATTCTAGAAAAGAATATAAATATAAACTGCTTAGAAGAGAAAAACACTGTTACCCTTACCACTGATCTATGGAAATTGTGTAGAAAGGGGGGAAAAAGAGAGCAAAGGAATTATCCCTGTAAAAATGCATTTTACATTCAGATTATTTTAGTTTTGAAGACATGCAATTAAAGTATTTTTTTCTGATGGTGAAAATTAGACTTTGTAATAGCAAAACTGCCATGAGAAAACTAAAGTCTTTGCAGCTACATTTGACCTAGTATTAACAATTCGCATCATTACACATTTAAAACATTCATACCCAAATTACCACTGACCTAGTTTTATGTGTTCTGACTGTAAGTATATATCCCTATCTAGTAATGCATGGTCCTCTAATTCTTTAGCAATATTGTTGTACCATAAGCACATACATTCACTCAAACACAAACATTCTTTTTAAAAAATTACCTTTAAGGAGTTGTACAAAGGAGTTTCCATTTAACAAAGCAGTTTATGCATACAGTGTCTTGATCAATGTCACCCCTTTCGACATTCTGTCCCATCCCTTCCCACCCACCCAGTCCATATATATAAATATATTTATATATATTATATATATACATGTGTATATATACATGTATATATATGTGTATATATATATATATATATTCTTACTGACAAAATGGAAAACTGAAAGATATTTCCTTCAAACTCTGAAACATTTTTAACACTCTATTTTTAAGTAACATACTTAGGAAGGGAGAAGTTATACTTTGCTGAGATGGTCCCAAAAGTTTGCTCTTCTAGAGCTAATGTATCTCCTGCTTTCTTCTTCATTGTGTCCTTCGCTTTGTTACTATTGCCATTTTCTTTCTTTCCAAAAGAAAGCTAGAATATTCTGCATTCCACCATCCTCCCTCCTGGTTCCTTCAGTACCTGTACCTTTTCCTACCCAGAGACCTCCATGCACATCATTCTCTCAGCCCAGGATCTTTGAAGCAGTGCTCACTTGTCACAGCATTCCCATAACATCTCCTTGGCTGAGTTCTCTTAAAACTTAGTCTTCCATTTCAGGGCACCTGATATCTCACCTAGGTTGTTATAGCTTCTGTCATAGCTCTCCATCAGAAATCTCTAACCCACCTGGCTCTTCAGATTGGAAACAATCAGCTCATACCAGTGCTATATGAAGATCCTGAAGATGAGTTTTGTTTTATCTTCTAAGAATGTTCCTGGTCAGAATGACTTTGTTTTTTTTTTCCCCAAGATCAAATACATTAAGACTTTGTGTTTAGTTAGCTCAATTGCTATTAAAACCATCCAAATTTCCTGTTAATTCTTTTCAGCTTAGATGAAATCCCTTCTGTATTAATGACCTTATATGTTGGGATTGCGAATGTCTTCATTTTCTCAGAATTTTCAATACTAGAATTTTCTAATAAAGGTCTCAACTGCAAATATACAAAGTCCCTAGATCCCCAAAGTAGAAGAAACCTTGAAGGCCTTCTCCTTCATTTCCTGATGCTTGTCCCATGATGATTATTTTAAATACTTTCAAATTTCCTTTGTAACACTTTGATGCTATGAAATTTTGACTGGCTACCCTACAAACTGCCTCATACTGGCACAGCCTCAACTCCTACCAGGGCCATTATGTCATATAACCCAAGTCATATAACCCAGAGTTCATGTTCACCTAGACTCAGTAGGAGGCTTTACCTGAAGAAAGGCTGTGTATTCCAGCTGTGTACTTCCTTCTCTCTTGGTTCCTGTAGTCTCCAAAAGTGTTCTGCCTAGAGACCTATACACACATTGTTTCCTGAGCCAGGAATATATTTCCTTTATCCTTGCTTTACTGGCTGCATTATAACTCTAATGTCCTAGCTTAAATGACTCTGCTCCTGAATGTCTTTCTTACACCCCACCTGAAGGATATGTTCTGTCCTCCACTCACAATTCTCAGGTTGCTTTGCCTTCCCCCTTTGCTGCCTGGACTTCTGTTTATAAGTGATTACTTGTTTATTGTCTGGGACTTCCCTTTGGACGTTGAGTTCCATGAGCTCAGAGACCAGGTCTGATTTGTTTCCTTCCCTGTGTCCAGCCCCTAGGACAGCCCCAGGCACATAGTAGACTTTTTTCCCTCCACAAATAAATGACAGAATGTATCCATCACTAGAGGCCACCTTTCTCAGGTTCTGCTGACATAAATGGCAAAAGGCCAAAAGTACAAACTAAATAAGGCCCACAATGGTGTGAGGCTAGTAGAAAGCCATTTATCTCCGGTTTGACATTAGTCAAGAGGCTCTTTCTGGTTCAGACTTTTGACCTTATCTTTGAGTAGAGCAACCAATAGAGTCACAACAATACGCTGATAGGATTCAAGGAATCAGATAATCCTTACACTGGATCCCTTTATTAGCCACAAATCCAATAAGCAATACATACTCAATGTTTGAATTTCTATTAAGCTCTATTTTTGTGTTGGGAACAAAATAAAATTTGAATCACTCTTATTGTTATCTCTTCAGATTTTAAAAAACTGACCATTTCAAAATGGAGGCTACCTAGACCTATCTTAACTCTCACAAGGTCCTGAAATTATATGTAACTGAATATTTTCTCTACTGGGATTTAATGATCAGAAAATATATCCACAGTGCTTTTTAGCAGTGAGAGTCCAGACTAGGGTGGAAGAAAGGAAGGAAGAAAATATATCTCTCCTTTTTATTTCAAGTTTAATTTTATTGTCAAGGTAATAGACCTTAAGGGGTATGGTTACATAAGTAAGGTAGTGAGTACATTTCTTGTTGAACCCGTTACCCCCTCCCTCATTTTTCTCCCACTTTGCCTATTTCTCCATCCCCCCCCAAATTGTACAGATAATTTTCAACATAATCTCTCCCATTTAAGTCCCCAAAGAAGAGTACCAATCACACATTTTGAAGTACTGAAATCATTTCTTAAAATATTAATCTAGAAAGAATACACCAATGTAAAAGCCCCCTGGCCTTTGGGCTTCTGCTCCTTCCTGAGCTATGGCTGCAGCTTAGCATAAGATTCAGATTCATTCAGGTGTGTTTGAATTTACTGTAGGAAATTTACAAAAGTTTTAATTATCTTTGAACTCAGTGCTTTCTGGAGTAGCCTAATTGCTACTACCATTCGAGCTCAGGTCTAGAAGACCTAATTCATCTTGAAGATCTTTTTCTTGTCTTTTCAATGCCATCTGATGGCCCTGAGAGAAAAACAGGAGGTAGAAGAAATAGAGAGTCCCAACCTCAGAGCCAGCTTCTCTGAGACTGTGTTTGGGTGTGGCTTATTTTCAAGGAAGACAACCTCTTGACTTTTCTCCCCGCTTTGTAACCATTTTTGGTGGTGTGTTTTTCTCTTGTTGTTCATCATATACATTAAGAACAGAGGATTCCACAGTGCTTCACAAAATGATTCCTCTTTACCACACTCATTCAATGTCATAAGCGATGTTACTCAGTGATATTCCGGAGAACCTAATACATACTACAAGAGCCACCTCACCTGGAGTGGGGCGGGGGAGATCCATTCCAATCTCTGTTTTATGGTTTTTCTTATTCTTACTTTGGACTTGCTTTTATCATCCTACCTCTGTTTCAGTAGCCTATGAAAGCTATGGAATATTGATTTTCCATTTCTGCCATCTCATCTTCCCCTTCATGTCCCTAGGGCAACCTTCCTGCTCTGTGCTCTTATTTCTCAACCCCTAGAGTGCTAGCAATTATGCAGGGAAGGTATGAGTTACTTTGGTTCTCTGGCCACTCTGAACTCTTCTAGTCTATGCCCCTCAACTTTACTATAAACTTACTGGCTCCTAAAAGGAGCCCCAGGCCACAAGAACCTGTCATGCCTGGTTATAATCTGTTTTAAGGAACTACATTACAGTGAGTGTCAACTGTTTTCCACTCTGAATGGGGAGAAAAGGCCTGAATGGAACACACATGTAAAAAAAAAAAAACACTTGATAGATAATAGTGTTCCTGTTTGTGATTGATTTTTGAGAAGAATCTTTGACTATATTAGACATTGCAGTGGGGGTTCTATATAGTTGAGTTCTCAGGGAATGAGATTTTGTTTTTACCTTTAAAGCATGATGGCCCTGTTCAACTCACCCACTGTACCCCACCGACAGTCATGTTAGGAAGAACTGAACATGGAGTACCAATTTCTCTGAATTTTACATCTAAGTAAATACATACAGTACAACAGAATATGTTCTATTGCTAAGTAGCCAAATCTATATATTATAAATTGAAATTAAAATTTACGTGGTAGGCTTAGTTGCACATAGAAGGGTGAAGGCAGAATGTTGCTGTGATATAGTGAATCCAAAGCCATAGTAAGAAACATTGTTATCTGGTATACACAGAGTCTGCTCAGCAGCCTCCTCAGAGCAAAGTGACCACAGTGACTCCCTCCCCAAGAAGGAGCCTCATGGCCTTTTAAGGGTGCCTTTTACTTTGTAGACAGTATCACTCACTAACTAGCACCCAAAATGGTCCGTAGTAGCCCCTGGTAGATATCCCTACAGCTGTTCCACACCTTTACGTTGGCTTTTTTTGTTTTTTTGCTGGTTAATTGGAGAGAAGAATCTCCCAATCATTTCTGCTAGGGCTGGCTTCAAATCACAATCCTTATTTCACCACTTCCTGGGTATTTAGGATTACAGGTATGAACTCTCAGTGCCCAGCTTGAAAAATGGACCTTTTAAAAATCCAGTCTCAAAGAAAAAAAATCTGTACCAGAAGGGGATGGAACTGGTACCATCACCTTCTGGCCTTGGCTGCTCCCTAACAGTTCTTCCTGCTCAGAGGCCAAGAGAGAGTCAGATAAAAGCTCGGCGCTAGCATCCCACTTGTTCCATTTCCAGACAAGGCAATAGCCTGTGGTGTCCCCCTGGAAAGCGAGTGTGGTCACTCAGCAGCATCTTCTGTCTCCCTGCCCCCTAAAATAATCAGAAACCTCAAGATTATATGATTCTTTTTCTGGGAGAAATAATCATTTTATAGCAGCAAGTGTTAGACCATACAGAATATTTATGCCTTGCATATGTCTGTGTGCTATGGTCTGTGTTGGGTGTGACAAGAACAAATGACAACTCTGACAGTGTTCTGTTATACTGTGTGAGTGACTACTGATTAGGAGGGTATTTTAGGACTGAGAGGAATGTGCAGTATGCTGACATCTGTGATGACAAAGGAAAGGGATTTCCAACATGTCTTAAGGTTTGTTAATCCACTTTTACATCTTTTATTTCATAAGGTACTCTCAAGAAAGGAAAGGAAGACAAATGCAAATGTTGACTCTCCCTCTCCAACTATTTGCCCGTCCCTCAGTAACAGCCCAGATGCTTTTAGCCTTCCATGAGAGACGCTATTTTAATTAGTTACTGAGGGATCGCATATAGCACAATGTAAGAAAAATGAAGAAAAGCAGAAATAACCTTAAAAGCAACCTTGACTATGATTACTTCTTTCACCTTGAAAGGACACACAGAGATAAGACAGATTTCAAAGACATTTATAGAGAAACATCTAACCCAGGCCAGTAAGCTTATAAAGAGTAGACTCTCAGAACAAATAGTTAATTTGCAAATATTAATATCCAACCTTCTCTAACTGAATCGACTGTCATTGCCTTTAAGTAGCTCTTCTTTAGTTCTTGTGTCATCGATGTTTATTCCAGAAATGAAAGCCCTTGATTGTCAATCATTCACGTGATACAACTGCAGCATAATCTCAGAGCTGTCACTCACCCCTGTCACAGCTATCCCCACCCCAGTCACATCCCTCTACCCAGGAGCAAAACCTGTGTTCTTGTCATGAAATGATTTGATCTGAACTGTGTAAAAAAATGCACATCCTTATAAAGCTGTAAGCCAATGACAGGAAATGTAATTTGGAGAGAGGTGCACTCTTCTTTAAAAAAAAAACAAAACAAAAAACAACAACCCTTACCTAACTATTTCAATTTCAGGATATTATCTACAAAAGTGAAAAATTTTTATTTTTAAAGCAGCTTGTACGAATCTTTACATTCCACCAACCAGATAAGCTTCTTTAATGGCACATTAGGCAGTTTGGAAAATGCATTAAACCTTTCAAGCTCCAAGGTCACATGTTAGTCAGTTCATTTCCTGATACCAAGCCTCAATTTTGAGCTTCAAGCCTTAGGGAGCAGCTTACTCACACTGATGAGCATTTTGAATTTAGGCCAAAAAGGAAAAAAAAAGTCCATAGATCTAAGCTCTTAACAGGACACAACTGTCTACCTACATTCCAGGCACACGTTTCTGAAAGACCCGTAGCTAATGAGGTTATAACTTTGCTCTGTCTTGCTCTTCATTCAAGGCATAATTCAATCCGAAGACAACTCAACCTGTCAAACCCGGACTTCAATATCCAGCAACTTCAAAAACAGGAGCAGTTGACTGGAATTGGTAGAATTAAACCAGAGTTATATAAGCAGAGGTCCTTGGATAATGATGACGGGAGAAGGAATAACAGCAAAGCGTGTGGGAAACTGAACTTCATTTTAAAATATGACTGCGACTTAGAACAGCTCATAGTAAAGATTCACAAAGCTGTCAATTTGCCCGCCAAGGATTTTTCTGGAACTTCAGATCCTTACGTCAAGATCTACTTACTTCCTGATCGGAAAACAAAACACCAGACTAAAGTTCACAGAAAGACCTTGAACCCGGTGTTTGATGAAGTATTTTTATTTCCAGTTCCCTACAATGACCTTGAAGCTCGGAAGCTTCACTTTTCCGTATATGACTTTGACAGGTTCTCTCGCCATGACTTAATCGGCCAAGTGGTGGTGGATCATTTCCTGGACTTGGCCGATTTCCCCAGGGAGTGCATCCTCTGGAAGGATATCGAGTATGTCACCAATGTGAGTCCAGCATTTCTTCATTTGGGAATGGGTGCTTCTTGGTTAATACAGAATCGGATTATTGAGGGAACAAGTATAAAACTCATGCCAATATCCTTTGGGCTGTTGTTTTAGAACCTCTTTGTACCTTTACACAGACAAGATTTTTTAAAACAATATTCATTTTGAAATTGCCAAGAATTGGGGCTGGGAATGTGTCCTAGTGGTAGAGTGCTTGCCTAGCATGCATGAAGCCCCAGTTTCGATTCCTCAGTATCACATACACAGATAAAGCCAGAAGTGGTGCTGTGGCTCAAGTGGTAGAGTGCTAACCTTGAGCTGAAGAGCTCAGAGACAGCACCCAGGCCCAGAGTTCAAGTCCTATGGATGACTGACCAAAAATTAATAACAAAATTGCCAAGAATAATCCATGAAAAATATATTAAGGAATCATATTCTCATTTTGGTTTCTACCTCTTCTTTAGAGCATTGTTGGGCTGTTTTATGTTAGGTGGGTTCTGGCAATCCTACTCACTGGTGTTCTGCAACTTCAAGACCTTGCCTGACTCTAAGAACACTAAGTCCTACTCTCTGTTCTCAAGTTGCCTCAATGCCAGTTCCATGAGCAGCTCCTCAGCTTTGACCCTGGGAGTGTAAGTGATTGAGAAGAGTTGGTACCATGGTTTCAAATGCAAAACTCACAATTTGAAATTATAAAGAAGTAACTCTGAAAAGGAGCTGCAGGCCGTGACAAAACTGATTTATAGGAGGCCAAATCCAACTTAAGAGTTTAGGAAAGAAGACAGAGGTGTTCCATGTTTAAATGTAAACATGAGATCACAGAGGAAATGAGATTACTTCATTATCACCGGTCACTCTCCTGCTGAGTTGTATTGACACTTGAGAACAGAAAGGAAAATGACTTTCATAGGTAACTGATACTTCTAAGCCCCCTAACTGATATTTCTTTTACATGGCCAAATTTCCTGAGACAACTTTGTTAGATCATCATGAATTCAAGTTTTCCTGAGGCCAGCATGGCCCTGTTTCTCTATTTTTGCATTTATACCTGCAAAGGGTTCACCACATTTATTCAGTTCAGACAGCGATGCAGCTTGAATTTGGGCCCCATGTAATTCAAGATTCATTCTGTTTAGCAAGACAACATACAACCTCTGCCTAGTGGCCAAATTCCCCAGCTAGTACTCTCTCATCCTATGAACTGGGGACTCACCCATGGTTTGGTGACTCTAAGGGGCACCTCTCTATATGCCAGTTCCACATGATGCCAGTTCCAACTTTGTCCTGCTATCCAGATAAGAAGAGTGTTGAATGAGGTTCTACTGGCCACCATCGTAATAGTTGGAAGGAAAGGAAGAAGCTGGAAAAGTTAAAGAGAATTGCTACTGATAATGCTAAGGTGGTTCAGCATGCTGAAGAAGGAACAGACTTCACTTTTTAAAGGTTGTGATATATGTAAACCAGAAGTGGATGTTGGAAGAAGTAAGAATTGTTTCCCAAGTCCCAGTTGGAAGATTTAGGGGGCAGTTGAGACACTTTAAGAAAACAAGAAAGACAGGCTTCTTATTCTAAGGTATGAGTGGCCCAAGAATTAATGGTCTTTCTAGGGTATTTACCAAGTCCTCTTGTACATAAAAACAGAATTATGGTCAGCTGCTGTGATGAGCCTTGGACTTATGTCTGAACTCAGGGTAGTAGAGAAGGGGGTTAGGAGGTCTCACCATCCAGTGAGCCATCCTTTTATCTTTTTTTGACAAATGGATGCCATAAAATACCTGGAAAAGTTATTAGAAAGCTCCATGTAGATCCTGCTGCAAGTTGCCCTCTAGAGGTTTTGTGCAGATAGCAACACTGCATACACAGATGCTAATAGTCTGGATAAGGCTGACCCCTGGTGAAAATGTCTCTTCAACAGGTTCCTAAGGGATAGGAATTGAGTGGCAGGCTATGGAGACCTTCTGCCTTGGCACCCCTGCCTTGTAAAGGTTCTAAATGCTACCAGAGAAAACAGTTTTGAATAGCTAATGTCCTAGATCATATCCACAGTTAGGCAAAGGAATATACATGTCCAACTTTTCTCGGTTACATAAACTAATCCTGCTCCTAGTAAAATTTGACAATTCCTAATGTTCCAGTTTCTCAGCAACTCTTGTACCAAATGTTTACAAACAAGACCACACTAAAGCTACCAGCACAACTATGTTTATTGCAGCATTATTTACCATAGCTAAGATATGGAACCAACCCAGATGCCCCTCAGTAGATGAATGGATCAAGAAAATGTGGTATATATACACAATGGAATTCTATGCCTCCATCAGAAAGAATGACATTGTCCCATTTGTTAGGAAATGGAAAAACTTGGAAAAAATTATATTAAGTGAAGTAAGCCAGGCCCAAAGAAACATAGGTCCTATTACACTGATTAATAGTTATGTGTGTACATGTGTAGAAAATAGCATAGAAGTGATATTTTCTTAGTTGCCATGTTTGAACATCTTTTCATGTAATATTGGTCTCATTCATGTTTTCTTTCTTGTGAAATACTACTCAGCACTTTCTTCCCATTGTTTTCTTTTTCATATTGATTCATCTATGCTTTCTGTACAGACTGGATGCAAACCTTCCCTGTGTTGCTTATGTGTACTACAAAAATCACTCCATATATAGCTGTCTTTATGACAGACTTTGAAGGTCTATAGTGACCTTCAGTAAATATAGGTTCTCATGTTTAATGTATAAAATCAATCAGCATTTTCTACTGTATATTAGCACATTCATGTCTTATTTAAGGGATCGCACTTTATGTCATGTAAGTATTTCTCATGATTTTTCTACTAGAATGTTGTTTGTTTTTAATGGTACTGCAGTTGAACTCTGCTTTGCATTTGCTAGGCAGATGTTCTACCACTTTGAGCCATAATTCCATCCTTCCACTAGAAAAAAATTTAAGCTCAAATACAGTTTTCATCTCCAGAGTGGAATTGTTTTTTGTTTCATATAATACATAGGCATCTCATGTTTGTCAGCCAGCTCATGCTATCATATCAGACTACATTATATAAATGGCTTAAACACCACCCATTTCTCACAGTTCTGGATGCTGGAAGTTCAAGATCACAGTGCTTGGAGATTCAGTTCCTGGTGGAGGTCTCTTCCTGGCTTGCATTTTCACCATTCCCTCTCATGGGAGCTAGGGTATGAGAACATGCTCTGCTCTTTCTTCCTCCTCTCGGAAAGACACGAATCCCATCATAGGGTCCCCAAATCATAACTTCATCCAAATCTAATTACTACCCAAAGCCTTCCTCTCCAAATACCATCACACTGGGGATTAGGCTTCAAGCAACAATGCTTGATAAGAAATGTGCTCATTACCTTGCCCATGTAATTGTAACCCCTCTGTACGGTATTTTCACAATAAAAAATGATATGAATTTTGAAAGGGTCAAAAACACTCAGATAACATATCCATTTTTATTATTCTGAATGGATTAACAATTTCTTGTCTCATTTCCCCAGTCACTGGTAGTGCATACTGTGTCCAATATAGATGAAATCTGCCTGGATACTATTTTTTATCCATTGTTCAATTTGAGTATTTCTACAAGTGACACAGTTTGCAAATTATTATTGTTCTAGAATAGTCCTTAACATTGGAAGAGCAAATCACCCAGTCTACTTTTCAGTTTAGTCTTTGCAGACACTTGGTTTTCCTTATAAGTTTTAGAATTGCATTGTCAAGTTAAACAAAAATTCTTGGACTGTGTGCATGTTTTTATGAAGTCTCTAGGGTACTTTAGAGAAATCTGACATATTTTTGATATTGAATCATTTTTAAAAAATTAAAATGCAGTTGTAGTATGAGGGATTTCATTGAGATATTACCACAAATGTACACAGTTTACTCTGAACAAATTCATCTCCTCAACCATATTTCTGTTCCTTGCCTTCCTTCTCTCTGATCATGAAGCGGCACTTAGTGAGTTTCATTACTCCATATATATTACATATGTAATATAAATGTGTTACATGTATAATATTGCAAATATGCAAGATATAATATACAATGTGCAACATATTTAATACATAATAGATGGCATATGTAATGTTACACTTTGGACATAAAAATACTATAAATATATATTATATATATGTATGTAATATCCTTTGAGCTTCAGTATCTGCCTATTCTTCCTTCCCCCACTGCTTCCTCCCTATACAGTCCCTTTTTTACATTTATGTACCATTACCATGACTGCCATCATCATTTTAGGACCATACTCCACAAATAGACTATAGCATGGGTTTGGCTTATCTCATGAGTCAAGCTTTCTAATCTTAACCTCAGTGTATCTTCTCTGTTTATTTAGCTCTTCTTTCTTTTTCAATCATCTTTATAATTTTCTACATAAATGTCTCTCATGTCTCTTCTTAGATTTGTTGCTAGATACCTAAATTTTTATTATTTCCATTACCATTCAGTAATACTACCATTATTTCAAATTGTAATACTTTTTATATTGTTTTTTAGTTTTATATAGTTTTTATAGTTTTATATAGTTTTTATAGTTGAAATTCCTTAAATTTACCTTGCTTGGAAATTTTGTAAAACAGTAATTCTTTTTTAAAACTTTTTCTTAGCATACATTATGTACATGAGAGATATTTTATTGTGACATTGTCATAAATGTATACAATGTATTCTGATCAAACTCAGCCCCTTATCTTTAAAATGTCTATTTTCATACATGTTCTACTATTCTATTTTCATACATACAAATAAACTATTTGCATGAAATTTGTCATTGTTACCATCTCCATTAGCCCCATCCTCTTCCTCTGGTACCAATAACACCAAGAGTCTAGCTGGAAAGTTTTTTAAGTTATTTATTCTCTTTTCCTGCTGTCCCAACCCTTATTTTTTTTGCCAGATATTGTAATGGTTTATTTTTTTAATTTTAATTTTAATTTTTTGTGAACATACTGTACAGAGGGGTTACAATTACATGGGCAAGATAATGAGTACATTTCTTATCAAGCATTGCAGCCTCCTCCTTTGTTTACCCTTCATATCCCTTCCCAGCCTCCCCCCCGCCCCCCCCACCCAATGCCCCCCCCCCCCGCACCAAAGTTGTAAAGTTTGTTTTCGACATGACAACTTGTACTTTTCATAGTTGCAATGGGTCCACCTGTATCCTTAAACGACTTGTTTTTCCCCATCTCCTCCACAGATTATACCGACATCAAATAGAGTGAAAGCAGGGGTTATACTGTGGGGGAGGGACATACAAAGCAACAAAGAAATAATCTTGTAAATGCGTTAGAAACAAATGCATGAAAGAAAAAAACATTTAAATACATATCTAAGAGTTCATTTTCTTAACATCACATTATCTGACCTTTTCTGCTTGATTCATACATATACCAGATATTGCAAATAAGGGAAACCATGGGACCTATGTTTCTTTGGGCTTGGCTTACTTCACTTAATATAATTTTTTCCAAGCATTTCCATTTCCTAACAAATGGGGAAATGTCATTCTTTCTGATGGAGGCATAGAATTCCATTGTGTATATATACCACATTTTCTTGATCCATTCATCTACTGAGGGGCATCTGGGTTGGTTCCATATCTTAGCTATGGTAAATAATGCTGCAATAAACATAGTTGTGCTGGTAAGTTTAGTGTGGTCTTGTTTGTAAACATTTGGGTAAATGCCCAAAAGTGGGATTGCTGGGTCATAGGGGAGCTCTATGTGAAGTCTTTTCAGGAACCTCCATACTGCTTTCCAAAGTGGTTGAACAAGTTTACACTCCCACCAACAATGAAGTAAGGTTCCCTTCTGTCCACATTCCCTCCAGCATCTGTTGTTATTAGAGTTCTTGATTATAGCCATTCTAACTGGGGTGGGGTGGTATCTCAATGTTGTTTTGATTTGCATTTCTTTTATGGCTAGGGAGGTTGAGCATCCAACCCTTATTGATGCACAGATTTTGTTGAGATTCCTTATGCCATCTCCTTATATAGTTGCAATGTATTTTTTATTTTTTATTATCAAGGTGATGTACAGAGGGATTACAGTTCCATAAGTAAGGTAATAAATACATTTCTTGTCAAACTTGTTACCCCTTCCCTCATTTTCCTCCTACTTTCTCACCCCTCACTCCCCACCCTCAAGTTGTACAGACCATTTCCAACATATTGACGTGTATATTGCTGTTGCCTTGGTTCCCCACCTCCTTGTCCTTTGTCTCACCATTCTGTTGTTCCTCTTCCCTTCCCTAATTCAAATAAACATATATACAATACCAGGGTACCAAAGTCAAATACAGTGACAACAAGGGATATACCATCCTGGGAATAACATTCAAAAGAAACAAAAGAATTCCATAGTACATTAAAAACAACAACAAAGAAAAACCTCTTCTGTCTATATCTTGCAGTTCATTTTTGCCTAGTGTCACCTTATATGGTCATTTGTACATAGCTGTTGAGCTATTCTGCTCATCTACTAAGAGTATCCTAGATGTATACTAATTATAGTTACAATGTATTTTGAAATTATTCACTTTCATTTTTCTGTTTCAGAATCCCTTTCCCTAATCCCCCTAAAATAGTCCCATAGTTAGAACCATGTAAAACTCTCAGTAATTCTTAAAATTCTGAATTTCTGTATAATCAGAAATGTGTGAATTATGATAGTTCTGTGTGTGTGTGTGTGTGTGTGTGTGTGTGTGTGTGTGTGTGTGTGTGCACTCACGCACACATGTATATTCCCTGGGGCTTAACCTCAGGAGCCCTGAGTTTTCTATTTCTTTATATTTATGTGTACATACATGATTGAATTTCACCATTGCACACATAATTTTGTATTCTGTTCCTTATTACTCCAATAGCTGATTCTTTTATTTGATGTTTCCATTTACTTTTAGTGCATGTGTACACATGCACAGGCAAGTATGTCAGTAGTAGAGCTTGAACTCAGGACCTTGTGCTCTTGCTCATGTTTTCTTTCTCATGGTTAGTGTTTTACCTATTGAACTATACCTCGGTTGGACATTTTGTTCATTAATTAGAGATAAAATCATGTACTTTTCTGCTAGGACTGACATGTGTACCACAATTCTCAGACCTCAGCCTCCTAAGTAGCTAGGATTACAGGTATAAGGCACCAGCACCTGGCTTCATTCGTTTTAACTCTTTAACCCTTGCTGACTCCTGTATTTGTGTTTGTGACTATGAGTTTATCTAGCTTGAAATTCTGTCAGGAGATACTTCGAAGTGTCAGTGTACATTGTATTCCTTCAAAGGTGATTTGATTTTTCCCCATTATATTCCTAGATGAACTCTCAATAATTTAAATCTTGAATATCAGAGTTTCTGAGTAAGAGACTGAGTGAATATAGACTCCAACTATGTAAGTGAAGATTCATATTAATGCGTAGAAACCTTTCAGGGAGACATTTTTTTTCTTGGAGCAAATCTAGGAAAGCCACACATCCATGATATCTACTTGTGCAAGGCAGAATTTTTGTTGTATTTGTCTTTTAAAGACAAACATTCAGGCTTCAGGATTCCAGTTTTATACAGGACTCTTCCACAATGTGTTAAACACATTTACCTCTACAACTTCAGAATTCACTTACCTCTGGAGATTCATTCATCCTTATTGTTTGGGCCTCTGAAAACTTTCTGTCCCATCAGCTCTGCTGCACGTTAAGTAGGAATCTATAACCCATTATTTTTAGCTGGAGGAATTCTGTAAGCATTCACCCCACTGTTAGAAATACTATACTATATCGTTTAAAGTTGGTTCAAAACATTTGTATTAACATGAACTGGACAGTAATCTATGCTTTATTATATGTATGCCTTACAATAAATAGAACTCTGGATATCAGGCACCAGTGGCTCATATCTGTATTCCTAGCTACCCAGAGGGCTGAGATTTGGAGGATCCTGGTTTAAGAGCAGCCCAGGCAGAAGAATGTACTAGACTTTGTCTCCAAAATAACTAGCGAAAAGCAGTTTGGAAGTGTGCCTCAGCTGAGCAAGTAAGCTGAGCATGCCGAAAGCCATGAGTTCAAACCCAAGTACTGGCAGGGGGGCAGAAGATAAAGATAAAACTCTAGAAACTCTGAAATTCAAAATCTTTTTTAGTACAAAGATGGAAACCTTTTTTCTGCCACAGACCACTGGGGTATTTATACCATCATTCACTAAACATACAAAATGATCAATAAAGGCACATGACCATGGATAGTCTTCAAGAAGTTCACAAGAAGTCTTTCGATCCTGTCTTACACAATATGATTTTGTAGCCCTTACCAGGCCCAACCCTGTTTTAACAGATAAAACTAAGTAGAATGCAAATGGGAGATTCAACCTAGGATTCATAATTGAATAGGCCAAATAGGAGTTAAGATTTTCTCAATAGTCAATTCAATCTGTTCATGAAACGATGATATAAAATGATTATATTGGCGGTTTATGTCTCCTTCTCCTCTTTCCTTGTTGACTACTACTTGCATGCTAGCCTAAATGGCATTTCCACAAAGATCTCTTTCCTGAGCCCTAGATTAGGGTGACTTTTTTCTGGTAGTTGATTCTGTAACACTGTGCTTCTGTCATTACCCATGATATCTTCTTTTATCTGTTCAATTATATTTCTTCTCCAGTAGACAATGACTCAAGTGCAGAGACAAAATTTGACTTATTCACTGCTGGTGCTCAGCCTCCAGAAGAGTGTCTGAAAATGTGATGCTGACTAATTCTATCTTGTATCTTAAAAGGCGCTCAATAAAATGAACCTCCTTATGAAAGACACATTTGGGGAGACTTGAGGAATAACTGTGTTAGTGAATGTTATGTAGAGATGAGCCCAAAATTGAATCTCTCTTAATTTTTTAATTCCTCCAAAGAGAATATGAGTTTTATAAATGTTAGCATTCAAATAAAAATTAATCCTTGTGCTTTCCAGGGGAGGAACAAAATGGCAATTATTGAATGTAAAAAATGATAGTTTAATTAAACTTCTGAGCCACTGAAGTCAGATGGATAATAATATAATGTATTTCTTTTATTTTTTTGAGACTTTGTCAGTACACAAAAGACTAGACAGCATCTGGGAGAAGGCCAGAATTTCCAAGAGCCTGAGTTTCATGATCTGGTAGAGTGTTGGCTATTAGACCTATAGTTTTGGTGTGTATCACTGGTTTCTTGGCAAGTAGGCCCAAAGCACTTCAGGAATATCTTGGTGGCCTGCCTAGAGACTGGATCAGTGATTTTTCTGAGTCTTGTGATCATCTCAGTCAGACTCTGATTTGGAGAAGATGTCAATATTCTCACATAGTGACAGTGGACGTTATAAGGTCTTCTCTCTGCTAATATTGATTCCAGTTTCAGAAGAAGGAACAGTATACTGTAGACATTTTTATTTTAATAATTTGAAAACCTTACATTTACATCAAGATTTGGTACTATGCTTTGGTGGCTTCTGCCTATAATTCTAGCTAATCAGAAAACTGAGATCTGAGGATTGTGTTTGGAGCTAGCCCAAACAGAAAAGTCTCTGCAACTCATCTCCAATTATCCAGCAAAAGCTGGAAATGGAGATGTGGATCAAGTTGTAGAGTCTTAAGCAAAAAAGCCAAATGGGAACATGAATTCAAGCCCCATTACTTGCAGACACATACAAAAATTGACCCTATGAGCCATTGTACTTTTTGTTGATTGATTTGGGAATTTCTCTGTTCTGTCTCTCAAGCCCTTAGACCATTTAGGAGCCTGATAGAGGTGGATACCTCGAATCACTCAGGTAGGAAATAGTATTAGGAATGCCCAGGATGCTTGTTCAGTGCAGTTGAATACAACTGGGCAGGCATGCTTTGTGATTGGAATTTAATCATTTAAATCCATTTTGTCACATTGTCCCATTATTTTACAGCTCTGCCAATCTTTAATGGTGTCCTGGTAGACGGGTAACAACTGGCTGGAGAATGGGGTTTTAGCGGGGAGGGGAAGCTGATTTGTAGTATTTGCCGATTGATTCCCAGGAAGTAATTACTCCCATTGAAACATCATTGAAGGCTGGGTTGGCAAAAGATGCTCACAATTGGCTTTCCAAGCTGGTGCCAGTGATAAAAGTCACTTCAATGTATCATTAGGGACCGCTTGGTTTTCAGATCCTAAGGGACAAACAACTAGAAAAACAAAAAAAGTCTATAGAAAGCCCTGATTTACAACTGCTAACATGAAAACCAAGTTCCTTCTGAAACATGGTTGTGGGAAGTCTGCTATCACCAGCATATACTAAATTCATGAGAACCCACTGAGTCTCAGCTGGTCATTTTCTGCAGTCATCACCCCTCAGACGTTAGTTCCCATGGTCTCCATATTATTCAGAGAGAGTAAAATGTGGCAGAAGTTGATCCTGTTGCCACTACAGATCCTGTAACTCTCACTACCTGGGGGGCAGAAATCATAGGATCATGGTTTGAAGCCAGTCCTGGCATAAGAGTTCAGGAGACTCCATCTCAGCCAATGGCTGCATGTGGATGTCTGTTATTCTACAACAGGGAGCACAATGGCTAAGAATAATAACCAGGTGCCTGTCATCCCCAGTGACATCAGGGAGGACAAGTAGGAAGATTGCAGGCCAGGCTAGCCCCAGATATAAAGCAACAGCATACCTTAAAAATAGCCAACATAAAAAGGGCTGGAATGCCCTGCATTCTCTCAGACCACAGGGAATAAAATTAGAATTCAACACCAAAAGCCATCAAAGAAAATCCTGTAACACATGGAGGCTGAACAACACACTCCATGACTAGTGGGTTATGGAAGAGATTAAAGAATTCAAATGTTCATGATATTTAATAAAAATGAACACACAAATTACCAGCTCCTCTGAGACACAGCAAAGGCAGTACTCAGAGGCAAGTTTATAGCTCTGAGTTACTACATCAACAAATTGGAGAGATCTGACACCAACAGTTTAATGAGCACCTGAAGCTCCTCGAAAAAAAGCAACAAGCTAAACCCCAATTCAGTAGATGGAAACAACTAATTAAAATTAAATTAGAATAAATGAATTAGAGTCCCCCCCAAAAAACAGAATCAACAAAATCAAGAGTTGGTTCTTCAAAAAAATTAATAAAATTGACAGACCCTTAGCAAATCTTATCAGAAAAAGAAGAGAACACACCCAAATGAACAAACTCAGAGATGAGACTGCAAACATCACTACAGAAACAACCAAGATTCAGAACATTATTATAAGGGAATACTTCTCAAACCTTTATGCTAATAAGTTTGAGAATCTGGAAGAAATGGATTAATTCCTAGCAAATATTGACATGCCCAAACTAAACCAAGATGCTTTAAACCAACTTGACAGATCCATATCAAGCATCAAAATAGAAGCAGCAATAAGAGCCCTCCCACCCAAGAAAAGCCCACAACTAGATGGATTTACAGCTGAGTTCTACAAAGCCTTCAAAGCAGAACTCACACTAGTACTCCTCCAACTCTTCAACGAAATTGAAAGTGAAATTTCACTACCAAACTCTTTCTATGAAGCCACCATAACCCTCATCCCAAAACCAGGCAGAGACTCATCAAAGAAAGAGAACTGTAGACCCATTTCTTTGATGAACATCGATGCAAAACTTCTCAACAAAATTTTGGCCAATCAACTTCAACAACTAACAAAAAAATCATACACCATGATCAAACAGGATTCATTTCAGGGATGCAAAGCTGGTTCAATATATGCAAATCAATTAATATAATTCATCACATCAACAGGAGCAAGGATAAGAACCACATGGTTATCTCAATAGATGCAGAAATAGCATTTGACAAGATCCAAAGCCCCTTTATGATGAAAGCTCTGGAAAAACTAGGAATCCATGGGACATTTCTCAATCTGTGTATGACAAACCTTTTATTTAATGGTGAAAAGCTAATACATTTCCTCAAAATTCAGGAATGAGACAAGGATGTCCACTCTCCCCACATCTCTTCAGTTTAGTATTAGAATGCCTAGCTAAAACAATAAGACATGATGCAAACATAAAGGGGATCCAAATAGGCAAAGAAGAAGTAAAACTCTCCCTCTTTGCAGATAGCATGATCTTGTATTTAAAGAATTCCATGGACTCCATTCCCAAGTTACTCAAGCTGATCCAAAACTTTGGCAAAGTAGCATGGTATAAAATTATCCCTCAAAAAATCAATGACTTTCCTATATGCAAGTAATGAGAAGAGCGCAGCTGAAATCAAGAAAGCAGTTCCTTTTGTAATAGCCCCACAAAAAATAAAATACCTAGGAGTTAACTAAAGAAGTAAAGGACCTCGATGATGAAAACTTGAAAAAGGAAATTAAAGCAGAACTAAGGAAGTGGAAAAACCTCCCGTGCTCCTGGATTGAGAGGCTTAACATCATGAAAATGGCAGTACTGCCAAAGGCTATCTACAAATTCAATGCAATATTCATCAATATCCCAACCTCATTCTTCAATGAAATAGAAGAAGCAACCCAAAAATTCATAGGGAACAATAAAAGACCCCAAATAGCAAAAACAATCCTTTGCCAAAAGAACAGTGCTGGAGGAATATCAATACCAAATTCCAAACTCTACTACAAAGACATAGTAATAAAAAAAAAGGAGGGGGGATGATGTGTAGGGTAAGTAATAGAGTGCTTACCTAGGAAGCACCTGGTCCCACCCACAGTATGGCTAAAACATTTTTAAGTAGCAGAGCTGTTGAATGAAACATTTGAAGAAAGGACTGGATGAAACGTTATGTCTTTCACAAACATACCTGAATAGCTTTTATTGTAGCATTATTTCCAGGAAAACAAAGTGGATTCTTTTTTTTTTTTTAGATTTAATTAGTGGCCCACAAAAGGACATATGTAATATAAGTATGTGGTTTAAGAATAATAACAAAATGAACATCAGTCAATAGAAAAAAATTATCTGAGATGAAATAAGGTAGATCAGGGGCACCTACCAATTGCTAATATCTCTGAGGATAGAACTAGAACTGGTGGAGAGTAGTGACCCTTCAGGTTGAGTAATAGTGGGATGGCACTGAAAGTTCAGTGGTGGGCAGATAGAACATGCACTTTTGAATAGAAAAATTTGGCAAGTGTAACAGAGGGAGTAAAAGACTGCTGGGTTACGTATGGAGTGTGGGCAGCCATATAGGGCAGGAACATATGATGGAAGAGTGAGGATATCAGAAAAATACGCACTGCAATGTTCTGTTGTAAAAAGAACTGTAGTTTGAAAAACAGAAAATGTAGAGAGTGGAGTAAGGAGAGAGGTTTCAGTGAGTGAACTTGACAGCAGTGCCACAGCAGAGGATGGAGACAGAGAAGAGAGACACAGAAAGCAATGAGCAATGAATCCTGGTCTCAATGCCAAGCATAAAACCAGAAGCCTGCCTAGTATAATATGGGCACTGAGAATGCTCTTTCTTCTTTCTGGAATTCGGTCGTGATTCCATGGTGGCAAGCCATCTAGATTTGAAAGGTTCTTGTCTAAATCTGTGGCTTTCGGAAGTTGCAGTTCCCTACATTGTTCACCACAAGGGTTAAGTACTTATCCTGTAGTTTTGGTCTAGCTATAAAGGAAAACAAAAACAAAAACAAAAAACAAATTTTGAGTCAGAGATGTGGAGATGTGGTTGGAAACTGGTGAGAATCACAGCGGGGAGTGGAAGTTGCTTCCCATTGGGGCTTTCAAGTAGAGAAGCTAGCTTCCAGAGCACAAGGTGGAGCTGTGGCAAGTGGTTATGGGCAGGGTTGGAGCAGTTTCCCTCTGCTGCACTGGTCACTGCATCCCATAGGGCTTCTTGGTCCCACAACCAAGACATTTAGAAGCAGCAGAGACTAGGACATAAAGCTTGTGGTTTGCTTCATGCCTGGGCTATGGCTGACAAGTAGAACATCCAAGAATAATTACTGACAGCTCTACCCACAAACCACACTGCCTGGTTGCTAGGCCAACAACACAAAGGAATAAAGAAGAAGCCAAATATCACACAGATGCTGCTCTCACCAGGTGGCATTTATCTGAAGTGGCCACAAAAGAAAAGCTAGCTGGCATAGATCAAGATTTTGCACTGCTGCTCATACAATTCACATCCTTAGAGGAAAAGAAATCTATCCACTCAAAAAAAATACAATGTTATTTTTAATTTTCACACTCATCTATTTTTTTGGTTTAATTGCTCCTCTATGGAGATTTTTAAATCAAAGTGGTCAGCTTAACTATTTATGCATACATTTTTAATTTTGTTTTGTACAATTCTTTTCTCTTCATTGCTTTTATATTCTTTCTCGTAATTCTTCTCCACTTAATATCTAGAGTTACTTTTACCAGTTTTGTATCCTTGTTGGCAGGACTAGGACCATCATATCTTTTTAAATTGTCTCCTTTTCCTCCCTTTTTTTCCCCCCTCCTCTGTCCTGGGGCTTGAACTCAGAGCCTGGGCACTGTCCCTGAGCTTCTTTTGCTCAAGACTAGCACTCTACCATTTGAGCCACGGCACCATTTCTGGCCTTTTCTGTTTATGTGGTACTGAGGAGTTGAACCTACAGCTTCATGCATGCTAGACAAGCACTCTACCATACCACTAAGCAACATTGCCACCTTTTCTTCTTGATTTTCAGTTAAAATTATTGCTTCAGTTTGCTTCTTTTCCCCTCACTTGACTGTTAGCTAGATTCTTTCTTCTTTTTTAGTCCCCTCTTCTATTCATTTTCCCCTTTCCTCTTCTATTTTCCCTCTTCTCTACTATTATTCTCTAGGATTATTTTTCTTTTTCTTTTTCTTTTTTTGTTGGCTTGAGCTATGTCCCTGTGCTCTTCAGCTCAAGGCAATCGCTCTACTGCTTGAGCCACAGTGCCACTTCTGTTTTCTAGTGGTTTTTTATTGGAGATAAGAGTCTCATGGACTTCCTGCCCAGGCTGGCTTTGGACCATGATCCTCAGATCTCAGCCTCCTGAGTAGCTAGGATTACAGGTGTGAGCCACCGGCGCCCAGCTATTTTCCTATTTTTTAAATTTCTACCCTTATTAATTAATACTTTTTAGTTCATGTGGCATTATTTTTGCCCCCTCCCATTCCCCCATAATGTGACTGGAGTTACAAGATAATTGTTTTTGTTATTACTGTATTTCAGTAGTGGATTTCTCTGTCATTTGTGATTGTTACTATGGTTTTCCTTTTTGAGACATGCTGGACATTGGACTTAGTGCCATGAGCACTGATTTCAAATAACATAATGATACACCATAAGGCCTTAGTAAAACAAGAGCAACCCAATCTCAAAATTAGTAGAATTAGTAGAAATGGCAAAGATCAGAGCTGAAATTAGTGAAATGGAAACTAAAATGTAGGAGAGTTGGTATTTTGAAAGGATAAGTAAGATTGGCAAAACATAAGCCAAACAACCCCAAAAGAGAAAAAGAAGAGATATATAATTAGAAATGAAGAATATGATATAATAAATACTACTGAAATCCAGAGGATCATTAGGGACTATTTTATAATTTTTTAACCCAGAAAAAATATATACCTTCCTGAACATATGACTTACCAGAATTAAACCAAGAAGCTAATAAAAAATAAAACAAACCAACAAACAACAAGGTTAAAACAGTAAAAGAAAAAATGGCTCCTCTCCCTGCAAATAAAAAGCCCAGAACTGGACAGATTGCTTAATTCTACCAGACCTTTAAAGAACCAACACCAGGGCTCCCAAATGTTTACACAAAATAGTGAAAGAATCCTTCCAAATTTGTTCTTTGAAGCCAAAACTGGATAAGGGGGAAAAAAACCCAAAAGGAAACTATACACCAATTTCCTTGAACATAGATGCAAATATTCTTTAACAATACATCTTATACACTACTTAATGATAATACAAATGTATTTTTAAAGCACATATAGTGATAAAATTGGGCTTATTTTATAGGTGCAAGGATAGTTCAACATACACAAACTGATAAATGTACTACAATCTAGAAACAGAATCACGTACAAGAATCACATAAGAATGTCAAAAGATTCAGAAAGCTTTTGACAAAATTCAACATCCCTAGGAATAGAACATTCATTTCTCCACACAGAGTTTGTATGCGAAAGGACAGGTCTACAATAGCATTACACTGAATAGGATAAATTGCAAGCATTTCCACTAAAAAACATAAAGCCAAGGTTGTTTACTCTCTTTATTCTATTCAATAGTGTAGTGGAATCTTAGCCAGAGCAATAAGGCAAGAGAAGGAAATAAAAAGACAATAGGCAAAATATCTGATTCTGTATCTAGAAGACTCTAAAGACTCTACTAGAAAACTCTTGGATCTGAGAAACACATTTTGCCAACTATTAGGATACAAAGACAGTTGCGAAAAAATCAGTAGGTTTTCTAAATATTAGAATAAACTTGCTGGGTGCCAGTGGCTCACACCTGTAATCCTAGCTACTCAGGAGGCTGAAATCTCAGGATCAAGGTTCAAAGCCAGCCCAGGCATGAAAGTCCATGAGACTCTTATCTCCAATAAACCACTCAGAAAACCAGAAATGGCAGTATGGATCAAGTGGTACAGTGCTAGCCTTGAGCTGAAGAGCTGAGGGACAGCGCCCAGGCCCAGAGTTCAGGCCCCACAACTGACAAAAACAAAAACAAAAGAAACCACTTTTTAAAATGCCTAGGAATTTAACTTAACTGTGAAGGTGAAAAGTTTCTACAATGAACACTATAAAACACTAATGAAAGAAACTGAAGAACACACTAGAAGATGGGAAGATTTCTTATATTCATGGATTGGCAGAATTAATCTTGTGAAAATATCCATATTGCAAAGAGAAATGCACAGATTCACAGCAATCCCCATAAAAGTTCCAATAATATTCTTCACAGAAATAGAAAAATCTGGGGCTGGGAATGTGGCTTAGTGGTAGAGTGCCTAGCATGCATGAAGTCCTGGGGTTTGATTCCTCAGTACCACATACACAGAAAAAGCTGTAAATAGTACTGTGGCTCAAGTGGTAGGGTGCTAGCCTTGAGCAACAGAAGCCCAGGGACAGTGCCCAGGCCCTGAGTACAAGCCCCAAAACTGGCAAAAAAAAAAAAAAAGAAAAGAAAAATAGAAAAAAACCTCTCCTAAAATTCATATAGAAACACAGAAGACCCTCACTATCCAAAGCAATCCTGAACAAGCAACAATGATGAAAGCATTACAAGATCTCACTTCAAACTACACTATAGAACCATAGTAACAAAAACAGGATGGTACTTGCACAAGAACAAAGATACAAACACATTCACGGGAAATAAAGCCTCTTCTCAGTTGGTGTTGGGAAAACTAACTATCCAATTGTAGGTGGCTGACATAGGTCACTACCTTTTCCACCTTGTATAAAAATCAAGCCAAATGGATCAAATGTCTAACTTAAAGCTTTGAAAGTACTAGAGGAAAACATAGAGGAACCATTTTAAGATTTTAGCACAAATAGAACTCTCAGTTACTCAGGAAATAAGAGCAAGAATTGATAGATGGGAGTGTGATTTATATTAATAAGTTCCTGCAAAGCAAAAGACATAAGCAGCAGAATGAAGAATCAGGGGCTGGGAAGGTGGCTCAGTGGTAGAGTGCTTGCCTTGTATGCATGAGGCCCTGGGTTCGATTCCCCAGCACCACATAAGCAAAAAGCAAAAAGGCACTGTGGCTCAAGTGGTAGAGTGCTAGCCTTGAGCTGAAGAGCTGAGGGACAGCGCCCAGGCCTAGAGTTCAGGCCCCACAACCGGACCCCCCCCCAAAAAAAAAGAATGAAGAGTCAGATCACAGAGTAGGAAAATATCTTTGCCAGATATTTATCCAATGGATGGTTAATTTCTAGACTATACAAGGATCTTAAAAATTAAATGCCAAAATATCAGATAATCCAATCAATAAGTGGGCAATTGAATGGACAGATAGGTCTCAAAAGAAGCAGTAAGAATGAGCTAGACATCAGTGATTCACACCTGTAATCTAGCTAATCAGGAAGCTGAGATCTGAGAGGATCATAATTTGAAGCCAGCCCAGGAAATAACAATCCTTGAAACTCTTATCTCCAGTTTAACCACCAAAAAAGTCAGAGTGAAGCTGTGGTTCAAATGGTAAAGCACTTGCCTTCAGCAAAAATGCTCAGGGACAGCACCCAGTCCCTGAGTTTAAACAAAACCCCAAAAGGGAAATAGTACAAATGGCCAATAGCTGCTCAAATAAAAGTGTGCAACATCTTTAACTATCAAGGGAACACAAATCAAAACTACACTAGGATTCCATTTCATCCCATTTGAAATTCCTATCATCATGAAACAAATAAGTTCAAGCCCCAAGACTGGCAAAAAAAAAAATAAAAAATAATACCCAGAGTATATTGTCTTGTTTTGTCTATTTGTGAAATTTATATGAAAGAAATAATATTGGATATATTCTGTGAATGATACCCAATATTATACGTATTGGAACCATTTGTGTTCAGGTACATAACTACTTGGTTTTTTGCTGTGGTGCTTTAACATTTAATTGTGTGCCTTGCCATAATTTAGCCATCTGTTCACCTGTCAGTGGATATTTAAACTAAGTTTCCTTATATTTCAGAGAAAGATGCCAGTAAGCTTTCTTGTATGTCTCCTGGCAAATAGGCGTGAGATTTTCTTCAGGATCTATATCTAGGAATGGAGTTGCTAAGTCAGAGAAAAGTGTACTTGTAAATGATCTAACCAATTTATGATCCCACAAGCAAAAAAGTGTACTTGTAAATGATCTAACCAATTTATGATCCCACAAGCAGGATTTGAGAACAGGTCAAATTATGTTCTCTCCAGCACTTAGTACTGATTTCAACACAAGATTCTTTGCATTTTATACATAGGCAATGCTGATATTTTTGTATTTTTGTTATCATTCTAATCTAGGTGCTTTCTAGCATCAGAAATGGTTTTTATGTTCTATAAAAGCTTTTTAATTTTTTCACATAATGTAACTAGGTTTTTTAAGTTTTGATTATTTTTTAGTTAACAATTATCTTTAAGTAATTGCACAGAGGGTTTTCAATCCAACGTGTTGCTTTGTGAGTACAATGCATCTTGATCAATGCCGTTCCTTTCATCTTTCTCCCTTATCCCTACCAAGCTACCCATCCTCTCAAGTTAATTTGTTCCATTTTCACATATGTACATTGAATTGAAAATGTTTCAGTCCATTTACTTTCAAAATCTAAAGAAGAAAGTCTAAAAATACAGACTAGAATCCAATGTATGTCCTACAAAATTAGGAAGAGTGAGAAAGGGGTGGGGGGGATGGATGAAAATATTGAAAGGGGTAACATTGATCAAGACATCTTGTATTCATTAACTGCTTTGTTAAATGGCAACTCCTTTGTACAACTACATAAAGATAATAATAAAAAATGTAAAAAATCTTAAGTGTGTAGTTCACAAATTTGCTCACTTGTTTTCACATGACCATAACCAAGATAGAGAATGTTTTCATCATGCCCAAATATGCTCCTGGATCATATGCTTCCTATCACATAGTGTAGTATTTAGAGGTCTCTTGTAAGTCAATGAAGATGTGGTAAGAGGGGCAGACTTTCTTTCAAAAATGATATGTTTCACATTATCTACACCAATTTTTTTTATAACTGCACTGTATGTACTTGAAAAAAACACACATGGCTCATGTCCACATCTTCACTAATATTTTTGTCAATGTAACATCATTTGTTGATAAATGTTTTGGAATTTCCTATTGTAAAAATGGATTTTCAGTTTCTTCTTCATAGTACTATCATTTTTTGCTTCATATATACTTAAAAGTTATGATTATCAGAGAATTTATATCTATATTTCTGGGCATTTGAATCTTTTATCATTATTTAGCATCTCTTTACCCCCAAAATGCTGGTTGCTTTCAAGTGTACTTTGATATTTACAGAGCTATAAAATTTTACTCTTTTTTAGTATAGTCTTTTATTCTTTTATTTGCAGACTTCTTATGTTCTTAGATTTAAGTGTAATATTCTAAACAAAAGACAGTTAAAAAAAAAAAACTGTTCTGAGACCACTGACTTATGTATGTCTCTTGGCCTACTTCATGAGACTAGTTGCTTTTTGAGCATTGTAACTATGACTGTATCTTCACTACTCAACCTAAGAGGTAGCTAATAACATTATTTTTGTTTGGATGAATGAATGAGTTATTCACTAATTTTGCATGGATGAATGAATGAGTAAAATGAAAATTGCTCCAATGTGTCTTTTAAATTGGAAATTCTGGAAGCAGAGACTGGGAAATACTCTTTGACAAGTGAGAGACTATTTTCCACTGAAACCTATAAGAAAGTACTGGAAGCAGTTATATAAGAACAAAAGAACTAAGAAAGATGGGTGATAAGCTGAAGTGTTCTAGTGTTAGAACATGACATAGCCCAGAAATATCCAATCCTGAGACAAGAAGGTGTTAACTATCCCTGGAGAGATGGAATAATTGGTTAGTCATTTTTGTATGTGTACACATGCCAGTACCAGGGCTTGAACTCAGGGTCTCAAGCTCTTGGCTTGCTTGTTCATTGCTGGTGATCTATCACTTGAGCACTGTATCACCAATCCAGTCTTGCCTTTCTTTGCTCATTTATTGAAGATGGATTCTCATAGATTTTTCTGGCTAGGCTGGCTTTGAACTGTGATCCTCCAGGACCCAACCTCCTTAGTAGCTAGGATTACAGGTGTAAACCAGTGCCCTGTTTGCTAGTCATTGTTAAGGTGGCTCCCATCAACTGAGGGGAAGTCTCCAAAGATTGATGCAGCCATGAGTCTTGAGCTGTGATCAGCCAACACATAGCAGTTAAGGAGTTGTGTGACAGCCTCATCATGGTGATCTATACAGGGTATAACAGGACTACAGCATGGCATGACAGAACAATGGGAAAGGAGTTTATGAGGACACTGGAGGAATCCTGACTCACCTAACATCTGAAACATAGGGAAATGATGAATCAGAAGAGGAGGATCCTTCTTCTCCCACCATACACCCTATACACATTGCTTTCCTAGGCAAAACTGCTTGCTACCTTAAAGTGGGTACCAACGACACATATATGTGTAGAAAGCTGGCTATTCCTGAAAGAGAGTGTTCACAGAAGTAGATTCCACTTAGGACATCCTTACACAGTTAAATTATTCCATGCCTGAGAGAACTAACTGGATGGGGAAAAAAAAAACTAACTTCTAAGGATCTGGAACAACTGAAGGAAAACTTAATAGAGTTGTCAAGGACAGCAATTTCATCTCTAGAAGAAAGGTGAGACTAGTCAGGTAGGACGTACCTCCTGGGACTACTTTTAATGATCTTTTACCTGAGGAGGCATTACTGTCCAAAATAGCAAGCCAGCTTCCTGACAGAAAGCCTTGTCCTAAGGATTGGCATTCTCTTGCTTGGAAAATGAGTTCTGAGCCTTTTGAGGATCGAAGCAGTCTGTGGTATTTACAATACAGCCTTACTTTCCAGTAGCTCAGTGTAGTCTAATTCTGACAGATGGCTCTCCAGGGAAATTTTCCTTCAGATTGGATTATGCTTCCTTGCTGAAATGCTCTAATTAAGGGGAGTCTAAATAAACATGGTAGGGGAGAGGAAAGAAGGGGAGTAGGCTGTTTCTTAGGGAGCTGCTTTGGAAAGTAGCCATGTTGGCAGTCTTTAACTCCCCAGCCCCGCAAGCTTGGCTCCATGGAAAATCTAGGCCACTGCGCTGCTAAAGACTCTGTAGTGCTGGATCAATGGTCAGCGGGGCTTCATTTCCTAAAAAGGCCGAACTCTCTAACCTCATCCCTGTTTTGTTTCCTCCTTGGCTGGCTGTCTTAGATTAAGACTTGTAGCATACATGGATCATTAAAATGGGAACACAAATGACTTAAAGAAAAAATCCCAACTGATCCATCAATTCAACTGGTGTTGACCATTGCTAACATTCCTCTTACTAGTATTAAAAAAAAAAAATTAACACTGAAATATACTGCGGTTATATTCCTTTGAGTTTTCTTTTCTTCTTTTTTCATGTTTTATGTTTTTTTTAATTTAATTTTATTTTATTTGTGAACATACTGTACAGAGGAGTTACAATTACGTGGGCAGGATAATGCGTACATTTCTTACCAAGCATTGCAGCCTCCTCCTTTGTTTACCCTTCACATCCCTTCCCAGCCTCCCCCCTCCCCCCCAATCCCAATCCTTCTCCTTCCCCCCCTTGCCCCCCCCCCCGCACCAACGTTGTAAAGCTAGTTTTGGACATGACAACTTGTACTTCTCATTGTTGCAACAGGTCCACCTGTATCCTTAAACAACTGGTTTTTCCCCATTTCCTCCACAAGTTATACTGACATCAAATATAGTGAAAGCAGGGGTTATACTGTGGGGGAGGGACATACAAAGCAACAAAGAGATAATCTTATAAATGGGTTAGAAACACATGCATGAAAGAAAAAAACATTAAAATACACATCTAAGGGTTCATTTTCCTGACATCACATTATCTGACCTTTTCCGCTTGACTCATACATATACTAGATATTACAAATAAGGGAAACCATGGGACCTATGTTTCTTTGGGCTTGGCTTACTTCACTTAATATAATTTTTTCCAAGCCTTTCCATTTCCTAACAAATGGGGCAATGTCATTCTTTCTGATGGAGGCATAGAATTCTATTGTGTATATATACCACATTTTCTTGATCCATTCATCTACTGAGGGGCATCTGGGTTGGTTCCATATCTTAGCTATGGTAAATAATGCTGCAATAAACATAGTTGTTCTGGTAGGTTTAGTGTGGTCTTGTTTGTAAACATTTGGGTAAATGCCCAAAAGTGGGATTGCTGGGTCATAGGGGTTGAACCCAAGGCCTTCTTCATGCTAAGCATAAGGATACATTCCGACACTGAGCAGTGTTCTTGTGTCTTATCTTTTTTCCCTTGCAATACTAGGGATTAAATTAAGGGCTTGGTTGGCAAGTACTCTGCTATTTGAGCCGTGTTCCCACTCCTTTTCCCTGAGTTTGTTTTTAGGTAGTCTGGTGTTTGTGCCCAGTCTAGCTTTGGAACACAGTCCTCCTACCTCAGCTTCCTAAGTGGTTTGAGAAAAACCTACTTTGGAAGTCAAAGAGTGAGTTTTGGTCAAGAAGTAAATTCTAGTTCTCTATCATTTATTCAATAAATTTTTTTTTCCCATGACAAGAAATGTCTAGGCATCTAGGACATAGGGAAGGTCCCTGCTATCTCGGAGCTGTGGTCTTGGAAGATGGAGATACGGGAAGGGACAGATTGTAGACAATACATTGCAGAGAAAAAAATAACTTACATGTGTGACTGGTGCTACAAAGGCAATGTGAGCAAATGCTCTGATGTGACCTGTTGCTTCAAAGAGGGAAGTTTGGGTGAATAACATTGAAGCTGAGATTAGAGAATGGTTTAGGATTTTCCCTGGATAATAGCAACATCCCAGGCAAAGAAACTAGACAGGCAAAGACCTTGACACAGAAATGACTTGGGCAGGTTCAGGAACAGATAGTGTGGGGCAATTAAAAAGGTAACAACAAAGTGAAAGAGAAACCAGAACTCACTCAGGAACAAGAATAAGTAGGATCATGTATGCAAGAATAAATCTTCATGTCTTTATGAGTAATTGTTAAAGGATTTTGAGCAGGAAGTGACAGATTCATCTTCTTAAAAATCACTCTGGCTGAAGTACAGAATGGACAAGGCAGGCCTATGATCAAAACTGTAGAAAGGTAACAGGGACATTCTTTTGCACACTGGGAAGTGGAAAGAGATGAGGTGAAAGTGGAATATTCCAGAAAAAAAATTGGTTTTATTAAAGAATAATTGGTACATAATGAATTGCAAGCTCAAAGTATACAATTTGATAGTATCTGACATATGTATACATTTGTGAAGCCATCCAGCATAATCAAAATAATGAACATATCCATTACCCCAAACCAGCCTGTGCCCCTTTGTAACCTTTTCTACTTCCCCTCCCACCCGTCTCCCAATCCCCAGGCAAAGGTTGTTCTGTTTTCTGTCACTTTGGATTAGTTTGGATCTTCTACAATTTTATATACATATGAGTCATACCATATGTACTCTGTTTTGTTTCGTTCTTTCAGTCACAATAATGAATTTGATATTTACCCATGTTACTACATGAATTAATAGTTCATTCCTTCTATTGCTGGATGCTATTTTATTTCACCCTTATACTCTCTGCTTATTGGTTACCTGGTGAGGAATATTTGGTTTAATTTCAGCTCAGGATATTTCAAATAAAACTGTTGTGCGCACTGATGTGTTTTAAAAGAACATATGTATCATTTCTCTGGCACATTTCTTTAGAAATCAAATGGCTGGGTGATACGGTAGGCATATGCTTACCTGATTAAGAAACTATAAGGGGCTGATAATGTGGCTAGTGGTAGACTAGTACCTGCCTAGAATTCATGAAGCTCCGGATTCGATTCTTCAATACCACATAAACAGAAAAAGCTAGAAGTGGCACTGTGGCTCAAGTGTGATCCTTGAGCAAAAGAAGCTCAAGGACAGTTGAGGCCTTGAGTTCAAGCTCCAGGACTGGAAAAAAAAAAGAAAGAAAAAGAAAAAAAGAAAAAAAGAAACTACCAGACTGTTTACTACATGGCTTTCCCATTTTTTTATTCACACTAGCAGTGCATGAAGGAGGTTTTAGTTGTTCTGTATTCCCTTGGTAACCTTGGCTTTTGATTTTTGAAGTTCTAACAGGTATGAAATGCAATTTCATTGTGGCTTTGCATTTCCATGATGGGTTACAGGTTTGAGCATCTTTTTTTATACTTATTTGCAATCTTTTCATCTTTTTTGGTCTGTTCAAATCCATTTTGGGGTGGGATTTTTTTGCTTTCTTATTATTGAGTTGTGGCAGTTCTTTATATATTTCAGGTGCTAGTCGTTTATTAAATATATGATGTTTAGACATTTTCTCCCAAATCCATGGCCTGTATTTACACTTGTTAATGTGTTTTGGAAGAAGTTCTTAACTTTGCTCAGGTCTGTCTTCTCAATTGTCTTTGTTGGACTGTGCTTTTTAGTGGCATGCCAAAGAAATCTTAGCTTAATTCATATTTAAGCAATATAATTCTCTCCTGTTTTCTTGAAATTCTGTAATTTTAGCTACATTTATGACTTATGACCTACATTTATGACTTCATTCTATTATGTAGAGTAAGTTAGAGACTGATGGCCTTTTCTTTTTCTATTATGATGTCTGATTGTTCTGATATTCTCAAAAAGACTGTGCCTGATCCACAAAATTCATTTGTAACTTTTAAAGAAAATCAATTGATGTATTTGTATATGTTTATAGTCCAGAGTAGACCCATATATGTTATATAATATTTTATATGGTTCTACATATTACATAATAAGTAATCTTATATTAATATATAATATATTACTTATAATATATACAATATATATAGTCTCATACATATTATATAGAATACATATGGGTCTGTTCTGGACCTTATTCTTTTATATTGCTCTATTTGTGCCCTGACTGTTATAGATTTGTAAATGCTAAGATCACGTAGTGAAAGTATTCTCTAACTTTGCCTACTTTCTCCAAACTGTTTTAGTTATTCTAGATCCTTTGCATTTTTGTATGAATTTTATAATCAGTGTATATATTTACACATGTACATAATCTTTAATTCAGATTGTATTATATCTAAAGTGAATTCAGAAATTGAAATCTTAAAACTATTGTTATAAGTAAAAGTAATATGAGGGTTGAAGTTGATCAAAGTATATTATGTACATGTATGTAAATGTCACAATGAAATCTCTCTTTTAACATACAATTAACATATGCTAATAAAAAGAGAAAAATACTGAGTTCTCCCAGTCATAGTTAGTATGTCTTTTGTTGTTGTTGTTGTTGTTTTTGTCAGTCATGGAGCTTGAACTTTGGACCTTGGTGCAGTCCCTGAGTTCTTCAGCTCAAGGCAAGCGTGCTACCACTTGAACCACAGAGCCATATCTGGCTTTCTGGTGGTTAATTGATGATAAGAGTCTCATGGACTTTCCTGTCCAGACTGGCTTGAACCGCAATCCTTATATCTCAGCCTCCTGAGTAGCTAGGATCGCAGGTGTGAACCATTGATGCTTGGCTTTAGTATGTCTTTTTAAATTTCTCTACACAATGTTTTATGGAATAGCTCTTTGGGGTCTCTCATTGCTCGTTTCTTTCCCTAGATCTCTAATTTATAAACTAGCTGAGTTGGTCTTTCCAAATTCTCTTCTGTTTCCTCAACTGATATTCTGCCTGGCCTCCCTCCTGTGCATCCTGTGTTTGGGAAACTCCAAGTAGTGAGCTGGGCTACCATACCATTCACTGCATTTGTTTCTTATCTCTCCCACATCACATTTCTTTGTCGCCTGGTGTCCAGTGTTTTGGACACCATTGTTTCATATAAGATGAACAGCAGAGTGAGGCATTGTGGCTAAGAGCTCATTGGAAAGTCAAGATAGGTGGAATCCAGAACACAGCTGATTGATTTACTGTTGATAATCATCCCACCATTACAGGCAGAAAGAAGAGGCCTAGTACAAATGCAGATATCTGTATAAATCCAAATCAAGAAATCCAGCTGATTTTTCTCTTTGAAGTGTGTGATGTGGCTATGGGCCAAGAGTTACCATGAAATATCCCTGGCTTGTAGTCCTTGGCCTGCACTGGTCTCATGATTCCTTCTATGAGTAACTACAAAACATTACTTACTTTTTAAATTTAATTTTATTGTCAAGGTGATGTATAGAGGGGTTACAGTTACATAATAAGGTAATGAGTACATTTCTTGTTGAACATTGTTATCCCCTCCCTTATTTTTCTCCTACTTTGTGTTAGAAATGAACTTTACATTACAACTGCGGAGGCGGGGGGGGGGGGGGGGGGGAGAGTGGAGAATGTGGGGGGAGGGCGGGGGGTGGGGAGGAGGAGGAGAGACAGTGATAGGATAAAACACTATTTATTAAACTCAATTATCACTTTAACTTTGGTCTGGTGGATTGTATTTTTACTTTTCAAAAATGTGTTGATTTTCTACTTTATTAGATAATCCACTGAATTGCAAAACAAAATATAAAAAACAGATGAGGAGGTCCTCCTGAATACAAATTTACTCACAGTTCCTCCATCCAAAAATAACTACTGTTATCATTTTGACATAACCTTCCTTTGTAATCTCTGACCATTTTACCTCATTTGTCATTTTATGTGGGTACAATGCTATTTTGCTTGCTTAATTTAAAGTTGTATATCCCCAAGACTGTCTCTGCAAGTGGGTGGGGCCTCTCTTCCTAAATAGCCTGGATGGGATTGGTTACCCACTTACGTATTCGCTGCCAATAAGCAGCCCCAAAGCAAAAAAAGCTTTCCAAGATAGTTTCTCATCCTTCTTGTATCTAGAAGAGAAGATACTGGGATGCCCAGAGAAAATGAAGAAAGGAACCACGGCAGGGCAAGGGGCCAGGTCTGTGGCATCTGAGCAGGAAGCAGCTGCATGAAGAAACAATTCAGCTCTAACTATGTTTATCCTCCATTGAGTTGTTTTTTTTTTAAGGATTATTGTTTGACCACTTCTTATAGGAGAAAACAACTAGAGGACCTCTCTCTTCAAAGATGTTCACAGGGCTGGGATGTAGCTCAGTGGCAAAGCACTTGCCTAGCAAGTGCAACATCCTGGATTCAATCCTCAGTACAAAAAAAAAAAGACAAAAAATACAGTTTAAAAAAAGCCAAAGATATTCACAGCTTCAGGAGGCCACCCGAGACTCCTGTGTTGGCCCCTGAACGGACTCCACCACCCTCCCAGTCTCTTATTAATCCGTTCCCAAAAAGAAATGTCACCAGATGGCCCTGCAAATGTCACCTGGCCATCAGTATGGCTTCACCCAAAACAGGGAGACATTAGAGAATTCACTCTATAGCCATTGCTTTCATTTCAGGTCAGTTTGAGATCCTTTCTGGACATGTAGTTCTTTCTTAACAAACTAGGTCAGGCAGTAAGAGCTGTAATCCTGCTGCTATTAAAGAATATTGCTTTACATTTAGTGATAGAAGGTCCCACTGACTCACAGATCCTGCAGAATTCCTCTCTTGTTAGCGTTTAATGCCAGATTGAACTGCCCTCTGCTTCATGAACTGCGTACTCCCTCAGCATTTTCAATACCTTGAGCTATTTTTAGCATGTAATCCCTTCAGGTATCAGGGCCATCAGACATTTTCTTTCCTTTAAAAAAAAACACAGAAGAAAATCCTTCTGTGCTTTCAGAATGTGGATGGGTAGTTTTAGGAATTGAGTTTATCCTTTTTAAGATATGGGTTTTTTCTTTTACTATCTTGTAGATTTCATACCCAGTTGTGCAGCTCCTGGCTTTGGTTTGTGTATTTCTCAATTCTAGCAGCTGTAGAAGAGTAGCTGAGGTTGCTTTGATTGATCCTAGGGAAGAAAAAGAAAGCTGACTTCCAGAAACCTAGGAAGTTACAGGGCCACAGTTGGGGCAAGGGTACTGCTGGACCCTCAGGCAGTTGGGACTCATACCTTGGTGTGGTTCTAAGCTTCCTATACCCTCTTGAGGGTGACTTGTAAAAGGGTCAGAAATATTCAGAAGTGGATTTCGAATAGGAAGATTCAATGGGTCCACTGTCACAACCACTTGCTCTCCTATAAGGGTTTCCAGAGGCTGGAGGATGGGGAAATTTAATAATTCCAGCATTTGTCCTTGAGGCACAAATTCAAGTCGATGGATGATGTTGATGAAATCATGCATGACACACTCTGTACTTAATAGACACCAAATTATGTTGTCTTCCCCAACTCTACCACCTTCTCCAGACTCTATGGATATCACCAGAGGGCCCTTACTTTACAAATGGCTAAAGGTGAATTATTTGTTATAGATATTCTACCACCGTACAAAATGCATACACAAAACAAAATGTTTTTTAAAAAACCCTCTACCAGAATAAGCAAGAGACTTGGAATGAGCAGAGGAGATCACAGACCCCAGTATACAGAGATGCCCCTGCCTGGGGCTAAGAAAGGTGATCCTACTGAAGGTAACTAATCATCTTAAGGCAGCTCCAGAGGTGAAGGCTTTCTGGAAGCCTTCCCAATCACCCTGCTAACATCTGTCCTAACAAAGTCTGTCCATTATTCCACTCTTGCGCTCATGGTTCTCAGCATCCCTATGCAAACTTCTTTAGGAGTACACTCATTGAAAAACAAAACAAATATCAGAATTTAAAAAGGGTTTCTTCATAGTGTTATCCAGTTTCCCTAGCCCCATTTTGTTACTTTAGTTTTTAAATTATATGTTTATTATCTTTTAAGTTATTATACAAAGGGGTTACTATTCAACAAATCCATTTATAAGTACAATTTATCCTGATTGATGTCATTCTTTTCTCCCCATCCGTCCCAACCCAACTTTTCCTCTCAGCTTCCCACTTCATAGGATATGCATTGGATGTTGTTTTGACTGTTCTACCCGCTCTTTCTCTTTTCACGTATCTACCCTATTCTTTTTACCTCCCATATATACCTTTTAAGTACCAGTTTTCTGGTATTCATTTCATTAGACTGTGAGTTCATTCTTCTAAGAATTACACCATTTTAATTCTCCCCTAAAAACACTATACTCTTAATGACATACTTGGATGTATAAAGTATACTTCCTTACATAACAGTGTAGCAGTACCCTAAGTGTAGCAGTTACTCTTTCTTAACATCATGATGACTTATCACCATGGTAATGTGCATAGGTCTAATTGCCTTCCATTCCAATGTTTACTCAGTATGCTAGAAGTTTTATTGCTGAGGTAGTTGAAATGTCTTCAGGTTAGTACCAGCATTCTCTCAGCTGGAAAATTTGAAGCTGCCTTTTTCCCATCCTTCCATTCTGTGATCCACCTCTAATTATTGCTCCTCTACATCAGGCTTCTCTTTAAGCCCAGAACCATTTGATGAATGGGTTGTTTTTTCTCCAACATATTTGGCCCCTTGGTAACAATTCAGATGGCTGTAACTAGATGGGTTTATTTTTAGGTTCTTACTCTATTCCAATGGTCTTCATGTCTGTTTTTGTGCCAGTACCATGCTGGTTTTGCTACTAGGGTTCTGTTGTATAATTTGAAGTCAAGTATCATGATTCCTCCAGCATTGATTTTTTTTTTTGCTCAGCATTTCTTAGGCTATTTGGAGTCTTTTATTATTGCAGAAAAATAGAGGAAAGTAAAGATAATTGTGTTGATAATTTCTCAAAGAAATTTTATGTTTTCTCTCATATGTAGAATCTTTCCCTAAATATAATAATAAATAATGATAACAATGATAATAATAAAGACATAGATGTGAAAGAGGAACTGTTAGGAGGGAAGTCAGTAGAAGCTGGGTAGAGAAACAGGATGATGTAAGAGTGAGTATGATCAAACTATATTATATGCATGTACAAAAGTCATAACAAAACCCACAGGATTGAATATGGTCAAAATGTATTATATGCACTATGAAAATTATAACCAAACCCACAGGAAAAAAGGGAGTCAAAGGAGGAGGAATAAGAATGAGCAATAAGGCTGTGAACTTGGTCAAATTCCATTATATACAAGTATGGAAGTATCATGATGAAATCCCTTTGCGTAATTAAGTGACACTAATACCATTTTTAAAAGTTTTCTGTAAGTCATGGACACAGTTAAGGAGTAGCTGTACTGACAGGAAGGAAGGAGGGGCGGCAAGAGGAGCTCACCTTTTCCCTCTGCTGGGCACACTAGTTTCCCTGATTTTATTTCTAATTGGGTTTCCAAGAATGAAATAGGTATTTATGTCTATTTTTCAGGAAAGGACCCTGAGGTAAAGAGGTGCTCATTACATGACAATGGTCACACAATAACAGGGAGTGAGACAAGGTTTGTGCATAAGTCTGTTCAGAGCCTTTGTTCTAAAACCTAGGCTTTCTTTTCTTTTTTTTTTTCCTCCCCCCCCCCCCATTCTCATGCTTTTCTTCAAAATATGTCTTGGTATAACTTTTAACAATACCTTTACTCACACTGGAATGATCAAAATAATCATATTGTTATTTGATTTTTTTTGGGGGGGGTCCAGTCGTGGGGCCTGAACTCTGGGCTTGGGCGCTGTCCCTCAGCTCTTCAGCTCAAGGCTAGCGCTCTACCACTTGAGCCACAACGCCACTTCTGGCTTTTTTCTTATTTGGTGCTGAGGAATCGAACCCAGGGCCTCAGGCATTCAAGGCAAGCACTCTACCACTGAGCCACCTTCCCAGCCCATATTGTTATTTGAATCCAGTGTAGTTTTGGAAAAACACTGGTATCTTTTCTGCTTTCATCGCAGTTCACCCTGTGAGTCAGTCATGCCAGGAGGATGTACCCACTATGTCTCACGTCCCCAATCTAGTTTCTCTAGATCGATGACACATCAAAGCCTATATACAAAACAAGCTGGCCAGACAAATTTCCAGAAAACTAATCAATAAAGGGTACTAAAACAGTAGGGTAGAGGAAATGATTAATCAGTATTTCTTTCTGGGAAAACATTACCTATAGTTGTAAATAATACTTTAATAAGCCAATTAGGGAGAGTGATGACATTTCCACATAGCTCAGGTAACAAGAAATGTTCATTAACTTCTCTTCTGAAGGGCAGCGGCAGAGTACTGTGAGCTTCAGGCTTATGTTTCTTGGGTTGTAGAAGAGAACCTGCTGTGGTCTCCAACAACCCATTCTCTACCCAGCAGAGCAGTTGACTTCTCTTCTCATAAACATTGAACAGGTATTTAAATAATACGTTTGGAGGAGAGCAAAGTCATCTGCTGCCTAAGTTGCTCATGAATATTGGCTTCCTCAATAGGCCATCCATCTTGATCCCTTCTTTCTCTCGTCCCATTCCCCTGTGCCTCTTGACTCTGCTTCCAGAATGTAGTCCTATGGCCTGGCTGCCTTCTGTTGGGTCCAGTCCTCTCTGCTCATTGTCCACTGCTTTTGTGAATGACCCTATTTTGGCTGCCTCTACTGACTTTCTCCATGAGAAGAGAAGAGATAAGGTGAAACAGGAGGGGAAAATAAATGTTATATGCCTTCTGACATGACCAAAAGGCAAAGAGACAAGTTAAAGCTTCTTTATACATTTTTTTGAATATGGTATAAAACAATAATGGATTAATGGATCCCTGACCCTAGCTCTGCCAGTAACTCTCGACCTACATGTCAGTGATAGCCCACTTATAGAGTGAGGTCAATCATGAGGGTAGCATCATCTTGGCATTAAAATCAATTATTTTTGTGATCTGATGCTTTTGTCTTAAAATGGACATCTTGAAAAATCATACCATATAAATAGCCAGAGTTTTAAAAAACTATTTTTCATAGTTTTTTGCCTCCGTGGGAAAACAAAAACAACTATAATGGCTATTTATTTTTCTTTCTTTTTAAATTTATTCTTTTTCACCCTCTCCCTCACCCCTTCCCACACCATTATACTCTCCCTGGGAAAGTATAATGGCTATTTCTTAATGGTTGGATACCATGAATTTTGCTGATGAAAGAAACTAAAAGCTTAGTAGTTCTCAAAATCATTATACAAGCAAAGTATCTGAGTGTTGTTTTGGGGCCTTGGTTACATTTCTGAGCGTCTGCTATCTGTGCTAATTAACCAGGGATGTGGCAATCCATGGCTAAGCATCCACAGTCTCAGTACAAAGTAGCCCCAAGGCTTGGGCAGCCGCCTAACACAGGGATACAGCCGTGATGCTGGCCTACTTTTGAGAGCAGCTCCCAAGTTATAAGCTGCCCATGTGGGAACTATGTGCTGGACTGGAGCTCCAGACTGCTCATTTCTGCCCAGAGCCTTATCCTGCCATCATTGATTTTATGAGGAAAGAAAGCATTTCCTTTTGTAAACACCACCCTCTGGTCTTCAATAAGATGATGTAATGAGATTAATGATATACTTTCTAGAATCCCCATCGATTGTGACGGTGGAAATAGAAACTTGAGCTGCAGTTATGTTTTGTCAACATTTTGCTGCTCTAGTAAGCACAGTATTCTCAGACAAACAGTGGGCTTACTTGAAAGATGGGCTGGTGTCTGAATATCCAAGGCGGGGTGAACTCTGTTTATTTCTAAGTACCACTAAAAATGTCACCCTCAGGCCTGAGAGTAAAGAGAAAGGAGAAAATAAAAGGGATAACCAAGAGCTTTATTCCAGAGTTTATAGTTGAGCCAGTGCTGATGGTTTATGAATATGTTTTCTGAGAAATTCCATAGATGCTGAAGGAACCAGGTTGAGCGGGAGGAATTGGCTGGGGAGGGGGAGGGGGCTTGATCTTAAGTCCGCCTTCAAGCTAAGAAGAGTCCCACAAGTGAGAATTTGTGTGGCTATTTAACTAACACCCCCACACCCCCCACTCTGAATTGATGCAACAACAAAACGGTCCCTAAAGGGTATGGGAAATATATTTGTTTGTGGATGCTGTGACATTTTAGTCAGAATAGTGCAGTCTCTGCCTCAGGCAGACTTCTGACATACATGATTTCAAGGAAAGTGGGCTTTTTGCCTTCTAAGAAGAATAAACACAGGAGTTTACACACCGCTTGCCCAAGGACATCAGAAATGAAGGGACCAGTGTCTCTCTAACAGGCAGCGGGGTTTGTGTCATTGCCCCAGATGTCTACATTGGGATCAGCACGCAGACAGTATACAGCAGACATTGCATCTTGACACCACTGAGTGCACTTTATTAAACACTCACAAGCCTTGAATCCCTGGAGGACAGTAAGACCCAGAGATGGATGGTTTGCAGTTTGAAAATGTCCTGTACCTCTAGTTGATTATGACCTGAGAAACAAGAGAACATGAAGTGAGAAGGTAGCTATGGATGTTTTATTTTGCACCTAGAGATGTGAAATACAGAGTCCTGTGAGTGAGGAAGAGGAGAACCATGTTATAGAGTTAAACTCATTCTGTATGTCAGGAATCTGGCTCAGTGGACAGCTGTTCAAATAGATGTGGGAGAATGACATATATTGGGGAATAAGGATAAAATATTACGACTTCTATTTTCTCATCTCTTATTTCTCTTTTTGTATATGTTTATTATGTGCACGTAATTTGTTAGGATTTTATATGTTTCTGTTGAGTAAGCAGGTAGGTAAATATATGCATATGAGGGGGTATGTGCTCCAAATATTTTTCAAATACATGAAACAAGTGTAAAATTATTTCTTCCCAGTTCCATATTTACCCTTCATTGCCTACTCTAGAAAAGCCAAATTGGGACACAAATATTGTTCCTTTTAGCATCTGGAGCAATAGGCCAACAGAAGGCATTAGAGAGCCATCACAGGAGATCTTTTTTTTCTTACCTCCACCTCAAGCTTCTTCAGGGATTCCCAGCTTTCTCCAACATCCACTGCCCACATCCTGCAGAGTAGACAAAATCATGTCAATAACAGACTCCACAGCTTCTCCTGGCACCTGTTGACTGGTTTTGCATGAATGTCTCTGATGAGATACCTTCCCATGAGCAACTTTTCCTAGGCACCTACAGAGAAGCTTTCTTGCAAGTGCCAGAGTCAAGATTTCCAGTAAGTGCTGTGGTTTCAGTAGGACAGCAGCTGCTCTGCTATTCAGTGAACGATGGCTAGGTCCTCTATAGCATGTTCTGGAACTTAGCCATACTGGGAACACTTAGTATCTCATGCTTGGTTGTTCTATTTTAGCCCAGTGGGTAATGGATATTCCTATGCTCTTCAGAGTTCTATCTTACTTTTTGCTAGCTGATTCCTCATTACTCCAATTCTCCATTATAGCTAATAATTCTTTGAACTTTCACTATCTGAATTATTGCATTGTTTCTTTCCCCTAAATGTACACCTAGACTAATTCAATGAAAATTTAGCAAAATATTTTTGTGTGTGCACAGCCAATGCATCTGTATTTTACTTGTTAATTATATTATGTCTTATTGGATGAGTTTCCATAAACCTATTAAAATTTACTCAGGCAAAGATAAAAATAATTTCCATTCAGAATATTATGTTTTAATTCTTTATTATAATGGCTTTATGAAGTCTTCAACCAATATCGCAAGTGGTAATATAGACCAAATATGGTTAATCCATAATAGCAAACAAACATTTACATTTCAGTGAATATTTTGGATTGGGACTGAGTGAGAGTACTCATTTTATCACAAGTAAGGAACAGTTCCTTTGATTTCCTTTCCCTGTTCCAGAATACACCATAGCACATCTTTGGAAAACATGAATTCTCTTTGGACATGCCTCTGTCTCTTTCCTCAGTCATGTCACTTGCCTTTGCTCAGCTCACAAAAATGCCCAACATAGGGTCATATTCTGAAGAATCTGGTATCAGAGCTTTTCCTGTTAGAATCCAGCAGGTCCTGGGCTTGGGCTTGCATCTGACATGTGACCCCTTTCACTGTTCTGAAAAGCTCTTTAGTTGAGTGATTTACAGTTCTGCTGTTTCTACCTGCTCTTCTCTCAGCAGATGCTCTGCACAGCTGTTCGTGTGCAGGTCCCATCATGAGGCTTTGCAATTTGTTCTCAGAGGGGGAGGTACCAGTCAAAATATATCGATCAAGGTACTTAGCACTGTCACCTCAACACCCCACAGAGACAGTGCTACCATGTTGTAATACTCCCCAAGTCTGCTCATTTGTTTTTTTTGTTTTTTTTTTCATTTGTGAATACTATGGTTACTATTTCTCTCCATGACTCAGTTTTCTCATAAAGATATTAATACATATATTGCCTATGGAACTATAGAAAACAAATGAATCACTGTTTGGATTAACCCCTCTAATAGAACAGAGACTGCAGTCATTATTAATATTATTTGTAGGTCCACCATCAAGGTAAAAGTACATTTCTGTAAGTTTACTTTCTCCAGTGTTATTTGCACAGCTCCACATATGACCTACCTGTCTCCTGAAAAGGCAATTTGCCATCAGACTCCTGGATTTGAGCTTCTGAACTGGCAGAGTTCCAGCTTCCAAGACTCTGGTGTGCCACAGATAACTTACACACCGAAATTATGATATCTTCCCAACTTGGAGGCTGGGTGAGCTCCCTTTGTCTCCAGCCTCATTTCCCTGCCTAACTGGTTTACCCTCGTGTACACTGCAGTGTGACTTTCTGTGTTTCCTGAAGAAGAAAATATTGAGGGAAGCACTGCATAATAATTACCTTTTACTCTTCCTCTACTATCTCTTCTGTCAATCTTGCTGGCCCCAACTCAAATCCCATCTTCCACTTTTGTTCTTCCTATTGGAAGATGGTTAGCCAACTTCCTCCATATGCTACTTCTACAGTCATTGTCTGATCTATTGATCAGACAACTTAACAGTTGCTCAGCTATTTCCTTTGGGTATTTCTTATGTGCTATTACTAAGTTAAAGAATGGGGAAGGTGCAGTGAGATTGGACTTCGCTGTGCATAGAGGAAATGAGCCTTCTTCAAGGTTAAGTGGTATTTGTCCAGCATGACCTGGAGCTGGAATTAAGAGTTTCAGAATTCTCATAACTAGACTTCAAGGGTGCTGCTTGCATATCTCATGCTGGGTTTTCTCTCTCAGTTATCCATGGAGCTCCTTGGAGGGGGTAGGGTGTCACATTTTTTTTCCTGTTGAAATTGATCTGACACAATGAGTCTGGTCTAAGTTCTTGCACAAAGTAAGAGCTCATGAAATGTTTTATAGTTGAATCTGATTCCAAGTTTGTGGACTAGTTTCACTTTTTGTTTTGATTTATGCGCATTGCATTTTGGTCACAGAACACTGTCTGAAAGACTTTGTTGTTCTTGAAGTCTGAAACTTGCTTTATAGCCTTTTATGTAGTTAAGTTCCATAATTTTCCATGGTTCCTTTAAAAGAATGTTGCTCTTCCTATTGTTGAATTCAATGTTCCACATAAGTCCCTTAGATCAAACTTGTTAATAATCCATAGTGTGACCCATGTTTTCTGTTTTGGTTATCATTTGCTAAAAGAGATGTCATCATTTCAAACTTTGATTGTGAATTTGGTTATCTGTCTCTCTTTCTGGTACATATAGATTTATTTATTTTCATTTGGGGTCATTGTATCTTCCTGAAGAAATGTTCCTTGTATTATTATATCTGCTGGAAATAAGATCAGCTGTATGTTACAGAAAACCAACTAAAGTGGCTTAGTGAATGAGAATTTTATTTTTCTCAAGAAATAAGAAGTCTAATAATATACAATTCAGGTATGGTCATGTTGTTCCAGGGAGTTTCAAGCACAAATATCCTCATTTCCAGGTCCTCTATTCGAGTTTGTAGTCACTGAAGGACTTGTCTATCTCTAGCAGCTCTTGACATGACATAGAAGATGATAGAAGGTTGTAGGAAAAATATCATGTGCAAACTATTTCTTTCAAGAAAAGAATAGACTTTTGCAAAGTATCACTCAGTAGACTTCCACACTAGTGGCCAAAAAATTGCCATTGATTATCCTTTTCTACAACATTGAGGGTTCTAAGCTAAGGCCATGTGTTCCCCAGCTATACTAATGTTCCATTATTCAGAAAGAAAGGAGACTGGAGGGGCTAGGAAAGTGGCTCAGTGGTAGAGCGCTTGCCTTGCATGCATGAGGCTCTGGGTTCTATTCCTCAGCACCACATAAGCAAAAAGAAAAAAGCCGAAGTGGCGCTGTGGCTCAAGTGGTAGAGCGCTAGCCTTGAGCTGAAGAGCTGAGGGACAGCACCCAGGCCCAGAGTTCAGGCCCCATGACCAGACTCCCCCCACTCCCCTGCCCAAAAAAAAGGAGACTGGATACTAGCAGTGTATGTCACACTTGCTTTGTCCCCAGAGACGATGTCAAGATTGTATGAACTTCTGGTTGGTGTTTATCTTGTATAAGTTCTTCATTATTTTCAACACGAATGTATTATAGATTAGCACAAATATAGATCTTAAACCAGTCAACTCTAATCTTTCAATTGCACTCTAATCAGTTATTTATTTAAATTTCATTGAATTTATATAAAATTTGACTAACTTTGACATCTTTGTAATATTGAATTTCTCCTAACTATAGATATCATTTGTTTCTTTACTGATTTAAATGCTCATCCATTCTTACAGAAGTATTTATTGACACATAATGATGCAGCAGAGAATAAAAGCAGGATAAATACTAACTTGAAGGACTTTTAGTTTCTTAGTGAAAGAAAACAGAAAATTATATATGTATATATATATATAAAACATTACATATACATTATTATATGTCTGTATTAGGGGTGATAAGTACTATGAAGAAGAAAACACATTGTAGAAAGACCAAAGAATCACAATTTGTTGAATATAGTCTTCTAAAGGCTATTCTTTTATGTTTTTCATTGATAATGTTCTCCTTAAAACCTTTTATAATTTTTATTGATTTTTCAGTACATTATGGTTTATATATTACTGCACTATATATATATGCCATATATAAAGTATAATATTTATGTATAAAATATATAATACATAAACATACTAGTATATAAACATACTATGTATACTGTAGTATATATGAGATATACTATATATACTGTAGTATATATCAGTATATATAGTATATATTATATGTGTATATATAGTATATCTCATATAGTCTATATAGTCTATATAGTATTTGGTATATATAGCATACATATGTACTATATACATATAAATATACTATATAAATATATATGCTATATACTACATCTACTATTCTATACTACATATTATATATATGTACAGTATAAATAGTATATATAGTACATACAGTATATATGTATACTATAGTGTACACTATAGTGTATATAGTATACATATGTACCATCTATTCTGTATACTATATATACAATATATACCATATAACATATACACAGTATATATAGTATATATGTATATATATACTATATGTATAGCATATGTGTATACTATATATAGTATGTATACTATATACTATATTATATATAATATATTTATATACTATACACTAATTCATACTATATATTTTAAACTATACTATATGTTATAGTCAGTATATTTTATATGTATACCTTATATATCATGTATATGGTCTATATGATATATGTATATATATATGTATATATATATATATATATATATATATATATATACTATATGGGAATTCCTTTCTAATGTCTTCTTTCTCCATGAAATAAGAAGCAAGTTCATTTTCTGAAAATCACATGAAGAACAAGGTCGGAGATTTGAGAAATAATTGGAAGGTTTACCAGTCAATAAATGACAGCTACATTTTGTTGGAGTTCTAGTGTCAGGGAAATAAATATTACTTCTAAAACCTCACACACATACAAAAATACAGCAATAAATGTTATTGTCACTCTACAGATATGAAAACAATTGTTAAATCATTTGCCTATGCTCATATAGCTTAAATGAATGCCATTAGAGAGTTGGAATTGAACTCCAGAACTGTTTGACTTTAAAATGGACACTGATTTGAAAAATTAGAAGAATGTGACAAAGACTGAAATGATTTCCTCTAGTTTTTCACTGGCTTGTTGAAAATTCACTGTTGTCTGTCCCTTCATTGGACCTTCCACATTTTGTACCGGTGGGTAATTGAGGTCCTTAGGTGACCCCGCTGAAAAGTCTAACCTGCCTGGGAAGTTAGTTGTCTTTAGTAGTTGCGTGAGTTTCTGATAAATGCCAGGCATCACTGTTACTAAAATAGAATTTGGGGTCAGATTCCTTCATGGCTGGGGAGCTCTACACTGTGACAGATGGATGAGAGGGCAAATGCTAGCAGGGGAAAGGAAAGAAAAAAGAATCTGTCCTACACTGAACCTTCCATCCAGAAAGTGAAGACCTGCCTCCAAGACATGTTTTAATGGATTACTGGGGGCCCCTTGTTTTAGGCCCTAAGTGTGTCTGAGTGAGCATACTCCTTGGGCATCTCCAAGAACAGATGCTCCTCCTCCCAGACTCACCCTGCACACCTCTCCACTAGCAATCTTGTATGCAGGGAGGCCCTCTAATGATCAGAAGACAGTAATGATGGAGTTATGTTTTTGTCTTCATAACTGTGAAGAAGAAAAAAAATAGGATGAAATTACCTGAAAATCCTCCAGATTGGGAGGGAATTGATCAGATGATTCATTAAGAAATTAAAACACTCCTATTTGGAAAAAAAAAAGTTGTATTCTCTCCCTACAAATTATAGAGAGCACTGTATTTTCTCAGGTGAAAATGAAGCAGAACTTAATTTCTTCATTTTCTGTCTTTTCAAGCCTAAAACATTTCCAAGATTGTTCTATATGCCATATCTGACCATTGCACTGTAGGCTTAACTCTACTTTGGTTTTTATTTGTCCTTTGGGAAAACTAGATTGGAACGCTGTCCGAATTAAGGAACTATGTTGTTTGTTGTTCTTTATTGTAAACCTAGTATTTTATTAAGGTAATCCATGGATTACCTTAAAAATAATGGATGAGTGTATAATTTTTTTTAATTTTATTTTATTTTATTTGAGAACATACTGTACAGAGGGGATACAATTACATGGGCAGGATAATGCATACATTTCTTACCAAGCATTGCAGCCTCCTCCTTTGTTTACCCTTCACCTCCCTTCCCAGCCTCCCCCCTCCCCCCACCCAGTTATACCCTCCTCCCCCCCCACACCGACATTGTAAAGTTGGTTTTGACATGACATTTTGTACTTCTCATTGTTGCAACAGGTCCACCTGAATCCTTAAACGACTTGTTTGTCCCCATCTCCTCCACATGTTATACTGACATCAAATATAGTGAAAGCAGGGGTTACACTGTGGGGGAGGGACATACAAAGCAACAAAGAAATAATCTTATAAATGCGTTAGAAACACATGCATGAAAGAAACGAAAACATTAAAATACATATTTAAGGGTTCATTTTCCTAACATCACATTATCTGACCTTTTCCGCTTGACTCATACCTATACTAGATATTGCAAATAAGGGAAACCATGGGACTGGGACCTATGCTTCTTTGGGCCTGGCTTACTTCACTCAATATAATTTTTTCCAAACCTTTCCATTTCCTAACAAATGGGCCAATGTCATTCTTTCTGATGGAGGCATAGAATTCCATTGTGTATATATACCACATTTTCTTGATCCATTCATCTACTGAGGGGCATCTGGGTTGGTTCCATATCTTAGCTATGGTAAATAATGCTGCAATAAACATAGTTGTGCTGGTAGCTTTAGTGTGGTCTTGTTTGTAAACATTTGGGTAAATGCCCAAAAGTGGGATTGCGGGATCATAGGGGAGATCTATGTGAAGTCTTTTGAGGAACCTCCATACTGCTTTCCAAAGTGGTTGAACAAGTTTACATTCCCACCAACAATGAAGTAAGGTTCCTTTCTGTCCACATCCCCTCCAGCATCTGTTGTTGTTAGAGTTCTTGATTTTTGCTGTTCTAACTGGAGTGAGGTGATATCTCAATGTTGTTTTGATTTGCATTTCTTTTATGGCGAGGGATGTTGAACATTTCTTCATGTGTCTATTGGCCATCCTTCTTTCTTCTTCAGAGAAGCTTCTCTTTAAGTCTTTCGCCCACTTATTTATTGGGCAGTTTTTTCTTTGAGGATTTGTTGTTGGGTGGTTTAATTTTTTGAGTCCCAAGTATATTTTATTTTATTTATTTATTTTTTTTAATTGTATTTTATTTTATTTGGGAACATACTGTACAGAGGGGCTACAATTACATGGGCAGGATAATGCATACATTTCTTACCAAGCATTGCAGCCTCCTCCTTTGTTTACCCTTCACTTCCCTTCCCCGCCTCCCCCCTCCCCCCACCCAATTTTACCCCCCTCCCCCCACCCAATTATACCCCCCTTCCCCCCCCACACCGACATTGTAAAGCTGGTTTTGACATGACATTTTGTACTTCTCATTGTTGCAACAGGTCCACCTGAATCCTTAAACGACTTGTTTGTCCCCATCTCCTCCACATGTTATACTGACATCAAATATAGTGAAAGCGGGGGTTACACTGTGGGGGAGGGACATACAAAGCAACAAAGAAATAATCTTGTAAATGCATTAGAAACACATGCATGAAAGAAACGAAAACATTAAAATACATATTTAAGGGTTGATTTTCCTAACATCACATTATCTGACCTTTTCCGCTTGACTCATACCTATACTAGATATTGCAAATAAGGGAAACCATGGGACCTATGCTTCTTTGGGCCTGGCTTACTTCACTCAATATAATTTTTTCCAAACCTTTCCATTTCCTAACAAATGGGCCAATGTCATTCTTTCTGATGGAGGCATAGAATTCCATTGTGTATATATACCACATTTTCTTGATCCATTCATCTACTGAGGGGCATCTAGGTTGGTTCCATATCTTAGCTATGGTAAATAATGCTGCAATAAACATAGTTGTGCTGGTAGCTTTAGTGTGGTCTTGTTTGTAAACATTTGGGTAAATGCCCAAAAGTGGGATTGCTGGATCATAGGGGAGATCTATGTGAAGTCTTTTGAGGAACCTCCATACTGCTTTCCAAAGTGGTTGAACAAGTTTACATTCCCACCAACAATGAAGTAAGGTTCCTTTCTGTCCACATCCCCTCCAGCATCTGTTGTTGTTAGAGTTCTTGATTTTTGCTGTTCTAACTGGAGTGAGGTGATATCTCAATGTTGTTTTGATTTGCATTTCTTTTATGGCTAGGGATGTTGAACATTTCTTCATGTGTCTATTGGCCATCCTTCTTTCTTCTTCAGAGAAGCTTCTCTTTAAGTCTTTCGCCCACTTATTTATTGGGCAGTTGTTTCTTTGAGGATTTGTTGTTGGGTGGTTCAATTTTTTGAGTTCCAAGTATATTTTAGATATGAGACCCTTGTCCGTTGTATGGCTGGTAAAGATCTTCTCCCAATCCGTGGGCTTTCTATTGATCTTGCTTACTATGTCGTTTGCCCTGCAGAAGCTCTGCAACCTTATGCAATCCCATTTGTCCAACCTTTCTTTGATTTGTTGTGCTTCCGGGTCTCTATTCAGAAAATTTCGGCCTGAGCCAAGGAGACCTAGGGTTTCTCCTATTCCATCCTGTAATGTTTTCAGAGTGTCTGCTTTGAGTTCAAGGTCTTTGATCCATTTGGAGTTGATTCTGGTGCAGGGTGATATATAAGGATCTAGCTTTAGTTTTCTACATGTAGTTAACCAATTTTGCCAGCACCATTTACTGAAGAGGCTGTCTTTCTTCCATTCTATTGTTTTAGCTTCCTTATCGAAGATTAGATGGCTATAGGTCTGTAGGTTCATTTCTAGGTTTTCAATTCTATTCCATTGGTCCTGAGGTCTGTTTTTATGCCAATACCAAGCTGTTTTGATTACTATGGCTTTATAGTAGAGTTTGAAATTTGGTATTGATATTCCTCCAGCAGTGTTCTTTCCGTTGAGGAGCGTTTTTGCTATTCGGGGTCTTTTATTGTTCCATATGAATTTTTGGATTGCCTCTTCTATTTCCTTGAAGAATGAGGGTGGAATTTTGATAGGTATCGCGTTGAATTTGTAGATAGCCTTGGGAAGTATTGCCATTTTCACGATGTTAATCTTGCCAATCCAGGAGCATGGGAGGTTTTGCCATTTTTTAAGTTCTGTGTTGATTTCCTTTTTCAAGATTTTAAAGTTTTCATCATAGAGGTCCTTCACTTTTTGGTTGAGTTAATTCCTAGGTATTTTATTTTTTGTGGGGCTATTACAAATGGAGTTGCTTTCCTAATTTCAGCCACACTTTTCTCATTGTTGGCATATAGAAAAGCCATTGATTTTTGGGGGTTAATTTTATAACCTGCTACTTTGCCAAAGTTTTGAATCAGCTTGAGTAATTTGGGAGTGGAGTCTATGGGATTCTTTAAATACAAGATCATGTCATCTGCAAAGAGGGAGAGTTTTATTTCTTCTTTCCCTATTTGGATCCCCTTTATGTCTGCATCTTGTCTTATTGCTGTAGCTAGGCATTCTAATACAAGATTGAAGAGAAGTGGAGAGAGTGGGCATCCTTGTCTTGTTCCTGAGTTAAGAGGAAATGGCTTTAGTTTTTCACCATTGAGTATAATGCTGGCTGTGGGTTTGTCATATACAGCCTTTATTGTATTGAGGAATGATCCATGGATTCCTAATTTTTCCAGAACCTTCATCATAAAGGGGTGTTGGATCTTGTCAAATGCTTTTTCTGCATCTATTGAGATAACCATGTGGTTCTTATTCTTGCTCCTATTGATGTGATGAATAATATTAATTGATTTGCATATATTGAACCAGCTTTGCATCCCTGAAATGAATCCCGTTTGATCATGGTGTATGATTTTTTGGATGAATTGTTGAAGTCGATTGGCCAAAATTTTGTTGAGAAGTTTTGCATCAATATTCATCAAAGAAATGGGTCTATAGTTCTCTTTCTTTGATGAGTCCCTGCCTGGTTTTGGGATGAGGGTAATGATGGCTTCATAGAAGGTGTTCGGTAGTGAGCTTTCTCTTTCAATTTCATTGAAGAGTTGGAGGAGTATTGGTGTGAGCTCTGCTTTGAAGGCCTTGTAAAATTTCGCTGTAAAACCATCTAGTCCTGGACTTTTCTTAGCTGGGAGGTCTCTTATTGCTGTTTCTATTTCAATGCTTGATATGGGCCTGTTAAGCTGGTTTAACTCATCTTGGTTTAGTTTTGGCATGTCAATATTTGCTAGGAAAAGGTCCATTTCTGTCAAGTTCTCAAACTTATTAGCATAAAGTTTTGAGAAGTATTCCCTTATAATGTTCTGAATCTTGGTTGTTTCCGTGGTGATGTTTCCATTCTCATCTCTGAGTTTATTAATTTGGGTGTGTTCTCTCCTTTTTCTGATAAGGTTTGCTAAGGGTCTGTCAATTTTGTTAAGTTTTTCGAAGAACCAACTCTTTGTTTTGTTGATTCTTTCTATAGTTTTTTTGGATTCTAATTCATTTAATTCTGATTTAATTTTGATTATTTCTTTCCGTCTACTGGATTGGGGTTTATCTTGCTGCTCTTTTTCAAGGAGGTTTAGATGTGTCATTAAATTGTTAGTTTCAGATCTCTCCAATTTGTTGATGTAGGAGTTCAGAGCTATAAACTTGCCTCTGAGTACTGCCTTTGCTGTGTCCCAGAGTAGCTGGTAATTTTTGTGTTCATTTTTGTTGAATAGCATGAACATTTGAATTTCCTTTCTAATCTCTTCCATGACCCACTCATGATTCAGCAGTGTGTTGTTCAGCCTCCATGTGATACCGGACTTTCTTTGGTGGCTTTTGGTGTTGAGTTCTAATTTTATTCCCTTGTGGTCAGAGAGAATGCAAGGTATAACTTCAATGTTTCTGAATTTAGACAAGTTTGCTTTGTGGCCTAAAATGTGGTCTATTTTAGAAAACGTTCCATGTGCTGCTGAGAAGAACGTGTATTCTGATGCTGCTGGGTGAAATGTTCGGTAAATGTCTGTTAAGTCTAGTTGATCTATGCAGCTATTTAGATCTGTGGTTTCTCTGTTGAGTTTTTGCCGAGTTGATCTATCTAGTGGGGAGAGTGGTGTGTTAAAATCCCCAACAATTAAAGTCTTTGGATCTATATCGGATTTGAGGGAAAGTAGTGTTTCTTTGATAAATTTGGGTGCTCCATTGTTTGGCAAATAGATATTTAGAATTGTAATATCCTCCTGAAGGAGAGATCCTTTAATTAGTATGTAGCGACCTTCTTTATCTCTTCTCACGAATTTTAATTTGAAGTCTATTTTATCTGATATTAGGATTGCAACTCCCGCCTGTTTATGAGGGCTGTTTGCTTGGTAGATTTTGTTCCAGCCTTTAACCTTGAAAATGTGTTTGTTTTTATGGGCAAGATGTGACTCCTGCAGGCAGCAGATAGAAGGGTCTTGTTTTTTAATCCAACTAGACAGTCTATGTCGCTTAATTGGAGAGTTCAGTCCATTAATGTTAAGAGATAGGACTGAGAGGTATTTGGGAGTTCCTGCCATGTTATCTACCTTCTTGGGGGCTGCGAAAACTGGGTTCTTCCTAAGGTTCTTGGATTCTCAGTTTGGGTGCAGTTTCTTGGCCTTAGTTGCGGTCTTGTTGGTTTTCTATGTGTAGGACATCTTTAAGAATCTTTTGTAGGGCTGGTTTGGTGGAGATGTATTGTTTCAATTTTTCTTTGCTATGGAAGGTTTTTATTTGGCCTTCAGTTATGAAGGAGAGTTTAGCTGGGTACAGTATTCTTGGTTGATAGTTGTTTGTTTTTAGGGCATGGCATACGTCATTCCAGGCTCTTCTTGCTTTGATTGTCTCTGCTGAGAAGTCTGAGGTGATTCTAATTGGTTTCCCTTTATAGGTGATTACCCTTTTCTCCTTGACAGCTTTAAGGATCTTTTCCTTGGTCTGGGTTGATCCTGTGTGGATTATAATGTGACGGTGGGATGTCCTATTCTGGTCTGGTCTGTTTGGGGTTCTAAAAGCTTCTTGTATCTGAATAGGCCTATCTTTTTGTATGTTTGGGAAGTTCTCTGCTAGGATCCTGTTAAACAAATTTCCTAGACCATTAACTTCTGTTTCTAGGTGCTCCTCTACACCCATTATCCTTAGATTGGGCCTTCTGATGGTGTCTTCCAGGTGTTGGATAGACCTATCATATTTCTTGGACTTGTCTTGGATGGTTGTATGTTCTTTCTCTATAATATCTAGGCTGTCTTCAATCCCTGAGATTCGATCTTCTGCATGGTCTAACCTGCTGTCAAGACTCTCTACTTTGTTTTTTATCTCTTTTCCCTCTAATTGGTCAGCTTTGATGGCTTCAAGTTCTTTGTTGAAGCTCTGTTTTAGGTCTTGTATGAATTTCTTTACTTCCTTAATTTGGTGTTCAGTGTTTGTTCTCAAATCACTTAGTTGATTGGTTATGGTTTCTTTGGACTCCCATTCCTTCTGTTGGGTTCCATTCAGCATTCCCTTTGTGGTCTCCCTGACTTCCTTCAGCTCTTTGTTAATGGATTCCATGAATGCCTTTAGTGATCTTTGTGTATTCTCTACCTGGTCTCTCAATTCCTGTATTACTCTTTGATTAGCTTCCTCCCGTCTGTGGGATTCCTGCAGTTCTCTTTCTTCCCGTTCGTGGGAATCCTGCAGTTCTCTTTGAGTGTTCTCTGCCTGCTCACGCCATTCCTCCCTTTCTCTTTGAGTATTCTCAAGTTGTTCACGCAAATCCTGTATCAGTTTTTGAGTAGCTTCCTCACACTTATGATATTCCTGTATAAACTTCTGGGATGCCTCCTCTCTCTCCCTATCATGCTCATACAGAGTCCTTTGTACATTGTCAAACTTCTCATTTATCATGTTTGCTATTAGTGTTTGTAGAGCTATTTGGGAACTCTCCTCTGGATTATTCTTTATCTGTTCTAATCCCTGATTATCAAGATTGGGAATAGAGATACCCAAATTTGCCATTTTTCTTGTGTTTTTCCGGCTTACTCGGCCCATTTGAGATGAAGATTGCACCAGTTTTGTGCTAGAACACTATCTTAAGGCAACCATCAACCAAAGTTTGCGTTTGTACAGTCAATAGTCTACAGATACAATCTAGTTCAACAGTTACATCTATTCAACATCAAACAACTATATGTTAAAGGACTTCGAACCGCAGAAAAGAATTTGGAAAACCAGAAATTATTAGGATTAGGGAGAGATGTGGGTAAAAAATAGGAATAGATTGGTATGGGGAGGCACAGGGAGAGTTAACTATGTCCTAATCACAATGCAGGAAATGGGTTGGGTAGGATGCAAGTAGAGAGAGAGAGAAAAAGAAGAGACGGAAAGGGGAATGAAGAGAGACCAGAAAAAAAAAAGAAACGTAAAAATTAATGTTATTATAGAGGTTTAAAGACCGTCTATTTAGAGAGGAATGTGAATATGTTCAGAGAAGGGGAGGGACATAGAGGAGATGTGAAAAACTTTAAGGATGGGAAAGGGAGAAGAAAAGATCAGAAGTTCAGTAGAGCTAGACAAAAAACAAAAAGATAATTAAGAAAGAAAGAAAAAGAGAAAGAAGACAAGAAAAGAAAGGAAAACGCTCATTCACATATTCCTAAAATAAAAATTATAAGATGAGAAAAAAAAAGTTACTGGAAAACAATTATTTTTTTCAGAAGAGGCAAAAATGAAAGATTAATAAAAGTTTTAGAAGGGAAAAAATATATATATATACAAGGTAACAAAAAACAAAAAACAAGCAAAAAAAAAAGAAAAGAAGAAGAAGAAAAGAAAAAGAAAAAAGAAAAAAAAGTCTTTTGATTTTTTTTTGGGGGGGGGGGGAGGAGTGGGAAGAATCCTGTATCTCCCTTTTGTCTGTAACCAGTCTCTTGTTGGAGTCTCTGGTCAGCTTGAGGTCCTGTGGCTTGATTGGTTTCTTAAGTCGGTTGGTTGGAAGAGGCAGAAAAATGCTCTGCTTTACCCAAGATTTTGAGATCCCCCTCCCAGGTTAGTTTTCTGGGAGGGTGATCTGCTTTGAGAATCACAAAAGAGGGGTTTGTGGTGATGAGGCTAGGTTCTGGGTAGAGTTGAGGCCTTTCAACAAACAGTAGCTTTTCCTTGGGGCTATTTTGCGATAAAGCTCACAGCGCCCAGCCTGGAGCCATTCTCAGGGTTTCTGTTTTTCAATTGATTGTGGTGGCTGCTAGAGGGAGGGGCAGCCTCTGGCTCAGGTTACCCAGTGAGGCAAGGCACTCCAATGGCTGGCGCCTGAGCTGGGTGACTTTTCCCTGGATGGAGCTGAGTCTGGCAGGTCACTTCGCCGTTAAGTTCTTGTGACCTGCTAAATGACTCGTTTTATTCCAAGGCCTGAGCTGGAGCTAGCAGCTCCTCCGAGCTTTGTCGGTATCCAAGATGGAGATCACCCATGCTGGGGGGGGAGGGGTGGCCTTCCCTCCTCTGCTCCCTGAGGAGTGAGGACGTCGGGCTTGTACTCACGCCGAGTCTTGGATCCTGGGTCGTCTCTGGTCTGCAAACAGCAAGATGAAGATGTCGGCTCCTTGTCGGTTCTTGTTGGTGTTGAGTAGAATCCGCTCGTCCGCTGCGTTGGCTCCTTCGTCCCGGACTCTCTGTGTCTCAGGTATGACCCTGCGGCGGTGGTCGCAGCCACGACCCTGCCGCCGCAGCGGCAGCTGCTGGCAGGCGCTCAGATGTGTCTCCTTGGCTTCCCCTCTCTTGACTAACTCTCTGTCCTGTGATGGCACACTTGGTGTGATTCTCTGGCTTAGGACTGTTCACTGGAACTCTAAAGCTGCTTTCTATGCGAGAGCTTGTTCAGATTCCAGCTTCTCCTCCGCCATCTTCCCGGAACTCCTTCTGGATGAGTGTATAATTAAATGAATTAAACTTTTATCATGTTCCCACCAACAGTTTTCACTGGCTTTCAGTTCTTGTTGCTTTTTCCTCTGCTGATATTTTTGTGAAGTTTCATACCTCTTTTATTTTTGCTTTTTATAGTTGTGGCCCTGTTGCTTTAGTTACCAAAATGACTTAAACTTTTGAAATATGTGAGCAGGGTTAGAAGTCATCAGTAATCACATGAACTATGGATAAATATACACCAGATTTCCTTTTCTCATCCTACTATAGCCACGTTAGCACTAGAGCATACTGATAGCCCTAATAGTTTGGGATGTTGACACTAGCCACCAATCCCTTTTCTGTACAATCACTTTTGAAACAAAAGAAAACTCTACTTAGTGCAGTGAGTTACCCTTCAAGGGACTGGAAGACGTTGGTAGGTGAACCAGCTTCTAGATGCTCCCTGTCTGACCACATTATTAAGCTTAGCTCCCATGATCCTCTGCTCTGCTGCTACATAATCTTCATGGCTAGCAGCTTCTCTGAGTGGTGTCATCTAAGACCTCGGGTCATTAGCTGTAAAATGCCACATCTCTCCTCTTTAGGCCTTTCTTTTACTACTGCAATAAATTCTTACATCCTGGCTTCTTCCTACCTACAGTAATTTTTTTAGTCTATACTTTTTATACCATAAGCATGATGTTTTTAACACACCTAAAGTCATCCCATGAATACTAACTTGGAATCTGTTATTCTCATAATAAAAACTTTCCAGACCATTCAATAGATGCTCATATCTTCCTTTTTAGTGGTTATTATTTTTATTTTTTATTGTTTTTATTTTATTTCAGGTAGGGTCTCATGTTTTTGCCCAAGGCCACCCTCGTGTAGCTGGGTTTATAGACATACCATGTTTTGTTTTTGTCAAGGTGATGTACAGAGGAGTTACTTTTACGTAAGTAAGATAATAAGTACATTTCTTGTCAAATGTGTTGCCCCTTCCCTCATTTTTCTCCTACTTTCTCTCTCCCCAACCCCTCCCCAAGTTGTACAAACCATTTCCAACTTCTTGTCTTGTGTATCTCGCTGTTGCATTGGCTCCCAAACCTTTGTTCTTTGTCTCACCATTCTCTTGTTCCACTTCCCTTCCCTAATTCAAATAAACATTTTTACAATACCAGGGTTCCAAAATCAAATACAGTGACAACAGGAGATATACCATAGAAGGAAGAACATACAAAAGAAACAAAAAATTGATATAGAGCTATTGTTAGTCATGTGCTGTGTGTGATTCTAAAAGCTTTGTATATACTATTTTCTTTATTCATCACAGAACCTTATGAGGTGCACAGTATAACTCATTTTACAAATGAAGATAAGACACAAGTGATTAAGTGACCTACCCAAGATCATATAGTGAGTGGCAGACCTTCAATTAAACCCAGCTTGTCTAAGCCACAGTCTCTACTTTAAAACATGAATTTATTTAGAATTAATGTGGCATGATCTTAACTAAAGATCTCCATGTAACTAGTTATATGGGAACATTTTCCAATATTGGCTAAACTACCAGTAATATCATATAATAGATATTCACACTTTTAACTTTTGGTGCAGGAACAAAATATAAGTGTCAAAAATATAATAAAATTGGAACCTGGTACCAGTGGCTCATACCTGTAACTCTACCTACTCAGGAGGCTGAGAGCTTAGGACTGCAGTTTGAAGCAAGCCCAGGTAGGAAAGTCCACAGGATTCTTCTCTCCAAGTAACCACTAAAAAGCCAGAAGTAGAGCTGTGGTTCAAGCGGTAGAGGAGTACCCTTGAACAAAAAGCTCAGGAATAGTGCCTAGGCCCTGAATTCAATCCCTAGGACAGGCACTAGATAGATACATAGACAGACAGGCAGACAGACAGACAGACAGACAGATAATAAAAATATAATAAAATTAGGATAAATGTGGAAATAATAACTAGAATTTGAAAGTTGTTTACTGTTATAAACATATTCTCAAACAGATATTCTCTTACCATAATTATGTTGATCATAGGAGCTATTATGAATGAAAGAAAATGTTGAGACCATATTGTTGTAAGTTGTGCTGCTAATGTGCTATTGATGTTTTAATAGAACTTTTAGTTCTTAGAGAATAGAAACCCCTGTGTAATTTTGAGTGTGCCTTTATGAATTTTTATGACATACGATTTCATGTGATAATTATGTGCCAAAGCCTGTTGACAGCTTGTATTCTTTGGGCTATTTTTATATTTTATTTTTCTTTCCATTGATTTTCAGTTGATTAGTAGCAAAATGTTGATATGATAATACATTTTACCATCTAGTAAGACTAATCCCTCATTTTGTGTGTGTGTGTGTGTGTGTGTGTGTGTGTGTGTGCGTGTGTGTGTGTGTGTGTGTTGGTGGACATCAGGCACAAGGCTTTGTGTGTGCTAAGCAAGTGTTCCACCAATGAGCTGTACTCTATCCTCCACCTTATTCTTTTATTCTTACTAATGGCAAAAAGATGGATTGTAAATAAACCTTTAAGTCATTTACCTAGGATAGTGCTCTTTCACTTGAATCATATCTCCAGCTCTGTTTTTACGTGTTACTTTTTGAATCAGGGTCTCTAGAACTCTACTGCTAAACTGGACTGAAACCATAGATTTTTCTGCCTCCCAAGTAGCTAGGATTGTAGGCATAAGCCATTGACATCTAGCTAGGAAACATTCTTTTTTAATGAATTGTAATATTGCTCTGTAATTTACATATGTACAATTTTGATTCAATTAATACCTTTATAATATTTGATATCTCCATCTAGAACTCTCAAAAATCTCTATTGTATCTCTAATCCATTCTTTTAGAAAATGTTTATATAAGGTGCCTGTGGCTCATTCCTGTGGATCCTAGGTACTCAGGAGGCTGAGATCTAAGGACAAAGTTCAAAGCCAGCTGGGACAGAATAGGCAAATAGACATTAGATATGTTTCTCCAATTAATAAGCAAAAAGCCATACAAGGAGGTGTGGCTCAAGTGGTAGAGTGGCAGCCCTGGCCAAAAACAAATGAGTAATAGTGCAAGGCTCTGAGTTCTAAAAAAAATTAATAAAAATTTGAAAAAGTTCTTTTATGTTTGGTGCTTTTTGTGGCAATACAAAGTTCAGTTTTATTGTAGTCAACATATTCTATTAATTTATGTTTAAAGGAATTCCCACCATACTTTTAAGTTTTTTTTCAATCTAGAAACTTAAACAAATATACAGTTAACATTCAATTTAATGTTTTATGCTTTATAATATTTTTCTTGTGTCCATTTTCTTTGCTGCCATTGAAAATTGGATATTTTCTTTCTTATACCAGTCCTGGGGCTTGAAATTAGGGTCTAGGTACTGTCCCTGAGCCTTTTCACCCAATGCTACTGCTCTGCCTCTTTGGGCCAGCTCCACTTCCAGCTCTTTGGTGCTTAACTGGAAATAAGAATCCCATGGACTTTCCTGCTGAGGCAGGCTTTCAACCATGGTCCTCAGCTCTCAGCCTGATGAGCAGGTAGCTTTACAAGTATGATCCACTGGCACCAGCATTGGCTATTTCCCATTTTAAAAACTTTTTGAGTCAGGCACCAGTGGCTCACACCTGTAATCCTACCCACTCTGGTGGCTTAGATCTAAGGATCATAGTTTGAAGCCAGCCCAGGCAGGAAGGTCTGTACAAGTCTCATTTCCAATAAACTACTCAGAAAAGACCAGAAGTGGTGCTGTGGCTCAAGTGGTAGAGTACTATGCTTGAGCAGAAGAAGCTCAGGGACAGCATCCAGGCCCTGAGTTCAAGCCTCAGGATGGGTGAAAAAAAATACTAAACTTTTTCCTTCCTTGTACATAGAGAAAGATGCTGCCTTTAAATTGACATATGATTAACATTTAATAAAATGGGTCGAGCTGAAGTTTGAGGAGATTTGATATCTGTATTCACACATGTAGCCATCACAAAACAAAGTGGGGATGTAGAACACTCACCTAACATGCCTAAGGCCCTGAGTGTGATCTTTAGCACCACAAAAAAAAAGAAACAGAGGAGATAAGAAAGGATAAATCATAAAACAAAATGTAGCATATTTCTGTCTTGTTGGAAATGAGAGTCTTGCTCCAGTCAATCCCTCCAAGAGCAACTTCTTTCTGACTTCTGAATTCCTATTCCTACACTTCACACCTGTGTATATAAATGGAGAAAATCTTTTGCTCACTATGTTTTTGTTGTTAATGTTATTGGTTTGTTTTTTTTTAATCGGTTGTGAGGCTTGAACTGTGGGCCTGGGTGCTATCCCTCAATTCTTCAGCTCAAGGTGAGCACTCTGCCACTTGAGCTACAGCACCACTTCCAGTTTTCTAGTCGTTTGTTGGAGATAGGAGTCTCACGGTCTTTCCTGCCCGGGCTGGCTTTGAACCGCGATCCTCAGATCTCAGCCCCCTGAGTAGCTAGGATTACAGGCGTGAGCCGCCAGCTCTCAGCTTGTTATTTTTGTTTTGTATCAGTACTTAGGGCTTAAACTCAGGACCTGCGTGCTTCCTCTTAGCTTTTTCACTCAAGGCTGGTATACTACCACTTGAGCCACAGCTCCATTTCTGGCTTTTTGCTGGTTAATTGGAGAAAAAAGTCTTTCAGAATTGTCTGCCCAGGCAATCTTTGAACCGTGATCCTCAGATCTCAGTTTTCTGAGTAGCTAGGATTACAGGAGGGAACCATTGGCTCCTGGATGTCAAAATGACACTTTGATATACCTCTATGGCTTGTTTCCAGTTTTTCTTGTTTGTTGTTTTGACTAACATGAATATAGCCTCTTGGATATTCCTATAAAGCTCCATGTGGACTTCTGCTTAAATTTATATTTTGAGTAAATGCTTAGGAATAGAATTCCTTGATCACCGAGTAGATTTGTATTCACAAGAAATACAAGTAGCTGAGTACCAATGACTTGTAGCTGCAATCCTAGTTACTAAGGTTGCTGAGATCTGAGGATCATGGCTTGAAACCAATCTGAGCAGGTAAGTCTTTGAGACTCCTAATTAACAACCAAAAAAGCTAGACGTCCAGCTGTGGCTTTTGAGGTGTGAAGCGTTAGCTTTCAACACAAAAGCTCAGGAGAAGTGCCCAGGCCATGAGCTCAAGCCCCAAGACCAGCACATGAAAGAAAAAGAGAAAGATAGGGAAGAAAGGAGGAAAAAAGAAATACAGGCAATTTTCTACAATTTTCTTTGATATCCACATCAACCATGCATGTAAAAACTAATAGAACTAGTTACTTTACATTCCTGCCAATGTTTTACTCTTGTCTTCTTTGTGTATTTTAACTATTAGAGTAATGGGATTTCCTTGTGGATTTTTTGGATGACTCATATTTTGGGGCGTCTTTTTTATATATGTTCTTTTATTAAATTTATGTACAGTCTTTGTTCATTTTTAATTGGGTTGTTTTTCTGTGATTTGTGACTTGTAGGAGTTGTTTATTTTTGTATGCTTGTAATTAGTCACCTGTCTCATTAGTTTCAATAGGTTTTCTTGGATTTGGAATGGAAAAAAAATCACAGGTTTTTGAATAATTATATTAACTATTTTAATAACTACATTTTATAATCATTTTACCCCTTATTTGTTTTCTAACATTGGCTAGCATTTCCCATACTGTTGAATAACAGAAATGATACTAGGAATTCTGGACAAGTCCTGTGATGCTCTTTGTTCTACAGTCTTAAGCTTTATATTATTAGGAATGAATCTTGAATTTCATATAATAACCTTTTTTGTTTCTTTTGTTGTTAGTGGTACTAAGGCTTGAACTCAGGCACTTATATTTGATACACTGGTTCTCTGCTTCTTGAGCCATTATCAAGTCTTTGGGGATTGGTTGTTTTCAGGACAGGATCTTATTTGTGCCCAGTTTAGGCTGGACTTCAGTCCTCCAAATTGTGTTTCTTCATGTTGCTGGCAGATGTGAATCACTGCTTCTGTCCATTGATGGAAATGGATTTTTTGGCCTCTAACCATGGATCCACTGATTTCCATTGCACAAGTAGCTAAGATTACCACTAAGCCTGGCTTTATCTAATATCTTCTCTACTGACATATTTACACAGTCTTCTCCTACAACTCCTTAATATGACTATTCCATTCCTATTTGGTAATTTTGAAACATCCATACATCTGGGGATAATCCTACTTGGTTAGAGTATATTATTAATACTTATTCTATTTATTAATTAACAGAATTTTTCAACCATTTCAACCTTTTAAATTTTGGCCCTTTGTATTGTTTGCTTACATTTTTGTTAATTATCTTGGTGGAGGTGCTTCCTTGCTGGTGCATCTTTGCCTGATATTAGAATTAATACCATACCCGACAGAAGAGCACAAGCATTGCTGCTGCTTCTTCTGGGATAGTTTTAAATAAATCAGCTATACATGTTAGTTACCCTATCATTCACATTCTGTTTTGCTGTCACATGGTATCTCTACCTCCCATCTCTCTATGGCACTGGCCACTGCTGATTTCCAGAGCTTTCCAAGGCCCTGGCTTTCTCTGCTCTTGGACCCCCTACTCCAATTACAGGCTTCACTGCACCCTTGGATGCCCTGAATAGTTCAAGTTCACATTTTATTTTGGAATAATTTCTTATGAACAAAGCTGGAGGGCATTTAATAAAAGCATCTAGGATAGCAGTGAGTACGGCCCTCACTCACCTTGAGCCATGTAAGTGGATGAACTATATGAGATTGTTATTTTCCTATTGTTGACCTACAAAAATGGAAACTTCACATTATTCAGCTTCACTCTTTCCTCCCAGGTGTTGGGAAGCTCCTGGAAGCTGAGAAAGTCTTTGCTTCCTATCTGTTGGAGTACCTGGAGGGAGATGCCTGTATTAGTGATTGTGGACCCAGAAAGAGCTTCCTTCCTTCCTTCCTTCCTTCTTTCCTTCCTTCCTTCCTTCCTTCCCTCCTTCCTTCCTTCCTTCCTTCCTTCCTTCCTTCCTCCCTTCTTCCCCTCTTCTGCCCCTCCCTCCTTCCCTCCTTCCTTCTTCCTTTCTTTTTTCCTTCCTTCCTGCCATCTTTCCTCCCTCCCTCCCTTATTTTCTTGCTTCATTCCTTGCTTCCTTCCTCCCTCCCTTCCACATCCCTCTTTTTCTTGCCTGCATATTTAGATTCCCCTCTGCCTCCATATAATTGTCTTAGTTCTTGTCCTGGGTGAATTTAAGCTACATTTTTGTGGAGAAAACAGAATCTCATGCATTATTCACTCGTTGTTACCCCAGGAGTAACAACGTGGGAAATCTCCAAGTCATCATGGCAACTGAGGTGTCCATTTTCTCTCCCGAACCATACCAACACATGGTGCACACTTGAGCTGCTGCCAGGAAGTGGACACCCTGTAGCAGCTAACTTACTGTCTTTCAAGGGTCCAGTGACTCTAATGGGGTTCTGTGGCAGTTTTGTTCCAAAATTTTACTGGTGTTGTTTGAGACATCCTCAAATTCCCACATTTTAATGAAGTCAGGGAGTGCATAGGACCAGGGATGGAAAGTATTTTTATAGATCCATTCTTGACACTAGCAAACATTGATCGTGGGCAAGTAGTTCAACCTGTCTGATGATATGGGCTGTAGCTTGCAGGCCATAACATTTTTTAAGGGTAGTTGGTTCCTTTCCTGTATAATTCTGCCCACTGACTAGAAAATTCTAGCATGGTCATGTCTCCTTTGTCTCACGTGTAGATGAGGGTGTGAGAGCGTCTTCGAATGTGAATGTGGAGGAAGAATGGCTGCCTTGTGCTGTCCTGATGAGTCAGTCTCTCCATTCCTGTAGAAACCACTCTCATTCATTTCCTGATGCAGTTTACTAATTTTGCACTCATTTTGTGTCAGGTCTTGCTTTAGAAGATAGAAAGCAACCCAATAATGAGTTGAAATGTGAAGTTTGGACACTGTGCTAACTGCCTTGCTTGTACATGGATTAATGGGGGGGGTGTAGAGTATGATTGTCCCTATCAAAAGCATACCCAAATGACCCCTGCTTAGTCTTTTATTGAACTAAGTCTTCTGTATCTCTCAACAACAGTAGAAAATTCTGTTGGACACAGAGGGAAATCATCTGATGCTGACATCTGGAGGAAAGGCAGACTTTTTTTATTTGCTGAAAAGAAAATGTTTACCCCACCCAGCTCTCAAACTAGTTGTCTTCTCCCCCTCTTCTCCCCTCCCCACTTCTGGTCCTCCTCCACTTAGGATGCCTGGTTTAGACTGGTAGTTCCAAAGCTAACCATACAACCTTAGTCAAGTTAATTAGCCTCTATGACTTCGGGTTCTCATCTGGATAAATGTGTTGATCAGAAGAGAGAGCTCCTGTCTTCAGCATCTCAGAGTCACAAGTATCTTTACTTTGATTTCATATGGACTCAAATTTGCCAGAGTTAAAACCCTGAAGATTGCACAAAGGAGATAACTTGCTAGGCTGTGTTCCTGAACCTAAATAGAGAACCAGGGTCATTTAGCAGTACGTAAGGGAATGAAATGGAAAAGGGGGTAGAAGTTAAGAATAGTTCAGGGTGTGTTACAAGTAACACAATGCTGAGAAGCTGTCCTTTCTAGGATATACTACAAGGTTCTGATTTTATCCTAAGAGCATCCAAGATTTATTGAAGGATTTAAGGAAGGCATGAAATGATAAGATCTGTTTTTATGTGGAGGATAGATTGAAAGTAGTAAGTCATTTTCAAGTAGTCTTTCCAAAACGGAGGCAAAAAGAACAGAAAGGAGTTGCAATCAAAACATTTTATAGGTCAAATGAACAAGATCTGGAAACTCAAGCACTAGACTCTAAGGATGTGTAATAGGGATGAAGGAACAGTTGACAGATACCTAAGAGACATGGGAGATGTTCTGTGCTTATTTCTAAGGAAAGATTTTTGGGGTTTGGCTGTACCAGGGTTTGAACACAGGGCCTTATTTTTTTTTTTTTTGGCTTACTTGCTTGGCTGGCACTCTACTACTTGAGCCATTCCTGCAGTCAGCCCAACTTTTCTATGGTTACTTTAGAAACAAGAATCTCACAGACTTTTCTACCTGAGCTGACTTTGAAGTGAAATCCCCCAGATCTCAGCCTCCTGAGTAATTTGCATCTGGCATATGAGGGAGAGAGAGGCCGGGGGGGGGGGGGTGGGGTGGGGTTGAGGGGACACTTCTATGTCCACGATTATCCTTGGGTCAAGTCTTCATCAATAGTAGAATTGAAAAAAACTTTTTCTGTATGACTGTTCAAACCACTGAACATGTTGATTTCACTGACCTGCTACTGGACTTATCTCTAGAGGATATCTTGACTGGAATATCTCATCCTCCCTTCTCTCATAAACTGCATGAATTCTTAGTTTTGATGGAAATTTCCAGGATGACAAGGAGACTGAGGATGCAGGCTGAATTCTAAAGTATTTCCAAGTCATCTTAATGTTCATTCCAGAAGCCAGTGTATCCATCAGAGACAGCACACCATGCACAGTTCTAAGGATGCTCTGATATTCCCTCAGCCTTTACATAAGAACAAATTTCATCTTTAATTACTTTTGTTTTTTATTTCTATTGAGAATTGATGGATCTGTAAAAAGAAAAAAATTCTTTTCAAAAATGGTTGTTGAACATTCAAATTAAATACTAAAGCCTTTTAATTTTTGAAAACTGCTGTCTTTGTTTTAGTCAAGGACTCTCCTTCACTAGACATAATCCCTGGGAAAATGGGAATTAAAGAAAGAAATATCACACATGAGTTTTAAGTATCTATTAATGTTAAGAAAAAATCAGAAAGTTCCAATATTGCAGTCTCCTAAGTGAGACCTCCCAAGGCTTGAATTCACCTCCTCTTTCCCACAAACCCTCATCAGGTTTTCAATAGTCTTTAAAGTTTCTGGCCCCCCAATAGACACATGAAGAAATGTTCAACATCCCTAGCCATAAAAGAAATGCAAATCAAAACAACATTGAGATATCACCTCACTCCAGTTAGAACAGCAAAAATCAAGAACTCTAACAACAACAGATGCTGGAGGGGATGTGGACAGAAAGGAACCTTACTTCATTGTTGGTGGGAATGTAAACTTGTTCAACCACTTTGGAAAGCAGTATGGAGGTTCCTCAGAAGACTTCACATAGATCTCCCCTATGATCCAGCAATCCCACTTTTGGGCATTTACCCAAATGTTTACAAACAAGACCACACTAAAGCTACCAGCACAACTATGTTTATTGCAGCATTATTTACCATAGCTAAGATATGGAACCAACCTAGATGCCCCTCAGTAGATGAATGGATCAAGAAAATGTGGTATATATACACAATGGAATTCTATGCCTCCATCAGAAAGAATGACATTTCCCCATTTGTTAGGAAATGGAAAGGTTTGGAAAAAATTATATTGAGTGAAGTAAGCCAGGCCCAAAGAAGCATAGGTCCCATGGTTTCCCTTATTTGCAATATCTAGTATAGGTATGAGTCAAGCGGAAAAGGTCAGATAATGTGATGTTAGGAAAATGAACCCTTAAATATGTATTTTAATGTTTTTGTTTCTTTCATGCATGTGTTTCTAACGCATTTATAAGATTATTTCTTTGTTGCTTTGTATGTCCCTCCCCCACAGTGTAACCCCCGCTTTCACTATATTTGATGTCAGTATAACATGTGGAGGAGATGGGGACAAACAAGTCGTTTAAGGATTCAGGTGGACCTGTTGCAACAATGAGAAGTACAAAATGTCATGTCAAAACCAGCTTTACAATGTCGGTGTGGGGGGGGAAGGGGGGTAAATTGGGTGGGGGGAGGGGGGTAAAATTGGGTGGGGGGAGGGGGGAGGCGGGGAAGGGAAGTGAAGGGTAAACAAAGGAGGAGGCTGCAATGCTTGGTAAGAAATGTATGCATTATCCTGCCCATGTAATTGTAGCCCCCCTGTACAGTATGTTCTCAAATAAAATAAAATACAATTAAAAAATAAATAAATAAAGTTTCTGGCCCCCCTCTTATTCTTACCCTTAAATACAGTTGCATATTCCACCAAACCCCATGCCTTTAGTTCCAATTTGATAACTGTCCTGTTTCCAACATCTTTCATCTCCTCTTATCTGCCAGATAATGTCTGAAGTAAGGAAATCATAAGCTACCAGTACTGAGAAAAAGAGAAAGGCTTTACATTTGTCTAACCACCAACTTGGCACTAGATCTTCTCTAATACAGGGAAATTTGCTGAACAGATGCTGAACTCACTACCATCCAAGTCAGGCAACACATGTTTATCTTCCAGTGGCTTCCTTATACTGATCCTGGTTCTAGAATCATTACCAGCATGCTTATTTCCCCTTCTGTGTGATACCAATGCAAAGTAATGCCTACAACGATTCTGTGTTTCTTGGATGTGTTCCTTAAGGCTTAGTTAGAAACCTCCTGAATTCTCCTGTAATCAAGACCCCTCCCATAGTGGCTGTTCTCACCATATTCTTGATGTTTTTCTGTATCTAAAATCCAGATGTGGGGATAGAATTAATGTTTTAGGTGTCTTTGGCAGGTGTACACTTTTCCTTCTCAAGCTATACCTCTACTGATGCAAAATTAAAGCAAAATTAGTTTCTGAGAGCCATTTCACATTTTGATCCAGTATAAAATAAAAACATAAGTCTTTCATTTTCACACACACTGGGTTGCATCAACTTCAAAGGTTGTAATATTGACTTTTCTGATCCTAAAGTAAGCTATCTTAATAAACTGACATTGTTAGGCTTTACATATCTTACTTATCTGTCTAGATTTTTGTGGATCTGGATTCTGCACACTAGTATTCTTATTATGTATATTGTGTCCTTCTCATATTCTGTTTTTTTCTTCTAACGTAATGAGTAAATTACAGAACTGGATATACCCAAGTGTTGAGTCATTGATTGGCACCCTTTAGGTATGACTGTCAAACCAGATATGGATTTACCTTTGCCATCACCTGGCTATGTGTATCTAGGTCATCTAGAAGGACATCGGGGGAGAGCTTCCCAGATGTGCTGATGTAACATTAGCAGCACCTGCAGAAGCCCCCTAATCTATGAATTTAATAGCCCAAGTGAAAAACATGATGTCAGTCTTGCAGCACCTGTTTCTAATTAACCTATTAGGAGTCAATAAATTTTGAGTGGTTCTGAAGCCATACCTTTACATGATAGGTCCTTATAACATGCTTGGGATGAATACCAAGCTTTCTTTTCTCAGCTCTTTACATTGGGTTATGTGGTTTCCTTCTGCTGCTCGGGCCTGGGACTGCTGCCCTGTGGTAAAACTGTCAGATATTTGAATCTCCTGGGGCAGAAATCTGTTGCCTCTAGTGCTGAGACAAGCTAGCTACCTCGTAAGGTCTCAGTGAAATATGTTATCTAAGTATGTCACAGAAAAGAGTCTTCACATCTTCCCTGTTTGGGATGTGCTGTTGAAATGTGAAAGGCTCAAATCCTAGGAGAGAAAAATCAGATGTCATATGATTCCAAGCAAGCCACAGCTAGCTACTTTTTTTTTTTCTTTGTACTGGTCCTGGGGCTTGAACTCAGGGTCTGGGCATTGTCCTTGGCCTTTTTTGTTCAAAGATATCACTCTATCATTTGAGCCACAGCTTTATTTCTGATTTTTTTCTGGTAGTTAATTGGAGATAAGTTAATTAGGCTGACTTCAAATAGCAGGCCTCAGATCTCAGCCTCCTGAGTAGCTAGTATTACAGGCCTGAGCCACTGGTGCCCAGCCCACTTCTATTTTTTTTTTTTTTATAGGAAAGACAACAGGGTTGCTCAAACAGAACAGTTAGTCTCATTATCAGTAAGTTTCTCTTTATGTGGTATTATCCATCCTATCTGCCCACTGCTTTGTAGCTTCCTGTGTATGCAGATGTGATAGGAACTCTCCAGCCTCAGGGTCTTACTCTGGAAGCCTTTCAAGGAAAATCCCTAGTTACATGGGGAGAACAGGAACCATAGTATCGCCTTACCTCCTTTTTCCTGGACCCTCTCTGAATACATGCCAGTACATCTGTCCAGGGTGGGAAACGCAGACTCAGTCGTGTTGCAGTGCATGCACAGAGATATGGAAACTACATTCAGGGGTTTCCTTCTGCCTTGAGCACCTGGGAGTCTATCGAAGGACAGAGTCCCATGATATCAGCATGTCAGTGCCGATGTTCTGTCCTAGACCCTCACTCGTTCCCTTTGCCTTCACTGTGGCTCAGTAGTACACAGGAGAGAGATGATGGTATCTTGAAGTGGGGTAGCCCTCTAACAGAGAAGAAAATTGGTCAGATTCTCAATATTTTTGACAGAAGAAATGACATGACTTGCGGGTGTAGGAGAGTGAGAGAGGAGGAGGGTGATAGATATAATGGGTACCAGATTTTTAGCTTCAGTCCCTGTGAAGAAGTTTTCACCACCCTGAGACAGAGAAGATATGGGCAGAGCCAGGAACAAGAAAAGGAAATCTGTTCCATTTTTGAAATATTAAGATTGAGAGGCCTCTTAGACAACTGAATAAACATTGAGAGAAGACATTAGGTTGTATGAGCCTGAAATGTAAGGAACAGGCTAGGCTACAGATACAGATATTAGAGCCAACTACATATAAATGCTATCAAGACCAGATAAGATAATGCTGTGAATTTTTTTTTTCGGTCATGGGGCTCGAACTCTGGGCCTAAGCGCTGTCCCTCAGCTCCTCAGATCTCAGCCTCCTGAGTGTGAGCTACCGGTGCCCGGCAATGCTGTGAATTTTTTAATTGACAATGTTGTCATCTTGCCATTTCTAGCTGAACATATCCTGGGTCAAAGAAAATCCTTCCTTTAGGGGAGTAGTGTTACAGAATTAGACCCATAATCCTTTGCAGGAGCTAGTCAGATAGGGGGGAAAGGATGGGCTGGTTACAGACTCTCCTACTCTCCTGTGAGGGCTGTGGATTTACTTGTGGCCCAGCTCCTGCTTAGAAAGTGTCAACTTCAACGTGATCTTGTATTTAAAGAACCCCATGGAGGGGCTGGGAAGGTGGCTCAGTGGTAGAGCGCTTGCCTTCCATGCCTGAGGTCCTGGGTTTGATTCCTCAGCACCACATAAGCAAAAAGAAAAAAGCCGGAAGTGGCACTGTGGCTCAAGTAGTAGAGTGCTATCCTTGAGCTGAAGAGCTGAGGGACAGTGCCCAGGCCCAGAGTTCAGGCCCCACGACTGGACCCCCCCACAAAAAAAACCCCATGGACTCCACTCCCAAGTTACTAAAGCTGATCTGAAACTTCGGCAAAGTAGCAAGTATAAAATTAACCCTCAAAAATCAGTGGCTTTCCTGTATGCCAATAATGAGAAGAGCGCTGCTGAAATCAGGAAAGAAACTCCTTTTGTAATAGCTCCACAAAAAATACGTAGGAATTAACCAAAGAAATGAAGGACCACTATGATGAAAACTTTAAAAATGTGAAAAAGGAAATTAAAGTAGAACTAAGGAAGTGGAAAAACCTCCCAAGCTCCTGGATTGGGAGGATTAGCATCGTGAAAATGGCAATACTGCCAAAGGCTATCTATAAATTTAATGCAATACCTACCAATATCCCAACCTCATTCTTCAATGAAATAGAAGAAGCAGTCCAAAAAATCATATGGAACAATAAAAGACCTCAAATAGCAAAAAACAATCCTTAGCAGAAAGAACAATGCTAGAGAAATATCAATACCAGACTTCAAACTCTACTACAAAGCCATATTAATTAAATACCATAGTAATCAAAACAGCTTGGTACTGGGACAAGAACAGACCTAAGGACCAATGGAATAGAACTGAAGACCCAGAAATGAACCCACAGACCTATAGCTACCTAATCTTCAATAAGGAAGCCAAAAAAAATAGAATGGAAGAAAGACAGCCTCTTCAGTAAATGGTGCTAACAAAAGTTGGATAAACACCTGTAGAAAACCAAAGCTAGAACCTTATATACCACCCTGCACCAGAATCAACTCCAAATGGATCAAAGACCTCAAAGTCAAAGTAGACACCCCGAAAACATTATTGGAAGGAATAGGAGAAACTCTAGAGCTCTTGGCACAGGCCAAAATTTTCTTAATAGAGACCCAGAAACACAACAAATCAAAGAAAAGCTGGACAAATGGTATTGCATGAAACTGCAGAGCTTCTGCATGGCAAAGGACATAGCTAGCGACATCAATAGAAAGCCTATGAACTGAGAGAAGATCTTCACTAGCCATACAACAGGGCCTCATTTCTAAAATATACCTAGAACTCAAAAAATTAAATCCCCCAAAAACAAATCCTCAAAGAAACAACCTCCCTATTAATAAGTGGGCTAAAGTCTTAAAGAGAGATTTCTCTGAAGAGGAAATAAGAATGGCCAATAGACACATAAAGAAATGTTCAACTTCTCTGGCCATAAAAGAAATGTAAATCAAAACAACATTGAGATTCCACCTAACCCCAGTTAGAATGGCTATAATCAAGAAATCTAATAACAGAATCTGGAGGGGATGTGGACAGAAGGGAACCCTACTGCACTGTTGGTGGGAGCATAAACTTGTTCATCCACTCTAGAAAGCAGTGTGGAGGTCCCTCAAAAGACTACACATAGAGCTACCATATGACTCAGCCATCCCACTTCTGAGCATTTACCCAAATGATCACAAACAAGGCCATACTAAAGCTACCTTCACAACTATGTTTATTCAGCATTCTTTACCATAGCTAAGATATGGAACCAGCCCAGATGCCCCTCAGTAGATGAATGGATTAAGAAAATGTGATATATATATATATATATATATATATATATATATATGAATTCTATCTTTCCATCAGAAAGAATGACACTTCCTCAATTTGTTAGGAAATGGAAAGACTTGGAAAATTCATATTAAGTGAAGTAGGAAGTGGTGTTATGCCTCAAGTGGTAGAGTGCTAGCCTTGAGCTGAAGATCTCAAGGACAGTGCTCAGGCCCTCAGTTCAAGCCCCATGACCACCACCACCACCACCAACAACAACAACAAAACCCACATATTAAGTGAAGTTAGCCAGGCCCAAAGAAATATAGGCTCCATAGTTTCCCTCATTTGCAATAATTAGTATACATCTAGGATAATTTTATCAGACAAGCAGAAAAGGACAAAAGCTATGTACATATGACCATATAAGATGATGCTAAGTGAAATGAACCCCAAGATATGGACACAAGAGGTCTTTCTTTGTTGTTGTTGGTTTTAATGTACTATGTGATATTTTTTCCTTTGTATGTTCTTCCCCCTATGATATATGCCCTGTTGTCACTGTACTTGATTTTGGTACCCTGCATCTTGTATATACATTTGTCTTATTTGGGGAGTGGAAGGGGAATAACAAAATGTTGGTACAAGGACACAGGATAACCCATTGCAACAGTGATACCCACAAGACACTATATTGGAAATGAACTTCAGGGTGGGGGAGGACTGAAAGAAGTGGGAGAGGAAAGGGATAGTGGGAGAACAAGGGAAGGAGTAACAATGCCCGCCAAGAAATGTACTCATTGCCTTACTCATGTAAGTGTAACCCCTCTGTACAGCATCTTACAATAAAATAAAATTTAAAAAATAAAGTGTCATCCTCCAGGCACACTTCCAATGCAATTAATCATGTTAATACCTATAAATAAAGTGCATCAACAGTTACTTTAACAGTGCATGATAATTATTTGTAAAATTGTTGCTGAAAAGGGACTTTATTTGGCCAGTTTTACCATGTCTGGGGGACATATTGGGCATATAATTGGAGTTGCTGAGAAAGCAGGACAAAATCAAATCATTAACAGCTTCCATGTTACAGGTGGAATAAGTTTAGGCCATCAATGTGATTATTTACAGGGGAAGATTAAGGACATTTGAGAGAAATATTGTAACTAGGATTTCACTTGTTAAAAATGAGTGATTTTTGCTGCTAAACCTTTTTGAAAGAGGCTCTGTAAGAACAGGGTTTCTTGGGGAGCCAACAACTCTGGAAATATGGTGGCAGGGGTGGGTAAGATTAGGGGAGGGAGGGAGGTGAGACCAGATGCCCCTTAGCCTGATGAGTCACTGGAATTTAATTTAAAGGAGCCCCAAGCAGCTACTGAGGGTGCAGTACATCTCCAAAGATCCTTATATCTCGCCTTCATTTGTGCCTCGCTTCATTAATGCAAGCATTATTGACTGATCCACTCCTAGCCCCTGCTAGAGGCTGCAAATGGGCCTTTCCCCTGAAGAATACACAGACAAGTATAGTGCATGATGCATTTCTTTATCCCTCTAGGGTTCCTGGCTAGGTCTGAAATAGGAACTGACAAAGACAGATTAATGGAAGTGAAGCATAACAAATGTATTTAATCAAAGTTTTATGTGGCACGAGAGCCCTTACGAATGAAATAGTATCTTTAATAAAGAATAGACCGTGTGTAGAAATGTGATTGGACAAAAGGATATGACGTAATGGGGAATGATGATGAGGGGCTGGATCTCCAAGCCTGTTTGTTCAGATCTTGTTGTTTTCTGTGGATGGCATCCCTGCCGTCAGGTAGAAGACAAGGCCTCTTCTGGAATAAGAGTCTGATGGTCTACTTTCAGACAGGCAGCTATGAGAATTTTTTTCATGGCTAACTACAAGACAGAAAGATGGGAAAAGGTCAAGGTTTCTAGGTTTTGTGTCTGGCTTTTAAAAAGAAAGGGTCTCATTTCAGTGACCCCCAACTTGAGAAATTCTAGTTTGTTTCATGTTCTGAACATGAGAAAGGGGAATAGGGAGAAGACCTGAAAAGTCCCTTCCAATATCTTTCCTTCTAAGTATTCAGCATGCCAGTTCACTTTAAGGTACCATTTTCTAAGCTTTTATGAGAGTAAAAAAAATATAATCAATCCAAAGTAATACTAGTTACAATATATGGACTATACAGTATTTACTGTATAAATGTTTTTTGTCCATCATGGGGCTTAAACTCTGGCCCTGGGCACTGTCCTTCAGCTCATGGCAAGCGCTCTACCACTTGAGCCACAGCTTCACTTCCTAAATGTTTTTTCTCTTTTAGCCTTTTAAAAAATCAGTCCTTTTTTGAGTATAATGATTCTATTTTCTAAATGAAGAAATAAAAACATAGAACTAAAAAAAAACTTCTAGAACTTACCTAAGAGTTCAGAAATTATTGAATACTCAAGTCTCGATCCCATCTTTAATCAATTGCACTACTATGTCCAACTTCAGAAGCTTTGAATATAAACATTTAGGCCATTTACATTTAATGTAATTATTGAATACTCTTTTTTTCAGTACCAGAGTTTGAATTCATTGCCCCACAGTTGCTCATCTGGTGCTCCACCACTTGAGCCATACCACCAGCCCACCATTTGACTGATTCTCACAGACTTTTCTGCCCAGGCTGGCTTCAAACCATAATCCTGCAGATCGCAGCTTCCTAAGTAGCTAGGATTATATGTTTGGACAACTTGGGCCTGGAATTGTGGCATACTTTTGTTTAAATTTACCATTGTATAATTGGTTTTCTATTTCTACCAGATTTTTACTTCTGCTGTTGTCCTCCTCTTCCCCTGCTTCCTGTCTTCTCTGGAATTAATTGAATAGTTTTAACATCCATTTTTGTGCTTTGTAGGTTGATCAGTTGTAACTTCTTGTTTTATTATTTCAGTTATTTCTTTTGGGTATAGTATAGATCTCTGGTTACACAAGTTTATGCTTTTTGTAATATATAGAACACATAAACCTTACAATTTTAGTCTCATATGTTCTAATATATAACCTCAATCAGTTGAGAATTTCTCTTTCTCAATATTGAATTTGTTCAATCCTAGAATAACTCTAAGCAGTCCTACTTGGGTTATATACTCATCTTTAGTCCCAGCAAAAGTACAGAGACATGATATTTTTATCTGCCTGAATTTCTGCAGCATCCCTTCCAGAATTTCAAGGAGTTAGGAAGGAATTCACTAAAAGAATGAAAGAGTAGACAAGTAGAATAGTTAGCCAAAATTTTTAGCTATTATAGGCTATAGACTACAGAAAGAGGTTATAGGTTGGCAGGTAGAGAGTTCACACATGCTTACTATAAATTTCCATTCTATCTGGCTAACATTATTAATCTTAGTCACCTAATGCAGAAGCAAATGGAGCATTTCTTCCCATAGCATTTTACTTTCCTTTGTGCCCTCCAGGGCTCTCAGCCACCAGTGACACTTCTGTATATCTGATTCCTGTCAAGCTAAAAAAAAAACTAGATACTAAGGCTCCTTTATGTTTGACTCTTAACAGAATTTCAGAAAAGCTTTTACCAAGAATCTAAACGCTTCTATGTAAAATAGAATTTCTCAGCCTTGGCTCCATTCACATTTTGGACTAGATAACTATGCATCTTTGTGCAATCAGAATATGGTATTTTACAGCCTCCTTGGGCTCTGCCTACCAGATGTCAGTAACAAACCCTCAAAAATAATTGTAAAAAAAACAAAAAATAATTCTCTATGCTTGAGAGACTGAGATCAGGAGGACCAATATTCAAGGCCAACAAAAGTAAGAAAGTTTACAAGATGCCAAACAATATCTAGATACAGTGCTGTCACCTGTCATCCTAGTTTTGTGGAAGTCTGAAATAGAGAAGATAGCAATTCCAAGCCAGTTCTGAAGAGAAAAGTCCATAAGATGCCCTCTCGACAGAAGGTGTGTGGTAGCATACATCTGTCGTCCAAGCTAAGATGAGAGACAAAAATAGGTGGAATACAGGTCCAGGCATGCACCTGGACTGGAAGTAAGACCTCCCCCCATCTCAAAAAATAACCAGCAAACAAAGAGGGACAGAGGTGTGGCTCAGTGATAGAGTACAAAAGAATAATCTCAGATAGTATCAAATATTCCATAGATGAGCAATATCACTCTTGAATGAGGACCACTGGCTTAAGAGAATGTTATAATCATCAGATTCTAAATGGTCTTCATGCCAGGCTTGCATGAACAGATAGGGGGAAAAGCACAGAATAGTCATCAAATGCCAATGAACTACTGTTCCGCAGCATAGCATGTTCATGTCTCTTCTTGGGACAAGGATTGCTGTTCCCCACTGCAGGATTTAGCCCTAGTTTCCAGCCTCTCCTCACACATAGTCTAGCCACGTGATTCCCTTGCGATTGGAGCTCCAGGCACCAGGGAGGCCTGGGCTGTTAGAGGGAGATGATTTATTTACATGAGGCAGGAGGCGATGCACTGAGACACAGACACCCATCTGCCTTAGCGGCCAGATAGATCCCTTTGCCGCCTCCTCCTGTGGAAGCAGTGAGAGGAAGAGGTTGGGCGAGGTGACCTTCCAGAGCTGAATCTGTGCTTCTAAAAATAGAAGCATCTTCAGAAAATCCAAGAGGGGAGGGGAGAGGAAGAGGGAGTCTGTGGTGTTGAGGGCAAAAACCTGACTCCCCAGAGCATTGTCACTATGAGACCGGATTAATTAGACACAGGCACCCAGCTCGATAACCTCAGGTAGCATTCAGAAACTGAAGCTAAATGAACTATTTTTTTTCTCTCTCTCTCTCCCATGTCACTCTCCCTGGGCTAAAAAGAGAGGGAGATTTGTGCCTTCTGACCTATTTGAAGGAATGCATTCTGCCTAAGGAGATGTTTTCCACAGGGGGAGGAAAGGGGGGCTTCTTAGAGGCACACCCAGGAAGAGAAGGGCTGTAGCAAACTATCAGGGGCAGACAGCAGGGCCTTCTGGGGTCCCAGGCTCTACTATGCTTTCCCTGCATGGAGACTGCAGGAGTAGACGAGGGTGCAGGTGTGTCCAAGTGGCATGTTGGCAGGTGTGTGGGTGCGTGGGAGTGTCATGGATTCTCTCTTGGGCTTATGCAATGTCCTTTCTTGTGAGCTATATGAGGAGTTGAAGATTGTAGAGTCTCGGGGAGCTAGCTATATGCTGATCTTCAGAGCTTCTGTGTGGTATTCTGGGGGTAGGGACTGGGAGGGGGGTCTGGAGGGAGGGATGCAGAATTGTATGTGAATAGTGTGACTAATTTGAAGTGACTATGGAGGGGGCTTGATGGAGTGAGGTAGGACCCTGTTTGCAACACTGCACAGTCAGGTGATGTGTGTGCAGAGTGAGCCTGACCTGGAGTGGGTCTGCTCCACCCTCTGAGGCTCCTGTCTGCATAGCTTTGAGCTGGGAGCTCTGTGTGGATTTCAGGGGGAGGAAATGAGTGGAACCACATGGGGAGGGAGTCCATGAAGGATTATTAAGACTGAGAAAAGCTTCTGCTCTCAAGCTGTGTTTCTGGGTTGTGGAGACCCGTGTGGGGCTATGCAGGCTGTAAGCATAGGTGGTGGCTGATGGCCTCCTCTTTGCCATCTAAATATAGGTTGTACTTCCTTGGTGGGGTGGGGAGAGGCTCCAGGAAGGCAGGGATGTACTCTCCATGTGACTGATGTGAGCAGAAGAGGCATCAAGGGCTCAGAAGGTGAGCTAAGGAAGCCCTGTGACCCCTCCCAGTGCTGCTCTGCAATGGAGCTCCTTAGTGTGAGAAAGAAGACGTTGTAACACTTAGGCTTGCGCTTTCTCAACAGGACAATGTGGATCTTGGAGAGCTGATGTTTTCCCTCTGCTACCTTCCCACGGCTGGCAGGCTGACCATTACCATTATAAAAGCAAGGAATTTAAAGGCAATGGACATAACAGGGGCATCAGGTGAGCCATCCTAAAATTCAGACTTTTTCCTCAGAGTCTAATGAAGCACCTTATGAAGTTTTGAACATAGTGATAAAGCATATTGAGTCTGGACACAAACTTCCTAAGCTTAATCTCATTCCTGCCACCGAGGAGCTGTATGACCTTGAGCAAGTAAGTCCCTTAACCTCTCTGGGCTTCCATTTCCAGCTTGTTAAATGGACATGGTCATAGAATCTGGCTCATTGTGTTGTTGTGACATTAAGTGGCTTAATACATATGCAGCAATAAAATAGTGTCTGGTACCTACTAAATTCTACATATCATTAGCTATTTTTATTCTCCCTCACCATTAGTGTGAACTAAATTTACAGTTTCCACAAGCTGATAGAGCTTATGTAGTTAGGTCTTTTCTCAGATAACCATCCCAGGCTTATGCAAGATTGCATACAATCCTGCATCGTTATAGAAGTCATCTACACAGGGTTTAGTTTGGTTTTGTCTTTCCAGCAAATCCAGCATGTAAACATCAATTCTAACCAAAAAAAGTATCTCCATATGAAATTTCTACAATACAAATTTACTAGCAGAACCCGCTAAACACGGTCACAAACATCCAGGACACATTGTCTCATAGGCTGAAATCAAAGAGCACCATATGCAGTAAATACTATACCACACACCAGAGGATTCATAAGATATGGCCTCTGGTTTATAAGCCTCTCCTGGAAGGGGTAAGAAATCGGTGTGTGTGTGTGTGTGTGTGTGTGTGTGTGTGTGTGTGTGTGTGTGTGTGTGTGTGTGTGTGTGTGTGTGTGTGTGTGTGTGTGTGTGTGTGTGTGTGTGTGTGTGTGTATACTAGTCTTGTCACTAGTCACCTCATCGCAGAGTTGCTCTAGGAGCAGGTCTAAGTCCTTTTGCTCCCTGATGGACAAATTGCTTCTCTCTTTGTTAATTGACCACCAGTAGTTCTGTGGGCTTCTTCTGCTTATGGGCATCCATCCCCAGAACTTTCCCACCCTCTAGCAATTCAAAGACTCTGAGATGCAAGGATTTCTCTTCCCCTCTTTTTTGAGTACTGGAGTTTGAACTCAGAGACTTTACCACTTCTGCTATGCCCTCAGCCCTTTTTTAATGTAGCTATTTTTCAGATAAGTTCTTGTGTGTTTTGCCTGGTATGGCCTTGGACCACACTCTTCCTATCCTTCCTTGTAGCTAAGGTTCAGAGTGGGTGCCACCATGTCCAGTTTCTTTTTTTGGGGGGGGGTCTGGTCGTGGAGCCTGAACTCTGGGCCTGGGCGCTGTCCCTCAGCTCTTCAGCTCAAGGGTAGCACTCTACCACTTGAGCCACAGCGCCACTTCCGGCTTTTTTTCTTTTTGCTTATGTGGTGCTGAGGAATCAAACCCAGGGCCTCATGCATGGAAGGCAAGCGCTCTACCACTGAGCCACCTTCCCAACTCCCAGTTTCTTTGTTAAGATAGAATCTCCCTTTTTTTCCAGGCTGGCCTTGAAATGTAATCCTTCCTATCTCTGCCTCCCAAATAGTAGGAATTCCCTTTCCTAAAGACCTAATCTTGGGTTGCGGTCATGGGTGTGACTAGACTAGTAGGGTGCTAGTCTAGCAGGCCGGTGGCCTTGGATTCAATCCTGTAATAAAGAGATCTAATTTTAGAAAAAAAATCCCATGCAGTAGAGTTGAAGGCCTGAGGCCTGATTCCCATTCCTTAGAAATGTTTGTGCATTTTCTTCCGATGACAGAGAAATTGATAATATCTTCTACTTTGTCAACAGATGTTTTCATACTATTTTTAGATTTCACGCATTTCAAAGAACACTTTCATACTTTTTCTTGAATGAATGACTTAATTATGCTAACTAGTCACTGCCTATACATTAATTAGCATCCCCAAACTGCAGTCCACACACAGGTAAAGGATGCAATATAGACTATGCAAGCCCATAGTTTATATTTATCTTCACTGTAGCACTGCTTCTCATGGTCTCTGCAGATCCTTATGTGAAAGTTTCCCTGATGTGTGATGGCAGGAGACTGAAGAAGAGAAAAACATCCACCAAGAGGAACACGCTGAATCCTGTTTACAACGAAGCCATAGTCTTTGATGTCCCTCCCGAGAATATTGACCAAATCCATTTATCCATTGCTGTCATGGACTATGACCGGTGAGATGCCTGGAACGCCTTTTCCATGGACGCCCACTGTGCCCCGGGAAGGGAGGACAGAGGTGGAACAGATAAGAGGCTCAGTCAGGTCCCAGGCCACAGGGAGGGACAGAAGGAGTGCACATGGAAGGCAGGTTGACCAGGAATCCTCACTGTTCAAACCATGGGGTAAAATCAGACTGCCACAGGGCCTCTCAGCTCTTCTACTCTTCGCTTTTCTTTTCTATATCTTCCTCTCTGTCCATTCTCTTTATGCCCTACCTCTCCCTGGCCCCTCCCACATTTCTGTACATTGATACTTCAGAAACTGTGGCCCCATGAATCTTGGGTTCTGTCAAGCAATCCAGATTACCTTTAGGGGAAAGATTCCACACTAAACACCAGACTATCAACATTTCTAAATGCATAACTTCTATCTTTTTTTTCCCCTTCTGGCAGTGTGTTTAATAAAGATCATTTCCATCCACTTAAGGCTGAAAGCAAACACAGAAATGTTCTCTTGAAAATGCTAGAATCAGTATGGATGACAGGGTACATTAAAATGTATAAGATGCTAGACTTTTTAATTAATACAGCACAGAAGAGATATTTATAGTCTGCATTGTAGCCAATTGTGTATTTAAAGGACAGATTTGAAAAAAAAATACAGTCATTTTAATATGCAAAGGAAGTACCAACAGGGAATTATACATGTTAAACCAGTCATTAGACTGAAATGCAAAGTCTCTTTTTAATTAGAAACCTCCCACGTGGTCTGAGCATAGTTATAAAGGAAAAAAAAAACATTCTGACTTCTAATATAATCTTACAAATCTTATTGGTTGCTAAAACATTTTGCACATGCCTCTGAAATGTCAGCAAGGCAGCGTCAGTGACCTGAACGCTTTCCCAACAGATGCCTGGGCAAAGCATGACTGTGTTCCAACATGGCTTCCTGTGGGTGTGATAGCCCATGCTGGGCAATAGCCTGGTCCCATCTCTCCTGGGCAATACCATAGTGTGTGTCAGTCCCCGCTGGGGGTAGGAAGGATTGCTGCCCACCCACTGTAAAGCTAGGCCAACATTCTCCAAGCTATTGCCAAGTTTCCTGCATCAATAAATCTGATTATGTGATCTCTGCCTTGATGTAATTATCAGTAAACTCATGAATCTGGCTTGGAAAAAAATCCATGGCAGAATCCAGGGGCTGCTGCGTGCATCTGATTTTAATGAGTAGAGACTTGATTATCCTGCACACGCTACCTCTCCACCACCTCCACACAGACACAGCAAAAATTACTCATCGCAGTAGGGAGGAGAGAAAAAAAAAAGTCTGTGAGTTTGGATCCCAAATTGTTAAAGGGTACACCATAGTTTTCCAGTTCGGCAAAGGACTTTTAGCAACAACAGTAATATCAATAATAATAAGTTATTGTTTAAACAAAGTCAGAAACCTACTTAGGGAAACTTTCCAGAGATCGGCCCTAAGGTTAAAGGAGCTAAGTATCTTTGTAGAGTTGATAACTCAAGTTAGGTCAAAGAAATAAAGCCAAACTTAGAAGGAAGGAGAGAAGAACATGAGACCAGTATTCTTTAATGAAAGGGAAAGCAAAAGGACCCAGGCACCTTCTCCACCCTACCCCATTGGTGAGCTGCCTAACTCACCAATCCTTGGTTTCCCTTTGTGTGATTTTCTTCTTCTATACCAAAATTTTAAGAAAAAACTATTGTGGGCCCTTTTCACAGTGTAGGTCACAATGAGATCATCGGCGTGTGTCAAGTAGGCAACGAAGCTGAGAGGCTGGGCAGAGAGCACTGGAGTGAAATGCTGTCCTATCCCCGGAAGCCTATTGCACACTGGCACTCCCTAGTGGAGGTAAGAGCTACCCCCCTGTGCTTTACATTGCAGAACAGTAAATGCCTTGTGGAATTGCAAAGACCCCAGCCTGCATGAAATTCAGCCAGGCTCTGAAATTACACCCTGGTGGTGGCGTTTCCTGGAGCCACTGAGACTTATAGGCAATCTGAGGTTTTTGAACATTGTATCAGAGACCCTCTCTCACTTGTACTGGCCTTCAAAAAGATCAAGATGTTCTAACTTGGTGCCAGATCTGAGTGAGTGTGGACTTGCTGTTTGTTGAATGTTGCCTGGAGCTGGACTTTACTTAAAGAATTCCAGTCTGGGACAGAAGTCTTGAATTCTCAGACTGACTCTGGTACTGACATGATTCTGAGTCAGTTAGATACTGTCCATTTAAGACATACATGAAATGGAAATTTGTTTTTTTTTTTGTATAAAAAGTCCTGAAGAAGTCATTCTAGGCTCTCATAGTGATAAATTATACTGACAGACTCCATGATCAACAGAGACCTTGACTTCTGCCTGTCTGTTTTGCTGTCCCAATGTGTTTTTTTTTAATTTGTAAAAGTTTTATTGTAAAGGTGATGTACAGAGGGGTTACAGTTACATAAGTCAGGTAATGAGTACATTTCTTTTTTTAACAGTGTCACCTCTTCCCTTGCTTTTTCCCAGTTTTTTACTCCCTACAAGTTATATAGCTCATTTTCAACTAGTGAGTGTCTAGTGAGTGTCACTGCTGCATTTGTGTACCCTTGTCCCACCATTTCTGTACTTCTCCTTCCCCTCCCCAAATCAGATAAACTTACATACATACATACTTACATACATAAGGCAAAAGGTACAGAAATCAAAAATAGCAGCAAAAGGGGAAAACAGAAAAAAAAAGAAGAAAAAAGACAAAAAGTAATATAAAAAACCCTTGTTTTCATTTCTTGGAGTCCATTTTGTTAATTATGTTATATGATAGTAGGAACATAGCTACTAATTAATAATTATGCACATAGCCAATTAATTTTCCCTGTATTTACCTCACTGCACAGTATGGCTGTTAAGCTCTAACCATCACATATCTATTGGCCAAAAGTAAAAGGTCAAGGGGGCAAAAGTTTCTCTCATTTCTTAATGAGAGGGAGGGAGGGAAATGAATATGTGCAGGCAGTCAGCCATCATTCAGCCTCACCCACCTTCCTTGATTTATTTCCCTTTCCCTTCTCATTCACTTGTTCTCCCACTCATCATTTATTTGCTAATTTATTTCCTCCAAAGTAATTTGCAGCCAGGCACCAGTGGTTCATGCCTATAATCCTAACTATCCAGGAGGCTGAGATCTGAGGTTCATGTTTTGAAGCCAGCTTGAGCAAGAAAGTGCATGAGACTCTTATCTCCAATGAACCAGCAAAAACGCCATAAGGAGAGATATGGTTCAGGTGGTAGAGCACTAACTCTAAGTGAAAAAGCTAAGGGACAGTGCCCAAACACAGAGTTCATGTCCCACAAACAAGAAAAGTAATTTGCACTCAGCAAATAACATTTCGGAGGATACAATGCCATGCAGGCATATAAAATTATCTTTTCCCTTGTAAAGCTTGTAGATAATGAGAGAGACAGAAGATGGAGCATAAGTTAATCTTTAAAGTGCACAGCTTAGAGTTGGAAGTGTGGCACAGTTGATAGAGTGCTAGCCAATGAGCAACAGCATCAGGTACCAAGTTTGAGTCTCAGTCTTGGACCAAAAAGAAAAAAATAAGAAAAGAATAAAACTATCAGATTGCTGTCCATTGAAAGTGCTAAAAGGAAAGAGGTGTTTGTTGAGCTTACGAGAGATTGTTCATTAAGCCTGTCTCCTTCCTGCTCTTAGAAAGTCAAAAGAGTGGAGCCCCTCGCAATGGGAACACCAAAAACCAAGCAAGGTTCTTTACCAAGGGTTTATGGTCTGCAGGCAGAGAACATCCCTTTGTGTTCTCCCAGTACAGTCATGTTCCTTTTATATCCATTCTCAGAGCTAGACAGCCTCTCTCAATGTGGCACCTCTGCCCTTGACAGAGCATCTGTACTGCTTGTCCTTCAACCAGATGACTCTGATTGAAGTATGAAAGTAGCTGCAGAAAGGCTGATGGGCCCCCACCAGACGTGAGGACTAAGAGACATCTCCATTGTAGGACTGGTGCAGAAGGGAGACTCCAAGCATCAGGGCCTCTTGCTATATTCAGGGATAATCTAGGCTCCTCTCATTTGCAGATCCCAAAAGATGTCTCTGCCCTAGGCCATGGAAGCTAAGATTCTCTTTCCTGATGTCAAAATTAATCCCTAAGGGAGGCTTCCAAGGACCTATGAGCTGCTGGAGAAGTAGCTATGGGACTGACTCTTCACTGAACCATATCTTACTTCTTCACTTCCTGATAGAATTCTCAAAGGAGTCCATCTGTGGGCTCATTAAAGTGTCCAGGGTTGCCACCAGAAGTGTCAATATAATATATATCATAACAGCTATTACTAATACACTTCCTGTACCCTTAGTACTAGAATGAAAATCATAGCTAACTTCAATTCTGACTTGTTATCAGGAGTGTCAAAGCTCCATGGCAGAAAATGGGACAGGAGTAACAACTAGAGGTACAGAGGAGCTGAGAAACAGCACTTCCTACTTGATACTTGGGTAATACTGAGGGTATTGCAGGGGACCTGATAGGCAGTACCTTCATTGTGTGCAGCCCTGGTCCTGAGCAATAATCAGTGCTCCACAAAGCAGCAGGTGGAAAGCAGGCCTTGGAGCCTTCTTCCACTGCTGAGGGAAAGTGCTTAACAACTTTGTCACCTGGGAGATGCTTCTTAACTCCTGAGTACTCAGCTTTTTGCAAATCTGTGTTCAACAGTTATGTAAGTGAGAAATACATGTCTTCAGGGTTAAAGTACTGCAACTGGGGAGTCATTGGTGCAGCAGCTAGAACTACTTCAGCTAATACAATGGGTGTTTCTGAACTGCTGTAGCAGAACTAAGAAAATGAAATGCTTGCACCCCTGGTATGAAATGCAAGCCAAGAGAGGTTTGTTCCTTCCTTGTTGCTTCCTTGTCTCTTTGAAGTAATGTTCTAGAGAGAGTCCAGATCCATCCTGAGAGGGGAAGTGGTGCCTTCCCTTTTTAAAAATAAACATGGACATGTCAGAATTGGAGCAATGGTACTGGATGAGATGAAAGCAGATGCGACGTAGGCCATGCTTTGTTGGAGACTATATGGGTAGAAGAGGCCATAAGCAGCACTGAGATGTGTACACAGTGAACTTGCAGGTGGTGGTGGGGGAACCTAGATTCATACTGGTGGACTGCCACATGCTGGTTAGTGACTCTACCCTTTTGTAATGTGGCCATAGCAGTGCCTGTCTCTCAATGGCACTGATGGGGATGGAGCACCCTAGTCTAGGTGAAATGCAGCTCCGAGGGAGCACAAAACTGTTCAGTGATGTCCTCACCCACGATCATCATGTATATCCCCCATTCTCACAGGCTGCTGTGCTTCCTCCTGACACTGTGTCATACGAGGAAACATAATGTTCGTCATGGAGAGGAAGAGAAAGAAAGGGAAGCCCCAGGCCCGTGGCCCAGTATCAACTCAGACTAGGGGAGCAGCTCACTCAGCACTTAGGTGGGCACAGATGCATACTGTGCCTATTTGCTATAAATATATAAGTTGTTTGTAATGCCTTTTAGAATTCTACTTTAAGGTGAAAGCATTGCTAAATCCCAGGTCTCTTGGCAAGTGTGAGTGACATGAGTGTATGTGTGCGCCTGTGCCCACATTGTATGTGCACTTACACACACACACACACACACACACACACACACACACACACACACAGTGTAAGACGAAGTAAGGAGAAGCTGGAATTTAATGTGAAGGGAGGCTGGCCCGGCAGAAGCCCCTCACTGCCCAGGAACCAAGGGACCAGGCTAGAACTGAACCCTGAAACCTGCAGAGATCTGGCAGCCCACTTAGGGCTGCATCCAACGTGCTCTGACCTTGGCAGGGCAGGTGGCAGATGGAGTCTTCAAAGCCAATGAATTTAAAAATCCATTTCTCTCTCAGGGATTCTGGATGGCTTCACTGCACACTCAAAGGTCAGCCAATACCACTCCTTTTACTCTCCATCACATCAACAACCTAGAAAGCTGGGTAAACTCCCCCAGAAGAGGCTACCTGGGACTTGGAGATAGAAACATCCCTGCCATTGGACCACCGGAGATGGCAGAGAGTTAGGGGTCCTCATACCATTACATCAACTTTTGTACATCCGATCTAAGATGATGTTGGCCCAGTTACATGTGGCCCCACCTCTCCCACTCTTCTGAATGTCATGCTGACCTACATTATGATCTTTGGGGAGAATAACAGGAAATAGTTCCAGGTTTGCATCACTCCCTTGAGTGCTGCTATGTAACTTCGGTGTTAATGAGTAGTGGATTTGGCTTAATGAGAAGCCAAGCTTTCAGGTACCATTTGGTTACATTAAATTTTAGTTTTATGGGAGAATGAAGAACAGCAATCCAATCTGAATCTGTAGTAAAGATCAGCCTCGTTGAGTTAGGGGTGAGGCTAGAGTAGAACATTTTTCGAGCAAGCACAAGGACCTGAATTCAATCCTCAGGGCCAGAAGGAAAAGAAAGGATAAATAATGTCATCCTAATTGGTAGAGGTATGGGGTTCTAACCCCTGAAATCCTACTCTAGGCTACTAACATATGATCAGACTGCTCTCCAGACCCAGTCTTTATATGTGTATGTGCATCCGAGTAGAGCAGATCTACACTAGCATGGTTGTTGGGACCACCTGATTGAGTTTGGTACAATTCCAACATAACCATGTGTTTAAGATACCCTCACATAAACAAGAGTCCTTGCTCATTATCAGCAGCCTCATTAAGTAAGTGTGTGAACTTTCAATCTGAAGCAAATGTTGGTTACCCAAAGTTGTTTTGAAACTATATTAGCAGCCCCTTTAAACCATCTCTAGATATTTCCTATCAAGAACTCAGCAGAGCCTTTTCTGGGTCTTTGAGGATCACAGACACCCAGAACACAGCATTATTTTTCAGGCTGGGTCATGGAAATGGTAAAGGCAAATTCCAGCAGGAGTTTGGGAAATAGATTTCTTGAGATGGGTCCTGGCAAGTCAGGAAAAACTGTCTAGACTGAATACAACTGTTTCCCAGAAGATTGTGAAGTGAGGGAATGAGAGATTTAAACTCTCCGGGCAAGCTGTGATTCAGCATAGACTCACGCAGGGTATGAATGGAGCTGAAGGAGCCATTATAGTCCTGTAAAGGTACATGGCCATTGCTGCCTTATTACTCTAGCTACAGTTAGCCTAGAAGCCACATTTGCCTTTGGCTTCTCCCTCAACCCATCCAAACTTAGGATTTTAAGCTTAAAGTGAAACCAGATTTTCTCTTTTTCCCTTCTCTTGCTATCTCTTCTACCAAAGACTATTTCCTCTTCCTGTCCAGTGGAAACTTCCTTTCTGGCATAATGTGATTCTCCTGTACTATGACATCTTCAAGACTACAGAGTTTCCTCTCAACATGTAAAGGAAATGTTTGGAGCTTAGAAGTGTCTCTTTCTTCTCAGCAAGGCCTGGACTAAAATACTCTTGTTTCATGCTAACATTAGCTGATTGCTGCCCTTGTCTTATCTGCCTCTAACTTATAGAAATCTATGGCATTGATTCAACATGTGAGACAACATGATGATTCACAGGAAATAAAGATAACATGCTTGCCAGTCATATTACATGCCTGTAATTGTAGCACTCAGGATGTTGAGGAAAGAGAATCATGTGTTCCAGGGTGATCTAGGCACTCTGACATATATAAGATTTTGTGTCTCAAAAAAGAAAAAAGAAAAAAAACAGAAGAAGGAAAAAAAGGAGAGAAGGAAGGAGGGGGAAATACTTATTGTATAAATATTGAATTCGTATTTAATGGATAAATGAAAGAGTAAATGAGATATAGGATGAAACAATCAAATTCCTTTAGAAATGCTAAAGCTCCAGAGTTTCTCATTCAGTGGAATCTCTATTCAGTAGTCCAAGTCAATTCCAAGGCAAGGTCCAAAGGGTATTATGAATGAATTTACAGCAGACTAAGCCCCAGACTTCCATGGGATTTCCATTAGTAAAGATCATTTCCTCCCTTGGTTCCCATGATGATAGGTGGCCTTGAATTTTGAGTACAATGGAAAAATGGAACAACAGAGAGCTCTTGGTAAAGAACAAAAGTCACCCCACCCCCACCCCTGAGCTGACATGGATAGCCAGGTCCTGGAGTACTCCTGGTATCTCCTTTCATCCTTTCATCTGTGAGAGGAAGCACAGCGTCCCCTAAGGTGAAGAGCAAACTGACCCTGAGCGAGAGTGGGCCAGGAGGTGACTAGGACATCAGCCCTCAAGTTGGCTTTTGTTCTCTGGGGAAGCATTACAGCACTAATGACTTGCTGTACCCGTCTGTGAAGATAAGGTAAAAATAAAGGGAAGGGGGAAAGGGGGAGAAAATGAAGGAGGTGGTGATACTGTTCAAAAAGAAATCTACTCATTACCTTACTTGTGTAACTGTAACCGCTCTGTATATCACCTTTACGACAAAAATGGAACAATGGAAAAAGATTTTTTTTTAATTTTAATAATTAGAAGGATTTATTAAAAAAATATTTTTAACCAAAAGCTAACCAGTTTTATTGATGGGATTTAGCAGGCCAATGTCCATTAACACTTGCAAAACTGATTGCAGAGACCATAAGGAGGTACTGCATGTCGGGAATCTGAAAACATTAACAAACCCATTAGAATCTGTGTCAGTCCGTGTCAGTTGGTGTAAGTGGTCAGAATACAGTTCGGACAAGCAGGTCTGGTTGATATCGATGGGGCCTTGGGTTTCCTGTTGGTGGAGAGTGTGCTCAGCATACAAAGCTGAGACTATTCAGACTTTCTTATATCGAATTATCTGTACAAAAAGAAGGGTATTAAGTGTTCTCTCACCTTCAGATAGTGTATTAAATCAGTGACTTTCTCAAAGGCCTGTAGAGATAGTAATCGTACAAAACATGGGAACACTTGAGGTAAACATTAGAAGTATAAAGGTGACAACAATGTGATTTAAAACAACATTTCTGCCTGAGCAGAAAGTCAACTGCATCTTGACTCTCCTCTCATTCACAAGTGACCTTGATGCTGCTGTCTCTGCCCTGGAGGGTCACACTTGAATAGTTATTAAATAGAAAGGTGGATGACAATGGACTTCAGTCCTCCCCATCTCCAGGAATAGCATTGAGAGGTGACAGCAACACAATGAGATGGACCGATTCTTCCCCGACAGATGAAGGAAACTGAGTAGATGCTGCCAGGCCACTCTCTCCAGAAGAGCTGCACCCACTGCCGATAGTCTGCGAAAGGATATTCTCCTTGCCTGGGGAAAGGGACTGGGATGAAGGCAGAGCTTTATGGAAGAGTTCATCCCAGAAGGCCACTGAGGCCAGAAATGTATTTCAGGAACTGCTTCTGTCAAGGGCAGCCACCCACATGTCACCAGGACAACTGGCTGATAGGGCAATGCTCTGTTTATTGCTCTTCCCAGTACTGTGAGGGAGAGGACAGAAGCACTTGTTATTTTGAAGCCTGAGTGAATGTGGATGAAGGGGATAAAAGAATAGGGGTACTTGGCTGCCATGACATTTATCTTTTATGTCTTGCTTACTGTGAGGTGTCTGGTACTGAAGAAAGCCCATGGCACCTGTTATACCCTCAACAAATATTCCTAATGAAATCATTTATTGATTTTCTGTTAATGAACTTGCATTTTGAAACAGTCACAGCCAAAAGACTCAATCATACACAAATAACTGGTTGCAAGTTTACAAAAGAGATCCTCTGCTTTCCTTTCATATTTATGTTACTTTGCAGGGGGGAATATTGAAATTATACATGGAATTGAAGAGCCTGTGGGAAGTCTCCATTTATGATTGTCCCCTGGGGTTGGAAAAGGCACAGCTCCTGAGCAGTACACATTGTTACATGTCACTGTCCCTTTCCATCAGCATCTCCCACCATGTACTTCATTTGTTTAGAAGAGAGATGAAAATCTGTACTTGTGTAGCAACATTATTTTAGCAATTTTATCCTTTATTCCTTTTATTACTAGGTAAAGCAGTCAGTAGTGGTAGAAAAAGGTATTTTCTTTCATTTCAAATAAAATTCAGGGCATGAAATATGATGACATGGGTAATCAAAATGCTTAAACTAAAGAAGTGGGATTTTCTTAAAAGCAGAGGGAAATTTCCAAGTCACTGAGCAATTGCTTAATGCATTCTCAACTTTCAGGTATATAATATACTATAGTGAGTTGTACCCAGACAAAAACAGAAGCAGTTATGAATGAGGCAGGAAAACATGAGCGTGTTTTCACTCCTTCTCTGAGGACACGACATATTGATAAGTGTTCCAACTCACGAACTTTATTAGAGAAAGGTCATAGAACCAATCAAGAGGGTAAATACCATCCAAGGGGATTAAGAGTGACTACAAATTTGAAAATGTAAACATCCTGGATTTTCCTTCCTGTTACTAATGCTTAATAAAGTCTCTGAGGCAGGCAAGGAGATTTAGATCCCAGGAAAGCCACATCTGTTTGCACTTTCCACTGGGCCTTATCTGCATTCTGTGTCTAAATGCTTGTGACCCTCCAAATGTCTAATGTTGAAACGTTAGCTCCAGTTGTGGTGCTGGGAAGAGAATGCCTAAGGGATGTTCTTTCCAGAGTGGGATTAGTACCTTTGACAGAAGCCCACCACTGGGTACCAGTGGCTCATGCCTATAATCCCAGCTGCTGAGATCTAAAGGCTGAGATCTGAGGATCAGGGTTCAAAGCCAGCCCAGGCAGGAAAGTCTGTGAGACTCTTATCTCTAATAAACCATCAGAAAACCAGAAGTGGTATTGTGGCTCAAGTGGTAGAGCGCTAGCCCAGAGTTCAAGCCCCATGACTGACACACACACACACACAAAAATCCCACTCTGTGAGGATACACAAGAAAGTATGATCTATGAAGAATCAATCAGAGCTAGCCCAATATACACCCAAAATACTGGTGCTTTCATCCTGGACTTCCCATCTCCACAACTGTGAGCAATACATTTCTGTTGCTTATGATTCACTCTGGCCAAGATATCTATTACAGTCATCTAAAACAAAGAAGGCGCACTCTTTGTGCCTGGAGTCAAGGGGTTGGAGCAAAACAAGGCTGAGTTACACCAAGCAATAATGTATCACTAGAGAAGAAAACACCATCCTGGCTATGGAGGGACTCATCGAATCCATAAAGATGGTAACAAAGCTAAACCCCTGATGTCCCTATTCTAGTTCTGGAAGCTTCTCTGCAGAGATACTGAGTAGGATCTCCAGTGGCATTAATGTTCTCTAAAGAAGGAAACCAAGAGCCAGGCAGGTATTAGGGTAGGCTCCTGGTTTTGAAGAGGGTAACAACTGATTGCAAACTTTAAAAACTGAAGTAATATCCTACTCTGAAGGATGATGGTCTGGCATACTGGAACAAACTGTAGCAGAGGTGAATAGTGTGAACGTTCTACTCACTTAGACACACAGACTCAGGAATGAGTTGATAACCAAGGTCCCTTGACTTCTAACGACTGTGCCATGAGACCCCCCAAACATGGAGGATTGCCACAGGAGAGAAAATCTGCGTCTCTACCTTGGGCATGCAGGGTGACACCAACATGATGTTCGCAGGTGACAGAATCTGATCATACAGTTGTCTTTTTAACCTTGAGTTCCTAAATATTTCAGAATGTTTAGTTTCAGGATTAGAGCTAATGGCTCTCGTGCTACTCATTACAAAGACTGCAGGACTTCCATTGCTTGTCAAGTGTGAAAATAACATACATGAATATGGAGTTACCTAGAAATAACTCTAAAATCAGAAATGAGGCTACAGGGCTACTTGCAGAGAAAGAAATCATAGCAGACACAACCCTATATTCTCATAACAATAGAGGGAATTACAGACAGCCACCAAGTAACATTGTCTGAATCAGGGTAGAATCTAAACCCTCATTCACAACACACCTGGAGCACTAGCTCCCAGGTGGCTGTGGACACAAAAGAGTTAATAACAAAGGCCTTGAGGAAGCTGCCCTTTGTTGCAAGGAAATCACTTTTAGTTCTACTTGCTGTTGCCAGAGGAGATGCTTGAAAGCAAGAAAGGGAATAATAGGGGAGCTTTAGGACTTTGGAGTCACATGGTAGTCTTCAAGAACTACTCAGTCTAGAAGATGTTCTTTATACTATTTCAGGCCAATGCTTTTCTCAAGCTTTCAAGCACAGAGGTAACTCTCTTCGCCCATCTTTATGGATTGTGCCTGGATTCATTGGTGTCCTGCTGTCCCCAGTTCCTGCTGCTGAGAAACTGGGAATCGAATCAATAATAACCCTAGAAACACAATGCTGAGCCCTGCACTGAAGTGGAAGGGAATGGTCTTTGAAAGTTAAAAAGAAAGTCCTTGAGCAGTTGTTGATGAGCCTTAGAAAATCATCTGCCCAGCCTAGAAGAGGACTCCTTGAAGTAGAATAAAGGAGAAGCAGACTGCTAAAGAAATAGCTCTGAACCAGACTTGGGGCTCCACTCCTTTTCAACCTAGAAAGGATAAGAGGTGAAGAGCTGAGCCCCCTCTACCAGCACTCTGCTTCCATTTTCAGAGAACAATAGGTAGCCTCCCATTTCAAGGCTCTGCTCTGATGACAGGCCATGGTTGCTGAATAGCTGTTAAGCGGAGTGTGATGGGAAGTTGTTATATAAGATTCCTTCCATGTGCTTGGAGAAGCTGAAGAAAGAGTTTGGAAGAGAAATATCAGAGCAGCAGGTAGTGATGAGGAATGGATTTTGATGCTCTTGAGGGGAAGGGGAATTGGAAGCAATACCTTCATGGATTGATATTAAGATGGATATGGATTTGTGTGTTGATTGTAGAATGACAACTTACTGAGTCTGACCCAGACTATATAGTTCACAATTTTCCTATGAGTCTGTTTATATGCATTTGTTCAAAGGTAAGTTCTTGATAAACTCGATGTAAATTAAATATTTGGTATTGTAGTGTTTGATTTTAGGTCTTTGAGGGGTTGTTTTGCTCTTCCATGAGTGTGTTCCACAATGCTAATTTGTAAACCGAATGTATGAAATGAATAATTGCAAGGGCTACTATGATCAAAACAGCCAGGAATTGAGGAGAACAAATTCACTGCATCAGAAAAGCATGGCTCAGTTAAAGTTCCTGGTGGGCTACTCTAGCTGTGTTGAGGTCACTAGTGTCTAACTGGAAGGAAAATCTCAAGTCAGCTCTGTCACTTGGAGCTGTGGAGCTTGAGCAAGTTTTCTGATCTCTCTTGAGGGATCCCTTCCCTCCTTTATAAATGAGTATTTTAAATACCTGTTGCAATGATTAAATGATGTAGCATCTATGCATAGGATCTGGCAGTGAAAGATGCTCAGTAAGTGTTTATTTGGTTTTCTAGCCAATTAAAATCCTGGGAAAATATAACTCTACCCAGGCTTTTTAACAGCTGATTTTCAGCAGCACAATTTTAATGTTCAAATAAGGATAAATTGCTGGGAATAGTCCAAGTTTCTCATTTCTTGGCTTCTGAAATTTCCATTGCTTCACAGAGACTTTGGTATGAAGAACATAAGCTGAAGCAATGTACCTTAACAAGTCCTAGTTCTATGTGCAATTGAGCAGTGTACTTCCAGCATTCTTGCTAATGATTCATAAAAGAAATATACATGCACAGGTGCAAAGGTAAAACAAACATTTCATCGCATAATGCTTATACATGGGATACACATTGTCTTTAGAATGCTCTTTGAAAAAAAGATATTGGTCAAAACCATTAAAATAACTATACAACTCCAATAAGACACTATTCTCATTGTAAAAAACACTGAAGTAAAGGGATACATACTTTCAGAGAGGCCAGTGTAATTTTAGTCTGCTTGTAGTTATTTAGAAGGTGATGTAGCTAGGGGTTGGTAGCTCATACTGAAATCCTAGCTACTCAGGAGGCTGAGATCCAGAACACTGTGATTCAAAGCTAGCTTGGGCAGAAAACTCAGCAGAAGTCTGACTCAAATGATAGAGCTCTCACCACAAACAAGCAAGCAAGCAGAGCAGATCAGTGCACTGCCATTAGTTCAAACCCCAGTAGTGCCAAATGCAAAAGAAAAGAGAAAAAGATGTGAAATTGTGGTTAACTGCACATATTTTAAAGATCATCCATTCTGATCTTTTCTCTGAAAGACTAGATAGAATTCTAGGTTTTTCATCACAGTATATTCACCAAGAATCATCATCATCTCTTGGTTTTAGCTACTCTACATGGGATGCTGTATGCCTGGGTTTTTGTTACCACATTTGCATACACGCAAATAAATTATTTTTGTCACAGATATTTAGCTTGGGGTTTGGAGATGTGCTTAGCCTTGTGGTGCTAAGCAACATGAAGACACCAATTGTGTGTTTATCTTGGAAGAACATGTTGTCTAAAGCCACAGAAAGAGGGAGAGGTAGTTCTCATTGAAGGGGAATGTCCCTGCTATTAAGAAACTCCCTAAGTGATGGGCTCCACATGACTCCTGGTCCTGCTGAGAGCCAGGCATTATACTGGGGACACAAGGATGAAGACTAAGCATCCACCTTCAAAGGGGCTGATAGGGGACCGTGACAGTACATTGTTCCAGTGTAATGCCATAAATTATGTAACTGGGGTTGCACAGTTCATATGGGAGCATAAATGAGAGCATGCCCATCCTTCCACAGGAGGAGAGAGTGGCACCCGGAAACTCGGAAGACCTTACTTGAGCAGGCTCTTAAAAATGAGTAAAAATCCTCCTGTTGAGCAAAGAAGAAAAGAAAAAGAATAGAGAGCAATGCATTCAAAGGCATTCAAAGTTGTGAAAGGGAAGGGCCAGTGGCTGAGACACCAAGGCCTTCAAATGATTAAAACAGAGCACCTGGGTGGGGAGAAATGAGGCCAGAAAGGGAGAGGGAAGGGAATTTGCCTTTCTACTGGGACAATAAAGAGAGCTTTGGAATTATTTTAGAAGAGCTGTAGCTAGCTCAAATTGACTTTTTCAAAGGATCATATTGACCATCTGGAGGAGGTGGGCAGGAGGGGCTGAGGCTGGAGGCAGGAACAGCTGCAGCGGTCAGGATGAGCTGTGCGGGAGCTTGAAGAGGGCAGAGTAGAGGGGATGAATGAGGAAGAATGGACTTACAAAGGCTTATGAGCTAAAATTGAATGAGAGGTCAGGAAAAGGGAGGTGTTTGGGATGATAGCCAGTCTTCTGTGTTGACCAGATGGATGGTCCTTCTGTTTACTCTACAGAATGGTAGAGAGACTGAGGGCTTAGGGTAAGGGTTGTAAGAGGGGAAGGCTGACAAGGATCAATGAAAGAGTTTCAATGTGTTCCCTGAGAAATAGAATTTGATAAGATGCACCATTCCTTTATTACCTTATAAAACTGAGTTTGCATTAGTTACTTAGAGTTTGCAAACACACACACACATACGCACACACACACAACTGTTTGATGGCAGGTTGGTTCACTGACTTTTTCGTGAGATTGCTTCTTCCCATAAATTGCTGATATAAAGCTAATTAGCCTGCCAGATCCCTTGAGGAAAAGTCCATCAGAGAGCTCGACTATACTTTCCTACAGTAAGGGAGGTTGCACTAGTGTTGGAGGATTCTGGACCCAACTGAGCCCTCACTGGGAAAGAAGAGACCTCACTTCAGACAGGCAGGTTCTGTACCTTTGCAGCCTCTCCCTACTGAGGCCCAGAATGAAGACTGAAAACAAACAAAAATCGAGAACAGTATCAGCAAAGGACCTCCAATGGATAAGGTTGGGAATGCAGCAGGAGCAAGGGCTGGGGAGCTCAAGGAGATAAGGGTAACCAAGGTATTCCACGTTGGTACACAGAGCAGGCCATGGCATGGCAGAGGTGCAGCAGAAATCTGTTCTAATCAATTTCAAATTCAACTTAGTTGTTTTCTTTTTATATCTGTGCTAGCACCATCCCTGGCTGCTGGTCTATGTGTACAGACTGGTTGGGTTGGCTATGCCCGAGTTTTTCTAGCCTGCCTCCCCTCAAGGAGCACAGTTTCAGTGAAATTATATTATCTGGTGTCATCTTGGGGAGCAATTAGAAAGTGAGGACTTCAAGTTCATGATTATAGATAGTACCTTTGTTTCTTGGCTGAAAAGAGAAGACAACAGTAGTTAGAAAAGTGTACTCGCTGGAAAGGCATTTCTTGTTTTATTTTCAGAACTTAAATCTGTGTGTTCATAAGCTAAGGAAAGACCAATGGGGAAGAAAAGGTTAAAGGTACTGATGAGAAGGAATAATTACTATATGACAGGCTTGACCTAGAGACACAAGGCCCAGGTTTGCCCTTCCCATAACAGATCCCAAAATAGTGACATCTGGCTTCTGTGGCCTGTGAAATGGGTATTACACTATGCTCAAAGTTAAAAAAGACCTTGTGAAGCTCTCAGAATAAGAGCACAGAACCCAACACTTAAGAAATATCTCATTATACCACTTTCCCCAGCCACCAGAACTGAGGCCCAGCCAGTGCTCTGCCTCTTCTCTCACAGAGCTCTTGATACCCAGGCTCTCTCTACATACTTACTGCCAGGAAGCAGCTCTGCCCTTTTCAATCCTGGCTCAGAATAGAAAGGACCTCCTTCTCTACCTTGATTCTGCTCAGCCTTCTCACAGCTAAAACTGCACTATTCAGATGGCACACAGACACCCACCTTACCCCCCTCACACACGTGCATACACACACACACACACACACACACACACACACACACACATACACGCACGCACACGCCAACACACCATCCCATATACCTCCCAGGTCCCACCCCTGATTCTTAGATATTCCATTTCTATTTAGACTTCACCTCTGATTTCAGCATTGGCTCTTGATGCAGAAGTTTCTTCCTATTAAGTTGTCTCCTCCCAGGTACAGTTCACAGCCTACCTCTCCATTCACTTTCAGCACATGCAGCTGCGGGCAGTCTTTGAGTATTCACTCTGAAGTTCCATGGGGCCCAGTGCTGATACAAGAGGCCATCTCTTACCACTCCAGAAAGCAGACCCTCACTGTGCTTCAATCAGACAACTCCCAAGACACTCAGAGGATGAAATAGTCTAAAAACTGTTCCTAATATCCCAATTGACCAGGGAGGACAAAGCTCCTGGAGAGGCTGGAAAAAATTATACAATCTTTAATTATAAAAGCGTATCAGGGGTTGGGAAGGTGGCTCAGTGGTAGAGTGCTTGCCTCGAATGTATGAGGCCCTGGGTTCAATTCCTTGGGACCACATAAGCAGAAAATAGCTGGAAGAGGTGCTGTGGCTCACGTGATAGAGTGCTAGCCTTGAGCGGAAGTGCTGAGGGACAATGCCCAGGCCCATAGTTCAGCCCCCGCGACCCACAAAAACAAACAAACAAAAAAACTATGTCAAGACTGAGATATTCAGTGATTCAAAGAAGGTAAGATGGAAAACCAGCTATAGGAGATGTGCATGGTCTTAGGTGTCCCATGGAGAGCAGATATAATATTCAGTACAATGTTACAGCATTGTAGACATCAGTGATAACTAGGCTTGTCACCTGACCACTTAGAAATGCATAGATGAATGTGCTGGGCCTTGCTGGGAAGCTGTGCATCTGAGGCTGAAACTTGAGAATTGTGTTGTGCCAGTAGGATCCCACAGCACTAAGTGCTGAGATAGCAATCTAGCTGTGAGCAAGAAGACTTCCTAGAAGTCTGCTTTTATTGAAGATGGAATATATCTGATGAATCCTTGAGTTTCTTTGATAGAAGATATTGGAACATTTGTGATATAAAGATAGTCCTTCTCAAGCAGAAAAGGTCAAAAGCTATGTACATATGACCGTATAAGATGATGTTAAATGAAATGAACCCCAAGATGGGGACACAAGTGGGGTTTTTTTTCTTGCTATTGTTTTTAACATATTTATAATGTACTATGTGATTTTTTTGTTTCTTTGGTATGTTCCTCCTCCTCGGTATAAACCTTATTTTCACAAGATATACAAGATGCCCAGCATCTTGTATATACCCTTTTCTAATTTGGAGAGGGGAAGGGAAAAACACAAAATGCTTAAATAGGAATACAGGTTGAGCCATGGTAACAATGAAATGTACAAGACACTATGTTGAAAATGAACTTTACAATTTGTGGGGGGAGGGAGGGAGGAGTTGGGGAGGTGGGGAGGGAAGGGATGGTAGGAGCAAAACAAAGGAGGGGGTAACAATGCTTGATAGGGAATGTACTCATTACCTTACGCATGTAACTGTAACCCCTCTGTACACTATTTTTACAATAAAAACTCATTAAAAATCATAAAATAAGAAAAAAGATAGTCCTTCTGACACTAACTAGATTAAACAATGGGAAAATGTATCATCTGGCCAGAGAGTCCAAGATAGCATGAGAATTCAGGGATTGTGATTCAGTGTATAATGGTGATGACAAGAAGAGCAATTCTTCTCAGGATGTTGGACATGCTTCTTTAGGATGCATCTTCTGATAGCAGCAACATGGATGCAGTTTTAGACATTTAGTCCAGATAGGCAAATATCTAAAGGAAAATGCAATTGTTGTAGCTCTCAATTAAGAGCAAGGAAAAACTCACTTAAACCCTAGTCTTTCTTTTTTAATTAATTTATTTTAATTGTAAAGGTAATGGCAGAGGGGTTACAATTACATAAATTAGGTAATGAGTACATTTCTTTTTTAACAGTGTCACCTCTTCCCTGGTTTAATCCCAGTTTTTTTTTCCCTCCTGACCCCCTCCCCCACAAGTGTATTCATTTCTAGTGTCTAGTGAGTGTCAGTCTGAATTAGTTCAACCTTTGTCCCGCCATTTCTGTACTCCCCTTATCCTCCCCCAAACTGACCAACTTACACACAAAAGATACAGAAATAAAAAATAGGGCTGCGAAGGTGGCCCAGTGATAGAGTGCTTACCTTACATGCATGAAGCTCTGGGTTCGATTCCTCAGCACCATAAGCAGAAAAAAAAGCCAGAAGTGTGCTGTGGCTCAAGTGGTAGAGCTCTAGCCTTGAGCTGAAGAGCTGAGGGATAGCACCCAGGCCCAGAGTTCAGGGCACACAACAGACAAAAAAGAAAGAGAGAAAGAACAAAGGAGAAAACAAAAGAAAACCAAAACCCAAAATGAAAAGCAAAATAACAACAAAAAAAACCCTCTGTTTCCATTTCTTGAAGTTCATTTCAATAACAATCATTTTATATGATCTTTTGCACATAGCTATTGGGCCTTTGTGATCCTTTCCTAAGACTATCCTCCTTTGGTCTTACTGTGTAAATATTTTGAGTCCTGTTTAATTTATCATAACCAAATGTAAGTTTGTGTCTTTTACCATCCATTGTGTTTACTTTTAGATTTATATGCACATTCTAAAAACCATGCAACCTATGTTTCTTTGGTTCTGGCTTACTTCTCTTAATATAATTTTTTCCAAGTCTTTCTATTTCCTTATGAATAGTGCAATATCATTTATTACGTTGGAAACATAGAATTCCATTGTGTATATATACCATATATACCACATTTTCTTGATCCATTTGCCCACCAAGGGGTATCTGGGTTGATTCCATATCTTGGCTATGGTAAACAGTGCTGCAATGAACATGGTTGTACAGGTAGCTTTAGTGTGGTGTTGCTTGGGGTCTATTGGATATATGCCCAAGAGTGGAATTGCTGATAGGAAAGCTGTATGTTTAGTCTTTTGAGGAACCTCCATACTGCTTACCCAAGTGGTTAAACAAATTTACATTTTCACCAACAGCAGTAACATTCCCTATTGGCCCCATCCCTACCACCATCTTTTACTTACCTTCATGGTGAGAAGCTTGCCAGTTTAGGGAGCAACGTGGGTTGATCCAGTCCCACCCTGGAGATGGATCCTTTCTCTTGAGACATCATGAAAAACCCCATTCCCCTCTTTCCTAGCAATGCCTATTCAACACAACTATCCCCCTGTCCACCCAGCATCCACTCTTCTTGAATCAAACCATTTTCTCATAATTCCAAATGGTTCAAGGCCACACAGGCACCACAGAGCATCAAATCAAGTCTGGATCCCAGCATTTACCAGATCAACAGTTCCCTTTTCAGATAAGATTTGATCCTGGCAGAGATAATCATCTAGAGATGATCTTGGCTGATCTCTGCTGGCCTCCTCCCCACAGCTGCCTGTCACACCTCTTCACATGTGGTCAGCACTGTACTCCCAGTGAAAATGGCTGAGAAGAGAAGATTTTCTTTCTCCAAAGTCCTAAACTCTGCAGTTCCCACACCTGAGTAACTGAAGAGGGAATTTGACTGCTTTCCCTCCCCCCCACCACCACCCAGTTCTAAGCAAGTCTTTGTCCTTGCCTCTCATTGTTTCTAACCCCAATCCAGAATGAACATGACATCAAGCCCAACTTTCAGGACACTTGTCACATTAGCAGCCAAAATGTTGAAACCTTGAGGGTACCTTTAGAGCACCCAAAAGGACTTAGCACAGGGCTTGGGATTCTAGCCTTCCTCATAATGAATTTCTGGGTTTCAGCAACTCACTATACACCTCTTCCCCAGAACTGCACTGGCCACCAGCTTCTCTAGCTCGCACTCCAATTAGTCTCTCTTCTTTATGATGCTGAGCTTCACTGAACTTCTATTAACAAATTTGGTATTGGTGTTCTCAACGTCCCCAATTCTTGACATGAATGGAAGAACATTTGCCCTCATGGCAAAGCATTTCTTCCAAAGAACAGACTATTTCTGAGCCTTTTCCCATTAGTTTGCCACCCTTTGCTGCCCTCTCCTGGCCATTAACATCTCTGTTAGCCAATCCTTCAGGGCTTTGATGGGTTCAAGGGTACATTAATTCAACAAACATTTATGACGTGCAAACACTGAGAAACAAATACATAGTGCCTAACTTCCAAGAGAACACATCTGGGAGAGGAGGTAAGGGAAGTGGAAGGAGAGGGGTAGGGGAAAAAGAAAGAGGAGGAAAAAGAAGAAGGAGGGATGGAAAGAGAGGAGAGAGCAGGGAGAGGAGGAGAGGGAATGGAATGTGGAATGAATTCCTGTGGAAGGTGAAATGTGCTCATCATTCTGCAGATTCTCACCATCCCGCTGCATAACATCTTCACTTGAAAAAACATCTCTGAGAATTGAGCACCCTTTGGTTTCCCCTGTGAGGTTGGAGTTGAAGACCTTTGACCTCCCTCCAGTCAGTGATTATGCTCGTTACATCTCCTTTTGGCCTCCCTACTAATTACACATTCGTTTTCATTTATTAAGTGCTTCTAAGGAAGTACCAAGAAATCTGCCAGGCACCCGCTCAAAAAGACAAGGGGAGGAAATACAGGTTTCAGGAGGCAGAGCTTGCTGAATAACAGTTGTGGTGCTTCCTGGCGTGATGTTATCTTATTCATAGCTGGGAAATGGGGAGTCTATACTGCAAGGACAGCATGCTCCCATATATTGGGGGAAGAGCCATAAAGAAGCTCAGCTTATGCGTACTGTGGCACCTCAGGAATGTTAAATGTTTAAGGGAGGCTGCAGCCCTGAGTGGGCCCCAGAACCAAGGCCAGAATTTCCAGACAATTCAGCTGAAATCCTTACCTGTAGCATGCTCATTTCAGCTTGAAACAGCTCTTCTACCTAACTACTCACCTCCACATCCTGATATCTTAGAGAGGATTGTTGAATTATCCTTGCTAACTCAAGGATAATTCAAGAAGCACCCCCATATCTGCCATTCACCATTGTACACTACGTGGAACATAAGAAGATCTCCATAAATCTGTAGTGGGTGGTGAATGAACACATGAATTTTACATAACTATCCAGTGAAGGGACTTAGCTTCTGCAAAGAATTTGATCATGCCTGAAATCATTGGCTCCCTAGAGGCAACCATTGCTGTTAATTCCTGACAGAAATAGATATAAGATCTAGTTTAGCCTATAGGACATCAAGAGAGTATCAATTGCAGTGATGTCACCAGTTTGCTTCAGGCCTACAAGGAGACTCCTACATCATGCCTGAGTTGATCCTTTTATCAGCCTCCGTTCAGTCCCCAAGACCAGAGGTCAGTATGAGCTGCTTGCTTAGAGAGATTGTCCTGGTAAAGAAAGCAGGAAGAAGGAATTTTAGCAGCAAGGGAAAAAGCAGAGCAGTGTACATTACCCATGAAGGCTAGAGATGCAGAACAACTCCATGAAAACCTATTAACTCCGATCCGGAAAACAGACATCTTTAAGACCAGGCCATTCTTTGATAAATGGGAAGGGCTCCTGCACGTAGGTAGTGATCAACTTTTCCTGAAAGATCCTGTAGCACATTTTTCTTAAAACTACAGCTGGTTTGTAATTTTGGCCTCAAACAGTAATTACAGCTGCCAGGACTCCTCAGGGAGATAATTACGGGAAGGATTCAGCACATTCATTTTATCTACACACTTAACCATCAATTAAATCATTACCATCTAATCCTGGTCCAGAGAGTAGGGATGTTCTGTGAATATATAATTTTGAAGTTTGTTTTCAAATGGTTTTAAATGAAAAATTGCCCAATTTCCATGGCCAATGGAGGTCCACGTGTGTGTGTGTGTGTGTGTGTGTGTGTGTGTGTGTGTGTGTGTGTATGTGTGTGTGTGTGTAAGCCTGGGAAGCCATTGCTAGGAATGCCTCCTGCTGTGTGGTTACTGTCTCCCTCTGTGGAGGCCTCTGCCCACATCAAGAACCAAGCAGGAATGGACTGGCAAGGTGGAAGGCTGAATTTTGCCTTTGATCTCTCTTGGAGTTCAGGATTTCCCAAAGCAGGAAACTAAGTACTAGGATTTAGTGGTCTGCGGCTGGGAATAGATGGGGAGTTTGTTCAACAAAGAAGTTTCCAGGAAGGTCCCCCTCTGCTGGGATTCTGTGAGAGCCCTGAGCCACTGACTAAAAGTCAGAGGTGGGATCTTTGCATATGATGAGCCCACATGTAGTATTCACATTTAAAGGCACAACTTCCCCTGTCAGACCACTAAGTTCCCTTCTTGCCACCACCACTTCTGAGTTGTGAGTCCTTGAGAATTTACAAATATGTTTATACCTCCTTCGATTTGTTTGGGGGAAGGGACCGATTCATACCCAGAAATGATGGGTAACGCCTAAAATGGTGCCCATGCTACCTCGATTGCATTAGTTGTCTTAGTTTCTGTCCTCTTTGAAACATGGTAATTCTGTTTTTTATTCAACTCTTTAGCCACACAGTAAATATCCTACCTCATAGAGCTTTTATAAGATTAAATGAGAAAATGACTGTAATGTGTTTAGTACAGTGGCCACCTAATGGATGCCAGGTAAATTTTATTCATCAGTGTTATTTAATAGACAAATAGATATGGGAGAAGAATGAGAAGCTCAGGGGGAATTGAAACATCCAAACATGTGTTTCCAGGAGGTGACATTGCTCAAGATACATTATACTGATAAATGGATATGTTGAATTGAAACCCTTTTCTACACCTACTTGGGATAATTTTTAATTAAAAATAGTTAATAATTAATAATAATAATATGCTTCCAAGAGTGCTGGGGGAGGGAGGAGAGGAGGAATGTGGAAACGTCAGCTGGTGCTGCCCTTGCTTCAGGCCTGTGGTCTAGCCTCGGGCGCTACAGCCAATACCCTCTAGTCTTTGTGTCTCTCTGAAGTGGCCCACCCAAGAGTGGCTGACTGTACTGCCACTCTGCAGTCTAGTCTTCTCCCTAGTCTTCACCCCTTCACCCCTGCTTGTTGCCTCCCAGGAGCCTCTTGCTCTGCCAGTTCCCACACAAGCCCATCATGTCTGCCTGCCACTTTCATGATCTTTGCTGTCTCTATGGACTTTCCTGGGCTGACACTTAGACTTAATTATGCCCTCATGTTTCTGCCCTAAATCATTTTTTGTTTTATCTACATTACCCCAAACATCTTTTGAAGGCAGAGGGCTGACTGATGATCTATAAGGATTTAACTGTTTCCCACCCTCAGGACCCACCTAAATCATCTTTTTTATGTATTTTTTTAGTACTGGAGTTTGAACTCAAGAATTTCTACTTAGTAGGCAGGCCCTCTAACCCTTGAGCCACATCCCAGCCCTTTTTGATTTTGTCATGTGTGCATGTGTGTGTGTGTGCACATGCGTGTGCCAGTGCTACAAATGGAACTGAGGACCTCCTGCTCTCTACCAGCCATCTTGCTCTTTCTTGAACTCTACTACTTGAGCTACATTTCCACTCCTGCATTTTATGATGGTTACTTGGAGATAGGAGTCTCCCTGACTTTTCTTGACTTCAAACCATCACCCTCCCTCCATGTTTTGGCCACCTGAGTGGCTAGGATTACAACAAATAAGCCACTGGCACCCTGATTGTTATTTTCCAAATAGAGTCTTGCTTTTGGTCAGGGCTGGCCTACACCACTATCCTCCTATTTATACTTCCAATGTAGCTGGAATGAAGGAACATAACCACTGTATCTATTTTTTATTGGTTGAGATAAGAGCTCTCAAACTTTTGGCTGTGGCTGGCTTCAAGTTGTCTATCAAAGTCATCCTACTGTGCTGTAGATCAGTCTCTTAGGCTTGCAATAGCACCTGAAAAATGAAATAGCACCAGGAAATGGGCAGTGAGGACTTGATCCTTGAGAGAAGCTCAGAGGGAGGCCTGGGTGCACATTAACCCACCCAGCATGTCCATCCTGAAGCACAGGCCCTATTGCTTTGTCATAGACAGTGTAGCAGAATGGAAAGTATGGAGGTCTGCTAAGCGGCTTAGGTAACTCTGACTAAGGGACCGTCAACATTTCCCTGTGCTCTGGACCTGTGTGGCTCATCCATGAGCATTCTCCCACCGCGTATCAGAGCCCCTCTGAACAGGAAGCAGAGGCTTCCAGATCTCCTGTGCCAGTGAAAATATCAGGATGCTGCCTACCACTTCATGACTCACCTTGACACCTCCAACCTTTTTCTTCCCTGCCTCTCCCTGCCTTCCTTCAACTGGTTAGAACCCAAATTTCTCAGCATGTACACAGAGCCCTTCATAACCCCTTCACTTCCTGTCTGGAGATACAGCCTATCACTTGCTTTTAACCTGCAATCGTTCCAGCCAGACCATTTTTATTCCTTTGCTTAGGAGATCTTCTGAGAGCTACTTTGTAAACTTTAATGTTTTGGTTTTGATATAGTTTAAATATGTCCCCCCAAGGGTCTTTAGGTTACTGGGGACACAGCCTCAGAAGCCTCAGAAGTGTGACCCACTTGGTCACACATGTTTTCTGACCATTGATACAGCCAAGATGGCTTCTCACCAGAACCCAGCTTGTGCCACCCCATAATCTTGCACCTCCAAACCTGTGAGCTAAACATCCTCTCTTTCTAAAATCAGCTTGCCTTAAGTATTATAATGGAAAACAGGCTAATATAACACCCAAGTATAATGACCTCTGAGCATTCAGATCTTTCTAACTACTCCTGTAAAGTAATTTTGTATGTGTCTTTTTGAACAAATTATGCAATCAGGGGACAGGAGTACATCTCATGCATTCCTGAATGCTTAGACCCTTCTATTGCAACAGTAGGTGCTCTATTGACTGATTGAGAAATGAAGGGTTGGCCAGCCCAGCTTCCCTAATGCTTGGCATAAGGTGTGCCAACCTCTTTTCTATCTTGCAGATGTGGGCCCTTTGCTGGCCATTACTATATGCTTTCAGAAGGTTGCATGTTTAAACTTGTACATTCAGAAAAGCTGGATGGAAGAATCTGGCAATGCTCTATGCTTTGCCTCTCAGCATGGAATCGCTCCCTCTGGAGGGGCTTTAGGCAAAGTCTTCATAAATATTCCATAAGGAGACAAATACTGCTGGACATTGGGGATCCTCCTAAAGCTGTGGGCTTCCCACTTAGCACATAATGACTTTGTGAAGCTGAAAAGGTGAGAGATGTGGATAAAGCAGGAAAGGAGGTCAGAAAGTGGGGAAGCCTTGACCTCTAGAAGGTTTCAGAGCCATGTGCTGCTATAGCAGACCAATGCTGAAAGCAGCCTATCCTAAAAAGGGGGCCAAATCAGTTACAGGACCTGACTCAATGCCAGGGAAGCACCAGTGCCTTTAGTGGCTCCAGCAAGTTGTGCAGTGTGTGTGTAGATTCTGCAAGTGGACTTTATCTTTTCTGCTCAGAGCTCCACATCCCTGCTGCGTCCTGCCACAAGGTGGAAGAACAGGGTAATAGCACACACCTCCTGCTTCGAAGAAGAAAATGTCAGCCAAAGGGGCACAGACTTCAGTAAAGCCATGGGCTTGCTTTACGAGTGCATGCTGCAATGATTCCACTTGAACTCTACCCAAAATGGCAGCTCTACCCACTGTGTCTCTAGCATCATGCCTCACATGTTTCTGCTCTTAGACTTAACTGAAATAGTTGGATAAAGTGGCAAAACCTCCTCGGCTCCAGGACACAAAGAAATTTCTCCAAATAAGTCACCTTTATAGGGCCTCAGACGTAATTCTTCAGCAAGCACAATGAGCTAGGGGCCAAGTCTGTTCAGCTATCTCAGACAGCCAACCTATATACCTAATGCGTTGGCACACAGAATGGCATTCACTAGGTAACACAGTGGCTGGACTTGGGATAGAAAGAAAATCCAGGGGTAACAGGCCTTCTATATTGTATATACATTTATTTGAATTTGGGAAGGGAAGGGAAACAACAGAATGGTGAGACAAAGGACAAGATAGGAACCAATGCAACAACAATATATACAAGACAATATGTGGAAATGAACTGTACAACCTGGGGGGTGGTGCTGAAGGAGGAGGTAGGGAAAGTAGGAGAAAAATCAGGGAAGGGGTAACAAGTTTGACAAGAAATATACTTATTACCTTACTTATGTAACTGTAACCCCTCTGTATATCACCTTAACAATAATTTTTTTTCAAAAGGAAAAAAAGAAAGACAATCCAGGGACTTTGGGCTCCATGGAATGGAGGTGGTAGCCAAGGGGATATTGATAGTAGCAGGGGAGAGAAGTTGAAGGTTGACTTGGGAGGGTTATAAGAAGGTAGAAATGCAAAGGCATTGATGAAAACAACACAACCTGCTCTAAGACGCACAGTGTGAGGGATTAAATGGCCTTCTGGAAGGGCTTCAAAGAGAATTGTGACTTGAAGGAAGCCAGGATTGGGTAGGGGGTGGTCAGATGGTACAGGAGACCTGGCTGGTGCCTAAAGAAGACACTGGTTCTAAGAAGCAGAGATACAGAACAGCATGTGGGTGGAAGGAGAGATCAGAGACAAGGTGATGGGCTTTTAGACTAAGTATCCCTCCACTCCAATGCTTCTGTCTCATACTTATCAAATAGATTCAGACCGGATACAGATGTGCCCTCTTGGGAAAGGCTCCCTACCTTCCCCACTTTATCACTGAGATGAAAGCTCACAATGTAGAGAGGTTCCAGTTGTGATCTCCTTGCCTTTCACTACCTTTTCCTTGGAAAAGTCTTGACTGTTCCTATACATCTCAGCAAACCTTACAACCACACATCTCAGCTGCTTGGCAGCTTAGAAGAAAACACATCTGTATCAGTCAGAGCTCTCAACCTACAGTCAGTCTAGGAACCACACAGCTCTGCTGATTCTAAAACATTCTTCCCTTCGGTGCTATTGTTATTCAGCTCAGTGAATGCTAGGAAGCCAGACAACGCCTAAGAATTTTCAGGAAAATTCTTTTGCTTTTATCCTGCTGGCACCAATTCACTAATCCCTTGTGACTTTCTATTCCCAATGATTCATGGTGTAAGTTATTTTGCTAATTTACTTTCAGTTGTTTTGCTTTTGTCATTTCTTTCTCCACCCCCACCTAATCATCTACTTCACTAGAACTATAATTTCCAAGCCCTGTATCTTTATGCATGAAAAAGTATGCAGTGAAATCAATAACTAAAAGCCTACTGCCTTTAAAACCCTAAAATTTAATGCAATATTATCCCCTCCCCTATTTTAGTAGCATGTTATGCTCTGTAGTTATTTTCCACAAATATTTTTAATGTTGTATTCTGATAAGACTCAATCTTTGTAGTTGCAAAGATTTGGTTCCTTTAAAGGAAAACATGATTTTCCCAAGGTATATTAGTAAGTAAAGCCATGGAGTGGAAATATGTCATTTTGCTTCTGCAGTATTCTTTCTGTCCTCTTTTGTTAAAAGTAAAATCCCATTTGACTTGAGAACTTTGTCCACTCCTGTCTGCCTATGTGGTTTGGTGAAAGTAAGCATACGCTCAGCTCCCAAAGTGGCTTTCTATTCCCATAGGCTTCTATCCAATCTAGTGCACACACTCAGGGTAAACACATGACCCAGTTTAAGTCCAAGAGTTTTGTTGGAATGATCAGGACAGAGTCATACCCTTTCACTGCAATTGGAGCTGGGAAGATGCAATAACATGAAGCTGCCAGCTGGTATTTTGAGAGCAGAATAGTAGAATCCAATCCCAGAATGGGAATAAACAGAAAAGAGGGAAGAGATAAAGAAAGCAATGAATCCTTTCTCAGCCTCTGCATCCAGCTGTGTCTAAAGATGTCTCTTGCCAGGGAGTATAGATCCCATGAGTAAAACATTTTCACAAACCTGCGGGTCAAAAAGAGAAAAGATAGCTCAAAATTGTTCTACATACACAAAAGCAGAGGGAAACACATGGACCTTAATTTTAAACTGCGAGTGAGCAAGGAAGAATCACTAAATAAAAAGAAATAACTGACAGCATTCCAAATTTAAAACACACATTTTCTGGAACCAAAACAACTATGGTGAGAAATCATAAGCCTCCTGTTACCAGCCAGTTTGGGGTTTTTTTAGACCTTTCCTCCTGATCCTTTGTTAACCTAGAATATCTTTCTTTTACTCTCTCACTCTATAAATTCTATATAATCCTCAAGATTTGCTTGATACCGCTCTCTCTAGTAGGTATCTGATGAACCATACCCCGTTTAGAACAAAGTCCTCCAATAATACTTTGATTTTCATTCACATTGATCAGTTACCAGCTCAGGTTTTTGTTTCATAACTAGATGCATCTGTCTTTCCTCTTCACTGTGAACCTCAGGGGTCAGGGATAATATCTCCTCATCATGGTAAGTCTGGCAGTATGCACTAAACCTGTGTACTTGATGTAGCCTGTGTAGTTGATTTAGCCTCTCTCATGGCCTTTACTAAAGAGGTGGATTATTTGATTGTTCCTTTATGCTGGATGGAAAAGTTGCTAGTACAGGGTAGTGGACACACAGAAGGAAGCTGGTTACTGTGAGAGTGCTCAAGGGAGGATTAAGACAAACCATTCTGCACAAAGATCCTCCCAGTGGGTGATGCACCCAGAAGAGAGAGACAAAGACACTCACAGACACATCAGGCTCTCTACAGTGTTCCTCTCCTGTGGCAAACAGCAGCTAGAAAAGCTTGAGGTTTTGCCTTGTAGCCAAAAAAATGCCTGCTTTCCTTAAGTGGTAATGATGTTATTCTGCAGTCAGGTTCACAGGTGACTAGATTGAATATGCACTGAAGTTTAGAGTAAGTTGGGGAACAAGAGGCAGATGTGTGACTTCATTCATGATTGCCTCAATAGTTTCTTGTATGACTCTGTCGTGTTCTCAGAGCTCCTTGGGTCCTTTTTTAGGGATTGTTTTGGAATCAGCTAAGTAGAGCGTTCAGGTACAAAAGCCAACAACCTTTTTCCTCCATCTTCACTCACCAGTGCTTCCATGGAGCCAGAGCCAGTGTGGCCCCTCCATTGAAAGATGACTGCTTCAGCTCTCCCTTTGTGTTCAGATAGCTCTGATTTTCTTCATCTCTTCTGTGCTCTTCAATCCAATCTCCACAGTATTTCCAGGGTCTTAGTCCTAAAACACAAATGCAACCTTACTGAAAATCTTTCAGTAACTGCCTTTGTCCTGGACAAGATCAAGGATGAGGCTTTCTTGATTGCCAGGGCCTTCCTTTACATCTTCCTAACACTTTATATTGAGGGCATGCCTAATTGCATTTTGCCCACACAATACTTATCATTCACCAGCATGTCCCTGTTCCTGCTATCACATTTGTGTGTGTGTGTGTGTGTGTGTGTGTGTGTGTGTGTGTGTGTGTGTGTGTGTGTGTGTGTATGTGCTGGTAGTGGAGTTTTAAACTCAGAGCCCAGGCACTATCCCTGAGATATTTTTGCTCCAGGCTAGCACTGTATAGCATGAACCATAGCTCTCCTTCCAGCTTTTTTGCTGGTTAATTGGACATGAGAGTATCACAAATATTCCTGCTTGGGCTGGCTTTGAATTGTGATTCTCAGATCTCCACCTACTTCAGTAGCTAGGATTACGAATGTGAGCCGCCAGCACCTGGTTCTGACTTCTCATGCTGTCCTTTTTAACCTTCTTTGTCTGACTCATCTTTTAAGCATCTGATCAGTTGTCATCTTTAGGAAGCATTCTGACAATCCTCTAATGTGGGCTAAATGTGTCTTGTCTGTGCTGTCTTTTCTTAGCATCCTGTACCCACCCCTAGCATAGCATTTGATGCTACTTGATGTTATCCATGTTCATGTCATTCCCAGAACATCCAGCTGCTGCTTGGGGGTGGAGACTATTATCCATCATTGTATAACCAGTACCTGGCAAAATGCCTGGCACAAAGTCAGCATTGAATAAATTCTTGTTGGATAGAATTCCAATTCCTTCTGTCTTATCATTTGTAAAATGATTACTGATTTCCTAGACAGACTCTACATGTCGATTTTTCAAATTTGCAAGTGTAGTGTGGTTCTATATATAAAAGTAACTAAGTACTAGCTTTGAAAATCAAAGATATTCCATTTACTTAAGGACTAAGTCCTCCCTTCTTCATGGCACCCCCCACCTACCCCAAGCCCTAGGAATGCCCACAGCAATTAAGACAGTGGCAGTCAAGGTTCTGGTCATCAACTCTGATGACATTTAAAGCAACACAAATACAGAACAAGTTATTCACACCTATATAAAAGATGTATTTTACTTTGAAAGGTAGGTTGGGAGACACTTTAGACAACAGAATTCCTGCATGTTTGGAGTCACTGGCATGCTGCCATGCAGCAGTCTTCCAAGACACCTCTTTGTGTATTACTTGCTGTATTGAACATTCTGTCCAAGAAGGATCAATCAGACTTCCTTTAAAATCAATGACTTTACAGAGGGAAATTCTAGATTTCAAGCATTTATTTATTTGTCCAAATATTGATTCAGTACCTACTGTGGGTACTGATGATGCATTTGTGAAAGAAATGTAGATAAAAAACTCCTTTCTGTAGTGGAACAAACAGAAAATAAATATTGTAAATGAGCATATTATGTAATGTCAAGTACTGGTAAATAAGTGGATCAGAAGTAGTTCCTGATTTTTGTTTATTTAATACAGAGAAGTCAAACCATTGAGCAAACAGAGAAGGAAATAATGAGCAAACTTACGGCCATGTGGATTTCCAGCCTTATGGAATCGCATACAAGGAATACAAAGGGTAGCAATATGAGCAATGCAGAGGGTAAGAGAGAGAGAGAAGTCTAAGGCGAGATCAGCAAGGTACTGGATAGGCAGAGCTCAGGCTGTAAAGAACATGGTAGATCAGTGTAAGTACTATGGCTGATTCTTTGAGATAAACAACAAAGTAGTTCAGAACTTTCAAGAGAAGTGTGAAGCTAGGCATAGTAGCTTACACTTAGGATTTAATTACTTGGGATAGAGGTTGTGAGATAATGATTTGAGACAAACCCTGCCAGGAAGAAGTTCATGGGACTCCATCTCAACTAATAGCATGTGTCAGTTATTCCAACATGTGTGGTAGGGAGTTAGGAGAGAAGGACAGTAGCTTGGCACAGTAATTGCAGCCCAAGCTAGCTAAGGCAAAAATTGAGACCCTGTCTCGAAAATAACGATGCAGAAGGGAGTTCAAGCTGGAGCGTAAGTGGTAGAACAACTGTAGCAAGCACAGGCCCTGAGTTTAATCCTTAGTATTGCCTCTACCCCTGCAAAGAAGAAACAGAAAGAGAGAGAAGGTATGACATTTTCTAAATTTGTAAATGATCCCTCTGTTGCCATGTTGAGAAAAGACCGTAGCCAGCCATGTTGGTATATGCCTATAATCCCAGCACTGTGGAAATGAGAAGGACTAGGGTATGAATTCAAAGTCATCATGAGTCATATAACAAGACCCTGTGTCAAAGAAAACATTCCAAAAGATAAAAAGAAATGAAAATAGAAAAGAAGAAGCAGGGCTGGATACCAGTGGTTCACACCTGAACTAGCTACTCAGGAGGCTGAGATCTGAGACTATAGTTTGAAGTCAGCCCAGGCAGGAAAGTCTATGAAACTCTTGTCTCCAATTAATCACAGGAAAAGCCAGAAGTGTCCCTGTGGCTTAAGTGGTAGAGTGCTAGCCTTGAGCAAAATAACCTCAGGGTTAGCAGCCAAGCTCAGAGTTCAAGCCCCAGGACTGGCAGCAAAAAGGAGGAGGAGGAGGAGGAGGAGGAGGAGGAGGAGGAGGAGGAGGAGGAGGAGGAGGAGGAGGAGGAGGAGGAGGAGGAGGAGGAGGAGGAGGAGGAGGAGGAGGAGGAGGAGGAGGAGGAGGAGGAGGAGGAGGAGGAGGAGGAGGAGGAGGAGGAGGAGGAGGAGGAGGGGAAAACAGGGGGAGGGGAGGGGAAAGAGATTGCATAGCAGCAGGAGTGGAAGCAGGAATATCCATCACAAGGTTTACCTCTGTAACCCAGATGGAAATGGTAGGAGTTTGAACCAAGTAGAAGCAGGGAAAATAGTGAGCAATGATTACAACTGGGATGTATTTTGAATGGAGACCCAATGGAATTTTCTGGTATCAGAGAAAAAATGAGCTGGGTACCAGTGGCTCATGTCTGTAATCCTAGCTACTCAGGGCTAAGATCTGAGGATCATGGTTCAAAGCCAGCCCAGGCAGGAAAGTCCATGATTCTCTTATCTCCAATTAACCACCAGAAAACCGGAGCTGTGGCTCAAAGTGGTAGAGTGCTGGCCTTGAGCCGAAGAGCTCAAGGACAGCTCCCAAGCCCAGAGTAAGCCCATGACAAAAAAAAAAAAAAAAGAAAGAAAGAAAGAAAGAAAAGGATGATTTTCAGGTATGAGGTCAAGCAGTTCAAAGAATTAAGTTACCAGGAATGAGCTGAGAAAGACTACAGAGAGAGCAACCATAAAATGGACTGGCTAATTTAAAGCATCTCTTGGCTATCCACAAGGAAATATTAAATAGCCCATAGAGGAATCAGAAAAAGGTCATGCTAATTGTAAAGATCCAGAATTTATAAATGGAAGGAGAACCAAAGACCAAGAACTGACACTTAAAAATAGGAGAGTAGGGAAGAAACTAACAAATGCTAAGAAAGATAAGCCATTAATATAGTAAGAAAACCAAGGCAGTGTGATATCTCAGAAAGCAAAGAAATAAGCTGTTTTATGTGGCAATGGCCACATGTGTCAAACACAATATAAATAGGTAAGGATTGAGAGCTGACATTGGGTTTATCACTACGCTGAGCATCTGTGACCATGGGGTATTAGATTGGGTAGTGTCTCCCCAAATTTATGTTCATCCAGCACATCAGAATGTGATCTCATTGGGAAATAAGATCTTTGCAGTTAACATGATGTTGTGCTAGATTAGGACAGGTCCTAAGTCCAGTGACAAATGTCCTGATAAAATGCCTTATGGGCTGGGAGTGTGGCTTACTGGTAGAGTGTTTGCCTAGCATGCATGAAACCCTGGGTTCAATTCCTTAGTACCACATAAACAGAAAAAAAAAAGCTGAAAGTGGTGCTGTGGTTGAAGTGGTAGAGTACTAGCCTGGAGCAAAAGAAGCTCAGGGACAGTGCCCAGGCCCTGAGTTGAAGTCCCAGGAATGGCCAAAAAAAAAAAAAAAGGCCATATGAAGACACGTAAGGATACTTGGGAGAAAGTCCCATGATGAGGAGTGAAGGAATGGGAATAATGCTTCCTCAAACCAGCTTTTAGAAACTAGAAAAGGCATGGAAGAATTTTTCTTTAGAGCTTTCAGAGGAACAATGGCCCTGATATTGTCCCAATTTCAGATTTCTTGTCCCCCAACAAGAAATAAAGTGAAAAAGAGAATAAAGTTCTGTTGTCATGAAGGGAACTTTACTGCATCGTTGGTGGGAGTGTAAACTTGTTCAACCATTTTGGAAAGCAGTATGGAGGCTCCTCAAAAGACTACACATAGAGCTCCCCTATGACCCAGCAATCCCACTTTTGGGCATTTACCCAAATGTTCACAAACAAGACCACACTAAAGCTACCAGCACAACTATGTTTATTGCAGCATTATTTACCATAGCTAAGATATGGAACCAACCCAGATGCCCCTCAGTAGATGAATGGATCAAGAAAATGTGGTATATATACACAATGGAATTCTATGCCTCCATCAGAAAGAATGACATTGCCCCATTTCTTAGAAAATGGAAAGACTTGGAAAAAATTATATTAAGTGAAGTAAGCCAGGCCCAAAGAAACATAGGTCCCATGGTTTCCCTTATTTGTAATATCTAGTATATGTCTGAGTCAAGCAGAAAAGGTCAGATAAGTTGATGTTAGGGAAATGAACCCTAAGATCTGTATTCAAATGTTTTTTGTCTTTCATGCAATTATTTCTAACACATTTATAAGATTATTTTTTGTTGCTTTGTATGTCCCTCCCCCACAGTATAACCCCTGCTTTCACTGTATTTGATGTTGGTATAATTTGTGGAGAGGAAGGGGAAAACCAAATCGTTTAAATAGGGATACAGGTGGACCCATTGCAACAATGAGACGTACAAGTCGTTATGTCGAAGACCAACTTTACAACTTTGGTGGGAGGTGGGGAAGGGGAGAGATGGGAAGGGGAAACAAAGGAGAAGGCGACAATGCTTGATAAGAAATGCACTCATTACCTTGCCCATGTAATTGCAACCCCTCTGTACAGTATTTTATCAATAAAAAACTAATTTTATAAATTTCGTATAATAAATTTTCCTAATCATTTAAATATTAACTGTAAATTTAACTAGTTATGTTCTCCCTAATATATCTACTAAAATCATGAATTCAATGCATCATAAATTCTAATACATCGTGTTATTAATATTTAGCTTAGAAACAAAAAAGTCTATAATCTCAGTTACTCAGGAGGCTGAGACAAAAATCACTAATTCAAACCCAGACTGTACACATAGCAAAACCTGCTCTCCCATCACCAAAAAATAAAATAAGTAGAATAAGGATATGAAAGTTTGTTTTATACCTGAATAAATGTAATTTTCACAAAGGTATCATCATTCTATGCTTTCTAAATCTTCAGTATTGTATCTTTCTGCTGTTGCAAAATGGCTTTTCTAAGTAATAGGCACAGATCATCATCAACAGCAGTGGAAAACACATGGAATAAGGCATGGATTGCTTACTAGGAGAGTTTTACCAGAGCTAGGAATTTACAAGGCAAGTCTCTTCAGGTTGGCATCTGCTTGCTGTACTGTCTCTGGAAGAAAACTTCAGGCATGTTAAATAGAATTTAATCTCACAATCCTGAGCATCAATGTCCCTATTCAACTTCCACCCTTTTGCAGATTTTTTTAATCAAATGTTTTCCTTCTTATTGTCCAATTTTGGTAGATAGAATTACACACACACACACACACACACCACATTAGAATCAGAGCTTCCTCTGTTTTACTTCTTTCTCATCCTTTTAGATTTTGTGGTCATCCATTGACTACTTTGACCTCTTCTTCAAGAGTAAAGTATACATTGTTCATCTTTGTATTTTTAATGTATATCACAGATGCCTAGTGCCTAATAAATGAATGCATCCATGAATAAAGATAATAAGCAAAAGTTTGGAGTGGCAAAAATCCAAATATCTTCCACTTGGTTCATCAGGTAGAGCCATTTGTACTTTCTACTGATTCCCTGGCTTGCCCCTTCATCTGGAAAAAGCATATAACAAAGCACATATCACAGATGTACCACCTTTCCCCTCAAAGCCTACTTGACAGTAGATCTTAACACACTTTCCTGTGAAGTCTCAACTATTCAGAACTCTTTCCTACACTGAAACTCCTTTGTAAAAAGGTACTACATTGGAGTTGGCATGGAAAACACAAGTAATTGCCATCGCAAGCTTGCTACTCAAGAGCATACATTTGGATCCATAAAAGCATGGTGCAGATTCTGCCTCTGCCATTTACTGCTTTTATTATTTGGCCTTTGTCAGACTTAATTACCTCGTCTGTAAAAAAATGTACGTGTAATATTCACAGCAGAAGGTGGAGGTAAGTGCTCAGTAAATAGTTGTTATTTTCCATGCTGCTGTCTAAAGCACCTGACTGGTAGTGTAGTTATATTCACACTGCTTTATTTCTTTAATATACTGATTCTTACTTAAAGGTAGTAAAAAAAAAAAAAAGAAAAAGAAAAAAAAGTCCTTTCTGGAAAAAACAAATATCATGTCATTTGTAGGGAAATGGATGGACCTAAAGAAACTCATATTGAATGAGGTAAGCCAGGCTAAGAGAAACAAAGGCTACATATTTTCTCTCATAGGTAGAAGTTAGACCAAAAATATAAATGTATTTGAACACACATACGAGTCCATATACATATATACAGGATCAAACTGATGAAGAGAGGATGTACACAGGAGTGAGAGTCCATGGTGAAACCCCTATGAACAATTATCAGAAAGCTGAAACTTGTCTTGACTGACAGAGGTAGGAACTAAAATTTGGAGGAACAGGTAGATGGAAAGAGGAGAGCTGGATGAATACAGCCATCATACTCAATGCACATGTGTATGCATATCCATTTAATCCATCTATATAAATATATATCTGAGAACTGAATTAGGAAATGAGGTGATGGGTAGGGTGTATGATAGATGCTGGGGGGAGAATGATGGAAGGGATGACTCTGATCAAGACTCACTGTACACACAAATTAACATATTAGCATAGTAAATTAACATAATTAACATAGTAAATTAACATAGTAAACTAACAACTACTTTGAAGAAAGCAAAACAATTATTTTAAGAATTTTCCTCTTTGGAAAAAGGGAGAAGTGAATCTACGTAGGCACAGTGCTATCTTTCTCCACATACGTATTTGTAAAGCTACACTAAGAAATCAATAGTTAACAAGATCCTTAGAATTTGGTGTTTCAACTAAAATATTTTAAGTAGAAGCATGACAGTATTAAGTACATATGTGATTGGCTCATATAATAAGAATCACTTCAACTGACAAGCTTCTTATTTCAAAGCCTCAAGATACTTCCTGTAATCAAAATCCATTTTCAAATCCACAGTGAGATTTTATCTAATATTCCACTCAGTCTTCTCATGTTCTTAATTTGGGGTCAGTTTCTTTGACCTGTCTCACATCAGCTGTCATTTTTGCGAGTGAAATGTCACTGCACATTATAGTTTTTATTGGGACAGCTCTCATCTTTGATTTCAATTCAATTTAGTTCAAATCAAATTCTTATGTCTCAGGACAATTGAATTCACTTTAAAAATCCTCTCATTTCAGAGAAGATAGTCATCACTACTTCCTGTCGATGCTGCTAAAGTTCCTGGTACCTTCCAAAGCTACAGTGCTGCCTGAGAAGCTACTGAGTCTGATAAGTGGTATACTAGGACACTATGTTGTGCTCTGCGCATTGAAATGGGCCTGTGTTATGACTGGAGCCAGCAAGGCCAATGTGCTTACACCACCATTGCTTTTGTTGGCATTTATACCATAGTCTATTGACCCATCCACCACCACATCCATCTGGGTCGATGCTGCTATGAATGACAGAAAAATCTTTTCTCACACCTTGTTCTATGAAAATCTCGGATGAGAAATAACCAATTGGGTGATATAAGTTAGAAAGATGTTGTAGTATGTTTGCTTTGTTTTGTTTGATTGTGTTTTTCAGTCTTTTTCATCCCCAAAGATAAGACAGACAGAAATTAGTTAAACCAACTATTCCATACTCAAAATTGCCCTTCTTCTGAGACAACTGAACTAGGTTCTTCAGATTTGTCTTGACTGTATAACTTTCCCTGGAATACATTCGTTTCTAAGAAGCTTCCTTTGTAAGACCACTGGTAGAGATGATCTGCCACACCATTAGTTCTATCAAAACTCCCTTCTTCTCTCATCTTGTGGCTTCAGTCCCTGTCTAAACATTCTGGAGCCTCAATGGCATTTTCCAGAGGAATAAAACAGGATCAAGTACCCACATGGGTGTAGGCCTAGAAAACTCACCCAGATAAAGAGCTTCACTTGAAAGGGACAAACCAGCAGGCCACTGTATAGCATGCCCAGGAGTTGTGCTTGATTGCTTGATTCTGGTAATTGTACACTCACAGAAATCCATCAAATGAGCAAATCCAGATATAAAGGTCAGATGGGAGCTGTGCTGTGACTTACCCATTGCCAGCACGATCTCCACTAGTGGTACTGTTGGCTATGAAAACTGGTAAACACTTGGCTGAGGTCATAGCCTCCTAAGGAGGCTCCAGACCATAACAAACCAGGTACAGAAATGGCCCCTAAGGCTGGGCACTTGGACAGAGCCATACCCAAAGCAGTTAGAATCATTTAAATGGCAAAGTGAGACAAAAGTCATAACAAAATAATGACATTGCACATAGAACTGGGAGGGTGGGTAAAATCATTACACATACAGACTACGAACCAGGATAATCCAGAGAAACTAAGAAACTAGAAATCATTCATTGGGTACAACACTGACTACAGGCTGCTCTCATGGTCTAGGGTTCTTTAAAGGCAGCTTATTTAGCTAGGGTTAGAATGTGTAGCCAAGAAGTGAATGACAAGGCATATAAAACAGTTTTAAAGGCATCAGATGTGTAGCATAGGCCTACAGCATACATTTGATGCAGTTGCCCAAGCTTGGACTTTGAAATTAGAAGTCTTGGATTTAATCTCTGCTCTGACAGTAACAATGAGATTTAGTGCAAATCAATCTCTCTACAGTGCTATATGTTACAAATAAAGAAGCTCATGGGGTTCTTTTAAGAATTTGTAAAGTGCATATCATAGTGCCCGGAACATGATGGGTTACACATGAGAGAATGAGGCACATGTCCCATTTGGCTAATAGCAGCACAGACCACGTTCATTGATGGGGCAGAGTATGTTGGTAGCTCACCTTCCCTGATAGGGAAGGACTCAAGTGCTAACAAATGGGGTCTGTAAAGCTAGGTTCCTGTTTGAGCAGGAAAATATGGGTCCAGAGCCTAATGTGGCAGTTGGACTCAAAACTACAGCCCTTCACAGGGCACTCTAGAGACTATCTGGTCTGGGAAATAGAATTTGATTAACAATGGGATTACAAATATACGTTTATCCTTCTCTGAAAAATTCAGAAATGAATATCTATTTTCTCAGATGTGTGAATATTCATACATATACACACTCTTCAAGACCAAGGATCGTGGTCAGATGTGACTTTTCTTCAACAGTGTATGCTCTGGCATTGATCACTTTTCTTTTATTATAGCTTCATGTGGGAGCTCAATCTCTGCAAAGTAGTCCCTATATTTCAATTGGAAAATGTGTGTTGCTCTCTTGTAGTTTATGTATAATTTTCTTTTTTTTAATTGTGAAAATACTGTACAGAGGGGTTACAATTACATGAGCAAGATAATGAGTTAATGAGTACATTTCTTATCAAGCATTGTAGCTTCCTCATTTCCCCTTCCCATCCCATCCTCCCCCCCAGCTCCTCCCCCCCAACCTTCCTCCCCCACCCCCCTACCCAACCTTCCTCCCCTGCCTACCAAAGTTGTAAAGTTCGTTTTCGACATAACAACTTGCACATCTCATTGTTGCAATGGGTCCACCTGTATCCCTAGTTAAACGATTTGTTTTTCCCTTCCCCTCCACAAATTATACCAACATCAAATGCAGTAAAAGCAGGGGTTATGCTGTGGGGGAGGGACATACAAAGCAACAAAGAAATAATCTTATAAATGTGTTAGAAACAATCGCATGAAAGAAAAAAACATTTGAATACATATCTTAGGGTTCATTTCCCTAATATCAACTTATCTGACCTTTTCTGCTTGACTCAGACATATACTAGTTATTGCAATGGGACCTATGTTTCTTTGGGCCTGGCTTACTTCACTTAATAAAATTTTTTCCAAGTCTTTCTATTTCCTAACAAATGGGGCAGTCATTCTTTCTGATGGAGGCATAGAATTCCATTGTGTATATATACCACATTTTCTTTACCCAAATGTTCACAAACAAGACCACACTAAAGCTATCAGCACAACTATGTTTATTGCAGCCTTATTTACCATTGCTAAGATATGGAACCAACCCAGATGCCCCTCAGTAGATGAATGGATCAAGAAAATATATAATTTTCTTGTTATCACCACATCCATGAAAGTGATTGTGACTTTCTGTGAACGTAGCATTAACCTTTAATCTGTACTGGGAAGCGCCTTGAGTTGAATTTCAGTTGAATGCTGGGCTGAGTGTGCAACACAACAGAGCCTGCTAGTCCAAGTCAGAGGCTCCATTAAGCAAGTCCACTCTTCACAGCTGAGGAACAGGATATAGATATTGCATTATTGCACCACTTGCACCCCCACTTTCCAGCCCAATCATGCTTGCTAGCACACCATTTCTAATTATTACAGCCCACTAATCCATGATACCATGCCCTTCCTGCCTTTGTGATTTTACATGAGATCTCTGCTCTGCCAAAATGGCCTTCCTCCTTCTCTACTCATGGGTTGCTTGCTCTTTGTCCTAAAGGGCACAATTCAAGACTTACTCTTCAAAATCCTCCCAGAAGACCGCTTTAGTTCCTTTGAGGGCTCCTATAGCAGATATAATATCCATCTATCTATCTATATTTTTTTAAAATTCCCTCTTCCCACCTGAGACATCTTTGAAGTCAAGGTAAGTATCTTACTCATGGTCTTCAAATTCTCATCATTCATCAGATTACAGTGCCCAGTACTTGTCTAGTATCCACTGAAAATGTATAATTGAGAACTGTGTCATTCTTTTTTGTTTCTCTTTACAGAAACGATGACCATGGATAAGAGGACTGCTTGTGCCAAGGACATAGTAGGACAACCATCTAACAAAGATAACTTTACCCATCTAAGCAACACCTGGACAACACCAGTGACCAAATACTCAGCTGTAACCACAGCAGTAACTGGCCCTCCTTCTAAATCGGGTTTGGTAAACCCTAATGGTTTAGCTACCTACTTCAGGTGGCCCAAGGTGATATACTGTAGTAGAAGATCATCTCTCATTGTCCAGAACCCAGATTGGTGTATGGAAGGAAGCAAGTTAACATGGAGAGAGTCCCCAGAGCATCAGGACTCTGGTGATTAATGTGAGGCCCTTGGTAATGGAGACATAAACCTGCCTTGGCAGTGGTTACTCTGATATGAAGTTTCTTGTATAAATGCCCTGGAAGGACAGAATATTTTAAAATATATCCAGGTGCTAAATAGGCAGCAAATTTCAGTTCAAACTCCACTAGCATTGAGCTAATGACTGTCCTCAGAGGATAATTTCATCCTAAGAAGTGATTTAACTTTGCAGAGAATTGCCTCTCCACCTCTCCACCCCCATCCCCCACCTAGAGAATAATAGGGCATGCTGGCCATTCCTCTGGAGAAAATCTAGTGCAAGGAGGGTTAGTTCACAACCAACTCACTGCCCCCTCCCATGCACACAGCAGAGTACCAGTTCACCGTGATCTTCTTTCCCACTAAAACCAGAGTCTTTGTCCTAAGATTCTAGACTATTATTATCTGGATAGCCAGCAGCCACTTCCTTTCAGCTGCTGGTGTTATTAGAATAAACTTCAATGTCATCCTTAGAGAGGTATATCTCTCAGTGGCATATGCATCCTGCAGGATCTTTTCCCCTCTTACACCCAGGGAACTATCTAGGAAACAGGTGTAGGATTGTGTGAGATGACACACTGAGAGATGAACACAGTGGTCTCCAAAGAGCAGAAGGCAAGCTTTGGGGCCAACTTGGCCTTCATGCCTTCTGGGGGTATTCCCATATACAACCAACCAGAGTTTAGATTTGGGCAGCCACAGAAAATGGTTCTCCTTTCCCTTCAGACCATTTCACTTTCATAGCATTGGGGAATGGAAATATCTGGAAGAGTGAAGGTCAAGGGCTCTCTCCCCTAGCAGCTCCTTCATCACTCAACTTCCTTCTTGCCAATCTACTGCCAGCTATATGCCTCATCCTTATTGCTTCTGCTCCAAAGAAATGAAACCAAAGGCCTCCGTACGCCCTGAGGGACCGAAGGCCTGTACCCAGTGTCCCTCGGTCTCTCATTAGAAGTGCAAGGCACTTCCCCCTTGCCCCATGCATCTGCCCCACTATTCCAAAATAACATTTCCCTTTCCTTCCATCTCTGCAGCAGAATTCAGTGTTGGAAAAAAAAATCATTATCTTTATTTCTACATGGGACTCACTGGGTGGATGGAAGTCAGATCATTGTGTGTTGTAAGAAAGGTCTCCTGCTACTGCTGCCTAGTTCAACCCCTACCATGATGTCAGACCTTAAAAGGGTGGAGGCCTTTGCTTGTGTGAGGCACTAATAGTTCACTCAAGCATTCCTGCGTTCCCCAGCTTACCCGATCCACATCCATCTCTCATCAATCATGCCAATCTCAGTTCTGCCTCTCTATCTGATGACATGAGAAAAAAATCAAACTTTCTTTGTCCCAGGCCCTCCCCCACCTATTCTTTCCCATCCAAACTTTCTGTACCACATCAGTGTTTAGAACCAAAGCAGGAAGGGTGAGTGCCAGCAGAATAGTGAGAGGAAATATTATCACTAGAAACAGGCAGATGAGCCCAGAAGAATGGTCCCAAAGAAGCCGGTCTGGCTCTAATAGATATCAGGCAGCCATTTCATTAAGCTTTGACATGTCCTTGGCTCTGAGAGCCTGGGTTGGAGACCCTGGGGCAGTTGTGCCTATTGTTCCCACCTCAGGATCCTCCTGCCCAGAGCTAGCAGCCCTGGGATGGGTATGAGTATGCTACTGGCTCGTTGGTATGAAACAAAGGCAACCGTAGGAGTTATTAGGCAAACGGTACTGCCCAACTGGCAGGCAGGTGGCTCTGTGTCTGGAAAGCTTTGCCTAGCCAGTGTCGCTGTGGTGAGGGGCTGCTTATAGATTTGAATTCCTTCAGCCCATTGGTAACTCTGTCTCTGTCTCTTCCATTCTGTTTGGTTGCCCTTTAGTTTCCTAGTAAATGTTCCTTTTGAAAAATTCAAACTTTGTCTTGTCGAACTTGGGGTACAAAGAAGTGTTTTCTACTATGAGGGTGTTTTCAAATTTTCTAGCAATCATGGAATCCAATCATGACTGTATGAATCATGGCTATCAATAACCCTAATTTCATATGAAGAAAAGAAAGTCATGCTCACACATTAAAGACCAAATATAGAAATGGAAAATGGCTTGCTATTGTCATGTTACCTAGTGTCATGTTACCCAGTGTTCCAAATAGCTATTGCTACATAAAAGCACCAGTATTTGTTTCTTTACTTATTTGTTTGATAGAGTGTTACTATGTAGCCCACGCTATCCTTGATCTCAAGATCTTCCTGCCTCTGCCTCCTGAGCACAACTGAATGGCCAGCTGTAGTGCTTTACATAGAAATTTGTCTCCCCTGATTATATGTTGACTGGGCTTAGGTGATTGCTCTCTGGTGGTCTCATGGTTACTGTCAGATAGCAATGGAGACTGGTACCATCTGAATGACTGACAGGGCTGGATGTCATGTCTGGTTCTGTACCTGGGATTACTGGAACAGCTGAAGAATGGTTGCACCTCTCACCACATGGTAAGTTTGGGCTTCCTTACAACATAGAAATCATGAGATAATCTGATTACAAAGCAGCTAGCTTCTCCAAGAAGTAGCATTGGACACAAGGCCCATAATCTTATAACTAACTTTTTAAGTAACACAGGGCCATGTCTACCACATACTGGGTTCAAAGCAGGTCATAGGGTTAGCCCCAATGAAAGGGGAGGAAATTATACAAGAATGAATACTAGAAAGCATGGCTCATCAGAACCATCTTTGGAGATACTGGGGATGAGAGGAGAGGTGAAGAGGTTACTGAGTGGAAGGAACTATCACTTTAAAAGCACATGTAATAATATAGATGGAGAATGGGGGCTTTACTAGAGGGGGAAGGGCTATCAAGATACAGCTATGCTGAAGAAAAGCAACTTGTGGGGCTGGGAAGGTGGCTCAGTGGTAGAGCGCTTGCCTTTCATGCATGAGGCCCTGGGTTCGATTCCTCAGCACACATAAGCAAAAAGAAAAAAGCCAGAAGTGGCGCTGTGGCTCAAGTAGTAGAGCACTAGCCTTGAGCTGAAGAGCTGAGGGACAGCGCCCAAGCCCAGAGTTCAGGCCCCACGACCAGACCCCCCCCCAAAAAAAAAATGTCTGAAAACTGTAGGTGGATCTTGAGAATTCTGCAGGTCAGTTACCTCGCTGATCGCCATCTAGGGCTATCAAGAGTGCCTAGTGTAGTCGTGCCTAGCCTCCAGTACTTCTGGTATCATTACCTACATTGAAGCCAGAGAAGATGGCTTACTTGTTGACCCCTTCAGGTCTCCCTTTCTCAGATTCCTGAGTTGGTGGCTGATATGGAGTATAAATAGAGACTGAGGAGCCCAGTGAGATCCTACTAAGTCTCAGATCTTCTGTCTGAAAGGATCTCCACACTCTTTCTCCCCCTGTCTTCTCTCAGTGCCCAACAGGAGTGACATCCATCAATAGTCTTTAGCAATCACTGTGTTACTTCCCTAGCTGTTGACCCTGTGACTCCTGCCACTGGAGTGTTTTGTTGGGGCTCTTCTAAGCCACAGGCAAGTCACTGGAAGTTCAGGGAATTCCAGAGTGTCTTCACAGATTCTTTCAAGAGAAGAGGCATGTGTGAATGGCTCTTGGCAGGACAGAATATATTACTCAGCATCCTATTCAATTGCATTCCAGAACAAAACTTCTGTATGGAAGAAGTGAAATAAAACTGGAAAGAATAAAAGAATCAGAAAAAGTGTCCTATGAACACCAGGGAAGATCTTCAGACAACTCCAGTGAAAATTAGAAAATAATATTGGCCCTCGGCTTCATCTCTAAGCCCAGGGCAAATAGGAAGTAAAGAGAAGCCCAGAGTAATACCCATGTGACTCCTTGAGTATTCTTGACAGGAAATATAAAGCTTCCTTTGTTGAATCTCCTAGAAGAGTAGATCTAGCCTTCTTTGGAACCATGACAAGAACCACCTTCCTTCTCTCGGGCATGTGGGTTGAAAATTCAACTAGTTGTATGATCATCTTTGCTACCTCCCTCCCTATTGTTTTTCCACTTGAGTACAGGATCTCCCAGTTTGGGGAAGATTAAGGGCCAAAGGTAACTGTGGTTCCCACAGCTTCAATGTGATGGATCAGGATTCCCAGCTCATCCACAGGCCACTGCCAAGTTTTCACAACAGACGATTGTTCTCACTGCACCTCCTGCTGGTAGGAAAGGGAAGAACAAGCAAGGGACCTGGGCCACGGATGACATCCGATCATCTATATGACATCCTAAATTAGATTGTTCTATAAAAGCCCGAAGAGTTTCGAGAGACAATAAAGCACATTTATCAATATGAAATTTATTAACATTACATCTTGCATTTATAATATATGGTATTGGTTTTTATATTTTTTCTTTCTATTTTGAAAATTCAACTTGTAATTCCAAACAGTAAAGTTGGAAAGTATTTTTTTCAATGCTAAATTTATTATAGTTATTATTCCCTTGATTATCCATTGTATTAAAGTTATTTGTGAACCAGCATTTGAGACACAGAGATATTGATAGTTTTGCTAACAAATAGCAGCTCTAAGATATTGACTTTTTCACAATTTAGATAAAATTCTTTTCTCATGGTGATAGCATTCAATAGCCCCAGTTTGGATTTACCAAGACTGGAATTTTGTTTTTAAAAAAAAGACAAGTTCTCCAGTTTGTCGAACACAAAGCTTTTAGATAAAAATTAAAACTGTGTCTTCAAATGCCTGAAGATGCTTGTCCGGGTTTCTGAGATGATCTTATAAACTGTATAAACTAATAACCCTTCCAGAAACCAGCTTTGATGATTTTGAAAATGTGTTTTTCCCCCTCAAGGAAATGTATAATTGAAATTTTTTATGTTTAAAGCTTTCAAACAATCCATATGTTAAAAAGTACCCTGGAAAACACAATCAAGGGCTCAATATGAAAAGCATTGCCACACAGTGCACAGTCTCAAAAAGATAAATGAACTCACTATTCGCCCCTCCTGTGTATTGTATCCACAAATCAGATGGAACTCTGCTAGGTGCTCCTTGGGCCTGCTGGTTCCGGTGAGGGATGTGGCTCTTAGCCAAGTAGTAATTCTGTATTACGGCCCAATCTTTTTTTGTTTTTTTTTTTTAATTTAATTTTATTTGTGAACATACTGTACAGAGGAGTTACAATTACGTGGGCAGGATAATGCGTACATTTCTTACCAAGCATTGCAGCCTCCTCCTTTGTTTACCCTTCACATCCCTTCCCAGCCTCCCCCCTCCCCCCCAATCCCAATCCTTCTCCTTCCCCCCCCCCCACCGACGTTGTAAAGCTCATTTTGGAATGACAACTTGTACGAAAGAAAAAAACATTAAAATACACATCTAAGGGTTCATTTTCCTGACATCACATTATCTGACCTTTTCTGCTTGACTCATACCTATACTAGATATTACAAATAAGGGAAACCATGGGACCTATGTTTCTTTGGGCCTGGCTTACTTCACTTAATATAATTTTTTCCAAGTTTTTCCATTTCCTAACAAATGGGGCAATGTCATTCTTTCTGATGGAGGCATAGAATTCCATTGTGTATATATACCACATTTTCTTGATCTATTCATCTACTGAGGGGCATCTGGGTTGGTTCCATATCTTAGCTATGGTAAATAATGCTGCAATAAACATAGTTGTGCTGGTAGCTTTAGTGTGGTCTTGTTTGTGAACTTTTGGGTAAATGCCCAAAAGTGGGATTGCTGGGTCATAAGGGAGTTCTATGTGAAGTCTTTTGAGGAACCTCCATACTGCTTTCCAAAGTGGTTGAACAAGTTTACATTCCCACCAACAATGAAGTAAGGTTCCTTTCTGTCCACATCCCCTCCAGCATCTGTTGTTGTTAGAGTTCTTGATTTTTGCCGTTCTAACTGGAGTGAGGTGATATCTCAATGTTGTTTTGATTTGCATTTCTTTTATGGCTAGGGATGTCTATTAGCCATCCTTCTTTCTTCTTCAGAGAAGTTTCTCTTTAAGTCTTTCGCCCACTTATTTATTGGGCAGTTGTTTCTTTGAAGATTTGTTGTTGGGGGGTTTAATTTTTTGAGTTCCAAGTATATTTTAGATATGAGACCCTTGTCCGTTGTATGGCTAGTAAAGATCTTCTCCCAATCTGTGGGCTTTCTATTGATCTTGCTAGCTATGTCATTTGCCCTGCAGAAGCTCTGCAACTTTATGCAATCCCATTTGTCCAACCTTTCTTTGATTTGTTGTGTTTTTACGGCCCAATCTTATGGTCAAAGTTTTCTAATTTTGTGGTTAGGATGGAAAGAATGAATTAAAATGTTTTTATTGAATAGAGGACTCAGACAGCCTTGTACCATTTGCTATAGAAAGGGAGAGATTTTAGCCACCACTTTAAGAAGGAAGAAGAGGGCTATGGGTGTTTGATCAGCAGTAGAGTGCTTGTCTGCTATGTATATAAGGCCATGGATCTAACTTCAACACTAAGAAAAATGAAGAGGAAGAGGAAGAAAAAAGAGGAGAAAAAATATGCCATTTTTTTTGAAAATTAGAACTCCTTTCAATCTCACTGTTGTCTAGACTAATCTCGAATCCCAAACTGTTTCAGCCTTCTGGGAGTCCAAACGTGAGCCCTCATACACCCCTTAAAAGTATTTCAACCAAATAAAATATGTAGTGGCTTTAGTTTGTTCTACACAAATTAGGTGTCCCGTTATTATCTTAAACAGCACAGTTAGTCCTTGAGAGAATTGTATTTACTTAACATAAAATGAATGGAAAGACATTTAAACTTTGCCTTCCAGTGTTTCCCATGGTCGAAATCCAAGTAGAGGAGCAGTGACATTCACATGTGAGATACAGCCTGGGCCTGAGGGTTGACAAGACGAAACTGCCTGTCTGACATGCCACAGTAGGTCCCTGGCCCCTCACTTGTGCTGTTAACGCCTCTTCCCCTTCACAGGGAAGGCCTGGACAGATAGGACTTGCTCTAGGAGTCCACTTAGCAGCATGGACAAAACCTCGGGGACTCCTGAGTCAAGGTGATACCACTTTGACAGCAAGTACCAAGTGTGTCGTTGTCTGATGACTCTCAACAGTGTTCTTCCCATTCCTCACTTCCTGAGGAAAAGACTAAGCCAAAAATCAAAGCAAAAAAGAACATATCCATGTCACCAAGCACAGCCAGTGTGTATGTGCATGTGTGTGTTTGTGTGTGCATGCACATGCATGCATGTATGAGCACAGTGAGGGGAAACATCACCGAAAGCACAAATGCAGTATTTCTAATTTATTTTTCTGTTTTCAAGTTTATAATCTTAAATTTTTAGAAAAAAATAAAGGTAGAATTTCAAAAATAGAAACAATGAACTCAGAGGAAATCCAAGGGGCATATCCCAGGAACAAGGACAGTTTAGTAAGTGATTCAAATGCTTATTATGTCTGGCACATCAAACATAGACACTTGGCAGACAGGCTGCACCATGTCAAGCTTCCCAGCCCACTAAAGAGCAGCTGTGGACAGTTGCTGCCGTCCAGGGCTGGTCCTGTGTGTGAAGCTTCAGCGGGAACCCCTGCCCTTCAAGGAATCTCTGTAAGTTTGAAAAAGCCGAACAGTTCTGTTATTATTAGATTTCTTGATGATAGCCATTCTAACTGGGGTCAAGTGGAATCTCAATGTTGTTTTGATTTGCATTTCTTTTATGGCTAGAGAAATTGAGCATTTCTTCATGTGTCTATTAGCCATTCTTATTTCCTCTTCAAAGTAGTCTCCCTTTAAGTCTTTAGCCCACTTATTAATCGGGTGGTTGTTTCTTTGAGGATTTGTTGTTGGGGGATTTAATTTTTTGAGTTCTAAGTATATTTTAGATATGATACCCTTGTCGGTTGTACAGCTAATGAAGATCTTCTCCCAATCCGTGGGCTTTCTATTGATCTTGCTAGCTATGTTCTTTGCCATGCAGAAGCTCTGCAGCTTCATGCAATCCCATTTGTCCAGCCTTTCTTTGATTTGTTGTGTTTCTGGGTCTTTGTTAAGAAAATTTCAAGAAATGGTTATGAGTGTCAGGTCTTCTGTTACCCTGGAGAGGGCGGTGCTTACAGAGGAAGTTGTGTACACAAGCAGAAAGAGTCATCTTCTAACCGTCAACTTATGACCTTTGACTCCAGGGGACAAGCTAAAAATTATAGTTTCAGAAAGGTAGCTTTCAGGCCTCAAGCTGTAATTACACAGAAGTTAAGGAGTAGGTAGGGAGATTAAACTTCTACCCACAACTTGAAACTGTCCTAGTGTATGAGCTCACTGTTTGGGACTGTAACCATAAATACTTGGCCGATTCTAGTGGGAGGGAGTAGTGGTAGGAACCAGTTGGCCCCCAGAAAATGCAAAAGGAACTGAAGCCAGTTACATCTAACCAGAGTTTGGGTTAGAGACAGCCTTACCTTGTGGGAATGCTGAGCATCTACTTTGCTACTGGTCAACCCTATAATTCCCAGACTTTGCCTTCCTTGAAACATCTCCCATCAGAGGTCCAATCCAGACCCATGTCGACCCCTGGTGTAGCGAGGTCACAGATACACCTGAAAAAGCAATACCACACCTGTGGTTGTACTTAGCTCTTGCTCTTCTAGGCTTAAAAGGATTTCAGCAGTCCTCAAAAAGCTCAAACAACAGAAATTCCTTCCTAAGAATCCCTTACCAAGAACTTTCTCTCTTGGCTGAACTCCTCACTAGTCATAGTGCTTGACATCCCCAAACTACTCTGTACATCTGAGCCCACAATTGCTGACGCAATGATTGGGCAGGAACAGCTCACAAGAGATTGGCATAGGGCTTCCTGTCTGTCTCAGGCCAAGGAAGAGACTGAGTAGAGCATGGCCCTATCAGAGCTGGGAGACTTGGCCTGTTCATCTCTTTGCAACAAGGCAGAGTCTTGTCTCTGAGTGTCTGGGTCTTACAGAATGGATGCATGGGAATGACAGACATAAGGCTTCATGGCTTTGCATACCTAGTACAGGTAAACGTGTCTTCTTAGAAACCTATGACCTGTAGTCACATAGCTCTCTCATTTTATACAAAAGTCTATATAACACCTCCAGAACCCCAGGCTTCAGCTAGAAAAGGTATCCCTAAAGATGCCTCTACTTCTCCAGGGCCATGACATATTGGTTGAAAAGATGTTAGAAACTATAGCATGAATGTGTAGTCTTGTCAGAACTGCCATTTCAGCCGAACATTCACATGGATGGTTTGAGACTACTCACCTATGGGGCACTGAGCAAGGACAAGAATGCAGCCTGTATGGTAAACAGAGACACAGACTGCGGGAATCCGTGTCTTCTCCCATGAGAAAGGAGTGGCCTGATATGTGCTCCACCCTCTCTGGTGTCCCTGTGACCCTCAGTCTGGGGAGTGCGGTTCCTGAGAAAACCAGGGAGCTGGGGGTGGGGCTATGCAATCTTAGCCATGTACTAGCCAGAAATCCAAGTGCAGGTTGGCTCTGGAGGAGGGGTTTTTATTGCTACAGGAGATCAACTGCCTCTCCACCCTTTCCATTGATTTTCAGTTCTCTCTTCAATGTGTTTTCATCTTTAGCTGGTCATCTGAAAGGAATTTGATTTGGGGAGTGTCCAGAAAGCCCAGTTAATATAACCAGTGATATTGAGTGTGGATCATAAAGTCAAGATTTATACTCTCTAAGCAGAGGAAATTCCATTCTGAATTAAATACAAATAGATTCTCTCATCTCCTGAAGATCCGGAAAGTAAGCTAGAAGGAGGGAAGGGGAAGCAGCCAAAAGAGAGCCGTAGAAGGAGAGCTTCTTGACAAAGAAGGTGAAGAGGGAAGGTAGTCTTTGTGGATGATTCCTAGCCAGGAGCTGGGGGAGGGAGGACTCTGCTCTGCTCCTCCCATGGCCTACTTATTTAAGCACCGGCCTGTAATCCCTTGCCTAGGGCTACGATAGAAATCTTTATCCCTGGTAGCTGGTGGATTTGTCCTCAGCTCAAGCCACTAAACTCTATGCTCTTGATAGCATCAAGCATAGGTACCTGGGGGTGTCAGAAACAATCACCTCGAAACAGTGCAGCTCATACTAGTCAGCGCTTCCCACCCACCAACTCCTGTGTACTCTGGATTGAGATGTACAAAAGCCTGCTGCTCTATTGACTGTAAGAGCAATTATGTTCGTACCTCAACCTGTTTAGAAAAAGAAAAGCAATCCCTTCTATCCATTTGGTCAAGAATATCAATCAGGTTGGCTTAGGAAGGAAGGAGTAAAGGAAGAGGATTTGTGTGTGCATTCCTAGGTAGACTATATTCCCGTTCAAATCTAAAAAGGACTCAGATCTTGGTGATAGTCAGATGACTCCATAAGAAGCCTCCGCCCTCTAGTGGCTAAAGCCTCCAAACAGTTTGCACAAAATTTGACTTAATGTTTAGGAGTAGGACACTGAACTGAAATCACCCAAAGAGGCAGTCTCTGGGGGCAATAGCCAGTCCTTAGCTTTAAGTCCTAGGAGTCTATTCTAGCTAAATGTACATAGGACAGAGATCTCATCAGGGAACCTGTCCAACAGAGACAAAAGTAAGCCCTACCTGGGGAGACAATGAGCCTGTGTCAGAAGCAGCGTTTCCATACATGCCAACTAGCCCTGACTTTGAGGCCTGCTTATAAAGGAGTCCTGACAGGTGACCATTAGATGTCAGCTCCTAGCTATCAAGTCCTTTGCCACACTTTCCACACCTCCTGAAGTCACTAATCCATGTCCCATCCCCATCAGTGGACCCTTCCCTGCCACCTGTGCACTCTCACTCTTAAGCCACCCAACTTATGTGAAAGTAGATTTCAGGAGCTCTTGGCAGAAATGTGGTTGCCAGGTGCTAAAGGAAACAGACTCAGTGTGGACCACCTGAGCCCAGCCAGCTACACCTGATGTTTTAAACATTCAACAAGTGCCAGGTAGGACCAGACACTTGGCCTACAGAGAGAATTTTCTTCAAGAAACATGCACAGGTGGTTGTTAAAAGTCAAACCAGAATAATCACCAATGAATGGTCTGAGAGGTCTAGGGACTGCAGGACATATGGTTTTTATTTCAAAGAACATACCAAGGCTATTCCACAAATGAGATGCTAGACAAGCAGCCATTTCATCCTGTGGGCTGGAAGAAATCAGGACCAGGTTCTGTAATTCATGTCAGGCAGGAAACAGCACCAGGCATTAGAGGATGAAGGTCCAGAACTGAGAGACTGTGCTCTGAATAAACTCTAGCAGATTGAAGGAAACAGGTAAAAAAGAGTCAGTCACCAGTGGCGCATGCCCATAATCCTAGATACTCAGGAGACTGAAATCTGAGAATTGCAGTGTAGAAAATCAGGGAGGATAAATGCAAGCGACTGTGATTTCAGTAAAAAAGTCTGGAAGTAGAGATGTGATTCAAGTAGTAGAATACCAACTGTGAGTGAAGAAAATGAGCAAGAATGAGTGTGAGGCCCTGAATTCAAGCCCCAGTACTAATGTGCACGCACGTACACATGCACATGCGTGAGCGAGCACACACACAGAGCTGATCAGAGGTTTAACATTTCTTTTGTTTCTGATCATAAATCATGATGTCATTGATAAATGGAAAGGCTGGTGCCATGCACTGAATATTTGTATTCCTTAACTTCTTATGTTGATGTCCGTGTCAGCAATGGAATGGTATTTAGAGGTCAAATTGGGATGTACTTAGGGTTAGATGAAGTTATGAGGGTACAGCTCCCAAAATATGATCCATGTATTTATGGAAGAAGATACCAGAGTACACTCTGTCCACCATGGGAGGACACAGGAAGAAGTTGTCTGTGTAAGAAGCAAGAAGTGAGCTCTTGACAGATACTGAAATCACCAGAACCGTGATCTTTTACCTCCTAGACCCCAGAAACATGAGAAATAAATGTCTATTGTTTAAACTACCAAGTCTATGGCTTTCTGTTATTGAAGTCTATGCTGAGAGTTGGTGACTCAGAGAAAAGGGTGTTGGAAACAGAAGTACACCTGACAATGATACATGCCAATGACTGGACATAACACACACACACACACACACACACACACACACACACACATTTATATGATTGCTGTTTCATTAGTTTCGTGGGGCTATCTATTGGACGTGTGACTATCTATATTCTAACACAAATTGGTTTTAAAATGATCACCCAAATGCCTTCCTTTACCTGACTAAATAATAAATATAAACTGGCTTTGACTGCTTCACCAAACTTAACAATTTCTTATCAAAACTTCTCAGTCAAGAAAAAAAAAAACCTCTTCTGAAGATCTAATTTAAATGTATTCCACAACATATTTGTTCCTTTTTATTCCATCCTAAAACTGCATTTAAGTCTGTGAAATTCCACAGACCACTGCCTGCTCCTCCACTTTCACCTCAATCTCCTCCACACAATCCAAAGAAAAGACAGGAGTTGCGAGCTAATAAGAAAATCGATACATCTGGAAGAACATTACTGTAGTTAAGAAAGGAGGCCATTCAAAATCCCCTTAATACCACCGATTCAAGGGCAAACAGCCTGACCCCTCACATGTGTTGTTTTATTGTGTTTCTCTTTCCCTCTCTCCTTCCCTCTCTCCCTCCCTCCCTCTTTCTCTTCTTCTTCTTCTTCTTTTTTTTTTTTTTTTTTTTGCCTGTCATGGTGCCTGAACTCTGGACCTGAGCACTGTCCCTCAGCTCTTCAGCTCAAGGCTAGTGCTCTACCACTTGAGCCACAGCACCACTTCCAGCTTTTTCTGCTTATGTGGTACTGAGGAATCAAACCCAGGGCCTCATGCATGCAAGGCAAGCACTCTACCACTGAGCCACCTTCCCTTCTTCTCTCTCTCTTTCCCTCTCCATTCTCCCTCCTTCCTCCTTCTCTCCCTCTCTGATAAATGGTAATCTCCCAGAAGCTAGGACCTTTATGCCCTCTTATTTTAATAGCACATTGGCTCAAGACTTAAATAAAGACACATAGCCATAACTTGACACATGGTAAACCATTCTTACTCTTTGCTATGGGACTCCAGTTGTGTTCCTCTTGTGCATATTTTTAACAGTAAATTTGGTCCCTAAGCCCTTTACTCAGTGTAATCACCTCCCTCCAAGTAGACTGAATTGTATTATTGCTTTAAAGTCCTTCCTATATAGCTTATAGGTTCAGATTTATTTTCATACATCTCTCTAGGAAGGCAGACAGGTAAAAAGGAAAATAGTTTCCTGTGGAAGTTTCAAAACATTTTAAGCTTAAATATTTAAATTAAAAACTTAACAGGCATATTTCAAAGTTATTTACTTGTGTGTGTGTGTGTGTGTGTGTGTGTATGTGTGTGTGAGAGAGAGAGAGAGAGAGAGAGAGAGAGAGAGAGAGCACATGTTGGTCCAGAGGCTTGAACTCAGGTCCTGAGCACTATACCTGAGTTTGTTGTTGTAGTTGTTGTTGTTGTTTTTTGCAGAAGGGCCTCTGGGAACTTGTGAAGGTTAAAATATGCTCAGTATTTGGGAAAAAATAATTCTTCAAAGCTTAAGAGGAGGCAGAGTGATCCTCAAACCCTAAAAACTTCTCAATCCCCTCTGTCAAGATTCTATTCTTTACATGAGGGCAACTATGAGGTGTGGCCTGGTAGAGCATGAAGAAATATTGGGGCAGCAATCAAAGCAGAGTGAGGGTTCTGAGAGAGAATATGGAGATCCCCATGAGCCCCTGGAATGTCTGGGTGGATCCCATACCAATGGGATCACCAAGGGGTCACCAATGGGATCTCAGGCCCATGAGCCTGAATGGCAGAGTCCAAAGGCCATGGTCAAGATTGCTGAAGTGAGAGCTAGAGCAAGTCCTGCTACAGATCCTGTTACAGAAGGGGGATCAGCACGGGTTCTTGAAATAGGCTGTGGTCACAGGAGAAACACACACAGAATAAATGCTTGCAACAATGCTTGATGAGAAATGTATTCATTACCTTGCTCATGTAACTGTAAAAAAAACTTATTTGAAAAAGAAGAAAAAGAAAATACACGAGGCAGCCTCAAATAATTTCTGAATCCTAATAAGTAAACCTAATCCCCAACAAGGCAATTTCACAGGCTACAGGGGAACCAGTATAGGCAGCAGGTCATTTTATTAACAGTTGGATATCTCTACATACCCCAATAATCTCTGAAACTGTCCTGTCCATGATACAAGAGCTGGTATTCATAAATATGGCTTTAGACTATTAGGAGAATAACAAATGGCTTTAAAAAGCAAATAAGAGCTGGGAACCCAGTGGCTTATGCCTGTGCTAGCAACCCTGTAGATCAGGGTTTGAAGCCAAACCAGACAGGAAAGTTATTGAGGTTCTTATCTCTATTTAACAATCAAAAAAGCTGAAAGTGGAACTGCAGCCCAAGTGGTAGAACACTAGCCTTGAGCAAAAAAGCTCAGGTATGGTGCTCAGGACCTAAGTTCAAGCCCCAGGACCAAGATACATACACACACACACACACACACACACACACACACACACACACACACACACACACACACACACACACACACACACAAATTTCAAATATGCTTTTAAGTTTTTCATTTAAATATTTAAGCTTTAAAAAGGTTTTACATTTTTCCAGAGGGGAAAAAATAGCCTTATGACTTTTGAAAACATTATTTATGAGTGCTATCTCATTCCCCAGCACCACATGACTAAAAAAAAAACAACCGACACATCTCAGAACTGTGTCTTCATAGATAGTAGAGTATGCTGAGCCATAGTGAGCCTACCTAAAATATCTCCAGCTGGCAAAGGACCAGAGGGCACTGATGATCACAAAAATATTGTAAGATTTAGAGTCTACACTAAAATTCATCAAGCAGGCTGCCATAATGGAGTGAAGGCACTCCTGTGCAACCATGTAAGTGCCCATGTGCCTTTCAAAGAGGTCATTAGAGATATGTCCTTACTGTTAGGTGAGCATGAGTATGATTTAGATAGACAGCCAATTCTAGGCACAGACTAAGAGGAAAGAAGTTAGTCCAAGAAGGGTGTGGTGCCCAAGCAAGGTTCCAAAAATGGTTGGGAGACATATGGGAGACAGGCGCAATCCAGAAGAAACATGCTCAATTCTGAGAAGCAGACTTGCTAGCCAGGGCTACATTTAAAGGGCTGTGTGTTTGCATATCCCCCACTGGGGAAGTGTCTCACACATAACCCTCCTCCCTTGCCTACTTCTATACAGATCTTAGCTTAGATGTGATTCACTTGCAAAGATTTCCCTTGAGCTTGAGGAATTTAGACTTTATTGGGAAAGAACTGGCAGACAATCGGGGCTTTTAAACATGAAAATGACAAAATGATATTTGCACCCTGGCCCCCATCACTCTGGCTACAGTGTGGATGAGAGCTAGGAGGTCAGAATGGAGAAAGACCATCAACCTGACTCCTCCTTGTTCTGCCCTTCATTCAATTAGCAACCAAGTTCAGGCAATTCTACATGCTGAATGTTTTTCAAAGGCCTTTATTTGACTCTTTCTCCATTACTACTCTACTTCTCCACTATCCTGGCTTTCATGGTCTCTCTCCACTGGGAGACTATAACAATCTCTTAATACATGTGCAGTTTTGAACAATCTAGCCTCCAGAGATTTCTCTATAATACAAATCTACTTGTATTACCCATTTGAAATTCTTTTGCTTTCTTAACCACAATGCCTAAAATGTTTAGCATGCCCTACAAACTTGGCAAAGTCTATCCTCTCCATATTCTTCTCAAGAGCATGGTTTGGTATATGCCCCAATTTACCCTTCAGGACAAGGACACTCATTCCATGGCTGTGGACATGTTACTGCTATGGATTTCTTCTGCTGTGTATCCTGGCTCCACAGCCTGCAGAGACCACTATCTTGTAGCAGGTAATACCTGTTAACTGCTACCGCTCAGCAGCAGGCAATCCCTGCCAGTACTGCAGCTCCCTTGCTGACTGCTATAGCTTCTCAGAATCTTGTCCAAGGAACTCAAATGAAGATAATGAACAACAGAGGGTATGTGTAAAGAACTTTATTCAGACCCTTGAAGACTTCTACCGCTCTGCATATGTGTTTATGTCCTTTGGTGGCTCTGAATGTAGGGGTTTTTATATTCTGATGAGAAATGATTGGTTGCCCCTATTATAATTAGGTTTTTTGAAAAGTGATTTTTTTATCAGTCTAGTCCCACAACATTCTAATTTGTTGTTACTTCCTAATCAAGTCCTGTCTGTAAATTCTCTACCTCTGAGAGTGTCGTGGGAAAGGTATTGAAACCAGAAAGGACTAGAGAGAAGCAGAGGCAAGATGTGTTGAAATGACCCCTCTTCTACATAAGGTTTCTACTTTCCAGGCTAAGATGCTGTCCAGTGTCCATTGGTCCTGACTAATCTACTCTTTTATTCCCACTAACAATTCAACAGCCGAGTCCCTCTCCAGAAATTTCCTCAGCCAAAGCAAGCTACTTCACCGAACATCATATATCTTCATATAGGCTTGCTCCTTCAGAGTGGTCCTGATTCAATGAAGGCTTGACCTAGGAGTGCCAGAGTCTGGACATCTGGCCTGAATTTGGGGCATGTATAGGGGCCCTTGAAACTTCAGAGTTTCTTCTGGTATTGATGGAAGCCGGTGTTACCACAGCATTGTAATTTGGCTTTTTTCTTGAGCCAGTCTACATCCTTTACTCCCTCACAAGCATTGCTCCAGAAAACACAGCCCAGAAACATCTTGCATGCAAATTAGTCTTAGAGTCCGTTGTCTGGGAAATCTAACCTACGGCACAATCTAGCCCCGTACATATTTCAGAAGTAACTTTTCATCAGCTTCTTGAGCTCTAAGCTCTCTCTACTTTATGAGGCTTTGCACAGGCCATTGCTTCTGCCTGTAACATTTTCCACTTTTTTACATTACCCTTTTTTTATTGAGTTAATGCCTATTCATCTTTCAAGTCTCAGCAGTGGGGGTGCAATTCCTTTGAGAAGTCATCTCTCATTTACTGAGCTCAGAGGCCCCACCTCCATGAGGTTGTGGGACTTAGTATGACACCTGTGATTGCACAATTAGAATAATTACAGTGTATTATAATTATACCCATAGGATTATCTACCCTACTAGCCTATATCTTCTAGGAGGAGAAGAAATCTACCTACTGTATCTATTATTTTTGTCCCTAGGACATAATCCAGTACCAGAGACATAGCAAGTACCTGAGTATCTGTTATATAAGTAAAAGGAAGGAGAAAAGAAGCCCTAAAAGAAGAATTAACAGGCTAATAGAAAAGGAGACCTATTTCATATGTAGCTAGTTAATAAAATTTATGTGACAACATGGGGATAAATTAGAGAATCTAGAGTGGAGCTTCTACAATTCTACTTATTTAAGTAAAAGATGATACTGTTGTTCGAGAGGAAAAAAAATAACTCAGAGGAAGTTTGAGTAGAGAAACAAAGGAGAATAGTCCCAGCCTGTGATGTTTATTTCAAGTTCAAGGTGCTAATGTCCAGTTGGCAGGTAGAAAGAGGGTTTTTTGTTGTTGTTGTTTCTTTGATATTTTCCTTTGGCTCAAAACGTAGACCTGGACTTAGAACTCATCGGTGTGTCATCCCAAAAATCCCCTTATCAACTCATTTCTGGTCAAGAATATTCTGCACATACCACTGGGAACTCTGTGTGTTTTCCTCTTACACTACATCCATTTGCAACTCAATGAGTGCTTTTGGAAGGGTGTTCAGGATTCCAAAACAAATAGCCCAGGCTATTTTTAGAGGCTACTTTTAGAGGCTATAAGTTTTCAATCAAAGTGTCAAGTTTGGTTTCCTCGGTGGCCTGTCAGATGGCAGAGGGCCATCTTCTTACTGTGGCCTCACATGCATTGTCTCTTCTCCATGTAGATGCCCCTGCTGTGTGTTCATATTTCCTATTCTCATAGGTAATTCACTCAGATTGAGTCAGAAGCCATCTCAGGGCCTCATTTTTACATAATCACAAATTTGAGGGTTCTAACTACAAATCCAGTCACACTCTGAGGTCATGGAGATTAGTGCTTCAACATAACAATCTAGGGACATAGTTTGGCCCATAAGACTGCTACTTTTTTTGTCTTCCATATCCCACACCACTGCCATACAAGTGCCAGCACACACGTATCTGAAACAGTGTCCAGATCAGATGTCAATGTGTTTTAGAACAGAGAGAGGGCTAATTTGCTTGGGGAGTGGGCAAAGACTTGATAGGAAAACCAGAAGGCTAAGTGGGAATTCACTAGTTACAAAGGGAGAGAGATTATAGGCTATAGGAGCTCTACACAGTTGCCACAATGTTGAAGTTCATGGGGGAGTTTGGGGACAATTAGCTGTGCCACTGTGGAGGATGAATGTGGATAATGGTAAGAGCTGAAGTAAGAAAGGTCCACTGAGGTCATAGTGTAAAAAGCTTTCACGTTGGCATAAAATCAGCCAGTGCTTTATCTAGAGATGAACATGGGGAATTAGAGACCTCGCCAATCACTCATGCAGGAAACAATGCAATTACTTGTAAAAGGCAGAAAGATCTGAGGATGACATTCAAGCAAATAGCTGTTATGTGGGTGGGGGTGGAGCAGAAGTGGTAAGTAAAAGCTAGGGGAAAAGAAAAGGAAAAAAAATTCCTGTTCATCTCTAAATAATGAGATCCAGTATCCCAGGTGGGATTCTATTAGATTGGGCTCTCCCTTGACAAGGTAGAGGCTTCTCCTGTCAGACTTCTTTAGACCTGGCCAGCATCTCTCAGTCGAGTAGAAAATGCTGGGAACAGAGAAAGCTCCGTAGCCAAATGGTCAGTTAATAAGGGGATACAGTGGCAAAAGGAGCCACCAGTGACAAAGGTGGGAAAGAGTCGTACAAGGAGCTGGAGGTGTGGGTAAGGTGGGCATCAGGAAGCTGACAGGTTGGTCTCTCAGGGAAGGCCATCAGCTAGTACCTGAATCTGTTTACATTGAGAAAATAGCAGGCGTGTTTAAATGCTTCCCTTCTTGGGAGACTGAGGCAGGAAAGCAGAGGACTCAAACACTTGAAAAGAAGGAGTCAGTGGGCTCAGCCTCTGTCCTCCTTAATGAGCTTAGAGTGGTTGTTAAGGCCAGAGATTGCATGGGAGGAAAATATCAGAGCAAAGGGAATGGTTTTTCTTCAGTGCTGGCTATAGTTCTTTAGGCCATCCATTTTCCCATCCTCACCCACACAACACCCATTGAGTAGGAGGGCTCTGAGTCAAAATGACCACTGCTGGTAGCGTGTGTCGGTCAAAGTGTGGACTATCTCCAGAGTGAGTTTGTCTTTTTTTGATTATGCCTCTAATTACAAGAATATGAGGGTTTCACTCTGGGTCTTTCCCCTGGCTCATCAGCCCTAATGGGTTAGAGGTAGCTGTGGATTTGCCTTTTGTTTGGGGTTACATGCAGTTCTCCAGCGAGGACCAGGTGTGGTCAGTCAGAGGCAAGATTGTCCCTGAGGACAATTTGTCTGCTGAGGGCCACAGAGAGAATGACATAGCTGAATTGCCACCAGGAAGAGAAGGAAGTCCTTCCTCAGGATAAGCCATGTTCAACCAGAGAGACAAGGTCCAGCCCTGGAAGCACCCTGAGAATTTGCGAAACTGAGGCCCCTAAATACACTCCCTCTATACCAACCATGGTTTTTGTTTTGTTTTGTTTTGGGTTGTATTGGGGTTTGATCCAGGGCCTCTTGCTTCCTAGGCAGATGCTATGCCCACTAACTGATTTTAGTTATTTATTTGGAGGGGGTCTTGTGTTTTTATCTGGGGCCAGTCTTGCCTCCTGTGTAGCTAGATTACAAACGTGTACCACCACACCACGTTTGTTGGTTGAGATGAATTTTCACTAACTTTTAACAAGGTTGTCTTTGACCTTTAATCTTTCCAATATCTGACTTCAAGGATTTACAGGCATGAGTCACCATGTTTGTCCCCTGTTAAGTGATTTAGTGATTAGTATCAAATATGCATTTTATTGTAGAAATAATGTAAGTATGTTACAGAAAACCAGTGATAGGCTTACCCACAATGACACCACCCACATGTTAATAACGATACAATCAGAATCTTTCTCCTCTGGTCCTTTCCCATCGTTGTTCAAAGTTAGGACCTGAGGCATTTATGGAATAAAATCACCAGAAACACTTGGAACTCTGTTTGCAAATGTCAAGCATGAGGAATTTTAAAGGAGCCTGAGACAGGCAGAATTTTTTAATAAGAATTTAGTAGAAGAGGTCAGCTGAAGTCAACTCATTTAAGAAGCATTAAAAAAAAAAGGTGGTTGGAAATAAGAGGAATTAAGAATGAGGAGCTATTGTTTTGGACTTTACCAGGGAGGCTGTTGAGAAACAGGCTGAAGGCAAGTGGAGGTGGGTTGGAGGAAAACATGTACTGAGGACAAGACATTCATGAACCAACAGTGGAAGCTCTTGTTCTTTTAGCATTGCTTGCAGGGATCAAGTGCACCCCAAATCTTCTGATTCCTTGCCCAAGATCTTTTCACATCCTATAGATGGTCCCCTCTTCCCCACTATGGGGAGTCCTGGGACTGCCCTGAAAGAAGAGGGCCACATTCAGCAGACATCCAGAGAGCAAATGTAAGGTTGGAAGATATTATTAATTTCTCAAAGGATGATTTAATGATTTACCTTTTACTGAACTCCATTGCTATAGATAGGTAGATAGATAGATAGATAGATAGATAGATAGATAGATAGATAGTAGATACACAGATACATATGTACATGCATACATACATACATACATACATACATACAGAAAAGGAATTCTGGCCAGGTGCTGGTGGCTCAGGCCTATAATACTAGCTACTTAGGAGGCTGATATCTGAGGATTACAGTTCAAACCAACCAGAGTAGAAAACTGTGTGAGACTTTTATTGCCAATTAACCAGTAAAAAAAAAATCTGAAAGTGGAGGTGGGGCTCAAGTGGTAGAGCACCAGCCTTGAGTGAAAAAGCCAAGCAAGAACAAGAGGCCCTGAATCCCAAGCCCTAGTACAGGCATAAAATAAAATAAAAGAAAAAGAAATAATGTAAAATAAGGGGAATTCTGACATGTGTGTGATTAAGAAAAAGTTATGACTGCCAAGGAATTTTATTTCCTGGTGATTTGTCTCTGAAAGAATCACTCTATTAAGAATTATTGTTCCACAGAAAAATCTTTGGAGGACAATTCTGGAGGTTTTTCAGCTGCTAGGCTGGGCAGCCAGGCCCGTAGCCTGGTATACCTCTAGTCCATACAGCAATGTAGCTCTGAGCACTTGCTTATCAGAGACAAGGGTGGGCCTGTGTGCACTTTCCCTTGCTATGCCTTTAAAAGTTTCAGGAATGCAAAGGAAGTCTGGAGGAGAGGTGGGGTCTCTCAACTGAACTGCTGGGAAAAGGATCCTGGGAAAATTTGCCGGAAACTGAACTGTGATTCCAACTCTGAGAAGTTGGGGGTGGGTTGTGTTGAGTCAGGCCTGTGATTGGACTGCAGAGTCTACTAGGGAGGAAGAATCCAAAAGTAAAAGGACACAGCTGGAGGAGGGGAGGAGAAAAAACAGCCCCCTCCCTTCCTCCATCCACATACCCCCGGACCCAGGAAGCAGCCTGCAACCAGTAGTGTCGGGGAGGGTCCGCATATGTCAAAGGTGAGGGCAGCAGATGTCAGACCCAGAGAGCTCTCTGTACTAAGTGAGCCTGTAAGGCCTCCAGGGACAGACTTGCTAACAGCTGGACTTGATCACTGAGATCATACATTGGGTGGAATAACAAGCAGACATTGCTCTCCTGCTGTACCAAAACATTGTTCTTCAAGGATTTGCCTCAGCAGCGGCTAGAAAACAGACCACCCCCTGGACTCTTGAGTCTTCTTTGAGAAATTCCACTCCTGGGGAGTTTGCAGCATGATGGTGGCTCTTCCGGGAACTTCTGCAGTGCTGGTTCTGTCCCTGGCAGCATTTCTACCTCCACCACAGTGTGCACAGGACCCGGCCATGGTGCATTACATCTACCAGCGCTTTCAGGTCTTGGAGGTAGGTGGTGACTATAAGTCTTAGACAGGGAACAAGCTTCTTGGGACTGGTCTCATTTTTACCCACACTTACCTGAGTACGAAGATGCATGTTTTCCAAGTAGGAAATGTTAAATCCTTAGCTGAAATCACACTCACAAATGTGCACAGTGGTCTATCTGTTTAGGTCATGGACTATCCAGTCTGCTCCAGTCCTAGGCCTCCCACACAGATTCAGAATTCTGCTGACCTGGCAGATTTTATAGAATTTTCCTTCCAAGATTATTCTGAAGATAATAAAGAGATTCACACCCTGAGAATTTGGGGGGAGGTATTTCATGTATACTTAGAACATTGTCTGGCATGGTAAGTAACTGTCCAAATCATTGGACCTCTAAAATGCACTAGTTCATTTTTTTTAAGGAAAATTTATAGAAAATATTTTGATCACTTTTTTCATGTTGTACTATATTAAGATAGTCACAGATGTTAACTTTTTAATCTTGTTACAACAACTGATTAGATCATTGTAAAGTCTTGATAGCCTAAGTCTTGTTTTTTTTGCTTTAAGAGGACAAAAATTGAAATGAGCAGATTTCAACAATTTTAAACAGAAAACATTTGGGGCTCCACTTTATTAAAATAGGCAAAACTTAATGTTTTTCTAGGGCAGACTGGGACAAATATAACCCTCTGTCCTGGCCTTTGGCCACACCCTGGTGTTGAATTTCACCATTTTATTACTTAATGTTTTGCTGGTGTGCAAGTTAAATTGATATACTATTTTATCAATTGACACTAATTTTCAGTATTTTTCTTGAAAATAAAATCTTCCAGTCCCAAGTTACTTGGTTGTTTAATTATAGTTAAGATTAAATAATTCAACAGAGAAGTGCAAATGATTTTCTAAAATTATATCTAACAGAAGAGGCCTGGAGGTGTGGATGAAGAGCACTCAGGCCAATGTCTGCTTCACTTGCTCCTTCCTTGTAAAGTCCCAATATTACCTACTTAACATGCTAAGATTATGTTCAGCCTTCACTACCAACTTTGCTCTTGGTGACAGCCAGTCAAATCCCTCTCTGTTCTGTCTTTCAATACTTAAAAGAGTTTTTCTACAGGCAAGAGAATCATAGACTAATACTCATAGCACCAGGTGGAACTGGGAAGAAGATAAAATTATGATTTGTATAGATCTTCCCACTCTGGTCCTAACCTGCAGGTAAAGACAAGTCCTGGGTCACTTGGTACTGTTGTTAACTGCAGATAGTTAACAACTAAGCAATACAATTTTTGTGCTAGAAGGCACAAAAAGAAGATACAGGTTTAGAGAAGTGTTTGTAATCTTTCTCTCTCTCCCCCTGTCCTCTTACCCTTACCCCTCTCTTTTTTCTTCTCTCCCCTCCTCTTTCCTCCATCTTCCAATTCCCCTCCTCCTCCTCCTCCTCCTCCTCCAATTTCCCTCTTCGTCCTCTTCTTTCTTCTTTCTTTCCTCCTCCTCTTCCTCTTCTTCCTCCTCCTCCTTCTTCTTTCATCCTCTCCTCTCTTTCTGATGTTCAGAGTATAACTTTTCCAGAAAAACATTTGTAAACCATGCCAAGAGAGGATTTCAGTATACATGCTCTTTGACTCAGCAATCCCATTTCCATTAATGTGTTCTTTCAATCAACAAGTATTTACTGAATACCACTGTGAGCTAAGCCTTGTGCTAGAGAATAGAGCTCACTTCTGAACTCCATCCTAAGGAAATAACCCATTGAGTGCTTCCAAATGTCAATATGTTGGTTTGTTTTTTGTGGGTTTTCTTTTTTTTTTGTCAGCATTGTTTGTGTGACAAGAAATGGAGAACTATATAAATATCTACCTAAAAGAGCATAACAAAAAATAATGGAATATTGTGTCATAACCAACCACATGCTCCTTAATCTGCCTCAACCTGGAGCAACATAATAATGGAGGCTGGAAGGTGGAACTGAGGTTTGGGGCACCAGGGGACCTGTAGCCTTCTGCTGGTAACAGATCCCAAGGTTCCATTAACCAAGGTTTTTATTGGTCTTGTACAAGGAAGTAAGGTACAAACGTCAACACGTGACAATGCTGTGTATACAAATGGTAGGTGACCTTCTTCTGGGAAGGAGAGCTAAACAGTAAACAGCCTCCAATTTGCATAAACTTAAGTCTACCCTAGGCTCCCACACAGTTTAGGGTAGAATCTGAGTTCCTGGACTGATTGACCTTTCCAAGAAACTCTCAGCGTTCCAAGAGCATTTTGGGAGAAGGCATTCCAAACTCCCAATCCTTTTAGGGTCTCACAGCTTGGATTTGGGGGCTCTCACAATACCATACAATGGAATACCATTCAGCCTTTACAATGAAGGGCATGCAAATCTATAGATAAACTTGGAGGACATTGTGTTAAGTGTAATAATCTAGCCACAAGAAGACAAACATAGAATGATTTTACTTACCTGTTGAGTCTAAAAATGTTGAAATCACAGTAACAGAGTAGAAAGATGGTGATTATAGGCTGAGGAGTAGGAGCAGTGTTGGTCAAAAGACATGAAATTTCAATTAGATATAAAGAATAAGTTCAAATGATCTATTATACAGCAGGTTGACTAGTTGGTAAGCTTATACTGTATACCTGAAAATTAAGAGTGTAAGCTGTAAATGTTTTGCCACAAAAAAATTTAGTGTGTGGGCAGTAACATATATTTCAGTTGGCTTGACTTAGCCAGCCCATAATGTATGCATCCATCCAACATATTGTGCATTATAAATATATGCATCTTTCATTTGTCAGACATGACCAATGTAAAATTATGGTAAAGATACATATCAATTAATAATAAAATATGCCCAAAATATTTAAGTTGTACATTAAATATATTATAAATTAAATATATTATATTATACTAAATATATTATACTAAATATATTATACTAAGAACATGAGAAAACTTAAATTTTTATATTAAATTAGCAAAAATAGCTATAACTTTAGATTATGGATGATTTTTCTTATTTATTTTTAGCTCTTGTAGTATTCTAAATTCTATGCCTCCTTTCTGCTAAGCAGGTGCTATACCTCTTGAGCTATATCCTCAGTCCTCTTTTTTTTTCCTTTGGTTATATTTCTGATAAGGTCTCACATTTTTATTACAGGCAAGCCAGCCTCAGACCATGATCCTCCTACCTATGACCTCTAGTGTTGTTAGAATCACAGACATGAGCCACCATGCCTCATGATTGAGGTGGAAGGTTTCACTAACTTCCCCCACTCCTTGTAGCTGATCCTCCTGATTCCTACTTTCTGAGTAACTGGAATTATAGGTGTGAGACACTTCACCCAGATCACCTTTCTGATTATTTGGGGTTTTTTTTGAGTAATCCTTTTCTAGGAATGATAGCTATTTTGTTGTTTGGGGAATTTAAATAACTATCAATAATTTGGTTATTTATTTTCTGCCTGAAGCAAGGACTGGAAAAATGTACTCAAGCAACAAGAGCATACATTCAAGACTTTCGAGAATTCTCAAAAAACATATCGATTATGCTGGGGAGATGCCAGATGGACACCAGTGATTATAAGAGTTCAGTAAATAACCTGGCGATGAGAGTGGAACGGGCCCAACGGGAGATTGACTACCTGGAATATCTTCGAGAGTCTGACATATGCATAGAGTCAGAAGAAAAGATCCTGGCAGAAAAGCTCCTTCAGGAAGCTGAAGAAGACCAAAAGGTCCGAACTCTGCTCAATGCAAGTAAGAATGGCCTCTTTTTCTACCCCTTCTAGAACCACACCTAGAAAGGTGTAGTTAGGGTGTAGGATGAGGGAATGAATGAGAATTGGATGTGTGTTCTTTTCTGCATATGCACTGGAAGATCAGATTGTGCTGGGAACAAGTTCAGAGGGAACTTCATTCTCAGGAAGTAGCTTTTCCTTTCACAGAGTGGTGTTTCTATAGACTCCACAGAAGGTTAGGGCTACAGTGTCAGAAATAGTCTAGTAGTCACTTCTCACAGGCCTTGGCTTAATGAGTGTATATGGTCCTAGATCCTACCAAGGAGAGTGGCAGGTGAATTCTTCCATATCCAAAGCCCTGGGCCTTCTGTACCACAGAACAGTCACAAACTGGACATGGCCATAGCTACTTACCCTTCAGGGCTGGGGACTGCTTATGTATGAGTTATTATGCATGTGCTGTTTAGGCTGGTGAGACTCAAGGGATTTGTCTCCAATCTTGTGCCAATCAGAATCACTTTGAAGCCATTAAGAATGTCTAGTAGCTTGAATCATAATAAAGTGTATAAAGCGGTAAACAAAAAATGAAAAGAACAATTTTCTTTGTGAGTCCATTTCATGAAAACAAAGAGGGAGGCAAGGTTCCCATCTCAGACTAAATTCTGAAATGGCTTCAGGGCAAAAAGGGAGACTCTATTCCTATGCTAATGATGCCTACCCCATATTCATGAAACTCCATCATCAGGGAAATAAGACACAAGCTGAGAGCCATCATTGCTTCAAGGCTTTCATACATCTTCTCAATGTTATCCTTTTAAGAACTTCACAGGTTATTATAAGAAGAAGGGTCTGAGGGTCTTCAGAGCTGTAGATACTGCTGAGTGAAAGTCGTCTAGGGCAAATGTTGTAGGAACACTAAGCTGGATATTTCAAAAGGACCCAGATAATGAAAGACTAGCTTGCTGTGCTAAGGAGATTGACCTTGACTATGGAGAAACTGCAGTGAACCACCGAGTTATGCTAAACAAGGTGGTGATATGAAGGAAGAGGACAAGACCAAAAAGAGGTTTTTCCTGCAGTAATTTGGGCAAGTGATGATGTGAGCATGAAGTGTCACAGGACAGAAAAGGGCAGGTACATCTGAGAGCCATTGAGATTTGGGATCCAACTAATCATTAAAACTAAAGAATAGGGCTTGGCATGTGGCTCAAGTGGTAGAGCACTTACCTAGCCATGGTGAGGACTTGAGTTAAAGAAATAAAGTTAATTTTAAAAAATACTGAAGTATAGCTGAGAGAGATGAGTATAGAGTATTTTCCTGGTTTTGGCTTAGGTCAGAAGCTGCTGATCCCATACTTGTCGGCTGTGGAGCTGTCCTTTGATGGGGTGCCTTTGTGATTCAGCTAACCCACAGTATGGTCCACTAATGGATGGGCTATGCTGTCCAATGGGGACAGAGGAGTGTCCAGGGCATGTCTGCCTCCTGGACAGGTTTCCTTACTGCTGCTTTTGCTCCTATAATCCACAGCTGCCAGGTAGAGCTTGTACCACATAACATGGATCCTATTATTCTGTGGGGAAAGTTTATGTTGTTATCAACAGCAAAACTATTCATTCTATCCCCCTGAGCTTTTTCTATTGAGATGAGTCCTTCACAAAGTGGTCCTGCTAATCTCTGCTGCTGCTTATCCCAAGTTCTTCACAGGTACTTAGAATTTATATTCACACATATACAATGATATATGATATATATGTACATACATATAAATGTTTAACACAGTGAACCACACATATTTGTGTGTGTGTGTGTGTGTGTGTGTGTGTGCGTGTGTGTGTGTGTGTGTTTGATTTCTTCAACCATACCACAAACATACAGGTCTCTTTCTTTCTAAATTCATGGAGTCTAGAACAAGGGCCTTGAATGAAAAAGCTGCAGAAATTCTTTCAGAAGAATTCTTTTATAGAAGAACCACTGGGAACAGAAGCCGGGTAGGGCTGGGTTTAAAGAAAGTGAAACACATAAACAATCACAGTGCTATGATTGCTCCTCCTCCTGACCTATTGTTCTCAGAAGCTCTCTGTGGAGACCAGGTTTTAGAACACCAATTCAACTCCATTGTTCTGCATTGCTTCCTATTTCCCTTCTTGCATGGTTTTCTGCTTTCTTAGTGTTGTTTTGCTATCTTTTGACCATTTTTATGATTCGTGATGTCAGTTTTCTAATGCTACATAACAATCTACCACAGATTTTATAGCTATAATTCTACACAGGTTTATTAATTCTATACAGGTTTATAAACCCAGTGTTTCAGGAATCAATACCTGGGTTGTAGATATGGACTGAGGTCCCTGCCTCTCTTCTCCATAAATAGATCACAGTACTTCTGTTGCTCCTTCAAGGCTGAGAGGACAGCTACTCGTGTGTGTGTGTGTGTGTGTGTGTGTGTGTGTGTGTGTGTGTGTGTGTGTGTGTGTGTGTGTGTGTGTGTGTTAGTTCTGGGGCTTGAACTCAGGGCATGGCTCTGGCTCTGAGCTTTTTCACGCAAGGATTGTGCTCTACAGCTTGAGCCACAGCTCTGCTTCTGGCCTTTGTGTGTGTGTGTGTGTGTGTGTGTGTGTGGCTAATAGGAGATAAGAACCTCCTATATTTTCCTGCCCAGGCTGGCTTTGAACTATAATCCTTAGATCTCAGCCTCTTTGAGTAGCTAGGATTAAAGGCTACCAGCACCCTGCTTGTAACTCTTTTAAGAGTTATTAATATGTAAGGCCTACTAATCATAATCTTATTTTTGATTAACTTAAAATGAACTGATTTAGAACCTTTTCCATATATGTAAAACCCGTGCACCTTTGTAATATAACATATGAACTGCAACTTTCTCTTGCAATGACTAAGTATTATTGTTCTCCCACATGCCCAGGTCCTGCCCCCACTCCAGGAAGTGGGGAAATAAGTATGTTGCTATGTATATGGGATATGGTATATGTTATGTATATGTATATGGGAGGAGAGGGAAATCTTGGGGTCCAGTTTTGGCCTTTGCCTGCCACAGTGCTTCTGTCTGGTAGTAATCATCAGAATCTGCCTTCTTTCTAGAAGAGTCTAGTCTTCCCAGCTTCCATCTTTGGCTTACCAAAATTATTCCAATTACAGAACTTAGAACACAAGTAAGTGAAATATACAATTTAGAATGCAAGTAAGGGAAAGTTATTTAAGTACAATCTACCTTACATTTAGAAAATAATTCCAAGTCGTTGGTACTGAAATAAATTTTGCACTGTACTTGCCAATTTCTCACAAGGCACCATGGACTCAGGAATCTAGATGGAGAATTTATCCTACGGAAGTCTGTGGAAGATTCCAAGGGCCACATTCTTGTGTGGATAAAAAGTATTAACCTCTTTTAAACTTGCAAATCGAGTTTGTAGAAAAATACTCAAGGCAATCAAAACAAGCCATTATTATAGCGATTTTATTTCCTTTCCTGTTTAAGTCTAGCTCTTTTATTGCAAGGGCGCATACAAATTACTAGAAGTCACCCTCACCCAGTTGAATTAAACAACTCTTACCTTTTGTTAGACTGTGTTTCTTTTTTTGGGGGGGGTCCGGGTTGTGGGGCCTGAACTCTGGGCCTGGGTGCTGTCCCTCAGCTCTTCAGCTCAAGGCTAGCGCTCTACCACTTGAGCCACAGCGCCACTTCCGGCTTTTTTCTTTTTGCTTATGTGGTGCTGAGGAATCGAACCCAGGGCCTCAGGCATGCAAGGCAAGCGCTCTACCACTGAGCCAACTTCCCAGCCCTAGACTGTGTTTCAAAAGAAGAAAGTCTGTTGCTGCATATATGAATCTCTCTAGAATCCATTCAGGTAGATAAATGTACATGCCCCATATTCATATCCACTAAACACAAAACAAAAGAAGCAAAGCAACTCAACAAACAACCTATTGGAAGCCAAGTGTAATAAAGCCATGAACCAACTCTCAAGGCATATTAGTTTGTTTTAGGGAACAAAACATGAAGAGATTTGCAACTATAAATTATAACAGATGTATTTACCAAAAAGTAGAGGATTAGTGATAGGTAAGTGTGTGTGTGTGTGTGTGTGTGTGTGTGTGTGTGTGTGTGTGTGTGTGTGATTTACAAAGCCAGTAACTCTAGACCCCAGAGAGGTATATGTACAGTTCAATTTCTCCTGTGCATTCCTCTAGAGTTTTTTTCCCATAGGTCTAGAAAGAGCTATATCCCATACATTTCTTTGGTTTATCCCTTACTGTTGTTAATAAAGACAACTCTAGTCCTATTACTACTGATATCCACGCCAAATCATGTCAACTGGTAACTTAGCTTTAGGGAATACAATGATCTATTCATTCTCTCACTCATCTGTTTATAGATACAACAAATTCTACCTGATATATATTGGTTTTGAGCCACACATTAGAGATCAAACGATGGATAAGATAATATCCTTGTCTTCAGAAAGTTCAGTCAATTCTGGGCATGGTGGTTAGTGCTTGTAATCCCAGAACTCAGGAGGCTGTGGGAAGGAGGATTAATAGTTAGAGGATAGCCAGATACCAGTGTCTCACGCCTTAATCATAGCTACTCAGGAGGCTGAGATCTGAGGATAGCAGTTCAGAGCCAGCCCAGGCAGAAAGGACCATGAGACTCTCATCTCCAATAAACTACTAGAAAACTGGAAGTGGCCCTGTGGCTCAAGTGGTAGAGTGCTCAAGTGGTAGAGTGCTAGCCTTGAGCTGAAGAGCTGAGGGACAGTGCCCAGGCTGCGTTCAAGCCCCACGACAAAACAAACAAACAAAAACAGTTAGAGGATACCCTAATATGCATAGTGATATCCTGTCTCTCACAAACGAATAAACAGACAAACAAGCAAACAAACCCTTACAACCAAATAGAGAAGCCATGGAAACAAGCTAGGATAACAGCCCAGAGGAACGACTGCTCTGACATGAGGATGTATGGGGTATCACAGAATTACAAGGGGCCTTAGTTAAGTAGATAGGGTCAGGGTTGCCATGGAGATGAGAGGACTGTGGAATTTGGAAAAGAATCATCAAGTTGAGTTCTAGCTATAGAAAAGAACTAATTAAGTGGAGAACACAGTTAAGGACAATTCAAACTTGTGGCAGCACAAAAGTATAATAGGGCTCAGAGTATTTGTGGCACAAGTTGTTCAGTAGAGCAAAGGAAGAGGAGGAGGAAATTATGCAGATACAAAAAGGACTAAAGAAGAGCTGTGAAATTGGTTCACATTTCTCAGCTGTGGGGGTGGGGGCAAAAATTATGTGAACAATAGCAGGTATGATTTACTGATTGCACTAGGGAATCTAAATGTTTTATCTGTCTTATTGACAATGATCAGTTTTGGTAACTCACTAACTTATGAGACAGGCTTCTTACATAGTCCCCATTTTACAGATGAGGAAACCAAGACTAGGAGAAGGTAAGCACTTTATCCAAGGACACACAGCTAATGAATGGCAGAGCTCAGATTCCAACCAAGGCAAGCTGGCTCCTGTACATATCAATCTCTCCCAGAGTTCATGGGAGTGTCAGGGTTCAGAAGGGGGTTTAAGAGACTGAAGCCAGCCAAGCAACAGGTCCACCTGTATCCTTATTTAAACGACTTGTTTTTCCCCTTCCCCTCCACAAATTATACCAACATCAAATACAGTGAGAGCAGGGGTTATACTGTGGGGGAGGGACATACAAAGCAACAAAGAAATAATCTTATAATTGCGTTAGAAACAAATGCATGAAAGAAAAAAACATTTAAAATACATATCTTAGGGTTCATTTCCCTAACATCACATTATCTGACCTTTTCTGCTTGACTCATACATATACTAGATATTGCAATAAGGGAAACCATGGGACCTATGTTTCTTTGGGCTTGGCTTACTTCACTTAATATAATTTTTTCCAAGTCTTTCCATTTCCTAACAAATGGGGCAATGTCATTCTTTCTGATGGAGGCATAGAATTCCATTGTGTATATATACCACATTTTCTTGATCCATTCATCTACTAAGGGGCATCTGGGTTGGTTCCAGATCTTAGCTATGGTAAATAATGCTGCAATAAACATAGTTGTGCTGGTAGCTTTAGTGTGGTCTTGTTTGTAAACATTTGGGTAAATGCCCAAAAGTGGGATTGCTGGGTCATAGGGGAGCTCTATGTGGAATCTTTTGAGGAACCTCCATACTACTTTCCAAAGTGGTTGAACAAGTTTACACTCCCACCAACAATGCAGTAAGGTTCCCTTCTGTCCACATCCCTTCCGCCTTAATTTTCTTTAGGCAAGGAATGTTTGCTGACTAGATAAAAACTATGAAAGCACCATATTTTCTTACATTTCCTTTGTGAAAGTAGGTAAGAAGCCAACAAACAAACACAACTTCTGGTATTTCTCATCTATGTCTTGTGTGGCTCATGCCTGTCCCTCATACTCTGTGCTGCACACTCTGCTATTCTGAAGACATAAGATATATATTATGCATGCCTAAGTTATTTATGTTGTATATTATCAGAGTGCTGGATCTAAGTAGGAGATCAGTATGTTCTGACTTTGAAGTAGTCTACTAGAAAGTGGAGGCAACTAGGGCCAGGTGCAGTGGCTTATGCCTATAATACTAGCTACTCAGGAGGCAGAGATACCCCAGTAGCACCAAATAAAATAAAATTAAATTTAAAAAGGAAGGGAGGAAGGGAGTGAGGGAGGAAAGAAGGAAGGCAGGCAGGCAGGCAAGCAGGAAAGAAGGAAGGAAGGAAGGAAGGAAGGAAGGAAGGAAGGAAGGAAGGAAGGAAGGAAGGAAGGAAGGAAAAAAGAAACTCCTATTTGTTTGAGATTGTACTAGGCTCTTTTACATGTTATCTTGTCCAGTACCCATGCCACCCCTGCTAGGGGTGTATCTACCTAGCAGGGGTAGATACTATTACAATTTCCTTTCAGGTGAAGGAACTGTGGCTCAGGCATATTCCCACAGCCTCATTCCCTCTCCCCCCTATCCCATCCCCCATTCATGCTACATCCAGTTCATCTACTCCTAGACATGAAGGTTCCACCTCTGTCTCCATGTCTACTCACCACTCCACCCTCCCACCCTGCGATGGCTGTCTGTTACCACAATGTCACGTAACTAACCCATTCCAAAACGTAGTGGGTTAAAACAAATACCATATTGTTTCTTGGGACTGTATAGGGCTGCTGGATAGTTCTGTCAATGTGGGTGCATCTGTCCATCTCCACTCCATAGCCTAAGGAAAGATGGCTGCTTGAGGAAGGCCTCATTTGGGATATGTAGCCTCTAATTCTCCAGGAGGCTGACAAGGGCTTGTGCTCATGATAGAAGCACTTATCTGAGAGAAAGGACAGAAGCATCCAAGGCCCCTAGGGACTTAGCCTGGTCATGTTTATCACATTCTTTGGGCTAGAGAAAAATCCAACTCTGGCTCTAGGACTCATCCATCCTTTATGACCTCTAATTGCATTTATGTTAGACTGTGGATGCTCATGGAAACAGCTAACAGTCAAGGTGAGTTTTTAAGAAGGCAAATACTTCTATGAAATAGTGAACCAGGCAGTGGTCCCTAAAGTGGTAAAATAGAAGAAATGGTGAGAATTCTACTACTGCAAAGTTGAGGTAAGCAGGTCATAGACCAGCACACTGTGAGAAAGATGCAGAATTTCTTTCCTAGGAAGAATCCACTGGGAAACAGCAAAAACAACTCTGCTTTCTAACCAGGAAGACAGAAGGGCAGTGCCACAGCAGGAAACTGAGAACATTTGCATCCTTTTTAAGTTTGGTTAGATAATTGTTTTTTAATTATGAAAAGAAAAGTGCAAAAGGAAAAAAATCAGCTCAGTCTTTAAGTAAGAAATGAATAAACACAAGCAGCTCATATGCATAACCTTGGAAGGCTTGAGCTGTTGCAACAGTCAGATCATCAATGCAAAGTAGAGACTGTTTGATCCGAGAAATTCTGCAGAGGACTGCTCCTTTCCAGGCTTTGCTTCACATGTATTGACCATGGGCAGCATTTTTTAAACTTTCAGTCTTACCAGTCATCCCCCTTGCAATCTTAACAGTCACGCAAGGGCTCCATGGAGGCTTGGTTGCAGTTAGATGCATTGATATTTGCCACTTTTATAATTAAAACAGAGAAATCATACCATGTGCCAGATGCCATTCCCAAGACAGAACGTCATGTGGAAGTGAATAAAATAGGTAAGACAAAACCCCATTCTCCTGGAGCTTAAGTTGTATTGAGGGGAGTCAAGCAATAAATATGTTAACAGATACATTTGTATCAGGAGAACATGACAACCACTATGGAGAAAAATGAATTGAGATAAGAAGGCTACAGAGAGCTGGCTTCTTCCAAGGGAAGGCATTGGAAGAAAATGCTGTATGTTGGGTACCAGTTATAGTGAGTGACCTGATGGTAGAAGCAGGCCAGACTCATGCCCAGCGCCCACACATCTTCCCCAGTTCTAATTCTCAGAACCTCCCTGCTGGTTTGCATGATTCTGTTGGATAGCATACAGTCATACAAGTAAAGAGCCAGGGGTCACATCTGTTTACTTTCTTATAATCCACTGCTAATCACCAAAAGAGCTTTCAAGTGATAAATGATAAATGATAATGGATGCCTTGGAATATTCTGAATTTACTAACCTGGAAAAGTTAGGAATCTAGAAAAACCTGGTATGAATTTATTGAAGAGTTCTGTGTGAGTCACCCAAACTAACATATACAGAGTATATGGTATGCCAGGCCCTGTTCAAGTCTTGGATTCACAGCTCTGCAGAAATGCCAAATCATACTATGGTTCACTGAAGAAAATTTCAGACAACCATCCTGTTTTCCTGTGAATATCCACTGCTGCCTCCAGGCAGCAAAATAGCTCTCACTAATTTACTTGATTTCTACCTTACATATTATGGATGGAGATTGTAAATTTGGACCCTGACAAATTTTGTATTACTTGAATTTAATCAGATGAGTTTGGAGATAAAGCAGTAAGCGTCTGAAGTCAGGGAGATATATAGAGAGACCAAAATGAACAAATAAACAAAAAGGAAGCAGGTACAGACTTGATCTAGATACTTATAAAGAAGTAAACTGAATAAGCAACTCTAACTCAGCTGTCCAGAGAGCTTCCCAGAATGTTTTGGACACTTAAAAAGAAGCCACTATCTGCTCTGCAAAAGTCAGAGACTTTTGTTTTGAAGGAGAAAATGTGCCCCAAATTTGCAAGGGTGAGCCAAGGTGAAGTATGAGCATAGTTTAAAACTTGTGGAAGTTTGACGATTGGTGACTTATGCATCATGGTGGGGAAATAAGAGAGGAAAATAGATTGAGGTCCTTGTATGCTAGGCTGGGAGTTCTGAAACTTATTATCTAGGTGAAAAAAACCCACAAATGGCCTAAATTTCTAGAATAATTACGTCCACATTGATCATTTCACTGTCCCAAGATGAAAATTTATAATTACTAGTCTGAGAGCCATCATTTTTGACAACCTAGTGCCTAATCACTTACCAGGTCCTGAGAAATGTGTACTAAGGTGAATAAGAATGAGGTGGTTGAGAAAGTCTAGTTTAGTAATAGAATTTCAAAAATTGCAGCCCCAAATGTGGATGGTCTTAGTGGAATTCTATTCTTTTTAATGAATTTATCCCTCTCACCCAAGCTTTGAACCTGCCTTTCCTTTTTTGTTGGTATCTCTAGCTCCCTGAACACCCCAACCTGGAATGTAGCTTTTCACTTGGTTCCCTTACTCTAACCAGTTATCTAAGATGTGACCTCTCTTTTTCTGATTATTTGTTTTACCCAAGCTCTTGCCATACCCACCACTATTTGGATATCTCATATGGAGACTGCACTTACAAACTCATCGCTTCTTTCTCCTGTGTACACCCCTCATTCTCTACCAACTGAACAAATATTTCTAATTTTGGGATCAGTCACTCCCCTAGAGAGGGCCTAGTCTCACAAGATGAGATTGTGGTTATTAAATAAGGGGGAAAGTATTTTTTTGTCGGTTTTGGGGGCTGAGCTCTGGGCCTGGGTGCTGTCCCTCAGCTCAAGGCTAGCGCTCTACCACTTGAGCCACAGTGCCACATCAGGCTTTATTCTGCTGAGGAATCCAACCCAGGGCCTCATGCATGCGAGGCAAGCACTCAACCACTGAGCCAACTTCCCAGCCAGGGGAAAGTATTTTTTAAATATTCAAATAAATGATATTTGTGTATGAGTTAGTTCACTGTGAGGCCTTGGGCTAAATTCTACCCTAATTGCTTGTTTGCAGTTTTGCCTGAGGGGAAAAACTACAGATTTTCATGCTCTGGTTTGCAAGTAGACCCTTCCACACCATTGTCTCTGTGAAATAATTTGCATCTTGCCTGTACTCAAAAGATTTGAAATGTATTATTTCCAGTTCTTCTTCAACCTTTTCCTCCTCCTAATTATCTCTCTTCAAGAGAAGCCTAGCAGGGAGTTTTAGCTTAGCAGGTACCCTGCAAATATATTTTCACTGGATTCCAAAGGAGAGATTTTAAAAAGATTATAGATGATCATCCCCAAAGAAAGTATAACAAACATCCCCTTGTTTTGTGGTTGGATTCCGTGTGTGTGTGTGTGTGTGTGTGTGTGTGTGTGTGTGTGTGTGTGTGTGTGTGTGTGTGTGTGTGTGTGTGTGTGTGTGTGTGTGTGTGTGTGTTTGTGTATTTATGTCTTCTTTCTCTTACTCAGCTTTTTTGTTCATGGCTGGTACAATACCATTTAAGCCATGCCTCCAGTTTGCCATTTTGCTAGTTAATTAGAGATGGAGTACCTACTGATGCTTGAGGACTCCTCCATCCTCCAGATTTCAACTCCTGAGTAGCTAGGATTACAGATATCTTCCCAGCTGACAATGGGACTCTTAACAGGACTGAAAACATAAGAGATCATAGCACTGTGGTCCTTGACTTGCACTTATAAAGAAATGAATGGGAAAAGCAGAGAAAGAACATGGAGAAAAATGTTTCTTTTATCCCCTGAGCTCTTTTTCCTGATCAGAACCACATACCAACATTCTTGTTATTTCTCCAAGGACTCTGCATTAGAGAGGAGGCATATAAGGAAAAGGAAGAATATTTCTCTGCATTTTTAATCAATGTTTTCTTATAGATGAGACAATTCTGTGCCTTGTTCTTAAGCACATCCCTACAAAGCTGGACTGCATGCATGCTGGTCTTGTTCCCTGGCAGAAGGGCTGGGAGGCTGGAGGTTATCTACTCAAAGGTTCTAGGTCCCTATGGCCGGGCCATCCAGGACCAGAAGGGCCTAAGGAAAGCACCTGGCCACCCTTGGGAGCCCACTTTCCACTTGGTTATGGGGCTTGAACTCTGGGCCTGGGCGCTGTCCCTCAGCTCTTCAGCTCAAGGAGAGCACTCTACCACTTGAGCCACAGCGCCACTTCCAGTTTTCTGGTGGTTAATTGGAAATAAAAGTTTCATGGATTTTCCTGCCCAGGCTGGCTTTGAACCGTGATCCTCAGATCTCAAACTCCTGAGTAGCTAGGATTAGAGGTGTGAGCCACGGGCGCACCCAGCATAAGTACATTTCGTATCAAGAATTGTAGCCTCCTCCTTTGTTTCCTCTTCCCATCTCTTCCCTTCTCCCCGCCCCTCCCTTCCCCACCTCCCCACCTCTGGCTAAAGTTGTAAAATTCATTTTTCGACATAACATCTTGTCTGTCTCATTGTTGCAATGGGTCCACCTGTATCCCTATTTAAACACTTTGTTTTTTCCGTCCCCTCCACAAATTATACCAACATCAAATACAGTGAAAACTGGGGTCATACTGTGGGGGAGGGACAGACAAAGCAAAAAAGAAATCATCTTATAAATATGTTAGAAACAATCGCATGAAAGAAAAAAAATTGAATACATATCTTAGGGTTCATTTCCCTAACATCAACTTATCTGACCTTTTCTGATTGACTCAGACATATATTAGATATTACAAATAAGGGAAACCATGGGACCTATGTTTCTTTGGGCCTGGCTTACTTCACTTAATGTAATTTTTTCCAAGTCTTTCCATTTCCAAACAAATAGGGCAATGTCATTCTTTCTGATGGAGGCATAGAATTCCATTGTGTATATATACCACATTTTCTTGATCCATTCATCTACTGAGGGGCATCTGGGTTGGTTCCATATCTTAGCTATGGTAAATAATGCTGCAATAAACATAGTTGTGCTGCTAGCTTTAGTATGGTCTTGTTTGTGATCATTTGGGTAAATGCCCCAAAGTGGGCTTGCTGGGTCATAGGGGAGCTCTATGTGGAGTCTTTTGAGGAACTTCCATACTGCTTTCCAAAGTGGTTGAACAGTTTATACTCCCACCAACAATGCAGTAAGGTTCCCTTCTGTCCACATCCCCTCCAGCATCTGTTGTTATTACAGTTCTTGACTATAGCCATTCTAACTGGAGTGAGGTGGTATCTCAATGCTGTTTTGATTTGCATTTCTTTTATGGCTAGGGATGTTGAGCATTTCTTCATGTGTCAATTGGCTATCCTTCTTTCCTCTTTAGAGAAGTTTCTCTTTAAGTCTTTAGCCCACTTATTTATTGGGCATTTGTTTCTTTGAGGATTTGTTGTTGGGGAATTTAATTTTTTGAGTTCCAAGTATATTTTAGATATGAGACCCTTGTCTATTGTATGGCTAGTGAAGATCTTCTCCCAATCCGTGGGCTTTCTATTGATCTTGCTAGCTATGTCCTTTGCCATGCAGAAGCTCTGCAATTTCATGCAATCCCATTTGTCCAACCTTTCTTTGATTTGTTGTGTTTCTGGGTCTTTCTTAGGAAAATTTCGACCTGTGCCAAGGAGACTATAGGGTTTCTCCTATTCCATCCTGTAATGTTTTCAGAGTGTCTGCTTTGACTCTGAGGTCTTTGATCCATTTGGAGTTGATTCTGGTACAGGGTGATACATAAGGATCTAGGTTTAGTTTACTACAAGTGATTAACCAATTTTGCCAGCACTATTTACTGAAGAGGCTGTCTTTCTTTTATTCAATATTTTTAGCTCCCTTATCGAAGATTAGATGGCTATAGATTTGTGCGTTCATTTCTGGGTTTTCAGTTCTATTACATTGGTCCTGAGGTATGTTCTTGTGCCAGTACCAAGCTGTTTTGATCACTATGACTTTGTAGTAGAGTTTGAAATTAGGTATTGATATTCCTCCAGCACTGTTCTTTCTGTTAAGGATCGTTTTTGCTATTCAGGGTCTTTTATTGTGCCTTATGAATTTTTGGATTGCCTATTCTATTTCCTTGAAAAATGAGGTTGGAATATTGATAGGTATTGCTCTGAATTTGTAGATAGCTTTGGGAAGTATTGCCATTTTCACGATGTTGATCCTTCCAATCCAGGAGCATGGGAGGTTTTTTCACTTTCTAAGTTCTGTTTTGATTTCCTTTTTCAGGTTTTTAAAGTTTTCATCATAGAGGTCCTTTACTTCTTTGATTAAGCTAATTCCTAGGTATTTCATTTTTTGTGGGGCTGTTACGAATGGAGTTGCTTTTGTGATTTCAGCCACACTTTTCTCATTGTTGGCATACAGAAAAGCCATTGGTTTTTGAGGGTTAATTTTATACACTGCTACTTTGCCAAAGTTTTGAACCAACTTGAATAATTTGGGAGTAGAGTCTGTGGGATTCTTTAAAGTCATGTCATCTGCAAAGAGGGAGAGTTTTACTTCATCTTTCCCTATTTCTATCCCTTTTATGTTTGCATCTTGTCTTATCGCTGTAGCTAGGCATTCTAATATTAAATTGAAGAGAAGTGGAGAAAGTGGACATCCTTGTCTCATTCCTGAGTTAAGAGGAAATGGCTTTAGTTTTTCACCATTAAATATAATGCTGGCTGTAGATTTGTCATATACAACTTTTATTGTATTGAGGAATGTTCCATGGATTCCTAATTTTTCCAGAACCTTCATCATAAAGGGGTGTTGGATCTTGTCAAATGCTTTTTCTGCATCTATTGAGATAACCATGTGGTTCTTATCCTTGCTCTTGTTGATGTGATGAATTATATTAATTGATTTGCATACATTGAACCAGCTTTGCATCCCTGAAATGAATCCTGTTTTGATCATGGGGTATGATTTTCTGGATGAATTGTTGAAGTCGATTGGCCAAAATTTTGTTGGGAAGTTTAGCATTAATGTTCATCAAAGAAATGGGTCCATAGTTCTCTTTCTTTGATGAGTCCCTGCCTGCTTTTGGGCTGAGGGTTGTGATGACTTCATAGAATGCGTTCAGTAGTGAACTTTCTCTTTCAATTTCATTGAAGAGTGGGAGGAGTATTGGTGTGAGCTCTGCTTTGAAGGCCTTGTAGAATTCCACTGTAAATCCATCTGGTCCTGGGCTTTTCTTGGATGAGAGGTCTCTTATTGCTGTTTCTATTTCAATACTTGATATGGGCCTGTTAAGATGGTTTAACTCATCTTGATTTAGTTTCAGCAGGTTGATATTTGCTAGGAAAAGGTCCATTTCTGCCAAGTTCTCAAACTTAGTAGCATAAAGGTTTGAGAAGTATTTCCTTATAATGTTCTGAATCTTGGTTGTTTCTGTGGTGATGTTTCTATTCTCATCTCTGAGTTTATTTATTTGGGTGTGTTCTATTCTTTTTCTGATAAGATTTGCTAAGAGTCTGTCAATTTTGTTAATTTTTTCAAAGAACCAACTCTTTGTTTTGTTGATTCTTTCTATGGTTTTTTGGATTCTAATTCATTTAATTCTGATTTAATTTTAATTATTTCTTTCCGTCAACTGGATTGGGGTTTATCTTGCTGCTCTTTTCAAGGAGGCTCAGATGTCTCATTAAATTGTTGGTTTCAGATTTCTCCAATTTGTTGATGTAGGAACTCAGAGCTATAAACTTGCCACTGAGTACTGCCTTTGCTGTGTCCCAGAGGAGCTGGTAATTTGTGTGTTCATTTTTGTTGAATATCATGAGCATTTGAACTTCATTTCTAATCTCTTCCATGACCCACTGGTGATTCAACAGTATGTTGTTCAGCCTCCATGTGTTACAGGACTTTCTTTGGTGGCTTTTGGTGTTGAGTTCTAATTTTATTCCCTTGTGGTCTGAGAGAATGCAAGGCATAACTTCAATGTTCCTGAATTTGGACAAGTTTGCTTTGTGACCTAAAATGTGGTCTGTTTTGGAGAATGTTCCATGTGATGCTGAGGAAAACGTGTATTCTGATGTTGCTGGGTGAAATATTCGGTAGATGTCTGTTAAATCTAGTTGATCTATGCAGATGTTTAGATCTGCAGTTTCTCTGTTGAGTTTTTGCCAAGTTGATCTATCTAGTGGGGATAGTGGTATGTTAAAGTCCCCAACAATTAATGTCTTTGGATCTATGTGAGATTTGAGGAAAAGTAGTGTTTATTGGATAAATTTGGGTGCTCCATTGTTTGGTGAATAGATATTTAGAATTGTAATATCCTCCTGAAGAAGAGATCCCTTAATTAGTATGTAGCGACTTTCTTTATCTCTTCTCACTAATTTAATTTGAAGTCTATTTTATCTGATATTAAGATTGCAACTCCTGCCTGTTTATGGGGGCCATTTGCTTGGTAGATTTTGTTCCAGCCTTTCACTTTCAAAATGTGTTTGTTTTTATGGGCAAGGTGTGACTCCTGAAGATAGAAGGATCTTCCTTTTTAATCCAACTAGACAGTCTATGTTGCTTAATTGGAGAATTAAGTCCATTGATGTTGAGAGATAGGACTGAGCAGTTTTTGGGAGTTCCTGCCATTTTATTCACCTTCTTGGGGGCTGTGGCAACGGGGTTCTTCCTGTGGTTCTTGAATTCTCAGTTTGGGTGTGGTTTCTTGGCCTTTATTGTGGTCTTGTTGGCTTTGTATGTGTAGGACATCTTTAAGTATCTTTTTTTAGGGCTGGTTTGGTGGAGATATATTGTTTCAGCTTTTCCTTGGTATGGAAGGTTTTTATTTGGCCTTCAGGTATGAAGGAGAGTTTAGCTGGGTACAGTATTCTTGGTTGATAGTTGTTTGTCATTAGGGCATCTGCCATGACCCTTCTAGGTAAATTACATATGCTTTAATTTTTCTTCATTTGGAAAATGAGGATTAAAATACCTGCCTCTGAAATCCATTGTTAGAATTACCTACTTTGCTGGGGATGCTTGGTGATAGAAAGCTTGATGAACATTTGTGAGGTCCCAGGTTTGATCTCAGCACTGCAATAAATAAACAAATAGTATCTAGCACAGCACCAGACATCTTACATGCATTTGTTTTAGGTTTTTATTAACTTCTGTAGTCCTTGTTCTTGTTCCTTTGCTTTTAGTTCTCTCTAATAACCCATAGAAGCTGACCCCCTCACCCCTGCAAAAAGTCCTCTGTGGTCACATAGAGGCTGAAGGCCCCAGTCATTCATCCTTTTTGATCACCAGATAACAGCCTTTGTGATCACCAGATGACCTGGGAAGAGCAGAGGCTTTACATCAGACAGATTCATCTTGTGCAACTGAGAAAGGTCTCCTGACTTTAGCAGAGATGGTGCCTGGGTAACAAACAGGGCCACTCCTTCACTCTTTTTCACACTGCAACCTGTAGCCTCTGGTGCAAATTCTTCTGTTAGCTGCTCTGGAATGCATGCATAAGGTTCCTGGATACCTTCTGCAGGATTCTGGATCCTTATGGTCAGGTCAGCCAGGACCTGAAGACCCAAGAAAACAAACCTTTGGCTACTGAAAGCATGTCAGCAGGGAGACATGGTGGTCACTATTTGCTGAGTGACTGCTGTAGCTAATGCCCAAGTCTGATATGAGCCAGGCAAGGCCTTTGTGCATCAGGAAGCAGCCAGTGTGACATGATTTTTTAAAGGACTGGCTTGCTGAGACGTGGCTCTGAACAGCTAAGCTTGCTCCCTATTCCACTTCTGCCATGTGTTCCTTTCGCGAAAACCTTGAGTCAAGATTTTTTTTTGCAATGAAATAATGGATTTGAAAGAATCTTAAAAGCTTTAAAGTACTTTACAAATGATTATTCATTTAAGACAGTTCTGTGGTCAGAACTTAGAATGAGCAACACTATTTAGAGTCTGAAAAAAATCTATGTTTTCTAGCTATTTCCTTTATTCATTCAGCAGACATTATTCTGAACCCTCATGACTGTGAGCTAGACATTTGAATACAATGCTAATATGCAGACAAAGACTTTGGTTTTGCGTTGTGGAAATGATGGACAATGAGTTTGCTAATAAAACACATAAAATGGTGCAATAAGTGACCTCATGAAAGTGCTTGCTGTAACATAATTATAGGATAAACATATTTATATAGCATACTCACAAGAAGCCCTTCAAGGAAAAGATATTCAAAATAGAACTAGCAGGGTCAATTGAGCCCACTATGGGGAAAGCAAGAAAAAGAATGCTCCAGGAAGAAAAATTCCTAGTGCAAGAGCTCCAAGGCAGAAACAAACTTAGCAAGATCACAGAATATAAAGAAGACAAGGTAAGCACAACACAGTGGGTGAGGAGAGAAGGGAAGACAATTGAAAGCTTAAAAAAAGATTAGTTAGACTTTGCCAGAGAACCATGCAGACATCCAGGTACAGAGAACAAAGAAAGGTTTATTGCCAGGAAAGGGGGCCAGCAAGACTCCTTCTCACAAGAGACAAGTGAGAAGAAGCACTGGCTACTTTCTGGGGTGACCTATATAACCTAGGGGGGTTAGAGAGGCTAGAAGGGACTAGGAGGTGGAGACCCTAGTGTAGACATGTGGGTCAGGGGATTCATCATGGCGGACTAAGATTTATGGCTGCTATCTAAATAATAGATAAGGGTCCTGCAACTGCCCAGACCTGAAGGCCACTCGAAGGGGCTCTTGTTGCTTTCTATGGTGGTAGCTGCCCCAGAGAAGTGCCATCCCAAGGTAAAGGGGGTTGGAAGTTTATTATTTACTGCCTTTACTACATGGGCCTAGTGTTGCCTAGGAAAGGAGCATGCTAAGCTGTGGGGAAGGAAGGAGTGAACTAAGGGACTATGGGAAGGGAGCTCATTTTGCTAACAACAATAGTCACAGAGACAGGTAAGATCCATATTATGTAGGTCTTTAAGCCAGAATAAAAGATTAAGATGCTTTTCTAGGTATGATGGAAAGGAGACTCATACCATTTATGTTTTAAAACAGCTCATTCTTAGTGCTTTGTGGAATATACTTAGTATAGATTTACTTAGTGTAGGTAAGCAAGAGTAAAACCAGGGAGACAAATCAGATGCTTTTGTGGTCATCTAGGCAAGAGATGAGAATTCAGGAGGTGGTAGAAAGTAGATGTGTATTTGAGCATTTGAATTTAAGTACAAAACCATTATTTAAAGTTGAGTGTTGCTGATGGTATGAGATGCAAGGGAAGAAAATCAAGGGTATCTCCTTGGTGCAAAAACATGTTGATGCTTGTGCCTAAAATTAGAACTAATGGTCACTAAAACTGATCTCACCTCATATCCTTCTTTTTAAAAGTATTTTATTATCTTTAAGTAGCTGTACTAAAGTGGTACCATTTAACAAAGGAGTTTGTGAATACAATGCATTTTCACCTTCAAAGTTCTCACTACCCTTTGACTCATCCCTTTCCTTTCTTAATTCTGTGGTACATACAACAAATACTTGAATGCATTCTCCCTCCCTACCCCGTTTCATTTGTAGCCCCTCTCCCCATGGTCCCACCTCCCCCCTTGCTTGTACACATTTTCTGGTGCTGAGTTTGTTGGACTTCAACCTAACCTTTCTAACAGATTATATTACTTGAGCTCTCCATAGTTAATTCATTTCTAGCCACTTGCATACTATCCAATGTATTTACTTATAGATATAGGTACGGTCTATCTACCACAAATGAGGGAGGCAACTTAAATCCTATCCCTCTTGAACAGGGTCACTATGTAGAAGATAGCATGCTTCAGAACAAAGTGCAAAGGGTTGCACTACTGTCTATATTCCATGGGGCAAACTAAGTCAGCTTTAATAGAGGTATGAAGTATAATTTCATTGAAACTAGAAAGAGGAAAATGAACTGGAATGTGAAAGAATTGAGAGCATGATTGATGACACAGAACAGAAATAAGTATATACACAGTAAGGGAGAACAGATCTCCAAGGAGTAGGAACTGACTGATATTGTCATGGTACCAAAGATCAAGTAGTATATGCACATAGAAGATCAACCTGGCAATGTTAGAAAGAGTCGTTTCATAGAGTGATAGCGGAGTGAGTGAAAGGGAGGTAAGAAAGTAAATATGGAAAATGAAGATTGTTCTGTAGGAGAAGCAGATTGTGAAATGATGGAAAGATAGCAAGGTAGCTAGAGAAGGGTAACTAGTGGAGGTGAAAAAAATTAAATGTAAGCAAAATGGTTTATAAGGTAAGGCCAAGGAGCTAGTTATAAAGAAGAAAGTAAAGATTATAGGAAGGGAATAATTCATCAAGAAAGTCAAGAAGAAGCCAGGAAAGGGTGAGATCAGGGCACAAGTACTGAATATATTAGTCTTAGACAGGAGAAATAATATCACTTCTAAGAGTGTAGAAGTGTGGCAATGGTAGGAACAACTGGAGAAAATGTTGTAAGTGAGGGACAGGGAATAGAGGGAGTTTGTGTGGAATGGTGTTTGTGTAAAGGAGTTAAGCTGGTGTCAGTGAAAGGACTGTCTGAAGTAGTGGAGAAAAGAACATATAAGAGAGGGCAGGAGAGAGTGAAGGAAAAGGTGATATTGTCCAAAAAGAAATGTACTCATTCCCTGACTTATGAAATGGTAACCCCTCTATATATTACCTTTATAATAATAAAATATTGAATACAAGATGAAATAATAAAAGATAAATGTATGGTCTTTGGAGCTCAGCTGAGGTTGGAGGTCCCTTATATGTAGTGGGGTCACTATGTACCATTGTAAAATTTTCTCCAGTGCTCATCTCTCTAGTCCAAAGGCAGAAGTTTGAACTGATCCAAGACCAGAGACTTTTGTCATATGGATATTTTGGGACAATCAGAAATTGAGAGACTGAGGGGAAGAGAGTGTTGGTGACAGAGCCATCAGCCTACATAGTCTAGTCTGGATAGGAAAGGAAATGTGTTCAAGAGAAGACTAACAGGTATGATGGTGTGATGAGAGTAGATGCCATGAACTGAGTGTCATGAGGAAGTGGAGGAACAGATACAGCACAAAGAAGAAATGAGAAATAGAAGACTGAAATGTTGTAGAGAGTAGGATATTGGAGTTGTACATTTCTGATATGGAACAGTTTTGGGGCCCAGGGGACCTTCCTATTAGAAGGAATTGCCAACAGAGTTTGCAAGTCAGTTTCCATGGAGTTGAACATGTAAAAATGCTCCATATGTCTGAGACTAGCCAATGATTTAGACTAAGAGGAGTCAACAGCACAAGTTAGAGACATGAGCTACAATAGAATGAGACACAAAGTAGGAAGCCTTCTTGCACAAAGGGGGAAGGACAATAGTCTGAAATGTCAGTGAGGAGCTAGAAATATTTAAACATCATTAAAAAAAAAATCCTTCACCTATTTTAGACTTTTGATCTTCCATTATTTCCTTCTAATTAGTCTATGAATTTGGGCTATTCTCCAGGAGTCCATGATACCCAGGCTTGAGTTTACCCTGTAGAATGGACTTTTTGCTCCTATCCCAACCTTCACTAGCTCCTTTCCTGCTAGGTCAGGAACGTCTAAATTTCTTAATCCCTACCCTGAAGATTATAAACATAGGACTTGCATGTGAATGTACCTGTTGGTCTTAGGCACTAGTTGAGGCAATGTCAAGTATTTAGCTTATATTGATTTAAACTTCTTTAGTTATTACTTTACCTAATCTTGAAGGGCTTTCCTTATTTTCCAAATTTAAATGTAAGTTTATAAAAATTTATTTTTAAGTAGTTGTACAAAAGGGTTGTCAATCAACAAAGCAGTATAGGACTACAATTAATTTCTTCAAGCAAATTTGTTGGCTATCTGGAATGTTTTTTCCTGTTTCTCTACAATATATAATTTATTCTTCAAGATCCAACTCAAATGTAGAACCTTCCCTGCTTCAGATGACATCTGCTTCCTCTGTCCTTCTTTTCTAGCCAGTTATGTACCTAATAAGAAAGAGCCATGCCTAATTGATCATTGCCTAATATATGTTGTACCCCAGCTCATAATACCTGACTCACTTTTATCATTCCATTTTTCTTTGTCCATCATGGGGCTTGAACTCTGGACCTGGGTGCTGTCCCTCAGCTCTTCAGCTCAAGGCTAGCGCTCTACCTCTTGAGTCATAGCACCACTTCCAGTTTTCTGGTGGTTTATTGGAGATAAGAGTCCCATGGACTTTTCTGCCCAGGCTGGCTTTGAACTCAAATCTCAAATCTCAGCCTCCTGAGTAGCTAGGATTACAGGCATGAGCTACAGGCACCCAGCTTCATCATACCTTTTATAGATATTCAGTGCCTGCTGAATGAAATGCAAGAATCCTTTACTATAATATGGTCTCTTCAAGATGTACAATTAACTTATTTTCCAACTAAAGTTTGAATTCAGGGGCTTTTTAGACGCTCTGCCACTTGAACTACAACTTTAGCCCTTTTAGCTCTGAATATTTTTGAAGTAGAATCTCACTTTCTGTCTGAGCTGAACTAGACAATGACCCCATAAATATACATCCTGTATCACTGACCATTCACAAACCATCATGCCCAGCCTTTCCTATTGAGATGGGGGTGGGGAATATCATGAACTTTTTGCTTAGGCTGACTTCAAGCCACTATCCTCCCAATCTCAGCCTCCCAACCTTAGTGTCCCCAGTAGCCAGGCTGATAGGCACAGCTGCTGGCATCCAGTCCCCATTAAAACGATGGTGAAATGAACTGAATTACGTGCCTTCTCAGCTATGTAATTCTCACTGTCAATCTCAAGCGCTTTTGCAGTGAACAGGGTCTCTGACACAGTAATTGGCTGTTTATTTTGCATTGACTCTTAAATACTAGGCAGTGATTCTCTTAGCAAAGAGTTATTCATTTATTCTTTGATTCATTGGATCACATCATAAATTATGATTAAATGATGTATCACAACTTTATTTTGAACAGTATGGGAAAAAAGTGATCTGTAAAGATGAGGAGGTGAAAGAATAAATTGGGATTATTTCTGGGATTAAATGCTTTTTATGTAAACACAATGCATACTGTATGTTCCATTCTTTTTATTTCATAGTAGAAACAAAACTATTCACTACCAGTAAGAGAACTAAAAGGAAAAAAGATTTTTTCCAGGGATAGTGAGACTTCCAGAAAGTAGATACCTTATGTTTATAAAATAATTTCCCTTCTATTTCTCTTGCTTGGGCAGGCTGTAACAATATGCTGATGGGTATAAAGTCCTTGAAAATAGTGAAGAAGACAATGGACACAGACGGCTCTTGGATGAAAGATGCTGGCAGTGAGTCTGCGAAGGTGTATTTCCTAATTGGATCCAGAAACAATACTGTCTGGGAATTTGCAAACTTACGAGCATTCATGGAGGACAGCACCAAGCCAGCCCCACGGAAGCTAATTCTGCCTCTCTCCTGGCAGGGATCAGGTCAAGTGGTCTACAAAGGCTTTCTATTTTTTCACAACCAAGCAACTTCTAATGAGATCATCAAATATAATCTACAGAAGAGGACTGTGGAAGACCGAATGCTGCTCCCAGGAGGGGCAGGGCGAGCGCTGGTTTACCAGCATTCTCTGTCCACTTACATTGACCTGGCTGTGGATGAGCACGGACTCTGGGCCATCCACTCAGGCCCAGGTATCCAAGGCCATTTGGTTCTCACAAAGATTGAGCCTGGCACACTTGGAGTGGAGCACTCATGGGACACACCATGCCAAAGCCAGGATGCGGAAGCCTCATTCCTCTTATGTGGGGTTCTTTACGTAGTCTATAGTTCTGGTGGCCAGGGCCCTCATCGCATCACATGCACCTATGATCCTCTGGGGACTATCAGGGAAGAGGATCTGCCCAACTTGATTTTCCCCAGGCGGCCAAGAACACACTCCATGATCCATTACAACCCCAGGGATAAGCAGCTCTATGCATGGAATGAAGGAAACCAGATCATTTACAAACTCCAGACAAAGAGAAAGCTGCCTCTGTAATAGTGAATGGCCTCTAGGAGAGAGAGCAAAATGGCTGTACAGGACACTGAAGCCACAACCCCTTAATGTAGTAGCATTTCTCTTATCACACCCAGGAATAGGTCTAGAAGAGTGAATACACGTATGTCTTTCCCAAATGTCACAGACTTAGCTAGTTTCCAGGAGCTTAGGAATTTTCAACATCTATTTTTCATTCCCACCCCCAGTTCCCCAAGGTCTCCTACCTTCTGAGCTTATTTCCAGCCTTCTTTTTCTGCTTTCCTTCATTTGTTATAAATCTGTCTCTCCTCCTCAAATAATCAGAATCCTGCCTCCCTCTGATACTTACTGGCTTTTTCTCCTCTGGCCTTTGATCAGGCTCAAATGCTTACAAACACCCTTTCAATTTTTTTTATCTTACTGCTAAATTATTATTTCTTATAGACATTAATTTTCTTCTTTATTGTGCTTTCCCCAAGTTGGTAGAGATAGTAACAGAGTAAAAACATGAACATTTTGAATGCTACTTTCTAATTACAATGTCTGTACATTATTTTCCTTTCCAACCTTGTGAGATGTGTACAAGTCTTTACAAATTGCTGTGATGAGGAGAAATATTTAGGTGAGTTATTCAAAGTAGCACAACTGTAAAATTAAAGAGCTAGATAATACCACAAATCTTTTGGTCTTTACATCACCCAAGGAAATATCAAATATGTAATATTTGTTCACCCCACCCTTTATAATCAATGTGCTCATTGGTTCAGCTTTAAAATAATACTCTCTTCCTTTTGCCAAGTTTTTTCATCTGCAAAATACCTTTTTATAGGTATTTCCTGCAGAAACCCAGCCTGAGGGTGAAGACCCCCACCTCTAGCCTCATCTTGTCTTACTGTCATCTGCTCCTCTCTTTTTGGTTTAAATACAATAAAAATGACATTGAGCAAATAACCTCATCAAGTTGTATTTGCCTACATACCCTCAGCATCAATAGCTTTCAGGGAGTACTGCCTGTGTTGAGTTTACTATGAACAATCCCCAACACACAGAGGCTCTTAGTAAATATTCTGGAATCTGGAAGGAAGCCAGATAGCAGGCAAGTCATTCTGCCACAGCAGGCATGCTGTGTGGCTCAGAGGGCAGCCTGCCTCTCAAGAGGGGCTTCTTCAAAGTGTCTCCCATGTGTGTATGTGTCCAATTCAGCTGAGTTTGGGTCACAAGTGCAGGTTGCAGTGCCAGTCTGTGTCATGTGCTGAGACCTCTGTCTTTCCAGGTTGGTCACATGAGAGGACTTGCTTTGTATACTTGCAGCTGTTTCCCTGCCTTTGCCAAGCCTCAGTCAGGATCATAGGCATGAAGAGAGATTTCTTTTCCCTTATGGGAAACAGATCTTCAGCAGAATAGAATAACCCAATCTATGGGTACTGTGTAATGACTCCCAGTTTAATGGAATGGCATAGAGAGCCCACATCTTTTGTGAAAAGAGGCAAGTATGAATGGGTAGATGAGGGGATAGTATTCTCTTTATAGGTCTGTGGCTATTACCTGCCCCATGGGTAAAGTCACATTACCTATTTCGCAAATACACAGAAAGTGGCTGCCTCACAATACAAGTTGGAATTACCAACCATACGTGCAGGAAGGATTTGTGCATGTATAGTTCCTTTTGAGGAAGAGGAGAGTGTCTGTAATGTGCTGTCTGGCTTCCCTTTGGGATGTGCTTGCATTTGACAGATATGCAAGATACACCTGCCTCTAACCATTCACCCTGGTACCTTGAATTCCTGCACCTAGAATTCCTCTTTTGGGTCAACACAGTTTCTCCAGGAGGCTTCTGTTTATGCCCCTTTGCTTGACAGCATGCAGGCTTGCAAGCACCTTGGGTAAATTTCAGGTGTACATTTCCATTCTGGTGTCTTCTATTGGATTCCAATGAGCATCAATGTCTATGTGACCTACAGCAGTGATTATTAAATTTTGTGGCACATAAGAATCACCTTGAAAGCTTTTGAGAATTTTAATATCCAGGTCACACTTCTATCCATTAAAGCAGACCCTCAGGAGGTAAGATCCTCCCTTCCACCCCCATTAGTATTTTTAAACCCCTTTCCCCAAGGTGGTTCCAAAATTCAAATAAGCTTGAGAACCAGTTAATTAATATATTTTAAAAAGTAATTGCTGCCTGTAACCGACATCTGAATTGAAACTCCTTGTACAACCACTTAAGGATAATAACAACAATAAAGCAATCATATAGTTCTAAAACAACTTAGTGTTTTCCAGGGGACCAAGGTAAAGGCAGCAAGTCTCTTGAGATAGCGCATGTGGGATTTGGAAACACCCATGAACTCACATGAACTGTGGCAACAGGCTCCTTGTCAGAAAGTCCCTCTGCTGCTATTTTAAGGAAGTGAAAACTGAAGAGTGTCCTGCTGTAACACAACTCTTGTGGGCCCCAGCTTTCCTGGCTGGCTTTACTCCTTCTCTGTTGCTGGTCAGGTTCCTGCAGGGACTGACTACCGGTGTACTGTTTGCCAAGGCAACTTATGTTCCTTTCACATGAACAAATCTCTGGGCACACTAGTACTTTCAGATCATTAGGGTCAATTTGGCTTGAAAAAAAAAAAGATGTGTCCCAGGGTTTGTCGACATTCTAGCTTACACAGAGGCCAGGCCTGTGGTGACTCCTGCCCCAACTGGGGACTATGCCAGAGTCCCCGATGTTACTGCCACTTGAAGCCCATGAGGGATTTTAATCAGCTAGCCTGAGCCATTGGTCCTGGGAGGCACCAGCAGGGCAACTGGCAGCAAAACCTGAGGCTGCATACAGGGTAAATGCTAGACCCAGTCCTCCTTGATTTGAGAATTCATCACTAAAGCTTTTCTTGGGCCTAGGGTGCTGGGCACAGGAAGTGCTCCTGGTCCTTAGCCATTTTTCAAGATTGAGCACTGAGCATTTTGCCACCAACCACTAAAACCCAGCCAGACACCTAGAGCACCTCATTTACATAGGGGAACACATCCTGGCTGGGCCTCTTTGCAGCTTGAAGGGAGACTAGAGCAAGCAGGTGGGGCTCCGAGAGGGGCGTGGTCTACACGAGGGGGCGTGGCTCCACGAGGGGCGTGGTCCGGCGTGGAGGGTGGGGCTTGAGGCGGGCTCAGGGGGGCGGGGCTTGACAGGTCGGTCCCAGAGGAACAGGAACCCGGTCGCCCGGATCCCAGCGGGCGACCGCGACACCTCAGAGCGAGGAAGAGTGAGTGACAGCAGCGGGGCGGTCCCAGGGGAGGTCCCCTGGGTGAGAGAGTGACTCTCCCGGACGAGCCTCCCGCGGTGGGGGGGGGGGGTTCCCCGCCCCCGTCACGTGGACGCCGGCCTCAGCAGCCGCTGGGCTGGTCGGTCCAACAGTTCGTCAGTGTGGCCGGGAGCCGGGTCCTCTCAGGTTCCCGGGCGGGAGTCCGGACGCGGAGCGGCCGCGCACCTGAGCCGCTCGGAGAGCAGCCGCGGCCCTGCAGCCAGGTCAGTGCCCTCGGCCTGGGCTCGCCACGGTCCGGACTGGGCTCACCGAGGTGGGCAATGCCTGCGGGGATCCGAGAACCCACCCAGGACGTGGGGCAAGGCGGGGTGTGTGTGTGGGGGGGGCGAGGAGGGGCATCTGCGGCAGACCTCCATCCCACCCTGGCCGGGATCAGAGAGACCCTCCGCACCTCCTACAGGTGCCAGCCCGGCCCTGAGCTGCTGGGGGCGGTCGGTTACCGCAGGAGTTCTGAGCCGGTAGATCCCAGCTCAGCCTGGTTCCGGGACCGAGCAGCTGAGTAAACTCGGGAGCCCAAGGTGGTAGGGAAGTTTGGGACTTGTTTTTTTCCTTTTCCTTTCCCGAGGCTACTCTGTGTCACCGAGTCCGTGTGCAGGTACGAAGCGCCTTGGGCTGAAACCAGCGCTGCTCTGCCGTGGCTAACCGTGCCACATGCCTTCCCCAAAGGCTCCAAGCCGCCCTGCAGTGCAGGACTGGGAATGGTCCTATGTAAAAATGGGTTCTCTTCCCTTCTAGCACGCCTCCGCTCCAGGCCCACTGTGTTTCCTCTAATAAATAAGATTATTTATTAAAATAAGAGAACTGCCCAGGTTTGTGCAGGATTGAAACAGGCATTCTAGCCAGTGCATATATATATATATTAAAGAGCATCTGGATCTTGGGTTTAGATGCATTCCCATATTTTGGTCTACTTCCTTTCTCATCATCTCCGTCCTCCCCTCTTTCTTAATTGTATTACAGAACGGGCATGTTTGTTATTTATGGTGTATTTTGCAAAGTTCGATGTTTCCACTACAGAAATGTAGTTGGTCACAGAGACCATTTATTTCTACTCTGCGATTATTGTTAGTTTGTGGAAAATACTAAATGTGACCCGATTTAGAAATTATTTCCCTCTTGGGCTTGAGAGAGGCAACTCATTTGTATTGTGTTTATGTTTATGTTTTTAAATTACTTTTGAAGTGGGAGGCGGGGATTTGTGAGTCTTTTATTGCTTTCTGTGGAATTTTATTTCAGGACTGGGCTTACAAGCTTGGGCATTGCCTGGGGGTAACCGAGAGCCCCCAAATCCAAGAACTGCACAGAGTGTGTGGTGGGGAGCCAGTGCTTCTCTAAACTCCCTATTTGGAGGTGGGGGGGAGTGAGTGCTGAGGATTGAACCTTGGGGATTGAACACATTCTAGGCCATTTCTGGACCATTGAACTATATCCCTAGCCCTTATATAGCATATTTTAGCTAGTAGTAGAAGTTCTTTGAGATTTGGTGATGTGGCCATTATTAGCTTATTGCTACTTCGAAAAAACATTGAATGTTTGATCCCTATGGGGATGGTCAAGGCCAATATGCTATGATTTTAAGATTGAGTGGAATGAAATAAATGAAAAAAGGCAGTGACAAAGTTGTGGAAGTTCCTGTCTTTTATATGAACAGGGAAAATTTGAGATAATTGTAACAATGCGTGACATATATTTGGGATGGAAGGGTTTTCTCTTGGATTTCTCCCAGCAGAGAAAGATAAAGGTGATGTGAGCAAGGCAAGCTAGGACCACTCCTGAGAAGTGGCCAGTGGTCCACCTTGGCTCCCATAACAGCTGGTAGATTAAAAAAAAAAGCTAGTGATACAGATAGAACATGGTCTCAGCTGGCCATGAAGGCCAGGTACCAAGGTCTGGACTTCAAAAGCAAGGGAGTCAATATTGAATATTGATTTAGGGTTCTTTGAGCTTTTCAAAGTCAGAGACCTTGGCCCTTGGCCTTTGCTAGTCCCACAGAAAAAAACAGTAAATATTTGTGGAATGAGCCATTTGAGGCCACCCGAGAAAGCAGCATTTCTCAATCTTTTATCATGGGCCTGAGAATCACCTGAAATTTTCAAGTGCAGATTTTCGTTCAGTGGGTCAGAGGTGGGACCTGCATTTCTGCCTGGGAAGGTACCTATGATGAGAGTGTGGGTTAGTAGTATGCAGGCTGTCTTGGTCTCAGAATTACTTGGGGGAGCTTTGTGGAACTTGTCAGCTTAACTAGGTCTGGGATGATTTTCGAATTTCTACTCTACTGTGCTGACTAATATCTCAGGTGGGGAAGGCTTGGGGGAAACAGTGATCAAAGAGAGAAAGCAAGTGGGGAAACTGGAACGCCAATTCAGGTTACATGAGATGAGATGGGGCCTTTGGGGGGACAGGGCTGAGAGGATGGTGACATGAAGACAAGAGAAGTGATTTTGGAAAGATAGAATGCACAGGCAGGAGGTGTCAGTCACTGGACTGATTGGACAGGACAGTATCTGAGGAGAGCGGGCCAATTTGGGGACACTTCAACTTTGGGCATGAGGTATGATGTGCTCCTTAGGAACTGGTCCTTTGGTGGATCCTATAATGCAGTAGAGGAGAAGGAAGCATGAATTCAAACATAACAAATATTTATTAAGCCTCATAGATTGTGCATTCCATACAAGATGTGACTGACAGCCAGCACTTGGTGTGGGGACAACTAAGCTGAACCTCTTGGCAGCTTTGATTTTTCTTGAGTCACTGTTTTTCCTGCTTCCTCCTTCCTTCAGGGAGTGCCACTTCCCTTGGCCTTATGTTTCCAAGCATCCTTCTTTCATTTTCAGTACTAATGGCATCTGTGTGTCTGCCTTTTCACAGAATCTAGGGAAAGTGAGCTGTATCCCTTTATTTGTATTTTTGTTTTTTATTAATTTAGTTATGGTGGTTCTGAGGGTTAACTCAAGTCTTTGAGCTTGCTAGATGGACACTCTACCACTTAAGTCCCATCCCAAGCCCTTTAAACTTTATTTTTCAGATAGGGTCTTGGTTTTTGTTTTTTGTTGTTGTTTGTTTTGTTTTGTTTTGTCTTTGTTAGACGCCAATCTTGGACCCTGATCTTCCTATTCTACCTTACATTTATCTTGTAATGTAATTTGAGTTACAGGTATGTGCTAGGTTTCATATAGACTTTTATAGACTTCTTTGTTTTGTTTTCTTTCTGTAATGCTGAGGATTGAACTCAGCTTGAGTTCAAGCCTTGCGCTTGCTAGATAGGCACACTACCATTTGAGCTAAGCCTCCAGCACCTTTTTGTCTCCTTCCTTCCTTCCTATTTTTATTTTTATTTTTGGGTGCCAGTAATGAGGTTTAAACTCAGGGCCTTACTGACCACTCTACTACTTAAGCTATACTTTCAGCGAGGTATTTTAACTGGGGGTAGAATCTCTTGGGCTTTTTTTTTTATTTTTTGCCTAGGCTGGCTTCAAGCCACCATCTTCAGATCTCTGTTTGTGAGTAGTTAGGATTACAGATATGAGCCATTAGCACCTGCTGCCTTAGTTATTTTTTAGATGGGTCTTGCTTTCTTCCTGATGGACCTGGGTGTGTCCCTTCATTCCTAAACATGGCAGGTGCATACCACTATCCCTAGCAATTGAACTTCCCCATTAGCTGGGACTGTGCCCAGACATTGATTAGGATGGATTCTCTCTAACTTTTCTATCCATGCTGGCTTCCTATTGCAATCCATAATCCCAATATTTACCCAGGTTCCCATCTCTCAAAAAAATGCACCCCTATGTACAATTATGATATCCCATCTCTGTCTTCTAATAACAGGGATTATAGGCTTGAGCCACAGTGCCCTAGCACCCTTAAAGACTTTTAAAGCTAGTTTTGTTGGATCTTGTAGAGTTCCCTAGGAAGTCTATATTCTTACCCCTCACACATCTGGTAAACACTCTTCTCCGAGACACTGTCCTAGAGAAGTCTACTTGAGCTTTAGGAGTTCCTAAGGACTACTGACTCCTAGTCTTATCTTCAACAAATTTATGATGTCTCTTGGCTTTAAGGTCATTGGCTTGGTGCTCCTTGGTAGTTCTTGCTTTTATTTGCTGACCTAGTCACATATACACATTTATGCACACTGAGAGCTGGGCATTCATTGTGCATGATGTCTTTAATTCCCCATTCTATGTTGTATAGAATGTTGTGGCCTCTGTTAACACATCAGTAGACACAGATGGGATAAATTGCTCAGTGAAGCCAGGCACCAGTGATGCATGCCTGTAATCCTAGCTACTCAGGAGGCTGAGATCTGAGGATCAAGGTTCAAAGCCAGCCCAGGCAGGAAAGACTGTGAGACTCTTATCTCCAATAAACCACTAGAAAACCAGAAGTGGCGCTGTGGCTCAAGTGGTAGAGCACTTGCCTTGAGCTGAAGAGCTCAGGGGCAGCACCCAGGCCCAGAGTTCAAGCCCCACGACTGACAAAAAAAGAAAAAAAAAGAAAAAAAGAAAAAAGAAAGAAAAGAATTGCTCAATGATAAGAGAAAGTATAACATTCTTCTGTGACCGTTAATGCTATGTACAGGCTGGCCCTAACTTAGCTGCATTTCCACTGTTTCCCAACAGTTCTTTTCTTTGGTGCCTCTTCTTGGAAATACCTGTTATTTCTGCTATGCAACTCTTATTACTCCTTCAGGATGCAGATTAAATTCTTGAAATCCCCTCACCCTCATGTCATTTTTACTCTTTTCCTCTAATCTGATATGCATATTGCAATAAATACAAATTTCTGCAGCATCCCCTGGCCATTTTAATTGACATCTCTATCTACATTCTGAGATTCTTTCAGGATTCATCACACTTGGCCTATGTCAGCAAGTGTGTACATGTATAGTATATACATGTATGACCTGTGTGTATCATACATATATCGTACATAAAACTGGCTGGCTTTCCATTGTTTGCCTCAGTGAAGAGGGAAGGGGGCAAGTTATTTTGTATGGAAGAGGGAAGGATCAAGAGCAGAAGTTGAAAGACAAGGAGCAAGAACAGGCCTAAGGAGAAGTGGCCTGCATGATTAGAGTCTCCAAGGAGGGACACTTGGAGAGGAGAAGCTGGAGTCTTGGGCTGGGGAGAAATGGTAGAAGACTCTGAGTGTGGTGGTGTTCATCTGTAGTTCTCCACAGTCAGGAGGGTAAGGCAGGGGCATCACTTTAGTCCATAAATTTGAGACCAGTCTGGGCAACACAGTGGGGCCCGGTCAATTTAAAAATTAAAAAAATAAAAAAATAAACTTGATTCTGATGACACTGATAGTTTCCAACTATGAGAAAACCATGGTGCTAGTGTCTTTTCAGGAAGCTTCTGGGCTATGAAGGGCAGGTGAGAGGGTTGGGGAGGGAATTCTCGTGAGGAAAGGCCATAATAAGCCTCCTTCCATGGAGGAAGTTTAGGACCTAAATCAAGGCAGTGGTACTAGGGCTAGAGAGGAGGGAAAAGAGATGGGTGAGCTTGCCAAGAAATCCAGCAGGATTTGGTGACTGATTGGATTTGAGGGAAAGAGAAAGGCATCCAACTGGACATTGACATTTTGTGCTTATTTGCTTGGAGAAGAATGAGGCAATTGTGAGTAGCCTGAGAGCATGGAGGAGCTTGCTGGAAGGGGAAAGGAAAATGAGGGTAGTTGATTCATGTGGGAATCAGAAGGGAGTCTTGGGTCATTTCTTGCTTGTCCTTTATGTTTTTACTGACAAAGATGGTAAAGCCCAAAGCAACCTGCCCAAGGTTACCTCTCTCTTAATGGCAGACCCAGGCCTTCTGGCCTTGTGGCCTAGGGCTCTAGTATCTGTAGCCCAGTAAGTTTGTCCAGAGAGCTGTCAGAAGGTCCAGATGGAGATTCCATTAGGCAGCAAAAAATGGGAATGCAACCAAATTGGGGTGAATTCATTTGCAAAACAACCAGGTCTGGATCCATAATGAGTCAGAGACTCGGGAAGTATCTACTGGCGGCCAAGGCTGATGGGGCCTGAAGGCCCAGAAGGCCTCTTTTTTATCCAGTGGCCTTCCTATATGTGAGGCTGATGAGGTAGGACATATGTTTTTTTTTAAAACTAGTATTAGAAGTCTTATGGTATGCTCATTGGTGCCTATGTCTAGTAACCAGGTTTTTCTGAGGAATGCAACCATCAATTTGATAGTATACTGGAAAGGTATATTCCAAGAAGCAAACCCTCCTGTATTCTCTCCAGAGAGACTTGGAGGAATCCATTCATCAGTTCATGAGATATTGCTTGGATAGTGGTGGAGTGGAGATAGGAGCAGGGGGTTGGGGATGTTATAGCGAGCTGGGGAAGGCACCAGCCTTGAGGGCTTCCTGTAGCCAGAGGCCTTGTAGAAACAGGAGAGTCAGGTATCCATCCAGATGACTAAGTGCCACATCTGTTAGAGGAGATGAGCACAGTTCCTTTATATTCCACATTGATGTCCAGGGTCTCAGTGGCTCTGAGGCTGGGGTTTCCTTTGCCTCCTCACCCCTTCCTTCTCTACCCATCTGGGTTCCTCAGCCTTTAGCCTTCTAGGACAGTGTCTTGCCTTTACCGTAGCATATACCCTAGCATAGGGGTCATTTCAATTGCTAAGGTAGAACTAGGTTACTGTATGTGAAACATTTAGATTGTCTCCTGGCATGTAGTAGTTGCCAAACAAAAAGGCACAAGGACTATTGGAATTCAGTTTTGAGAGAAAACTTGCTAAACCTCTGTGCCATTTCTTGCCAGTTTCTCTGTTATCTTGTTTCTGAGGTTGTATGTATGTATGTATGTATGTATGTATGTATGTATGTATGTATGTATATATGTATGTATGTATGTGCACATGTTGTTTTCTCATAGAGATTGGAATGAGAAAGAGAAAGAGACAGAGACAGAGACAGAGAGACAAAGAGAGAGAGAGAGAGAGAGAGAGAGAGAGAGAGAGAGAGAGAGAGAGAGAGAGAAAGGAAGGGAAAGAGCAATATAGGAGCCAAGAGGAGAGATCTGATGTATTGACTACTACTAAAGGAAAAGAAAGGGAGTAGAGCCCTACCTTATGCTAAGACCCAAAGTGGTTTACCTCTGAGTGGATTACCTCTGTTCCTTGCATACACACAGGACAATTTCTTCCTCCAAACATAAAGCTGTTTGATGGATAGCCAGCTCAATGCTGGACTGCCCTCATGAAGACAACAGAAGCATAGCTAGGCCCCATAGAAAGCCTTTCTGAAGAGAGGGTAGATGGCATTGACAAAGGCTTTTTGGGGATCCACTGAGGATCCTGTGCATGCTAGGCAAGTATTTACCATTGAGCCACAGCCTAGCCCAGGAAACAGACTTTTAAAGGTTCCAGGATATTTAATTTATTCATTTTATTTTTATATATTGTCCAAATGGATGCTTTTGAGAGTGAGAGGAGGTAAGTGAATGTTAAAGTTTAGCTGCATCCTGAATGATGGGACTGCTCAGCAAATGGGGACATGTGGCATCAGGATCAGTGTTCCACTCTGTGAATCCTGTGAGCAGCAGGGGCAAGCAAAGGGAGAAGGGAGAGGAGAGTGGATTGACGCTGGCACAGGGAAGAGGAAAGCTGGAATGTGATTGAGGATGGGAATGGCAGATTCTTCTCACTCATTACCAGCGTGAAGGAATAGTCCTTGGCTCTGACACCTGACCTTGACTGGATGTCATGAAGCTTTGTTATATAAGCTCTTCCTGAGATCAGCCAAGACATCTGGTTCTTCAATATAATACTGCTCACCTGGTAACAGCAACAACAGCCCTGCGTGTCTGTCTAGGTTTTCACTGTGCTGTGGCTGACTGGTGCTCCACAATACTCCAGGCAGGGATTATTCTACTTCTGGAGAGAAGGAAACTGCCTCCTCATACCCACCCCACCCCACTTATTCCTTCATGGGATAAGGCAGCAGGCCTTTCCATCATGGGAGCTTGGCCTCCCTGTCCCTTGGGGACCCAGAGAGCTCTAGAATGGGGCTTTGGATTAAGCATTCCTCCATTTAAATCCAGGCACTATACAGGCACTCTGTTGCTGCATTGAGCAAGTCTTTTTAACCTTTCTGGAGTTTAAATTTCTCATCTGTTTAATGGCTTAGCAATAATAAGCCTTCTTTGGTTGTTAAGAAGATTAGATGAGATGATGTAATCAATGTTGACCACAGTACTTGGCATATCATAGTAACCAATAAATGATATTATCACCATTTTTGGACTCGGGAAGCCTGAAAACAACATTTTATCAAGAGAATGGATTTGTGCTGTTCAGAGGGCATACCATGAGATTTCAAGAGAGAAAAGTATTTCCTCGGCCTCTAGATATGACCACAGGGTGGTCAAGTGTTCAGAACAAGGGCAGAGCATAGAGCTTAGAGTCCAAACCAACTCATTGAGACTTGTCAAGGTAAGTTCAGAGTCCTACTCTTGTCACTACTTTCCAAATGGGAAGACTTACATAAATTGGCTTCCATGGCTATATTAATGAGAATTCTGAGTTTAGGACTTGGTAGGGGATCTTTTCTCTGGTTATACCTTGAAGCAAGAAAAAAAGAGGGAGCCCTAATGCTACAGAACTGGGGTGCTTGTCCTGTGAATGTGGAAGGACCTGAGAACAGACAGGAAGACACAGGAATGTCATTGTGATTTTCAGGTGGAGGAGGGGGCTACCACATTTGGTGTTTTTTCTAGAGGGAACAGGTAAGGAACTATGATACTGACAGTAGAGATCATTTAAGACAGGGCAGATTTTAGTCCAAAATGATGTGAGAAATTCTAGATAACTCACGTTTGTCTCTAGAACCAAGAAGCTGTCTTACACTTTCCAAGTAGTGTTAACTAGAAAAGAGTTGGTGAAATCATAGGAGAGGCAGGGTGTGCTGAAAGGTTATTATAGGTCTAACTAAAAGGCCTGCAGGATTTTCACAGAGTAGGCTTGGAGAATCAATTGGGACTAGATCCTAAGGAGTGAGTACCAGAGTTACTTTTCATATGAGGGAGGAAGAGAATATGAAGGGATCTCTGGGCAATTAAATGTCATGCGTTAAGGGCATAAAGTTTTCCTATGTATGTTAACAGGTTGGCACCAAGTGATAATACAGAAACTTAGACTCTTCCTGTTGTTAAAAGATGATCAGAGAGGTTATAACTAAAGGATGGGGAAGACTTGATGCTAAACTAAGAAGCAGAATTTTATCCTGCTGGTAGTGGGGACTAATTGGTGCCTTCTGAGAAGAGACAACGTGCAACAAATGTTGGGTGGCATGAAGGTGGGAGGCTAGGAGAGGATAGCCTTAAAGCTTCTGTCCCAACTCATAGGCTTGAGCATCCCAATTAATGACAGGGATCAGGACAGAAGAAAGGCTCTGTGGCTAGGCCTTTGTGGGCTATGGGTTTGTTCCAAGGCAATAAACCTCAAGGAGTAGATTACTGTGTTCATTCTTTGCATATGCTTCTCTTGGCCCAACCACCTGACGGAGGTGTTAGACTCATGGACCAACTGGGAAGATTGTGTGAATATAGCTTTCTGATACGTGGAAAGCTAGAGGATGTGGCCTGGGGCACTGGGTTTTCTGCATTCCAGAGGGTATGGCAGGTGTAGAAGGGAACGAGGACTTTGTGGCCAGCGACACTGGACTTTTACCATCCAATAGATAATAGGGTTTAGAAGGAAGTGATCCAGGGGGAACCTGGTGACAAGACAGAGCAGTCTGACTGTCTCAGTCTGGGCCACAGAGGAGCTTCAATAAGAGGCAAGGAAAGGCTGTGGGCACCAGGGCTTTATTCAAGTAGGCTGAGGTTTTGGGTGGGGTACAGTGGATGGAGAGATGGAAAGTGCTGTGGTTAAGTGATGTGGATGCTAAGGGGCATCTGGGTGGTGGGGAGGGAGCCTAGAAGCCCCAAAGTCAGAACTTTGGCTCACAGGGTCTGGGAACATTCCTAACATTTTTGGATCCTAGGAAGAACATAATTCCTAAGTATTCCAGACTTATACTAGGCTCAGTCACTAAATAATTTTCAGACCATCTTCTGTTCTGAGAATTATAAAGGTGGGCACATGAACTAAGATATGCCCCCTGCCTAGATGGAACGTGGAAGGTACCCCTCACTCAAAAACAGAGCACTCTGTATGGAAAGTAGCCAGCAGGTTGCTTGGAACAGAGAGGTCAGTGAGTTCAAATAGAGCACTAGAAATGGACTCACCATGCCTTAAACATGAAACAGTCTTGTTTTAGTCATTCATCATTCTTTCAGGGTTTTAGCTAAGTAGGAAACAGACTCTAAAAGGTACATACTTTTCCCAAGGTTTCTAGGTGACAAGTAGCTGAATTACACCAATGTCCAGTCTACCTGATCCTGAACTAGTATGCCCCACACTCTTATTTTGCCTTTAGAGTTGAGATTATGCAGTGACCATTATATGGAAGACTTTTAAAACATCATAGTGAAGTAGGAAGGCAGCCAGCATGTGTTAGACCACTTTAACTTTAGAAGGCAAGTGGACATCCATTCCAGCACAACTGGAACATCTAGCCCCACTTTTTCATGGAATCATAGAAACTATCAACCCCTGTCTGTTATCGGGGGGTAATTTCTGCTTTCTTAGCTAAATTCCTTCCTGAAACAGTATTAGAATGGGACAAAGTAACCTTGGGATTCTATCATTTATACCAAAAGCGTCTCAGCTTTAGCTACTTTTTCACTAGTAAGCAGTCACTTTATAACATCTTCAACTGTTTGGGAGCTCAAGGTTTCAGTCCTTAAGGATGTGTGTGAGTATTACTCAAGACTGGGTTGGAAGGGTGTGATGAGGGATGAGAGTCAGAGAAAGCTGGGCAGTAGCCAAGGTGGGACTGTGGGGGTGGAGAGGAGGGGCTGACACAGCTCAGTGAGCATTAGCTGAGAGCCTGACCATGCTGGGGTATAGAGTGGGTGCTAGGATACCTACATGAAAAGACAGCATTGTCTCCATGGATGGCATGTTCAGGCTGTGAGCAGGTGGGTGTTGGTGGGAGCTGCCTTCTCAATTCGAGGAACTTTGCTATCCTGTATCTTGTAGAACCAGACAGTCATTTATTGCTGAGCAGGTTTGTAGTGGGTCCCATCCTGTGTTCAGTCTGATATTCTTGGAGCTCAGAACCTAGATCCATCCCTGCAGGCAATACCTTGCTTTTGTCCTCAGAATAGACCTGCCTGCTCCCAGAATTCTTTTTTTTTTTTTTTGGGTCCAGTCATGGGGCCTGAACTCTGGGCCTGGGCGCTGTCCCTCAGCTCTTCAGCTCAAGGCTAGCGCTCTACCACTTGAGTCACAGCGCCACTTCTGGGTTTTTTCTTTTGTGCTTATGTGGTGCTGAGGAATCGAACCCAGGGCCTCAGGCATGCAAGGCTCTACCACTGAGCCACCTTCCCAGCCCCCAGAATTCTTAATGGGAACCTTTCTCTCAGCACAGAGAGAGTTTTAGAACATCTGCTAGAGAGGCAATAAAAACCACTGAGAACCAGGTGCTGGTAGTCACACCTGCAATCTTATCTACCCAGGAAGCTGTGATCTCAGGATCAGAGTGTGAATCCAGCCCAATCAGGAAAGTCCACATGACTCTTATCTTCAGCTAACTATCAGAAAGCCACAAGTAGAACCAGAGGCTCAAGTAGTTAGAGGGCTAGCCTTGGGCACAAAAGTTCAGGAATAGTCCCTAGGCCCTGAGTCTAAGCCCTGGGATGAGCACACAAAAGGAAAGAAAAGTAGAGATGTTGACTATTCAGAGTGGGAAGGTGAAGTAGTGTCTGGGCTGCTGTGATTCAGATCTCATGCTAGCAGTACACTTCAGGAGGATAAAGTCCAGTCACATCCTACCAACTAATAAGGAACAAAAAATAAAATAAAAAAATAGACCTGTTAAATGATCCTCTCGTGTCAGAAATTCAGTTATCAAATGTCACCTGTACTTGTATTTAACAGAAAATTTTAGATCGTGACAATCGAATGAGAAATGGTGTTCATGAGAAGGATTCTATAAACTACTTGAGAAACACATGCCATTACATCACTAACACACATTGTGGGAACTTTCCCTAAGTAACTCCAGGAGTAATTAATTACCTGTTGTCCAGCTTGACTTGCAGTATCCTAGAAGAACAATAATAGGGACACTGGTACAACTTGACTTTTCTCAAAGCCATCTCTGGATTTAGTGTGGGCACTCTTGATAACAGTGAATAGGACAGAGGATCTGTTATTCCAAGGCTAAAAAGCCAGCCATGAATGTGGTCAGGACTTGGCTCTTCTTCTCTCTACCCCAAACAGCTCAACTTCAGGTTTAGCCTCAATGATGGAGGCCTCTGATGCATTTCCCCAGTTGTGACTTTGTTGCCTCCCCTGAGCATCATAAACTTGGCCTGCTCACTAAGAAGGGCTAGCTGGTAAGACTCTGGGGAAGAAGCTGAGGAAGGCTCCAGGGAGCTGTAAGAGTGAGCATGTGTGCTGTAGGAGACTTCTAGCTCTGGAAGGTCTGATGCCCTTGCTGTCTTTCCATGAAGTACTTCTAAGAATACCCAGAAAACTTGAACATGTGCGCTATGTTTAAACTCTTGTATCTCCAGGGTTTGCCTGTGTTGGGGATGATCACAAAAGATTTGGCTGTGTCTCAAACATGATAATGTTTTTGCTAATTCTAATATTTAGGCTGTGATGAGGAGTCTTTGCCAAATCCATCTTCTGTGGTTGCACAACTAGGGACAAGACTCTGGGTAGGGAGAGACAGGGTGTTGCACATTTCTAGGGTAAGTACTGAGCTGGTTGATCTGTTCAGTCTTCTATCTCTGGCCAGCCCTGTGTGAAGCAAGTATAATATTTCTGTGATATATAACCTGAGAGGATAATGTATATTACTTGAGGTTAAAAAATAAGTAGGCCTCTGACTTCCCTATTAATTCATCTGTTGAAATCTTAACCTGCAAAGTGTTGGTATAATGAAGTAGGGATTTGGGGAGATGATTAGGTCCTGAGAGTGGAACCTTTTGAATGAGATTAGTCCCCTAATAAAGCAGGCCTGAGGGAGCGACCTAGTCTTTTCTATCATGTGAGGACATAGCTCAGAGCTAATAAGGCATATAATGAGACAGGGGTTCTCATGAGACATTTATCAGATACCTATCAGAGCTTTGATTTTAGATATCCCAACCTCCTGAACTAAGAGAAATAAACTTGTTTATAAGCTACCTACACGAACTGTTCAATTGTTCTTGGTGAAGGACAGACAGGAACTCAGTTTATGTAATTTTTGTTACTGCAACCCCAAACAGACCCAGCCTGGACTCCTTCTGCTGTATCTGGTTCCTCTTACTCTTTGGGAGAAATATCCTCCATGTACTTGGTAAGAAAGGGGCCTGAGAAGGTTCAGGACTGGGTTGGAGTGAGAAGTAGTATTTTTAGGACCTGTTGAGTCATGCTAGCCTCTATACCTTTCACTACTTCCTTTGAGGCTGAGGACATTTTAGGGTACCTTCTGTTGGGGAATAAAGGCTCTATTGAAATAAAGGTAAAGAAGAATGGATTAAAAACTCCCAGAATATTTTTAGACATTTATACTCCCTTGAGACCTGAGAAGCTTTCAGGAGCAATATGTCTTTAGCACCCGGGGAGGGGATAACCTTGCACAGTACTGCTACCGCAAGGCTTGTCTTTGGTTTATGGCATCATGTGTAACACTGGGGGATTTCTGGGTCATTGTCTTGGGAAAGTCCCTAAACCACCCTCTGGCTTCAGAGCTCTGGAGCAGGGAGATGATCTGAGTGACAAGGGTCTGTGATTGATAAGCTGAGGTTAGGGAATAATAAGCCCTGTCCACTCTCCCCTGTCCCCATAATCTGGAGTGGTGAGTGGTTTAAAGAAAAGCAGACAAGCCAGGCACCGGTGGCTCAGGCCTGTAATCCTAGCTAAACAGGAGGCTGAGATCTGAGGATCGAGGTTCAAAGCCAACCTGGGCAGGAAAGTCTGTGAGACTCTTCTCTCCAATTAGCCACCAGAAAACCAGAAGTGGCACTGTGGCTCAAGTGGTAGAGTCCTTGCCTTGAGCTGAAGAGCTCAGGGACAGCGCCCAGGCCCAGAATTCAAGTCCCATGACCACCACCACCACCATCACCACCACCATCAACAACAACAACAACAAAAAGAAAAGCAGACATTGCTCCGAGCTCTTGGGTTCTTGAATGAAGCTTGATCACTGGTCATTTGTGTGGTCTTAGGTTTTTCTTATCTTAACATCCTAATGTCTAGCCTTGCTCCCCAGGAATGATTCAAATGAGAATGGGCTTACAAAGAATACAGGTAAAAAGATGAGATCACCTGCTTTTACCTGGCTATTGTAAAAACAAAAAAGAGGCATCAGTCTCCCTTGTGCTGGGAGAAAGAGCAACACTGGTGGGTCAGATTAGAAATCAATAGCTCTGGAGAAAAGATAGTCCCCCCACACACCCCACCCCGACCCCCATACCTATTCCTGTATCCAAGATCAGATGAGGGTCTGTATGAATTTACAAAGCTTCCAAAACAAAGTACTACAGAACAGGGGGATCAAATGGTAGAAATTCATTTTCTCATAATTTTGGCGACCAAAAATCCAAGATCTAGCACTGACAGAGTTGATTTCTTGTGAGGCCTCTCGGCTTATAGATAGGCATCTTCTTCCTGTGTCTTCACATGTCTTCCCTTTGTGACCATCCATGCCTGTCCTAATCTATTATTATAAGAACACCAGTTATATTGGCTTAGGTTTCCTTCTAATCTAATGATGAGCCCTACCTTTAAAAATTATCCTGTTTCCAAATATGGCCACATTCTAAAGTACTGAGGACTTACTAAAGGACTTCAATTTAAAAAAAATTTGGGGAGACACAATTTAACCTATTATAGAATGCTTCTAAGAGCCTTAGTGAACAAGGTTCAGTGTCTTGGTAAAGGACAGACAGGAACTCACTGCTGTCCTACAAAGCTAAGAACGAAGTAGACCCAGTGATAGAGGAAGCTTGACAGGCCTTGTTTCATGGCTCACCCAGAAAAGGCTGGGGGCCAAGCTGTTTTCCTGCAATGTGTATTTTGTACAGTGTCTTCATCTGCCTCCTATGTGGCTCTGCGTGCTCCATTAAGACAGAGCTGCTAATCCCTTTTTCTAGCCCAGACCTTCAGGAGACACCTCCTTATCTTCTGACAGAGGTAGGAGCCAAGTTGCTGACAATGTACACAGGCTGGTCTTTGAGAAAATGTGTTGGTTCCTCTCTGTGTGTGTGTGTGTGTGTGTGTGTGTGTGTGTGTGTGTGTGATTTTTTTTCCCAGCTATGATCTCACTATATTGCCCAGGCTAGTCCAGAAATACTGTACTCAGTGTTGGTTCCTCTGTGTGTGTGTGTGTGTGTGTGTGTGTGTGTGTGTGTGTGTGTGTGTGTGTGATTTTTTCCCAGCTGTGATCTCACTATATTGCCCAGGCTAGTCCAGAAATACTGTACTCAAGCGTTCCTCTGGCTGTAGCCTTATAAGTAGCTGTGACTATAAGCATGTGCCAATGTACCCAGTTCTTTTTTTTTTTTTAATGTAAAAGAAGAGCCATTTTGTTGACTCAAAATTAAACTGTTCAATAAATGTTGACATGACGGTTGGAAATACAGCATACATTTTAATTAATTCAATTAGTGTTTGACTAAAGCCTGCCAGATTCTGGAGCCTGATCCCCTGTGGGAAGCTAGAAAGCCTTGTAGGAGGTGGCTTCTTGTAAGCTAAAGTTAAACATGAGACCCAGAATACTCAAAAGCTTGCCAATTCAGACCTGTGTTTGCTTGTTGCTTAGCATTTTAAAATAAAGGAATGAGAAGAAAAGCCTGGTTTTATCATCTGTCAGGGAAGTTCCATCCTCTGCTCTGGTTGGTCTGTCTGCATCCATTATTTAATGCTCACGCCAAGCCCAAGTATGGACAAATTCCCCTTATGGTATACTTGCCTTTATTTTTTGAGTAGAAGGCCTCAAAAATGGAGAAGTAATCTTTATTTCAGAATGCCAAGACAGCCACATGCACCTTCTCTCTCTTTCCAAAGATATGCAAATATTTAATAAATGACTTACCCATATTCTTCAGGTTCTTTGCTGAGCTCTGAGGATAGAAAGGTAAGTAGAATATACTCCTTACCCTCAAGAAGTGCTCAATTTAAACAGAGAGACACATTGAGAAAAAATATAAAATATTTCATTCTTAAGATTAGCACAAACAATTCTGATGATTAAAAGGGGCCTCATCTTCAAAAAGAGAAAAGACTAGGAGCTTCTACTGGGACTGATGTCCTTGGTGGCTGGAAAGGTCTCTTGGATGTGATGCATTTGGATAAGGCCTTAGAATGGTTAGGATTTTGAAAGAATAGATGGATAAAAGCATCCTCAGGAAGAAAGGCAGAGAAAACAGGCAAGCTTTTATGTACCTCTCCCTGTCATACTCTATAGCTTTTCTATATTTAGAGGGTAGAAGGTTATTCAGTCTGGTTAGTGAAAATGTAACTAGAAGGTGAATTGTACTAACAGACTTTGAATGAGCTGAATAATGTAGCTTTTGATCCCCCTGCCAGTAGTGAAGACCCAGCCATGCAGGGGTTGGGAGCAGAGGAGGCATGACCTGAGATTTATGGAACATCTTGTGTTGTACTGGGAGGGATGGACTAAAGGGGAGTTGGCTGGAGATAGGACTCCTAGAGGAGACAGCTTTTGCAACCTAGCTGAGAGATGATGAGCCATGGAGAAATGTTTGAGCTATGAGGAAAGTTTGATCAGATGTTAGAGCCTATTCAGAGTGTCTGAATGGCACTGTAGAAAGAGCGCCATATGAGTCATCAGGAATTTAGTTCAAATCTCAGTTCTGCTGAGAAAGAGAAGGTGGAATCCTGCTCACTGTCACCACTTCCTCCCCCTTGCTTGGAAATTTCAGAACCTTGGGAAGCAGGTTTTTCTTTTAAACATGTTTTTTGTTTGTTTGTTTGCTTTTGAAACAGGGTTTTGCCATGTAGCCCAGCCTGGCCTTGAACTCTTGATCCTCCTATCTCTGCCTCCCATGTACTGGGGTTACATCCACTATACCTAGCTATTCTTTTAAAGTTTCTGTTATTGGAAAAAATTCCAGTATACACAGAATTGTGAGGAAGAGTATAATGAATATGCTTGATTGTCACTCTACTTCAACAGTCTCCACTTGCTGGTATTATTTATTAGGGTTAGTCAGTGGGGTAAGAGTTTGTTTGTCATGAGGTAGATTGGAGAGGGGAAAGAAAGTAGATAAGGACTACTGGGAGGGAAGTTTGTGAGATGATATCCCCGTTTTCTGTTTTCTGTTCATTATGCAGGTTACCTAAAGCCTGATTCACACTGACCTTTCTGACAAGGCTCATCTATAAGCCAGGCACTAGAACTAATTCACTTTGGCAGGCATTGTCCAGTGGCTACAACACAATGCCTTTTCTTCCAGACCACCTTCTTGGCATCCGTATGTAGGAAAGTGAATTACAGTGCCAATTATAGGTTGCTGACGGGGCCTGAACTCTTAGACACCACCATTTGAAAGGAAGGTGCAGCAGGCCTGCCTGGGATGGAGCCCACTAGCTAGTGAGAGTACTTTTACCCTTAGAGAAGGTCACAAGTATGCTATGCAGAATAACACTTCTATGGGAACTGTTGCATTGTCCTTCACTGAGTGGCCTCACTTGGTTTGGGATATGGTAATTGCTCATACCATGTAAGTTGGCAATAGTTGAAAACTAAGACCACATATCAGAGGGATACAAAGATATCAGTTTTATAGCTAAATAAAGGTGTTTAGAGAAAGTGGCCCACAGGGTCATCAGTGCATCATCCTTTAGCTGAAGGAAGGGAGAGCTAGATGGCAATAGTCTCTTCCTTTGTCAGGAGAGAAAGAGGGAGTCAAGCTCACATGTTGTGGTTCCACTAATAAGACACTTAACTACCAATGTCCTCCCATTGGATGTCTCTATGACAACATGAAACAGAAATTAAATGAAGATTTGAGTGCATGTGTGAATATCAGCAGTGATTCGTTTGGGTAGAGTAGGACTGCTTTTGTGCAGGATCTAGAAATATGGGTATTGAAAAATAAGTTTTTATGGACAAAGACTGGGAGAAAGCCTTTAGATTAAAGGGACTGGCATGATGTAAGAAAAATGCTCTTCTATGTATGACTAGAGGATGAGGGAGTCAGAATATGGTGGGGAAGGTTGAGGCTTGGTGAAGAAGTGCTGTGTAACTGTAGCAGCAGACTGCCTGGACCCAAATCTTGTTGCTACTGCTTTCTGGATATGTGATTTAGAGAAATTGGTTAATCACTTCCGGTTCCACTGTTGTCTGCGAAATTTGGATATAATACTTAACAATTAGCAAGATATGTGATATACACACATATATGCATAAATGCTTAGTTCAGTGGAAGGGAGAGAGAACGCCTAATAAATGACAGCTTTTTTTTCTCTTTTTGGTATATATTTTTTATTGTAGAAATACTGTACAGAGGGGGTTACAGTTACATAAGGTTATGAGTACATTTTCTATTGAGTGTTGTTACTTCCTCCCTTGTTTTTCCCCTACCTCCCCAACTTCTCCCTCCCCACCCCCCAAAGTTATAAAGTTCATTTTCTACATAGTGTCTTGTACATCTCATTGTTACAATGGGTCATCCAGTGGTGTTCTGTTTATTGGCTCCATGTTAAACTTAAACATTTAATTTACCTTACACTTTGATCCTAAAAGTTCCTCTCAGTAATGAGCTACATATTTGGGGACCTCAGAAGTGTCTTCACAGACCTTTTCCATTACACTGTGGAATAAATCTTTGGTCTCACTCCCTCATATTTGAGATCCTATGCTTTATCTCTTCAAAGTTAATTGTGATTTGGGATGATCCATTACATACAACATGATTAGGAGGGATTGGTTAGGAAACTTGCAGCCTGATATTCAGTACTCTTCAGTACTCTAGGGTATGGGTTCTCTATGCCTCTTTTGTGGACCTGAGCTATTCCTCATGAAAATGGAGATCATAGGGCATAGTACTCAACTTGAGTACCTATAACAACATAGAGGAAAAAATAATTTCTTTTTGTAAAAGTAAATTTCTGAGAGGCAAGGAGAGAAGGATCAGGTAAAAACTGTGGTTGCTTTCAAGACTAGCTGTGTAGGGTAGTTTTCATTGTTCAAAGTTACTTTTCAGATAAATTTATTTCTGTGTTGTATTTCTTATACTAGTGAAGATAGATATGCCCAATACATATAATTATTTCTGTCCTGGTACTGTAAATGACAGCTTTTAATGAATCTGGGGCAACAGGTATAATTTTTATATCAACTCATGAGATTAGACTTTGGTAAGAGGAGGCCATGCTGTGCTCAGGTTCTCAATACCTGCACACAGGCTGGCCAAAGCAACTCTGCAAAGAGAGCCCTGGAGACCTGAAGGTGAGGGAGGGGACAGGGGACAGGTTACAGATGAATGCAGGGTACATAGCCCAAGGAGGAGCCCAGAGAGTGCTTTGACCCAAATGACAATGGCAGCCAATACCTCTCTGATGGGATGCCAACAAAAGCAATCCTGCTGACTCCGATTGACTTAGGCTAAGTGCTTTGCTCTATTAAGACATTGAACACACCCACCTTTCAGGTAGATATTGCTGCCCCCTTACCAATAAACAAAGGATTCGAGGTTATATCTCTTGCTGTAGGACACATGGTAAGTATCCTAATCAGAGCCCACACTCAGGCAGTCTAGCTTCAGCTTGTGCCTTTAACTCCAGCTTAGGCTGCCTTTCCATTAAATAAGAATGGGAGCCCACAGCTGAAGCGGAGAGAGGGCAGCATCCCTGTTCTCCCTTGTGGGCTGCATGTATACAGGTGGAAATCTCACTTCAGTGGCTGCAGTAGGCTACAAAGCCTAGGAGAAACAGGACATAATAACTGGGGTGTAGGGTGACATGGGGTGTCAGGCTTTAATGTTTTTGTGGCTTGAGAAAAAGGAGATGAAAAGATGCAAAATCAGCTCAAGATGCATAATTGAGAGGATGGATCCCAGGGATGATAGACTAGAGGGCCAGAGGGATGGGGGCAGGACCAGGGGGAAGTGTGGAGTGGAGGAAAGGGGAATGGAGAGGTTTCATTGCATATCAAAGATGCATGGTAGTTCACCGAGGGGAGTGTGTCAGGAAGCAAACATGAGATTAGAGATTGGATGCTTGGGTGACTGGGAAGAAGAGATACATGATCCTGGTAGAGGGTGAGTGAGGGCAGTGTGACCAAAGAAACAGAACACGCCAAGGAGTAGACTAGGTGTGAGCTGGGCCATGGATGGAGAAAGGTAGTTTGGGGCTAAGGACTCAGTGTGCTGACCAACTGACATGCTTTGGGCATGGAGGTAGAGAGGTTTCCACATTGGGCAGAGAATAAGGGGATGGGGAAAGCAGAGTTGAAGTGTGGGAAGCCGGCAGGGACCCTTTGAGGTAGGCAGCAGAGAGGGGGAAGGCTGCCAGACATAGTCGGCTGATACTTAAAGAGGAGGTAAGGGGAATCCAGAGAAATAAAGTGAGATCCACTGAAAAGCGTCATTCCATCCTTTCACACTTTTGCTGAGAACAAGGGCCTTCCAGGTGATTCTTCCAGTGGTGCCACTGCCTGGTGGACACAGGCCAAGTTCAAGGGTGAGAGGAGGTGAAAGAGTCTTCCCAAGCCGAGCCCAGTTTCACCTGCTGCCACTCTCTGGCCAAGGAGCTACCTCTTTGTAAAACACAACTGATAATTGTAATATATCCTGCACAAATGAGATAAGGAAGACAAAGTCTCTTTACTCCTTGTAAGCAGGAGGCCTGCTGTGAACCTCCAGAGGCAGGGTGTTTACAGGCAGGTGGAAATTACTCAGGCCTTGAAGTAATTTGGTATCATTTTGATGCACTGTGAACACTCAGGACGATGGGGACAGGTTGCTAACTCTTCAAGTGAATTGTTCGCTGTGTGTGATCCTTCACATGTCAGCCTCAGAAGCTACGTTCTCCCTTACGTAACTTCTCAGATCTGTTCTTTCTGAGGCTTTTAAGAAGGAAAGAAATGAAGCTTTGACTCCAAGTTCTCTAATGGGTTACAGTGGACCCCGCTCCTATGAGAACATAAACTTGTCTCACTGCATGAAGGGGCAGACCCACGGTGTGGGGGGTTGGTGATGCTCTGTTCACTGGATGTTTCCTGGCTCCCCCATCTCTTTCCAAAAGCCAACATCCTGTCCTCACTTCCCACTGCCATTCCCGCTTGTTGATCTTATCCTGAATCTATCTCCTTGTTGGAGTGCCTGCATTGCCTTGAAATCTGCTCAAACCAAAAGTAAAGGCTGTGACCTTCACTGCCAGGATTGCTTTAGCCTCTTTTTTTGGCCCTTGAAGTGGGAGAAGGAGACCTGTTTAGTGAGGGAGGGGAAGGATGTGACCTATCAGGAGCATGAAACAGGAATTTGAAAACATTAAACAGACACTAAAGGGAACAATGTCAGCAGCTGAGTGTCCAAATAGGTCAGATGTGCTGTCTGCGTGTGAGCTGTCTGAATCTCGCACTCACCCGTTTCCTGGCCAGGCCCTGGGCTCCTCCTTGTGGGCTGGGCTCAGCTTACCACGATGTCTCATGCTCATGCCTTTGGGGGTGGTGTTTCTCTTAAGCAGCTTGTCATTTCAAGTAGAATAGACATGTCACTTCTGTTCCTGAGTCTGTGGGACAGAGACTAGAGGTCTGGCCTATGACACCTGAAGGTGAGGTCTTGGTGCCCCATACTCTCTTTAGAGGACAGTGTTCAGCTTTGTGACTGCCCTGCTTTGGCTGCATGGTATTGGAAAAGTTTCTTGGGGTCATGGGCTGTGGTTTGGTGAGAAGGGCTTGGTTGTTTGGGTAAGTGCTTAAGTGGAAGCATCTGGGTTGGACTGCGCCAAAGAAGGCTGGCGGTGGGGCAAGGACATGTGATGGGTACCGGGCTGAGTTTTAAATGGAAGGTACAGAAAGCCAAAGGAAATCTGTCTAGTGTGCTTGGTAGGGCTGGGCTGCAGAATAAATGTTCTTAGGGATTTCCTGGGATTTGCCCACTCCTCTTGGGAGTAGCCAGGAATGACCACTGAATACAAGTCACTAGCCTGGTGTATTAGAGAAAACAATTCTCAGCGAGACTGAGGTTGTCGGTGGTGGGTGACTCTGCTGTCATCCAGCACTGTCAGCCTGTGCCTAGGCTTGGAGCCCTTTCAGCTGGATCTCCCACCCCTGGCAACTGACTCACTGATCAGATTGGCCTGATATGGGATGTGTAGGTGGGAACTGTAGCTTGTGCGTGTGAAAAACACTTTTGATGCTATAAATCCTTAAATAGTATTTGTTATTAGGAGTTACAATTAGTTAACTTCTATGATATGCTGGTTAGGTGGAGACAGTGAAATTTTCAGTGGCATTCTCTTACTCTTTCCTGTTCAACTTAAGTTGCTGCTGTTAGCTGACAGAAGGAACCAAAGCTCCACCCCTCTATACTTACTGGTTGCAGATATCCACTGAAGGCATTCAGCAAGGTTGATAGCAAATCTCTCAGCTTCCTGATCGCTGGCCTGCCTTGCTGTCTGTATTGTGACTGGATGTTAGTTGTGTCTACTCCTGTCATGAGAGAAGGTAATGCCTGTGGTTTGTCCTTGTGTTATGACATGTCTGGGCTTTGCAGTTGCTCAAACTGTCTCTGTCTTTACATGTTAGATGTGCTATGCTGCTCCTTGTCTTGTGAGTCTTGACCTCAGGAATATGAAGGACCTCATTCCAGTCCTAAGGCCTTGGATGGGGATGACTTGGCCTTGAGAGCCTTTCTACTGCAGACTTCTTCCTCCTTCCATCCCTCCCTTTTGACATGGGGATGTTTATTTTATGCCTGTTGCACCATTGTATGTTGTAGATGACTTGTTTCACAGGATCATAGAGAGAAGAATTTAGTCCTGTCAGCTTCCTGCTGTCTCTTCCAGGCAATTGTTTGGTTCTGTTCATCCCTTCAGCTCTTGTGAGCTGAGCTCCAGGGTCAGAGCCCATGGCTTTGCCTTTGTGGGGCTGACCCTTGAGCCAAGGAGTTGGCACATGTAATGTGGCCAGTCCTCTGGACTGGCAGTCATTGCCATCTGGAGGATGGGAAAGGGTCCTGGAAGAAGATGGTGCCGGAATTGGGTTTTGAAAGAAGAGTAGATGTTGAGCAAGGGGAATGAAGATCTTGGGCTGAAACATTACATGCTGAGGTATATCCTTAGATTAGAAGCAGGCAGGCAACCGGAGTTTGGCTGTTACTCAGGGCAAGAGCCAGGTATGGCCAGGAGAACTATAACTTATGTAGCTATGAACTCAGTCCCATCATATAGGTACTTTTACCAAACCCTCACAAATGGGGAAGATGAGGCTAAGTGGGATTAAAGAATTCATCATAGACATAGCTGGTAAAGGGAAAAAATATGGTTCCAAATTCAGTCTGATTTCAGATTCACAACTCTTATTCATCACTACATGGTCTGTGGTGGCCTAGACTTCCCTTCATATCTTTAGTGATAGGAAGCTGTGAGATCTTATAAAATTCCTTGGTAAGATTTAGGAAGTAGCTTCATCTTTCTGGCAGGTGTGTGGACACTGAGGGGAGGAGTAGGGAGGGGGGTGACACTGGAGGCAGAAGACACTACAGTCATTCTAATGGGAGTGACAAGGGGACAGTTCTGAGAGGGGTGAAGAAGGAGACTTCCCTAGATCTGGTGACTGGCCACTCCTCCCACTGAATGTGGGTGAGAGAAGGGAAGACCAAGAGGTGGTTCCTAGGTTTCTGGCTTGGTGACAATCATGGTATTCCTGAGGCAGGAAGAGGAGCATTTGGAGAAATGATCTTGGGGCCCCAGTGAGGATATGGAGAGGGATGTGGGTGTCAAGTGTGGGAATGGGAAACACCAGCACTCACTGTCTTATATCCTACCTTTTAGTTCCTTCTGACAATGGATTGGTTTATTTTTACCAACAAATCTATAAATACATCTCTAGGGGAATCTTCCAGAGACCCAGACATATGGTCAGGCTGCAGAGGAGATGGCTAGGTACAGACTCTGTCATCTCTTCTACAGAATAAAAGAGATATGGTGATCACATTTAGGTTTTCTGGAAGTGTTGGCTTGATAGGAAGATGGGAGCTTAGCAGAGCAGGAAAGCTGTTGGCCTGGGTATTACACAGGAAAGCAACCAGGACATCCAGTTGACTTAATAGCTGGGACATTTGGTTTGGATGGGGCTGACTTCTGCCAAGGTGTATGATAAAGGCTAAAGTCGAACTCAGACTGAGTTTGTATGTTGGAAGTGTGTGGCTTATGGTAAACCCTAGAGACTTCTAGGCAGAAGAGTTTCTAGAGAAGGTTTTTCTTTCCTCCTTTAGTCAGTAGCAGAACTACCTGAGGAGGTCAGTCATCTAAAAAGGACAGCCCACTTCTGTTTATGAAGCTGTTTGTTGCTTTGTAACTGACTCTCTAGGTGATTGCAATGAACACCAAGTTTGATGATTGCTGAGCTGATGGGTCAGTCTTTTAGTGCAGACTGAGTTGAGAAGGTTGCTTGGAGGGAGGCAACCAGTTAGATGGGTATTATAGTCCTAGTGAGGTAATACAGGGACGAGCAAGGGTGAAGAAGCAAATGAGATCATTATTTGCAAGAGTCTGGGGAGGAGACGCTGCCTGATCTTACTAGGTCTTACTGAGAACACCTGGCTGCATTATCTACCTGAAGTGCATCATTTGTCCCAGGTACCACTTTTTACTTCTGTTCCTCCTCAGTCTTCTCTCTAATGGCTGCAGGTTGGGGTATTCTACGCTTCACATAGATCAGAAATTAGAACATCTATCATTTTGGTCTAAACTACCTTCATCTCTTGCCTGGCTTTCATGTGTTCACAGTTGTGTCCTTGAAGTCTATATTTATGTGCAGGGGAGAGGGGGTACTAGGGCTTAAACTCAAAGCCCTGTCCCTGAGCTTCTTTTTTCTCTCTCTCAAAGTTAGCACTCTACCACTTGAGCCAGAGCCCCAGCTTTCAGCTTCTTTTGTGTGTGGGGGGAGGGTGGGAGGAAGGCGGAGAAAGTTGGAGATAAGAGTTCTTATGGACTTTCCTGCCTGGGCTGGCTTCAAACTATGATTCTCCAATCTCAGCCTTCTGAGTAGCTAGGATTATAGGCATGAGCCATTGGCATCTGGCTTTGCAGTCCGTGTTTTAAGCAGCAGCCTGAGTAATACTTTTAAAGGTAAGTCAGGTCATATCACAATGCTTGTAATCTGAAATTCCCAACTGGTATGTAGGGATTAAGTGAGATAATGTTAGATAAGCCCTTATTAGAATACTTAAGAGATACACACAAAGATACAGGTAGAGGGTATAACAGATATAGGGTAACTGTTGAAGTGAATGAAGCATAAGTTAATTAAATTTTGGTACCGTTCCAGGAACACCAGATGTATTTGATTGCCCCCTTCCTCCCCAGTGCTAGGTATCAAACCTAGGGCCTTGAGGGAAATGCCAGGGAATAGGGAAATGCTCCAACAGTAAACAACATCACCAGCTCTAGGTGTTTTAATTTCCATCCCTACTAAAAGCCACACACTTTAAAAGTCAAATAATTATACATGATTTGTTAAATAGCCATCTTCCCACCTATGTATCTTGATTGCTTTTCCTCAGATAGAATCACGTAAGATTCTTTTTGTGTGTTTATCAGTATTTCTAGAAAACATATTCTAGTAGCATATTCTGCTAACCCATTTACTTTTGGCCGTCATTACTGTATAACAGTTCTTTGGAACCTGGAAGCTGAGGCCCTGCCCTCATAACCCATGCATTTTTCCATCTGCCAGGGCCATTTTGGTGAGGACGTCCTGTGGCATTTCACCATAAGGACGATGATTACTCTGGCATTTTGGTTTCTATGAAGTTTTGTTATTTTCTCGGCTTTCTTATCACTGAACTAAATTTTTCACCAGTTATGTAAATGTTGTAAGAGCTTCAGATGCATATGTCAGCTTCATACTGCTCTGTCTTTCTGAGCTTTAGGCTTTAGGGCTGGCTGACCTTTGATGCTTGCTTCATAGCTGTAACCCTCCCAGCTCCCGTGTCTCCCATCCCACGTCGTCCTGGTTTTATGTTTTTCCAAGTAAATTCTTTTATTGTTGTTTCAGTGGGCAGCTAAATTAGACGTCTGGAAACAATCTGCTATATTTACTTGAGGTTTCTTTTGTTTACTTGCACTCATAACAATGAGACTGGTTTTATACTGATTTTATCGGTAACACAGTTGTGGCTTAGGGTCGTTCAAGTCTCACAGTCAACATGCAGCAGAGGCCAAGTTTCAATCTGACTTATATTCTTGGGTGTTATTGATCAGTATAGCTATCATTTCAATTTAGTCACTGCTCAGTTTCCTTCATTTCTCTCTTCCTCCTCAAAGCTTGAATGGCTTCTAGTTCTTTCTTCCTCTTTCAAAGAGATAAGTCTCATATCCTTTTAGAGGCGATTTCCCAAGTTTAGGGATAGTAAATGGTGTTTTTTTAAAATAACCATTTAAAAGCAACCATGGTTTATAGGAGATTTGTAAAGTATGAGGAAAACACTTCAGTTTATTAAGATGACACTGTTCCTCATTTCCTGGTCTTTTGAAGAAAAGGGAAGCATCAGATGACTCTCTGTTGTAAGGTAATAATGAAACTCTTTTATTGCGTTTCCTCCTGCAGCCTTGCTTTCTCTGTAGAGTTGTTGAGTGCAGATGCTGAAGAGACAGATCTCAGTTTAGGCTTGGCCATTACTAAAGCACAGAGATCATTAGGAACCAGGGGTACTATTCCCAGTCTGTTTCTCCATCTTGTACCCTAGTCAGCTTCAAGGTGCTAAATTGGCTTTTGTGTAGTCTAGTCCAGTCCATGTGTCTAGCATCCATCAATACACACTAACCTTTCAAGTATGACTTCTCTTCTCATTGGCTAATTTTATGGGTCATTTTCTCCCTAAGTAGTAATAAAGAGTAAGGTAAAATCTTCCCTTAGCTGGAGTTGCAGGTTTAGTTGCTGTCACTAATAGGAAAATGACAGCTTCCACAAAGGGAAGGAAGGGATGAAGGACAAATGGACCATACTTTTTCTTATTTTTTCTTTTTATCTCTCTTTCTCTCTCTCCTCTTTCTCTCTCTTTCTTTCTCTTTTTTCTTTCTCTCTCTCCCTTCCTTCCTCCCACCCTCTTTCTTTCTCTCTCGTTCTCTTACTCTCTTTTTCTTTCTTTATCTTTCACTTTCTCTTTCTCTTTCTTTATCTCTCACTCTTTCTCTTTCTCTCTTTCTCTCTCCTCCCTCCCTCCTTCCCTCCCTCCCTCCCTTCCTTCCTTCCCTCCCTTCCCTCCTTCCTTCCCTCCCTCCTTCCTTCCTTCCTTCCTTCTTTCTTTCTTTCTTTCTTTCTTTCTTTCTTTCTTTCTTTCTTTCTTTCTTTCTTTCTTTCTTTCTTTCTTTCTTTCTTTCTTTCTTTCTTTCTTTCTTTCTTTCTTTCTTTTTCTTTCTTTGTCATGGGGCTTGAACTCAGCCTGGACAGTATCCCTGAGCTTTTCTGCTCAAAACTAGTGCTCTACCACCCTGAGTCACAGGTTAATTGGAGATAGGGTCTCACAGATTTACCTGCTTGGGCAGGCTTTGAACTGCAGTCCTCAGATCTCAGCCTCTTGAGTAGCTAGGATTACAGTTGTGAGCCACCAGCATCCAGCTTCATATCTTTCCTTAAACAGCTGCCTTTGCTTTGGGACCAGGGATGTGCTCATTTCTTGGTAGCACAAACATGCCTGCTCACCTGGACCAAATGCAGAATTGTGTTCAGAGTTCAGAGGTAGTGAGAGCTACTGTGCCTCATATAACCACTGTTGATGTACTGAACATATTTATAGCCAACTTTTCCTCTGGGCCTGCTTTCCTTCCTGGACTGAGTCTCCATTGCAGCCTGTTTTCTGTGCTGTATCAGGCCCTTGAATAGCCACTATAGAATGGCTGAGCCCTTCTCGAAAATTATTTTCCCCACAACTGGTTGGTAAAATGAGATAAGTTCTACTTCCCTCTATGTACTTCCAGGTCACCTTTGTATTTAGGCTTGAATTTAGCTCTTTCCCATCCTGTTTGGTCTGTTGCTTCTTTTTTTTTCATTTTATTTTATTTTTTGTGAACATACTGTACAGAGGGGTTACAATTACATGGGCAGGATAATGCGTACATTTCTTTTTTCTTTTTTTTTTTTTTTTTTTTTGGGTCCGGTCGTGGGGCCTGAACTCTGGGCCTGGGTGCTGTCCCTCAGCTCTTCAGCTCAAGGCTAGCGCTCTACCACTTGAGCCACAGCGCCACTTCTGGCTTTTTTCTTTTTGCTTATGTGGTGCTGAGGAATCGAACCCAGGGCCTCGAGCATGCAAGGCAAGCGCTCTACCACTGAGCCACCTTCCCAGCCCTGCGTACATTTCTTATCAAGCATTGCAGCCTCCTCCTTTGTTTACCCTTCACATCCCTTCCCAGCCTCCCCCCCACCCCCCCAATCCTCCCCCCCCACACACCAGCGTTGTAAAGCTCATTTTCCACATGACAACTTGTACTTCTCATTGTTGCAACAGGTCCACCTGTATCCTTATGTTGCTTCTTTTATATACTCTCCCACTTCTTCATCTTACTTTTCACTAGGGAGGCCTCCTGACCTGTTGCCTCTAGAGCACTATGAACCTTTAGCCCCATATCTCTGATAAGCCCAGCTCCTGAGGGAGTTGCTAGTATACTTGTGGGGAAAACAGACCTGGAAGACACAGTGCACACTTGCTTCTGAGACTTGTGATGTAGTAAGAAATAATATACTTGGATGGGAAGGGGAAACAAAGGAAGAGGCTACAATGCTTGATAAGAAATGTACCCATTATCTTGCCCATGTAATTGTAACCCCTCTGTACAGTATTTTCACAATAAAAAAAAAGAAATAATATACTTGGTGCTTTTGCTAGTTCCTAGTGTAGGGCTCCTAAAACCATTACATAGTGGTAAAAAAGAAATTTGTGCAATGTATAATCAGCTCTTTTCAGTCATATCAGAATATATGCTAATGAGGTGACTCTAGAAAGTAGGTCATCTGAGGAACCAATCATGTGATTAGGAATTAGACTTTTCAGTCCAAACTCTAATCCTTCACTTTGCTCCTCATCATTTTGGGGAGGGGAAAAGGCTCATGACTAGGTTCAGTCCCCAGTGAGTCAATGAGCAGTACTTTAATCAATCTTGCGTATCTAATGGAACCTCAACAGAAAAAGAATGGACTTAGGAAAAGTTGGTAAAGTCATGGAGAAGGCGTAGAATTTCCTTGAATTCTTCACTACCCTGTTCCCTGTTCTCTTCCATTTTGCTGTTCCTAAGCTGGATTCTTTAAATAAAGCAGTAAGTAATATGTGTCTTCATTTTATGAGCCATTCTACCGAATTACCAAATCCAAGGAAAGGGTATAGAAACCCCTGCTTTGTAGCTAAGGCAGTCAGAAGTGGGTGCAGGGGAGCAACTTTTGACGGGCATCTGTAATAGAGCTAGCCCTGTGCAACTGAGCTGTCAACTTGTGGGATCTGATGCTAACTCGAGCTACATTGGGTCAGAACTGAATTGTAGGCGACCCAGTTGATGTCCAGAGAATTAAAGAACTGCTTGGCATAGAAAAAGTCCATATATTTGATGTCAGAGGTATTATGAAATAGCTGAAATAGAGTTGGGAAGGGGTTGTTGTTTATACCCCTTCCTTCTTGAGGGCCAGGATTTACCCCATCATCATGCATTCTTTGGTGATGGAAAGTCTAACCTAGATAAGGAGAAATAAATGGCTATTAGCTGCCTTCCAAAGGGGAATGGCTAGTGACCTTGTGATTGCCTGGGCTTACAGAGGAGGCAAAGGCCTAATATCTGGCACTATTCTTACCCAAATATCCTGCCTTTGCCTCAGACCCAGCAGGTCTGAGGACCCATCAGTCCTGCCCAGAGCAGGTTCCCCAGTCTCTCTGGCCCAGCTCCTGAGTCATAATGAGAATACACCTTTGACTCATGTTTCACATCAGGCCAGCTCCCACGAGTCCACCCAGCTTGTTGTTTGCCAAGTACAAGCTCATCACTGGCAGAGAGCCCATGTTCTTCTAAGACCCTTTTATTGTAGCAGGACATATCAGAGGACTTTAGGGTTTGTCCTCTCCTAATTCCCCACTCTTTTTTTTTTTTTTTTTTTTTTTACCATGGCTTAAGCCCTCAACTGGGGCCAATCATAATTCCTCAGTGGACCTAGAAGGTTGAAATGTGTTATCTTTCTTTAAAAATAAAATCTTTTTGTCACATTCCTATCAGAGGCTCCCATTAATTGAGGTGTTGACTCATTTTGAGAGGATGGGTGCTCCCGTATAAATCTCATCCACCATTTTGACCATAAGCAACTACATCCTGCCCATACATGGTTTCCTGTCTTTCCTGCAGCATTCTCTCTGCCTGGAACAGCATGCTTCTGAGAAAGCTCCTCCTTGTCCTTCAAGATTCAGGGAAACTGCATCTATCAGCACACCTCAGAGCGTGTCATAGTTATTTGTTCATAGCTTTGTTTCTCTACTATATTTTGCAGGCCATGGGAACAGGGACTAGTTCTGGCTTATCCTTATCTCCCATGACGCAGCACAGCAGAAGTTCATAGGATGTTGACTGTCTATATGTTTATTCATAAACTTCTTTGTGCCAGATACTCCTCTAGGCACTGAGGTGAAAAGGTCAGACAGCGTCTCCTTGCTTCTGTGGATACAGAGTGCTGAGAGCAAAAAAAAAAAAATTATATGGATTAGTTTCTTTGGAATTGTTCTGCTTTAGATGAGAGGTGTTCAGGGGGAGGGCTTGATGAAAAGACACCTTGGAGCTGAGACCTGAAGGATATGAATCAGTTGGCCATGCAGGATGCAGGGGAGTGAGCCTAGGGGTAGAGGGGATGGACAGTATGAAGGTGCAGAGGACCCAATAGTCTTGGAATGTATGGGGAGCAGACAGGAGGCCAGGGCTGTGCAAGTGTGAGGGCCATGGCAATATGGCGCGAGCATGACCTGGCCAGACTCTGCAGTACCAATTTCAGGCATCACAGGTTTTTGGGTTTCCTCTCTAGGGCACTGGGAAGTTTTTAAAGGGAAGTATTTCTGCCAGAACAAGTGGGAATTTGTTGACTTTGCCCTGTTTCTGGTACTTCCCCTTTGTGACCTCTTCCTATGCCCTGAGCCAGGCTGACTTCCCTTCATATCCCAAGATTGCCATGCTTTGGAGCAGTCTTGGCTATTCGTTCTTACCTCCCGGAAGTTTGTTTCAGCCATGTTTGATTCCTGCTTGGATTCTGAGGTGCCAGCAAGGCCATGGTGCCCTCTGCAAGCTCCCATTTTTTTTTTATTCCTTGAAGTTATCTGTTCAGTGGTTCATAGTCCCTGGGGCTGAAGGTCTTTGTTTCTGGTCTTCCTTGGCCTTTGTTCCCATGAATCACCGCCTCCCTCTCACACTTGCAGTTACTTCTCTTATTTTTGCCACGTTCATCTCCTCCCTGGGATTCAACCTTCTCTGTATTCTCTCTCCCCCCAACCTACCTTATTTCAGTTTGAAGTTTCATCTAGTGAGCTACTCTTGGCAAAATAATGTTCCAAGGTTATTTACTTACTTAAACAACAACAACTCAGACCTTTATGCGTGTTGATCCCAACTATGTAGGAGGCAGAGATTAGGAAGATTATGCTTCAAAACCAGCCTCTGGAAAAGGTTTGTGACAACACCCTTTCCCTCCCCCCCCCCCCACCAATCTCAACAGATAAGCCAGATGTGGAGGTTCACATCTGTGGTTCAGGGAAGGGGGAAGGTAAATATAGATAGGAAGATTAAAGTGATCCTGAATAACAGTGTTGATCCTGGACAAGATCCTATCTAAAAAAAATAATAACCTAAAGCAAAAAGGGCTAGGGGTGTGGCTCAAGTGGCAGAAGAACAAAGCCATAAGTTTAAACCCTAGTACCACCAAAATAAAACACATACTATGAGCAAGCACCTACTATCTGCAAGGGAATGAACTTCATGCTTTCTATAAAACCACAATGACCTATTAATCATAACACCACCTCCTGAAAGTTAGATGCAGTTATCTTCCTCTTATAAATGAGGAAACTGAGGCTCAAAGACCATACATAATAAATGACAGAGCCAGGTCTAGATTTAGTCTGTGACTAACAATAGTGTTGGAATTTAATTGCTCTTGTCTGGTACAGTCTGGCTTAGTTCTTAGTCTCAAGTCACTCTTGTGAGATGTTTGCTCTCCTCTCTTCCCTTAAAAAGTCCAATTTCACGTGGAAAGTGAGCAGAGACCCTCAGAACCATCTGTTTCCTGGCCTGTGCCATGCTTGGGTATGAGAGCCATGCCTCTGTTTTTCAGAGCACATGTAGGTTTTGTTAATTAGTGAACACTGACTCCTGCTCCCATTTTATAGCCATGAGCTAAATCTCTTCTTAGAACCCTCCCTGTTGTCCAGTGAGGAGATGGAAAGTAGACAAGGCAGTAACGGGGCAGCTTAACTGAGGTCTTGTAAGAGACAGAATTATCCAGAGATGGAATCAGTTGTCCCAAGGTGAGACAGGTACTTTCCTACCACTAGTGACATGTATCATGGAAGGGATGATCAATATTAGGCAAGGATCCTTGGAGATATTTCTCAACCTTGAGAGATTAGGAAGGATTCTGAACTCTGAATAGTATAGAGTAGAGCTAGAAAGTTCCTAGGACCCCATTTCCCCCCCTCCCCCATCATTGTGCCTATTGCCTTCCTGGATAGAGCAAACACAACTGTAAGACAGCTGAGCCATGCCTCAGCCCACACAATGAGCAGTTGCATTTGGCTCTCAGCTCCACTGAACTTTACATAATGGTGATCAGACCCTCCAGAGTCTGGGACCATCAGCATGTGAAAGTATAGGAATTGCGTCCAGTGGCAACAGATGACTGGAAAGCCCTGGTGACTCTTCATCACAGAAGTTAGTGGAATTGTGTGTCGAAAGGAAAAGGAATACTCATACAGGAGGCAGAGGCCAGAGATGTCAGAACCTATACAACAGCTACTAGGATTTTTCACTCTTTGAGATAAGGGCCTTCCTGTGTAACCCATGCTGGCCTCTAACTTGAGATCTCTTCCTGCCTCAGCCTCTGAACTGTGGGAATTATATGCATGTACCATCTCACCTGGCCATCATTATATGATGATGGACCTAAATCATGTTGTGATCTTAGGTGCATAATGTGGAACTTTGGTAATTTTTCTTTGTCCTGTATTTGATTTTCAGTAATAGGAGGAGGAGACAAAGTAGACAAAAGAAGCTATGACTTCTGACGCGAGTCATGCACTGGAAGCTGCCCTGGAGCAGATGGACGGGATCATTGCAGGTAGGCCTGGGATCACAGCGGCTGGACTCTGAACCTCTGCATCTCACACATGATCTCTCACTTTACCATTTGTTTGTTTGTTTATCCCATAGACAGAACCCCTTTGTTAGATTGATTTTTCTAAATAACCTTGTGCCATATACTCTCTCTCCCTACCTCCTTTCTCTTCTCCTTCCCCCCTCTCATTCTTTTAATATATAAACCTGTAGAAGTCTTGATATCTAGTGAGACTCTTTAAGGGTCTGTGGAGACAGAATGTATGTACCACATGCGTTTGTAGATTTCTTGTCACAATTTGGATGCCACTTGTGAGGCAGTTTGGGTACAGTGAGATGGATTCTATTGTTCACTTTTCAGAGTGCATCACAGTTTGTCACAGCCAAGCAGACACTCAAAATCCAACAGATTTTGCCCAATAAATCAATGGATGCTCACTTCTCCAGCAGGTATCCAGTGCATTTAGGAGATGGCAAGGCAGTATTGTATTGATTGACTTGGTGAGTACTTGCAATGTTCTGTATGCCATAGTGGCTTTTTACTTAACTGATTGGTATTAATGTTTTCATTAGACAGTAGGGAACCTTTTCAAGAAAGGATCTAGCAACATGGTGGCTGCTTTTGGAAGGATGACTACTAGGCTGTTTTGAGTGATTAATTCTTTGACAGGAACAAACAGATCTTTGCAAAAAGTTACAGGTCATTTTTTTTTGTCCTTACCTGATACAGTTTAGCGGCCTTACCTTCTGATGGGGTATGCTTCTTTGAGACTTAGCTCCCCATTGTGTGAACCGAGGCTGGAGGAGACTCCAGGAATTACTCAGGATACTCAACACTGCCCATTTTCAATCAGTTACTTTTTCTTCCCCTTGAAGAAATACATATTACTCAAGGAGGTTTTGGAGCTGGTGTGGGGAAGCTCTCACATCTTTCTCAGAGTATAGGTTGTACTGTAACATGGTCTAGCATGCATCTCTCAGGCTGTTAATTTTTACATGAACAGAAAGGCCTTCGAGAGGTCATGACTAATGTTATGCTTTTCAGAATGGGATGTTCTGTTCTAGGTTAAAAATCTCTGATCTCTGAAACCATCCAGAGAGTGAGTATCTTAGCAATATTTTTAGAAAGCTTGTTCTGGAAGCTCCTATGAGCTTACTTGGATTAAGAGCTACAGTCATAACCTCCGACTGGCTGAGATAGTCAGCACTCTGCGCCGCTTCTGTCCTGACCACAGACGACCAAGCCTGTGGCAGAGCTCTTGGATGGTTGTGTAAGATGAATGAGAATACTGCCTTTTCCTCATTATATTTGCCGTATCCAAGATCCTTTGATCATTTCACTATAGGCTCTATTTCTAGGCTTTCTGTTTGATTCCATTGATATATTTGTTCTTTTGCAAAATCATACTATGTTGATTGCTGTAGTTTATAGCAAGTCTTAAAACCACATTATTGTAGTCCTTGAGTTTTGTTATTTTCCTTCAACACTGTGTTAGTCACCCTGGGTCTTTTATTCTCCCACTCTCCATTAAAATTTCAGGAGTGATATGTCAATAACCACAAAGTAATTTGCTGGGATTTTGCTTGGGATTTTTATTAAGAGCTATAGTTCAGATTTTGTATCAGAACACTGGGAATGGGGAAGGATTAAAGACTAGGTCCAGTGTCAATAATGATTTGTTTCTAATAGAAATGACCATTGTTACAAATTCCAGTAAGATGTTAACCTTTGATCTAATATTCCTCCTCAGCAGTCCCTGTGATTCTGTCTGCAAAGAGCACTATAATTTAATTACACTGTTGAGAGTTGTAATTGAACAGTATATTACTTAATTACATCTCTGGGTGGCACCGAGCAACTACCACGAATGCAGATTTTATATAGGACTTGATTGAAGACTAACGGTTCAATGGCTACCCTATCAGGCCACTTCTGGCCTGGTGCCAAGGCCATTTGGTCAGGACACAGGGCCACTTAATCCTCTTTGCCTTGTCGAGACATTGCTCGTGCAGTTATCTACAATCTGTACTCATTGATGAGGAGTAGTTAGAAGGAGTCTCTTTCATGACATTTAAGAAAGAGATTGCCCTGTCTGCTGGCCTTTTCTGCCAATCTGATTAATGTCTGGGTTCACAGGAAGAACAAAAGGAAGAAAAACAAGTTTTGGTAGTAGAAAAATTTCCAGTTAAGATTGAGATGCTTCAGCTTGACACATGAACCTGAGCTTGGTATCAATGGCTGAGGATGACTCTGTGCCTTGAACAACCTTAACCGATCTTGTCTACAATTTCTTTGATGTGATCAGCATATAGCACTCAACAGCAGCAGAGCAGGAGAGCCTGAACTTGTCTTTTGTTTCCTGCCTGTAATCTCAGCACTTGAGAGGTTGAGGCAGAAGGAACTGGAGTTCTAGGCCAGCCTGGGATTCAGGCTGTCTGAAATGTCAAAAATAGACAGATGATAGATAGATAAGTAGATAGATACATAGACAGACCGAGAGATAACAATAAGAAAACAGGAGTGGAGCTAGAGTTATCTAAAGGGCTGATCTTACTATGAAGAGGTCAGAATGGCCGCTGTGATAACCAGCATTCAGCAGCCAACCTTCCTTTTTTTTTTTTTTTTAACCTTGTTGGCAGAATCTACTTCCCAATTCTTGGTGGGAATATGGCTTCATTAGGACTAGAGTTGTTTGTTCCTTAGATATTGTAGTTATTGATTTGGGAACAGAGTTGTAAAACTATGTGGACCTATAATTTGGGTTGTTTTTGTTAGAGGATTTTCTGTTATTTATTTTCTCTTCTTATTTCTTGTATTTTACCTTTTTTCTTTTCTCTTGTTTTGTGTTTTAGTTTTATGGGTAGTCTTTCTCTCTCTCTTTTTTTTTTTTAACCAATACTAGATTTAACTCTAGGTCTTGTGCTTGCTAGATAGGCAAGCATTATTTTCATTTTAATTGGGTCCTGGAAAGTTATGTTTTTTAGGAGTATGTCCAGGATAGTGAAGATTGCAATTTTTTTCCACATAAAGTTGCTCATTACATTTTCTCTTAAGAACTACTGCACTTGTCACATCTTGATTTTACTCATAATATTGCTTATTTGTGCCTTTCTTTTAGGACCAAACTTGACAAAATAGTTTTTCTCCTTATTATTGTCAGAGAACTACTTTTGTAGTGAGAACTACTTTTGAGTGAGATTGTCTCAAAAAGTTTCAATGTATTATTATGCAAATACTTAATGTATATATTTATCTATATGTATCTCATAGCTATTATATATATATATTCTATATGTATTTGATTTAATTTCCTTGTATCTGTTTATCATTTTCCTCTCTGCTTTCTTGTACATATCTGTTATCTTTCAAAAGCTCAATTGTGTAAAAGTGCTATAATATTACATTTTTTAAAATTGACTTTAACTTGTGTTGTGGTTAAACTATGATGCTTATTCTCTGATAGTAAGTTTCTGTGCTGGATTTTATGTTTCTGAGAACATTCTATCATAGTTATTCTTGTATATGATACATTTTATCTTCTTATAGTTATCGATATTTTGCTAAAGAACACAATTTTCTTTTTTTAAGGTGGATTATTTGATATATTCTGCTGACACAGTGCATGTCTTTAAACTGAGAGGATTTGAATTTCCCATCCTAAAAGAATCCTTAGCCATTTTGTTCTTTATGTTGCTTCTGTTTCATCCTCCATATTCTTCCTCTGGAATTCCTGAGGAATTGTGTTTGACCTTGCCATTCTGTCTCTGATGTCTTCTAACTCTGCTTCCTGTTCTCTACTTGTGTTTCTCTCTGTAGCATTCTGTGTGAATTCTTCAGGTTTGCTTTCATTTCCAATAATTCTCCATCTGCTATTTAATCTGCCCATTTCTCATTTCATTTGATTGGTTGCATTCTTTTTGTTATTATGTATTTGATTATTTTTAATATTTATAAGCACTTAAATAAAATAATATAGTAATTCATAGATTGTCTCACTGGCACATTTTATGAAGTAACTTTTTTTTTGTCAGTCATGAGGCTTGAACTCTGGCACTGTCCCTCAGCTCTTCAGCTCAAGGCTAGCACTGTACCACTGGAGCCACAGCGCCACTTCCAGTTTTCTGAGTGGTTTATTGGAGATAAGAGTCTCATGGCCATTTCTGCCCTGGTTGGCTTTGAACCGTGATCCTCAGATCTCAGCCTCCTGAGCAGCTAGTATTACAGGCATGATCCACAGGTGCCCGGCATGAAGTAACTTTTATTTGAGCTTTTACATTTATCTCTAACTACTTCTATCATTATAGGGGTTACTTTTCACAGAATTCTAGAGCAGTTGTAGAGCGCATATGGGGGTGTTGGCAAATGAAGATTCATATTTAGAAGTCTGAGGTGGGCCTGGCTTGTATATTTCCAACAAGCTCCCAGACATTGCTAATACTGCCCATGTGGACCCCACTTTTCAGTAGCAAGGTTTAGAGCACACTGTCCTCACTTTTAAGTTGTTTTATGTAAAGCGCTTTTAAATTTCACATCGTATCATTATTTATTTCAGTTGAAGCCAAGGTCATTCTTTGCAACATTCATCTTGAGAGCTGGGAGTATAGTCCAGATGTTAAAGTGCTCAAGTAGAGGTCCTGAGTTCACCCCTGTACCACATACATAGTGTATCTTCTAAGTCTATATTTGTGAATTGTGTAACATATATACCTTGGGTAATTGAAATAGGCTAAGCTATGCTACAATAACAAACTGTCTCAAAATGTCAGTAACTTGAAACATGGGTTTATTTCTTATAGATTACATATCTGTGGAGAGTTCCATGTTACTGTTCCCTGGAGCATGGACTAATTCAATGTCCACTTCTAGAGGCCAGGACATGGGGAATTAGGCTTTCTCCCAGAAGTAGATATGTCACTTCTCATCTTTGGGGACCAAAGCAAGTTATATAGCCATGAGTAGGTATAAGGAGTAGTACTCCCATCCTACAATGAGCTCAAATGCAAGAGAACTAAAAGGTTTCTTTATATGCCTAATGCCTACCACTTAAATTCTTGTATGGTTTTAAAATAATCATTAAAAAGCTTTCTTTTCCAAATCACATTATATACATCTATTATGATGTTATAATGAAACCCAGTATTTTGTACAATTATAACATTAAAAATAACTTTTAAAAGAATTATGTTTTTAGTAAATTCTATACTTTTTTTTTTGTTTTTTTGTTTTTTTTTTTTGTCAGCTGTGGGGCTTGAACTCTGGGCCTGAGCACTGTCCCTCAGCTCTTCAGCTCAAGGCTGGCACTCTACCACTTTGAGCCACAACACCACTTCTGGTTTTCTGGTGGTTTATTCAAGATAAGAGTCTCATGGGCTTTTCTGTCCTGGCTGGCTTTGAATCTCAATCCTTAGATCTCAGCCTCCTGAATAGCTATGGTTAGAGACGTGAGCCACCGTATGCTTGTATTTTATGTGGGTTCATTCTCAGAATAATTACTGAAAAACAATTACAAAATCCATGTTAGATTTTGTTTTTTTTCTCCTTAATAAAAACTCTAGCTGATATTTGTATGCATCAAAATTTAGCATTGATTAGGCGATCTGCTACTATAGTTTCATTTTAGAATCATCTGGAAACTTTTCAGTACCGCAGGTCACATCTCAGACCAATGATATTAGAATGTCTGTAGGTAGAACTCAGACATCTATATTTTTAAAATTACTCAGGTGGCTTCAATGTATATCAAAAGCAGGAAACTTTTATGTATGTCTGTCTTCCCTAAAGAGGATTTTGTAGTTCAAAAAAGTAATAGAGTGTCCTCAGAGATAAAAATGTTTTTGGTATTTAAATACAAGCTGAATTATCCTTTTTCTGATAAATAATTTAGAGAGGAAACTTCACATTGTACAGAGACCTGCCTAGTGTTAATCTATTGTCTGGTTTGTATTGTTCTATGAATTCCAGGATTAGAGCACACATCTTACTGGTTGAGTATGGTTGTTCTATTTTGACCTTTCTACCTCCCCTACCCTCCATATCATGGTTGTCAGTTTTACATAAGAATTGGTCAGAGCTGGGAAGGTGGCTCAGTGGTAGAGTGCTTGCCTTGCATGCATGAGGCCCTGGGTTCGATTCCTCTGCACCACATAAACAGAAAAAGCTGGAAGTGGTGCTGTAGCTCAAGTGGAGTGATAGAGCACTAGCCTTGAGCTGAAGAGCTCACGGACAGTACCCAGGCCCAGAGTTCAGGCCCTATGACCAACAACAAAAAAAAGCAAAAAAAAAAAAACAATTCGTCATCTGTAAGGAATGTGTATGAAGGGTGGAACTTAGCCTTTTGGGTGATTCTGCCTTTGTTAATACCAGGCCTTAGGTATAGCACCATTTTGTGTGTGTGTGTGTGTGTGTGTGTGTGTGTGTGTGTGTTGTGTGTGTGTGTGTTGTAAGGTAAATCATCCCAGAAGCCACATTTTAAAATAAAATATAGAATAATGGAGTCTTTAATATACAGTTAACAGGCTGCAGGCCACCAGTTATAACAAAGGCCTGCAATACACAAATACACATAACACAGCTAGGAAACATGCTAAGAGGAAAGAAATAACAAAAACAATACCAACAAGCCATTTCAGCTCTAGTGGAGAGCTGAACTGGGACTCCATGATCACTGGAGATGAGCCAGGTGACAGGTCACAGGACACATCACGGAGACACACTGGCATGGAGTCCAGCAGCTAGGCTGGTCTGGGCCTAAATAGGTCGGCACAGGCAGCAGATCTTCAGGAAATTCCCAGTCCCAGGCACTAGACTGACAGATTCAGTACCCTATCAGCTAGGTGCCTGCCCCTGCCTGCAGGGGTCTGGGCACACCCATTAACTGGGAGTCAGGTGATGGGGGAGGGGGGCAGTTCGTTCCCCCAGCCTGAAGACAAGATGCCAGACCCTATCATCCACCATATGGCCAATATGGCAGGCCAGACCTGGCCTCCTTACTTCATTTTGATTCCTTGTTTGGGATTTTAATAGTAAGTGTATACTAGGAATTTGGCCCTGTGGTATGCAGAAGTGTGTGTGTGTGTGTGTGTGTGTGTGTGTGTGTGTGTGTGTGTGTGTGTGTGTGTGTGTGTGTGGTTTTAAAAACAAGCAGGGGACTCCTTTTGTGTGTGTGTGTGTGTGTGTGTGTGTGTGTGTGTGTGTGTGTGTGTGTGTGTGTGTGTGTGTGTGTGTGTGTGTGTGTGTGTGTGTGTGTGTGTGGTTTTAAAAACAAGCAGGGGACTCCTTAGCCCTGGGCAAGTTTCTCTGCCATTGGGTAAATTTTCTCAGACCTCTCTTCATGAAACAGGTAATACTTGGGCCACTGTCTTTCTGTAAGGTCTCACTTTCAGTTTGGTGTTCTCAATGGGACATGAGAGCCCAATGAACCCATGTCATTCTCTATCTGGGTTTTAAAGTGGGCTACTCGAGACTTAGCTTGAATTTATTTCATTGTTCAGTGCATTCTTTATTTCCAGCATCCAAGAAAATTTATTTTCTTATTTGACTGTACATTGGAGAAAAATACAACCTAAAAGTTGCTATCTTTTTCAGCTCTTCCGTTTGTGCACTGTGGATGGAGGGGACTCTTGGAGATTGGGTCTGCTCTGATGTTGGAAACTCCCATTAATCAGCACATGCTCTTCCAGTTTCTCAAACAGCATGACCTGAGATTCCTTAAAATGGTTTCTGTGAAAATACCCATAGCCTCTTCCCCCACGTTCACTGATGCAATCACTGAGAGAAAGAAAGCTAATCAAGGGTACAAGGAGGAAACCTGTCTGTGTTTATCATTTACTGCTCAAAGAGGGGCAAGATTTCTTCCCTATATTGTCTCCCCTCCTCTGGAGACCTTTAAAAAAAAACACATAGCAGTTTTATTTACAATAGCCAAAAATACAAGCAATGCAGATATCTGTAAAGTACTGAATGGATAAATAAATATTGATACATTTATAACATGGGATACTACTAATCAATAAATAGGGATCACCTATTTACAATATACAACATAGATAAATCTCAGAAGCAGACATAGAAGGATATGTACTAGAGCAATTGAAACTCAAGTACCTGTACAAACCAAACATCAAGCTTCATTCTCTCATTTTTGTTCTCATTCAACAAATTTGAAGTTAAAAATGTTAGAAAAGCAATGAAAAGTAATCACTACCGACATTGAAGTTATTAGTGTGTGTGTGTGTGTGTGTGTGTGTGTGTGTGTGTGTGTGTGTGTGTGTGTGTGTGTGTGTGTGTGTGTGTGTGTGTGTGTGTGTGTGTGTGTGTGTAGTGGCTCTACCATTTGAGCCACACCTCCCTTCTGACATTTTTCTGGTTAATTGGAGATGAGGTCTCATAGACTTTCTGCCTGGGCAAGCTTCAAATCTTGGTCTTCCAGGTCTCAAGTTCCTAAATAGCTAGGATTATAGATGTGAGCCACTGGTACTGAGCTGGCTGTTTTTCTTTTACTATGTAGCTATATAAATAGTATTCTGTGGATGCTCTAGACATTATTACCTGTTTGGTTTATTTACTCCCTCCTTTTTTTAAACCATAAAGACACTGCTGAAATTATTCCTTAATCTTTGACTGCTTGTCTGATTACATTTCCTTACGTTAGATTTCTAAAATTAGAACTGCCACATCAAAAGGTATAAATATTTTCACTGGATCTTGCCAAATTGCTTTTGAAAAAAATTGGGCCAATTTTTGTGTCTACTAACCGGGTATGAGGGCACACTTCTTATTGCATGCTTGTCATCATTATTTGTTGCATTTTTCAACTGAAGTTACTGCCTCAGTAGAGAAAACCTTTTCTCTCTTTGGTGTGAGAAGTGGCTTAACACATTTTTCTATTGATACGTAAGGTCTTTTTTGTGTATGAAGAATATAATGGTCTGTTGCTATGATTTTATAAGTAGTGTTTTCAGGCTATGATTTGTAGTTTCATTTTTATCTTTTAATATTCTAGAAGTTAATTTTATATAGTGAGATTTACTATTTTGTTGTTTTGCTCAATTACTCTTATACATACTATGATATCATCTTTCTCAAATCCAGTTTTGATCTGTCTCCTCTTTTTATCTAAATTTTTATATGTACTTCAATCTTATGTACCTTAATTTTATTTTTACATGTGGCATAAAAATAAAGATCTTGTTTTGGGGAACTGGGATGTAGTTCAGTGGTTAAGTGCTTGCCTAGTATATGTGCAATGCCCTAGGTTTAATTTACAGCAACACACACACACACACACACACACACACACACACACACACACACACACACACACTTCATCATTCTTATTTTTTGTGTAAATGTAATCTTAGCAACATATTACCTTTAATTGTTTTTGCTATTTTTGTATTGGCTATTTGGCTATGTAGTCAATTACCCTAACTAAATTTAAATATTTTTAAAGACATTTATTATCTCTCAGCATCTGTGCCACAGGAATTCAGGAGTGCTTTGGTGAGTGATTCTGGCTAAGGGTCTTTTATGAGGTTACAGCTGTTTTCTGGGGGCTGTTTTCATCTGTTGGCTTGCTTGATGCAAGTAGATTTGCATGGCTCTTGGTAGACTCAGTTTCTGTTGACAAGTGGTCATGATTCCTTGCCACATTGATGATTGAGTGTCCTTACAACATGGCAGCTGGTGCTCACAGATCAAGTGGTCCAAAACAGAGGTAGAGCAAGGCACAAGGGCAGTATCTTTTTTTTAATGGCCTCTGAAGTGGCATTCCTTCACTTTACAGAGAAAAGTCTATAAGTTATGTGGGAGGTACTCTATGAGAAGTTTGAATGTTCAAGGGCTTGAACCACTGTGACTCCTCCAGGAGGCCAGTTACCACACTTTCCTTCTAGGAGAGGAAATTTATAATCATTATATCTTTGACTGTATAGAAAATTAATTATTCAACATTGCTTTTGTCATTTATATCCTCAAGCCCACAGGTAGCATTTGGAAGTTTCTTCTTCTTTTAATTTTCTGTAACTGTCTAAATCTTAGATTTAAAATCAAGTGGGTCTTATTCTCAGAGGCTTTGCATCATTGATTACAACTTGCTTAGGGACAAATGACCACTCATTTATGATTTTCTTTTCACTTCTCTCACCTAGCACTTAATGAAGTAATAAAACAAGTTAAATTATACAACAACAGATAGAAATTAGTTTTATCCATACATACATACCTGTAAAACAGACAATACACATATATCCATACATTCTTTTTTTTTTTTTTTTTTTTTTGATTGTGGGGTTTGAACTCTGGGCCTGGCCGCTGTCCCTGAGCTCTTCAGCTCAAGACGAGCACTCTACCACTTGAGCCACAGCGCCACTTCCAGTTTTCTGGTGTTAATTGGAGATAGAATCTCATGGACTTTCCTTCTTGGGCTGGCTTTGAACCGTGATCCTCACATCTCAGCCTCCTGAGTAGCTAGGATTACAGGTGCCACTGGCACCTGGTTTTCCATGCATTCTTTGAATAGTAAGAAAGACCCCCACAGCATTAGTTCAGGGAGAATCCCAGAGAAAGGAAGAAAAGAAAAGAAAAGAAAAGAAAAGAAAAAGACTCATCCAGGGCCACACAGTGATAAAAAGTTAATACAAATCTGTTTTTCCACCTGCCTCCCTTCTCAACACTTCGTACATTTATAACTGTATGGACATGTACTTGACTTTCGAGTGTGTTCAGAGTGGAGAGGGATTGCTAAACTATTGTTTGGAGAGGAGATCTTGCTCAGCCTCTGCTCAATTTCTTCTCTGAGGTTTGGCTGTGGCAATTCCGGTCAACGCTAAATTGGATTTGCAGGAGCCAGAAAGTTGCTGAGCACATACCAGAGTTGGATACTTGGGCAGTTTCCTAGCTCCCCAGAGCCTTTGACTTTATTTGTGATCCATGATTCCCTCTACCATGCATTTTCAGAAAGCAAACAGGCAATCAAATACTGTGGTAATTGCTTCCTTCTGTGTGGATTTCTCATCCCCAAGCTGCCTGGCAAGTAGGAAAGGGGTCAGGAATTAGATCAGTGTACCCATGGACTTGGTGGACAACTCACACTTTCCAGCCGAATCCTTACTTCAAATATTCTATCCTGTTGGCCTTAAAAACAACACAAATGCCCTAGAAATTCCAACATCATAACCACATTTTTCTAAAGTGTTTTCTTTACTGGTGAAGGAAGCACAGAAGTCCTTTGTTCATCCCAGTATTGCTTTGAAAAATGTATTTCTGTACTTAAAGAAAGTAGACTTTTTTGTTGTTATTGTTGTTGTTGTTAAGTATGGGGTTTAGAGAGGACAAAACAGTGCTATTTGGGTAATATCAAGTTAGAAAGAGCTGATCCAATAGTCCTGATCTCTACAGAAATCCAAGCAAGCTTTCTTCCTCTTCTTTTTTTCCCCTTTTTTTATTAATATATTTTTTATTGTAAAGATTCTTTCTCTTTAGCTATTCATTTAGTATGTGTCCTGGCATTTAGGTCAGCTTCCACATCAATATCTACAGCGTAGAGGATATGACAGTGAAACTCAGCTGACTATGGTTTGGATTTTGATCCCAGAAGTATATAGTCCAAAACAGGGAGATGAGATATGGATATACATGATAATGGTACAAATTTAAGGTAGAGATTTCCTAATTGGGAACATTTAGAAATATTCCAATTCACTAAACTATAACCAAAATGACCATATTTATTGTATATTGCAATATAGTGAAGTAACTCACACATAATGGCTTACATCAATCATCATCATTTGTATCTTTATAATTTTTGATTGTGGCCATGCTAGACAGTAGTAACACACATGGTTTATGTGGGATGGCTCCTCTGGAACTGTAGGACCCCCAGGGTGGATTCATTCATATCTCTGTCATTGGGGCTGGGATGGCTAGGACAGTTGGAGCTTTCCTTCTTGAAGGGGAACTGCTACTTGGTAGCTTATGATCAGAGAGGAAGAGTGGAAACTCAGCACTGGCACAGTCACTTGCACTATATTCTAGTGATAATAACCAGCAATGGGGTCATCCAGGGATCTAGATCTATTTGCATGGGTGAATGGAATGACTACATGGAAAGGAGAGGAATGTTTTTGTGGCCACCTGTGCAATATACCACACTTACTTAAAGACAGTGCATTCATCTAACAAGCTGAAGAATGGGATCTCATTGTCTGAAATAACATGTTTTTGTCACTGGTGAGGGGTACTTGTGTTTTTCTCAGGTGTCTATGTGGATGAGTTTTGTATGATAATCTCGTGAGCATTTACTCACCCTTGATATGTCTCTTCCTGTTATGTCCAGCCCAGACTAAATGATTTCTAAACATTTCCATTGTGAATGAGCCTGCCCAGTCTGAAGTGATCCTTCAAAGTTTCTTCTCTGGCCTTTTCTCATCTCTCTTCACCCTTTTGTTCTCCATCACTTCCCTGACTTCTCACCAAGGTTCCCGACTCTCTCTGTTGTTCCAGGCACTAAAACAGGTGCAGATATTACTGATGGTACCTGTGAGCCTGGACTGTCTTCCCCGGCCTCCTACATGAACCTCTTCCCAGTGAGCCATCTCATCGAGGAACTGAGGCTAGCCCTGGAGATGCTGGAGCTTCCTCAAGAGAAAGCAGCCCTTCTGAGCCAGATTCCTGGCCCTACAGCTACCTACATAAAGGAGTGGTTTGAGGAAAGCTTGGTGAGTAGGCCCAAGGCCTGATTGGAAACTGCTGAGAAACATAATCCTGCAGCCCATGAAATGCCACCATAGTCATGGCTATTGATTTATTTCTACATTCTCCACACCTTTCTTGCTTCTCATTCAGCTTTGGGCAGTGGCCACTGGGTGGACCTTCCCAGCAGGAGCTTAGTCCCAATCAAACAGTTTGAGCTAGAACATGCTACCTTCTTGGGGTCTACAGCTCCTCTGTTCTGAGAAGAGGAAATCCAGAGTCAGAGAAGGACAACCATGGTTAAACACCCAGCACCCAAGATTACAAGTACTACTTACTGAGTTCAGTCCCTGGACAGGATTTCTATTCTCAACTGGATCCTATAAGTCCTTGTTTCTTAGCAAAGCCTAGAGCCTGCTTGCTTCATTTATTTCTTTGTTCTGCTTTGTTCTACTCCTTTCCCTAGAACTACTTTCTGTTCCTAGAATGGAATGCATACTTGCTAACTCTTCTGTTCTTTCCTGATCAGGCCCACAGATCTGCCTATCTATAGTGGAGGCAGATCTGTAACTTAGCTTTGCTTTGGGCTTTAGTTACCCATATGTTTTTGCATGGAGACTAGCAGGTCAATCTTAAGAGATTTGGTAATAGCTGGGAATGGTTAGGAGCTAACCCACAGGGGAAATAATCTGGGATGTAACCATTGAGGACTAGAGGACAGATGTTGGAAAGCCAGAGGAAGAAAGGGAAGGATGGAGGGAGGAAGGGAAGGAGGGAAAGAAGAAGGGAAGGAAGGACTATCTATAAATGGTGGAGGAAGAAAGGCAAGGAGGTAGAAAGAGAGGGAAGGAAAAAGGCTGTGATATCTAAGCTGAGCTTGAGGTGAAATTTAGAAAGCCGTCCTCTAATACTAGAGCCCTATAGACCTGATTGAAAATTAAGAAGTATACACAGAGGTTGGAGGTCAGGAATAGCAGCATTCATTTGGGAAGGAGGGATTGAGGCTGGAGACCACAAACCAAGGAAGCTGAGACGCCCCTGTCAAGGTGGCTATCTCATTAGTAATTAGACAGGCTACGTCCCAGTTATCTTAGCCACCTTTCTGTTCTAGAGGCCTCTGTCAGTACAGGTTCATCCTCATGCCTTCCTCTGAACACTGAACAGTTCCTCATTAAATTTATTATATGTGTTATTCAATATTTTCATTACCTAAGCAGTCTGCCTGCTGTCCTGTATAATATGTGTATACCAGGGTGATAGGTAGTTAATAAAAAAAAATGCCTGCCCAATGTGATAGTTAATCATATACTATACTGAGATGGTGGACAACAAAGAGTGGCCTCCACAAGATGTCATGTATTAATGGACAGAACCTGTGAACATGTTACCTTCACAGCAAAGGAGAAGTTAGCAGATAGAATTAAGATGTCAGATCAGCTGACTTTAAAATAGGAGGATAACTGGGGCTCACCAGGCACATCATAAGCAATCACAAGAGTCTTTCTAAGAACCTTTTTGTTAAGCTCCAGGGACTCTTTTTACTAGCTTGCTCTTACTCTGCCCAGGTGTTAACTGTCATGTAAATGGAAGATTTCACTGAAGTCTCTTTATGGACAAAAGCCATCTGCCTACAGATTAGAAATAGCTGGATTTTATTCCCTCTGTACAGTTTACAGTGAGCATGGATGTCTTTTGGTCATCTTATATGGATGTACTTTAATTTATGTGATACGTTCTCCAGTTCTGACATTTTGACTATTTTAAATCTTTCACAAATACATGGCATTTCTGTAATGAACATCTTTGTCCAGAAATATTTGTTCTTACTTCTAGATATTTCCTAAAGTCTATAGACTTCAAGGAGGGTAACCAGTTAAAATATAGTATGCGCAGCTAAATTTCATTTTAGATAAACAGTGAGTAAACAGATTTCTAAATCTGGAACTCTGATCTGAAAGTATTGATACCCGTAAGACTTTTGAAACATTTTTTCAGGTCAGTTTTCAGCAAACTTTTTTTTTTAACCTGAACTGGCCTGGAACCATAATCCTCCTGATTTTAGTTTACCATGTAGCTAGGATAAAAGACATGTACAACCATGCTCAGCTAGTGGTTTTACTTGGTCCGGCCTAAAATCGTGATCCTTCCGATTTTTGCCTCCTAAGTAGCTAGGATTACAGATGTACTTCATCATATCCAGATTAACTACTTATATTTTCATTGTGAGGTTTTGGAGTGAATCTATCACACAATGATTAAAAAACAGCCATAGTAATTTCATAGGGCAAAAAGTTTTCTTTCTTTTTTTTTGCATTCTACATTTCTTTTTTTAGTAAGAAGGCTGAACATTTTTCCTTTATTAAAAAATGTATGTATGATGATTATGTTGTTGTTATTGTTATGATGATATTGTTGTTATTGGTAGGGATCAAATCTAGGGTCTGTACATGCTTAGCAGGCATCTACCACTGAGCTACATCTCCAGCCAATTTTTTTCTTATTTTTTTTTATTATTCTTCTGTATGATTTCTAAGCTATAATCTCATACCTTATCTTAAAAACTAATCTCCATACATCCATGTTCATATATGCAGTATTTATAATCTATTTAAATTATTAAAATGAAAACCTTCCAGCAGAATAGTTTTAAGGAATCATCAAAAATTAGTTCTAATATTTTCTTTTCTTACACCACAGAAAACACCCGAAGCCCCTTGGATGAGTCTGTACCAGCATCCTAATCTATGTTCTTTCATGTATAGGATTTTAGTGCTTCCATGTTTAAATAGCCTTTAATACCCCCTTTGTTTTATTGGTGGCATATGCTTTCCTTACTTTGTTTTTCAATACTGTGAATGGTGATATATAGAATTAAGAAATTGTAATTAACTCCACCACTCTTTGGGTTTCGTCTTTTCCTTTTGGCCCTAAAATGTCCTTTTGTTTAAACTCAGGTGAAAAACCTATTCACCAGTATCTATCTCAAATGGTTTGATTTTTATTTAATAGTTAACTAATACATTGATATTTTTAGTGCATGATATGAAAATTTGATCAACTCTGAAAATTTTTTCTGGAAATTGTTTAAATTATTTTTTGTCAAAGGCAGATGATGGTAGTGTTGGATTTTGCAAGATGCATTACAGAAAACAGCTTGTGTTCAGGTTTAGATTTATTTGGGGATTATTTACTATGGTCTAGGAAATGTTCTCCTCTAGAAAGAAGATTCCCCTGGAAGTTATTGCATTCATAAATCTTTTAGAGTAATCATGGCTACCAGCAACCTATAAATGGTGTATCTTTAGGGGTCAGAAGTTCGTATAAACATTCCAGGAAATCAGAGCTAGACGTTAAAGGTTTTGATTCTGAACAGAGATGGCCTGTCTGTGTTTAGGTCTTAAAGACCTACAGTTTGTTTACACTTTGGTTATACATACATTCCACAGTAGTTCTTATCTGTATGGAAACAGAACTCAGAGCAGTGTTCAAACTTACTGGGTATTTTAGAGCAGTCCTCTTAATTAGAAGGTCTTGCTACACAAACTTTGGTCTGTGGTCTAACAGCTTTGGTATCCCCGAGTAGCCTGTGAAAAATGTGGATGATGGGCCCCTGTTCTATACCTGAATCCTTTCAGGTGATTCCTAGGCAACATTGAGGTTTAAGAAACATTGCTTTAATCACAGAATTATTAACAAATTGCTTTAACTCACCCAACTTATTTTTAAAAAAGAATCATTTGTGAATTAGGATAAGGATTAGAACAAGTGAGGGAATCTGAAAGATTACTGAGGACAAATCAGAGCCTGGCCTGATGTACTGTCTGTGCATGCCTTATGTGCTTGTTCCATCTTCTCCTGCAGACACATTGACTTTGCCACATAACTAACGTACTTCTCTGCCATAACAGTAACCTGATACAGTCCAACTCTGCCTTCTAACCTTTGAATCAGTTGGGATACTCTCTCCAGTAAAATATATGAACGATAAAGAGGTTTGTATATCACTGTCAAAATCCAGAGGTTGGCTCAGCTGCTCTGGATGACCTCACAGACTCTTGCTCTTCCCATCTTGATGCTCCACTCTCCTCAGGAATGGGTTTTTCCTCAAGCATGGCCCCAAGCTTTACAAGATGGCTTCTAAGGCTCTGGGCAATGTGACCTCTTAGACACAAACATTATTTTTCCCCCTCTCCATTCCTCCCTCCTTTCCTCCTTCCCTCCCTCCCTCCCTCCTTCTCTCTCTTCCTTCCTTCCTTCCTGCCTGCCTGCCTGCCTGCCTGCCTGCCTTCCTTCCTTCCTTCCTTCCTTCCTTCCTTCCTTCCTTCCTTCCTTCCTTCCTTCCTTCCTTCCTTCCTTCCTTCCTTCCTTCCTCTCTCTGTCTGTCTCTGTCTATTTGTCTTGTCTGCCTTTGAGGGAAAATCTTTCCCTGACATCCCCAACAGACTCCCCATTAGCCCACTGGTCAGGATTTGGTCACATGTGCATATTCTAGCTACAAGCCAGGTTTGGAAAACAAGTACAAGTTGCAACATCCCCAATTCAAAAATTCAAAATCTTGGAGTATTTTAGAGGTTTACATTAAGGTGTTCAACTGATGAAGTCTATACAAATACTCCAAGATCTGAAACCCTGGTGGCCCCAAGCATTTAAAGTGAAGGATTCATGAGCTATATTTGCATTTCCGTACGCCATGTTTGGAAGTGATCCCTGTCAGAAAGGAGTGATGGAGAGGGTGGAGTGGGGAGAAATGAATGGCCCTCAGGAAGCAGATCCAAAAGTGACTGTCACAATATCTTTAAATTTGAGTTTTTGTCCTTTTTTAATTGATGACAAAAAGTGTACATAATTGAAGATTTGATGAGAAATCTTGCAAACAATATGGATTTAAGTTTTGTTTCTTATGATTGACTGACAAATTATTTCCATGATTCCTACATTAAGAGCAAACAAAATCAATAGCTGAGCACCAGTGGCTCACATCTATAATCCTAGCTCCTCAGGAGGCTGAGAACTGAGGACTGCAGCCTTGGCAGGAAAATCTGTGAGACTCTTATCTCCAATAAACTACTCCGAAAAAGCCAGAAGTGGCACTGTGGCTCTAGTGGTAGAGTGGCCTTGAACAAAAAAGAAGCTCAGGGCCAAAGCCCAGGGCCAGAGTTCAAACTCCAGGACTGGTACAAAAAAAAAAAGTGGGAGAAAAATGAGGGTGGGGGTAACAAGTTCAACAAGAAATGTACTCACTACCTTACTTATGTAACTATAACCCCTCTGTATATCACCTTGGCAACAAAATTAAAAAATAAATTAAAAAAATCAAATTCCTAAAGAGAAAAAAATTGGCCCATCTAATAATTTTTGGAGTTAAATACTGCCAACAATTAAAAATGAGTGCATATAAAATAGAAATTTAAAACTTTCCATTTAAGCACAGTTATGGATTATCTGCCCTTGGGTAAGGTGGCTACCAGAATCAATCAAGTGTGGCCAGCGGAGAAGAGTCACATGTTGGGAGACAGGGTCTCTTTCTGTTGCTATTCTTTCCTTAAATTTTATTTTTTTGTAAAGATGCTGTACAGAGGGGTTACAGTTACATGAGTAAGGTAATGAGTACATTTTTTGTCGAGCACTGTTACCGGCTCCTTTGTTGTTCTCCCACTGTCCCTTCCCTTCCCTCCCTCCCTCCCTCATCCCCCTCTGTTGCTATTCTTCTTCAAAGACCTTAGGCTTCACAGGCACTGTGGCATCTGTAGTCCACAAGAGAAAGGGGCTGCTGAAGCGGCAGTGGTGGATGTAGGGGAGTGGCTGATGATTAGCACAGGAATGGACTATATATCTTAAATGGAGAGGTAGCTCCTTGTCCTAGTCCATTACAGTGGGCAGCTCTGTGGTATTGGCATGGGAGACCTTATTTCTCTTCTGCTGAGTCTTGGCAGGGCTGAGATGAAGCTGGACCAGTATGGCCAGCAGGAGACCTGTTATCCAGGACTCCATCTAAAGATGGTTATAAATAGGCCAGGACCATACTAAAGATCAAGTAGAGCCCAGGATTCAGTGGTGCTGGGTTTTAAGTAGGTTTCCAGATCTTAGGGGGAGGGAGGGCGCTGCTCTGTGTCAGTGAGCATTAAGAGAAGTGAGCCTCAGGCTGGAGAAGGCAGGTATGGGGCTCTCTGAATTTAAGGATAGTATTGGGGGCCCCAGTGAGACCAGGAGCAAAAGTTTTGGACTTCTTTGGTCTAAGAACAGAATCTGTATGTGAATTTTCATCCTGTGCCTGGAAAGCTGGTGGATGAGGCTCTTGCTCAGGGAATTTCCTAGAATCTAAGGTGAATAGGACTTAGTCTACAAAGAAGCCTAAGTAGGGCTGCTGTTCTACCTTAAGTCATAGCAGAAGTGTTACCCTCAGGAAATGGGCAGGTGGTCTCCTCTATTTTGCAGATAGAGCAAAACTTAGGGTCAGTGTCCTCAGGGGATGAACTCCCTGCCCTCTCGAAAGGCTGAAGCACCTCTGTTGTGATAGCTCCGGAGCCAAGTTCCAGATAGGAACAGCCCCTCTTCCTCTCCCTCTACTGTGGTAGAACACAGGCTGATGCCCTTTGGAGTATGTGGATATTTCCAGTCAGGAGCTTATGAAACTTACCAGATGGTCCTGACATCCAGAAGGGAGCAAGATACTCCTCAGTGGCTCTGGCATGTACCCCAGGCAAGAAGGGTCTGGTGCCAGTGTAACTACTTCCAGGATTCTGGCTGTACCTCAAGTGGGCTTTCCTGTAGTCTGGGAGGGGGTGTCTACCATTCTATACTTGCTTGGCTTTGCTAAGTGGAGTTCACTTAGTGTGATCAGGGATAGGTTAGGTGGTAGAGACTCACAGATTTACATGGGGTTTGCAAGCAATTGACTACAAGAAAAGCTAGGGAGTAGATAGTAGCTAGTACACCATGGTGATTAGTGTCTCTAGACTTCGGGTGATGCTCAAAAGATACCTGAGCTAGCAGTCTCCAGGCAAAGCAGTTATGGGTGCTTCTCTAACATGCCAACAGGCAGTCTATCCTGCTGTTTAATATTATGGATATGGACCAAGAAAATCCCTGGCAAAGGTTCAAGATGAAGTCAGAGAAGTCAGGCAAACCTACAAGCAACAGGGCAAGGGCAAGTCAGGGCATCGCTCAGGTTGAAAGGGAAGTGGCTGGCAGAGAACCGCATGCCTCAGGCTTGGTCACCAATGGGAGCCCAAGCTTTCTTTTGCAAGATGCAGGTACGCCACTCAGTATACCTTGGAGGGTGGAAGCAAGCTGCTCAAATGTGAGGGAGTGTGGAAGGTAGGAAAGATTTAAAAGGCACCACAAACCTTTTCTCTCCTCTGAGGCTTGATTTCCCTACTGGAAATAATCACTCAGTTTGATAATTTGAAAAGTCCAGGTCTGTAAGATCTGGCCAGGCATTCTATCATGTGGTTTGTTCTCTGGCCTGTACTGAGGAGCTTCTTTATAATTCTGAGCTATGAATCCTATCTGCCCAGATCTCTTAATTTCCTAAGCAGAGTCAATTTGGAGAGTTTATAAAGATGTCTATGGAGATGTCAGGGCTCAGCGGAGGCCTGCATCCCAGTGAGAATGAAGAAAGCCATGCTGCATGTTGGCTACTTCAGTTACCTCTGGAACTCAAAGAGCAAAGAAAGAGACCCAGGCTCAGGAGAAGCATGTCCCCCTCAACCCCCCTTCTCAGTTGCATGCCACCTTGTCACAGATGGCGGCTCCTTCAGTTCTCCACTCCTCAAACAAAGCCCATGTGTTCCTGCCAGATTCCGCTTGTAATCTTTCATTCTGCTCAAAGAGGCAAATCTGTTTACCATATTGAAAAGCCAGAGGAGCTGCAAAAAAGATGTGGAGAGAAAGCTGTTGTATGGATTAGAAAATTGGAGCCTGAATTTCCCTTACTGTGTGATTCATTTCTGTATCTCTATTCTCAGGGCAGGGAACAAAAGACAGGTCTAGATCGACTTGTGTTAAACATTTTAATTTTGAAAAGCTACAGACAAAACTTTAGAGGAAAACTTTTTCCAGTGGATCTTGAAAGAGAGAAAGGGGGACTCTGGGATGTATCTCAGCACTATTGCTGCTTACCTAGGATGTAGGAGGCTCCTAGTCACCAGCACAGAAAGGAGGAAAGAGAGGGAAGGAAAGAGAGAGGAAGGAGGAAGAAGGAAAAAAAATGAGGGGGGAGGGTGCAGGGAGGTAAAAACAGAGATAGAGAGACAAACACTGTATGAACCAATTTCCAATGTGGGTTTCTTATTTGCACCTATGTCAAGTATGGAGTTGAGTGAAAGCTGAGAAATAAGTAGAAGCTAGCATTCCTTATCCTTCCTCTTCACCTTTTTAAAAAGATATATTTTTATTTTTAATTATTTGCATAAAGGGGTAACCATTCAACATGCAATTTAGGAGTATAATGCATCTTGATCAGTGTTACTAACCCTTTCCATCATTCTTCCCCATTCTCCATCTAGTTCTCCCAAAGGACTCCAATCCCTGGGCTGGATGGGTAATGATGGTTCTTTGTTCCCATGCAGTACTTGAAGTAGCCAGTAGGTGGGAGTCAGGGACAAATGCTGGGAAGTCTAAATCCTTAGAAACAGGAATAATATATGGGTTTTATTTGAGAAAATAGATTTTTCTCCCCCCTCCCTTTTTTTTAGATGGGAAAGAAAGAAAGAAAGTATCTATCTCTTTCTCAATAGTGAAACTGCTGGTCAGTGTATCTGGGTCAGCTGGAAAGGAAAATTCTTTCTCATTTTCCTTGGAAACCAGTGGACAGAGAATAGGCAGGGGAGGCCTCCACTGTGGGGGCTGAGGGAGAAAAGCCAAGGGTGTTATGTGGTGAGCTGGTCCCTGGAACACTGACCCGAAATTTCACTTGGAGAGTGCCTTGCTCCCAGTGCCTACTTTGGGGTGTAGCAGGGTAGCTCTTCTCATTCCAGGAGCCAGTTTCTGGCCCAGGTATCTGCCAGCTGTGCCCTAGGGAAGATCCCCGAGCTCTGAGGGATTTTGATTGCAGTGTTCCTTGCACAGCACTCAGCACTAGATGAGCTTTCCATTACCGAACATTTAGCAGTTTTCCTCTTCCTGGGTTTTTTAATCCCCTCCCTCACCCCCAAGCAAGTAAATTCTAAGCAATCTGGATCCTTTCAGACCTGACCAAAAGACGATTTCAGTCCCTCAGAACCGGTGTTTATAAATGACCAAGAATGTGCAAACACTAGTGAAAGAGCAAATAAATCCTTCCCACTAAATTTCCTGCCTCCAGCCCAGAGGATCTGACAGAGGATGCTGGCAGGTTAGCCTAACTTGAGGTCTGAATATGTAGATACCTACTTACCCTCTACCCACAAAGAAGCATGTTAAATTATACCCAGAACCTTCTGTACTTCAGCACCCACTAGCGGTGAGGCAGCCCTGGAGGCTCCAGGAATTCATGCTTCTGATACCCAGTGCTTTAAGAAACCTATGAAAATAGATCCATTACCTCTTACTTCTCCTGGTGTGGACCAGCAGTATGAGCATCTTCTAAGAGCTTGTTAACAATGCACAATCTCAAGCTCCATTCCCAACTGCCTGATCACATACTACATTTCATCAGAAGCCCCCCAGCTCTGCAATGCATTCTCCATGGGGAAGCTTTGTCCTAACCTTGGGCTTAGCCAACAAACCCTAGACCACATTTGACCACTGCTTATTAGATACCTAAGAATGATTTTCACATTTTTAAATGACTGAAGAAACGTCACAAGAATAATCTGTGATGTGGAAATGATATACCATTCGCATTTCAGTATCCATAAATAAAGTTTTACTGGAATTCAGCCACATTTTGCTGGTTTAGGCCTTGGCTATGGCCACTTTCAGGCTTCAAATAGCAAAACCGAATATGACAGAGGCTTTACGGCCCACAAAGTCTACAATATGCATGGGCTTTGTCCCAGCTCATTTTGGAGGTGAGTTCTCCATGTTATAGACTCAGGAGACATGGATGATGGTGGCCAGGATTATGCTTCATGGTCAGGACTCCTGCCCAGTTCTCCCCTAACAACCCCATTTCTGAAGCCAGGGCCACTGGGTAGCATGTCGGCTGTAGGACAAGCTGTATCTGATGAGGAGGTATCCTTAGCAGCTGTCACCACGGCCCAGAGGCCAAGGCTCAGGGCTCAGCAGGTTCAGCCCACTAAGAGACTGCTCATTCCTGGTGGCCAGCAGGATCCCATTCAGCCATTCCCTGGAACCCCAGCTAGGTAGTGATGATCCTACAGTTCTTTTCTAGACCCCAGGATAAGGGCAAGGGCAAGCCACACAATTCTCCCTTCTAAACATGTCCACTGTGACCTCTTAGCTGTGTTTCTACTCCCAGTCACTTAGTCCCATAGTCTTCTGTGCTTGGCCTCAGCTGGCTGCCTCATGTTCCCAACAGTAATGAGTTCAGTCTGGTTGCAGATGACTGCAGTACTTCTAGGAAGGCCCTGAGGGCTGTCAGGGTCAGCATGGCGACCTTTAATTGTGTGCACTTGGTGGCCCCTGAGACTGTACCTCACAGGAACAGTCTAATGGGAAGAGGAAGCAGCCTAAAGCTGCAGGAGTAACTGCTTAGGACAAATGAAAGCCAGACTTCTTGCTTCATGAGAATCATGGACCACTTGGATAATCTAATGAAAACTTTTCAGAGACATAGAGACTTTGTGTATATCTAGTAGATATATTCAGAGACTTATCCTCTGAAGCCTGCCCATGGACCACTGTAAAGCACCTCTAGTCAGGAGAGCCACTGAGGGTGAATGTCAGATATCCATCGTTCACCTCACCAGAGTGATAAAAATGAGCACTCAGGAATCTTGAGGAGGTGGCTGAAGGTTTTGTGTTTACCCCATCTTACCTCTCTCCAACCCTTTCATTCCTGCATTCTGCTCTTAGAGCCTTTGGAGTGTTATTTTGTGAATTTGAGCATTATATTACATGGAAGGAAAATACACTTTGGTGTTTTAAAGAGAAAAAAATTTAAAAGACTAAGGTTAAGAATTTCTGCTCGAGGATGCATAAAAATATGTCAAGAATTTAGCTCAGCTTGTTTGGATTCTTTGCTCCCTCCCTCTTCCTCATCCCTTCCCTCCCTTTTCCCTTCTTTCCCTTTCTTCTTCATCAGGCTACCTTTGTCCATCACATATGAGTAGAGCTTATAGGTAACCTTGGCTTTGTGCTTTCTCTTCTTTGAATGAAATATCTTTATTCTGGTGAAACAGATCTTCAAGTCTCTCTCTTTTTTTCCCCAAGTAGGTAGAATTTTAACTTTACTGGTCTCAGCGGTTGAGGTCCATTCTTTCATTAAGAGAATGTGTGCCAGGAATTGGGTTAGGAAAAGAAGTTAGAAAAAAGTAAGTCATAAATCAGATGCACTTCCTACCGGCTGGTGTCAGCCACCACTTCCTGTAGCCTGATGCAGTAAAGACTTGCCAGCCATTACTTCTTACGGGCCAGTGTAATAGAGACTTGTTGACCATGACCCATAGTACAGCATGGTTCATTTAACAAGAAGAGTGATCCGGAAGGAGTGGAGGAGGGGCCACAGGAAAAGCTTTCTGTCAGGACGCAAAGTACCCAGCTCCTTCTCCAAGGAGATTAATAAGGCTGCTGAGAAGTAATCACCTAGTCACCTGCCTGCTCCTCCTGCCTTGCTCCTTCATTGTACCAGAAGCTATGGAAGGGCCCTATGCTCTTCCAAGATGAGCAAGGGTTTCTCCCATCCCTGCATACTTTGTATATATCTTTGATTCTATTTGAAGACGTACCTGATCCTCTGAAACTCAACTATGGGTCACTGTTAGGTGCCCCTGGTCAAGATGCCCATAGTTCACCTCACCAGTGTGATAAGGGGTCTTGGCTGAGCACCCAGGGGATTTGTGAGTGAGGAGGTACAGAGAGTGTGGGACTCAGCCCTGCCTCTCTTCCTCCATCATCCAATTTTGGATTTTACCCCCATCTTCCCTGGAGCCTCAGTTATACCTTTATTACATGCCATGTGGTAATTCCTTATCTACCCAGGGCAGGAAGTTGGCTTCATTTGCCTTGGGTGCAGGACAAGTGTGTGTTGACCTACTGAATTTCTCATTTGACTTTCCCCAGGTTTCTAGAAAGAAAAGAGAAAAGAACAATACTCCCCTTTACTAACATATCTTATCTATGGTGGGCTATGGGTGTGTGGTCCACACTGTGGAACTAGGCCAGAGTGAGGACAGGGATCTAGACCTCAGAGCAGGGCAACAGCGCCAGCTTTGCTTTCTGGCCTCTAATCTGGGTGTGTCTCCAGGAATGTATTCCTCCCCTATGCCAGCTGCTGGCCAGAGCTCTCCTTGCATTGCCCCTATGATTGTCTTGCCCAGCTCCTGCCTCAAGTAGGCTGCCAGGCCTTACTTCTGCCCTGTCTTGTGGGCCACATTTTGGGGCTTTGGTGAATACAGGTTCTGGCTATTGATACTCAGAAGGGGGCTTTTACTCAGGCCCAGATTTTCAGAAGAGACATGGGAAGGCCTTGGCAGTCACATGCTGAGTGTCTGCAAGCCATTTATGATGGCACAACAGAGGGCAGGGCCCTTGCATGTAACCACTGCACCCACTGTACCCACATCAAAGACCACTTTCATAATCAGCCATAGCCAAAGGCCACACATTAAGGGCTGGGCAAGGGAGAAAAGTTGTTCTTAGGGGTGCTCTCAAAGGAGATGAAGATGAGGAGATGGAGTGGACATTTTGGGGAGGCCACCCTGGAAAGCCAGCATGTTTCCTCCAGCTTTCCTAGGATTCCTTTCCCACCCAAGGGCTGCTCCTTAAATCTCAGGGAAACACATGTGAAGCGGCCTCACCCTTTCCACCTCCCTGTTGCACCAAGTGAGAGGCAGGCCTGGGACACGTAACAGAAGCAGTAGCCCTGGTATAGAATATAGCCACCAGGGAGCTGCCAGCCTGGAGCCAGGCTCCCCTGAGAGAGCAAGTAGCAAACATTGCCACAGTTGGTCTCCAGTGGATAGTGCCAGCCTTGCCAAGGGCAGCAAACGCTGGGCACTGGTCTGGTACTTTGTAGGGCCTGGGTCCTGGACTGGAGCTGTTTCTGAATCTGTTCTTTTTTGGAGACATCAGGCTTTCCCCTGGGTGCCTGTCGCTAGCCTGTAAGGGGGAAGGCGTGGGCTTTGAGGTGGGGGTCAGGCTGTGTGTGGGAACCAGCAAGCTCCTCAGAGAGCAGGACTTATTTTTAGTTGTCTCCCCAGTCCCAAATAAACTGAGAGCAGCTGGGAGCCCGTGGGTACAGGCAGAGTGAAGCAGAGACAGGAAATCAGGGGCTCTCAGTAATGAGTTCCAGCCACTCCAGAAGAGAGAAGCCAGACAAGGAATTTTCTTCAGGACTGTTTTCCTCTGGCAGGCTCTGGTATTATCACAGAGGAGAATGTGGTGTGTGTGTGTGTGTGTGTGTGTGTGTGTGTGTGTGTGTGTGTGTGTGTGTGTGTGTGTGTGTGTGTGTGTGTGTGTGTGTGTGTGTGTGTGTGTGTGTGTGTGTGTGTGTGTGTGTGTGTGTGTCTGTGTGTCTGTGTGTGTGTGTGTGTGTGTCTGTGTGTCTGTGTGTGTCTGTGTGTATGTCTGTGTGTGTGTGTGTTTACAACTCCTGTCCAAGTCTTTTCTCCCCCACCCCCACCTTTATGTAAGTTTTGATTGCTCCTTGGGGCTCTGAGCCCCAGGCAGGGTGCCTCTGTGTGTGTGTGTGTGTGTGTGTGCCTGCACACGCGCCTGCCTGTGGGGGTGGTGGGGGAGGACCCTGGAGCAGCACAGTCTAGTCTGACTCCTAGTGTATCTGCAACTGTTTAGGGAAAGGCTGAAGGACACAGGCTAAGCAAGTGGGGAAATCTGAACACAGCCTGGTGTCTCTGAGGGGAAGAGGGGCAGAGCCAAGGAAGAGAGGGCTTGGTCCTTAGCCAAGGGGGAAAAAAAAAGCTTTTTCAACCAAGGACTCTAACTGCTGACATGGGTGCCCAGAATGGATGGGGATATTGATGTTTACAAGCATTTCTCGTGGCTGAAGAGGGTAAGTGACTGGCCGCTTTGTTTGGGTCTCCGTGGAGAGGAGTGAGGGGAGAGACACTTTGGGGTGTTTGGGTTGTGTGTGTGTGTGTGTGTGTTTGTGTATGCACGTGCACGCGTGTGTGTTAGGGGGAGGTATTTGTCCAGCAGAGCCCTGTGGTAGCCAGGCTCTTCATGAGAATCTAATTATAGACATGAGGGGAGAAAAGAGTCAGCTGTCTTTGTTTCTGCTCTGACATTCTGGTGAATGAGCCTCTATACACAGAAAGGCAAGAATCGAGTGAGGGAAATTAGTTATTGTAACTTAGTCTCTTAAACCAGCTCTAAACACTGTAACCAGAAAAAAGAAAAGAAAGGTGTCTACCACTTTGGGGTCTGAGGACCCAGTGCAGAAGCTTACCACTCTTTCTAAACATTCTGAATTCGGAAGTTGTTTAACTCGTTCTCAACTCTGATGTTATCCAGAGTGGTGGGTACAACGTGCCAGCTAAATGAGCTTCTGTGTTGCCGGCGGAAGGTTCTAGGGGAGTCCTCTTCCCAACACTCTGAAGCCCAGGATTTGAGTTGTTCAACTGTTGATGCCTTCTTGTGGGGGCAGGGCTGGAAGGGCATCTGCGTGAAAGTGGGCAGTGGGAAGTGGGTGAAGGTTGGGGGCTGGATCATGTCACACGCAAAACTCAGGTGTTCTCTTTGGTTATTGCCTTGAAATTGACCGAGACAGACTTGCGTTGGTCTCGGCACTGAGGAATTTTAGGCTGGATGTCTTTCAGTGGCAGGAAGAACAAAAGCAGCTGACAGATAAGAGGTTTGACATTGTAACTGCAGAAGGAAAGGAGGTCTAGGGAGTTTCCGGCCAGGAAGATGCACTTGTGCTCACCCCCACCCCAAACACATGGCTGGTAGTTTGTGCACATGCACGCTGAAACCCTCCTTCTGCAAATACTGAGCTCCTGGTGCTGGGTGTACAGCTGAGTAAAGGAGAGCCAATCTCCTGTGTATTTACCACTTCTGTCGGAAGTGGAGGCTGCAGGGCCCCAGGAAGTAAACTCTTATTACACACTAATAAGTACAGTGAAGAAGGGCACTGGAAGGCCCGGAACAGATGTTGATAGTTGAGAAGTAAAGGTCAGGGAGCTCTCTTTGAGGAAATAACACTTTATAGAAACCTTAAAGAGCAGTAGGAGTAGTGCAGAACATTTAGATAACGTGAATGGTACGTGCAGAGGGCCTGAGGCAGGATGGAGGCTGGCAGGTTTCAAGGCAGAAAAAGCCAGTGTGGCTGAGCTAAGTGATGATGGTGGGTAGAGGAAGACAGATACCAGATCACAGGACATAAAGGTTGTGGTTGAGGGTGGTGGGTGACAGTGGTTTGTCTGGCAGGGGACTTGTATTAAGAAAGCGATATGGGATACACTGAGGCGTCCAATTTGTATTTTAAGAAAATTGCTCTAGTTATAATGCGGCATCTGCTAGGCTGTGTTTGAAAAATGAAGCAGCTGAGCATAATTATGGCACTGAATGGCTTGTAGTGTGGGGGGGGGGAGGTCAGCCAATGCAAACCCCTCATTTAGCAAAGCCCAAGAGAAGCTAAGAACCTCCCCGTGGTTAGTTGTGTGTTAGCTTTTGGTGGGTCTCCTTGTCTTGAACTCTGTTCTCCTGTCTGGTTCTTTCTTCATCTCTTCTGCCAAGTATGTTGAAAATGATTGGTTTAGAACCCATCAGTGGTCCTGCCTGTACTTGGCCCCTGCTTTGGAGTGGCCATGGCTGCCACAAGGGAGCATGCTGGGATATCAGACATCTTGGCAACAGTCTGCACCTAAAAAGCCTCACTGGGGGTGGAGGTGGCGTGCTGGGGGAAATAAGTAAGAAGCACACTTCCCAATTACTTAGCCTTTATTGCCACATTTCCAACACGAAGCTTCTCACCACTCCTTCCAGTCTCTGTGTGCCTGGAGATACAGGAACCCCATCCTCACTGCTGGACAGATGAAGCTCTAATCCTTGGCAGATATTCTGTCTGTGGAGCCTGGAGACATTAAGTCTTTTCACTGTACACTGTGAAAGCTTCAAGTTGTAAGCTCTGGTGTCGAGGATGGCTGGAAATGTGCTGAGGGAAGCTCCAAGCCCACTCCCCAGCATGGCTCCTGGCAAAACAGGTGCTTTCTCTTCTATTTGTAGAGTCTAAGGATCATTAAAAACAAAAACATAACGTGGCAGCATTGGACGTGTCTTAGTGGCAGAACATACCATGATCAAGTGCTCTCTGATTCCTTGTTCTTCACCCAAAATACAACCAGCAGATTTTCATAATCTCTCGTGAGCAAAAAAAAAAAAAAAGTCTTTCCATCCCGTGATCCTGATCCTGAGCTCCCAGGACTTAACCTCTGAGAAAGCTCAGATTCTTCTAACTTATTTAACCTCTGAGGCCTATTCCAACCTGTCCTCCACTTACCTTTTTAGTTCTTACCTTTTAATCTCTCTCAGGTACACTCCCTCTGTTTTCCAAGCTTCTACTCCAAATACCCTACTCCTGTCTGATTCCCATTCTTTGTATCTGACCACATTAGGCCCCTCCTTTCCCACACAATCCTTTGCTGGACTCCCTACCTCCAGGGGCTCATGTAGCTCAGGTCTTACCAACTCATTTTTCCCTTTCCATGTGCTTTCTTAAGGGGAGCACAGGTTTCTGAAGACCTATGGTTCTAGAGGTAGAAGTGCATCTCCTTCCTTCTTCCATACAGAGGGGATTCTGAAGAAGTACCCAAAGTGGATATGGCCAGGTACACAGGGCAGGAGCCTTTGCCCTTCAACCAGGACAAGAGGGTGTAATGCCTTAGGTCAAGGGGAGAACACTGTGTTCAGAGAGGAGCTGAGTTGGATGAGAAATACTTGTTCAGAAAAGAGAACTTGCTTTTTGCCAGGGCTGGCCTTTGAGGGTGGGCTCATGTAGACAGTTTGGGTTGAGAACAGGTGTGAAGCTTGGATTAGAATCTTGGCTTTTGTCACGTTTACTCATAGTGATCTTAGATAGATTACCTCAAAAGCCTGCCATGTATAGGCGTTTTGGGGATCAAATGTGATTTGTGTATGAAATCCTCAGTCTAGTATCATGCATATAGTAAACATGCTAACTGTTACCTGCTATTGGCTATTACTGGGAAGAGAAGCTGAAGGAGGAGCAGGTGACAATGGATCAGCCCTCTTCTCTAGCAGTGCATCATGGGCTATTCAGTTCTTCAGATCTGGATTCCTTTTCATGTTACAGGTCTGGGTCTCACCAATCAAACAGGGGGCCTAGAAGAAGCAGCTGTAACCTGTCCTACCTTTTGAAAGCAGAGGCTCACTGGCTGCTGGTTCTGGCCAGATTGGCTCTGGTTGTTGCATGAATGCTGCCCAGGGCTGATGCAGTTCATTCTCCTATCAGACAAAGCCTAAGTACAAGGTGATTCCTAACCCCCAATACTCAGAGGGCCTCTATCCCTCAATTATTTGGTTTCCTGACTCACCCAACGGCTCACACCTGCCTTGTACTGAGGTCAGTAGATCCAACCCACACAGCCATGAAAGAGCTTCTAAAGATAGCTCTCAGCAGGGTCTGTGGGGGCCGCCCACTCCCCAGCACTGTTGGCATCTTTCCACTGCACCCTTGCCTTCAGCACTTTGAACTGTTTGAGCATATTTGCAATCCAAAGTCGCAAAGAAATTGAAACTACCATGCATGTACCATGCCACTGGCTTGGATACTGCAGGAGACTGGAATGAACTCAAGTTGCTAATGTTAGACTTTGTTCTGTGTCATCTGGAACTCAAATCGTTGATCTACTACCCTGGCCAGTTGGGCTAGAAGAGCTGCAGAGACAGACATGGAGGCAGCTGACTTGCCTTGCATTCAGGGTACGGAGGAGCTGACTTGCCTTGCATTCAGGTTATGCTGCGGTGGAAGGTGGAGAAATAGGCAGTTGCTTCTGAAAAAGGCCTTCAGATCAAGAGCTAAGATCCTGGATCCAGACTACTGGGGTTTATATCTCTTTGTGACCTTGGATGGTTTACTTAACCTCTCTTGGATTCAGTCTCCCTGGCTGTAAAATATAGATAAATCTACATATGCAAAGTACCCAAGAGAGCATGCCATAGATGTCATGAGGGGAATGGTGACATTATCACAACTGACAACCCCTGGCTACTCCAGAGCCCTTTGTCCCTTTGTCTGAACACAGAGGTTCTCCTGACCTGGAAGACAGCAATGGGCATGGTTTCTCAAGGGTTCTGTCTGTCCACATTTCCTCTAGGTATCTTCCCATTTCTAGCCAACACATACAAAGTATTTTCCCAGCCTCCTCCCCCACCTCCCTCCTCCCACAATGTAATTTAGGAGCTACAATCCAACCATCTCCAACCAGCCGCCCACACCTGTGACTCCTGTCTGCCAACTCCTTGAAGAGAAGCCCTCAGGCCTTTTAACCCAGTGGGATTTAATGAGATGGCATCATACCAGGGTCATGGGCACTCCATAACAACATAGCCATTGGGAGTTCCATGAGCTGGCGGCAGCCTTTGGGAAACCTTTGCCTTTCCTCCTGTCAGCCACTCTCTCACCCCCTGTGGCAAGTCTCACACTCTTCCACTTGTCTCCAACCTTAGACTCCTATCTCAAATGGGGGGTGGAGGGAAGATCTAAACAAATCTTTCATCTTCCCTCCTCTTCACCACAAACAAAATGTAACTGTGTTCATAGCTGTCCTTTTCAAATGTATTTTCTTTTATGGAGGAACAGCCTCTGTTGGCCAAAGCTATCCTGGCCTCTTGACTCAGGCCTGTTCCAATGTCACTTGTTCCTCTCTTTTTTTCTCAGCTGTACCTTGCCTACCTGTCGCTTGGGAAAGGCTTCTTTTCAGTTTGAAAAGAATCGGATCAGATGATTTTTGGCCCTGTGCTGGCTTCTTCGATGCTGCTTTATGGGCTTTCCTTGCTTCTACTGTTACAATACCTCTGCCCCATTTTGGGGGAAGTACTGGGATTTTGAACTTGTGACCTTGTTCTTGATAAACAGTTGCTTATTTAAGCCATGCTCTGTCTTTTTTGCTTTTCCTTTTTTGTTGTTTTGTTTTATTTTTAATACTGGGGATTAGATTCAAGAATCTCATGCCTGAAAAAGCTCTGTTTGTTATTTACCAGGCAGCGTCTTGCTGTATGCCCAGGCTGGCCTGGCCTGTGATCCACCTACATGTGATTCTCTGCATTACTAGGGATAACAGTTGCATGCCACCGTACCCAGCCATTGATGGAGATGAAGTCTTTTGCATAGCTGGGATGACAGACATGTACCACCATGCTAAGCATTTTTGTTTTATTCACAGAGATAGGGAAACATGCTAACTTTTTGCCTGGGTGGCAATGAACAGCAGTCCTCATGATTTCTACCTCTGGAATACCTGTGATTAGCAAAGTTGAGCCATCACTATTAGGATTCTTGAAAGTGTAAGATAAAACATACCCTCTTTTTTATTTATTTTTATTGTCAAGGTGATATACAGAGGGGTTACAGTTACATAAATACAGTAATAAGTACATTTCTTGTTGAAAAGGTTCCCCCCCCATTTTTCTCCTACTTTCCCTCCCCCCAAATATGCCCTCTTTTCCTTCCTCAGCCCCTCCAGGCACATTTGCTTTGTACCTGCATTTGTCTTTAAAATTCCTTCCTATAATACATACTTTCTATAATACATCCCAAGAAACCTTTCCCATTAATGTCTTCCTGAATTCATTCCCATTTGGAAATCTTGAAGGAATGCAGACATTCTTGTGAAAGGAACAGCTCTTCACTTTGCCCCCTCACCTCATTCCATATTCTATAGCCTGTCTGATTCCATATTCTTTGCCTGTCTGGTTGTTGGCTCCTCATGAGGAAGGTCTAAGCAGTCTACAAGGCACCAGGCAATTAACTCAATGCCTCCAGGAGAGCGAAAATAGTCACACTGCTTTACTCCACCCCCAACTCCAACACACAGCGATGCCGCTGTGTCTGTGAAGGTGTTTTTCAATAGTAATGAGTCAGTGCTTCTGTTGGAACAGACAAGGTGAGGAAACTCTTGAAGGAGTCTTCTCTTCCTACTGTACTTCTAATTACAATACAATCTCTTCACAGTCTATCAAGCACACACATACAGATCCCACTTCCATAGTCCACTGATAGAAGCTCCTTGTGGATACAGAGGTGTCAGTAATGACCAAGCCAAGCGAAGCTTATAATTTTAAGGAAAGATCTTGGTAAAGCAAATGTGTTTCTTCCATTCCAAATCAAGTTCCTCAGGAAGATCACTAGGGAGCCTCACACAGCCCTTGTATTGGAAAATTTTCGGGTAGTCTGTTCTCAAGACACCTTTGTTCGCTGTGTTAATTTTGGAAGACCGGAACATCTGAATCTCAGTGATTGTTATGACCTTGTGGATATCCTATCTGACTTGGGAAGGCTATTTCCAAAGGAACAGCTCTCCCATTCTCCCAGAATTCTTTTATAGTCAGTCATTTAAATGGTGCCTCTACCATAAACCCTCTTCTGTCTTTGGAAGGTAAAAATTATTTCTCCCTTTCCCAGCTGTTGGTGTTCATACAATTCCAATTGTTTATTGCCCCTGGGAGGTGCTCAGGATCATTTAACTCACTGAAGAGAGAAGTGAACAGTGACATGTGATGACATGAGCATTGTCCAAACAAGAAGCTTATTAATTCGCTACTCACGACTTGGCTTTGTTTTTCCTCAAAGACGGGCATTTAAATCATTGTGGAAATGATAACCTCACTGTAATACTTAGTCTCTCCTTATATACAGTTGAAACCAGAGGAAGAAGGAAGAAAGGATAAGGTCAGGCTAAGATCTTTTGTTAGTCTACTGGCAGCTAAGGATCTTAGTGTACTGTGTTTTCTTTCTTTCTTTCTTTCTTTCTTTCTTTCTTTCTTTCTTTCTTTCTTTCTTTCTTTCTTTCTTTCTTTCTTTCTTTCTTTCTCTTTCCCTCTTTCTCCCTCCCTCCCTCCTTCTCTCCTTCCCTCCCTTCCTTCCTTCCTTCCTTCCTTTGCCAGTTTTTTTTTTTTTTTTGTCATCAGTTGAACTCTGGGCCTGGGTGCTGTTCCTCAGCTCTTCAGCTCAAGATGAGCGCTCTACCACTTGAGCCATAGTGCCACTTCCAGTTTTCTGGTGGTTTATTGGAGATAAGAGTCTCATGAACTTTTCTAACCTGGGCTGGCTTTGAACTGCGATCCTCAGATCTCAGCTTCCTGAGTAGCTAGAATTACAGGTGTGAGCCACTGGTGCCTAGAGCCTTTGCCAGTTTGAGGTTTGAATTCAGGTCTTATGCTTGCTCAGCTTGCTTGTTTGGCTGGTTATCTATCACTTGAGCCAAACTACCAGCCAGCTTTTAGCTGATTATTTTGGGCTTTCTGCCATGGCTGGTCTCAAACCAAGATCTTCCAGATCTCAGCTTTTGAGAGCTAGGATTCTAGATTTGAGCCCCTAGTGTCTGGCTGATTGTGCTTTAGTCACACTGCATTTGGAAGAAACTTCTTTAATGCCATACCAAAGATAGTGAATTAGCTCAACTGATGTTTGCCTAGAAAAATTAAAATTTATCTTGGGAATACTTGAGTTTATAATAACTTCCAGAAAGCCCTAAGAATTCCTAGCCAAAGGTCTAAGCAGGGGAACTTTTACTACTTAAAAACACCTGTCTCCACTTGTGCTGTTTGGTTCCCTTGGTGATGGGTGCCCTGAATCATGTAATAGGAATTGACGATAGCTCTATAAGCCACTTATGTTTATTTATTTATTTAGGTACCCTGAATTTTAAGGTTTATATGTTACAGGTTTTAAAAGGTTTACATGTAAGTAGTACTTCTAAGCTTCAGATATAGACTTAGTGGTGTTGACATCTCCCTGGAAGCACTGGGCCTGGCAGGCCTGGCTCACTTGGTTGTCTGCATTTGATCAAAATCCCTTGACCCAGCAGTCTGTTCTCTTGTCTTATTCAACTGAAAATGCATGCTATCTAAGAGACTAAAAGTAAGAACCAAGTGGAACATGTTAATACATACATGTAATCCCAGTATTTAGAGACTGAGGCAGGAGGATTGTGACTTTAAGTCCAAGTACGACCCTGTCCAAAAAGAAAAAAAGAAGAAAGAAAAGAAAGAATATTTATCAGGGCCAAGACTTAACCAGTTCGTTGCACTCAAAATAGCAGCATAGCACTGGAGGGTAGCTCAAATAGTAGAGTGCCTGCCTAGCAAGCATGAAGTCTTGAGTTCAATCCTCAGTATCACCAAAATCTCAGCATATTTTCAGTCAAAGAGTTGTCATATAAAAACATTCTCTGACCAGTTGGAACAGTGTGTGTGTGTGTGTGTGTGCGCGCGCGCACGTGCGTGTATGCGCGTGCACACTATAACAAGGATTGTGAAGAAACTAGAATCTATAGCTTATGGGAAACATGAAGGAAATGTGATATAGCACCAGGCCAAGTACTTAAGACGTTAATATTTTTAAAAAAGTGTCTCAGCTGTTGACTCTAATACCCAAGGATGGCTAGGGCTATGACACTGGGATTCTCCCTTACTTGCATACCAGTGACACCCCATTTTGACCACTCCCTTGCCCCATTTGACTGCTCTGGAACCCACTCTGCCACCAAGCGCTGTGAACCATGGTAATGAGATTCAGGATGTCTCCTAGGATGTATCAAACAGAGAATGGTACCGAACTGCCTCACCCAGCATCTTCCATGGGTCAGGAATCTTTTTCTTTTTTCTCTTGTGCCAGAGGCCATTTATATAACATCATTTGTGAGCCACACAAAATGACTGATATAAGCAGATGGGTTGTGAGTAGCCAATGAGAAGAAGATATATCTATTTCAGTATGTACAAGATGATCAAATGGGCCCCCTATGATTGTGGGCTGGATGGTTCCCACTCAGAGCATGTATACATGAAGGCTGTGCTCTCCTGGCAGACATCAGAAAGTTTATAATAGAGTCCTACTCCTGGGATTCTGCATGGCCCACAGCCTTGACATGAGACCTTCACACTCTAATCTAGGACTCTTGGAGAGCTAACTTTGGCCAGGTCATTATAGATGTGCCAGACCAGAAACAAGTTAGCATTATGGGATCTAGTGAGCCACCAGGTAGAGCATACCAGCTTTGATAATGCTACTGGGGATTGATTTTGTTGATACTTCATGCTTAATCTACATTTTACCTACCTTCTACATTAGAACAGAAGTAAAAAGAAAACAAAAAACAAAAAAAACCCCACAAACTTTCGTAATGATCGTCATTACTTGCCATTAACAATTTTAATGTATTCTTACAAACATGTATGTAGCACATAATACTCTTAGTGCACAATAAAATGTGTATAAATAGGAAAAATTATGGTCATGAAAGTATGACTCAAAACATGGGCAAATGGAAAAGTGAAATCTTTAGCTGTGTGTGCCAAGGGCATGATTCCTGGACTATTCATTAACAGTGGCTTCGGTGTTGTCATCCAGAGTTTCCTTATTTTCTTTGTTAGCCTGAAAGTATTTTGGTTATTTTTCCCTTGGGTTGTTTGCACAGACCTTTATGGATATGTCTTAGATGTCTTGATCAGAAATATTGCTTCTCTTGTTTACTTGTAAAAGAAAAACAAGAGGAAATTAATGAAAACTCTCAGTAGAATGGATGAACTGCTTCTGGCCTCTGTGAACTCTGACAAAGCCATTTAAGTGATGTCCATAATATTAGGCTCATTCAAAACCCGTTTATAACACAGAGGAGTTATTAACACATCCTGCTATAAAAAAACATTCCATATGTTTATTCCCATAGATTTTTCACATATTGAAAGAGAGACTTAAATGGTTCTCTGTTGCTCTATGGATATAGTTTTCTCTATTAAAGGGACTGGAAATCTGAGGTGAGGTTGTCTACCTGAGATCACACAGCTTAGAATATAGCCCTGACATCCTCAGCAGTCCTAATTTGGCCACAGGTGACTGAGAGGGATGTGCTTTTGGGAAGGAAATGCTGTAGAAATACTGTAAATGCTGTAGAAATTCTCCCTAGAACACCTGCCTTAAGTCCAGCTGGGCAAAAGGTGGGACACAGGAAACCTACAATTCTCCCAGCTTCCAGATTTGGCATTTGTACATCTGTATATGGCATGCATTTCTTTTAATGTAATTTCCTAAGTAGTTATTAGATACGTTTATATTCTTATCCTTGATTTGTTCATTTCCCATTCACTTGCATATTATTTAGATGTCAGCTCCTGTTTATGTCTTTGTTTTTCTTAGGTCACATCCTATTCCACACACAGGCCTGTTGTGTCTTGTCCCTATCTAACTACCTAGCTCTATGTGGGGGGGGGGGGGGAAGAGGCAAACAGGTGGTGGATAGAAAGCCTTCTGTCCCCCACACAAAAGAGACTAGGTGCCCTTTCTATTCCAGTACATCCCACACAGACACACCCTGAACCACAAAGCAGATTCCTTTTAGCCTTTGATGATAATCCTGTTTTTAACTGTAGTTGGCTTAGAACAGACAACTCTCTCTTAAAAATTGCCAACTCAAGCAAATCAAGCAAACAGAATGCAGAATTCCTCTGTCACTCAGGACTATGGTGCACATAGCAGGATTTTTTCCTAAATGTCTGTTTCCAGAGGGATAAATTTCAGTCAAATCATCACCTTGAGACAAATGCTTTAGCCAGAGTTTTGGTTGTAAATGGTAGAAATGCCCAGATGGGACAAAAGGTGAGTGAAAGCACTCATCTTTTTCTTAGTTTTTGTTTGTTTTTGTCTATGTGGGGGCTGATTCCTGTTGCAAATGCATTTCATCTAGTTAGAAGAGGACATAGCCACTGATAGCGCCCTCAGAACTGCCTATCATGTGCTTTGTTCCCATTTAAAAGTTCAGAGAACTAGGGGCATAGCTGAATGATATAGCACTTCCCTAGCATGTACAAAGCCCTGGTTATGAACCCCAGCACCACAACAATGAACATAATATAATATACAAAAATAAAGCTGAGCACCAGTGGCTCACACCTGTAATCCTTGCTACTCAGCAGGCTGAGATCTGAGGATGGTGGTTCAAAGCCAGCTTGGGCAGTAAGTCCGTGAGACTCTTAACTCCAATTAATCGCTAAAATGCTCCAAGTTCAGCTGTGGCTCAAGTGGTAAAGCATGAACCTTGAGCAAAAAAGCTTGGGCATAAGTGCAGTCCCTGAATTCAAGCCCCAGGTCTGGCACACACAAAAAATTAAATTAAATTAAAATTTGAAGGGGGAATTCCAAACAGCCCAGCCTGGGTCAGGTAGCTGAGAGATGACACTATCTCTAAGATGATGGCAGACCTCATTTGTGACATGGGGTTTATATTAGAGATGATGATCCTGGCCTAGTTAGGATAAGCAGTGGATTCCGTTAATTTATAATACAGGATTCAGAAGAATTCTCTGCCAAGAGTAACATAATTTCTCATCATTCCTTCCCCTTAGCAAATCAGCAGAGTGGAAATTAACAACTCTAGGGTTCTTCTACAAACTTGAAAGGTTTCTTTTGCGGGGGTGGGGAATATCTTAATTATTCCCTGATATTCTCATCACTAATCAAAATGCAGTGTCTTCCAAAATGTAGAAACTTGCTTTACTTCCTAGGCCTGGTAGCATCCAGGTTTCTGAATATAAGGAACTTATCAAGAGTAAAACCCTTACTTGTTCACTCAGGGGTGAATTGTGAGAGGTGGGATAGTAGTTCCGTTACATTGATGTCTTTTTTTTTCCCTCTTTGAGACTTGTTTCACTATGTAGCCCAGACTAGTCTTAAACTCTTAGGCATCTGTGGTGACATTACAGGTGTTTACCACTGCACCTGACCTACACTGGTGTCTTTATTTTTTATTTTTGAGGGGTAGAGGGACCTGAGCTCAAGGCCTCGTATTTGCTAGACAGGCACTCTACCACCTGAGCCATATCCTCAGCCCATTTATGTCTTTTTTTTTTAGACTTTGCTTTTTAAAATTTATCTTTAAGTAGTTATACAAAGGAGTTTCCATTTCACAAAGCAGTTTATGAAACCATATAGACAGAACTTCCTTTTTCTTCCGGGGGAATCCCACTAAGCAATTCCATCCCTCTGGACCATATACAGATCTCCCTAGAGCCTCTAGTTGATCTCCTAATTGATGAGGCTAATTAACTATTATGGTCAATCCAAAAATACCCAACCATAGAGCCTCCTGCATGTCTGTCCATGTTCCTGAAGCTGGTCTCACTTGTGGATGGCTTAGAAAATAGTACAACTTCAGGCTTTTGATTGCTTAACTTATGTATTATCCCTGCCCAGCAGCAGTGGTGATAACAATCCAGATCTTAAAGAAAAAGTCCCCCATAACAAGGTCTTTTTTTTTCTTTTGGTCAGTCATGGGTCTTGAATTCCAGGCCTGGGTGCTGTCCCTCAGCTCTTCTGTTCAAGGCTAGTGCTTTACCACTTGAGCCACAGCCCCACTTCCAGTTTCCTGGTGGTTAATTTGAGATAAGAGTCTCACAGTCTTTCCTGCCTGGGCTCAGATGTCTGCCAATCCTCAGATCTCAGCCTCCTGAGTAGCTAGGATTATAGGTGTGAGGAACCAATGCCCAGCTCATAAGATGGTCTATTAAAGAACTATATTATTTTGTACCCAAGGATACTTGGGAACGTCATTTTTGAGGCCTAAGGAAGACCTTGAAATGAGAGTTCTGGTCTGTTTATGTCTGCAAAGAGATTAAGAATTTAAAGGATAGATTTCCTTACATCCCAGATTTGTCCAACTTCTTGAGAATAATGTTTTGATATGGACAAAGGAGGTTTGGGCTCAGTCATCCTAGCTAAAGGTTCCAAGTCATTGAGAATATACAAGACTTCTTTGTTCTTATCCAGTCCTGTGACAGAATAGAGATATTTAGTTTCATCGTAGCACTCCTCAGTCAAAGTGCAAGAGAAAATAAGATTTCACTCTTCAGTCCAAGTATCACTTCTGTTGTGTACATAAATCACATAGCCCTCATAGTACTCTTAGATAACTACTTGAACTATAATATCAGGAATAGTTCAGACCTTGAAAATCTAGAGAGAAGATTGATTTTTTTCCTTCTGTTACATATGTAGCAAGAACTGTCAACAGAGAGAAAAAATTTTGGTCAAATATATGTGAAACAATACTGAGTACGTTCACTGGACGTTCACTAGCCTAGGGACTAGTATCATTAACTGAATAATAGGATGAGCATCCTTAACAGAGTAGATTCACTTGCCATCCTGTAATGTGGGGAAAGAGTTAGCTAGCCTATAACATCTTTCAAAATCCCACTTGTCTTCTCAGTGGGATGTGGGCATGGTTCTTTCAATGTGAATTTACACACAAGGATCTAAGATACTGCTTTATCATTGACTTATCTAATAGAGAGCACAGATAAGACTTTCCAAGACTCTTCAAAACTGGAAGTGCTCAGGGATCTGGATGTGTGGTCTCAGTGTTGATCTAAGACTTCTACTGTAATTCCACCATTAGAGTTAAGCAAAACTGTGACAAAGCAAGCTCTTTTGAAGTAGAACAGAACAGTGCTATGTCTTAACTCTGCCTTTTAAAACATGTCTCTCAAATTGGAATCACATTTTCCTTATCACATGACTGTTCTTGTGTCCTGGTGATGCAGTTGTTTCATAATGCAAGATGACATCAGAAAGTGATTAAGCCTGTTTGCCAATTAGTAGACTAAGGAGTTTAAATCTATTCATCCCAACTCAAATCTTTAACTTCTGGCTATTGAACATTGATGTTGAAGAAAATCATTCCAATAAAATTCCTGGTCTTGTTTTCAAGTGCTTTTGGGTAGAGGCTGGAGTATATCCTGGCCTGTGCCCTTCTGAGGGGCTGCAAGTCTTAATCTAGGTGATAACTGCAGATATTGGTCTTTCTGGAGCATAGCTCCACTGCAGTTTAACCACTGTTCAAGGTTAGAACAGCAGTGATTCTGGAGGCTGGTATAAGAGGACAGTGATGGACCAGGATGACCCATAGGGAAGGATTCATCTCTTGAGTCTGTTGGCAGTCAAAAGTACCAAGAACCCCTACACATCCTCAAATAGTGTTTCTAATGCATTTGAAATACTCAAGAAAAAACATTTTGGTAAGAAACTCAGATATTATGGTTACCATCCCTCTTGACCATTGATACCACCACATCTCTCCCCAAAAGAGAGCACTGTTAAAAGTCTGCTTTCTACTTATTTTCATGTATATGTAAATAACTATGGGGCTATGTTGCTTTCTACTTTCTGCTTTGGATCTTGCTTTTTTCCTAGCCATTTACATATTTCTATGATGTGCATACCTATCTGTCACATATTTCAGAGTGCTACAAATTGCCCATAAAGTGTCATTTATTCAGCCATTCCTCTGTTAAAGATATTTTTCAACCTTTAGTGAATAATCATGCAGTCCCAATATTTAAGACAAATTTATACGTGATCTATTCTCTCACGCTAAAACAATGGAAGCATACTAGCTTACTACATAACGAGGGCAAACTAATCCATTGTGTCTGAAGATGCTTTGTGCTTTACTAGTAAAATGGAAACAAAAATAACATCTATTTTATGAGGTCATGGGAAAGATTAAATGAATTAATGCACATAAAGTGCTCTGGACAGTGCCTGTCATGTGGTGAATGATATGTATTGATGGCACTGTGCTTGGACAGTGTGTATTGGTCTCATGGAATTGCTTTGGCTTTTGGCCCATATTTTCCATTAGCCTTTGACCTACTTTTCAAGCAACTCAAAAGCAGTGTATTTTGCTCATCTGTCTTCCATAAAAGTATTGTCATAGATATTGTTTATCTCATTACAAAGCCTCAGTGAAAACATGAGCAGTTTCTCTCTTGCCCAGGAGTAAATTTGATTTTAGGCAGGCAGTTTGATTTTTGAAGTTTTGATTTCCTCTCCCCTCCCCTTCCTTGTCCCTCCTCCCCCCTTCTCCCTTAGCTCCCCCAATCCTTTCTGCAGGGTCTCTCTACTTGTACCAGGCTTACAGAGAGAACTCACCATCCTCCTACCTCTGCATCCTAAATAGGATTACTGATATGCACTACCACACCTAGCTGTTTTTTTTTTTGTTTGCTTTAGTTTTTTTTTTTTGTTTTTTTGGTACCAGGGCTTGAACTTAGGGCTTGACACCGTCCCTTAGCTTTTTTGTTCAAGGCTAGTACTCTACCAACTTGAGCCACAGCTCCATACATTTTTTGAAGATTAATTAGAGATAAGAGTTTCATGGACTTTTTTGCCTGGGCTGCCTTCAAACCATGATCATCAGATCTCAGCCGCCTGAGTAGCTTGGCTCAGGCCGAGCCACCAAACTCATCTGATCTGTGCATCTTTCAATTGATAAGGATTCTCTTCTGTTGGCTGCTAGAGTGAATTCAGATACTTGATCAACTTCTAACAGATATTATGAACTATGACACACATTTTTCCAGTGTTAGCTGAACTTATGTCTTCAATTTACTTTGTTAACCATCATTTTTTTGTTAACTTGTACAAATGGTTTATTATAATGAGGGACTATCGTGAATGAGTTTCATTATCAGTTCAGCTGGTAGCTACTGTCCCTCTTAGCTACCAAAGTCCCAGACAGAAAAGTGTGCTGGAGAGCCACCTGCATGGATGCCACATGCATGGGGCTTCTAGGAGTCCTTACCACCTGAGGTCAGATTGCTGAGGTCAGGTCTTCAATGCCATTAATACAATGCCATTCCATACAGCCCCTGGAGAGCACATATGCATGTAGAGGACACATATGGAGGTCAGGGAGCACAGACATTTAGGGGAAAAAGTAAACCAACACCTTTGCTGGGCTCTGGGCATTACTCAGACTGGTTTCCTATAGAAAGGTTAATTGCTGCAAAGAAAAAAGACATTAGGTTGAGACTCAATGGTGGCTACCTTAAGTTTTGAGGCAAGTCTTTGAAAGGCAGTGGTGGGAAAAGGAGATGTATCTGAGTTATCACTAATCTCTGATGGGATATAGTATTAGAAACTGTGTTTAAGGGTAACAATCCTACTTCTGGTATGAAAAAATTAAACTTATGTTTAAAAATAGATGACAAGATAACATAAAATTGCAAATATTCACATAGTTCAAATGATTGAAGAGAGCACAGTGGGTGTGGTGACTTGCTGCAGTCTATAAAAGGATTTACCCTTGGACCTTCTCTCTTTGACTTCTTGATGGAAAAGGTACGCACTGGTGCTGAGTTGGTCCTGCCATCTGATGTGTGAAATATCATTTGGAAGTGTTCTTTCTGTCCACTGAAAATCACCATTGTATGTCCTTTAATAAGGAGGATTCCACCTGCTCTCCAGAACTGTTTTCTTATCAGGTTCTGAAAAAAAAAATGTAGATTATTATAGACCTTCTGGTGCTAACCAGAGAGTTTGATCAAGTCAAGGCTCCTGGAATAGTAATGTAACAACAATAAACTTCAACCCATAAAGAAGTCATTTGTAATTGTGAAGGCCCTTTGTCTCTGGTATGAAAGAACTTCCATAACAATGGACAAGACATAGGCTTGAGCAGGCCTGGAATAGAAGTCAGTGATGTAGCAGTAGGCCCCATGAGCCATGCAGACTGTGCCTGGCACAGCCACCCAGGGAAGTGCCACCAGGCTCATTCTCCCACTGTACCTTCAGCAAACAACCAGTGCTTCATTCACTAGTGAGACTCTAGGACTGGAATGTAGAATGCTTGGTCTCTGCTTCTTGGACTGGGAATGTATCTGTCACTTTCCCTCACATAGGCTCTGCATTAGGAAGGAGTAGGATGAGAGAGGGAAGAGGTATCTTTTCTCATGGAGAGAGGTTGGATAGTCCATCCAAAGTTAAAATATGTGGGGAATGGCCTCAAGATAAGCATGACCTATTTGCACAATCATGACTTTCCTCTGGGGTGGTAAACACCTGACTCATGAATCCCAGAACATTGATATTAGCAAACTTATGGTAGATTTCCCATTTAGCAATATAATTTACTTTTTTCAGCTATTCCATTTAGTAATGAGATTTACTTTTTTCAGACTGCAGCACTCTGGATGGCTTATTGTGGGTGCCTCATTTTTGCCTTCTATTTAACACAGAGCAAGTGAACTTTGGTGGTATTGGGGCCAGCTCAGTGCCCTTAGTAGCTCCTACCCTCCTCCTTGCCTAAACCAGGTCAGACACACCCTAGAAAGTGACAACTCCTATATCTAGTCAATCACATTTTATGAGATTCTGATTCTCCTCTGACATTTCACATCTTCTCCCTTTCCTTTCTCTTGTAGTTTCTACCAACCTTGCATTTCCTGTTTTCTCTTTGCTTAGATCTTCCTCTGGCTACTATTAAGATTATTCTCAAAATATTTCATTGTAGCCTATTTGTCTTAGCTCTAGCACTTTGGAAAGCCATATGACAGCCTGGTTGCCAAAGCCCTTGTCAGGTGGGTTTGGGGTAGGAAAGAACATGTAAGTCAAGGAAGAGCCTTGCAGCTGGCTGCCCACAAGTGCTACGCTACTGTGATGTTCAGAACTGGAAGATATGCTGTAGACAACATTGGTATGAAAGTTAGGAAATAGCTAGATATGTGCCCCAGTTGTGCCCACATAGATTTTTTTGTTGAATAGTACCATGTCCCTGGTCTCCTCAAAGAGAAAACCTTTACTATTGCTGTGCCTCCAGCAGGCTGTACCTCCAGCTGAACCAGATCCAGCGTGTCCCATCAAGCCAAGAGCTGCTGGTCTGGAGCTCTGTGGAGGCCCTCCTGGCCAAGGGTGAAGTCATCAGGGCTGGTTGCACCATCATCCAGAGCACACCTTTCAGTGGCATGTGGTTTGGTCCTTCTTGTAGTTGTTTTGAAATCTGTGCTTTCTTGTTATGGTGAATGGTTTTGCACATAGAATCAGTGAAACTCTCCTCATAAATTGTTTATATTGCATTTGGAATATTGGTATATTGGTAGTGTTTTTCCAGCCTGGTAAGTGTAGTTTTCTTCTTTTTTCTTCCAGGAAAATCACCACAGTGCTGCTAGTAATGAAACCTACCAGGAACGCTTGGCCCGTTTAGAAGGTGATAAGGAGTCCCTCATCTTACAGGTAAGTTGTTCTGGATGGGAAAACCAGCTTTCCGGTAACTTATAGTTTGGAGTTTCCGCATTTGAGGAATCATGGGGTTTTCTTTCTTGGAAAATATCTGCTCCCAGAGTATATTTTTCAAACAGACTTTTCCTGAAACAAGCCAGAAAGTAAGTGGGACACAATATAACTCTAGGCTTGGCTTAGTGAGGGCTGTGAATTCATTAATTAATTAATTTATCATTCAACTACCAAGCACCTGTCTCTACACACTGGAATGACTGGCTGACTGCCAGGTGCTGTGTTCTTTGGGAGCCCATGTGTCCCATAAGGGAGAGGAGTTACAGCTTCAGGTTGCTAAGAATTAGACATGTGAGTGAGTGATGCTGGACTAAGTTTGAGTGGTAATAGAGTCCAATGCAAGCCCTAAACTGGATCTACACTGATAACTTTGAGGCCAAATGCCCTAGGACTGTAAGCCTTTGATGGCTCCCTTGCTTTGAAGAGAGGAACTCTAAAAATTCTCATGGAAAAAGAGCCAAACAAACCTTTTCATTTCTGAAAGCTGTGTTCTTGAGTAGGCCTGAAGTAATGCATTCTGATAAGTGGTCTATTGCCAAAGCAGAACTCTTTGCTCTAGTATCTAAATGGATTTAGCTTATATTAAAGGTCTGATAAGTATCAGATATTGATTGATGACTTAGAGAATGTAAAGCTTTCTATAAAGGTTGAAGGGTGATAAATAAAACTGATAGTCAAATGCAAGGAGACAGATAAATCCACCCCCAGACTGTGGGCTTTATTTTGTAGCACTAGAGTTGTGCTGTGGCAGAGTTTATTTGTTCTCTTTTTATCTTATCTATTTTTATGGCCATTAGAGTTATCAGTGATAGTAGAATCTGGAAATTGAAGAACAATTTTTAATTGTTACTATAAAAGCACAGAGGAATTACAGTTATATAAATCAGGCAAAGAGTACATTTTTTTGTGGACAGTGTCACCCCTTCCCTTGCAGTTTTTCCCTCCCATCCGCACCCACAAGTCGTGTAGTTCATTTTCAATATAGTATCCAGTGAGTACCACTGCTGCATTTGTTTACCCTTTGTTCCCCCATTTCTGTACCTCCCTTTACCCTCCCAAAGACATATAAATGAACAAACAAGACAAAAAAAAAGCAACAAAGAAAAAAAACTACTTGTTTCCATTTTCTGACATTCATTTCAATTATTTTGTATGATCAGAGGCTCACAGGCATTGTGCTTTTGTAAAGAACGATTTTTTAAAGAAGTAGATTTTCCCTGTTTTTTTTTTTGTTCTGCCCTTCTTCCCTTAAATAAGCTCATATCAAACATACAATTTCATAGACTAGCTTTTCTTCATATCATTGATTTTTTAATTTTTTTTTTTATTTATTTTTTGCTTGGTCGTGGGGCCTGAACTCTGGGCCTGGGCGCTGTCCCTCAGCTCTTCAGCTCAATGTTAGCACTCTACCACTTGAGCCACATCATCACTTCTGGCTTTTTCTGCTTATGTGGTACTGAGGAATTAAACCCAGGGCCATTGATTTTTAAGTAACTAAGCCATGGTAAAATAATTGAGTGTCTGCCACTCATCTGTCAAACACTGACTTTAGATACTGGGGATACAGAAGTGAACAAATCAGACCAAGTCCCTATTCTTGTATAGAGCAAGCTAGAGAGGGAGAGTGAGCAAACAGTAAAGAAGTGAACAAACTATTTTGGGTGGTATAAGTGCTATGGAGAAAAATAGAGCCAAGTAAGAACTCTGTGGTCCGGAGGAAGCTAGGGAGGGAAGCATGCAGATAGCTGGAGAAGTGCATTCCAGGCTGGGGAGGTAGTCAGTGCAGCCCACACTGAAACAGGAGTGTGCTCAGTGTGGGGGAACACAGCAAGGGAGCATTGCCCCTGCAGTCAGTACTGTGGAGAAAGGGATCCAGGGGAGTAGCCACCTTGAGACATGGGGGTGGGGGGGGGGCGGCAGAGGGTGTTGGAGGGGCAGGGGAATGTTGTTGTGAGGAGGTATCACAGATGTTTTCAGGGATTTGTACCTTGAAACCCCATCCCAATGACATGATTAATGAAAGAATATCCAGTTTAGAATTTTGCAGCAAACAGTATGAAATTGCAGAATTTTGAACCAGGAACCTTCATGATTGAACTAATACATTCCTATTCAGAGGGGATTACAAATTAATAAAAAAAAAAAAAAAAAAGTCCTATGTAGGGCTGGGAAAGTGGCTCAGTGCTAGAGCGCTTGCTCTGCATGCCTGAGGCCCTAGGTTCGATTCCTCAGCACCATATGAGCAAAAAGAAACAAGCTGGAAGTGGTGCTGTGGCTCAAGTGGTAGAGCACTAGCCTTGAGCTGAAGAGCTGAGGGACAGCGCCCAGGCCCAGAGTTCAGGCCCCAAGACCGGACCCCCCTTCCCCCCCCCAAAAAAAGCATGTAATCATGCTTTCTTTCACATCCATGGCTTTAAAAAAAATCCAAATTCTTGAGTAATCTTCATTTAAAGAATTCTAAGGCTGGGTGCTGCTGGCTCACACCTGTAATCCTAGCTACTAAGGCTGAGATCTGAGGATCACAGTTCAAAGGAAAGTCTGTGAGACTCTCATCTCCAATAAAGCACCAGAAAAACGGAAGTGGTGCTGTAGCTCAAGTGGTAGTGGGCTAGCCTTGATCTGAAGAGATGAGGGACAGCGCCCAAGCCCACAGTTCAAACGACTGACAAAAAAAAAAAAATAAGAGAGATTTAAAGAATTCTAACATAATCAGGAACCCCTATTTACCACAAAGTTAGAAGTTGATCTTAGTATTTTTGTTTATTTTGGTTTCGTGGTTCTAGGTATGAACTGAGGGCTTCAAGCTTGCTAGGCCACCACTCTACCACTAGAACCACACCTCCAACAACCCTAGTGCTTGGAGTCTGCGGACACACTCCCAGAGCAGCCATTCTGGGCTCACTTCTAATCCTGTGGCTGGTGGAGCTGGTTAAGCAGATCAGCCACATCTGCCTCTTGCTCAATCCACACAGCAGCTTAGTCTGATTGAATTAATTGCAGTCCTTGGCCTACAATGTTTTCCTGAGTCTATTTGTAGAAGAACAAGATCAATCATGCATAACAAAATACTCTGTTTCCAGGAGTACGTTAAAACAAAATTAAAATCTTTCATAACTTCATTATAATTTAATTTTGACAAGGCAAAGATTTCCATCCTTTTTTACCTTTAATTCTGTATCCCCAATACCTAAAATTATGCCTAACATGAAAGTAGGGGTTCAACAAACCTTTGTTTTTATTAAATGGAAGCCCATCCCATTCTTGGGTCTTTATTTATTTTGCCCCCAATTTTCTATACCTTTCTCCATTCATTTGTAATACTCAGAGTAAACACTGAGGTTCATAAAGCCCCTGCCTCCCTGTCTTGAGTCTTATGCACCATTGAATCTGTGAGCTATAAAATGCTAGAGATTATGCATTATTCCTCAGGGTACCACCAAGCACTTGGGCCCAGATATGGTATAGCTGTAGAGCTGTTAATCTTCATAATGTAATTCCCATAAGACACCTCTCCAAACAGGAACTCTGAGTCCCTGGAAGCAGAACCACCCTTCGAATCTCACTTTTGCAAATGAAGTTGCCAGTTGAAAAGGCAAGGGCTGCTGAAAATCTTGGCCAAGGAAAAAACAAACAGGCAAGAACTTAGAAAGGCTTGTTATTTCAGATGGGCCTTGCGGACAGAAGGAGCCCCTTTGGGGATTGAAATGCAACTCTGAGCACATCTCAATTTCATGCATGTGTTTCAATAATTCATTGATGATTTGAGAGTATAAAATGGAATGCTTAAAATAGCCAAGTTAATTCAGATTCAACCATTTTCAAATGGGAACTTTATCATTCAAAAAGTTCATTTAAACCCTCATGTGCGAATTGACATTAACTCATTAACGCTTCATCTATCATTCAATTAAAGCATGAGAAATAATTTAGGATAATATGTATATAAAGGGCCAAGTCTCTTAACCAGGATGGTCTCAATTTACCATCTCTTGATTTCTTTACCTCTGGTAGGTACTCATTCCCTTTCTTCATTTCTTAACAAGAAAAAAAACAGGGAGGATCCTGGGGAAGTTTGCGAATAGGGAAGGCTATGAGAACCCTTGTGATATGAACATAGGCCATAATTTAAATCAGCTATAATGCATGGATTTATATAAGCTAATATTTCCAAAAGAGATCTCATTTCCCAATTTCCTCAGAGGAGAAAATGACTTTTATTTTTCTGCCACATATGTGCAGTGTGGCTTCTGTGTTATATGACTTAGAGTCATGTTTTGACCTGTGAGGCACAGAAACCCTTCTAGTGCCAAGTTTTGTCAGTGCTAACACACACTTTTTACTTCCCACATTCTTTAATTGCTTCAAAACACTTGCCTGATAGGTGAGCAGTCCTCACACCCTTATGAGAGAGGGAAGGTCATTGGTTGGTTCCATAGAGGTTTAGATTGTTCTTTCACGTGAGGTGGCAGAAGTCCTGGCAAGTCAGCTGAGATATGCCTTGAGGTTGGGCCGCTCTATTAGGAATAAGGAGCAGGAGTCCGGCCCAGAGGCAGCTGTTTGTTGGGTGCTTCCCTCTTGAGTCTGTCAAAATCAGGAATCGTGACCAACGTCATTCAGGCAGTGGTGGAGGCTCCCTGTAAAGGTAAAAATTCAACTGGAGTTACCTTCACGCAGGACACTTTCTCTGCCCTGCCTCAGCCATGAGAAAGCCCATCCCTTGCATGTGAAGCAGTGGTGTGCTTTCACTGCTCAGATATGGTACAGTGGGGAGCTTTCCTGCCTCTCACACTCTCCTGCTCCTCCAACTCTGGCTTTATTTCCCACAACAGGTGAGTGTCCTCACAGACCAAGTAGAAGCCCAAGGAGAAAAGATTCGGGACTTAGAAGTGTGTCTGGAAGGACACCAGGTGAAACTCAATGCTGCTGAGGAAATGCTTCAACAGGTAAGGGCAGGTGGATCTGCAGGGCACTGGACTTGAAACGGTTCCTGTGTGAAAGTCTCTTTCTGTGTGCCTGGCTCACTTTCCCATCCTGCCTGGTGGAGGGATTGGCTGCTCAGTGAGCAGTGTTTGGACAGCAGGTGAAACCAGCCTGAACAGTGAGTGGAGGGTGGGGAAGAATAAGAGGAAGAACCTGTTGAGCTGGTTAGACAGATGTCCAAGCCAGAACTCTCTCCAGCCTGGTGCCCTGAGCTCTGTGCAATGTCACCTCTTCTTGTCACTGAAACCATAGTCTAAGAGACATCTGGAGTCTTAGAAAGTCCATTTGTCAGCTTATTCTTGCTCTCACTTTACTTTTCTTTGATAAAAAGTATTATGTAAATAATATCATTTAATGGACATCAAAGTGAAAAAATCCACTGAAAATAGTTTCTTCCTTGCTGTTCAAATAATACTGTCCTTGCTTCCTATGAGAAACATTTTCTATATTTATATATATACAAATAATTATATGTGAACACAATTGACAAAGCAGTAAGCCCCACAGAGATAAAACTAAATCCTCAAGACCTGTATGCTTAGCACCTTTGAGTGATTTTTATTTTCTATTTTAAAAATTTTGAGTAGCCATCATTACTGGCACAGGATATAAGTATCTTAAGTGACTTAGGCCCATTCTTTATTTTTTGATTGCTTTGCTATATTGTAAATAATGAGTTGCAGTGATTATAAAGGGAGTGTTGAATTTTTGGCCAAAGTCCTTTCAGAATTGGCTAAGATGCTAAGTGGGGTTTTCATTGAATCTACTAATAGTATTTCTTCACTTAAATCATTTTTGCATTTGCAGTCATTTTGAAAATTAAAGCATACCTGAAGTTTATGTGTGCATGCTTTGTAGTTCCTGGTATGGTCCTTGGCACATAAAAGATTCTCACTAATTATTTAGAGAGCAAAAGTCATTCCTTTAAAATGAATAGATTCAATTAGATGACTTTATAATCTTTTTGCTCAACACTCCAACTTTTTCTTTAAACTATGATCAGCCTACAGTTCAAATATTTCTTGGCAGAATAGTATTGAATATAGGCTTAGCATTTTACCTTTGTCTTAAAAGGCTTAGTTCTTTTTTTTAAGGTTTTTTTGGGGAGAGGGAGTAGGAGGGAGCTGAGTGCATTTGAAGAACTTAAAGGAAACAAAAAGCAAGTCAGCATTCTTATACATATGCCTTCATAAAAATTTGTTATAATAACTCATGGCTCTGCTTGATTTTTCTATTTAGATTGCATGTCATTTCTCTTGCTTTAATTCTGTGAAAATTACAAGCAGCAATAGGTGTCTTTGAATCTTTCTTTGGAAGACCCAGGGAGGGAAAAATCAATCTGATGGGGAGAAAAATCCCTCAAATAGCAGGGAAGAGTTTTCACAGAGTGGGATAAAATAATCCACTAGATTATATTTTCTAGCCATACCTGCATAAGGTGTGGCTTTGGTATGGGAAGGAAAAAGAAGAGGAATATAGAGTGTTGCAAATAATCCAAAAAGAGACCACAAAAGTTTGAATATAAAAAAATATCAGAAGGCTTATGTTTCAGGAAGCTGGTGTCTAAGAATGGCTGCATTGTAATGCCTGCATTCTTTGCCTACCAGCTGGCTTTGCCTTCTCTTTCAGACTGCTCTACATTTCTCTGTGGCAGTGTTTCTGCTCTGTAGTCAGAGTCTCCATGATGAGGAGTCTGAAGAAGGTACTCAGCACCACCCAGAACAGGCTAGCAGTATTCATGATCCCATTAACAGCAGTTTAGACTCTTGATCCTATACACCCCAGTTATTCTAACTCTAATTTCTGTGTGCTGTGAAACATCAGGCATGGTTTGTGTAATTCCATAGAGGTGATGTGGTGACCTGATGTATTTTGGAGTATGGAGTATTTACAAGTTGTGGGTTTTTTCCTTGAACCTGAACCTTCTTGAAACTGAAAATTATCTTTTGCATCCATAAGCTTTCACTGTTTTCTATCAATCTTTCCCCAAGGGTAAAATTTCTTGAAAATTGCAAGTTAAAGTCATTGGGCATATTTGAGTTTCCACTTTCACTCAGGCGTTGCCTGTGTCATTCATATATACATATATGTGTACATATATATATATATATATATATATATATATATATATATATATATATATATACGTATGTATGTATTTGAGTTCCCAGCTCACATTCAGTGAACATGCTATTTCTTTCCCGCTTGATTTTTGCACCATAGTGCTGATTGATTGATATTTGTAGTTTGGAGAATGAATGAGTCCTCTGAACTGGGGGCAGGCAGAGACTTGCCCAAACTGGCTGAGGTATTCTAAGCTGGAGGGCTCTTGGCTTCTGCTGGTGATGTGACTCATGGCCAAGAAGCAGAGAATGGACGCAAACAATTGCCCCTTTCTGTCAGTTTCAGAGACCATTCTTACCCTGAGTCAAGCTTGGTCTATTGCTGTGAATGAGATCCTTTCCCTGTCTCCAGCAGGCCCTTCTGTCTACCTGTAGATGCAGTGCTTCCTCTTGTTTTGCTCATTGATCCTGATAACCCTGCACACCACATGCATCCTACCTAAAGGCACCAGCTGTTACTCAACTCTTAAGTAACTACCTGTGTGGACCCAGTAATGCTAGATAGTCCTCTTTTCCAGAAGAAATCTACAATATAAGATTTAAAACTATTTAAAAAAATTGGCAACTAATGCAATTTCAAAAAATACTGTATAAATTACAGAAGATTCATCTGTGAGTCAAACCTCACAAACCTCCCCCTGCAATATTGGCTTTATACCTTACCCCTTCCACTGAATGGAATAGCCTGTGGGACTTAACCAGATGTGGGACTTAACCCCAGACGTGCTGGGCACAGTCCAGTCTTTTCATTAGGCTCTGAAATACCCACTGAACTATCTCTCCCCACAGATGTTCTCCTGACCAATGTTAGCCTCCCTCCAGGAAGTTGAGAGGAAGGAGTTAGTCTTTTATCCAACTCATGAACCAGACATCCTTCAGCCTAGTCTAGCCCAGACCCTGTTTAGTGCTGATCTCTCAACTTCCATGTGGTTTATCTGTACATTAACTCATCCAGACTGTAAGGACAAAACATGAAGACCTCTCTTGATGTTAGACAGGAAAACCAGAATCAAACATATCCGCATAGGAGCAGGTCCACATGAGTAACACATAGATTTGTAAATGCTTTTAAAGATAATTAGTTCTCATTGGCATCCATCTGCCAAATGCAGGATGAGAAGCAGGGAACAATGAGTATCTCTCAAGCCTGTATGTAGAAGTAAACATTCCCATTTAGGAAAAGATATTTCTGGGGACAGGTGCAGTGGTTCATGCCTATAATTGCAAGCTATTCAGGAGGCTGAAACTAGGAGTATTGTGATTTGAGGCCAGCCCAGGCAAAAACTTAGCCAGACTCTATCTCAACAATAGCTGGGCATGGTAGGGCACACTAGCTGTGTGGAAGGAGTAAGGGGATTACAGCCCCAACTGGCCTTAGCAAAAACTTAAGCACCTATCCAAAATAATAATAATGAAAGCAAAAAGGGCTAGGGACATGCTTCAGGGGTAGAGTATCTACATAATAAGTAAGAAGCTCAAAGACCAGTACCACTATTAAACAAATAAATAGACATTTCTCAAGAAATCTACAAATGGATTTGTAACAGGTAGATAGCCTGAGTTTGTTTTCATTGATCCGAGATAGTGGGCTTGTGTATAGAGCTCAAAATGCAACGACTGTCATTCCTCTCTGGTCTTTAAGCTGGTATGGGCATTGTCCAGCTGCATGCTGGGGTCATCAGAGCCTAGGGCTCAGAGTTGTATTTTAGGTATAGGCATGGACCAGAGACCTCCTCATGATGGCTCACACCACCCTGACAGCAAAATCTCTGCTTCACAGGGGAAGATTCCTCTGGGTCTGTTGGTGTATTTCTAAAGCTGCTGGCTTGAGCTGTCTATAGTGAAGCTAGTTCCTTTGCAATGAGCCCCCTACTTCTAATCACTGGCCTCTTTCCATAGAGGTGATCCTCTCAGGGAAGGCACCAGGGCTTACAAATGATCAGAGGTTTTATACAGCTGGTGCCAGAGAGAGCATTTACAGAGACTGGCCAATTAGAGAGAGGGTCAACCCCAAGAACAGAAAGGATATTCAATGTAAAGGAAGGCGGGACAAGGTGATGTTGGAGAGGAAGATAGGCCACAAGCCTCCCTTTCTTTGGGAGGACATTACTCTACTGTGAAACTCCTTGGATAATAGTAGCTTGTGTTTCAAGTTCCCATCTGATCTAGAGCTCCAGGGTTTAGGCAGCATCGTTGTTCTGGATACCTTTCAGGTATGATGTGGGAAGTGGGACTTGTAGGAGGTTGAGAGTGAGTGGACATGAATTTCTATAGAGCAACAACTGGCCATTTCTCTGGAAAGGTCAATGAACCTGTGTTTCTTATAGAGAACCGCAATGACAATAAGGACTCTATGTTGAGTAACTATTACCTTCTAGAGTTGTGAAATGATTAACAAGTTTTGTTAAAACATGCTATTACACAGTAGCCAATATAAGTCAAGACACTGAGCAGAGAGTTATTGGACCTAGGAAACAGGCCTGTTACCTGACTGATAAAGGAGGTAATTTCATCTCAAAGAAAACATGATGCAGAAGAATGCTTGTGATTTGTCAGGTGCACACATCTATCTGAGGTGAGACACTTCAGTCATAAGTGAAGAAAATAGGCATTTCCTAAATATTCCCTAAATCTCCTTCTGGAATCTTGATGGGGAACAAATAACTAATTTAACTTATTTAGTGTTGGGGTCATTAGACTACAGTAAGACTCAACTAATACGTTACTATTATTCTTGATAGATAAAGGTCAAGGTTCAGACAGATGAATCCCTTCAGTTAGTGGGGACTGAGTCTGGAATAAAACTCAAGTTGATTGTAAACATCATTCTCTGCAGAGTGTTACTCACAGGCCTGGCTTCCCAGAAAGACCCAGGCCCTTTACTTCAAAGGGCAAAGGGACATATTTTTCCTTTCATGTCTTTCCATAGCCCATTCTTTCATTCTGGTTTCAGATTGCCAAGCTGGCTGCACTTCTCTGTTATTGGCCAGTAACTCCCTGGGTCATGTTCCACACTTTAAAATGGAGGTAATTGCTTCAAGATGTGCCCCCTTTAAGATGAGAGTAGGTTGAAAGGCAAATTCTTTTTTATCAGCTCCAGTCAGAACCTGAGCTTTGGAAAAAGGAAATGGTGGGTTTCTCTGAGATGTAAACTTTTCTTTCATCTCTAAGAAAGACCATTTGTCTGTCTTTCTGGAAGAGGTTAGTGATAGTGGAGAAATGAAAGGGGAGAATGATCATTCCATCCACTGTTTTTTTTTTTAATCTAAAGCTTAAATATGCAGTTTCTTGGTCCACTTTCTTGGGTCTGAGACCAAGCCCTCCATGTCCCTTCCTATCTCATTCTTGTCCTCTGTCCTTTAAAATACAAGCAGTCTTGAAACAATAATAAGAAGAAACAGAATTCTGCTTATGAAACATTTCTCCTTATCCTCAGCCTGCTACCTCCTCTTCCCATCATGTGAGCTCCAGGACTCTAGATACTCAGGTTCTCTCTGAGAAAGACCTTTAGGTTCCTACCCTAAAGGTCAGGGTGTCTGAGAAAGGCAAGCCTTGCCAAGCAAAGATGTTGGTGCTTAGACAAGTAAACTGCCTCTAGAAATGATTCCAGCCTTGGCAATGAGAGCTAGGGATCCAAGAATGTTTTGCAGAATAAAAACTGCCAGCAAAGATAATAGCAAGGCAGATCAGGAAAACCTAGCACAGGAAAGATGGAATGGCAAAGCGTAGTTTTCACTTGATTAATGAAGTAGAATTGGTAAAAGTGGAGAAGTATAAGTTGCATTTAAAGTTTGGACAATGGACCCAGAAAGCGAAACTATTTCTGTGCCCTGCCCTATATAGGTGAAGGGCAGGAGCTAGGTTACAAACACACATTCACTGACTGAGAAGAGAGGGAGGGGGGGAGAGAGGAGAGAGAGGAGAGAGAGAGAGAGAGAAAAAGATTTGGGGGGCTGAAAGTGGTAACTGGAAGCTCATTCAAGGTCAAGAGAGTTTCTTTAGAATGCCAGAAATTTGATCTTGTTTATAGCCTGAGGAATGGGAGCTGATGGTGAGGGAGAGATTAAATGCCTGTCAGAGCGGATGATTGATGGCCCTACCCTAGACTTGCACAGAGCTTGGTGGGAACCTCTTTAAAGAGGGCAGAGGTGAGAGAGAGGCTAGAGCTATGTAAATGGGAGTCCTTCTGAGTTACCAGTTGGAAGGAGAATCAGAACCAGAAATCAGGAACAAAGCCAAAGACTACTGGCTACCTAGTGGAGGTAACCCATGATTCATCCAGATGTGCGAGAATCTCTGAAGCGTATAGAGATGGTAATGGCCAGAGGCAGGAAGGTCAGTCAGACGGGGAAGTTGAGGAAGGAATTCTGTGTATGCTTCTCATGTGTAATTTGGAAACATTGTGTATAATCTGGAAATAATTCTTAAAAATGAGAGAACCTGTCAGAGAAGACAACAATCTGTGATTGTGGTACTAAGGCCTGGAAAGGAGTCCTGTATTGGCTTTCCCTAAGACAAGGATTGAGATATGAATGAGATGATTCTAGGAAATTTAGAAGTACAACTTGAATGCAGTGAATCATTTGCAGGTTTAAAAAAAATCTTTTCATTAAGTGCTAAGATAGGTTATTTGAAAAGAAGAAAGGGCATCATAAGGTTTAAGGGTTGAGAAGAGTAAAGATTCAGAGCAATCTCTAGAAGAATCAGCGAGAGAAGGATACAAATTCTGCTAGGCTGCGTTGAGAGATAAGCTATAATTAAACAGTGTGAATTGGTGTTGAAATGATGTTCCTTAGCAATTTTCAGGCCATGTGGAATAAAGATATAAACCAAAGACTGTAAGATTTGATTGAAATAGGCTCTGATGAACAGATTCCCATCAGATCTGGGGTAAGGGACATTGGGCAGAGGATTGTTTTTCAATGTAGGTATTAATACAATTGAAATGACTAACCTTCAGGTATACAGTGGACAAGGAGACAACTACTGCTTAAGGGAGTTGATAAACCAGGAAAACAGGGAGTTATTGAGTAACTAGTGGCCACAGTAGAAATTAGAGGTTGAGTGAGCAAGTGGGACAGTTGAAAGGTCAAAAGAGTATTGTCAGAGTAGGGAATTTCAGGGTTGAAGCTTTAGAAGCAGAGCAGACATCTCTCTGGATAAAGACCAAGACCAAGTTGTGGCTGAGAAGCTGAAGCAACAGGAAGCAGAACCCTGGGAGCTGAGTTCAGTGTGAAGTTGAGCAGGTCAATGAGTGGATGCTGAATAGAAAAGTCACTAAGAACAATGTGGAAGCTCCTGAGGAGACGCCCAGCACCTAAAGTAGGTAGACTAGCTGTTGCTCTGAAAACAAAAAGAAAGTGGGAGACTGTCTTAGTTCTAGATATTTGGGGATGCTGCCTCATGACCAGGCAAATGTGGATGATTGATGGAGACAAAAAGTGCTGAAGTCCACGCTTTTTTTCTGTAAGCCGGGTTTATAGGAGCAGAGTGTTCTCTATTTGAGATGATTGGAAAGAGCCTGACTGTTCACAGTCCAAGACACTGCTTGGAAGTAGATGGAGCAACTGAGGATATAGGGTAGTTAATTCCTAGCAAGTCATGCATATTAATGATTCTAGTGTATAATAATATTCAGTGGCCTTGCTGGGTGGTGGGATGGGGAAGTAGAATGGGATTGGGATAAGCCTCTTGAAGAGTGACAAATTTTTTAGTTCACAGACTGAAACTGTGGAACAGGACAAGGGAGGAATGATTGTAAAAGGTAAAAATGAATCTAATAGATACAAGATAGGGGAGAGTAGGTAAAAATGTTATTATTAGAAAACTATAATAATTGAAGGAATCTCAGGTTTGTAAACAAAATTTTTGTACATCCAACTGGAATGTCCACTTGGACTGTTAGTGTGACCAATTCAAACACTAACATGACTAATTTGGATGACTATTGAAACCAATTACAATATTCCCTTCTTTGGTTGGAACATTGGTGTGACCAGGTACAACCTGATAGTTAAAACAGCTGAGGAATTTTGGCAAGAATGGATATAGAGTAGTTGATGTAGCTTTCAAGAGAGAGATATTCTGAGACTTCTTTGAATTCCACCAGTGAAATATCTTGAATATTAAGAAATAGTCAAAACTGTATCATACTTAAGTAACCAACAGTGCTTTTGTTTCCAACTGTCATGTCACTAGGTGTTGGCCTCTGGTAAGTGTTTAAAAACAAAGAGGTCTTATAGATGTTTTTTTCTTCTAGATTTTACTTTGAAGTAATTGTTCTTATGGATCCTGATTTATGTAATTACTCCTTTTCTTCTTTGTACTGGCATCTAGGAAGCTCACATACTATGGAATGTATTCCATAGTTTTCTATTATTTGTAACTCTAGCTTCAACTTCTTTTTTTCTAACAGCTTTAACTTTTATTATTTATTTTTAACTGGAAATACTTGTTTGAAAACTTCTTTAAATCATTGTTGGAACCAGGCAAGTAGATGAAGGAAAGAGACATATAGAGAATGATATGGGAGGGGGGGAGGATGACAAGAGCAGAAGAGAACAGGTGTTATGGAAGGGGAGGAAGATTGCATCTTAAAAAATCCAGATACTTGGCATCAAGAGAAGTCATAGTTTCTATGTCTCTACACCTATGGGAGAACAGCTTCAGAACCTTGTGGCCTGCATAGCGTTAGCATCAGTACCCCTAGTAAATAAAAAATAACATGTGCTCAGTGAAACCTCAGTAGACATTTCCTGGGATTACTGTGAATATTTGTTGATTGCCTTCTTTCAATACTTTTTTCTGTTTCTTTAAAAATTCTTGAACGGGGAGCTGGGAAGGTGGCTCAGTGGTAGAGTGCTTGCCTTGCATGTATGAGGTCCTGGGTTCAATTCCTCAGTACCACATAAGAAAAAAAAAAATTCTTGAATGGCTAGGCACTGATGGCTCATGCCTGTAATCCTAGCTACTCAGGGGGCTGAGATCTGAGGATCACAGTTCAAAGCCAGCCTGGGCAGGAAAGTCCATGAGACTCTTATCTCCAATAAGCCACTAGAAAACCAGAAGTGGTGCTGTGGCTCAAGCAATAGAGCACTCCCCTTGAGCTGAAAAACCCAGGGATAGTGCCTAGACCCAGAGTTCAAGCCCTATGACTGACCAAAAAAAAAAAAAATCAACATTTTTTTTTCTGTGCTGAGGAAACATTGTGATACATTAGACAGAAATGAGTTCTGGAGCCAAAGCTGCCTTGATCTGAAAACTAACTCTACTCATGATTAGTGTGTATCATTGACTAGAAGATTTCCTTACCCTCTCAGGGCCTGTTTACTCATCTGTAGAACTTGGATGCTAATCCCTGGGAGGGTTTATTAGGAAAATGTATAGAAAGGCATCCACTGGTATCTGGATCAGCAGAGGCAACCAAAAAATTCAAGTTCTCTGTTCCATTGTACACACTTACCTGTCTGACTCCTTGTGGCCAAGTAGCCTGCAGTTCTGGTGCCCTATCATGCTGCCCTTGTCTTGTCAGCCAACTTCAAATCTGGCTGGGCCAGAAGGGACTGGATGCCTCGGCCCAGGGCTCAGGGAGCTCATTATGCTGAGTCGATGGACTTGAAGATAGCCGTCACCCTCAGATTGATAGTTTATCACCAACTTTTCCAAGAACTGGCAGTAAAACTCTCTGGCCTGTGTGGTTTGATTTATGATCTGAGGACAGTTCTAAATCTCTGAAATCAGAGCTATTGGGTTGGAATGTAGAGTTCAACATTCATATGCACAGGTTGCATAACCCAGGAAGATACAAAATATTCAGACCATATCAGTATATTGTGTCTTTTCCATCTGCTTCTTTGGTCTGTTACCCTCTAGTTGTCATGTGCATTCTGTGTTATGACCTCTGTAGCCAAAGTCTACCTTTTGCCTAGATTTTGGCCACCAGAGAATCATCACTCTTGGCAAATGGAAAAATGCATTGCCCTAAATTTTGAGAAGCCCTTCTGGTTATTTAGATCTTTCCTACTACCTAGTACCCCTTCACAAGTGTTTTCTCTGTATCCTTCTTATATTCCAAATACAAATGTTTAGTAAGCGTGTATATTTATATCAGGTTTGGTATCAAGGGTCTGAGATCTCTGATTGAAGTCAGTCACTGTTAGAGAGATAATAGATTACTAATAATAACCTGCCTGATCTCCCCTCACAATCAGGAAGGAATAATATTCTTGTGTATAACTCACAGTGGCTAAATTGTAATTCTGGTAAAGATCTGAAAATATCCAGCTAACACACTAATAAGATTCCTATATTACCATCCAAATACTACTCATTGAACATCCACTTTATATCCTGACTTCCATCTGGATCCATTGTAATGTAGTCTTACATTGAGATATGTGGACTGAGCATTGATTGTACCCTGGATGTGTTAACCTAAGCTACTTTGTGTGTGTTCTGGTAGAGAGAACTTGATGCTCTGCCTTAAAAGTAGAGCTGGAGAAAGTTGGTTCTTTGAGGATATTCATTCATCAGTTTGTAAATAGTAAACAATTATCTTGTAAGAGAAGGTGTTTTTTGAGATATGTAGTTTGTCTTTCAAGGCAGAGTGGCTGTCAGCAACTGTGCTATCTCTGAGTGATCCAGAGTCAGTTCAGGCCCATCCGTGACAGATGTGTGGCTCTTTTGCAGCATTCTTCATACATTCTTTGCTGTGCAGAACACAACTCAGATAATGGCTTCTGTGCTATGTATGATGCTGTAGCTGTCCTTGTTGCCATGGTGGTTTATGGTTTTTAAGATCTGTTTCTCTTACAGGAGCTGCTAAGTCGTACATCTCTTGAGACCCAGAAGCTTGATCTAATGACTGAAGTATCTGAGTTGAAGCTGAAGTTAGTTGGCATGGAGAAGGAGCAAAGAGAGCAAGAGGAAAAGCAGAAAAAAGCAGAGGTGAATGTGGTACACAAACTCTGGTGGGTGGGAAAACCTTCACTACTGTAAGCTCAAACCTATGGGACAAAGCTGTCCTACTATGGACCCAGGCCATCTGGTCAGCCCTAATCCTGGCAGCCGCTAGGTGCCAGAAATACTTATGCACTGGAGACACAATGATCGGCTAATACCAAGTTATCAGGTTTTGCTGTGGCTGCAATGTTCAAACCACCCAGTTTTGGCTCTAAGGCTTTATTTTTTCTCAAAGTGCTGACAAGGATGGAAAAGGGAAGCAGAAATAAGGAAAGTTTCAAACAAACATGGAGGACACAGATCTTCTGTGAGAATTCAGTGCACTGGGTAAAATCAGCCTTCCAGTAGGCTATCACTTTATCCAAGTAATCTGGAGGTGTGTGTGTGTGTGTGTGTGTGTGTGTGTGTGTGTGTGTGTTTGTGTGTGTGTGTGTGTGTGTGTGTGTGTGTGTATTTGTACTTTGTGGTGAGGGCACACACTGGTACTGGGGCTTGAACTCACGGCCTCATCTAGCTCAGCTGTTTTGCTTGCTTAGGGGTAGGGCTCTACCATTTGAATCATGCTTCCATTTCTAACTTTTTGCTGGTTAATGGGAGAGAAATGTCACAAGGACTTGGCTGCCCAGGTTGGCTTTAAACTGTGATCCTCAGATCTCAGCCTCATATACAGCTAGGCTTATAGACATGAGTCATTGGTACCTCACTAGAGACATTTTTGACATGTATTCTATTGAAAGAGGTGGAATCTTTTTTAAAATTATTTTATTGTTAAGATGTTGTACAGAGGGATTACAGTTACATGAGTGAGGCAATGAGTATATTACTTGTCAATCATTGTACCCCTTCCTTTCCTTGTTGTTGTTCCACTGTCCCTTCCCTTCCCCACCTCCCATACTCCTACTCCTCTCCCCCTCGCTACCTGAAGTTGTAAAGATCGTTTCCAATATACTGTCCTGTGGGTATTCTTGTTGCAATGGGTCATCTTGTGTCCTTGTTTCAGTGTTTTATTATTCCCCTTCTCCTCCCCAGATTAGACATATGTATGTACAAAATGCAGGGTACCAATATCAAGTACAGTGACAACAAGGGATATGCCATAGGGGAAAGAACATATAAAGGAAACAACAACAACCAAAAAGAAAATCACATAGTGCATTTAACACAATAACAATGGAGATTCAGTGTTGTTTTGCTCCTGATGGCTCATGCAGGTGAGCCCATGCACATGCCCTTTCCAAAAGAATGTTTTCTTGATTTTGTTCCATTTTCTATAGGTACTTAGAGAATTTTAGGCTTAGAGCTCCTTTACTTGAGAGCAAGCAGGGTGTTTTGACCTTGAAGTACCTGGAATGGTGAGATATGAAAGATAAGTTGTAGGTTTAGAAACACCTCGGCTCATTTACTGACCGATCTGCTCACTTAACACTCTAAACTTGGACAAATTTGTTACTTATTCTCTCTGAATTTAATTTTTTTAATCTTTAAAATGGGTAGAATGGTAGGGACCAAATAAAACTTTTAAGAATTAAGCACTTCTCATAGTGTTCTGCATTTTGTGGATATTTAGTTTATCTTCATCTCCCCCTGTTTAGGCATTTCAAAATTCAAAATATGAATATTGTTCCTTTCGGGTAAGTGCCAGGATTATTTGCATAGATACCTGTCATATTTTGGTTTGCTAGAGAAATACTAATGGCCAGTTCTTACATGGGGGCACATTCCTTCTATTGCTCTTGCAAATGCACTTCTTAGTAGAAAGTAGTGTTGCTGAAAGAAAGGCCTTTCCCTTACGGGGAGAGCAATAGCTTCCATTGATGATAATGCAGTTCCATTAGATCTCCAGAGCTCACCTGAGCTCAGCTACTCACTAGCTTTTGTGTTCCTGGCCACATGAATTAACCTCTAAAGTCTCTGTCTCTTACTCTATTGGACATGGCTAGTGATACTTGCTACTTTTTCATTGTTCTGAAGAGTAAATGAGGTCTTGTGCATGTAGCCCTTAGCTTACTGTGGAACACAGTAATAGCGAGCTCTTATGGGTAACTCCCTGGTTGTGTTATTAAGCATAGTAGAAAAGGAAATGTATACTTAGATATGTTATTCACACACTGTAAAGGTCAGACAGGTCATACAGACCAGTCTGTGTGAAGTATAAACTGAATAGGCCCTTTCTTAAATAATCTAAGGCAAACCATTGACTTTTACCTGGTTTAGTCATTTTACCAATGCTCTAAGATGTGATTACATGTGAGCAGATTAGGTCTTTGGAGGCAGAGTTCACAAAGCTCTGGGAGAAGGCTCAGTAACAGAGACTCAGCTCAAAACCACGTATGTAACAAAAACAGGGAGGAAAGAAAATTTTGTGTCACAGCTTGATAAACAAGAGTTAGTATCCATTATGACTGGATCCAGGAAGTATCACAGGATCACTGAAAATCTGTCTTACTATATCACTTGGTCCTTATTCTCAGGAAGGCCAGTGATAAAGATGGCTGTCTGTAGTTGTATACACATATCCTGCTGGTCTGGCAGCTTTTAAAGAGATTCTCTTCCTCAGAGAATCCAGCAAAATCCCCAGGTTGGCATCTCCGTCAGTCAGTTGAGTCATGTGCCTGCACACATCACTCTCGGGATCACACATATGCTGTTTGGGAGTGACAGTCCGTCTGTGGAAGAAAGCAGTTAGTGCTGAGCCACAACAACTCAGTCCCTTTGCAGGGATTATATTAGGAAGGAGAGCTCCTGCTTCTTGGATGTAGGCCCCTAGAACAATTGCTTTCATTTCTCTGGTCCGCTTCTTTGTTAACCTCCCTTGCTTCCTCCCATCCCTTCTCTCCCTCTATCCCTCCTCTTTTCTGAAGGATTGTTTTTATGTCTATGTTGTTATTTTCCAAGAGGCAGCTCATGCTTGAGGTAACATAGATCCTGAGCTTCTGACCTCCCTCCTATCAGCTGTCAGCCCTTCCCTGTTGCTAGTACAAATATTAGGTTTCCATGTGGAGGAATTTGGTAGGCTGTTGAAACCTGTGCTAATCGGTGAACAGTCACATGACCTGAAATAAATTCTTCATTCTTGTAATTGAGCATTCTTTTGGCTAATATGCCCAAGACCTCTGCCACTCTTTTTAGCTCCCTGGAGCACCCTTAAACCACACTGCTGTCACATGATGGAAATGTTTATTCTGAGTGAGACATTTTGCTAGCTCAGGTCACCTGAGGTTGTAATTGCCTGCAAAAGAATGGAATGTTACTTCCCTTCCTAAAGTGGGTATGTTTTGTGTTTTTTTCCCCCCAGTGAATGTATGTAGCCCAAGGACTGATGGTTGTTAGATAGCCAGACCTGAAATACACCTCCTATTTTAGTGACCTTTTTGTCACTATTACAAAATGCCTGAGAAAATCGCCTTAAAGGAGGAAAGATTTACTTTGGCTCCCAGTTTCAGTGGTTTCTGGGTGTGACCAGCTGGCTCCATTGCAAAGGACCTGTGGTGGGGTAGAGCATCATAGTAGCTAGAGCACGTGACAGAGCAGGCTGCTTATCTCTTTTCAAACCTGAAGCTAAGAGAAGGGGCTTTAGTGCAAGGGACAGGCTTACGCCAACCATACTCCTCCTCCTAGTTTCTATCATCTTTCAATAGCCTATCAAATTATGACTCTATCAATGCTTTAATCCATTGATGAAGTCAGTCCTCATGGTCCAATCACCTCCCCAAATCCTATCATGTACTGACAAAAAAAAAAAAAAAAAAGAAGCCTTTAATCCATGAGCCTTCTGGGGAATTTTAGTTTCAGCCTAGTTTAGATTTTATCCTTAATTTTTATTTTATGTTTCAATGAAGACAAAAAGAGGCTACTGTTAATAAGAACACTACAGGTTGCTCCTTTTGCTCTATTCTAATTAGATCTAAGCCATTGTGCTGTTCCCATCATGAGTTGTGGACATGATTACTGGAAGCCCTTCGGTAAGACCTGAGGACTTGGAGGTAGGCTTTCTTGGCAGCCAGTCTTGCTCAGGAGTTGGTTGGCAGTGGTCCCTATGAGATGTGGTGAACACTGGCTTCCTGTTTGCTTGACCTTTTCCTGTCATCCTTCTGCAATGGTTTGGAATCATGGCAGTGTACCCAAGATTAAATCAATTAGACTTACTCCTGAAAAGCAGGATTGCAGAAGTATGATTGACATGGGAAGGACACAGCAGAATTAGGATGATTGGATGTGAAAGAAAGATCTAGAGTAAAGGAATCTAGATCAAATACATTTTAAAGGCCTATTGATCAGAAGGATCTTGGAGAAGGGTTTCCCCATGCACTAGAGCTTCAGGGAGCCTGCAGCTGGGTCTTGTTGGGAAACCAGGTGGGTTCTGAGAATAATTCCCAGAGAAGCTTAAGAGGAGTAGGATCTAAGACATGCCAGTTGTGGAGTCATCTCAGTGGAGCGGGGATTTATATGAACAAGGAGACAACTGGAAAGAATCTTTGGGATTTCTTAGCAGAACTTGGAGTATCTTGCAACATACTTATTTCCTCCTGTGGCCTGGATCTTTGAAAAGAGGGATTCTGATTTCTGAACTGGAATGAGAATGATGTCTTTAGACCACAAAATGAAGGCTGAGAATGCTTTATTTGCTTAGAGATGAGCTGACAGGCTGAGGAGAGCTTTATAATTTTTGTTATCATTTTCTTAATTTGTCTTTTCATTAGTGTTTGTAATATACTCCATATATATGTGTATATATATATATATATATATATATATATATATATATATGCTCAATATGTCAAAAATACAAAAGGTTTTATAACAAAAGGTATCCTGTACACCTGACCTTCAGCCAGCAGTCAGGAATCAATGCCATCAATTTATTTAGTTTCCTTTCAGAGTTGTCTTATACATGGACAGGCAAATTCATGTTCTCTCTCTCTCGCTCTTATTTTTGTCAAATTTATAAAATAGGCTTTTTCTTTTTTTAAAAAAATGTACCAATGCCAGAGCTTTTAACATACCAAGTACAGTAAAAAAAAACACTTCCTTGTTCATATTTACATCTATATATTTTCCACACTTCTGACTATGTCATAATGCATTTAACCAGTTCTCTTTTGATGGGCATTTAAATTTTCCCCAAGATACTGCTATTAATTACAGATGATGCTATGGTAAATAACTTTACACAGGCATGAGGATTGAAATGGAGTAGATGAGTCAAGGGTACATGCATTTAAAATTGTGATATATTTCCAAATTGCCCTCTACAGAGCATAGAGGTTACATACCCAGAGTGTAGGGGAGAAGAGGGCTGGGCTAGTATTAAACTCAGCATGAAGGAAGAGAGAAAGAACTAAAGATAATTGTGAACAAGTTTAACAGGTCAGAAGGGGTGGGAAAGACTGTGATTATGGGAGGTGCTCAATATTTCAAATGGAAAAGAACCCTAAAAAAGCACTTTGATGGTTGGCAGAGCAGAATTAATAAACAAAATAAGCTGAGATTACAACATAGAACTACCATTACCACCTTATAAATGTCTCCTGAACTTCCTGATATGGACCCAAGAGTACAACAGTATGACTGAAGGGTCTGTCATGTAAAAGAAAAACAGACCTGGTAAGAGAGGAGATGGGCAAGTCCTGGAGGTAAAGTATTAGAAAGTTAAATTTAAATGCCCAGCTGAAGGAACATATAATGAATACATAATGCAGAGAACAAGGAGAGCAACTCAGCAGTGTTGGCGGGCACCACATGCTCACACTGAACAGAGGGAAGAAAATAAATGCATTCCGGATACACATCTTCAAATTGTGAGTACACATGAAGGGCAGTAATGGAAGGAGGGGAGAAGCATTGTCTGCATAGCACCTAAAAATCTCCAGTTGAATCCAGTTGAAGTATTTGAAAGGTTTGTTTGTTTTTCTCACTTGCTTACAGTCTATTCAGAGGCTAGAAAACAAAACTGGGAAAACTGCTAGGCTGGCTTTCATTTTAGAGCAAAGGGAGACACAGACTTAGGAAGTAAAGGGGGTAGGTGTGTGGAGAACAAGTGGGCATTGTTATTTGAAAGTTCATGAAACTGAGTAAGGAAAAAATGGCATAAACAGCTGAGCACTTTAAAAAAGTTTAGAAATAAAAAGGCTAAGAATTCTAGAAGAAAAGACTCAATACTATCAAACTGCTAAAAACAATTTAGTTCTGACTGTGCCATCTTACAAAGAAGACCATCAAAAAAGGGAAGGCTTAGAGGTACCACAACAGAAGCCAGGCTTCTAAGGGGCCCGTATAGAAGATATAAAGGACTCTGACTAAGGGGAATGAATACGCACCTGTATGAGCAGTACCAGGAAGGGCAAAGCCCAAACCAATGACCTGCTAAAGACAATAGAAAGCCTTGTTTTAAGAAAAAAAAAGTGTTTTTAGAGAGTCAAAAGTGTTGACTTAATTCTCTAACTGCCTCTGGCAAGTGCAAAAACTTAGGACATCAGTCCTCCAGAGTGCTTGCTGCAAATGAATTTTAAGGAATCAGGCAATCAAGTGACTTGCTGGAAAACTAGAAACTTTCAAACTGTCCTCTTCTGGATTTCAAAATGGCATTTAAAAAAAAAAAGAATTAGATGGACTCTGATTTATTGATTTATTGAATTTGGGGGTCAATCTTCTAGTGGGTTATGGGAAAATAGAAGCTAAAGTGGACTGCACTAATTGTCATGGCTTATCATGTAACTTGTTGTGACACACTGGCACCGGACAGACCCACACTTCAGTGAGGTTTCAAAACCTTTCTTAGGATAGTCTTGTGACAAGACATAAAATACAGGTTAAAGGCTGAAATAGGCCAACTGGCACATGAATGAGTTTAGAGATATGGCCATTGTCATTTATAAGTGTGGTAAATATACCTTATTAACCACATCTGAGGTGTGGACAAGAAGTATGGGAAGTATAGACATGTATGGAGAAATGTGCTATCTAATTCTGTGGGTCCCCGCTGAACATCTGGCCTCTGATGTTCTTCCTGCTCAGATGAAAGAATCGTTAAGACTGTGTACTTCAGATGTTGACATTCAGGAATGGTCATCCAATATGGCACAAAGGGGCTGTTGGGGTGGGAGTGAGGGAAATGTTGTGAAAACTATAAGACAAGCCCAAGGACGGGCCAGACCTCATACCAAAAGCTGTGTGTTTCAGTCCCTGTGAAGAGAGGGAGCCTTGGAGCCCTCATGCTCACCTTCTGCACATCATCTTCCGTCTGTGCCACTCTCCTAAGGAGTTCTGTGTCTATGAGCTCACTGACCTCATGTGCTTTTCTCTCCTTTCTCTTCCTTCCCACAGTCTGTTCTGAATATGATCAGTGAGCTGCAAGAGCAGATGTGTAGGCTGCAGCTGGACATCCACAGGCAGATTCAAGCCCGCCTGTTACTCAATAGGGACCACCCCAAGGAGGAGGTGGTGGCTGGTGACTGCGTGGCCGAGCCCCAGCCCTGCAGCCAGGATTGTGCCCCTGGGGAGGGGTCACCTGTAGGAACCACACTTAAGTATATCAGAGCATGTGTGTGGGGGCCATTTTACTGGTGGAGGGCTGGGGTTTCTCCTAACCGGAACAGAGTGATGTGGTTTAGCATGGATCTAGTATTACCTTGAAGCACAGCTTGGACTCACTCAGGCCTCTAGAGAAGTGAGGGGGAACTCTGGGGAACCCCAGTAAGTAAGGTCTGAGCAGATAGGGTCAGCCTTCAGACAGGTAGTGACAATTATTTCTCCCATAGCTGGAAGCAAAGCAGGTCAGATGCTCTGAGTGTTGGGACATCTGTGCCAAAGGACACAAATGAAAAAGACACAAAGGAAAAGTCCTGGGTCTTTTGAGGCATATGAGGCAGATGATTCAGAACTTACTTCTTCTCTTAGACTTCATTTCACGTGACTTTCTTTTTTCCAAATAGCATCATGGGAAGGAGTCCCTACAACTTTATGTTGAAAGAGGTTTATCCCCAGGGACAAAACAAAGAACAAATTTCCATTTATTATGAACAATTACGTCATCATTTGTATTTCCAGGGGGGAAAAATCTCCCACATAATTGTATTAGGGTGATTTCACAACCTCTGGGCCATGTGCCAGAGAAGTCACAAGAGCCTGAACTGCATTGTGTCCCATGGTGGCAGCCATCAGGCAGTAGTATCCTACACATTTCCAGTTTTTTCCTCAGCAGACATGATGCCCTCTGTGGACAAAATAAACACCCTGGGAAGATTCATGCAGAACAGAAGACTCTCCCCCATATTCTGGCTCTCAGAGAGAGCCAACAATCCTCCTAGAAAAGGATTCTGAATCTGCTTTAAGTCCAAACATATGACCTAGACTGCACATCCAATGATGTTGGACATGGGCACAGTAGCCTTAGTTTTATAAGGCTATTCTTTCTTATAGATATTAACAGATGCTCACCTCAGCTATGATAAGGCAATCATAATAAATTACTCTATAAAAATCAAGTGAATTTGAATTCACAGCAGATTGTCCCAGAGTGCAAATACCTCCAAGCCACTTAAATAATGACTGGAGTATCAGGTATTCATCCATAAATCATTCCTATCCACCATGTGGAAGGACTTGTTCAACAATCTGAGTTTCACAAACACCCCATGAAGTTTACAGAATAGGTGGGGATCCAGCTACTAGCAACCATACAAATAGACATTTGGTTAGAAACTGGGTAGGAGATACATTGCAAAAGGAAATGATAAGTACATAGGTTGGGTCCTGAAGGATGGGCAAGGAGTTATGCTTGTGGAAAGTTACATTCAGAGGGAATGGTGTGTGTGTGTATGTGTGTGTGTGTGTGTGTGTGTGTGTGCGCGCGCGTGCACGCATGTGCACGCATGCATGTGTGTGCATGTGTGCATGTGTGTGCAGGCCCAAGCTGGGAAGAGGAATTAAAAATTCTCTGGAAGCCTAGAAAGAGAAGGAACACACAAGGGGCAGATGAGGAGCTGGAGCAGGCCAGGATATCCTGGTTATAGATAAAGTTTATAAGGTTTGAGAAGCAAGGGAATGTCAAGATCAGATGTGTATTCAAATCCTGATTTTCCCATGAACCTGTGGGAAACATCAGTGGATTCAAGACCACAATGGAGAAACCAATGAAGAAACTGTCTGGCTACCAACCCTCATCGCTACCGAGGGGTTACAGCAGTAGAGCAGAGAGAAAAGAGGCATTCTAGGAATTTTTCTTTGCAGGTAGAAATAAGAAGTCTTGGAAATAAATCACAAATGTAGGGAGAAGGGAGGAAAATACCAAGAATGGCTTGGACCACGTTTTCTGGCCCAGTCAATGAGATGGATGGAGATGCCATTTAGTAGGAGACAGATAACCTTTTGGGGAGAGTTGGGGATTTAGAGTTCTGATAGTCCTTACATGCCTGTAGAATATCCACATGCAGATTTAAAGTCAGAAGTTTGTTGTTGAATTTGGCAGTTAGAAAACTTACGGAAATAATGACCTTTATGGCAATTCTTCTGATAGGAACTAGTCAACAGGCCAGTTGCCCCTTGGCAGTGCTCTTCTTTACTGGGGTAATTTAAAAGCAGAAGTCCTAGAGTAAGAAATTTCAGTTCCAATTTCATTACATACTAGATGCATGAACTAGGGAGATTTGTTTAAACTCAGCAACCTTTACTGATTTCATGCTATCCAAACAATGGTCTCCATATTCTCAGCCAAGCCTTTACACATCTGCTAATACTTTACGCATCTGCTCCAGCCCCATAGCTTGTCTATTTGCCTCCAGTCTTTGCTTATTCCTGCCTGTCTTCTCCCATCTTTCTTCACCTCTGGAAGTGGGTACCCGTACTGGAGCCTACATTTGGAAGTAGCATTTGTTGTCTGGGTGTGTTTCATTTCTATCCTACTGGCTGTTGCTTCTTCTGTGAAGCTTTCTAAGATCACCCTCTCTCCTCCCCATCCTCCTCCATGCCCCACCCCCAGACACACTGGGTTCTTCTACCTTTTATATGGAGCTATGCTCCCAGTTTGCTTGTTTCTACTTCACAAGCCTCCCTGTTTCTCCCACTCATGCCTGCATTTCTGGCCTACTTTACCTGTATATAATATAGGCATTCCCCACGGAAGACACAGATGGCAGAAAAAGGGGCAGACAGAAGAGATTCTAAAAATAATAGGACAGTTTCCTTTCTCTTATGTCTGGAACTCTCTGGCCTTAATTAGCCAAACAACTTTCCCCCAAATGCAGACCACATTTAAGTACTGGAGCTGCAGGATGGAGCCTGCTGCAGTTGCTACCATGGCCTGTCCCCCTTATCCCCCCCCCTCCACCTCCCACTGCATCCTCTCTGCATGAGCTTAACCAAGTTTGGAGACCTAGCTCATGCTCTGCAGGCATGACTTAATCTTCCTTCCTCTCCCCTCCAGGAATTACTGCAAGAGCTCAAACACCTCAAAATCAAAGTAGAGGAGCTGGAAAATGAACGGAATCAGTATGAATGGAAGCTGAAGGCCACGAAGGTAAAAGGGCAATGTGATGCTGTAAGTGAGAGAGCCTATGGAAGTGTCTGGGCTCATACTCAGAGCTCCCAGTGGCCTAAGTTTGGAAGTGGAAATCAGGACCACTGTGTGAACATCCAGCATAGCCCAGGTTGTGCAGAGACAGATCTGATTCATGAAGCCTTCTTACAGATGAGTTAACTGAAATACAGTAGAGTCATTCCTCTTGATGCATCTGACAGTCATTCACTGACATGAGCTGAAAGGAGTGGTGAGTTGAGTGAAAAAGTGAGCAATCCCCTGAGCTAGCAGGGAAGCAATTCCTCCAAAACCATATGAGCATCAGCATTGTGTTGGGAGCAGCATTTTATATTTAGCAGTCCTTTTCATGATTAGCCTTTCAAAATAAAGAGACATGCATTTTCTGGAATGAATGCATTCTTAAAATGTTGAATTACTTCTTCAGTCAAATTATATTTCTATTAAACTAGGAAAGTTGCTATGCAAAAGACACCAGGAATAAATCCTGTAGTGGAATCTTAACACTACAACACTACTTTAGGAAGTTCTTCAGTTTTCCACTTAGTCCTTTTCAGTCCCTAAGGGTGGCTTTGTTTTTCAGTGTAGTATCGGTGGAGCCTGGATCCTGGGTTTAATAATGCACAGCATTTGTAGGGGCCCAGAGCTCCCATCCCTGGTTGATTGCCAGTCTTCCTGGCTGTCTTGGTCCTCTTGCTGCACAACTCTAGCTCCCATGGATCAGGTAGTAGCAGCCAGACTGTACTTTGCCCTCATGGTCAGAAAGAGAGCTTCCCACCTGTGAGACAAGTAGCACTCTAAAGATAACAGAGTGCCTGTAGTGTCTGGGCTGTTCTGTAGTGATTGGCACAAGAGAGACTGCTGAGTCTGTAGATAAATGAGCTCACACAAAGTAACATTTAAGAAAGGAAAGACTTTGGAATGCCAGGTGCTAGGCTCTGGTCTCTGCAATCCCATATCACTGGAGTCCAACTGTGGAGCCAACAGATAAGTAAGCATGAGACACTTGGATCCTAGCGGATCAACACCCACCCTGTCCACATCCAAGACAGGTTGGGAGATTATCTTCCAAGAATGGTCTGGTCCTTGTGGAAATGAGAGGTTTTTGGGTTTAGAGTCATAAGTCTAAGATTCTCAGAAGTCACCATCAACATTATTCATATACCCATGGGCACCTAGCCTCTGAGTACGCCAGGTTGCTACATGCCTATGTTGTGGAAAGCTCTTTGGCCTATGCAGACTTGATTCTCTGCCATTGTGGGTGAAACTAGAGCAGAGGCACTATACTCCATACTGAACTTGGCAGTTAGGAAACCTGACCCCTCATCACCTCATTTTCCTTTACATGGACATCTCTGCTTCATGTAGAGAATATTGGAGAAGGCATATTCAGAACCCTTGAGGTGAACT